>NC_071394.1:94322170-95538372 GCF_022682495.2 Desmodus rotundus
GGTTGCTGCCGGGCGTGCCTTACTCCCGCCGGCCCCTAACCTCCTCGTTCCCTACCAGCGCAACAAACGTTATATTCCCAACTTCTCGAGGGAGGAGGGAACCCCCAAGTACCGGTCAAACCGCCTCAGCAACCCATTACCCCCGCCGTATCCACCAGACAGACCTCCAACCAAAGTCCCGTTCCCCTACCTAGCCGAGGCTCTCTGAAGAGCCGGAGCGCCAAAGCACAGCCTCTTCTCAAGGCGGCCGCGGCAGCTTCCGCTGATTAGCGGCGAGTTGGCCAATGGGTGTGGGGCGGTGGGCGGAGAAGCCAATGGCGCGGCGGGAGGGGGCGTGTCCCAGGTGCCCCTGGCGCCGGCGCTGGTAATCCCCGTGCGGTCAGTGGCGTTTCCGCTCGGGCAGCGGCTGAGTGAGCTGCCGCCGCCGCCGCCGTCGCCGCCGCCGGGGGAGGGGCGGCCGCCGCCCGCTTGCGCTGAGAGACTCACGCAGCCCCAATCCCGCCAGTCCGCCAACAGTGTAGTGCCGGCCCCCCTTCCTCGCCTGGCCCTTCCCCCACCCCGCCTTTGCTCGCTCCGCCTTTCTGCCCCCACCCCCACCTCACGGGCACGGGCTATTCCCGGCCAGGAAACGCCGTGGCGCCGCGTTGGGCCTAACTCGAGTCCTGCTGCCTCCCGGGAGCGCCGTGCGCTGCAGCCCGGGCCCAGGCCCCGGCAGCAACTGGGACAAGGTAAGGGTCCGACAGAAAAGAGGGACCTACCCTCACGACCTGGCCCCGAGGGAGGGAAGGGTCACCTCCTCCGTACGCCCGCGCTCGCTCTCGGGATATGGGCCTGGCCCTTCCCAGGCTCTTAGCAGGAGGATGCTGCCCCTTCTCATCTCCCTCGACACGCCTTATACACCGTTGCATCCCTCTTTCCCAGGGAGAGAGGCCCCCTTAGTAATCTAGTCGACCCCACTACCCTTTCCATGTTTTTCCTGGATCAGGACGCTTCCCCTCCCCCAACATCTCTTCACCCCTTTTCCTGGGAACTGCCTACTCCACGCTTACCTTTGATTTCAGGATAAGCCTCTCGCTGTTTTGTTAAAATACACAGGCATACTTTTTTTTCTTCCCCAAATCCCCAGCCCCCACCCCAATTTGCGCGGCCTGGTGACACACTGATCTTTCAGGGGGCCTTTATATCCCGTTCATAATGTTTCTGGATGCCTTCCCTCTCGTTCTTGGGTCCCCCATCTCAGGTGATTGCTTCCTTTCCCACACTAAAGACATTACCTCTGCCACCCCCACTTCACATTCTTGGGTTCTCCGTGGCGTCTGCCCCAGTATCCCTGAAATAGTCCTGTTGAATTTGTAGGGTTCGGGCTTGGAGTTGAGCCAGATTGTGTCGTTCTCCCAGCCTTGGGCGTGGAGAGCAATCACTTGAGAATGTCTTTAAAGGCAGAAAAATTTACCCTTTATGAATTCCCATTCCCTTTGCGTGGAAGCTAGGGATGCGAAGTGAATGGCGGTGAAAAGTCCTGGTTTTTAAGTAGGTGAATCGCGTGAGAGAGAAAGTTTAACTGTTGGGAAAGCCCCCTCTATGCTAATTTATTCAGTAGTGCTCTTTTGCTTGTCTCATTTCTTAGGAATAACTGATCTTTCGTTTGGATACTGATGCTGCAGCCAGCTCTGCTGGTCTGGGTCAGGGGTGCATATATGACCTGCATTTTCTGCTTTCTCATGTTACTTGTGCAATGTGTTCACCACCAGTAACTCATTTCGTGCCCAGATCTCTGGGTTCCATTGGGCTTTGTCTATACTTTAGTTCATTTCTCCCGTTTTCCCTGTGCCCATAGTACAGAAAGAATCCTCAGGTTCTGTGGTAATTTATTCCATTACTTGACTAAACAAGTTGCTTTTAAATGACTTATTTGTAAGCAAGGTCATACGTTTTTTGTTGGGCAGATGTTACATAGCTATACTCTTTGAGTTCAGCATTGTGAGCTTTTTCGGGAGAATGTGTACCCCGTATTTTCAAATTTTCTTGGTGGTTGATTTTATATCATTAATGCTTTTAGGTCTTTCAGAAAAGAGTTAAACGATGTAATTTTAGATGTGTGGAATCTGAGCTAGGACTAAAGTAGAGAATATTCATATAATCAGAGGTTTGGGGGCCTCTTGGAGGACACAGGAAAATTTTTTTTTTACTGGATTTCTTCCATTTTTCTCAGGAGGATCATTCGTTTTCTTCTATAGCCAAAAATTCTGCCTGTTATAGGATTAGAGTCTTTGGGTTTACTCAGACTGTCGTTAAGATACAAAAATGAATTACGTCTTTTGGTAGGGCATGACACAAGGCCCTGTCTCTGGTTGCAGATTTAAATTTGACTGTAAAAAGAGAGCTTGAAAAATTGGCCTTTTAAAGACTAAAGCTTAATCTTCACTCCTAAATTGCTGGCTTAATTAAAATGGGTATTTGGAATTTGGTAAATATTGATTTTTCTAATAAAAGGCCCTTAGTTTAAAACTAAAAGGGTGACCTTAGGATTGTTTCTTTCTAAAGCGTAATTCCAGCTCTTCTGGCATGGAGTATTGGTCCAAAAAAAAAAAAGTGTGTAAGAAGTGGGGGTGGGGTAAGGAGAAGGTTGTTCCTTTGGGTTGGATCACAGGGGTGAGTATACAAGGCAGCAGCAGCTGCTGGCTCTGGAGCTCTGGTTGCTACGTGAGAAGCTTGAGTAGTGCTGGCTGCTGTCTCCAGGGAAGGACAGCAGTGCAGCGTCCATTAATGCTGTTGGCTGCAGGGAGCTGCACTTAGGCAATGGCTGCTTCAGTACTAAGAAGAAACCTTGCTTTCCTGGGAATTTTCACTGCTGAGATGGTTTGCATTTTATTGGTGAGAGATGAGAATTCATAACCTTCTACCCATTTATGGATATCAGCATCTGGAAACTGGATCATAGTAAAGACTTTTTAAATTTTTTGCTTGATTTTGTTTAGGGGGCAGACTTTTGGTTTTTATCTTTAGACTTGTGCTTAAATAGAACTGAAAGTTCCATTAGAGTTTTAATTTTTCAATCTATTTAAAACCAAAGTAATAATTTAAGGATCTTCCTACAGACCAAACAGGAAAAATACCAGGGTTTTTTTCTGTTATTGACATGTTTTTCTCCAACACTTTAATCATTGCTTCAGTTTTAATATTTTGTTATGTGTCTCCTGCCTTTCCGTTTTTAGGCCATATTTACTGTATGGAATAGATGTTTTGCAAAACACTTTACTAAATTTGGGATCTTAAACTCTAAATAGAAGTGCCCTTTTCAGAATGACTTGTAAATATAAATCTCAGAAGTATTAATTTCCATATCGCTGATAGACTTCTCCAGATTATATTATTTCTTTGGAGTTTGATTTATAAAATGGAGTGTGTGTGTGTGTGTGTGTGTGTGTGTGTTAATGTACATATATTGGATGTAGTCCTCCAGGACCACAAGGATATGTGTTTGACAATCCATCTGCACAAAGGCCAGACTAGAAGGAATATTCAGAAATCGGATAGTATACACATGCTTGAGAAGATGGCCTCTTAGCCCCTTTTGTGGCCTCTCCTCCCCCACTGCTTCTGTACATTAGGAAGATATCTGATTAAGCAGAACAGTTTGTTGAGTATGGAAGTACTTGAAGGAGAGTCACCATCCAAATGTACCACCAATTTTATGCAGTACTTGACTGATGTGTTGTCCCCCACCCAAGACTCTTAATATCCTATATTTTTTCTCTCAGAATTTGATATGTTTGGCTTTTGTGTAAATGTACTTAAATCCCACAGTCATTTATAATGTATAGCATAACTGTGGCATTTGTGGCAGGGAACCAAAAAGAATGGAAATGAGTTTTGTCATTCACGAATGTGGTTTGCATTGTCTCTCAATGATACACAGTGACTAATGAAACCAAACATGGATAATATTTTTAGGTGCTTCTAATTCTTATTACTGTCATGTATAAAAGATGCCATATCATGTAAATATGGTTTCACTCATAGTAGCTGTTTAATATTTTAGATACAAATGTTTTCTTGTTTATTACATGTTAAAATTACCTTATAAAATAATTGCTTTTTCATTTGTATTTTCTGTTGTTTAGAACCCATTGTGATCTTGATGTAATCATTTGCTGAAAGATCATAGAGGCCTTTTGCACAGGATTTATTTAACCAGTATGCTCGAAAATTTTTGTATCTTCTGATAGTTTTGTGTCCAGGAACTTAACATACTTTCTGAAGGTACTCTGGCCTTTCTAGGGGGGAGAGGCTATTTAATTTTGCCTTTGGACAGGGAAATAATATGTAGACAACAACAACTTTTACTTTGTCCTCTTTGTCTCAAAATAATTTATGAAACATTAGACCACAGTTAAGGACAGTCAATGATTATTGGGTACATCTCTTCAATGAGAAAGTGGATCATGAATAGAATAAAGCTTTCTTGTAACTTCTGGCTCCACTCTGGTGATTTGTCAGTTTAACTTGAAACTAAAAGGCCTAGCAGTGAAATTTAGTTTATAAAATTTTTTTTCAGGTATTAGAAACTAAAACTTTTTGATAGGGATATTTTAAGACAAAAATTATTTTGTAAAATGTGTGAGGTAATGTATATTTTAGTATAACTGGTGGTTATTTGTAATTTGATTTAAAACATCCTTTCAGAGGCACTCAAAAAAAATACATACAATGTACTAATGATAGACAGTGATTGGTACCATTCCTTACAGGCAAAAATTCCAAAGTATGTGGTGAAATCGTATTTTTAACCTTTCACTTGATGCTGTGATTGATTTCCCTTGTAAAAATTCAGGGAAGTTCATGAAAGTTGAGAAAATGCTTTTTTTTTTTTTTTTTTTTTTTTTTGACTTATCAATACATACTTTGTTAAGTTAGAGTCTTATGAAAAGTATCCTGTTGTATATTCAAGTCTAAATTGAGTAAAAGGTACCCAGTAACTTGGAGGTGGAAGGTTATTAGAAAACATCACTTTAGAGAATTCTTGTTCTGACGAAATATATCCAAACTCTTTTAACATTTTAGGAAGGGAATTTGAAATATTCCCTTCATAAAGGGAATATTCCTTTGAAATAAAGGAATGATGAAGCTAAATATCAGTCTACTTAAATGAGCCCTCACTGAGCAAGGAATTTGTAATCCCATCCTGCCTCACTCAGTTTTTCCATCATATTGATTTTGTTTGCTTAATACCTCAGGGAGAGGTGTAAGGGTCACATTAACTATCTTTGATATAAAGACGGGAAAGGAATTTTCTGTTTATTGGAATAATGTCTTGGTAGTTTTAAAACACTAAGATTATTGGCCTGTTTTGCCTCATGTATTCAACTGATGGTTGGGTCTGGCTGCTTTCTCTTTTATACTCTTCTGTCTTCGCAGTATGAAAATTCTCAGAGTTTTTGATGGCAAATTGTAGTAGTAAGAATCATTTCCTTAGCCATGTTAATTATGTATATACCCAGAGCTGGGAACATTCTTTGACCTATGTTGTGAATCACAAAAAAGCAGGGGATATAGGAAGTTGAACAGAATTTTTTTTCTGTCTGGAAAATCAAGTTTTTGATGTGCTACCTACCTATTTCAGGGAAAATACCGAATTCCTTGCTGCTCTGTTTGAAAAATAGATGGAAGCATGGGAGGAGTCTGAGGCCTCTGCAGCAGGATTTGGTCTAAGTAGAAAGGAAGATTTTTGTTTCAAATCGCCAGCTGCTTATGTCAGACTGACTCCCTTGTTATGCTTCTAGTTGGCCTGTCAATATGGCCAAACAGCTAGATAAGTATGGGGCAGGACAAAGGGCTCTTTGCACAGCAGGGAGGCAATGTAGGTGGGGGAGGGGCAGGAGGTAGGGAAGACAGGAGAAGGAGGTTCTTTTCCCTGGGAGATTATTCATTTTGGCATACAATTAAAGAAATCACTTGTACTTCCCACTGAAGCATTGAATTTGTGCCAGCCATATACTGTGAACCTGAAATTTTGTATATCCCCGAATATCTAGTAGGGAACCATCCCTTCCTCCAAGGAAAAAATAAAAAATTAAAGCTTTGTACAGGCGAAAAGAAAATAAATTCCTTGATCTCCACCCTCCTAAAATACAAGTTACCTCCTGAGTAGACCAGTTCTAGAGCATCTAGAGCAGAATTCTTCTTAAAAAATGGAAAACGGAGCCCTGACTGGTGTGGCTTTGTGGGTTGGGCCTTGTACCTCATACCAAAAGGTCCTAGGTTCTATTCCCTGTCCCAGGCACCTGCCTGGGTTGGGGGGCCTTTCTCTCTCTCTCCTCCCCCCTCTCTAAAAAATAAAATTTAAAAAAAGAGAAAGAATGGAAAGGAATATTCTATCTGAATAAAACTAATATTCCAAAATACACATTGTCTTTATTTGTGTTGGGATTAGATAGCAATAGATTAAATAATTTGTTTCCCTTGTGAAAGTTGCATATTGTTAGAGCCAATTTTATAACAGGAGAGCACCCTCCAGCATTTATGTGTTGGCTTGCCATCACCTAAAATACTGACTGAAGAAAGGCAACTTCTGGATAACCTGATTTTCCCCAGAGATTTCTCCCTCCCCCGGCCTTTTTAGTGTTGGCACAACCTTGTTTGATACATTTGTGCTCTACTTCCAACTAAAAGTGAGGTGATTGAATCCATATTACTAGCTTTACTATGAATCATAGAGTTGAGGAGATCTGTGGGTTTATTTGGCACTTTAAGCAAAATTACAATATTTGAAAGTTTGGTCCCCTATGGAAGTTTTCGTTAATATGTTAAAAGGACCAGCGTCCTGAACGGTATTTTCAGTTAGTTTTAAAATAAATGTCAATCAATACATGTGTGCTAGGCTTTTTTAAACCAAAATATTAGAGAATTACATTCATAGACAAGTTAGATAGCAATTATTTAGATTGCAAAAGGATTCCTCCTTTATAAAGGAATGCACGAGTTATGCTGAGTTGCTGTTAAATGCTTAATATGTTTTAAGAGAATTTGAATTTTAGAAATAACTGGTCAGAACTCAGTTTTCCAAAAGTACATCTGTTGCTCAGATTGAAATGCCACCTGTATTACAATGTTATTAAACTAGTTTTAAAGTTTTCCCTTCTATCTAGACTGCAAGAGACAGTAAGGAAATGGGAATGCTAATTTTTGCTTATGGATCCAGAGCAAAAAAGAGGTGTTTTGTTTTAACTTAATAGAATAACTAAAAAACTGCCTTTAATGCACATTGTAATATTAATCAAGCCTGACCAAATTTTGTGTCATTTCTCTCTGTAAAAGAAAGATACACGTGTTAGCCTACTTAATGTTATGTTTCTGTGTGTACTGGTCTTGGCAGTAACAATATAATATTTTGTCTGAAAAGGGAAATTTGACTTAATTATCATTGACATTAGTTAGAACTTTTTAAAATAGCGATAATGTTAACATGAAATTTAGTAGGCTCTATTTTCTATTACTATAGAAATTTAGGATAGTCCTTTCTTTATAATCCATTCATATGGATTATTGCCACAGATTTGTGGGACTAAAATAGAAACCATCTAATTCAAACCCTGGCCTCCATTCCACACAGTTTTTTCTCCATGTACTAAGACCCACATTGCTAGCTCTAAGGAAAACATCGTCTTTGTGCACACATACACCCCACTTCCCAATTAGAAATTTCTTCATTGTCGCTTCTACTGCTTCTAATACCTGAATCTTGCCAGAGGCCCTAAAAAGTTCCTGGCAAAAATCAGGTGGGGAGTAGGGGACACATTTTCATTCCAAAGGTATTGATAACTGCTTTGGCTCCCCCATAGCGAATCTCATTTCTAATAAAACCCTGCCAGCAGTAGCAGTAGACTAGAATGAAGGTGAAATGCAGCACTGCACCTCATCTTGCATTTGCAGCTGCTCCACCTTTTTTCCTGCTATTATTATCCCACAATGCCTCTCCCCAGCAAAAAAGAAACTAGGACAAGAGAGGAAAATTGGATAGGCTAATATGATTTTTACTGTGGTTATGGGTTTGTTTATATGTACGGTACTTAAACACAAAGCTCATTTGTCCTAGTCTTACAAGTAGTGAAAGATTTTATTACTCCACTATATTCCACTTTCTTAATACTGTTTTTAAGCATACTTAATTTTCATTGGCTGTTCACACAATCATTATTACTGCCAGATGCCACTGTCTTATTAGCTTGAAGAAAGGGAGACTCTTCTATACATATTATTTACAATTTGTATTGGGAATTACTGATATGTGTAACTCAGATTTATGACTAAAATAAGGTTAAAAAATTAAACCTTTATACTTATCCCTTTACCTTAGTGGAGGTGAAATTGTTAGAATATAAATTTTTCATTCTTCACAGAGTTCTTCAGGCTACATAATTAATGTTCTTCAATTCAAGCCTTCTTTTCCCACACCACCACCACCACCCCCAAAAAAGACATTTTACTTTTATCATTTTTATTGTCTTCTGCTGCTGAGATTTTCTCCTCCCCACTCCTAAAATGTGAATACATAAATAAAGTCCAAGAATCTAATGAGGTGTGTGTGTTGCTGAATATAGTAAGAAGATTATTTCGTAATTCTTAGAAATTGTGGTCTGGTTAGGTTGTTTCAGTATTATGATAGCATATTTAATAATGTGGACATGTTATTAATATATGTCTAGATGGATCTCATCGTTTCATATGTGTACTCATTGTTTGTCATTTTATGTGAGGTTGTTTCTCCCTACCAACCCCCGCCCGGTCTCCATGGTTTTGTATTCCTGTCCTGTTACGATCTTTGGCCTGTGTTGAAAATTTCTATTTCCTCCCACCAACCTCTGTGCATGCCACAACACATACAATCTGTACTCTCACAGCTCTGCGAAGGAGGATGGTCTGCAGTTAATAATCAACTGTTTGGGCATTCTTGGGATCCAAGGACAGTTTTATTTATGAGGAAGAACCTGGAAGGACCTGTTGGCAGTTAGACTGCCTCTGCATTCATGTTACCTTTTCCTTTGTTAACATAAGCTGTAGAGTTAACTTGTTTTATAAGAGAAACCAGGAGAAATGGAAGGGCCACAGTTAGATATGGTTACTTAAAAAATAAATGTTATTATGATAACATTTGGGGTAGAATCTTAGGGCACATTTTTTTTTTTTTACTTTTAGTTCTAAAGACAGAAGAGTTTAAACTCCTAAAATAAAACAAAGGATTGTTGAGGCAGTATATTTGATTGCATTCTCAGTGTAGCATTAGATTATGACATAAGTGCATAAGTTTTTATTTTCTCAGTCTCTGTAGTGCAAACTACTATCACTATGCAAGTTAAGTGTCTTTATGCCCACAGCCTGAAAAATATTAGGTGGAATAACTTCTAAAAAAAAACAAAAAAAAACAGATCTGAGGAAAATGTGGAAGCTAGTCCAAATCTTTGAGGTTCCCTTTAAATTTTTTTTTGTTATTACTATACAAATTTAGTTTTATTTATGGGGATTAGAACTTTAAGTCATAGATTAGTAAAAGAACAAAATGAGGGTAGATAGACATGGGGTCAATACACATTTTAGGATGAGGCTAAAATTGTATTTAGTAAATTGTAAAATTGCTTATAGATCCAGAGCAAAGAAGAGGTGTTTTGTTTTAACTTAATAGAGTTAAATTGTTACAAATTTAGGCTATTTTTATTTTAAAAGTTTACCAGTATTTTTAAATCTATGAAGTGGCATAAAATATTCACAGATTAAATAGGTAGTTACCTTATTGGTGGCACATTAAAATTTATTAGAAATTTAAAAAAATGAAAAATTATGTTGACATAATATATAGAGCTCGGAAGGTACTGTAGCTAACCCACTTATACCCACTAGGTAATACTGCCAGCTCCAAGGCTCATTGGAACTTAGGCTGGTTGACTGACTCAGGTTGTTTTTACCTCACTCTTCCTTAACCTCTAGGCTGTTAAGATTTTAAGTGTTGCTAGGAATAAATTATTCGTTCATAAATTGAGTAGGAATCTGACTGGGCCATATGGGAAGACATGTAATTTTAGACAAGCAAAGTTCTGGGTAAGTGTAACTTTCCTCTTATAGTTAGTTTATCATAAAAAGGAATTGGCTGGAAGTTTGCAGAGTAACTGAACAAGGAGAAAAGTAGACATATCCCTCTATGAAACAACTATGTGCTAGGCAAGAGAGATGAAAAGTTTTTTTATGTAGAATATCTTAGTTTTTCTGAAAACTTAGTAATTGGAATGCATTTCTATGGAAAATAGTTACTCAAAGGATTGAGTTGAGAATTTTTTGTGAAAATCATTTTATAATTTAATGTTTTACGGATAGAGTGACCATACGTCTTGGTTTCCTGGGATAGTCCTTGTTTATACCTACTGCATAGTTAGTAATAGCACTTCTTTCTCAAAAATGTCCCTGTTTGGACCATAAATTATATGGTCACCTAAGTATAGAGGATCCTGGAACTTTCTGTCACTACATAGCAACCCGTGTATTTGTCTTTCATAGAGTTCTTCTGATTCTCTGCTATGATTTATCTGTTGGCCTCTCTGAAACCCTCCCCCCACCCCCATTTCACATTGAGTGGCTTTTAGAATGCCTTTTTTTTAAGTTGGTGAGGAACGGGATAGAGATATATTTGATTAATCTTTCTATTATGAAAAAGTCCAAATACAACAAAATAAAGGGAATAGAAAAAGGGACGCCCTTTGGATTTTATTTAAACCGTTCCATTTGATCAAGATAAGGTCCATACATTGCTCTTGGTTGATAAATTTAAATCTTTCTAATTTATAGCCTCTCTCTCTCTCTCTCTCTCTCTCTCTCTCTCTCTCTCTCTCTTTTCCCCTCTTCCCCCTCTCCCCCCCTGCCGTCACCCCCCCCTCCCATTTTAAAGGAATTTATCATTGTATAAAGTTTCTATTCTTTGGGTGTTGGAGGTTGCACCTATGTGGTATCATTTAACATATTCTATTGGATGACTGACACACACATTCCCATTATTTCATGTAAATAGTGACTGGAACAATTGCAAGTATACTTTTATAAAAAGTCCTGTGTACTTCCATGGAGTGTTACCTAATATCTACTTATCTGTATGATGTTAAGCAGCAGCTGCTTTTTATTGCCTAGATCAGCCATTTTAAACTTTACACTCTTAAAAATTGAAGACCCCAAAGACCTTTGTGGGGTTATATCGAGATTTACCAGATCAGATATTAAAACTTAGAAAATTTTTAAATTAGCAATTAATTTAAAAATAACAAGCTTAATAGAAGGCAGCTGCTTTCTCACAGCTGCTTTTGCATTTAATTTGTGTTTGTTTTGGTTGAAGAGTATGAAGAAAATCTGTCCTCACACAGATAAGTAGTTGAAAAGGGAAAGATCTCACATACTCCCTGAAAGAAACTCGGAAACTTACTATTTGGTTACACTAAGATACAGTTTGAATACAAAAGACAAGATTGGTACCTGTTTTTCCTCCCCTTACCAATTTTCTAAATAATAGGTATGTAACCTGACGATATCCAAAGGTGATTAATGAAGTGTTGTTATTGTATACTTGTGGTTTTAAAAATATTAATGTGTTTCAATTTCTTGCAGTTATTTTTGACATTCAAAGCATCCCACTTTGGGCTCTTTGCTCCTAAGATGTTTTTACTCGTGCTCAGTCGCTTCCTGGCTTGTTTGTTTTTTTTTTTATTGGTTCCTTGCTTTCTCATATGACAAGATGTTTCAGGATCATTCTTTTTTACATTCCCTGCCTCAAATCCAGAATTACTCATATTTTCAAAACTGGTTTCTTTTAGTGGGAAATGGTACTTAACAGACCATAGTCTGCGTGCTAAGAGTGTTCTTGCTCTTGGGTTGGTCCTTGTTTCTAGACCTTTTCAATGGACAGAACTAAAAAGTGGTTTCTTTTCTGTCCTTTTCTTCTTGTTTTAAATATCAGTTGTTTATGTTTGATAACTTTTATTTTGAATTCAGTACTACACAATATTTTAGTAAACCTAATCTCTTCCCCACACCCTAAATTCCATTTTTTGCTAAAACCAATGTAATTACTCTTTGCTTTGTCCCACAATGCATACACAACAGTTTTAGAATCTCAGAACAATATGATTACTGGAAAGTGAGCTGCTTGTTTGTTTTTGCCCTTAGGATATGTTCCTCTAAAAATGGGTGATCAAATTACAGTGTTTTAAAATCACTTGGAATAGTTCTCTGTGTGGTTACATCACCAACTTGATACAAAGGTTAATTTTTTTCATTTCACTTTCAGATTTTCAGGTATTGCTTTTTGTTTTATAATTACATAAAATATGATTACTTAGTAAAATTTACATCTGTGTATAGTCCGAGAAATCTAGCTTCTAGTGTTTTCTACCCTGTTCTCTTTCTGTCCTTATATGTGTAACTTGACAGATTATTCATAATTTTTTAAGTGATTTTTTTGTGTGTGGTGGTACTTCTTTATAACAGAAAAAGCATTTAAGTTAGTTACTTATTGAAAGTATCTGCTTCTAGATTTTTCAATAATTAATAAGTATTTTTAGGCCATGAAAGAGAAATGTGGACTTTTCTGTTTCACTAGTGACCACATTTTTTGTCTTAATATAAACAGTTAAAATAATAAACTTTCTTTGTCAAATAAAAATTATCTCCAAATGCTCAATGACTTTCCATTTGTCTCCAGTGATTTCGGATACTTAAATCCAACTAACACCTGGGACACTGGTTCCATAAGTTTTAAATTAAATCTTAAACTTGTTGAATACTAAATCTATTTTATTGTATTATAATAGCCTAAAGGAGTTGGAATGTCATAGTTAAGCAATATATGTCATCCTAATATGATATGTTTGTATTATAGGCCAAAAAGTATTAAATAAGCTATGTCCAGTGGTAAAGCAATAATGATTGAAAGTGCAAGGGTTTTGAAATTGAATAGACTTGGGTTCAGATTCTAGTTTGCAGGGTTTTTGTTCTGGCCTTGGATAAGTTTCTTAACTTGGTGAATTTAATTCTTTGGCTAAATAGGAATAATGTCTTCCTCATAAAGGTGATGTGAGCATTACATGCAAACTGGCTGATACAAAATAAGCATCCAGTAAATGTTAGCTTTTATTTGGAAGTTATTGTTATGAACATTTAATCAATTCTTTAAACTCTATCTGCAGCTTACTTAGGGTAAGTAATGTTTATTATATGCTGTAAATATAACACTTATTTTCAGGACTCCATTAGTATATGAAAAGAACCAACTGTTAACAAAGGAATAATCAAGGCCTAACTAAAATTTGTTTGAGGCTTGTGGTTTTACAATGTACCGGTGCTTACTATATAAATATAATCACATTTAAAAACTTAATAGGTAAGGGAGCTTTAAGCCATTTTCTTTTCAGCTAGCCAAGGTCCTTTTCAGATATTATCAGAAATTGTTTTATTTGAAGTGGCTTTAGGGCACTGTGTATGTTGACCAAAGTTAAAGAAATTTTTAAACTCTAGAATTTTAAGATACATCTGCCTTTTAAGTGCCTTCAGATAAAGCTATGTAACACCAGATTGCTCATTAGGTCAGGTATTTTGGTTTGTTTGTTTTAATTATATTGGCATATAATTGACAAATAAAATTGTAATATACTTAACAGTGTACAACATGGTTTGATACACATTGTGAAAGGATTCCAACAATTGAGTTAATTAACTCATTAATCCCTTATATTTACCTTTTCTTGGGTGGAAAGGTAAGGATCCTTAAGTTCTAATTTCTTGGCAAATTTCAGTTACACAATACATACAGTATTAACAACTAAAGTCACTGTGTGTATACATTAGATCCAAGACCTTATTCATCTTTTTTTAAATCCTCACCCAAGGATATATTTATTGATTTTAGGGAGAGAGGAAGGAGGAAAGAAAGAAACACCTCTTGGTTGCCTCCTGTACTCGCCCCAACCAGGGATTGAACCCGCAATCCTTTGGTGTACTGGACGATATTCCAAGCAACTGAGCCACCTGGCCAGGGCATCTTAGTCATGCTTATAACAGAAAGTTTGTACTCTTTTACCAACCTTTCCTCATTTCTCTTACATCCCAGCCCCTGGCAGCCAGTATTCTACTCTGTTTGTATAAATTTGAGATATTTATTTATTTATTTATTTATTTATTTATTTAAACAATTCCACCTATAAGTGATACCGTGCAATATTTGTCTTTCTCTGTTTGGCTTACATTATTTAGCATGATGCCCTCTGGGGTCATCCATGTTGTCAGAAATGGCAGGATTTCCTTCTTTTTATGGCCGAATAATATTCCATTGTGGGTAAATAGCTAGATATCACATTTTCTTAATCCATTCATCCTTTGACACACTTAAGTTGTTTCTATACCTTGCCTATTGTGAGTGGTGCTGCAGTGAACATGGGAGTACAGGTGTCCCTTCCAGATGGTGATTTTGTTTCCTTTGGATATATTCCCCAAAGTGGAATTGCTGGATCATATGGTAGTTCTATTTTTAGTTTCTTGAGGAAGCTCCATACTATTTTTCCATGGTGACTATACCAGTTTACATTCCCACCAACAGTGTACAACGGTTCCCTTTTCTCTACATCCTCACTAGCATTTGTTATCTATTGTCTTTTTTGGCTCCAGCCCTCCTACCAGGTGTGAGGTGATACCTCATTATGGTTTTGACTTGATGTCCCTGATGATTAGTGATGAGCACCTTAACAAGGACCAATTGGTCCTTTTTATGTTTTCTTTGGGAAAATATTAGTGAGGTCCTTTATCCATTAAAAAAATTTTTTTTGTCTTGGGTTTTTTGCTTGTTTTTGCAGTTGAGTTGTATGAGTTCCTTATATTTTTTGACTCACCTTATTTTGCCATGTATAATGCCCACCTGCATTTTTGTGCATCTTATGCATGTGGGATTATCGTGCACATTATTATACCCATGGTATGTAATCATTATACCCATGTATAATGCGCATCCTTACTTTTCCCTCAAAAATCTGGGCAAAAAAAAAAGTGCGCTTTATACACAGCAAAATACGGTAACTCCTTACCAGATAAGTGGTTTGCAGATATTTTTCTCCCATTCCATAGGTATAGGTTGTCTTCTTATTTTGTTGATGGTTTCCTTTGCTGTGCAACAGCTTTTAGGTTGATAAAGTCCCACTTACAAATCCAAAATATCATTAACAAGATCAGCGCAAAGGACCATATCCCCTATTGATTTCTTCTAGGGGTTATATGGTTTCAAGTCTTACGTTCAAGTCTTTAATCCATTTTGAGTTGATTTTTGTGTGTGGTAAGATTGTAGTCTAGTTTCATTCTTTTGCCTATGGACATTCAGCTTTCCCACCACCATTTATTGAACAGACTGTCATTTTCCCATGGTATAGTCTTGGCATCTTTGTCAAAAATTAGTTGACTATATAGTACAGATTTATTTTTGGACTCTCTGGTTTGTTGTTATGCCAATTCCATACTGTTGTGATTACTGTAGCTTTGTAATATAGTTTGAAGTCAGAAAGTGATATTCCAGCTTTGTTCTTTTCAACATTGCTTTGGCTATTCAGGTTCCATAAAAGAAATTTTAGGATTTTTTTCTATTTTTGTGGAAAATGCCATTGGAATTTTGGTAGGGATTGCATTGAATCTATGTAGATTGCTTTGGGTAGTATGCACATCTTAACAATATTCTTTCAGTCCACGAGCACAGAATATCTTTCCATTCATTTGTATTCAGTTTCTTGCATCAATGTTTTTATTGTTTTCAGTGTACAGATCATTCACTTCCTTGGTTAAATATATTCCTAAATACTTTATTCTTTTTGATGCTTTTTGATGTAAATGGGATTGTCTTAATTTCTCTTTCCTGTAGTTTGCTGTTAGTGTATAAAGTACAGCTGATTTTATATATTGATTTTCTATCCTGCAACTTTACTGAATTTCTTTAGTCTAACAGTTTTTTGTTGGAATCTTTACGGGTTTTCTAGATGTAGTACCATGTCATCTGCAAACAGTCTTACTTTCTGATCTGGAGGCCTTTTATTTCTTTTTCTTGCTGATTGCTCTGGTGACGACTCTCAGTACTGTTTTAAATAAAAGTGGCAAGAGTGGGCATCTTAGTCTTGTTCCTGATCTTAAAATAAAAGCTTTCAGTTACTCACCATTGACTATGATGTTAGCTGTGGGTTTGTCATATATGGCCTTTATTATGTTGACATACATTCCATCTATACCTAATTTGTTGAGAGTTTTTGTCATGAAAAAAATGTTGGATTTTGTCAAATACTTTTTAATTATATTTTATTGATTATGCTATTAGAGTGGTCCTGATTTTTTCCCCTTTGTCCCCCTCCACACAGCACCCCGCACTCCCTCAGGCAATGCCCCCACCATTGTTCATGTCCATGTATAAGTTCTTTGGCTTCTCCATTTCCTGTACTGTATTTTATATCCCCATGGCTATTCTGTAACTACCAATTTGTATTTCTTAATCCCCTCACCTCTTTACCTGTTCCCCCATGCCACCCTCCATCTGGCAACCATCAAAACACTCTGTGCATGATTCTGTGTCTGTTCTTCTTTGCTTAGTTTTTTAGATTCCATTGTTACAGATTTTGTTGTTCATAGTTTTGATCTTTTTGTTAAATAAGTCCCTTTAACATTTCATATAATAATGGTTTGGTGACGAACTCCTTTAGTTTTTCTTGGCCTGGGAAGCTCTTTATCTGCCCCTTGATTCTAAATGATAGCTTTGCTGTGTGGAGGAATCTGGCTGTAGGTTTCTGCTTTTCATGATTTTTAATATTTCTTGCCAATCCCTTCTAACCTGCAGTTTCTTTAGAGAAATCAGCTGATGGTCTTATGGCAACTCCCCTGTAGGTAACTAACTTCTTTTCTCTTGCTTCTTAAGATTCTGTCTTTATCTTTAACCGTTGACATTTTAATTATGATGTGTGTCTTGGAGTGGGCCTCTTTGCACCCATCTTGTTTGGGATTCTCTGTGCTTCCTGGACTTGCATTATCTATTGCCTTTACCACATTAGGGAAGTTTTCTTTCATTGTGTTTAAAATGAGGTCAAAATTTCTTGCTCTTTCTCTTTTCTGTATGGCACTGCTATGATGCAAATGTTGGACCTCTTGAAGTTGTTCCAGAGGCTGCTTAACCTATCCTCTTTTTTTTTTTTCTTTTTTCTTCCTGTTGTTCTGCTTTGTTGTTTTTTTGCCTCCTTATGTTCCAAATCATTGATTTGATCCTTGGCTTCATCCACACTACTGTTGTTCCCTGTAAATTGTTCCTTATTTCAGTTAGTGTAACCTTTGTTTCTGACTGAATTTGTTTATGCTGTTGAGGTCCTGAGTTCATGAGCATCCTTATAAACAGTGTTTTGAACTCTCCATCTGATAGATTGCTTATCTCCATTTCGTTTAGCTCTGTTTCTGGAGTTTTGATCTGTTCTTTCATTTGGGCTGTTTCTCTGACTCCTCATTTTGGCAGCCTCCTTGTGTTTGTTTCTATGTATTCAGTGGATCTGCTTGGACTCCGTGTCTTGGTAGTGTGGCCTAATATAGTAAGGTGTCCTGTAGGGTCCAGTGGCACAGCCTCCACTATCATCCAAGCTGGGTACTTGCACCCTTTGTGTGGGCTGAGTACACTCTCCTCTTGTAGTTGAGCCTTGGTGGTTGTTGGTAGGTCAATGGGAGGGATTTACCCAGGCCAGATAGCTGCAAGGATTGGCTGTGACTACTTACCACCAACCTCTACCCTCTGTAGAGGATCAGCTGTGCAGGGACAGGGTAGTGATACTCCAGCGTGGTCTGTAGCTGTCCACTGGGTGCACTGGCCCTGGGGTTTCCCCCGGTGGTGCCCAAGTCAGCTCCCACCTGTGTTTTGCCCAGGGCTGCCCTGCCTGAGCTATAAAGCAATCTGAGGTGGCTACTACTTGAGCTTGGAGATTCCCAGGCAATGCCAAGCTGTGAATCTAGGCTGATTTCTGCTAGTGTCAGGTCTGGGGCTCACTGAGGTCAGCTGTTGCTTTTTTGAGAGAATTTAGAAGTTGAAGCTTGAGCCAAGACCAGCCATTCATATGGAAAAGCAGCTGGGGTGGGCCTCTAAGTTGGGTGGGGCAGAATTTCTTGGGATCTCCAGGGCAGGTTAAACAGTGTTAGCCAGAAATGTGATGGAGTTTCAGATATGGCACCAGCTTGCTGGCTCTGTGAAGGGAGGCTTTAGAAAAGGAACACTGACCTCTCTATGCCACTGGTGCCTTTCAAGCTGCTACCTTGATCATGGAACAAAGGGGGAGTAAGTCTGAGTAGGTGAGTCTGTGTGTGGGTTCTTTAAGAGAAACTGCTTGGGATTCCAACAGTTTTTTCCAACTACTCAATCCCCACTGGTTTTCACAGCCAGAAGTTATGGGGACTTATCTTCCTTGCCCTGGGACCCTGGGTGGGGATGGGGGAGCCTAGTGTGGGGCCACAACTCCTTGCTCCCGAGATAGCCTTTCCAAATTTTTATCCACCACACCTGGATGTGGGACCAGCCTGTTCTGCATCTGTGCCCCTTCTACCAGTCTAGTTTGATGTGGTGTCTTAATTCTGTAGTTGTCAGATTTCCATTCAACTCAGTTTGTGATGGTTCTGAATGATGGTTGTCTATATTTTAGGTGTAATTTTGATGTGGTTGTGCAGCGAGGAGAGCCATGTCTGCCTATGCATCCATCTTGACCGGAAGAGCCATATACTTTTTCTGCATCTATTTAGACTATCATACGGTTTTTATTCTCCGTTTTGTTAATGTGGTACATTGTGTTTATTGATTCGGATAGTGGAACCATTTTTGCATCCCAGGAATAAATCTCACTTGATTGTGATATATGGTCCTTTTAATGTGCTGTGGAATTCGGTTTGGTAATATTTTGTTGAGGACTTGCATCCATGTTCATCAAGTATATTATATTGGCCTGTACTTTTCCTTTTTTGTAGTATTTTTGTCTGGCTTTAGTATAGGGTAATGCTAATCTCGTGAAAGAGTTTGGAAGTGTTCCCTCTTCCAAACTGGATGTTTTGGAAGTTTTGTTTGTTTTTAATTCATTGGGATTAGAGTGAGATTGAGGAATGCCAAAAATGAATTTAGATTGGATGACACGTCCTTTGGATACCAGGGTCTTTTCATTATACCATATTATCTATCATCTTATTTCTTATACAATTTTTATTTAGTGACTTTTAGAGAGAGTAAGAGACTTCGATTTGTTTTTTTACATATTTATGTATTCGTTGCTTGAATCTTTTTATCAGTATTATGTAATTATTTGTTTATTTTAGAGAGAGAGAAGGGAGAGAGACATCAATGTGAGAGAGAGAAACATTCATTGGTTACCTCTCGCATGCATCCAGACTGGAGACCGAACCCGCAACCAGACATGTGCCCTGATCAGGAATTGAGCCAGCGACCTTTCGATTTGCAGGGCGATGCCCAACCAACCAGGCCACACCAGTCAGGGCTTGTTGGTTGATTCTTGCATGTGCCCTGACCTGGGATCAAACCTGCAACCTTGGCTAACCTGGATGACACTCTTAACCAACTGAGCTACCCAGCCAGGGCCCTATCTTATTTCAGATATGGAGAGTTCTGAGAAAGAACAAAATGGTGGGCTAAAGTTATCTTCTCCCTTCCCCCACAAAACAAAACAGCAACTAAAATGCACGCTTTTTTAGAGATAATATGCTAAAATATTTATGGATGAAATATGTTGTTAGTATTTGCTTTAGAATGGAGGAGAGGTAATAGATGAAACAAGATTGAATATGAGTTGGTAATTATTTAAATGGTAAATAAATGAAGTTCTTTATAATATCTTTTATACTTGTTTGAAATTTTTCACAACAAAAAGTTTTAAAGTTTAAAATAAAATATCTATAGACTTGATAGACTTGGCTTTGGATCTTGTTACATCAGGCTAGTAAACACAACCAGCTTTTTCAGTCTCTCCCCATCAGTGCTACTTTGCCCTCTGAGCCTAATTCCTCTTGTGACTATCACATACTTCCAATCAGTGGAAAAATAGAATGGCTGTGTAGGTATATAATGACTTTATACTAAAAGGAAATGTTAATACTTTAAAGATTATGGAGTCCATACAGTTTTGGAAAGTATTCCTGGCAGGAAGATTGAGGAAGCAAATGGGTAAATTAACAGAATGTTCAGTATACAATAGATTTCATTGTTATAAGATGGTTGAATTTCTGAAAAGGTATCTTATATAGACCGGATCAATGCCAAACAGTCAAGATTTCTGTAAGAAAGTTAATGGTATATTTGACTAAAGGTGAGGGTTATTCTGTGATGATTAGCAAATATTATTGTTAGTGGATTTGGGAAATTACTAACAGGACTCAAATTGTATAGATTTCTCACCTCCACTTCATCCTGTTGGCTTGGAAGCAGGAGGGTGGTTCCTGTTTGCATTCCTTTTCCCTCTGTTTACTTCTTTAATATTGTAACCCTGCATACCAAAAGTTGGGTGCTTGTGTCAAATATCTTGCTAGGTTCTCTTCTGAATGTTATGTCACTTAATTCTCAAAATAGTCCTGTGGGATGGTTTAAAAATGAACTGAACCAGATTGATTACACAGCAATAGGGTGAGCCAAGCATTTACGGTTCCCAAATCTTTTCATTATACCATATTACTTATTTTATTTAAAAGCTTTCCCATCTTCACCAATATAATCTTGCCCTTTCCTCCTGACTTGGGGTACTTCTACCCATCTGTAGTTTTGATGGTTTTTTCTTAGGATTCTTAGCCTGAAATTAGATAGGGCTCCTGGGTCTGGATAAAGAAGGGGAAAAATAGATGGGTTTTTATTGGGCATTATTCCCTACTAGAGTGGTTATAAATTCTGGCTTTTTTAGTATTGAAGAAAAGTTAATGGGCCTCTACCAATTACTCATACCTTCCTTATCAGTTGGTCAGTAATGGCTTCCTATATCCAAGTCCGGCTGCAGTTCAGGAAAGGGTATTGAGCGAAGGCCTGTGAATCCCTAGAAATTTTGCAAGTTTTGTCTGCGTTTTTCTGAGGGAAAGGTTCATGGTCTTTATCAGAGTCTTACAGAAATCTGTGATCACTCTTTAAAAAAGTTCAGTAGTACAGGCATCCTAGGAATTGGTTGCTAGGAATTGGATTAAGAAGATACTACACTCTGTTGATTCTTCTTGGGCTTAAAAAGATGCCTCCTTCTGGCCTCCTTTTGGCCAAGTTGCAAATTATCACAAAGCCCACTGTGAACGTACTTGTTTTCTTATTTTTAAAAAATGACCTTTGTTTTCAGTTTTCATTTTTGAAAATTCAAAAAATGTTGCTACTAAAGATGGAAACCTACTTAGTTTTATTTGTATTAACTTGGCTTAGATGTACTGTCAGCTGTGCTTGGTGAATTCAATAATTTTTTTCAAAAGAAAATACTTTTTAAATAGGAAGGCCTTAATTAATAACAAATATAGAATTGAGATAGGACTTCCTAAAGGGATTTGTATTTTGGTAGCATATGGGATGGTAACAAGCAACTCCCAAACACTGGCTGGTAAATTAGTGTCTTTGTATTGTAATAAGGTGATAGCCAAATAAATGTTCATTATAGATCCCCTCAAAGAAGAGATTAGGCAGATACTGTCTCCTTTGAGCAGTTCACCAAAGCAGAGTTGGTAGGAATTCATATGTGTGTTCAAAGTTTGAATCTGCTAGAAAAACAGTAACAAGCTACACTAAGAATGAATGTTTGAATATTGATACTAGGGCAAATAAAAGTCTAGTGAGTTTCCTTCTTGCTTTATTACACATATGGGAGAAGAGTTGGAATTTAAAACATGAAACAATATTGAATCTTACTGGATTCTTAAATCCTAAATTCATTGAAGAGCCATAGGTCATGTTTTGGGGTGGGGTAAGTTGTTGGTTTTTTAAGAGTTCAGAGATATGCATGAAGACATTGCTTTAACAAAGGCTTTCTGGTGATTTGGCCCAATAGGTCAAAGGGGTATCTTCTTGGGTAGAAATCTTTGCCCCCCCCCCCTTTTTTTCCTTTGGTCACCCTTAGTAACTACTATCTGATACATTTACCAAGTTATTAATTATGTAGTCCTTTAATGGCTAAACAAATAAAAAATTTTAAGATTTTACTTACTTACTTTTAGAGAGAGGGGAGAGAAACATCGATGTGCGAGAGAGATACATTGATGGGGTTGCCTCACACACGCCCCCAACTGAGGACCTGGCCTGCAACCCAGGCCTGTACCCGACTGGGAATCGAACCAGTGACCTTTTGGTTTGTAGGCTGGCACTCTCCACTGAGCCACACCAGCCAGGGCTAAATAATGTTTCTTAAGGATATAAGATGAAAGGATTCTGTACAGAAGTATTGTCAGTTGTCTAATATTCTTGGACGCTGGTACTTTGTGGGCCAGGAGCCCCAGTGGCAAAGGATCTAACAGTGTGTATATATATGTATATATTTACTGTATTTCCCTAAACATATTAACATTTTTGCAATTTTTGAGGGTATAAATTCGAGATCAAGGTGTTGGAAGGATCAGTTTCTCCTGAGGCCTCTCTTCTTGGCTTGCAGGTGGCTGCCCTCATGCTGCCTCTTCACGTGGTCTTTTCTGTGTGTGCACACATCCTTAATGTCTCTTTGTGTGTCCAGAATTTTTTTTCATATAAGGACACTGGTCATATTGGATTAGAGTCCACTGTAATGGCCTCGCTTTAAACAGTTATATTAATTGAGGTATATTGAGGTAGGTGCAATTGACTTAATAGCTTCAGGTGTACAACATAATGACTCTGTATTTGTATACATTGCAAAATGATCAAATAGTCTAGTTAACATCCATCACCTTACGTGATTACCAAAAATAATTTTTTTCTTGTGATGAGAACTTTTAAGATCCACTGTCAGCAACTTTCAAATATGCAACACCGTATTGTTAACTGTAGTCACCACACTGTATGCTGTATCCCCATGACTTAATTTATTTTATAACTGGAAATTTCTACCTTTTGATCCCCTCCACCAATTTCTCCCACCCCCACCCCCAAATCTTTGCACTTTTAAAGGACTGTACTTTTTCCCAAAAAGACTGGGAACCTCTACTCTAAAGTTATTAGTGGTGGTCTACAAGAGAGATCTGTCATAATCTGGGTTGTAGGACTTTTTTTTTTTAAGATATTTTAGTTTTTATAACCAGAAAAGGAAATAGAATATTCAGAAACAGTGAGATTCAGCATTTAGAAATTTTTTACTCAGGAAAACATAAATTTATAAACAGAAGATACCTCAACAAAAACGGGAAAGTAGCAGGTAAATCCTAAGATATTTAGTGTTTTACTCTACTTTATTCAGTACTAGAATTCTGGGATTTGCTTAGGGTCAAATTCTGATATGATAGGAAAACCCACAGAGATTATTAAAGCAGAATAGCTGGGAAAATTTAGCTTAGTATATGTTTGTGATTATTTTTGCATAAGAATTTGAAGCAGTTTACTATGCCAGTTGTATTCATTAACTAAAAAGTACTATTTTGTTAGTGTTCCGGGACTAATTTGTTATAAGTATTAATGAATGAGAATTTTGGCCTAAATACAGCTGAAGTGTTCACTGAAACTGGACCAAAGATGAACATCTGTGTCAAGGCTTTTAAATTGATTTTTATATAAAGATTTCCAGAGAAATATTTTGATATTTTCTATGATGGGAACTCTGGAAATTTCTGGGTCCCATATCAAACAAACAGCTAGTTGGTTCATAGGTGTTCATCCTCTTGGGCTTCTAGGGAAATAATGTACTCACCATTCCAAAGATTTCATTTTACTCAGTAACCTACATAAATAAGTAGCAAGCTACGTTTATGCATAGGCTAAATACTGGACAGGGACAGGCAAAAAGTAGGTTCGTTGATGATGATAAAGAACTCTGTGCCGAAGTGTGCTTAAGTATAGCAAGTGGACTAAAAGAATGTGTAAATAATGAAGGCTGGCAATTTGAGCACTTTTGAGATTGTACCTAAGTGCGCTGTGCTGCTGCGACATTCTTTTGACTTAATAATGTAATAATCATAACTTGCATGTCTTTTTTCAAACAACTGTAAACCTACTTTTGCCCACCCTGGTATATCAAAATTTAATTTTATTGTTATCAATAGTTTTGTAATAGAATGTTGTAGTGGTGTGTTTTTGTATTGACAGTGATGTGTGCCTATTTTCCACTATATCGAACCTTAAGGTACATTACATGTGCTTTGTGGTACAAATAGGAATCATACATAACATGTCCCAACTGTTTTTGTTCTGATACTCAACCATCATTACAGAGTTATTTTTAACTGGAAAGTGTGCCTCAGTCGAGTATGGTGAGCCTTTTTACTCTGTTATCACTCTGAGACTCCACTAGTATTCTAAGAAACTGCTCACTACAAATAAGGAGACCAGCTGGTCACTACCTTATATGAGAGCCATTGGTTCTGTGATGTAATCTGTCCTTATCTTTAATATACAGGTTTGATGGAATGTCACAGTTTGCCTGCTTTGGGGTATTTTTTCCTGAGTTTTATCTATTTATTGACATATAACGTACATAGGACTGCTGTGTCACAGCTGTGGGTCATGGGTGTACTTGTGGTTAGCTCTGCTATAAGGGGGTTTTTGCATTCCCAAGAACACAAGAAATTTTATTATCAGCCAACTCGTGTCAAAAAATTGATTGCTAACCATGATTTTTTTTCCTAATGATTAAGGCATTGTTAATAGCCATAAGTGTATAATTTTAAAATGTAAACATTACTGAGCGTTAAGCTTTTTATCCATCTTAATTTTTTATTTAAAAAATTACTGCCTTTCTTTCCCTATCACCACCACCTATTATTGTAAGTAGACCCCTATCACTCATTTTTATGATTAAAAAAAAGGGGACAACTTCACTCAACAGTTGTGATATGTGCAACTGATATTTCTGGAATTTGCTGAAACATAATCCTGTGGAAGAGTAAAGATTACAGATAAAATAGCCATGAGAAGATTGTTGATTAAAGCTAGATAGGGTCCTTGAGTTAATTACAGGGTTTTCTCTACTTTTGTATTTGTTTGAAATTGCTCACAATAGTTTTTTTTTAAGGTGCAAAAAATTAGCATATCACTCAGGATAAATAGTGTGAACAAATTTTTGAAGGAGAAGAAACAGTTTAATAGCTAATTAACAAGTAAAGTTTTACTCCATTCAGGCAATGGAGTTTGAACTAACCCAGTAGGCGTTAGGGAGCCAATGTAGATTCCTAATAGTGGAATGATAATGATCAAAGTTCTGCTCCAGAAGAGTTAATGTCATAGAAGAATGAAGAATAGAATGGAGGGTTGAGAGCCCAGAGTGAATGAGACCAGTTCATTGCTATATTGCAACCTTGAAATCATAACCTGTGTAGTGTTGGTGAATGGATGGATAAAAGACAGTCTGTGAAGCATTTCAAAGGAGAAAAGAATAGCTCTGCATCCAGGCTCTTCTTAGTCAGGTGCTGGTGCCAGCACAGCAAAAAAGAGAGGTTTTTGCCTCATTTCTCCAGGGCTTAGGTTTCGACTGTGTGGCCCTCTGATGTCATTATGGAATATACCAAATGAATTTGTAACTACAATACAAATTTAGTCAGTATTTTGGCTCTTTTAGTAAATCAGTATTGACAAGCTTATATAGTTTCAAAGTTTCTTTCCAAGGGTAATTTAAAATGGTATCATTTTATACTACTGAGGCACAACTACTGAGACAGTATTGATAACCTGTTTGAAACTAAAGAGCTCAGATCTTGTAGGTTACTTGTATTTTTCAGTCAGAATCCTACAGATGCCAGCTAGATTACAGATGGCTAGCATAATTTGTTTTTTCATTACTGGAAGAAGAAATTTAAAGCTTAGTGCATTCTATTAAAAGAATTAAATGTCTCTCATGGGACAACTCTTAAGAAAGTACTTTGACTCTGAAATAGTGCTTTATCTATGTTTTATTTTGGTGATCCCAGCCCAAATTTAGTGACAGAGAACTGAGATTTTCTCTATTTACTATATAGAATTTTAGAGGACAACAGCACATCAGTCTTAAAAGTGTATCACAGAATTGATGAGAATTTACAGTTAACTTACATTTTAGGCTTTTCTTTTAGAATGTAGTCTTCTAAGAAAAAGGCTTCTGAGGAAAGAATTGAAATTATTTTAAAACTTACGAGAAAATGTAGCCTTTACACTATGTTTGTGGGAATGTAAAATGGTTTTTACTTTCTGGGAGGTGGTTTGGCGTCTCTAATAAATATGCTCATGCCATTCTGGCAGTTCCACTTTTAGGAATGTGTCCTAAGGAAATGTTTGTGCACATATATAAACAAAGGCATATGCATATACCATTCAGTGCAGCATTGCGTATGTTGTGGAAAATTAGCAACAATCTAAACATCCACCAGCAGAAAACTGCCTTAAATTATATAGTATATCCATGGGATAGAATATTGTGCCATCATTTAAGATGATGAAGTAAATTTGTACATCTTATTTGCATATAGAAAGATGTTTAAAACTTACTGCTAAAAGAACAAAGCAGATTACCGAACAGTAGGGTTATTTATCTTTGAATATCTTTGGGAAATGGAATTATAAGAATTTCACTTTACACTTTAGTAATGTTTGCATAATTTTTTACAAGCATTTTTTTAAGTAATGAGAATAAAGATACAGCTGTTGGGAGGGGAGGGGAATCCTGTTGTGCATATCAGAATTATTAAGCTTTAAATTCCTTTACTGCTATATACCTAGCCACCTGGTCTGCCAAATAATTGCAGAACATGTATGGTCAGGTTCTGTTCACCTGTGTTTTGCAGGTTCTTCATGCACATTGTCCTTCGTTCTTAACAGAATTTTTCATGAGACCATTCAGTAAGTTTTGTCTAAACAATTTAAGAGATTTATAAAAGAATTTGTTTCCATAAGAGAGTCCTCTGTGTCACAGGTAAATTGATGAGGTGGTTTGGGGGGTTTCTTTCTTTGGAGGAAGGGTGTTAGTTATCTTCAGAATTACTCATTAATTGTAAAAGCATACCTAGGATTTTTTTTTTTCCCTTCATGGTTGTGAAGATACAATACTTGGCACGTAGGCAAAACTAGAGTTTGCAGATTGACTATCCTTTCTTTGGCTAAGAGAAACACCTTAAAATAGCACGTAACATAGTTTTTATACATAATAGTTCTTTCATGTTTGTTGGATAGATGGATGGATGTAAATGAATGAAAGAAAGAGAGAATAGATGAGACTGGCAAATCTAGATAATATAAATCTCAAGACAGCCAGGAATTCTAATCTGAACTTGGTTGTCTAACATAACACCAATAATTGGTGCGTATTTTAAAAGTCATTTTGTTTTCATTCAGATATTGGTGTCTAAAGTAAGTAGTAATTACTTTAACTGTTTTCTCATCTATAAAATAATGAATTAGACTTTCATCTTAAAACTCTTAAATTTTTTATCAATTGGAGAAAATTTACCTAAATACAGAAAGTATAACAGATATTGATGCCTCAAATGTACATAACCCACTTTGTCTGGAGTAAGTAAACCTGGTTCACGTTTTGGGGTTTGCAAAGGGTCTAGACAGAGGAGACAAACATAGAGAGGTACGAGAGGTTCTCTTTTTTTCTTTTTTCTTTTCTTTTCTTTCTTTTTTTTTTCTAATGTGATCTTGTACCTGTTTCTAAAGCACATGCTGAGGCTCCAAACACTGTAGGACAGAACATTCAGAAAGTCTTGAATATAGCCCTTTAAAGAGGTAAATCAAAGTTCATGTCATCTTTATTTGATACCTAGAAGCCTAAAATTTTTCTAATTCATGGTAAGAATAGTGTGTGCATCCTTGGTTAGTTTAGCAGTAAATAATGTATTTATCATTGTTTAAATGAGTTATAAATAAAATATTTTTTCTACAGTGTCAATTTATAATTTAAGATTGTAACATGTATTTAGTTTGTGTTTAGTTTCATTATTTATGGCATCTACTCTTACCCTACCACCTCTTCCCCCGCCCCTCCAAGTAAGTATGTCTTGGCCTCCATAATATTACTATTAATGAAATTTTTCATGAGGAAAAGAAATTCTTACTATGGAATAAAATAGGATTTTTTTAGACTGGATTTTAATTACCTCCTATTCTAGTTACTGGTTTGTTGTGCAAAGCCCAGTAGCCCCTAGAGGGAATATAAATTTAGGCAAAGTGGCCAAGGGATAAACAAGTGTTGCAGGAGAAGAGGTGGGGAAAAAAGAAAACTTTATCTTGGCTCTAACTTACTAAGTCATGATATTTCTTTAGTCTCTTAATTGTTTTCCCATTGTTTCACGCTTTTCTTTTTTCTCTTCAGCCCTGAACTTCTCTTAGATCCTTTGCCTACCTTAACATGCTTCAACATTTGTAAGCCTAACTTAGAATTTATACTATCCCAATTATATGAACTTTTCACTGAATTTATTTCTTCTAATGTTTACCATTTATCTCTCCTATACTTTGTTTCCCACATATTGTCTTCTCACATTATTTACTGTAGCAAGATTAAAATACATATTGTTGAAGAAGAGTGAAAATCATTTTTAGCCACTTTGAGGTTGTTAGTATCAGAGCTTCACGTATATTTATAGGCTCCAAAGAGCCATTTAAGCTCTTATTTGCCACAGCGCTAGTCTATATGCACCCAAGTCAGCAGGACAGGTATTATTCTTTTTAATATACAGATGAGAAAACTGAGACTGAGACATTGCATGAATTAGATCAGCCAGTGACAGGAGTCATAGAAATTTGGAGCAGGAAAAAGCCTAATGAAAATTTTATACTTTGAAGAATTTAAGGTTCATCTATTAAGAGTGATTTTTCTGAGACCACCAAACTAATTAAGTTGTAAGCTAGAACTCAAATTTCCTAACTCCTAATACGATAGTACTTTTTTCTTTTTTCAAGCTAAAAAGGTGTTACAGGGCACCGGCAGTATGTTGCATCAGTATTTTTTAATTTCGGTTGGAGATGGAAAATAAGTATATAATGTAGCTGCCACATTAGTTCTCAAACAAGTTGGTCATGTAATAAATAAAATGCATTCATATATTTGTTGCATTTCTCCACTGTGATTTAAAAATTAAATTGATCCCAGGCTGTTGTGGCTCAGTGGATTGAGCTCCTCTGGCCTGCAAACCAAAGGGTTGCTGGTTTGATTCCCAGTCAGGGCACATGCCTGGCTTGCCCACCAGGTCCCCAGTTGGAGGAGCGTAAAAGCAACCACACATTGATGTTTTTCTCCCTCTTTCCCTCCCTCCCCCTCTCTCTAAAAATAAATAAAATCTTTCAAAAATAAATTGAGGATAATAATCATACCAAAAAACCTTCTAATATTTTCCCCTTCTCCTTTTTACCATTTTGTAAATTTCATTCAAAAGAAGGAAATTAAAATACAGAAGTTTAAGAATAAATTCAACTTAGATATATAACAAAATTTAAATAATTGGTGGGTTCAGAAATGAAATCTTAAAATTAATGACTATTATTTTAACCCTACTTAAAATTTTTTCTGACATGTTTTTTTCTCTTCTCCTTAACTGAGTTAAATTTATTCATTTGTGGACCTATTAAAGAACTTTTATGGCCTCGGAGTTATTCTGTATGTCTATTAATTTTAATTATTTAATTGTTTAAGTATATAAGTATAAATATATAATATATGAATATATGTATTGATTTCAGGATATATTTTAGATGCTTGTTTCTAGTGAATGTCAGTCTGAGGGTTATTGCTTAAGGGAAGAAATTGGTTAATTGTGGTTAGTTGGAGTTTAGAGAACTGAGGTTTGTTGTATGCAGAGCCCTTCAGTTTGTGAGACAAAAAGTCCTAATAATTTTGTAACAATGCTGTGTGAACCTGGTACCAAAGCTCTGAAAAAGAAACCAGGCCTAGGAGATGAAGAATCTAGGGAGGATTTTTAAATTGAGGGTATTTTTAAGCTAGATTCTAAAATAGTAAGACAGGGCTAATAGGATGAAAATAGTTATTAGCCCTCTTATAAGATCTGAAGTAATATTGTTGCCCTTGAGAAAAGTGGGCATTGCAGTGTGATGATATTACTCAATCTACTTTTTATGTCAGCCTAAGCAAGAAGGTATTTTCTCTTTTTCTGTAAAGACATGCCTATTTGTAACATAGAGTTTCACATAATTTCAAAATGTCTATAAAATACACCTTTCTGGCCCTGGATTAGTGAGAGTGCATATTTGTCTTTACTTTGAAGTCTCCTAAATTTGGCCCCAGAATCCAGAGTGATTTTCATATTTACGGAAGCCATTACCTCCCAAAAGGTTTTTTTAGAAGAGTGAGGGAAATAAGTGTAAAATATCAATGTGAATACCTTGCTGTTAATATGCTTGGGAAATTATATTCACCGTAAAAATTGTCTGTGTTCTGTTAAAATTTAATGATGGATGATAGGTATTGTAAAGCCAAAGGAATTGGAAGACAGGGACATTTTGAGAAAATGGCTTGTTCATATATATATACATATACATATATATTTACATGTTTTGTCAGAGACCAGAATTGAGGAAGAGATTTGGCTTTCTTTTGGTTTGTGAAGTTGATCAGAGATTGTTCCTTGTCTGAGTTGCTGTCTGCCTAGGCTGTTAACAATTGTTTCTCTGGCGGCAGATCTGGTTCATCAGGATTGCATCATTTCTGGGAGAATGGCCAAGGTCCACAGCCTCAGTACAAAGACTGTCTGAAGCATATGAGGCCTGTTCTCTTTCTGAAGCGACACTCCTCTTCCTGCCAGTCCTCTTCACAGGATTACTGAAGCGGACTTGTTCTGAATTTCTTTCATTGGATTGGCTGTTCATTGGACTCTTGTCTCCCAGCTGCTTCCGGCTCACCTGGCTGATGCAATTTCTCTTTCTGAAATCTGTGTTGGAATTGTTCTTAAAACACTGTCTGTCTTCTGAGTGACCAGGCAGATCACATGGGGCTTGTGCTTTCAGCAAGTCATATAGAGAAGAGACTGTCAGAATGACGAATACAGAGACTATTGACCATTTCTGAACTCAATTAAAAAGACAGGGGGTAATTATAAACTATTTTTGGCATGTTCTGTTTAACAGCCTTTGCCCAAGAAACTATGTAAATGGTGACTTCTCAAAAAAGTACTCAGTACTGGGAGACAGGCTGGTTCTGCCTCTGAATCTGAGAACAATACTAGTGTTTTTGTGGATTCTGATGGATTATTCTGGAGATACTTAAATTTGAAATAAAATTGAAATTCTGATACATTCATTTCTACCATCACCACCACCACCCCCGTTGTACATTCCTACTTTTCCTACTTATTTGTTCTTTTCCTTCTGTGATTTCTTATATTTCTTATTTGTTGCTGCTGCTAAAGGAATCCACGTCTCTCTTGATTTATTTAATTTCTTCTTTGTTGTACTGTTACCTTTATCCTTTTATTTTTATAATTCCTAATATGCTTTTTGTGAATTGTCTCTAAAGAATAGTTCATTTTCCAATTTTTAATCAATTGGAGATTAATAAAATATCAACATAAAGTACATTTCCTCTTCTTAGTAACTGAAATGACATGATCAGCTCTTTCATCTGTGTGATATATCAACAATTCAGGTGTTAACACCCCATTCTGGCTAATGTTAAATTTCACTTTTTTCTCCCAGAAGTCCTAGGTCATCACCTATTTTTCTTTCCTTCTTTGGAGGGTAGAAAGTTGATGAAGGCTCTATTTTTCCACATGTTTCTATTATGGAGTTGACCACAAATAGAAATGACTCCCTTTTTGTCAGTCTTTTTCTATAGTAGGACAAGAGGACTTAAGTGGGATGGAGAGGGGGGAGGGGTAAAGGAGTAATATGACCTTAACTGGATGGTGGTAGCTCCTTGTCTGACTGGAGAGTAAACTGACATTTGGTTAAAGAAAAGCCTCTGAATTTGAGATGGGGTCAGTGGAGAAGAGCAGCACCTCCTGGGAGAAAGAACAAGAAGGAATCCCTTGGGAAATGGGAAAGAATTCTAATTTGAAGGAAAGAGAAGGAATATCCAGTGACTAATTTGAAGTATAAGTATTTATACTTAAGTCAGAAAAGAATATTTCCCTTTCTACCCTTTATTTGCTTACAGGAAAATAGAATGTAAAGGTTAAAAAACAAAACTATAGTACTAGACAGAACGTAGGAAGGTAAACAAGGCAGTATGCAGAGATGAAACACGTAGTTGCCATTAAAAATTATTTCTCTGTAGTTTTATTTTGTGAGTCCATTGATGTTATTTCTTTCTATACTAATTTGTATCTCAACTTTTTCTAGGTCTTCAGAGCTACTGACAGATAATTTTTTGGGACTTCGTATTCAGAGGTCTATACAAAGGTGACTGCGCCAAATTCTCTTGTTTTGATTTTTGTATTTTGATAAATGCTAAAATCATAAGTTGAGGTAAGGATGATCAAAATTTACTCAGCAAATATTTCTCAAACACCATCTGTGTGCTAGGCACTGTTCTGGACTTTGAAACTACAGCAGAGGATTAAAACACAAAAATCCCTGTCCTTAGAGAGTTCATATTCTAGTAGGAATAGACAGATTAACAAGTAAAAAATATCTTGAAATTGTTCCGCCCAGCGAGAGTGTTAATTCTTCTCAGTCTCTCTAGGACACATCTCCAAACTATGATAAATACTATTAAACTATACTAGGAATCTGTTGTCTAGAATTATAAAACTAGTGTCATTATCATAAGAAAACATTACATATAGATGATCTGTTAAAAGGTCTTCAGTTAACATTTTACTGAGGTCTTTCAGTTTACATTTTGAAGAGTGTTATTTAAGAAAGGAACTATCTTCAGGGTTATGTGAGAAATTTGGTTTTGTTATAATTTTTTTGAGTTAAACTCTCACAACCTATGATTGCTTTCATCAGAAGAGTGGAAGAATCATGTGAAACTGGACAAAAGGAAAATGGAGCAGTCCATTAAAGATAAATGTATAGTTAACTACTTAATGTTTCTTTTTTTTCTTTTATATTTTATTTATTTATTTTTAGAGACAAGGGAAGGAAGGGAGAAAGAAAGGGAGAGAAACATCAATGTGTGTTTGCCTCTCGTGTGTCCCCCACTGGGGACCTGGCCTGCAACCCAGGCATGTGCCCTGACTGGGAATCAAACTGGCGACCCTTTGGTTCGCAGGCTGGTGCTCAAACCACTGAGCTGCACCAGCCAGGGCTACTTAATGTTTCTTAAAGTTATTTTCAGCTATCCAAATTTGCTGGGGTGGGATTTCATGAAGGAATATACTGAGGAGATACTACCTGAAGTAATTTTTTCATCTTTTCCTTTTAGTGTAACTTTTAAAATTTACTCTCAGAAAAATAACAACTCTCAGTGTAGATTTATAAGTTGTATTTATCTACAAGTGTACATTTTTTATAGGCATATAATAGTGCCTGTGACAGGAGTTTTAATGGTACTGAGTAAATTGTTTTGTTGTTGTCCTTTACTGAAAACATAATGCCCCGATTCAGATTACTATATATTGGTCAGGGAAGCTATGATTATTATCAGACTCAGTTTAGATTATCAAACCAGGCATTTTGAGGGCTTTTTTATTTTCCTCTTTAATTTGAATTACACAGTGATACTAAAATTAGAGAAAATTGAACCAGCAAGCTCCAGTATTTAATTTTATGCCCTTTGGGCTCTCTTCTGGCATTTGCAGATTTTATTTCAATTTTCCAGAGACTTTAAGGATATACTGCTTAAACCTCTGTTTGGCTACACTGTTAGTGAAAGGAAACAGCTATGTGTAACATGGGCCCAAAGGCAGAAGTTATTAGTCACTTTTATGAGCTGTGAGGAAGCAATAGACAGGAAGATTTGCCCTTTTCATTTTAGTCACAAGTTTTAGCAATATGTCACCTTCTGTTGAGTGGGAACAGATCTGTTGCCACACCCATTTTTGAAGAGTCCTCAAGATCCATTGGTGAGATCAAGCTCTTGCAAAGTATAGGTGTCAAGAAGGAATGCTTAACTTATAGCTGTTCTAGCATTCTAAAACACCGTCACAAACAAATACTGTTATCTTTATGCATAATACTGGTTTGATTCACTGTTCACAAATGTGTTTTTTACCTACATTGATTTGCTTCAGATACCAAAATAAGATTCAAGCATCTCAGGTTGTCTACCATTTAAAATTTGCATTAGTCCCCTGGATTAACTCAATAACACACACTTTTCATTTAATTTTTCCAGTATAAACAGTCACCTGACATTTCTTCCATCTTAATTGTTTTATCATGAATCACTATCAATCGTGACTCCTTGTAGTCTCTTTTTGCAGAAATCTCTATTAATCTGGGTCTTTGACATTGACTGTCTCCAACGTACAGTGCTTCTTACTTCGTCCTTTTAGTGGTTATTTTTATAACATAAAACCACTCATATAAAGTACACTTCTTTCCCCTTTGTACCATACTTCAAAATCTCTTAATCTACTTTTGCACTTTTACATGTAAGTTGTTTGTGGGTCTTTCCATTCCCAAATTCCACTGGTTATGATTGCAAACTCAAGGTATCCTCACTACTTTTCCATACAATGTTTTCTAATCTTTATCATGAAGCTGTACTCTTTGTGATTTATGTTTTTATTCATACCTAGCAGTGGATATTATCTCACAAATACAGTTGTTAAGATAATTGCATCTTCTCCCAAAATTATAGTTAAAATAAAAATGGTTTAAAAAAGGAAGACTGTTCTGTGACAAAATAAGGCAATGAGAAACAGCTGTGTCCAAATAGAAACAAACTGATCTCTTATATTTGGAAGAAATAACAGTGGCTGCTGGAAAATTTGCAATTATGGTAGGGGGGCAGGGTTTACACAAAAATCTTGAATTGTCAAAAAATTAAACTGTGATATTTCTATTAACCATTCCATATCTTTAAAGTTGTTAGTTCCTACATTACTGGAAAATTTTTTTTGATGAGCAGTTGTAGAATGGGGGAAATGTGCTTATTAGTAAGCTGGCAGACTGTTACTTTCTCTTTATTTGAAAAGGAAAAAGTTAAAATAGAATGAAAAGAAGGCTTCACTTTTTCTACCTCATTAATGCAGTACATAGTAAACATGGGACAATGTATAGATCCCTTGCTGTACTTGTTTTGTATTTATCCCTTTAAAGTCTTATTCAAAAATGGGGGGGAGGGGAATAGTAGCATTGAGGATAAATTTAAAGAACTATCTGGTTAGTAGATACTATTTTCCTTTTCTGTGGCAGGATTCCTCATGTCCATAACATGTTGGTTGAGGCTCTGCAGCTCACCCCCACTCTCAGAGTGGCCAGTCTCCATTAATTGGACCCCGTGATTTCCTCTCTCTGCTGTGCTGGACGTCATGAGCATTGCAATCCCTCTGGGAGTCACCACACCAGATACATCCTACTCCGATATGGCTGCTGGATCAGAGTAAGTGCTACTTCCTAGGTAGTAGGTGAATTACCAGATTGTGTGGAGACAGCTTTCTTATGGGCATCTAATAATAAATATGGAGTATTTTCTAAACCCAAGCTTAGCCCACTGTAAATGACATTAGACCTTTCTGTTTCTCCCATAGATGCTGGAGGTGGGGGGAAGAGAAGGGGGGGGAAGAATTGGGGGAGGAGTTCTGAGTAAATGATTGAAATGTGCAAAGTAGTGATTATATTTTCATTTGTTTTGATGGGTGGTGAAGATTGAAATAAAGTAGGTGTCACTACCTGCTTCTGTAGAATTAATGATTATTCTGATGGATGGAGATAAAAAGGAGTTCTCTCCAACTGATTTTCCTTGAAGGCCTCTTCCTATGTACTTCTCATTGTTCTAGAGTAAAGGGGCTGAACTTTTATATGGACAGGTTACTTTTAAACTTCCTGACATTTTGGGATAGAAAATGTGGAAAGCAGTGTCACCTGTTTTTTTTTATAATATTCATTGCCTAGAAAGAGGACCTTCAAAATCAGTGGTACCAAACTTTTTTTTCAGCTAAGAGCAGCTTTAGGAATTGTCGAAAAGCCCAATCCCTAAAAATACTCTCAATTCTTGAAGAATTTAAATGCCAAATGGCAATGAAGGTAGGCCTTTGTTATAAAACTTTATATATTATTCACAGTTTTAAAATTTTTAGCCTTTTGTATCCCTTCTCTTTAAGTGTCCAAGATTCCCCCTGCTTACAGATTCCCCCTCTTGTCCTTTTACCTCCCTTGTACCCACTCTTCCTTGCTTACAGAAAGGAAGTGGAAGCCCCCTACCTTTCAAGACGAAGTGGCACTACACAAGGATGTGAAAGTCCAGCGAAAGAGACCCAAGGGGCCTAGGGGGCAGCACACCCCCAGAAGCCAAGTCTATTCCAGGCAGTACCAGGGATTAGGGTCTGGGCTGGAAAAATCCTGGTGTTTTGAATATGTTCAGGTCCAGTTCAGACTCTTGATCCCACAGCCACTTCTTGAGTGAGGTGGGTGTTGCTCTAATTCCCCTGTTTCTCTTGCCATTTTCACAGTCCCCTGGGGATTCTTCCCCCTTCAGCAAAGAAAAGCAACTGTACCAGAATTCTGGGTTCAACTGCATCCCTGATAAATAGTGGTTTTCTTCCTTAAAACTGAGGATATTAGTAAAGAGCTTGTATAGTTCTTCACAAAGCCACCCAGGACAACTTAACTGTTTATTGACTTCCTTAAAGAGGAAGGATTACAATGAAGCTACCCTAAGCAGCAGTGTATTGTATTCTGGGGTAGTCTACAATTTAAAGCAGTTTTTGGCCTTATTGCCATACGAAAAGGAAGATGGGGGGTGGGGGTGGGGAAGGGTGGATTGTGTTTCTTCCAGGGCCTCCCCCCCCCCCCCCCCCGTTTTGGTTTAGTGTGTGTGTGGTTTTTGTTGTTCTTCTGTTTGTGTCTGTTTTGTTAGTTTTTGAGGGGGTGGGGGTAGGGGGTTTGGGGGGGTGGTTTTTTCCTTTTGGGGGTCTTGGGTGTTTTTTTTACTTGTTTATTTGTTTTACATGCCAAAGAGATTTAGTTATACCAATAGCTGAGGGTTTCCAATTTTATAACTATTTCCCAAATAAGGTACTTAAAAATCTTCTTGCATTAGTAGATAACTAGTTGTGTAGTGTTGAGATTTTTCCAGTCAGCCACTAACTCCTATATGGATTGACTAGCAAGCTATATAGGTAGACAACATTAACATTTGTGAGAAATTTCAACAAAGAGATTAAATCAGTGAGTTTGGGATAAGTAGATACAGACCAAAAGCAATTATTCTTAAAACTGGTATTTTTCCCAGAGTATACAGATGACTGCCCATAAATGTTGCTAGGAGTATAGAGGTAATTGCAGAAAGAAAAAATAATTCTGGCTTGAAAATTAGACTGCAGTGTTTCTATTTCCTGAGACATTTCATTCACAATCTCCAGGCAGATTTTTAATACTGTGGTCATAACTAATTATTGTAAACAGTTATTTGTTTAATATTTCTGCAAAGCAAGAGAATGTCAACAACTAGCTTGTGTACCATTCTGTTAAATTATTGATGATATATTTTAATGCTTCAGCATGCATATTCTACTGTCATGTATATTCCACTATTCTGGGCTCTGGTATGAAGGGTGAAATACTCAAACAAGGAAAAGACCCAAATCTTACCTTACAGTTTTTTTTAAGCTGATAGCAATGTTATGCATTATGCATTTTTAATATATTTGTAGGGGGAAAAACTCTAGATACAACAATGGCTGCAAAGATTTTTCTGAATTTACAATCCTGCCACAAATGAATTTAAGACATTTCCAAATAGATAGCATTGTAGCAGCAGGTTGCATATTGTATTTTGAACACAATTGCTGGGGTCTGTTTTAAGCATGGGTTCTTGGGTATGTGCCCAACTATCATAGCAGTTCAAACATAGGGGAAGAAAGACCAAAGTTTACATTTGCATAAAGTATTTGACTAATAAAGGGATGCAGTCCTAACACTCTTTAAGTTTTTAATCCTTTTAAAATATAGATAAGAGCTGGTGTGTGTGTGTGTGTGTGTGTGTGTGTACACATATATATAAAATCAGGAATGTCCTAAGAAATCCTATGTTTACCTGTTAACTTGTAACTATGTATTGAATCAGTGACCAATGTGGAAATTACAGATTTTCCTCATCAAAACATAGGAGCTTAAATTTTAGTACTTGGCATGCATAGCTATACATTAAATTCTGTACTTGAGTAGAAAGTATTGTGCAGTGAGATGGCCTTTTAACCTCCAAAACATACATTTTATTTTTATTCCCTAGACTTGCACATGAAGTGCATATGATTATATTTACCCAGTTTGGAGATGGGTAAGATACAACCAACATAGCTACATCTCCATGGCCATCTTTTATTTCATATCACTTTGCGTTTTCCTGTCAAAAACAAAAACATAAACCATTCCTGATAAACAGCTGTCATGTTTCACCCCATGTGTTTAGTGGTACAAAATGTCTTAATATAGAATTGGTACAGTTCTTTAGAATACTTGTTTATCAAGTAAATTAATGTATAAAATTACTTTCTCTCAACTGTCCATCATAGAAACTAAATTCTGCCTTCATTTTATTAATGCTTATTTGCCTTTGGTTTCATTTAGGAAACGCCACCTGTTTCCTAATACTCAGAGCTGAGTGCCTCCCAGTGAGCCATGTTCAGATCATCTTTTTCTAAAGAATACTGACCTCCATTCTTGATGTATTATCCCCTGCAGTTCCCATCTGCAGACACTCTTTTAGAGTAATAAAATGCATGCACTCACCAACAGAGAATACTTTCGTATGTCTGAAGTTCTTCTTCACCTAGAAAGTATCTTTGCTGTTCTAAATAAGATCCCTTCTCACAGTTTTGGAGCATATAACTGGGTGAGTTGGATACATATATCAGAATTTTCTTTTATCCCTCACTTCTCAGTTGACACTGTGCCACATTGAACCTCACACTATTCCTACCAAGTACTATATATTGTGTGTCTAAGCAGGAAAACATACAGTACTTGAAGCAAACAGTATGCATTATTTGATTCCCTAAAAGACTCCTTGATATCTAAGGCTGAGCTATGTGTGGTGTCCTTGGAATTTCTAATTTGTAAGTCTCTGTTCTGGTTAATTTAAATGACGTACCTATTATTCAGTTCTGCAAAGTCATATAGTACAATTACCTTTCAAAATTCCCCAAAGCCTAACCAATTAAAGTTCTTTTTTTCCCTAAAATTTAATTTGTATCCTTTGCCAACTATGCCTTTTTATTACCAAGTAAAGGATTACATTAAATTTCTAAATTTGGACACTTATATAATTCTTTTATTTTACTTAATTGTGCCTGAACTATTTATTTTCCACTCAGGGAGGGTACGAAAAGATACTTAACCAAGCTTCTCACTAAGCCTGATTACTTAAGATCTCATCATTTTCTTTAAAGGTAGAATGTTATCCTGGTTTACAAACCAGTTAGGGCATAGTGGAAAGAGCGCAGGCTTTGGACTCAGACATTGTTTCAAAGCCTGGCTCTGTCAGTGTGTGACCTTGGCGAAGTCACATAAACTCACCGCCTTAGTTTACCCTTCTGTAAATACGGGGTGCTATTTACCATGTTTAGTAATTGTAGAGTAAATGAGTGAATATTTATATAAAGTACCTAGAAAGTAATGGGAAATTCAAAATGGTGGCCACTACTGCTATTGTTATTTGTCACTAGATTAACAAAACTTCTAAGTACAGTTTTATTTTGAAGTTCTGTTACATTACTACCATGCAGCTGTAAAATAATTGTGTCCTTTATATGCTTGCATGTCACTGGTGGATGAGAAGTTATTACTCTAAAGGTATTTGGGGGTTCATCAAGATAAGAGGTATAAATATAAGATGCCATTGTTTTTACCTGTACTTTCTTCAGGGTATCCTGTCTTGGTAGTGAATGGAAGAGGGCCTGGTCCCTGGGGCAGTACAGAAGGCACTTTCATCATCTAACTCACTGCAAATGTCATGTGAGGTTTCATGGAAGTATTAAGAGATCCAATTAAGAAGAATAGTTCTGAGTCTAAAGCAGCCCAGAGTGGCTTCTCTAGGGGAAACTCCCTGCTCAGCTGGTACGTTTGTGTTTGTCATTAGGGACACCTTGTATCCCAGGTGCCTGCCTTGAGACATCTGCCTGTACTGGCTTCGTGTTACACACAAATCCACATTTAATAACATTTCTAGTGTTATTTATAGGCTTAGTTATGTTAATAAGATTGTTTCACAGAGTTCTTTCTCTTATTCTAGTACCTGGTGGTTGTGGAAAGAGGAGGGGTTAGAATGGGAAGTTAAGTCTTACTTTAAGGAAAGATTAGGTGTTATGCTATCATGCATTGCTTTTCGCCTTTGTGCAGCCCTGAATCTGTGGAGGCTAGTCCAGCAGTTAATGAGAAGAGCGTGTATTCCACTCATAATTATGGGACCACTCAGAGACATGGGTGTCGAGGACTGCCTTATGCTGTGAGTATGCATTTGTTTCTCTCCAAAGCAGTGATCTTCCTGGAGTGTAATCCATTCTTATACATTGTGACTTTCTTGCAATGTTTATATGCAGCATGACGAAGTTGCCCCTTTTGCACTTCCCTGCCTCCAGCGGACGTCTAGCCCTGCATCATTGTTCTTGTTTTTATGTCCCAGTTGACCTTGGCATTTTGTTTTATCACTTTCCTGGTTGAAGCCAAAAAACGAAGGGTACTACTTTCTTCTTTCTTTCCATATGTACCATACTTTAGGGGAGAGAGGGGCCAGTGTTTGGACACTGTTGATTTAAAAAATCTTATTTTCAGGATCATAATTACGGAGCCCCTCCTCCTCCGACACCTCCTGCTTCTCCCCCTGTCCAGACGATCATCCCTCGTTCTGACCTGAATGGCCTGCCGTCGCCCGTAGAGGAACGCTGTGGAGACAGCCCGAACTCTGAAGGAGAGACTGTTCCTACCTGGTGTCCCTGTGGTCTTTCTCAGGATGGCTTCCTTCTCAACTGTGACAAGTGCAGGTAAGGTCATGTTCCATCTAAGTTCAAGCCTGGGTTGCTGGGATTAGGGTTTCTTATTAGTAGGAAAAAGCTCAAAGTATTCTTTCTTGTGTTTGTTAATGTAGATGATTCCTTAGTGCTCCTTGGCTCGAATTCTCTGCACTAGGTGAGAATTGGTGACAACAAGGAATGAGAGATTGATGTTAAAGCTATTGAATTTGATATGAAATTTAATGTCCTGGAGACTTTTGGTAGGTGGGAGGAGAAGGGGGTAGTGTATGCAGAGACACTTCTCCCATTTTTGCGATAATGTTCTGCATGCTGTTGGAAGGACTACTTTAAGTTTATTTTCCCTCTTTAGGGGAATGAGCAGGGGGAAGGTTATTAGACTTCATCGGCGGAAGCAGGACAACATATCAGGTAATCAGAAGATGGGTTATGCCCCTATTTTGACATATTTTATATTTTAAATATTTGTCTAAACAACTCCTGTAAGTTCCCGTGGTCCCTAGCTCTTTTCATGGAAAGAGATAGAAGTCCTCACAAGACTACTATGTAATTTTCTTATTGTGAATTAAATGTATCTATAAATGGCATTTAGCCCTGTAGCAATCAAAATATTTCTAGTGAGCACAGAAAATCAGATGCTTTTTAATATGTTACATATTGAGGCAGTGGAGCTTTGGGACTGAATATAAGGAGAGAAATATATACAATGTAGAGTTTATGTCTTATTGCCAGTGATACAGGAAGAATCTTATTTTCATAAAGAAGGTGGATATTTATGTTGTTTTACTGATGATAGACTTACCGTATTTTGCTGCATGTGATGCCCTCCCATATATAATGGGCACAGTGTTTTTGTATGCATTATGTGTAGGATTATTGTGCCCGTGCTGTGTAATCATCATACCCATGTATAATGTGTGTGCTTAATTTTCCCTCAAAAATTTGGGCAAAAAATACACATTATACACAGCGAAGTACAGGGATAGTACAAGTAATGACCTACTAGATATGGAATAGATCTAATGGAATAAGCTGTTTTTAGTGCTCTTTTAAATCTGTTTATACAGTGTAAACTATAAAATAACCTTTTTTCAGGTGGGGATAGCAGTGCAACAGAAAGCTGGGATGAGGAGCTTTCTCCTTCCACTGTGTTGTATACAGCAACACAGCACACACCTACTAGCATCACCTTAACTGTTAGAAGAACCAAACCCAAGAAGCGGAAAAAGAGTCCAGAAAAGGGTCGTGCAGCACCAAAGACAAAGAAAATCAAGGTATGGAGGGTAAAAGTATCTTAAATAGAAATATTTCTGAAATAGCTCAAATTTTGGACCAAGAATGCACCAAAAATTTTTTAAGAAGTTTGATCCAGGTGTTTGAAGGGCCACTTTTGCTCTACTTGCAAAAATCAGCTAATCTGTGTTGTGAACATGTAGACCAACCTCTCTTCTGCCACTCCATACCATCACAACTGGCACAGTTTCTTCTCCTCCAAGCCCCATCCCAGGTATGAAATCCCAGCCCCACCTGGCACAAACCCATATATGCTACAGCAGCCTCCAATCTAGGCTTCCACTATTCCTTCCAGTATCTCCCTGCCTCCTCAGCCCAAAGCAGTCAGAAATTCTTGTCCTGGTACATGCCCACCTCATGTCATTGGGTTGATTTTTTTTTTTTTTTTCCGTGTTTCAAAAAGAATAAATCAGGAAACATCTCTTGAATGGTCTAGGCTTCCTCAGTGTTGCGGTCACTTTTCCTGTATTCTCAAATAAAAAGTCTCCAGGAGAAACCTCTTCTGTTTTGTGTTCTCTCTTCCCCATCAGGGCAACTTTGTTGCTCCTAGGTGACTTGCCCATCCCTTGTTAAGGGGATTGGTCTTTGTTTCCTTCTTAATTTCAAAATTGGTAAATCTGCCACCTTAACATTTTGATTTGCTTTTTCTTTTAGTGTCGGGGTGCATTTAGGGTTTAAGTGATGCATGCTCTTCCCTACTGTTAATTACCTAGTTTCACAATGGGATGCACTGGAATTAGCCACAGAGTTCACTGGCCTTGAGCTACTCCTACTCTTGATAACAGTGTGGGGAATTCAGTTGTATTTGTTACCTAGGGAAAGGGGGCAGACAAGAACACTAATTCTTGCCTTAGTTTTAGTCTCAGATAGGTATAACTGTCATTCTTGGTACCAAGTTTTGTTTTGTTCTACTTGTTTTCCTCTTTGGGATAGGCATTTCGAGAGGGATCCCGGAAGTCCTTGCGGATGAAGGTAAGGGGTATTCTTCCCTGATGCTGTGTTTACTTCACTGTGATCTTGCATTTTGGTCAGCTTCTTTCCTGATTGATGGTCTGGGAATCTTGGATTCTGCTTTTCATTAGTTTGTAATTGTTGCCATTCGGTTTTCATAGAGCCTTTCTCCAAAGTAGATTTTCTTGGCCATTTTCTGAAATATTTTCCCTTTCTGTAATTAACAGTTCATGTGTTGGTTTTTCATTAGCTGCTTTTCAGGGGGTGACATTTTCCTAAACAAAATGAGGCTGATGTGTTGTGTTGTTGTGATTAGCCTCAACCTCAGGACTGAGGGTTTTCTGGGGATAGAGCATCTCTTACATACCCTCCCTAGCACCATACAGGCTTTCATCACCATTTGGAAGGATAATTTTCATCAGTAGGAAAGTAGTGTTTATTAATAGGAATTACTCTTACTGGAATTACTTATATTTGAACTGATTTCTCCTGGCATATCTATTTGGTATAGAAGATTTTGATGATGCTAATGTGTTTCTTATCTGTGGTTATCAAATAGAAGAGCTTATAAGGTACGCTTTTGGATAGCAGTTGGAGAATAGAGAAGTTATGTGTGATTAACTTTTAGGTATTGGCTGATAAAAACAGAGTTTGCCCAAAGGACATTTGATTAGACAGCCTGGTATCTTCCTTTACCTGTGTATATATAGGATGACATACCTCCCAAACAATTCCTTAGGACTTTAAAGCATGTAATTATAATTAAGATTTATTTTAATTTTATAAGTATTCATATCCCTAAATGTGTAAATTATATAGAGTAAGGATCTTTCCTGTTGACAGTTATATACAGAAAACATTAACATCTTTCAGTGAGAATAAGCTTTATTATGACTGATGTTAACAAAGATCACAGGTGGTACTTTACCTAAAATTCGAAGGCTTTGCCTTGCATATAACTGTAAATAGACTTGTACGGATCTGTAAAAGAGATGAGAAGAGGACTTAGAGCCCAAGAGCATCAGAGTCCTTAGATGCCTTGGAACACAACTTAATTATCCTACTACAAGGGGCCAACTTTGCTTTAACTGCCCCTTTATTTTTGTCTCCTTTGCTTACAGGGGACCTTTAATAGTTGTATGGAACAGGCATATCCCTGGTCCCAACTGCTAAGCCCTTTTCTATCAACTATTGTAAATTGCCTTCAGGGGCTTGAAATGTTTTCAAAGATATTTAGTGACTCTCCCGAAAAACTACACATAAACCCCAAGTATTGCTTGCTATTTTGAAATGTTGACAAATAGTCCAGTAAATGTGTTAAAATTTAAACAATAAAAAATACTGGTCGGTTTATTTTAATTCTCACACCAGAATTTTAGGTTGAGTTACATTATAGATTTTATACTTAGAATTCCTTACTGTTAGAACTCCACCAAAGATCTGGGTGAGAGCTATATAAGAGTGGGGACAAATATCATTTGGATTTTTAGTCCCAAAGTCAAGAGCTTCCCTAATGGAGACTACTCAAAATTTCTCAGTCTTGATACCATTGGCATTTTGAAGCAAGAAATTCTTGGTCTGTTGCAGGGACCTGTATTCTGGGAGGCAGTTTAGCAGCATCCCAGGCGTCTACCTACTTGGTACCAGTAACACACAGGTATAATATTCAAAAATGACTTCAGATATTATCAAATGTCTCCTTATGGGCAAATTACTTCTGGTTGAGAAACACTGTTCTAAACCCTCTGAGACAGGGTGTTTAATACCCAGAAGAATGGGACGGCAGAATAGAGAGAGTTGTATTAATCAATAGCATATGATACTGTGGCAAGGCTTCCATTATACATTAAGTTTAACAAGTCAAAAGTTCAATGATCTCTACTGGCTGCTTAAACTTGAAAATAATGTTTGGGCAACCATAATCCTCAGTCTTATAAGCAAGCACCCTTAAGTCCCAAGTTTTGCACTTTTCTTTTGCTCAGCCATTAGTGACATGTCAAGCAAATGGTATTCTGTTCTCAGTGTGTTGGCCTTAGATCCTTTGTTTGTTGTTCAGTCCTTTGGACTAGTGAGAAGCATAGAACACAATAGTATTGATTTTTTTCATTTTCTGTTTCATGGGGAAAGGATGGTGGACAACAGTCGGTTAAAACCAGTGACACAAAAATGAAAGAAAGCAATTGTAATAGGTATAAATGTTTTCTATATAATTTATGGAATATATGTTTAATTTTCTTATGCCCATTTTTGCAAGTTTAGTGTGGACATGACTTGTAAGTAGCTTTGGTATTATAATGTCTTTTCCTTCTAGTCATCACTAGTATGACATCATCAGTATCAGTGTTTATTTTGTTTTCTGATGGCACCTTAAGTCTTGAGCACCATGAAGGAGAACGTGTGTCAGACTTAAGCTCTGTCTCTGTAGTTCAGACACATAAAACTGTCTGTTTAGGATGATGTTTCTGTAATACAATAATCTTTTCTCACCACTGTCCCCATAGAGAGCAGTGGTTTTCCTAGAGAAGTATAGTAAAGTACTTCTCATCATTTTCTACACTCTACCTACCCACTCCCTCCCCTCACCTTACCTTTTCAGAATGTGGCTATTTAAACTGTCAAAAAAGAATGTTAGATACACTCCAGAATAACGACTTTTTCTATGGGAAGTGAGATGGTGACTTATTTATTTTGGGTCACATATATTTAGAATGAACATGTATTAATTGTATAAAAGCATTCTGGAGAGAAGTGAAATAAATGCCAGTTTGGGCTGGCACACTAAGGCAGATGTTCAAGAAGTATTGAAATTTAAGGGATGTGATGTTTAAGGGGTGTCGTCTTCATTTTCGTGAAAATTTTCTTGTTAACTTGATATCATTCTTCTAATAACAAAATTGATTTTTATGACTTAAAAATGGTCGTAAAATCACAGTGATGGGATAGAACTATGATCCAGATTAATTTCTCCTTTTAAAAATGAGGAAACTGAGCTTTTCTATGTTGTTCAAGGCTTCCCTGCTCATTGGTAATGAAACCATGGTAGAAGCCAGATCCCCTGACTCCCAAGCTATTACTCTTTTATGCCACACCAACTGCCAAGCAAAAACAAATTTTCTTTGAGACTCTTAAGTCTCTTTCCTCCCTTTCCCATTTATTCATGGACTTTGCTAACCTACCTGATCTTTGTTCTCTACAGAATTCTCCTTCTGAAGCACAGAATTTAGATGAGAATACAACTGAGGGATGGGAAAATCGGATAAGACTGTGGACTGATCAGTATGAAGAAGCTTTCACTAATCAGTACAGTGCAGATGTACAGAACGCCCTTGAACAACATCTACATTCTAGCAAGGAATTTGTGGGCAAACCTGCTATTTTAGATACTATCAATAAGACTGAATTGGCCTGTAATAATACAGTTATTGGTTCCCAAATGCAGGTAAGGATCAAAGGATTAATGACTCTTAAGTAAGTAGTTGATTTTTAAGAACCCAGGAAGGGGTCATATGTTGGAATTATCATATCTTTCAAATGTTCAAGGACTTAGAATAACAAATTAGCTACCTACTGAGCATCTTTAACCAAAGCAGGTTATAGGAACGAAACTATCCAGATACATATTTTTAAACTATCTTTATTGATTAAAAATAGATATATTAAGATAGAAAATTTTATACAGCCTCAGTAGAAATTATGATTCATAGAAAGCTAAGCTTATTTTTTTCCTCATTCTTACATTAGACATAGACTACTAAAATCTTAATCATATATTTTTCTTCGATCTTTTCTTGCCTTGGTGGGCGGCGGGGGGGTCTGGTGACAAGTTCACTACATAGTCTGTTTCCTAGAAATACTGACCTTTCAGCAAATCAAAATTTCTGATCATTGACCCAAATAATATGTACAGATTCCTCAGTTAGGAAATATTTTTAGTGTCTACTACGCTGCTGTTGCTATTATCTAATGTTAATACTCCGGTTTTATTCAGCTACAGTTGGGAAGAGTCACTCGTGTACAAAAGCACCGGAAGATCCTGAGGGCTGCAAGAGATTTGGCTTTGGATACTCTTATAATAGAGTATCGAGGGAAAGTCATGTTACGACAGCAATTCGAGGTCAATGGGCATTTCTTCAAAAAGTAAGAATATCACTTATTGATCAGTGAGGGCTAAAGAGAGGGCCTGGCTGAGTTAGTATGGCTATAAAACCATCTGGTTGATAGACTGCTCTTTTGGGGGGGGGGGGATTATAGGTCAAATAAGCTCATTTCTGTCTGCATTGCTGGAGAAATGCAAATGAATCTGCAAATTGTTTAATGAATAAAGTAGTGATAACTCCAGGCCAAGTATTCCTTGTTTTGTGCTTATTCTTTAATCAAAAGCAAACAAGCAAGTGATATTTTCCAAGTTGAGGAATTGCAAAAGACTGCTGCTGTTTCTGTCAGCATATGTTTCATTTTTGAAGTCATGGGGTAGCCGTTTTATTTGTGTTGAGAATTACAGGAATTTTAATTATATCCCTAGACCGTACCCCTTTGTGCTCTTCTACTCAAAATTCAATGGTGTAGAGATGTGTGTGGATGCACGTACATTCGGTAATGACGCTCGGTTCATCAGAAGATCGTGTACACCAAATGCAGAGGTAAGATTTCTGTAGCAACTTCTCTTTGAATGGAATCACCAAAGAAAAGTCTACTGAAGAAGCAATCTGAAAACTTCACCCAGATTAAGATCTGTAGATAGTGGTTGTGATCTTCATTGTGAGAGAAACAAACAACAAAACTAATGATGTCTTTATTCCAACAGGATGGAGGCAAGGAATAGATGTTCTTTAGCGAGGAAAAAAATATTTGCTGAAGAGAATGAGCTAGGCTGGATTAGAAGTCAAAGGGGTTACATTAAAGAAGTTGCCATATAATATTGTAGAATACATCATTGGGCCCAAACTAAGTTGTGTGATTGCAATTTTTAGATTTTAGTTAATAGTGTTAATAAAAGACAGTCTAGACATTTTTGGAATGAATTTCTCAGTGTACCCATATGAAGCAAGAACATTATAGAGCTTTTCTTACAGACTAAGAAACTTTAATTCTCTGAAGATAGCTTTAAGATGTAGAACAGTGACCTTACCCTGATTTCTTACATCTCAAAATTTATTCACTGAAGTATTTTAAATTTTAGAACAATTACTGAAAAATGGTTTCAAATGAAATGGTAGTTAAATAACAGACTACAGTAACTTACGTGGGGAGAAATTATTTGGGTTAAAAGTTTTTTCTTCTTTTGAAGAGTTCCTCATTTTTATGATGATAAATCATCAACCATATGTGTTGTTTACACAGGTGCGACACATGATTGCAGATGGGATGATTCACCTGTGTATCTATGCTGTGTCTGCCATCACCAAGGATGCTGAGGTCACCATAGCATTTGATTATGAGTACAGTAACTGGTAAGACCTCCAAATTTTCCTGACATGAATGGCCTTATCTTACATATTAAGCTATTAAGTTTGCTTTTCTTCCATGCCGTTTTCATCTATTTGAACTAATCTTTTCACAAGTACTGCATTTTCTACCTAGAAATTGTGGAGGGAAAGGTAGGCTTAGGGCATTTTGGGGTTGGTTGGTTGGTGGTTTCTTAGAGACATTGGTGCATTGTATGATATTGCTCAGTAGTCTCCTGTCAAAGATATTTTGGTTTACACCTTTGTATAGCAAGAACAGTAAAAGGGGGGTGGGGTGTGTATGACACTCCCAGAAATTGCAGGAGCGTCTGTTGTTAGGCACACAACACTCATGCTAGGGGTCATGTAGAATGAGAGATTTAAGTTTTACCCCATCCGCTCAAACCATATAATCCAGTTATGTATGACAGTGCAGAAGAACAGAGATGGCAAGTTCACAGATGAATATGTGATGGGTTTTATTAAGTGGATGCTTTTTCTTCTTTGGTCCTTTTAGGCAGAAGAAAAAAGATTATATGGTAAATTGATGTTTGGCATATGTACAATAAGAAAAGAATAATAAGTAGGGAATTAGTAGGTAAAAGTTAGGACGTGGTGAAGATAAACAGGAAATAGTAAGTGTGGCCACTTCAAACTTACTGATTCACTACCCATTAAATAGCAAAAGAGAGTTGGGAGAATTGAATTTGGTGGGGGCTTTCTTTCCTTTCCACTAACAGTGTGTCGGTGGGAAGAGTTGGGATTATATAGAAGCACAGAATATTGAAAATAACTCATTTAACTTTTCTTTGAATAAGTTACACATAGACTCTACAATGACTTATTTATTCAAAGATATTATCACAAGAAATCACGCTAGTATTTCAAGAGAAAGAATGGGTAATATCATTGGTTTTTAAGGGTACTGAGACAGGCACTTTTATTTGTTTCTTTGGAGCAGTAATTATAAAGTGGACTGTGCATGTCACAAGGGGAACCGGAATTGCCCTATACAGAAAAGGAATCCCAGTGCTATAGAACTGCCACTTCCACCTCCTCCAAGCCTGCCCATCATCGGAGCAGAAACTAGACGGAGAAAAGCACGACGGAAAGAGCTAGAGATGGAGCAGCAGAATGAGGCTGTGGAAGAGGATACCAACCCACAACCAGAACAAGTTTCTGAGAAAGTGACTGTATCTAGTGACCATGAGGTAATTTTCCTTGGCCAGAGGCTGTTGCTATGGTACTGACCCTCTAAATGAGGAGGATCCCAGGTTGCCACAAGTCTGATGTAGGGAATCTGTGGTAGCACTTAATGCCCTTCATATCAAGGTGGGTGTGGGTATGTGTTCATTTTTTTATTTCTCTCTCTCTCTCTCTCTCTCTCTCTCTCTCTAAGAAATGTTAATGACATCTTTTCAGCTACTTTCCAAGTTTTAGTCCCGAGAATGGGGGTTATCATCTGTGTTTACCATGTGGTCCCACAAGTAACACTGTCAAGCACTAGAAATTGTTTCTAGAGAGTTTTAAGATACCAGGAAAAAAAAGAACAGATTGATTTTTTTCCCTAGAGCTTAAGAGTACAGCTGAATATTGACTCTGTCTTAAAGGAAATAGACAATCCAGAAGAAGAGAAAGAAGAGGTTACAGATGACCAAGAGAACCCAGCTCATAGCAGGAGGGTGGGTACCTTCTAACATCCTTTTGTTTATGCTGATATCTACTACCTACAGCATGTGAAGCCCTGTTCTCCTGAGTTTGTGTCATCTTTGACAACATACTATACCATCGTCTGTAGGTTAAGGATAGGGCTTTTTCTGTAAAGTAGATTGCATTGTGATTTTTTTTTTTCACACACATAGTATTTTTCTAGTGGTGGTGATGAGTATTTTTATCTAGTGATGATGGTGGTGGTGGCGATGATGGTCTTTAGAGGTGTCTTACTAACAACCTCATTTCCCAAAAACTGTCTGGTTGAAAGAAAATGTCTCTGTTGGGGCTACTTGCTCTGACTTAGGAATTTTCTAAGTTTGTGTGAGTTCTGACATTTAAAAATCCCTATTGGTTATATGGGTTCAGAAAATCTACTTTTTTGCTGAAACCATTCATGTTTGTTTCTGTCCCTGCAAAGAAGTTCAATAAAAACTATTTGGTTATTTTTGAACTCTGAAAATGGAAATACTGGTTTTGATGACTATTTTTCTTTTATATTAAAGGTTTCAAAATAGCTGGCCCTCTTTGACAAGTTCATGTTTGACCTTACCTTCCTTTACAACTCTTAACACTTAAATGAAATATTTTATTTTTAGTTTTTCTCTTTTATTCTCCACAATATGTGTACTAGTGGTTTTTGTAAATGTCTTTAAATTTTCATAAATAATATTTCTGAAAAGCTGTCTCCTCATCTTGGTTGAAGCTTTTTTCTATGCTATTGCTGTTTCTTTCTAGACTCGGGAAGATAGGAAGGTTGAAGCCATCATGCATGCTTTTGAAAACTTAGAGAAAAGGAAGAAGCGGCGCGATCAGTCCTTGGAACAAAGCAACTCTGATGTAGAGGTTACTACCACCACCTCAGAGACACTTGTAGGGGAAGAAACAAAAACTGAAGCCCCTGAATCTGAAGTTAGCAACTCTACTTTAAACGTGGCCATCCCAAGCACCCCACAGAGTATTGGGGTGAACACCCGGAGGTCTTCCCAAGCTGGGGTAAGAGAAGAAAAAGCTCCAGGCCTTCGACACCCTTGCTTTTGCTAATGTCAGTGACCTGCTTTTTAGAATGGTTAAAATCAGCATTTTCAGCTTTACCTCATAATGCATTAAATAAGGCCATTTTCATCAGCTGCGGGATTTAGGGAGACAAAATTGGAATGACTAGACACTTTAGACTAGAATGAAACTTCATACTGTTTCTGCCAAATAAACTGTTGGTGGTGAGTTCATACAAATTATTTGGTTTCTCTTTTGGCTCTTCTGTATAAGACAGTTATACAGCTGCCCTTTCATAGGATTCTCAGGATAAACTCATGTTTCCCTATCCTGCCGTAGCCATGAATTCTAAGCCTTAAGCTAAAACTTCAGTGTCTGGGTAAGAAAGGGAAAAGTTGTCCTCTTTGCTAAGAACCCTAAAATTAGGTGATTACTTTCAGCTGACTTTTGACCTATTTTATAAATACCTAGAGGAAAATAAAAACAACTAACCAAGACATCTACCAACAGCCTATTTAGGTAATTTAAATGTATACATTTTTGTAAGGATTACATTTGAAATTAGTACTTCTAAATACTCACTTTTTTCACCAGTAAACATTCAGAATGCTTAAAGTGAATAGAAGACTAGATAGAATATTAGCTGTTAAGAAATTCCTGGTAAGCATTTTACTGTGCTATTGTTATAGGATGTTGCTGCAGAAAAACCAGTCCCCAAACCACCTCCAGCAAAGCCTTCTAGGCCCCGACCGAAGAGTCGAATTTCTCGGTACCGGACCAGTTCAGCCCAAAGACTAAAGCGTCAGAAGCAGGCCATTGCACAGCAGGCAGAGTTGTCACAAGCTGCCTTGGAAGAGGGAGGAAATAACAGCTCAGTAATTCCTACTGAAGCTGGGAGTATAGACAGTTCAGGAGAAAACAGGCAATTAACAGGGTCTGACCCAGCTGTGGTATCAGTTGCTGGATCCCATGTCAACCGTGCAGCATCTAAATACCCCAAAACCAAAAAGGTAAGTCATGAAAACATCTTTATGAGTCCAGTCTGATAAGGGATTGTATCTTAGTCAAGTGAGAGGACCTATAATACCCAGAAAAAATAAATACTCTAAGTATTACTAAATTAAAAGTTTTAGATAAAATGCTTTGACACAGAGGGCTGAAGCCATTGTACTACATTTCTTTTGTTCCCACAATTTTAAGGCAGAGCTGAATAGTGTTATCTGGGATTGTTCTGCCTTAGTGGTTATAGCGAGGGTGAAGGAAGATATCCTTGCATTTTGAATGCTCAGTTCATATTCTCTGCAGCTGTTGTATCTACCTGTGAGCTAGTTTCTAGATAAGGTTTGTCTTTTATCATCTTAACACTGCTGCCTCTGGCTTTTATACCTGCAGCATCAACTAATGATCTCTTTTTACCTTAGTATCTAGTTACAGAATGGTTGAATGACAAAGCAGAGAAGCAAGAATGCCCTGTTGAATGCCCTTTACGTATTACCACGGACCCAACTGTACTGGCAACGACCCTGAACATGTTACCTGGTCTTATCCATTCCCCGTTAATTTGCACCACCCCCAAACACTACATTCGCTTTGGCTCACCCTTTATCCCTGAGAGGCGTCGAAGGCCCCTTCTGCCTGATGGCACATTCAGCTCCTGTAAAAAGGTATGTCTATATTTATTTTTAACCTAGGTTGCCTGTAATCATGACATATCTAAAACATCCTCCAGATAGCCACTCTCTGCCCGTGTGAGTTTATTATGAGTTAGTTGTTCAGCCACGAGTATTGACGCATCAAGAGTCAGTGGGACTAAGGTGGGATGTATACTGTGTTTTTGGTGCTCATTGTGAGTATTCACTGTTGTCTTTTCAGAGAGCCCTTGAGGTTACTGAGTTGAGAGCGCACAGCATTTCATGCCTGGGTAGGGAGGGATGTTTTGTGTGTGCTCTTGTGGTATTGGTTAATATGTTCATTTGTGAATTTGAGTGAGATTGGGCCCCAGGTATTCTAGAGCACTGTTGCATAAGTAAAAAATGATCAAATTGTGTTTTAAATTAATTCAATCGCTATTATCATTTGAATGCGAGTAGAGGGATAGTCCTATTAAATGAGCATAATTCCTGTTCCTTGATCAAATGACAAGTTGGATTGTTTATTCCCTAGTGAATATGGGACCTACTATAAAATTCATTCTCTCTTTCTCTTCCTATCTGTCCTTCCTCTAGTTACATACTGTTTTTGGATCTAGTGGCCGTAGTGTTTGATGGTGGTTTGTTTTGGAGTGCTCTTTCTTAATTCCCAGAAGCCCTGAATATTTTCCAAAGGTGTCTCTCAGGAATAGATCACTCCCTCAGAGTATTATGACTTTTTTGTGTTTCTAGAAGTATAGGACACACTTTCATTTGGTCTTCCTTTGAGGTAGTCTGTTCCCTGGAACACCCTTTTCTCTTATCCTCAGATCTGGATTCAGGCTGCCTTCCTCAGTGTCTGCCATTGCCCTCCTCCACTGGCATCACGTACATGAGGATGCTGCATGTAGATTATTTGATGTGATGAAGTCTCCAGCTCCAGGCAGGTCTTCCCTGACTCCTCCAAACTTAAAGCTTTTCTCTTTCCCCAAAGAGCAGAAATTATTTCTTGGGGGGAGGGGGGCATGAAAGATGAGCCAGAGTGGTGTGGGATATGGAGGGGAGGAGGGCAGCAGGGATCTGTGCACAAAGGAAGGGCCCGACCACTGAATGAGCAGCATACATTGAAGAAAGTCTTTTCTTAACCACACATCTTACCTACTTAAGTATTTGAGTCACTTAGTGGTTTGGGGAGAATTCCCAAGCAGAAGAACTCCTAAAGAGAAAATTGACCACGAGATCTTTGCAAAAAGGGTTTGTAGATAATGCAATAACAAAGTACTAGATGTTTAAGGATGTTAACTGTTGAAGTATCTTATCAAGCCAGATTGTAGAATCTCCTCTATTTTGGTCCTTTATGAAGTGTGGACAATTATCTGGTACAGATTAATAGTGAAGTCTGAATTGTAAATAGTATGGACAAGCCTCTGGAAATGACGTCTTGATTATTCTGATACTGAGTTATGATCATTCTATTCCCATCTTGCTCTTCCAACTAGCAGAGTCCTATAAAAATCAAAAATGTATCGAAATTTCATAGAAAATCCACTTCTTAGAGCTCTTTTTACCTGGTTGTGGTTTAGAGCTTGTATCTATGGTTCATCTTTGTATCTCCACTGGCAATGGATAGAAATCCCATTTAACTCATGTTTGTGTTATATTCTCCAAATTTGTCTGTCTGTCCTTAGTCTTGTTTGATACAGGCTCTGCTCGGGCACTTTCATCTGTATGTATCATACCACTCTTCAGGAGTTCAGGCTATGTATACTGAATTAACATAACAAAATTACCTTACTTAAATTGGGTCTTGTTTAAGTTTAGATTTGAATTGTTTATATTTTAAAATCAAAATATAGCTTTTTATGGGGTAAAACTAATGAAATTGAGTCTTTCATCTAGCAGTTGAACTCAGCTTTATTCTAGATGGGGTTGGAAAAGAATTATTCATAGATTGGTTAGAAAGTATTCATCTAGTGCAGGACTTAAGATTTCTGTGATTAAACAAAATCGTGATAAGTTTCTGAAGATCCCTTAGAGAACAATGTAAGTTAAACAGATAAGAAAAACCATCATCGATTAAATTTGTTAGAACAGTATATATTCTTTTTTTAATTTTAATATATTTTATTAATTATGCTATTACAGTTATCCCATTCTTTTCCTCCCCTTTTTCCCCCTCCACCCTATACCACCCCTCCCACCATCATTCCCCCACCTTAGTTCATTTCCATGGGTCATGCCTATAAGTTCTTTGGCTTCTCCATTTCCCATTTTATTCTTAACCTCCCCCTGTCTATTTTGTACCTACCATTTATGCTTCTTATTCCCTGTCCCTATTCTTTCTCCTCCCCAGAACAGTGTATAGTCTTAACAGGACTACTGTTTTATATCTAATTAAAGGAGGTACAGGCCTCATAAGTTAAAAAAGTATAAAGTCGCATATGTATATTTGCACCCAGATTCTTAGAGTATTTCACAGAACATTTTATGATCTTCCCAGAGTTTCTAAGTAAACTGAATCATAGTTCTTAAAAAGCATGTTATGGTGTGTATATCTTTTGTTGGATCTTCCTTCATATCTTATTTTAGAATGGTAGCATTTATAAGTGGCTAACAAGTATTTCAGTAGTGTCCCTCCTTGTTCTCTGTAAATCCTCTCTAAACTTACCTTGTAGGCATAATGTATGTGGGTCATTTGGTCTCCCAGCTTTCTTAGGAAACCATCCTGACTGAAAATGAAACACTGCTTGGTATTGGTATTTCATTGTATACATTGGAGTGCTATTAATCTGTCTCTCTATACATAGCATTGAAATTCAGCTGAACAAGTCCTCTCTGAACATGTGTGTTCAGTACTCTGCTACAAGCCTTCTTCACATGCATTATCTCGCTTAGCCTACATGACAGCCCTGTGAAGATGGGATAATCTTTGGCTTAGAAGGGTTCAGTAACTTTCCCAGAGTTTGGCGGCTAGTAAAAGGCACAGCCAAGTTTCAGCACAGACCTTTGAACTCTAAAACCCAAACTACTTCCGTGTTCTTTACCCTTTTAAACAGTTCTCTCTCTATATAGGAATCTCTTGAGTTCCTATACAGAGTTTCAGAGAAGGAAGAAATGTTATTTTGACCTTAATACCTATAGTTAGGACTTAGGAATGAGGGTATATCTAATGTTAATTTATTGTCTATAGGGGTGATTCAAACTTGTTAGGTATAAATGTGCATGTTCCTTTTTTATGGGCCCTAAAATATTGTGTAGACATAGAGTAGGGCCAGGAGGAATGGGTTAGATCATGTTTGCTAACCTTGACCTTATATGTATTTGACCTTGTTATCACCATAGTAGCATCTTAATTTTCAAAATGCCCCATCCTGGTTTTATTTTACCTTTTTGTAGTCATCAGATCCAGAATGTAAATTTCTTTATGGGTGCATCTACTTCTTTTCTCCTGAAGGAAAACACAGTAACCCCAAATGAGTCCTGTCAATCTGCTCTGAAAAGAAAAACTTATACTAAAGAAGGTACCTGTAACAAATTGTATACTCATTTCTTCCTGGCCCTAATTTTTTTTTTCATCTATACACTGAGTGATTTGGACAAGGTGACCTCTAAGATCTTTTCTGAGTCACAAGGAGCTGTAGTTCTGACAGTTCATCTTTACATCAATATTCTGTGTATAAGAGAGTACTTTTTTTTTTTTATCTTGTTTTGGCTTTTCAGAGACCTGGTCATATCCTACAATGTTGATGTAATTCAATTTATGGTTGAGATCTTTCTTTATATACTTGTTCACGCTTTTCTTCTCATGTTTGCAACTTTATCTTTGCTTTCATTTGACAGTCCACAATGCCATTTGCATGATGTAAAATTTTTCTTGGTGACATTTTTCTCACTTATTTCCTAAGAAATAACTATTTCCTAAGTTTCTCAGAGGGTAAATCAGAATGCTCTGTTTAGTGAAGAGAAGATTTACTTAACTGTAATACTTGTTCTCTGAAGGTGTGAAATTATAATCACCTTTGCTCTTCCTATTTGGGGAAGGGTCTGACTCAGAAATTGATGTTTATCAAAATTCGATATGTCTTATGTCAGGGCAAGAGAGCCACAGAGTTGTGAGCAACCTACAACTGTGTATCTTAAGAGAACACAATTACAGGTAAGAAATCTCTCACAGGATGCATAATCTTACTATCCTAATCTTTGCAGGCTTACTTTCTGACCTAAATTTATTTCTTATCATTTAATGAATCAATATTTGCTGCAAAAAAAGTGACCTTTTTCCCCTTTTTGATTTCTGCAGAAGATCATTTATTCTGATGATTTGCATTATTCATGCAAACTACTTGATAGTGAGAAGAAAATTAACAGGATATTCCAACTAAGAGTTGACCTTCTGGAAGTATTTTGATACCTGTAGTGAAGAGCTGTTCTCATCCAGAGTCTTCCTGTGAATCTTTTCTGTTACCTCTTCAGATGTTCTTGGCACTTATTTTACGTGCTGGTTTTATCCTGTATGATCAGTCTCTTAAATAAATGCTAAGATTTCTTCCTGTCTCTTTCCATTTCCCCCCTCTAAGCAGTATGAGAAGTTGAGAAATCGTTTTTTTATTGTTTTGGTTTTTCAAATGGGATCTCATTGTGTATAATCTAGGTTTTCTTAATTTTGCCCAGTAGAGGAATTGATGGGTAATATTCTAGTATGCTGAAACACAAGACAAAAAAATACTTGACTGTGGAACTGAATGAGTGTTTGATTACATCTCTCACCAGTTGATATGTAATAACCTGGTTAATGTATTTAAAATAGATATATTAATGTTTTAAGTGATTGTTGATAATTTCCTGGTTCTTTTCCCATTATAGCGCTGGATAAAGCAAGCCTTGGAAGAAGGGATGACTCAAACATCATCTGTACCCCAAGAGACTAGAACTCAGCACCTATACCAAAGTAATGAGAATAGTAACTCTTCTAGTATCTGCAAAGACAATGCAGGTACGTATCTCAAACCTTTCTGAATATATGAGCGATGATTATTTCAGATCCACATAAAAAATTTCAGTATGAGTACTGAAAGTCTGATACAGAAAAGAATAGCAGCCCTGGCCAGTTTGGCTCAGTTGTTTAGAACATCATCTGGTAAACTGAAAGGTCACAGGTTTGATTACTAGTTGGGACACATGCCTGGGTTGCAGGTTTGGTCCCTGGTTGGAACACGTATAAGGGGCAGCTGATGTTTCTCTCCCTCTCTCTCTCCCTCTATTCCCCTCTCTCTAAAATCAGTAAGTGTGTCCTTGGGTAAGAAAAAAAAATTATATTTGAAATAGCCTTGTTCTCTAAATAGTTACTTTACATCTGTCTTTACAGAGGAAGAGAGAGATCTCAAGTCAGGGATCAGTTTTCCCAGGACGACAAAGAAGGAACTAGACAGTGTACAGATAACAGCAGAAATGGTTATGAAAAGGTTAGATACATTTAAAGTAGTAAGTTTAGGAAATCTTTATCATAAATATAAAAGGGAAAATAAGCAAGAAAGATGTGGAACACTTCAAGAATGAATCACGTGGAACACTTCAAGAATGAATCACAAGTATAGGTAATTCAGTTGGGTGTGGCTTGGTTGAAGGTTTGGGATGAATGGAGTAAATGAGAAATTACTATGAGTCGTTTATTTTAACAAGGACTTGCTCTGTTAGTGTAAGATTTTTTAGAAGACACAACCTTGAATCCAACTTAAAGTTCTCATAAGTTTTTTAACTATAGGGTCATGAAAAATCATCTGGCCCACTAGTTTTCACAGTGACTCTTGCACGAGGTTTCATTGAATTGCAGTTGAAATCACTGGTGCATGAATTTGTGATACCAACTTATTTTGGTACAGTTCTTTTACTAAAGTTTCTCCTGCCAGTATCAACTTAATTCAGAAGTCTCTGTATTTCCATAAGTTTATCTCTAAATCAATTTTGTAGATATTATACTATCAAAAGAAAATAACAATAAATTAGATGCTAAAGGTTATGTAAGGCTACAGCTAGCATATTTCAGATTTTCATAAAAACCACTTCACTGTTTCTATTCTTTGACCTGCTGAGTAAATATGAACTTGAATTAAATAGGTTTGTCTGCTAATGTCTCCTTTATGTTAAATTTTTGTATAATATATTTTGGAAAAAGTAGGCTGCTAAAAATATTTTTTTTCTTCAAATTATTTAGTTTATTCTTCTTTCTCTACATTGGATTATGCCTTATAAATTACCACATGTATAACCCTAGGGTAATAAAATCCCAATGTGGAACATGTGGAAGATAAATGATACCACGTATTTAAAATAATCTTACTCTCTTCTTCATGTATTACGGAGATTTACTCAAACCAGATTAATATAAATTAAAAGGCAGTTAACAGACTGGGAGAATACAACATTTTTTTGACAAAGGGTCAACATTCTTGTTACTTGAAGAGTCCTTACAAATGAAGAACAAGATTAAAAAAAAAAAAAATCCTTAAGTGGGTTAAGTTTTAACAATATGAATGACATACTGCTATTAAAATTTTAATTTGGATTTCTGTTGTCATGGAAAGATTTTTTAGCATGTATTTCTGAGTGAAAGTACTAGGTTATTGTGCAGTGTGATTTGGACAAGAGTTAATAAGGCCGTGTTAAATAAAAAAGAGGTCTATATGAAAATACACCAGGATATTAGCAGTACATTAATTTTGGGTTGTGGTTTCAAGTTGTATATTTAAATATGTGGATATTCACTTACATAATCTTGGGAAGTAGTTGAATAAAGGTAAAAAACAATAAAAGATGGATAGATTTAACCTCATAAAATTTGAAAGCTATGTATGACAAAGAAAAATGAAACTGGAAAATATTTTTTCATAAATACAGTACTATTAACAGAAAAATAAACCGTGGCCCATAAACTTCATAAGGGCAGGCATTGGGTCTGTTTTGTTGATTGTGACTTCATGATAAGTACTCAGTAAATATATTTTAAATGAATGACCTGTATGTTGATTGCGGAGTGGGTTCATCTGTGCTTTCTAGCTTTTCTACAATGAACTTCATCACATGTAATTGCCTTTAGTAGTTATAGTGTTGGACCTAGCAGTATAGTAGTCTTTTAAAAGATTCATTGTTTTAATACTGTTGGAATATAGAAAAGGTATTCTAAGTATAAGTCATGGATCACACGTTTGTTTGATACCCTGGCACTTTTCAAAAGGAGAAAAGAAAAATAAGAAAGAAAACTTACTGTCTGCAGCAAAAAGAACACACTTTCAATCTAGGAAAATAAGTTCTCAGATATTAAAAAGGAAAATATGCATCTCCAGTATTTTTTGCACTTACTCTTACCTGTGTTTAAAATCTACTGTAGTTCAGTGCCTCATAACTTTATTAACTACTCCATTAATTTAGATAGTTTCCAAGTTGTAACCGTTGCTACCAGACTAATGTTCCTGAAGCATAAGTCCAATCTGTTGTTCCAAAGTTTTTCTTTGAAGTCCTGGAATAAATAGCTACTACTCCATTTACCAAGTCTTTGAGATATAATTTAACCTAGTGATTATTAAAAATGTAGATGGGAACCAGATTACCTAGTCTTTATCTCTCTAAACATAAAATTCCTCATCTTTAAAATGGGGAATGATAATAATAGTTCTGGATTTATAGAGTTGTTGGAATTAAATCTAATTAATTCACGTAAAGCACATAATACAGTGTTTGGTATATATAATAAGCACTTTAAACGCATAATTATTTTTTGCTAACAGAGCAGTATGGTCACCTCTGTTGAATTCTTAAACATGTTTTACATATATTTTATGTTTCATACAAATTTGTAAATGCCTTTAAATAGATATGATGGCCATTTTCCCCCCACATAAATTAGGTCACTGATTTTCATATAGGAGTATTAAGTAAATAAAAATCTTTTAACTGTTGTAAATGAGTAAAAATGTTTTTTTTTCCTCAAAGAAAGTGAGATGGGTACTTTGGGCCTAAGTAATCACTAAAATATATACAACAGTAACTCATTTTAAAGTGGACCTAAAAAGTATGAGTAGTGTATTCTGATGAGAAAAAGTACCAGCCTAGTTTTTAAAAATGGTTGGGAGTTCTTGTAGAAGTCATTTCATACTTTGAAGCACTCTAAATTAGGAACTAGATATAGATCAGGTAATCGTGTGTACCTCTTTTCTACTAAAGCAGAATGTTACAGAAAGCTGCTGAAAAAATGGCAAAAATATATGAGAACATAAGACACGCATGCAGTTAGTGTTCCGGAAGCTTGAGTTGGTGACATGTTAATTAAGTTGAGGGTGATTTTAACAAAGTGAAACAGATTTGGGATTTTTGGAAACTCCTAAAAAAAAAAATATACATTTTCTACTAGAAGAGATTAATTAGCGCCAGGAATCAGTCAGAAGTGTCAGATTCATCTGGCAGTTTCTCTGGGAGATTGATTTGAAAATTACTTTAGTGTGGCAATTCAAGAGTTTCTTTGGGCTTTTGGTTTGATTGCAGGAGATAACACTGAGATAAGGCAAAAGAGAAGTTAAGAGCCTTCATGGGTTAAAGATTAATGACTTTACTACAGAGTCTTCTTTTAAACTGTGGTTTCAGCCTCTCATCCAAGCTTTGTATTTTACAGACCTGTTGAGCCCATTAAAGAAATGGAAGTCTCGCTATCTAATGGAGCAGAACGTCACCAAGTTACTTCGGCCTCTTTCTCCAGTAACACCACCCCCCCCTAATTCAGGCTCAAAGAGCCCCCAGCTGACCACACCTGGCCCATCTCACCCAGAAGAAGAATGTCGAAATGGATACAGCCTCATGTTCTCACCAATTACGTCTCTTACTACTGCTAGTCGCTGCAATACTCCTCTGCAGTTTGAGGTGATTTGGGTTTGGTTGTTGGGAGTGCCGAATATAAAATCATCATTTGCACCTCCTCATTTCAAATATGGTATCATTTCAAATGCTTTTTTACCATGTTCCTTGCCTGTCTCAGCAATAGAATGGGAAACTTCAGGGTCAGTGTGAACTATTACCTGGTAGCCTCTCATCTTGGCAGTCCATATAATTCCCAAAATAGGACTAGTTCTACCACAGGTGACGTGCATCTGCCTTTTGCATGCAGTCCATCAGTCTCCTTAACTTTAGGTAGTAAGCCCGTTAGATCTCCATCTTTGTCTTCACTCCTTTGGTTAAAATAGGCATCTTAAGTGCCTAGTAATCATTAATGACACCAGCCTGAGAGCTCTGATCATACTGTTTGTCTTTGTTTCTAGGCCTGTAAATCAGTGAAGTGTCTTTCCCTGTCGTTTTGTATTCTCATTATGGTCTCATTGAATAGAGATTGAGAAAGCATATGGTTTATGGCAGATGGGTTTTTTTCCTACCGCAGTACCTTCCCTTTTTGTTACAAGATATTAGAAATGAGACAGAAACTGGCAACACGTGTTTATAAAGACATTGATTACATTCACTCTCTGGATTAAGTTAGAAATGTGTATCAACTGTTTCAAAACATTAATTCTGAATCACTTTAGTATTCAAGCTTGGGTGACAGCAGATTTGCCAAGTAGATTCCATGTGTATTAAAAAACTCATCTATTGCATGTTGCTTTGATTTATAATTAAACTAAACAGACACAATCTTTTCCTTCTCAGAAAAATTTGTTCTTATCACTAAACGCACTCAACTCTGCCCCTAGCTTGCATTTCTCCGGATGTGTTCTTTCAAAAGTTGAATGTCCTAACCAATGCCATCCTCCTCCCTGGTCAGCTTTTATGAGAGCATGGGGATTAAAAATATATGGACTTGAAAATGACTAACGCAGAAAGAAGTAGCTAGCAACCTTGAAAATAAGAGGCAGATATACCTAAGCTAGATCATATTAACTTTCCTTTTGGTGCAAACCTCTTTTAGGGGGGGGGAGGTAAAAAACTTTACTGGTTACATTTGATTTCTAGAGAAGTTACTCTACCAGTTCTCTTGTGGTGTTCTTTTTAGCCAGATAGTAAAGCAGCTAATATCGAGCCTTACTAAGTTTACCTGGTCTAATTACAGTTGGCTTTTCAGTTACCAGCTAGAGTTTGATAAGTAACATTTCATGGGAGGACTTGGAGGGCAGTATATTATAGGAATAGGGTTTCATACTTTGTCATTGCAGGATTTATTATAATTAAACGTGAAATTAGAAGGTAAGTTGCCTTCCCAGAGAGCCAAGTTTAGTACTTGGTGCAGTTCCTGTCTCTTGTAGCATTTTGGATAACTGAAACACTATGAAAATGTAAGAACTTCGCCATCCTGACCATTCTTATCATCATTCTAATTGCCATACCCTCTCTTATTTTTTAGTATAAGGAGGTGGGGAACCTTATTTCCATCCAAGACTGTGACACAGAGAAATATCCAAAAGGTGTCACAAGTAAAGATCAGCTTGGTAGGGGCAAGAATATTTTTGAAAGGAAAATTAAAAATCATTCCAGGAGAAAAACAGAAATCTCTCCAATTCCAGGGGAAGGAGTTCAGGAGTTAACAGCCAGTACCCAGCTCTGCTAAAACAGGCTCACTTCCCTTACCACAGAACAGTTGTCCATAGTCACAACATTAGGAACCCCCCCCTTACCCTTGGCACCCTGAATCCCTTGTTACAACTACCACCGTTATTCTCTCCACTGTTTACCATTCAGATCTTCCCATCAGAGTTCACTGCCCAGTTTCTGCTTGATATGGGAGTGGTACCTCAGGTGAAAACCCTTAGGGTAAACCTGTTTAGGACTCAAGGACTCAGAGTATAGACATCTGCTTTTTTTTTCCTTCTGTTCCCAAAAGTACAGTGGATTATAACACCAGAGAATGTTAGGTGTGGTCAGGCTTAATTAGATTATGCCAAGAACCATCTAGTCTGAGCTAGAGAGTCCGTCAATCATATCTTCTGTAACTGTAATTCAAGAGGAACTGGCCATCTTCCTAGCCATGTCATCCCCCAGCATGCTAAGTAGTTTCCCTGGATAACAGTGGTGGGCCTGAGTCACATAAGAGAATGAGAAAATGTAATGTTCAAAAGGGTCTGTGGGGTGAAGGAAAAAGGTTCCCTTAAGGAGGAATAAGTGGTCGCGTGCCCAATAACAAATACTACAGGTTGCTAAACTCTCATCTAACATAAATAGAAATATACAGTTGACCCTTGAACAACATGGGCGTTAGAGGCACCAACCCCCTGCTCATTTGAAAATCCTTGTATAACTTACAGCTCCTCAAAAACTTTACCACTAATAGCCTACTCTTTACTAGAAATGTTACTGATAACACAAACAGTCCATTAATACATATTTTGTATGTTATATGTATTATATACTTAAAGTAAGGTAGAGAAAAAATGTTGAGGAAATCATAAGGAAATTAGATTTACAGTACTGTACCTGTTTATTGAAAAACTTACATATAAGCTGACCTGCACAGTTCAAACCAGTGTTGTTCAAGGGTCTGCTGTAATAGTGTAAAATTTCACCTATCTCTTTCCTGATACCTGCTTGAGATGTTTACTTGTAGCATGAAACATTATTCTTAAATGCTTTCAAAGGCACCAGGAAGCATTTTAACAAATCATCCTGTTCATTAAGATGAGTTCTGCAATTAAACATTTCCCCTTGTGCATTCTTGTGTCCCCCCCCCCCCAAAAAAAGTTGTGGCTAACCATCTATGCTTGCTTTTCTTTATTTTTTGTTTTGTTTTGCTTCTTGAATTCAAGTAGATGAATAACAAGATGCTTTTCCCTCCTCTAGAACATATCCTCCCCTGAGAGTTACCCTGCGAATAGGCCCGAGTCCCTGTCACCCGAGGTAGTTATCACACCATCTCAATCACACTTGGAGGCTGAGAGTGAGTGTGCATGAGTGTGTGGGAAGGGCTGGGGTATTCAAGTGAATGGGGTGATGGGCTGGAGGGTGGCCGATTGGTCACTGTAAGTTGAATGAATCTTCCCATGTATGACTGGTTACTCAGAACTCTCAGTGTAGGTGGAAGAAAATAAAGTAGCTATGTGTGTGTGGTGGGGGTCTGTTTTTGTTGTTGTTTGGGGGAGGGAATGGCTAAAGAGTTCTTTTAAAATAAGAATAGAATCTAAAAAGTAAAAAGTTTAAAGGAGACTGAAGACGTGGTAGGAGCCTTGTAAAAGAAAGTCTAACAAATAATGTGTTTATTAAATAAGAAAAAATTGAATCAAAAGTTGGTGGGAGCTTTCTTTTGCTATTTATTATCTTAGGCTGATAAAGGAACAGCTTCCTGGAAAGGAAGTGATTTATGCCTTGTTCCTAGGTTAATCTGAGAGGTCTGTTTAACTGGATGTTTTGGACTGTGGTTGATAGATTGAGTAGCTTCATGAAAATGGGAGAGTCAAGCCTCTCAGCTTTCTGCATTTTCTTTATAGCTCCTTACTGGGAACACAAGGAAACTACATCAGCTCAGAGCTTCTGTGACACTGGCCTCCCTTCTGCAGTGTTTGGGATGTGGTTACAAGTGGTGTCTCTTAGGATATCAGTTGAGTGCTTTGTTCAGAAATTCTGCTGTGGAGATGTAAAATTCAGATTTTAATGCTGGTGTTTTTTAACTATGAGAAGATTTGGAAAGAGGTGGTAATGAATTTAATACCATGAATCCACATAGAGTCTTTTTCCTCTTAAAGAGAAAGTTGTAGTCTCTCATAACCTTTTAGAAATTAACTGAGCTATTAACCTCTTCCTTCTAATAAAAAAAAATTAATATTCAACTCAGTGACAATTGACCAAATTCTGAATCAGTAGGATTTTATAGATTAATGTGAAACTGAGAAAGCTTGTATTCTAGTGTCCTAGCGGTTTTCTGGGTGGTTTTGCCCTGTCTTATAAGGAAAGTACAGTGTTCTCTCCTCAGGTGTTAAAGGTTCTAAGATAGCATAATTTGGAGGCTGGCATGGTATGGTGTCTGGGTTTCTGGAACCATTCGTTCGAGACAGTTAGCTAGTTGACATAGTGATGAGAAACCTAGGTGTTAGGAGGTAATGATAACCAAATAGTACATGGGGTTAATTTTTGGTACAGTTCAGCATTTCACATACTCTGCAGTGATGGGCATTAGTGGTGGTATGGTATGTTGACATACAGTAGAGGAGAAAAAAGAATCGAGTGGCCAGAAGGTTTCATGAGAAACATATTTACTTAGTAGTGAAAGTGACTGGAGAACTGGTTGGTTGATGTCTTTAATACTATTTATTCTCCTTTACTGAACCAGTACTTTAAATACTTGACTTTTCATCTACTTTCTACTTTCTTTCAACTTTTTTCCTCCTTCCACCTTCCATCAGTATTAACATAGAAATGAATAACACCAGAAGCTAGTTATCTTAAGACACCAGCTGGTCTCACCTCAGTGTAGCATACATTGGGCTCAGGTAAATCCCAAATTATACTGCCAACCCTTTAATGTAGTGCAGGGTAGTTCAGCAAACCTGATGAAAGGCTAAGCAGGCAAAGTAGTCACATTTGGCCAATTATCTAATTCTGATTTTCCCAGTATCCTCCTCCAGAAAGACATTAATTTGGGCAAGGTGGGGGTTGTTTAGTGATCTGGCCTATATACACTGTTGCTACATGGGACTCTTACAGATGTTAATGACTTTCTCTTCTGCTTCCATCCCTCTTGTTTTTGCTGTTCACCTGTGCCTCTCTTACTTCCCTTCTTTTCTGCCCTTTGACTTTTTCCCTTCTCCTCTACCCCATGTCTCCATTGATTTTTATTCTTTCAGCTTTGTCACCGAAAAGACCTGGACTTGACAAAAGTAGGCTACCTTGACTCCAACACTAACAGCTGTGCTGACAGACCTTCCCTGATCAACTCAGGTCATTCTGACCTGGCTCCTCATCCCTCCATCGGACCCACATCTGAGACTGGCTTTCCAAGCAGGAGTGGAGATGGACATCAGACCCTCATGAGAAACTCGGACCAGGCATTTCGGACAGAATTTAACCTAATGTATGCCTACTCCCCATTGAACTCTATGCCTCGAGCAGATGGATTATATCGAGGGTCTCCCCTAGTAGGGGATAGGAAGCCTTTACATTTGGACGGGGGATATTGTTCCCCTGCAGAAGGGTTTCCCAGCAGATATGAACATGGTTTTATGAAAGACGTATCTCGTGGATCCATGTCACCTGGTGGTGAAAGGGCTTGTGAAGGAGTCCCATCTGCCCCCCAGAACCCACCACAGAGGAAAAAGGTAAGTTTCACATGATATAGGTAGACCCTTTTGAAGAGCACTGACATTCAGTAAATATCTACAAAGTTAACACCATGTGTTCAACACTATTCCCAGTGTGAGGAAAACAAAGATAAATAAGACAAGGTCTCTGCCATGTCCCATAAGAGACAGATTGCTTTAGTACAATTTGATGAATGTTGTACATAATAGGAAATTTAAATGCCTATAATGTATGTGCTGTACGTGTGGTAGGCAGTTCAAAGAATAGAACGATGGAAAAGAATATTATTACTTACTTGTATTATTTAGCACTTCCCATGTTCTAGGTACTATTAAGTTTTTTTTATGCACTTAATCCTCACAATAATCCTGTAAAATAGGTAATTTCCCATTTTGCAGATGAGGAAACTATGGCAAGTTGAGTAACTTGCCCATGGTCACACAGCTAGTAAATGGAAGAGCCAATACACTACCCAGGTCTGTTGGATTCTAGATTGCACGCTCTTACTGCCACCATGCTATATTGCCACCTAGGTTCTGCCCTAATGGAGCTTATAACAAGTGAAACTGAGCTTAGCAGATAATTGTATTAATAAATAATTACAATGGTGATGAATGCTCCAAAGGAGTTAACTTAGGTGTGTTGAGATATCTTTTTAAGATTTTATTTATTTTTAGAGAGGGGAAGGGAGGGGGAGAAATATCAATGTTTGGTTGCCTCTTGAGTGCCCCCTACTGGGGACCTGGCCCACAACCACGGCACGTGCCCTAGACTGAGAATTGAACCGGCAACCCTTTGGTTCACAGGCCAGCACTCACTCCACTGAGCCACACCAGCCAGGGCCAAATGTGCTGAGGTATCTTAACGGGAGAACCTGGCCTAGTCAGATATGTGGAGAGTGCTTTAAGAATAGACAGGCTCTTGGCCAATTTGAGGGATGCTGGAGTGAAAGATGACAAGTCATTGATTTAGTTGATCTCAGACAATAAGTAAGAATCAGCCAACAAACGAGGGTGAGGATATTATAGAAGAGGGAGCAAAATGAGTAATTATGTGACACTCCATTGGATGGGCAGCAGGGATACTGCTATGTGTTTGCAAACAGTTGAATATTGCTATGGTATCAGAGGAAAGGTGGGGAGAGTTAGGAGGAGAATAAAGAGAGATGGGCAGGGCCCAGCCATAGAGAGGTGGCTAATGGGTTGGGACCTGGCTTTTAAGCAATGCCTGTTACAGAAATTACAAAGCCAAAAATCTGCTTTTTATATCAGTGGTTTTCAGCTAGGGGCATTGGGATATGCATGGGAGTATTTTGGGTTGACACAGCAACTTTTATTTATTGGGCAGGGCTAGAAAAGCTAAATGTTCTGTGCATGACAGTCTCACATAATTGCAAAATATCTGTAGTGCTCTTGGTATAAAGTGGCTTTTTAAGTTTACAATAAACTACATTACCAGAAATCATTATTATTAATTTCTTTCCAAGATTGTGTACAAAAAATGCAAATACAAAATTGTCTTTGAGATTTTGTTATATTTTATATTGGGGGTGGGGGGTGGGGAATGAGAGCCCTAAGAGGATAGAAGGAGGAAACACTGGCAGATAGTTTGGAATAAAACAGCATTGTGTTTTGAAGACTGTTGCATGAATAGCAGTATCTATCAGGAACAAAAATGGAAACAGTTTTTGGATTTCTGGTTTCATTTATTACATGCAAAAATAACTCAAATCATGGTTTATTTCAGAACTGTTGCTGAGCACCTGCTTTTGGCCAGTTCTGTGCTGGATGTTACAGATAAATAAACCTGGTCTGTGCCCTGGTAGAACATATAGTTTAGTGGAGAAATAGGCAAGACATTGTAACAGGTTGCCAACCTTGTAAGCACAGTGTATTGTAACAGCACAGGAGAGATGTGCCAGGTGGGGCAGGGAGAGGATTCTGTTGTGGAGGTCAGGAAAGAAGGAGGCAGATGAACAGCAAGCTGGGAAGAAATTTCCAGGTGTGTATAGGTTTAATAGGTCTGGCTTACTAAAATAAAAATCGGAAATCGTTTCCTTTCTCCTTATACACTAGTTTCTCTATGTGTAAGACAGAAACACTAATGAATCTCTGGGTGTGTGTTGGAAAATTGAACGCATTTAAGAACCCTGAAGCATCGGCTTTTGCTTTTGTTTTGGAGGGGGATTTTTTCTCTTTTATTTTTAACAATTGTCTCTAGGGGTTTCTAGGGAGTGCGAATCACCTGGGAGGCTTTTTGAACTACATGAATTCCCAGTTCTCCACCCTCCCTTTTCTAGGAGCTACCATTGTTGCAGATAACTAAGATAGGTGCACACTTCTGTTACCAGGTAACTAAATTCACAGGTTTTTCTGAAGGCAGAAAAAAGGTTGAATTAGATCGTGAACATCAATCTTCAAAAATGTCATCTTCTAGAATCTTTCCTTCTCCTTATCAATTTCTGATACAAATATGTAGCTGTGCCCAGATCTCTCTCACACGTTAAAAACATTGGCAGTGTCGGTGCCTGCTTTGTTTGCATGGCTTGCTAATGGTTTACTAGGGTTCCATCTTTCCCGGTTGCTACTGATTAAGTAACAGTGGCTAGAGTCCTGCTTTCTTATTTCCTTTCTAGGTATCCCTGCTGGAGTACCGCAAACGAAAACAAGAAGCCAAGGAGAATTCTAGTGGGGGAGGTGACTCTGCACAGAGCAAAAGCAAGTCTGCAGGAGCTGGACAAGGCAGCAGTAACTCACTTTCTGACACTGGTGCCCATGGTGTGCAGGGATCCTCAGCCCGAACCCCATCTTCCCCTCACAAAAAGTTTTCCCCGTCTCATTCCTCTTTGTCCCATTTGGAGGCGGTAAGCCCGTCTGAATCCAGAGGCACTTCATCTCACTGCAGACCTCAAGAGAATATCAGCAGTAGGTGGTAAGTTGGTGTTTGATGCTTTAAATGATTAAATGGATCATTCCGAGTTTTACCTAAAATGTGTGGGAACACTTACCTGAGAGAGCCAGCCAACAGTGCTTCTGTTCAGCTGAGTAAATAATACCAGACAGTGCACCTCCCCATCCCCTGCGCTGGCCTTTCAGAAGCAAAGAATTGCCACTGAGCCTTTGGACTACCATTTTGGACTGCATACATTTGTGAACACAGATGAGCTATAGTATTTGTTGGGCACTAACACTGCCTCTTCTCTTTTCTCATTTCATATGAAAGGTAAGTCAGGAGTTCAGCTTAGCTCCACACAGCTAGCATATACAGAAAGATAAGATGTATTCTGAAAGGACCTGTCTGGTTTAGGGGAAATCACAAATAAATCAATAATACTATTGGCAAATACTGAGTATCAGATGAGTAATACACAAAATGAGGCAGTTCAGGGATCTTGAACTGAAGAAATGAAGTCTGCAAAGGAAGAGAGAGCTCAGATGAATAATGGTTATTAATGTATGAAACATGTATTAAACTACTGTGTCCCAGGCACATGACTTAACAGAAGAGAAAATATTTCAAAATGGGGGTTAAAAGAAGTAGACATCTTAACATTTACTTTTTCCTTGATTGTTTTTTATTTAAAAGTGTTTTTTTCCTTTTGTGCCTGGCAGAGTTTGAGGCAGAGAAAATACCTTGTTTTAAATTGGTCCTGAAGAAAATAATGTCTAAGGTGTTTTTAAGAGAATAAGTTGTACAACCTTTGTTAGAGCTTCAGTTGTTCCAGACTCTTGACTCTAAAATTCTGTGGCATAAACATGCACCCTGTTGCCTTCACAGGATGGTTCCCACATCAGTAGAACGACTCCGAGAAGGAGGGAGCATCCCCAAAGTCCTCCGAAGCAGTGTGAGGGTGGCCCAAAAAGGAGAGCCTTCTCCCACGTGGGAGAGTAACATCACAGAAAAAGACGCAGGTGCGCTACGGTCTTGTGCTGCCAGTGAGTTTCAGGGACACATGAACCAGGCTTCAAACAATTCATAACAAATGCTAGGCTGAAGTGTCAGCTGCTTACATAGTTGGGCTCTGCTGTATGCAAGATTCCAGCTCAGTTTGCTCCTACTCTTTTGGGCTACAGCATTCTTAAAATCTAGCATTGCTTGCTGTCTGTCTGCTCTTTTTTTCCCAAGGGATACCTTTTTGTAATTCATCTGTCCAAACGCCTGGAAATCCACCTTGTTGAAGGATGAAGAGAAAGGAGGAGACAGGAATCAGATCAGGCATTTAAGACATAACCTATAATTAACCACTCCTTTTGCCCTTCTGGCATGCTGCACTCACCTGATTGGTCAGAAAGAGAGTAGCATGGGTTAGTGATGGCATTGGTGATATGAATGAACAATGGCTATTTCTCACTTATTCTAAGAAGCCAAATTGATTTCTCTATTACATTCCAGACCCTGCAGATGGAGAAGGCCCAGAGACACTGAGTTCAGCACTCTCGAAAGGAGCAGCTGTTTACAGTCCTTCCAGATACAGCTACCAGGTGAGATGAGAAATTGCTCATCTCTGGGCATAGGAGTATGTTCTGGGTTCCAAATGTTTTGAGATGCCATCTTTGCATATAGTTTCAGCAGCCTTGGAAGTAAGCCATCATCTGCTCACCTTCAGGTAATAAATCATTCCAGAAAAATAAAGTGACCAGAAATAGCCATTTTACTGTCTTTGGTGTTCTAAAAAGAGCAAATAGTTAAGAAGATGAAGAAGAAAAAGCAGCATGTTGTAAATATTCACAAACCTAAATGGCTTAAATAGGGACTTACTCACCTCTTTATGCTTTTCTTTTCAACTCTCTAGCTCCTGCAGTGTGATAGTCCACGGACGGAATCACAAAGCCTCCTTCAACAAAGTTCCTCTCCCTTTCGAGGACATCCTACCCAATCTCCAGGATACAGTTATCGAACTACTGCACTGAGACCTGGAAACCCCCCCTCTCATGGTTCTTCAGAATCTTCCCTCTCCTCTACATCCTACTCCAGCCCCGCCCACCCTGTATCCACAGACTCTTTGGCTTCATTTACGGGGACACCAGGGTATTATAGCAGCCAGCCACATTCTGGAAACAGCACGAGCAGTAGTCTTCCAAGGAGGAGCTGCCCTTCCAGTGCTGCTAGCCCTACCCCACAGGGCCCCTCAGACTCACCGACCTCAGACTCGGTTTCCCAGTCCAGCACAGGAACTCTGAGTTCCACCTCCTTTCCTCAGAACTCTAGGTCGTCATTGCCATCAGATTTACGGACTATCAGTCTGCCCAGTGCTGGGCAGTCCGCTGCCTACCAGGCCTCCAGGGTATCTGCGGTTTCCAATTCACAGCACTATCCACACCGCGGGAGTGGGGGTGTGCACCAGTACCGACTCCAGCCACTGCAAGGGTCAGGAGTTAAGACTCAGACAGGACTTTCCTAGGGCTTCTGGATTTGGGCAAACAGAACTGAATGAGCCCATAGCTGCTTCCTTCCAGCTGCCTCTGGAACCTAGGCCAAGCAAATTGCTGGGGAAGAGGGTACAAGGTGCCAGAGGATTGGGTCTGGTCAACAAGAAACAAGACTTGTGGTCACAACTGGCTCTGGCCTTGGGAGAAAGATGTAAATCTTGTCTGAAGCAGAGACTATAAAGAAGTTTCTCCCTGCTGTTAAGGGTACATTGTTGACAAGCAAATGGTGTTTCAGTTAGTAACGGTTCTAAGTGCAATGAGTTGTGTTGAAGCCTCCATCTCCCATCCTTGCCTGTAGCCTGTAGTCACTTGTGCAGTGAGGACATCTTTTTTAAATCCAAAAAAAGTTTTCAAAGTGGGGGGGACATGAAAGAGCCGATCTCAAAGCCCCAAGCCATCTTAGTGTTAGGGTTTTATGCACTTAAGAAAAAAGTTAGGTATTTAACATGTCCACCGTAAGACAACCATTCCAAAAGCAGACATCCAAGGTGTGTCCACCGAGAATGCTCCCTACCTTTGCTTTAAATCACCACAAAATAGGCAGGGATAGTGAAGCTTGCAGTGTGCTCTAAGGGGTGCCTGGCTCTCTGAAGAAAAGCTTGTGGTCAACTCTTGATTAGTCAGGAGCAGATTATCCTAGTAGATTGTCTGAGTCCCCAACTGTACCATCCCACTCCCCTTCCTCAGCTGTTTCACAGTTCAGTAACCCATGAAGTAGGTAAAGAAAAGACAAATGTTAAGTGAGATGGGCCTATTGCCGTGCTATTTATCAGCTGTTGGCAATAAATTTGATTAGGAAGGATCCCAGGTGGTTTGGGAATTCTTTGAGTTTTATTTTTTCTACTCCCAGTTAATCAGGAGTTAATGATCCCATGAGTAGGACCACCTCCATGATTCGGGAGCATGCACTCGTGACTGCAGGGTAAGAGTGGAAAGGTGTGTGTGTGCGTGTGTATGTGTGGAGTGGTGCCAACAGGACCGCGATTGTGTGTGGGTGTGTTCCACATTTCTTTGGGGGATGCTCATTTGAGAGTGGCACAGGTGAGAGAGTTAGAAAGCCACCCATGCACCTAACTGTTCTGGATGAGAGACAAGAACAGACTGGCTTCTCCCCATCAGTGCATTGTGCCTATTGTACACCCCTGGAGGAGCTCTGGAGCCAGCCCAGGTGGGGTACACAATCTTTTTAAATTCCATACGGTTGCCAGCTTATTTCTTTCACTTGTTTACTGTAATATCCGGCGTGTTTTTATTTATCTAATTTTGTATTCAGTTATAACCATGGTAGGGGTAGCAGATCTATGACAGGTGTAATCCCTGGTGCTGCAGTGGACCTTACTTCTTTTCTTTTGGACAAGATAATACTGTGAGTCTCCCTCCTTCCTTCCCTCCACTTTGTTCTCTCCTTTTTTCCCCCCAGCCTCTTGCATCCCCTTCCTTCTTCCCTCTCCTACAACTCTCATATGCACAGTCTTCTCTCTTTGTGTGTGACTGTTACAAAATTTCACTTTTTCAAAATTGAAATCAGGTGTTTGCTCAAATGAGGGGAGATTTTTTTTTTTAATGCTGAGACCGGCAGATTTTTTCTTTTTGTTGTTTCCCCCACAAACCCATCAGTCTGGGAGAGCCTTGGGAGTGGAAATCATGTTGCCTGGGATGCTGGTTTCTTTGTATATTATATAAAACGTATGTAAATGTCTCTCCATTTGGGCTGGGGTTTGCATTCTCCCCTTGGCTGTTAACCAAGGGGAGAGGCCAGCGGGCAGGCGGCCCTCACCCTGCCTGGCACGTGCAGAGACCCCAGCCACTCTGTGTGGGCAGGGTGCTGTCAAGACCAGACCTCTGGGGGGGGATTGGGGCGGGGGGGTGGGGGGAACTCTTGGAAGGAAAGAGGTATCACTTCTTTCTCAAGTGGAGTGTTTACACCTTGATGTAACATTTGAACTTTCACAAGAGATGTAATAATTTTGATAATAAAATTCTTAACCATAATAATCATAAAGTTGAGAACTTATTTGTCCAATTTTGTGATCTTGCCTTACCTAGCTTTGCTAACTCTGTTTCCTTACCTGAAGAGGGCAAGGTTCAGGATGATATACTTTCGGTGGAGTTGTTTTGCCAGTCATGGAGCCAGGAATATAGATTGATTGTCTCTCTGCCTTTTAGGGTGAGTAAGAGCAGGTCAGTCTGCAACAGTGGATCTGAACGTCGCAAACTGACTGGAACCAGACTAGAGTTCCTGACTTTGGCTTTACTCATTTGGCAACTATTTATCAGCTTTTTTTCTTTCTTATTAAAGAATTCCAGGCATTGTTTTTGGTGGTGGGTTTATGCTGATTAAAATGGGGCATGAGGCGGGCAGATAGAAATCTCTAGGTGTTTACCCTCAAGAGCAGGATAAGAACTAAACCAGTCTGTAATTTCAGGTAGTCATGTGACTGTTTCATGGCTGATATGTACATAGAGGGGTTGAAAGGGCCACTCCAGATTGGTTTGTCAAGGAAGGTTTCTGAGGAGGTGACATTTAAGCTGAGACCTCAGTGATAGGGAGGCAGTCGTGGGATGATATGAATAAAGATAATTCCTGGGGAGTTAGAACAGTAGGTGCAAAACTTGGAGCAAGAGTGGCTTCGTTAGGATACAGTGAATTACCAGAGCAGGGAAACGGATGGGAGATACCCAGTAAAACAAAATAGGGCAGGTGGTTAGCAAACTTTCTATGAAGGGCTGGATAATAGTTAGGCTTTACAAGCTGTATTGTCTCTTGTCCTAATTCATCTCTGCTGTTGCAGTACAAAAACAGCCATAGGCAGTAAGTACATGGCTGTGCTCTAGTAAAACTATATTTACAGAAATTTGTGGCTACTGCCCTGGCCAGTGTGGCTCAGTTAGTTGGGCAACATCCTGCAGGGCGCAAGGTTGCCAGTTCAATTCCTGATCAGGGCACATGCCTGGGTTGTGGGTTCAGTCGTGGTCAGAGTGCACACAAGACATGGCCAGTCGATGTTTCTCTCCCTCCTCTAAAAATAAGTAAAATTGTTTTAAAAGGGGGAGGGGGCGGGAATACACACGGCTAGTCAAGTTTGGCCTGCAGGCTATATAGGTCACTGGTCCCTGATGTAGAGCCTGTGGATTTAGTTTAAAGAGTCAGGATTCTAAATACAGTGGGAAAGTCATTGCAGAATTTTAAGCAGAGAAGTAACATGGTCTAATTTGTGTTTTGTTGGTTGATGAGGTTTTTTTTTTAATTCCTCTGATTGTTTTGTTTCTATGGGAGAGAGGAGTAAATGCTAGGAAACCATTTTGGAAGCTATAGCAGTTATTTAAGTCAAGCAACAATACAGCAATGGCTTCTGTTAAGGCATTAATAATGGGGATAAGGAAAAGTATTTGTTATGAGGGCATGTTCTGCCAAGCGAACAGTGGTACTTGCTGATGGAATGCTGTGGCAGTATTTTGCTCTAACATCTATTTGACAAATGTTTACTGAGACCTATGATAGATTGCATTTTGCTAAGCATATAAGGGATTCAGAGGTGGAGAAAATGCTATCCATTTGTTTTGTTTTTTGTTCTTTTTTTAATGATTTTACAGAGAGAGAGAAACATTGATTTGTTATCCCACTTGTTTATGTATTCATTGGTGGTTTCTTGTATGTGCCCTGACCAGGGATCAAACCCCCGTATCAGGACAACACTAACCAACTGAGCTACTCCACCAAAGGTATCCATTTCTTTAAGGGTCTTAGAAAGTAACTAGTTGAACACATACTGAAAATGATTGTTTTTTAGAAGGCTTTCCCGAAATGCCTATAGGAATACTTAAGTAACCTTCCAACAGCCATGACTGAATTCTGCCTCAGGTAAGAGGAGGATACATGCATGATTTTACTCAAAAGCATTTCCATATGCAGTATCTTATTTGGTCTGATAGTTCTGTGATGAAAGCACATCAGATGCTAAAATTTAAAGATGACAAATTGAGGCCTGGTGCAGTGTTCCAGCTGTGCCAGAGGGCTTCTGATATGAGTAAGCTCATCTGATTTCTGTCAGAATTGGAATGTTCTGTTCCATAATCGTTTACTAAACACCTGTGGTGCTGTGCTCTATGTAAGGTGCTAGGAATAAGAATAAGACAGCCAAGTGCCTATTAGGAATTAGTAGTTTATTTGCTACTGTTATCAAGTACCTACTCTGTTACTAGGTACTTCACTTTTGATACAGTATAAGAGTAAGCCGAGCAGTGTTAAACTAAACTAGTGGAATGGTGCACCTTATTTGTGGCTTTACAGTTTACCAGACTCTTCCATTTATGCCATTGGCTAGCACATTCACGCTTAATGTATAAGGTAGGTATTATTTCTGTTTTATAATTTTTTAATAAACTTCAGAGGATGCAACTTGTCCAAGAGTTCTTTCTTCTAAATGGCAGGCCCAAACTGACAATTTTGGAAATTTTGCAGTATATCCAGGCAGGGAGGTGGGAGGGTGGAGGAAGAAAAGCTAGAGGTGCTGTGAAATGGACTAGACATCACTTAACTAGCAAAAAAAAGTACGTCCTATGTTTTTCTACCTTGTAAACAGCAGTCAGGCCTTACTGGCCTTTGGGCATCAGTGTGGTGGTACAGGGTTCTCTGTTTAGCAGAGGTCACCCTGAAGGAAAAAGTGCACAATTGTCTAAACGAAGTAGGCCATTTGCTTTGGAGCTACATAGATTATCAACTCGTCAACTGGAACTGGGCTGCCTCTATAACCTATGAGGTGCAGAGAGAGAAAAGGGTTTGCTGAGATCCTTAATATACCCTGTGCTCAAGATTGATAAAGGCAGCAGCTTGGAGAAACATAATTATTGAAGAAGATGGTGATCTCCTGTACCTTTTACCTGCTTCCACATTCAAAACTTACCTGGCAGAGATTGTGAGGTAGTATTGTTTTGAATATTTCTCAAATCCCTCAAAAAAGGCATGGAGCAGTCGTGGTAGCCAAACAAAACCTTAGGAAAATTAGGAAAAATTACTGGAAAATTAGGTATCCCCATGAGCCCCAAAAGAAGGTATATAGAAATAAAGCACCAATAGCGACAAGACCTACATGGTATCACGTTCCAGAGGAAGCCCTGGAACATCTGATGATACCTCCAAAACAAGTACTCACTTGGCAGTTCAGTGAGCCGATTTGTGAACAACAGCCAAAATTTGAGACGGGTTTTTGGTGGGTACCAAGAGTGCTTGGTTAGGCCAAGGGTCTGAGGTAGCTTGGGCCCAAGATAACTTCTAACCAGCAAAGCCCCCAGGACAGAGCTCCACATGGAAAAGATAGTAACAATCCAAATTCAGCAGGACAGTCAACATAAAGATGGAGTTGAGGGGTCAAATTCAGTGAAGTATTTGAATGAGTGAAACTAAAATTGTCCCATTAAATCCAGGATATATTGTCCTTCTAGGAACACTATAAGGATATTAAATAACTTACCTTATTCTTTAACTCCTGAAAGTTATAGCCTTGGCTGGTGTGGCTAAGTGGTTTGAGCACTGGCCTGCAAACCAAAAGTTCACTGGTCCAATTCCTGGTCAGCGCACACACATGCCTGGGATGTGGGCCAGGTCCCATGTTGGGGGCATGTGAGAGGCAACCGAATGCACATCACTGTTTCTCTCCCTTTCTCCCTCCCTTGTCCTCTCTCTAAAAATAAAGCCTTTTTTTAAAAAAGAGTTATATAAAGTCATACCATATTCTGTGCTAAATTCAAACAGTTTGCACATTTCATATTTAATATCTTATACACAAAAAGTACTGTAGAAATCTGAAACTAGAAAAACTCATAAATCATGTCCTTAAAGTTGCAGAAAAACAAATACAAATATGTGTAACAAACGATTGGTCAAATGCCAAAGAGCAGAATGATATCCCCACAGACAATAAAAGCATGCTAAAGATGTGCAGATAAGAAAGTGATGCATCCAAAAACTGGGAATAGAGGGAAGTCTCAACTTGACAAGGAATAGCTACAAAAAACCTGTAGCTAACATCCTACTTAGTTGAAAAAGACTAGAAGCTTAGATACTAAGATCAGAAATGAGCTAAGGATATTCACTCTCCCCATTCTCATAATATTTGTACTGGAAGTCCTAGCTAATGCAATAGGACAAGAAAGGGAAATAAGTGTACAGACAGAGAATGAAGAAATAAAACTTTGTTCACAGATGAAGTGGTATCTTGAAGGAAATCCAAAAGAAAAACCACACATATGGAACTAATAAGTGCCCTTTGACCCAGCAATTCCGCTGTTGGGATTATACCCTAAGAACCCTGAAACACCAATCCAAAAAAACCTATGCACCCCAACGTTCATAGCAGCACAATTTACAATAGCCAAGTACTGGAAGCAACCTAAGTGCCCATCAGCAAATGAGTGGATCCAAAAACTATGATATATTTACACAATGGAATTCTACGCAGCAGAGAGAATGAAGGAGCTTATACCCTTTGGGACAACATGGATGGAACTGGAGAGCATTATGCTAAATGAAATAAGCCAGGCGGTGAGGGACAAATACCATATGATTTCACCTTTAACTGGAACATAATCAACAGGAGAAAAAAGCAAACAAAATATAACCAGAGACATTGAAGTTCAGAACAATCTAACAATAGTCAGGGGGGAGTGGGGAGGGGACAGTGAGGAGAGGGGATTACAGGAACTACTATAAAGGACACATGGGCAAAATCAAGGTGGAGGTGGGGGAGGGAGGTGGGTTCAGCTGGAGTGGGGTGGAGGGGTGGGGAGAAAAGGCACACAACTGTAATAAAAATTTTAAAAAACACTAATAAGTGATAGCAAGATTGCAGGATACAAGACTAATATACAAATGTTAATCACTATCGTATATACCAACAATGTGATTAAAATTTGAAAATTAATAAATACATTAGTACCCAAAAGAATAAAACAAATTAGCAAAATATGTACAAGAACTATATGACAAAAACTACAGAACTCTATATAATGAACTCTATGTAACTTATTTAAATCATAAAACTCCTAGAAGGAAACCTAGGTGGTAAGCTCCATGACAGCAGTCTTGGTGATGATCTTGTGAAGTTGACACCAAACAAAGGCCAAGGAAACGAGCAAAAATAAACAGGTGAGACTATTTCAAACTATAAAGCTGCACAACAACAGGCAACCTATGGAATGGAAGAAAATATTTGCAAGTCATATATCTGATAAGGGGTTAATATCCCACTATACGAACAACTCATACAATTCAATAAAAATCAATTTAAAATGGGTAGAGGATATGAATATTTTTCTAAAGACATACAGATGGTCAACACATACATAAAATGGTGCTCAACTTCACTAATCAAGAAATGCAAATCAAAACCATAATGAAATTACTCAAAATTTATATACATGTGATATTTAGCCCCATACTTATACAATAATTTAAGACATCTTTACTAGATAAAATTTCATATAATTTCAAATAGAATCATAATGAAATATCACCTCGTACCTGTCAGAGTGGCTGTGATCAAAAAGACAAGTGACAACAAGTGTCGAGGATATGGTGGAAAAGCATCCCTTATGTACTGTTGGTGGGAATGCAAATCGTTGCCACAATAGAAAACAGTATGAAAGTCCCTCAAAAATTAAAATAGAACTGCCATATAATCCAGCAATCCCACTTCTGGATAATTGTCCAAAGGAAATAAAAACACAAAATATGTCTGCACCCCTGTGTTCATTGCCGCATTATTTACAGTAGCCAAGGTATGGAAACAACCTGAGTGTCCATTGATGGATGCATGGACTTTTTTTTAAATGTGTAGATACACACAATGCAGTGTTACTCGGCCATAAAAAAGAAAGAAATCCTGCATTTGCCACAACATGGATGGGCCTTGGGGGAATCATTCTAAAGGACATGACAGACAAGTACCATATGATCTCACTGATGTGTGGAATCTTAAACAAAAACAAAATCAACTCATGACTACAGAAAACACATAGGTGGTTGCCAGAGGCCTGGGTTGGGGCCTGAGGTGGCAAGATGGATTAATGTGATTGAAACGTCAAACTTGCAGTTTTAGAGTAAGTCATAGTGACGTACCACATGGTGACAAGTTGATAATACTGTATGTATATTTGCAAGCTGCAAAAAGAGTAAATCTTAAAAGTTCTCATCGCAAAATTTTGTAATAGTGGTGGCGGTTGTCAGACATCGTGGTGATCATTTCTCAATAGGTACATATATTGAATCATGTTATATACCTGAAACTAATGTCTTTTTTAATTTTTAAATTATTTTATTGTTGTTCAATTACAGCTGTCTGCATTTTCTCCCCACCTCTCTACCCCACCCAAGCAAAACCCACCTCCCTCCCCTGCTTCCACCCTCCCCCTTGGTTTTGTCCATGTGTCCTTTATAGTAGTTCCTGAAAACCCTTCTCCCCACTATCCCTTCCCCACTCCCCTCCAGCTATTGTTAGATTGTTCTTAACTTCAATGTCTCTGGTTATATTTTGTTTGCTTTTTTCTCCTGTTGATTATGTTCCAGTTAAAGGTGAAATCATATGGTATTTGTCCCTCACCGCCTGGCTTATTTCATTTAGCATAATGCTCTCCAGTTCCATCCATGCTGTCCCAAAGGGTATAAGCTCCTTCTTTCTCTCTGCTGCATAGTATTCCATTGTGTAAATATACCATAGTTTTTGGATCCACTCATTTGCTGATGGGCACTTAGGTTGCTTCCAGTACTTGGCTATTGTAAATTGTGCTGCTATGAACATTGGGTGCATAGGTTCTTTTGGATTTGTGTTTCAGGGCTCTTAGAGTATAATCCCAGCAGTGGAATTACTGGATCTAAAGGCAGTTCCATTTTTAGTTTTCTGAGGAAATTCCATACTGTTTTCCACATGGCCACGCCAGTCTGCATTCCCACCAACAATGTGCTAGGGGTCCCTTTTCTCCATATCCTCTCCGGCATTTGTTTGTTGATTTGGTTATGATGGCCACTCTGACCGGTGTGAGATGGTACCTCATTGTGGTTTTAATTTGCATCTCTCTGATGGCTAGTGATGCTGAGCATCTTTTCATATGTCTCTGGGCCCTCTGTATGTCTTCCTTGGAGAAGTGTCTATTCGAGTCCTTTACCCATTTTTTAATTGGGTTGTTTGTCTTCCTGGAGTGGAGTCGTGTGAGTTCTTTATATATTTCGGAGATCAGACCCTTGTCTGAGGTATCATTGGCAAATATGTCTTCCCATACTGTTGGTTCTCTTTTCATTTTAATGCTGTCTTCTTTAGCCCTGCAGAAGCTTTTTATTTTGATGAGGTCCCATTTGTTCATTCTTTCCTTTATGTCCCTTGCTTTAGGGGACATGTCTGTGAGGATGTTGCTGCATGGAATGTCTGAGATTTTCCTGTCAATGTTTTCCTCTAGGACTTTTATGGTGTTATGACTTATATTTAAGTCTTTTATCCACCTTGAATTTATTTTTGTGTACGGTGTAAGTTGGTGATCAAGTTTCATTTTTTTGTACGTAGCTGTCCAGCTCTCCCAACACCATCTGTTGAAGAGGCTATTTTTGCTCCATTTTATGCTCCTGCCTCCTTTATCAAATATTTATTGACCGTAGAGACTTGGGTTTATTTCTGGGCTCTCTGTTCTGTTCCTTTGGTCTATGTACCTGTTTTTATGCCAGTACCAGGCTGTTTTGATTACAGTGGCCTTGTAATACAGTTTGATAATCAGGTATTGTGATTCCTCCTACTTTGTTCTTCTTTCTCAAAATTGCTGCAGCTATTCGGGGTCGTTTATGGTTCCATATAAGTTTCTGCAATGTTTGTTCTATATCTGTGAAATATGTCATTGGTACTTTAATAGGGATCGCATTGAACCTATAAATCACTTTGGGTAGTATGGCCATTTTGATGATGTTAATTCTTCCAATCCATGAGCATGGTACATGCTTCCATTTGTTTGTGTCTTCCTTAATTTCTTTCTTCAATGTTGTGTAGTTTTCTGAGTACAGGTCTTTTACCTCCTTGGTTAGGTTTATTCCTAGGTACTTTATTTTTCTTGTTGCTATATCAAATGGGACTTTTTTCCTGATTTCTGTTTCTGCAGTTTCATTGTTGGTATACAGGAATGCCTTTGATTTCTGAGTATTGACTTTGTATCCAGCTGTTTTGCCAAATTCATTTATTAGGTCGAGTAGTTTTTTGGTGGAGTCTATAGGATTTTCCATGGACACTATCATGTCATCTGCAAACAATGACAGTTTTGTTTCCTCCTTTCCAATTTGGATGCCTTTTATTTCTTTTTCTTGACTGATTGCTGTGGCTAGGACTTCCCATACTATGTTGAATAGGAGTGGTGAGAGAGGACATCCTTGTCTTGTTCCTGATCTTAGTGGGAAAGCTCTAAGTTTTTGTCCATTGAGTATGATGTTGGCTATAGGTCTCTCATATATGGCCTTTATTATGTTGAGGAATGCTCCCTCTATTCCCACTTTGCTGAGTGTTTTTATCATAAATGGATGCTGTACCTTATCAAATGCTCTTTCTGCATCTATTGATATGATCGTGTGGTTTTTGTCTTTGCTTTTGTTTTTGTGGTGTATTATGTTTATTGATTTGCAAATATTGTACCATCCTTGCATCCCTGGGACGAATCCCACTTGCTTATGGTGTATGATCTTTTTAACGTATTGCTGGATGCGGTTTGCCAACATTTTGTTGAGGATTTTAGCATCTATGTTCATCAGCAATACTGGCCTGAAGTTTTCTTTCTTTGTTATGTCTTTATCTGTTTTGGGGATTAGGATGATGTTGGCTTCATAAAATGAGTTTGGGAGTCTTCCATCTTCTTGAATTTCTTGAAATAATCTGTGGAGGATGGGGGTTAGCTCTCCCTTAAATGCTCTGTAGAATTCTCCTGTGAAACCGTCTGGTCTAGGGCTTTTGTGTGTCAGAAGCTTTTTGATTACTGCTGAAACTAATGTTTTATGTCGGTTATATCTCAATTTCAAGCAAACGGGACGAATGCAACAGTATGTGTGCATAGCCTTTATGTTTTAGATCCAGCCTATACTTCAAACCTTATTTCCTCTACTTAAATCTTTTATGTCTCCCAGTATGATTATAATTTCCTTATAGTCGGATTTTACTGTTTATTCTCCACAGTTCTGCATGAAGGGACTCTAATTCTTTGAGAAAGTGACAGAAGGGAGGTGAGAAGGAAAGGAGAGATTTAACCTCCTGGAGGAATAAATGGATTTTCCTAATACCTTAGAATCAGTTGATAAAGTTAAGGTCGTAAAGTACAAGTTAAGGAAAATTCCTACCGAAAGAAACTTGGAAGAAAACAGTGGTGAGGAAAAAGGGTTGTGTTCAATTTACTAATAAAAGCTTTAGTGAATCAATTGGGCACATTGGTTTTGTGCCCAATAAGGCTATTCTTAAAGATGCATACATTTTAAGGTCCAATGGTATTAATACCTACCAGTAGGTATAAACCTACTGGAGTTCAAATAAAGTTTCATGTGTGTTTAAATGCAGAATCTTTTTTTTTAATCACATCCTTGGCAAGAAAACAACTGATTCCTTTTTAAATGGCAAAAGATCTGAACAGACACCTCACATACAGATGGCAAATAAGCATATGAAGTGATGCTCAGTATCATACATCCTTAGGAAATTGCAAAGTAAGACAATACTGAGCTGTCACTAGATAACTGTTACAATGGCCAAAATCCAAAATACTAACAACACCAAATGCTGGTGAGGATATGGAGCAGCAGGAATGCAAAATGGTACAGGTACTTTGGAAGATGGTGTGGCGGTTTCTTAAAAAAAACTAAATACACTCTTACCATATGATCCAGCCATCGCACTTACCAGTATTTACCCGCAGAAGTTGAAAATGTACGTCCACACAGAAACTTGTACATGAATGATTACAACAGTGTATTAATAACTGCCAAAACTTGGAAGCAGCCAAGAAGTCCTTCAGTAGGTGAATGGACATATAAACTGGTAATACAGAAAATGGAATATTCAGTGCTAAAAATGAAATGAGGTTATCAAGCCATGAAAAAAACATGTTAGAATGTCTAATGATTATTACTAGTAGTAAGAGAAGCCAGAACTGTATGTTTCCAATTACAGTCACGCACCACATAACAATGTTTTAGTGAATGACAGACCACATACACGATGGTGGCCCATAAGATTCTGAAAATTTTTTATCACCTAGTGACATCGTGGCTGTCCTAACATTGTAGCGTGGGTGCGTCATTCGTGGGTTTGTGCTGATGCTGGTGTTAATAGTACTGCTAATGGTGTAAAAGTATAGCACATACTAGATGTTTTATGTACAGTACATAATACTTGTTAATAATCACAAAAGACCAGGGAACTAACTGGTTTATGTATTTACTATATGTTTATTGTTATTTTAGAGTTTACTCTTTCTACTTGTAGAAAAGAAGTTTACAGCGCTGGCTGGTGTGGCTCAGTGGATTGAGCACCGGCCTGCTAACGAAAGGGTCACCAGATTGATTCCCAGTCGGGGCACATGCCTGAGTTGCAGGCCAAAGTCCCCACTGAGGGGTGTGCAAGAGGCAACCACACATTGATGTTGTTTCCCTCTCTTTCTCCCTCTCTTCCCCTCTGTCTAAAAATAAATAAAATATTTTTTTAAAAAGAAGTTTGCGGTAAAATAACATGCTGTGTTACGCCAAGAGCAGCCTCATCTCACATTCATTGCATGCACCTTTTGATTGTATTTTCTTTTGTGCTTGACTTAATCTTGTGTTGTTCTGTGCAGTGACATGCTGGACTGGCTTGTAACCTAGGAGCAGTAGGCTATGCCACATAGCCTAGGTGTGGAGGGAACTATACCACCCAGGCTTGTGTAAGTGCACTCTATGATGTTTGCACAAGAATGAAGTTGCTGAACTACTGTCATTAAGCAGTGCATCACTGTAGATGACATTCTAGACAATGCAAAACTACTGGAACAGTAAAAAGATCGGTTGCCAGGGGGTTGGGTAGAGAAACAAATGGGCAGAGCACAGGATTATTCCGATGGTGAAACTGTTCTGTATGATACTGTAATGGTAGGTACCTGTCATACATTTGTCCAAAACCATAGAACATACAACACCAAGAGTGAAGCCTAATGTAAACTGTGGATTTGGGGTGAAAATGATTTGCCAATATAGGCTCATCAAGTAGTAACTAATGCACCACTGCTGTGGGGGATATTATTAATGTAGGGGACAGTGCATGTCAGGCAGGGAGAATGGGAAATTTCTGTACTTTCTGCTCAATTTTGCTGTGAACCTAAAACTTCTCTTTAAAAAAAGGTGACAAATATAGAAGACAGGCAAAAAAAATAAAAAGGCACGGCAAGTTCATAAAAGACAAAAAAGCAAGGGAACAGAACAAATACCAAAAGTTACAATTCAAGAAAACGTTCCTGAGATATTTTAAACTACAAATTGAAAGAGTATATTGCACACCTAGTAAATTCTACCCAGAATGACCAAATACCAAGACATCCTAGTAAAATTGTTAGAGCTTAAAGGAAAGGAAGAAATCTTGGGTGCCCAGGTCACCCACGAAGTTACTTATAATGGAGGGAAAATTAAGCGTTGACAGGAATACTTAATGGCAAAAGAAAATGGAATAATATAGAGACTGAGCCCAGAGTCTCATACCCGTTGAATTGACTTTCAAGTATCGTAGCAGCAAACTCTCAGCGCCGTGCAAGAACTCGGAGGATTTTATTTCCATTAACTCTTTCTTAGGGCTCTACTAGAAACTGAGCTTCTGACAACCAAACTGTTTTTGAGAAACATAATGTCTGATAATGAGTTAACTATATCTTTAGCTACATACAGAACTAAAACTAAACGAGGGATATAAGGAAACAGTGTGGTATAAAATGGTTTATGTGATCTAGGCAATTAGATAACAATGTGACTATAAAGATAAGCAGAAAATATGTTTTTAGTAATTGTATTGTTGGTAATGTATCTGAGAGCTTTAATGTAGGGAAAAGCAAATCCGATGTCCTTGAGAATTGGATCCTCAGTGCAAGGGAATAAGGGATTATATATGTTAAAATAGAAGATGTTAATCCAAAACCTTCCATGTATCACTATTAACTCATGAGGTATTTTATTATAACAGATAAGTCACATGTCTATAAGTTTTGTGTCTGTGACACGTACACTTGCTCCCTCCCACTTATATAGTGTCGGTGTCTTAGCTTTGTCAACTGGGAAGGCTTAGAAATGGGGCTTCTTAGAGAAATGGCTGATTCTGAGGGAGGAAGTGAGTGTACAAGATCAGTCTGGAGCCTGTTATACCAGAGAGCAAGGGTGTTATCAGATAATTATGGTTAGGTTTAAAAGACTCCTACCAACCTAAGGCACCTTCTACTGACCAACAATGGCATATTTTAAGCATTAATTAGGGTAATAAACATAATGGACCAAACACATGAAATATGCTTAAATCCACAAGTTCTAGTGGTACAAGACATGATCATTGTTAATCTCTGGAGTTGCTTTCCAGCACCTCTGGATCTGTTCAGACTCCCACAGCTGCCTCAGCAGTTTTTTTTGCATTACCTAAGTGAACTTGAAAGTGGCTTCAAACTAGAACGCTATGTGAAACTTTCAGTCTGGTGAATTCTACCAACTTCGGGCTCCTGTTACCTTTAGTCACTTCTCAAAGTGAGAGTTCTCTGTGTCACCTGACTGCACAGTGCTCTTTACTCTTATAATGTGTCTCTGCCCCTTCCTTTCTACCATGCTCTCTGGACACCTTTTGTTTGTTTGTTTGTTGAGGAGAACAAAGTATTTTACTACCAGAAGTTCAAGTAAGGGAAGCTTCACGCCTGATGCAACCTGATAATAAGACACGAGACATAGAAGCCTGCTGTCCCAATAACAAAATCTACACATGAATCCACACGCCGTGTCAGTCTGAGACGTGTCTTTTCCTTGCTAGACAAACCTCCATGTTGTCTGTTGGCCTTCACTGAGATACGGTTCTCTCCTTAGGACACCACCACCTTCGCAGCCCTTTTAGTGGAGACTGTTCCTTCTCTCTCATCCTGTTGCATGGAGGTTCTCCCCAAATGTTTCCACAAAAATCCATCTTGTCTCTCAGATAAAAAAAAAAATTCCTACTGCTCCTGAAGCACATGACATCTGGTTTTTGCACTGTTAGCCCCCTACATTGCTGTCATCTTTCAACCTTCCAGTCACTCTCATTCTTTGATTCTTGGACAAATTGACTCCTCTTCATTCCAGTTTCTGCCATTTGGGTGCTTTGCGTCGCAAAGTATTCAAGAATTACCCAGCATAGCCAGGTCAAACACTCAGCTTTCTAACCATAATCTACTGTCCTCCCTGCTCTTTCACACAAACTTGAGTCCCTTAAGTCCCTTAGTTTCTCCATATTCTCCATCTGCCTGTCTCATTCTGGGCTCTTCTTTTTCAATACTCAACACACATCTCATGGTGAATCTCTGAACCCCTCTCAAGACACATGGCTTATGTTGCACTTACCTCTTAGTCTACTGTCAGCCTTCTCTGTGCTTGCCCGTCTGTCGGTCGGTGGTACCACAAATTCATGGTCATCCATAAGTCCTTTACATATCCTTGGACAGCTCCTTTAGCAACTCTTCCAGACTTTCTCCACTCTTCTCAAACCCCCTGCCCATTCCCTTCTCTCCGAGTAGCCAATCTTGCCTCCTGCTTCACTGAGGAAAGGATGTTATCAGGCATAATCTTGCACTTCCCTCTACTCAAAAAAGAGGCTTCCTCTCCTCTTCCATTTGTCAACCTCTCTTTATCATTAAACTTTTATTGGCCATGACCTATGAACAGCCAGAACTCTGATATTTAAAGAAAGAAATTCCACATTCTTGTCTAGATTACATGCTGATCCTGTCCACTGCTGGGGCACTTTGTATACTTAGTATTTCCTGAATGAATTCCAGTCATATCCCCTTACCTGCACTTCTCCAAAACGTGATCTTCACGCAGTCACCTTCCATTCTCTCCCTGAACAGACGTTAATTTGGCTCTCCTCACACTTCTGCAAACATGCTCTTCAACTGTGGCTGGCACCTTTGATCCCAAATCCAGTGGATACATTTTTCAGTCCTAAATTTTGGACCTCTCTGTTCAAGACCAGTTGGCCTTCCCCTGGAACTCTAAGGTCTTGCTTTCCATAACAGTACATCTTATGGTCCTATAGCTCTTTCATTGTCCTCTCCTTTTGGACAGCCATTACTCCAACCTTTATATGTTGGTGTTTTCCAGCATTCCATAGCCCCATGGTCTTTTCACGCTATACAGTCACCCTAAGCAAGCTTATCAGTGCTTTACATTTCAACCATCACCTGTATGCTCATGTTTCTGGTCAGATCTTTTTCCTGAGCTCTCAAACCCATAGAAGTCAGCTAACTACTGGAAAACTGCACAGGTTGCCCCACATGCATCTCAAACTTAGCATGTCTTAAACTAATCATCTTGCTCCCCTGCTATAGTGGCAAATGTTCTTTTTAACTGTCCTCCTGATGCTACTCTGTGTTCCTTACCCCCCACAATCAATCAGTTACCAAGTGTTCTCAATTCTACTTCCTAAATATCGAACACTTTACCTCTCAGGGACACTGCCACCCTTGCTTCAGGCCAGACTCCTGATTTCCTTTTCATTAAAATTGTCTCTCTCTTGCTCAGTTGGTTATAGCATTGTCCTGATACACCAAGTTTTTTGGTTCAATCCCTGGTCAGGGCACATACAAGAAGCAACCAATGAATGCATAAAATGAATGGAACAACAGCCCTGCCTAGTGTGGCTCAGTGGATTGAGTGCCACCCTACAAACCAGAAGGTTGTAGGTTTGGTTCCAGGTCAGGGCATAAGCCTGGGTTGTGGGCCAGGTCCCCAATTGAGGGTGAGAGGTACCTGATCAATGTTTCTCTTCCTCTCCTTGTCCCTCCCTTGCCCTCTCTCTAAATATAAATAAATAAAATCTTTTAAAAAATAAATGGAACAACAAATCAATGTCTCCTTCTCTCTTAAATAAAATTTTTGAAGAATAAAATCAAATTATCTCCCTCTAATTAGACTCCCTACCACTACAACCAGAGTGACTTTTCTGAAATACAAATCTAATTGTGTCTCTTTTCTGCCTAAAATCCTTCCATGGTTCCCCATTGCTCTCAGGTTTAGAGCTTTGTCATCCTCTGGCCTTTGTCCATCTCTCCAGACTAATCTCTGAACCTCCCTGCCTCACACTTCACAGTTTAGCATTTAGTTCTCTGCACAGACCATTCTGTTTTCTATCTGAATTTCTTCCCTCAAGCTGCCTTCTCTTTCATTAATGGCTTTCCTGACCCATGCTGTCCTATTCATCCTGCTATACACCTGTCCCCAGCTCTACTCACCCCACCAAAAGTCATCTGAGGATTCCCTACCCAGCACCCACACTACCCTGCACCTAGCAACTTTTACATTTTTACATGTCATCTCCCCGACCAGTCTGGCCATTAAATCAGGGTCTCTGCTTTTGATTCTTAAGTGCTTAGTCTATACCGAGTGCACACATTTCCCAAGTGCAAAAATCATAATCAACCTATCTGCCATAGGGGGCCTGTTACAATGTGGCAGACACTACAAAGCAATCCACATACATTCCCAAGTTGTTCCCTACAACTTCCTCAAGATCACTGTCGTCATCCCCCTGCATTCAGTAGGGATTTAGAGAGAGGTGAAGGGGCTTCACCGGCATGCAAGCAGAAAAAGGTGGGGCCTTGTTTGCTCTAGTCAGAGTCCTCAGTCCAAAGTTAAGCCTATGCAATCAGGCATGTGCAGACACTACCAGCTGCCCATTCCATCTCTTCCCTCCCCTCCCTTGGTAACGGAACCTCAATTTTATTTGGGGCAGCAATGTGCCCAGTTAACAGGCTACATCTCAGCTAGGTGTGCTATATGATCCAGTCCTATGGGATTTCTAGAAGTCTCCTTCAAATGAAATGTGAACCAAGTGACCAGAGGCCCAGCAGTCGGTTTGGGGCATGAGGTTACCCTTGAGGATGGAAGGCAGGATTGGAGTGGCACTGATCACACCGTGGTCCAGGGTGGTCATGGTCTGGCTTCATAGGACAGTAAATAAAGCATGCTGTTAAGCCACAATAAAGAGCTCTGTTGATACACAGCCAAACCTGGTTCAAAGAATCGGGCTGAATTCCACCCTTCATGATCCCCTGGGGGCCGACTCAGAGAAGGAGAAGCCAGCATGGGTGATATAAAGTGTTTGTTTATTTGAACATCATTCCACCTGTACTGAAGCTCAAATCCAGCAGCAGCAGAAGGGGTCTGGACCGAAATAAGTGTTACCAAATTGGACAATGAACAGTGAGGACACATTCAGACAGAACTTACTAATGGGGTGTAGACGACACCGAGCTATCCTAACATCACACAGCACAGGCCTTCTGTGGTCTGCTGGTCAGAGCTCTGGGAAGGATTGTGGCTCCCTTGTTCCCTTCTCAGGAAACTGCAATCCCACCCAAAGCCCTGAGCCAGGCAGGGGCCTGCGGAAGTTTCTTGTGCTGGGAACATCCCAGCTTCTCCAAAGAGAGGGTCTCCCTTTCTCAGTCCACACTGGAAACTGGAGACGGGGGATTCCTCTGGGTCCAAGCAGGAATCTCAAAAGAAAGCAAGGAATTTCCCCCCACAGCCTTGTCTATAAGCTCCCAACATCTTGGATTTTCCAGGCATGAAAAGGATCTTGATTCTATTCATGGTCCTCACACCCCCAGGAAAACAGTGTTTTCCTCCATGGGTACTGGTCTCCAAAGAGGAAAGTTTTCACATCCCAGGGACCCAGAAGGACTTGACCAACCAGTGCTCTAAACCACGTCTAAGACGTGGCCATTTTGGTCTATCCTGCGAGAGTCCCCAGACCAGGGCAGAGAAAGCTGGGGAGTGCCCGACCCCTCTGACCCGGTCACAGTCAGGGCAGGAGTACCTCGGAGACCCGCTCAAAGCTCAGCTTTCGGGACCAAGAGAACAAGACATCTCTTCTGTCTCCTCCCAAAGGCGGAGCCTACATCCCAATGCCTGCCTGGGGTAAGGGCATTCCACAAATGTCCCCTGGCCATTATGGCTTCCTTGCCCCAGGAGCCATCTGGGCCACACTTAGGCTTTCCCTGGGGCCCCTGGCTGGAGCATCTGTTATCTGCTCTGTTCCCACCTTTGCAGAAGCCTCAGGGACAGAGCAATGGTTTGGTACCCACTCTAATTTCTTACCCTTCCCTATGTTATCCTGGTGTTCCTTCAGCCCGCACAACCCTGCTTTTCTAACCAAATTCTTCACCAGGGCAGCAGGTGGCTTAGTAGACTGCCTCAAAGGGAATTAATCTCCCTCTTCTCTACCACTCACCCACTCCAGTGGTGCTCACCCACTCAGCAATCATCTGGGCTATTCCCCAGATGTGAAGGTGTTAGCTACCTGGGCCCCTGTCCTTGGCCTCTGAGGAGGTAGGTTCTAACTTCTCCATGAGACACAGGGGTCTGGTGGCCCCTTGGGCGGTCCCCTCACACAGTGCCCAGAGCAGCTGCTCCCCCATTCCTCAGCGTCCTGTTGCCTTCATCCTCCTCCTCTCCTTCCCCCTCCATTTCTCCCCGCATTCCCACTCCCACAGCCCTTCTCTCCATCTGCCTCCTTCCCTAGCCCTAATCCTTCTTCCATCTTTCCAGTCCCCTCTCCTCCCCATGCCAGATTCTCTGTCCCTCGGAGTCCCCTCTCTATTCACTCTTCCTCTCTCCATTTCTGTGCCTCTCTGGACCCCCCACCTCCTTGCTCTGTCTCTGCCTCTCCAGCTCCCTCTCTCCTGTCTCTTCTACTCTTTCTCCCTCCTCTACCTTCTTCCCATTCCTGATCATTTGCTTCAATCCCTCCCTCGAAGCCTTCCAACACTGGGCTTTGGTTTGGATCTGCCTCAGACTCCCTCCCTCCCACAAGGCTCCCCGCCCCCTCTTCTTTCACCTGGGACCCTGGTGTCCAGCCCCACCCGCTGGGGAAGGTGCCAGCAGGGGGACTGCAGTGCAGGGTTTGGTGAGGGGGGCCCAGTGCTGCGTAGAGCATGGAGGAAGGTCTTTGCCCAGAAAGAGAGAGTGAGAAGGGTTGCGGGGCACGGGTCAGGACTTGGGAAGCTCCAGTTTCCTGAATCCTACCAGGACCCAGCATCCAATCCCAGTTAGGGGCCAGATGGGGGACTAGGGCATGGGATTTCTAGAGTCTGTCTTGGAAGCCCTCCCTCTCAGGTTCAAGTCCAATGGAAATGAACACAAGGTTGGCAAATACATGGCACTCACTGCTTTTCTCCCCTTCTTTGGCTGAGGCCAACATAACAAAATGGTGGGGCCTCACGCTCCTCTCCAGTGGGCCTGGCAGCCAGAACCCGCAGACAGAAGCAGGCACACTGGAGGAGGCCACCTGCCTCCTGCACTAAGGCCTGAAAGGGGCTGTCCGCACCCCTGGCCAGATGGCTCTACTGCCAGGTCCACGCGGCAGCGGCAGCAAGGGGACTCCAGAAACACCTGGAAGTCTCCCGTATTCGCTCCCAGCCAAGTGGGAAGGAGCTGCTCCCCACAGTGGGAGGAGAGGGGGAGAGGTGACTCCCCACATACTTACATAGGCACACACGCTCACACACACGCACACACACTCATGCCTCGGCTCCAAGCATTGCGCTTTGGGCTGCAAATCCTGGCCATATCCCAAGGCGAGAGGTGGGCAAGGAGGAGGAAGAGGTGGGGACAGGGTTACAAGGCCTGGGGATGGGGACAGGGGGTACCCTGTTCAGAGGTGACCTGCAAGTTCAAGTTATGCAGAAAAGTATCAAAGAGGCAAGATAGTCTCTGCCCTTAGCAAATGCCAGGGTCAGGCGGCATGAGAAGGGGCAGAGGAGTGATATCTCCCCTAATGTCCCACTGTTAGGCCCCCTCTCCAACCTCCAACCCTAACAACAGGGCCAAGGAGTCTGTGCCGTACAAAACAGGCTGGGGTCAAGGGTCCAGTCAGTGGCAAGACATCCCAGCAGAGAGGCCAGGCAAGCCCCCGCTGTCCAGAGTCCAAGTGTCTCCTCCAGTTGCCTCAGAGCCTGGCTGTCTTTTCTCAGACTCTGGCCTGACCAGGGCATCAGTTGACAGGGAGACCCTGTGCTTTCTCCCTCGGTGCAGCTCAGGCTCCTTTGGGAGAGCTGGGAGCACCCTGGAGCTGGGGCAGAGCAGCCCTGGTAAGGCCTGGAGCTCTGCAAAGATGTGATGGAACCATTACAGACAAAGAAAAAAAGGAAAGAAGGAAGGAAGGGAGGGAGGAAGGGAGGGAGGGAGGGGGGAAGGAGAAAAGAAAGGAAGAAAAGGAAAGGAAAGAGGAGGAAAGCGTTTGGTAGCCCTGGGTCAGTGTCTTGAGTAAGTTTCTGTGGGAGGAGGGACCAGGAGAGGCAAGGATACAGCCAGGCAGCAGTTCCCAGACTGAGAGAGCCTGGGGCACTGGAATCACAGTGCCTCCTTCTCCTGGAGACTGAAGAGCCCCCAGGCCAGGCAGGGAGAGGGGAGGAGACCCCAAGGGATGTCCAGCTCCCTTAGGTCAGTTGAGGGAGGGGCACATTCAGGCCCTCCTAGGGTCTTCAGGGCCTCTCCCCTCCTCCAGGCCACACCCAGCCCCAACATCTCTTCAAAGTCTGGAGCTGGCAGGTGGGTAGCAGGTGAGAAGTCAGTCCGAGATTGGGATCCTCCCTCCTAGCTTGAATGGAGGGTGAGAGGGCAAGAGATGGAACACGCAGAGGGCAGGTCAATTCCTGGGCTGTGGTCCTGGCCTTCAGGGTCCCTGTGAGTGAGCAACAGGGCAGGGAAGGACTCCCCAGCTGGAGACATCACCCCCTGGCCGCAACACGGAGCTTACTGTAGAACTCACAAAATCTAAAAGAGAGAGAGAGAGAGAGAGAGAGAGAGAATTGGAGAAAGTCAGAGACCACCAGGGCATTGGAGTTCCCCTTGGCCCATCCTCAGGGCGAAGCCGGGCAGAGGGGTGAGCTACACAGGTTCTGAAATCCCACCCAGGCCTCTGACCGTCTGGACAGCCTTGAGCAGGCCACTGGAACTTACTGAGTCCCAACTTCCTTGTCTGCAAGCCAGACAGAACAACCTCATTCACAAGGTAATTCTGAGGGGCAGGGAGACATAAAGAATGCCAGTCAAGGACTCTTCACAGTGTTTGACACATATTACATAATGGAAATTACAGCAATTTATTCTATTTTTTACTTCTGTACCAGAGGTCTTTGGCTTAGAACTGAACTCACTCATCTTGAGCTCTTAGTGAGGGATGGAGATCCCCGGACGCTGATGTCACTTTTAACACCGAGATATTAGGGCTCTTGGGGAGGGAGGAGAGGATCCCCAGTGGGGCTACCTCAAGCCAGTCACATCCCCAACCAAACGCCTTTAAAGGGTAGATGGCTTAGACATGCACTTCTAAATTCTGCCACCAGAGGGCAGGCCTTGACTTCACACCAGGACCACAGAAACCACAGGGGATTTGGGTGTCGAGGCGCCGAAGGCTCAGAATTTAGGTGAGCAGCTAGCAGCCCAGTAAGGCCTGAGCAGGCAGTGAGGACGAGCTTGGCCTTTGGACACGGACCTGGGCTCACATTCGGGCTCCACCACTTAGGTGACTTTGGGCAAGTGACTGAATCTCTCCAGACCGCGACCTTCTCATCTGTAAAATGGTGACCAGGACGCCTGCCTGATGCAGAGTCGCGAGGAGTGGCCGCCTCTACTGAGCAGTCACCACATGCCCGTTTACAGAGATAATATTTCTTTCTTCCTCACAGGACAACTCCATAAGGTACTACATTCTCACCGCACTCATTTTGTGGAGTGCAGGAAACAGGCTTAAGGAGGTGGCCACTTCTTAGCTCAGCGTGCTTCCAACAGAGGCAGTCTGCCTTCGCAGTCCAAGGGTTCCACCACAATACTAAGTACCTTCTGCCAAATGAGACAGTCATCACTACCATGTTCTCTATTTTATAGACGGGAAACTCCAAGAGATAAACATAATTAATGGAAAGTGCTAAATATAGACCCAGCTCATGCTAATAGCTCAAGGAAGTGTGTGACCATGAAAACGATTGTTTCTTGTGGCAGAGAACACACACCTAGACAGACAGGGGTCTGTCCATTGATGCCATGCAGTGTCTTCCCTTGCTCAGGGGTCAGGGTGGGCCCCTGGGTCAGAAGACCGACCCTCCTGTGGAGAGCAACCGGGCACTATCATTTCAATGGTGTGTGCAGTTGCACTTCTGGAGAGACACCAAGAAGATACTTGTATATGAAATGACAGAGACAAAGATGTTCATTGTAGCATTGCCAGTAATAGTAAAAGCCTGGAAACCTCATTAATAGCCCCTAAAAGGAGAACGATAAGGAAGTTCCTTTATTTTATGCAATGCTAAGCACTGGATTAGAAAGGCAAGATGGTTTTACATGAAATGGTAAAGAGAGGTCTTTATCACGTGCTCCAGAGTGCAGCGCAAAAAGCGATCTGAGGAGGGGTTTGTTTAGGATGACACCTGTCTTATGTCATAGTAGCACTTACCGCTACTCTGTTTTGTGAAGAGGCAGATGGATTTGAGGATGCGCAGATAAGCATCTGACAACAGTGGTAACCCCTGAGGCCTTACGTGTAAGTTTTCTTTGTTGTATTTGAATGTTACTTGATACATACAATATATAATATGGGCAATATACTATATATAAAGCACAGTTCAAGAACTGCAAGTCTACCAATAATTTGTACACACCTACCTGTCTGCCATCTCCTGCTCCTGGCTTCCCCCATCCATTCCAAACACATATAACCACCTTTGCTTTTAAAAAAACAGTATTACCCTAAATATATGTATGTTTAAACTATACATATAAAATATATATATGTTCAAACTATACATTGCTAAACTAAACAAACCAAGTGATGCTTGGTTTTTGAGCTCAGTAAAAATCTCACTGTGTTGGCCCTGGCTGGGTGGCTCAGTTGGTTAGAGCATCTTTCCCGTATGCCAAGGTTGTGGGTTTGATCCCATACAGAAAACATACGAGAATCAACGAATGAATGCATAAGTAAGGGGAACAACAGATTGGCTTTTCTCTCGCTCTCTCTAAAATCAATCAATAAATAAACCTCACTGTGTCATCTTCTGGCACCTGACCTGCCTCCCCTCCCCCCAGTCCCAATAGTGTGTTTTCAGCGTGTAGCCATTCTGTTTCTATAACTGAAGTTGATTCATTTTCGGTTATGAACTACTCCGTGATGCGAATATATCACCATTTAGTTATCCATCCTCCTCCTGTCGATGGCCATTAGGGTTGTTTTTAGTTGTCTAATTTCAAACCGCTGCTGCCAAGAGCATTCTCGCACGTTTCTCATGGGTTCATACTCACAGGTGGGTTTGCTGGGTCACAGGCACGCAGATGTTCGGCTCTTGGGGATAATGTCAAATTGCTTTCTAGGTGGTCGTACTTTTGGTACCATTCCCAACTTCTGCCTCACTGTTGACTTAGAAATTGCCCTGCCGGGAAGGCGCAGGTCCGACCCGCGCCTCCGCCCACGAGAAGCCGAAGCGCACTTACCTTTGTTGTCCTGCTTGAGCTCTTCCTGCAGCAGATCTGTTTGCCGGTTGCCCAGCACGAAGGCGAGGAAGGAGAGGATGAGGGCGTTGAGGATGCCGATGATGGCCAGGATGTACGCCCAGCGCACCGAACAGTCCCCCAGGGAGTACTTCCCGGTCTTGGCCCCGCACATGTCCCGGATCGTCTCGGCGTCCCAGCCGTCGGGGAAGATCATGCAGCCCAGCACTAGGCACAGAGCTGAGGGGGGCGCGAGGCCCAGTCCCACCGCGGTCAGGAAGGAAGAGAGAAGGGGATGATTACTTCCCAGAGCCCGAGGACCCCCAGGAACCTTCCTCACTCCGCTCATCAACCCAAGATCTCGTTAACCGGTCCCTGTGGGTTCCAGAAACTCCAGGGCCTGGCATGACCTACCGCCTGGGAGAGCAGAAACTTTCCAGAACCACAATGCCCTCTCGCGCCCCCACCAAATCAAGTCCTCTTCCAGGAAGCCTTCCGGAAATGTGAGAAAATAGCAAACCACGGTCACCCCCATAGTTCCCTTGAGCATCTTGGCCATATTTACTCTCTCGCATCCTCATCACTATTTAGATCGTTCATTCAACAAATATTTATTGAGCGTATTGAGCGCCATTTTTCTTCCCATTAAGATGCTGGAAATGCATTCTCATTCACACAGTTGAGTACTGTGCTCAGAGAATAGACTGGGGTGAGATCTATAGGGTTTGACGCTGGTTCTGTTAATTATTATTATCAAAACTAGTCATACTGATTAAAATAATACTTTAATAATACTTATTAAAATAAATAAGGAAATAATTGGGGAGGAGAGGGCTTGCTTTCAGATGAGGGGAGAAGGGGCAAGGCCAAAAAGAGCATTTTAGTCCAAACGGGCCCCTGCTTATTCCCTCTTTGGCACCTACTCCCTCTGGGTTTAGTGACCCACTTTGGTAAATTTCTGGGGCTCTTCCCAGTTTTCAGCGTAGTGGGTGGGACTCAAATGCGAGCCAATCAGCACATTGCATTACTCTGATAACTGATTGGCTCACAGAAGGGGGCACACAGCCCACAGGACCAATCAGAACCAACCAGGCTCCTAGGCCCGGTGGCTGTGACCTCTGCTCTTCCCCTTGCAGTGTTGGCGGCCACCTGGCCTGTGACTGCGGTTTGATGATGCCCTCTTATGCCTGATGGTCCCGCCAGCGACTGTGTTACTGTGTTGAGACCAGAAGGTCCTACACCAGCCCGCTGGGTGTTTAACCTGGGTATTAAGTGACAGGGATGACAAAGTGGGGGCGGGAGGGTCAGTTCTGCCCACTGTCCGTGAGGCCCATCTAGTTCCCAGGATAAGGAGGGGACCTTCAGCTTTGCCACCTTCCTCCCTAGGTCCCAGGCTCCTGCCTGACAGCGAGGTGAGGACCCCTCTCTCTCTCCCTTCCTCGTTTGGCTTCCTGTGGCCTCACTCGCCCTCCGTGCGACAGATCGTGTCCCCGCTCCCCCTAGGTTGTGTTCCGCGTGCCGCTGCAGGGTCCAACACAGCACTGTGACCGCACACGCACGCTCTAGCTGGGCTGCCTCCTCCCTGCGCTGCTGGCCTCCTTCAACAGGACGCTCAGCTGCAGTGGAGGACCTGGCCACCTGAGGGCTGGGGAAAGCGTTCCTGCACAGGGAATGGCAAATGCAAAAAGGCCTGGAGCGAGAATGAGATGGGCGAGTTAAAGGACTCAACAAGTTAGAAAATGCCCCTTAGACACCCAAATGGAGAGGGAGGCTGGGGTGGGGATGGGTGATCAGTGCTGTAGGTGCAATCTGGGAGCTGTGAGCACGCAAACCGCTGGGGCTGGACATTACGGCACTGAAGAGAAGGTTCAGGACTAAGCCCTGGGATCCTCTAGCAATTACTCGGCGGGAAAAGAGGAGGAGCCTATGAAGAAAGCTTGACCCATCCATCTCCTAAAATAACCCTGACAATTTGCAAAGCCCTCCAGGCCCCTATTGGAGAGGGGAGGAGGAAAAAAACGTCAGGGTGAGGCGGGGCGGGGGCGAGGATGAGAGAGAAGGAGCGGACTCCCCGCAGCCCTTCACACGCGAGGGTGGGTGCGCTCCCGCACATCCACCCTATCCCTCTCCACCGCCAAGCAGGAGGCAGGAAAGAGGAAAGATCCTGGTTGGAGGGCAAACCCAGCCAGCCCCCCCACCCCCCCCACGCCTCCTCTCCCGCCCTCCCCTCAGGGTGCAGTGTTTCCTCTCCCGCGGGGAGCGTTCCGCGTCCCGATAGAAACCGACTCAGCACCCAGAGCTCCCCGCCGCGCCGCCGCAGCGGGTCGGAGAGAACCCTGTGCAACCCTGCGCAACCCTGCGCCCCTCTCTCAGTGAGGTTTTTTTCCCTTGGCTCTGCGCCTGCACGTCCTCTCTGTCTCTCTCCCTAGGCCTCACCACTTACGTGTCTCTGTGTGTCTGTCTCCCTTCCTCTCGTTGCGGGTTTCCATTCCTTTCTTTCTCCACCCCTCTCACGTTTCTCTCTGCACCTGTCTCTTCACATCCCCGTCTCCCGTCTCTCCTCTCTCAGGCTAGTCTGTATGGTGGGCAAGTCTGTGTCGACCCTCGCTCTTTCCCTCTTCTGTTTAGATCTCTTAGCGTTTAACATTTATTCAACACCCCAGCTCTCTTCTCTTCCTTCTCTGTGTCTATCCCTTGGCCCTTTCCTTTCCCTGGCTCTCCCTTTGCTCATTTCACGTATAAATTCTGAGTGCCAGGCAGGGTGCGCTGTGCAGGGTGCTGGGGACACTGGCAGGCATGGTTTCTGGTGTAGGGAGCAGAGGTGTGTGGGGAGGGATAAAATCAAGTCCACACACAGTGCTTGGAAGAAAACAGACTAGGGGCTGAGAGCCGGAATACCAGGCAGTGACCAAGAGGCTCAACCACCGGGTGGTGAAATGACTAGAGGGAGGCAGCCTTCCCCACCCCCATTTGCTGGCTGAGGAAGGTCAGGCTGAGTTCTTTGTGGAGTCCAAGTTCAAGTCTCATTTGAAAATAGTCCGCTGGCTGAAGAACTGGCTGCTTCAAGCAAGGCACAGGTACAAACGCAGGGTGCAGCATGGGGTAGCGGCTCTCACCTGCGCCATTTCTGATGCTCGGCCTGATAATTCTGCGTGGTGGGGTCCGTCCTGTGTGTTGCGGGATGTTGAGCATCATCCCTGGGCTCTACCCACCACGTGGCAGTGGCACCAGCACTCCCAGTCATAATAAAAAAATGTCTCCAGACATCGCCAAATGTCCCCTGGGGGACAGAACTGTCCACGGTTGGGAACCACTGGTACAGGGGAAGGGGCCCTCGGTTGGGGCACGTCTATCGAGTTACAGCCCACTGACTTTCCCTGCTCCAAGAAGCCAGGAGGTGTGACAGAATTGAGATTAATAATATTACTATTGTCAGTAATGTGGTTAGAATGGTAGCAAATAACATTGAGTGCTGAACTATGTGCCAGGGGTCTAAGCTCCCAACAGTCATGATTTCATTTAACCTTGTAACAAAATCTGTGAGGTGGGAAAATTACTGTTTTCTCTTCACAGATGAGGATACTGAGGCTCAGAAGGACCAAGTTATCACATCCAATGTCACACGGTTAGGAAGTGGTGGGATCTGCATTCAGATTGAGGCAGGCCTTTCCTTAATGTTTTTCTTTGAATGGATTCATTTTTTTAAAGTAAAGGCATTTACTTACAAAGTAAGATTTACACTATCAAGGAAAAGGAACCAAGAATATTTGCCATAAGTAGAAAGAAACTATTTATAAACTATTTATGTAAATATAAGTATAACGAAACCAAAACAATGTTCTTAGATTCTAGCTGCACACTTTGCCTGCCAAATGCTCTGAGCCTGAGGGCTGCTCCCTCATTTAAAGTCTTCTCAGCCTGTGTGAAAGGAGTTAAAGACACACGAGCACCAAACTGAGTCTCTTTCCTCGAAGTTATGGAACACGGGCCACCTTGCACTCCCTCGGCAGGAGTCTCTGTAGTGTGCAGCTACAGGCTAAATCAGTTCGCCTCTCTGGGCCTCGGTTTTTGTCACCTGTAAAGTGGAAGTCATGACATCTGCCCTGTTCCTTCCACAGAGCTTTTGTGAGAATCAAATGACGTGGAAGAGGACGGGCAGGTTATTAACGGTAACGTGGAGGCAGGTCATGACAACTCTTGGCCGAGTGGAAAAAAAAAAAAACTGAACAAAAGAGAGGAGTCTTTTTCCAGAAATAAAAGACATGTTAACAGTGACTGCTGAGGGTAGAAGATAAGCTGGATTTTTACATATAACCATGACATAAACCAATAGTTTACTACAATAGCTGTTTAATCCCCTCTTTCTTACTATTAGAGCCCCAATTTTTAGCTGAGAACTTGCCTACTGAAAATAAAGACCATGCCCTGGCTGGGTGGCTCAGTTGGTTGGAGCATTGTCCCATACAGCTGGAGGTTTGATTCCTGGTCAGGGCACATACCCAGGTTGCAGGTTCGGTCCCCAGTTGGGATGCATGTAGGAGGCAACCATCAATGTTTCTCACATTTATGTATCTCTCTTCCTTCCTCTCTCTCTAAAATAAATAAACATATTTAAATTTTTTAACCCTTAAAAAAAAGAAAATAAAGGCCACATTTTCAAGTCTTATTTGCAGGTGGATAACTAGGCCGCAAGACTAAGTAAAAATGCCTTCAGATGTGTTATGTATCTGTTTTGTGTTACAAACGGATTTATAAGGATGCTAGAGTGTGTTCTTTGCTGTCCTTTTCTTCATTCATTTCTCTATCTTGCTGACGGAATGCAGATGTGATGGGTAGGGCCCTAGCAGCCATCATCAACAATGAGGACAAGGCTATATAATCCAGGAGTGGTGGAGCAGAGCTCTGGAAGGAGCTACCTACCATCTCTGGACTTCCTAACTCTTGGGCACTGGTTTTACAAAAGAGACTAGAACTGAGAGTAATTAAATCACCATTATTTGGGGTTTTCCTACGGCATACAACCAAGCCCAGTCCTAACTGATATGTTTTTCCTTCTGAATTTTGGTATCATGTGTATGCTTTAGGAAAAAATTTTTAACTGTGTGTCCTTGGGCAACTCACTTCACCATTCAGAACCTCAGTTTTGTCATCAAAGGAGTGGTGATATCAAGGCTAGAGGCAGACTGGGTGGTCACCATCGTCCCTAATGGCGATAGGCCTCACTGTACGGTATGAAGGTACCACAGGGGGAGAACTAACGGTGGTATCCATAGAAGTCATAAATGCACTTATTCCTGACTCAGAAATGCACCTATGGCTAAACTTGTGCGTGTACCCAAAGGATGTGTACAGGGTGCTTACTGAGCCCCCTTTTTTATAACAAAAAACTGAAATGTCTATTAAGAGGAAATGTTAAATAAAGCATGATGTATACATACCATGGAATACTACATAGCCATTAAAACAAATGGAGAACAACTGTATGTGTCATCATGGAAAATCTTCTAATATATAATGTCATTTAAAAATCAAGGACAGAATCGTCTCCATAGTGTGATCCCATCTATGGTTTTTAAAATGTACGTACATACGTACAAACGTGCACTGCCCCATTTAGAAAGAATGGTAGCTCTATAAGGGCTGCCACAGGAGCTTCCTGAGACATAATGTCTACTGAAGACAGCAGTCATAATTTTTACCAAATCAACATGTAGCCAGTGTTTTCCATATGCCCAGCACGGTTCTGCTTTATGTGTATGAAATGATGGTTTTCCCCATTTGGAAGGATACAGAAGCCTGGAAGGAAGGAAGGAGGGGGCACTTACTCTTCATTCTATACCCTCCTGTACTGTTGAAAGTGTTTAATATCTACGTGTATTACTTTTATAATAAAATGATTTTATCATGTCCAATCCTTTTCCACCTATGTCAGGTCATGAAACGCTCTTAAACTTTATTTTTTTTTTAAGATTTTATTTATTTCTTTTTAGAGAGAGGGGAAGGGAGGGAGAAAAACAACAATGTGCAAGGGAAACAGAGATTGGCTCCCTCTCACATGTCCTCACATGTCCTCAAAATGGGGTGCGTACCTGCCCACACCCCAGGCACACACCTTGGAATCAAACAGGCAACCCTTCGGTCTGCTAGAAAACGCCCAACCAACTGAGCTACACCAATCAGCATGCTCTTAAGCTTTTAAGAATTAAGAAATGCAAGGAGAGTTAAAAGGGAGGATAATACTTGAGTTTGGGGAATAAAATTAGGATGAGACTAAGAAGTGGTAAAGAATTAGAGAAAATATATACACAGGTGGTGTGTTTTTTTATTTGTTTGTTTTGTTTTCTGAAGCTGTGCTATAAATGTTCCTTGAGATAAATTTTTTAAGGATTTTTATTTATTTATTTTTAGAGAGAGGGAACAGGAGGGAGAAAGAGGGAGTGAAACATAGATCAGTTGCCTCTTTCAAGCCCCCAACTGAGGATCTAGCCCACAACCCAGGCACGTGCCAAGACTGACAATCGAACTGGCAACCATTTGGTTCACAGGCATCACTCAATTCACTGAGCCACACCAGCCAGGGCAGTCTTTTTTAAAAATATATTTTATTGATTATGCTACTACAGTTGTCCCAATTTTTTCTTGTTTGCCTCTCTCTACCGGGTATGCCCCATTCCCTCCAGCAATCCCCCTCCCTGCACCCCTTAGTTCATGTCCATGGGTCATGCATATAAGTTCTTTGGCTACTCCATTTTCTATACTGCTCTTAACATACCCCTGTCTATTCTGTACCTACCAATTTGTACTTCTTAATCCCTGCACTCTGCATCTGACAGATTGCTTATCTCCATTTTGTTTAGTTCTTTTTCTGGAGCTTTGTTCTGTTCTTTCTTTTGGGCCATATTTCTTTGTCTACCCATTTTGGCAGCTTCCCTGTGTTTGTTTCTATGTACTAGGTAGAGCTGCTTTGATTTCCTGTGTTAGTAGCATGACCTATTCTAGAAAAGCGCATTGGCAAGTTGAATGGGGCCGAGCCTTAGATAATCGCCAGGACAGGGCAACCCTTGTGAACCAGGCTGATGGAGTCTCTGATATGGTGTTGCCACTCTTTGGCTGTGTGGGGGGGAGGGTTCAGAAAGGGGACAATGCTGCTGCCTGGCCTCTGGAGCTTTGTCCAGGAGGAAGCTGCCCCCTGGCACTTTCCCTGATGCCAGACACTTCAATTTCTCCCTGTATGCTGCTGGTGCCCTTTCAGTTGCTACCCTGGTGCTAAAGCCTAGAGGGAGTGAGTCTGCCCAAGTCCTAAGTCTGTTGCGGGTCCTTTAAGAGGAGACTCCTGAGAATCCCACAGTTCTCTCCGCCGCCCCAACCCCCATTGGTTTTTATAGCCAGAAGTTATGGGGACTTATCTTCCTGGCACTGGAGCACTGGGCTAGATGGTCTGCTGTGGGGCTGGGATCCCTCGCTCCTGAGGTATCCCTCCTGATTTTTATCTACCACACATGGGTGTGGGACCATTCATTCAGCGTCTCTGTGTCTCCACCCCTCCAACCCATCTGGATGAATGTGACTTCTTTAATTCCTTGGTTGTTGGCCTTCCACACAGCTCGATTTTCTGATAATTCTGGGTGATATTTGTTTTGTAGTCTAGTTGTAATTTTTGCTGTTGTGTGAGGAAGCAAGCTGTGTTTACCTATGCTTCCATCTATATGTCTTTTTAATGATGCATTTTATGCTTCGCTATTTGAATAGTTTTATTATAATACCATTACACCATCCTCAAAGGACATCCAATGAACTGAGCATTCCTAGAAGGAAGCCTCTATTTTTGTTCATCTGCCCCAGCCATGCCTGACACACCACAGCTAACACTCATTACTGGGTGGTTAGACTGGACATCCTCCAGGGCTTTCTGTCCCTGAGCAGACTCTAAAGAATCTTAATTGTATCATCACAAAATTCGTATGTGGAAGCCCTATCACCCAAAGTGATGGTATTTGCTTTTTTAAATATATTTTGTTGATTATCCTATTACAGTTGTCCCGTTTTTTTCTCCCATTTATTCCCCTCCTCCCGGCATCTCACCACCTACCAGCATTCTCCCTCCTTTATTCATGTCCCCGGGTCATACATATAAGTTCTTTGGCTTCTCCATTTCTTATACTATTCTTAACTTCCCCCTGTCTATTTTGTACCTACCATTTATGCTTCTTATTCCCTATACCTTTTCCCCCATTCTCATCCTTTTCCCTCCCACTGATAACCCTCCATGTGCTCTCTATTTCTGTGAATCTGTTCCTGTTCTAGTTGTTTGCTTAGTTTGTTTTTGTTTTTGTTTTAGGTTCAGTTGTTGACAGTTTTGAGTTTGTTGTCATTTTACTGTTCATATTTTTTTACCTTCTTTTTCTTAGATAAATTCCCTTAACATTTCATGTAATAAGGGCTTGGTAATGATGAACTCCTTGAACTTGACCTTATCTGGGAAGCACTTTATCTGCCCTTCCATTCTAAATGATAGCTTTGCTGGATAGAGTAATCTTGGATGTAGGTCCTTGCCTTTCATGACTTTGAATACTTCTTTCCAGCCCCTTCTTGCCTGCAAGCTTTCTTTTGAGAAATCAGCTGATAGTGTTATGGGCACTCATTTGCAGGTAACTGTCTCATTTTCTCTTGCTGCTTTTAAGATTCTCTCCTTCTCTTTAATCTTGGGTAATTTAATTATGATGTGTTTTGGTGTGTGCTTCCTGGAGTCCAACTTTTTTGTGACTCTCTGAGCTTCCTGGACTTCCTGGAATTCTATTTCCTTTGGCAGACCGGGGAAGTTCTCCTTCATTATGTTTTCAAATAAGTTCTCAATTTCTTGCTCTTCCTCTTCTCCTTCTGGCACCCCTATGATTTTGGGGTGTTGGAACACCTAAAGTTGCTCCAGATGTTCCTAAGCCTCTCCTCATGTTTTTGAATTCTTGTTTCTTCATTCTGTTCTGGTTGAATGTTTATTTCTTCCTTCTGCTCCAGATCATTGATTTGAATCCTGATTTCCTCCCCTTCACTGTTGGTTTCCTGTATATTTTTCCTTCATTTCACTTTTCATAGTCTTCACTTTTCCTCTATTTGTTACCATACTCAATCATTTCTGTGAGCATCCTGATTACCAGTGTCTTGAATTCTGCATCTGATAGGTTGGCTAGGTCTTCATTGCTTAGTTCTGTTTTTGGAGCTTTGATCTGTTCTTTCATTTGGGCCATATTTTTTTTGTCTTGACTGCCTGTTACATGACCCTTAGGTATTTGCCAGGGCAGGGAAACCCTCATGGCTGTGTTGTGGCAGTGTATGTAGGGGAGGGGTCTGAGAAGGAACATTGTCTCTGGCTCAGCTCTCTGCAGGCTTTCAGTCACTTCCCCCACTACCCATGGTCAAATTGGGCCCTTCTGGTGCTGATTCCCAGGTGGGTGGATTTGTGTATGTTCTAGGACCCTGTAGGTCTCTCCAATGAACTCTCCAGTGAGGCTGGGAGTTTTTCCTGCCACCCCAACCCCCACAGGTTTTATAGCCAGAGGTTTTGAGGTTCTATTTCCCCACACTAGAACCTTAGGTTGCATGGTCTGTCTTGCTCCTCAGTTGTTCCTCCTGGTTTATCTACACACAAATGTTGGACTGCCTGTTCGCCCCTCCCCTCTCCCCACCCAGCTGCCCTGCCTGCCTGCCTGGTCCTCTGTGCACATCCTCCCCACCCCAGCTGCCTGTCTCCACCCCTCCTACCAGTCTGAATGACTGTTTCTTTAATTCCTTGGTTGTTGGATTTCCATAAAGTTTGATTTTTCTGGCAGTTCTGGTTATTTTTTGTTTTTAAATTTGTTGTTGTCCTTCTTTTGGTTGTGCAAGGAGGCAAAGTGTACCTACCTCTGTCTCCATCTTGGCCAGAAATCTCCCAATGTGATGGTATTTGGAGGTGGGTGTTTGGGAGGTAATGAGAATTAGATAAGGTAATGAGGATGGGCCCCCATGATGGCATTAGTGTCTTTATAAGATGAGAGACCAAGAGCTTGCTTTCTCTTCCTCTGCTATGTGAGGACACAGAAAGAAGGCGGCCAGCTGCAAGCTAGGAAGTAGGCCCTCATCAGAACTCAACTGTGCTGGCACCTTGATCTTGGACTTCTTAGCCTCCAGAACTATGAAAAATAAATTTCTGTTGTTTAAACTGCCCAGTGTATGTGTGGCGTTTTTCTTCATTAGCCCAAGCTGACGAACACAAGGCTACTCCCCTCACTCCTGATGTGGCCTCTCTGATGTGCCACCTCCTGATTTTTTTTGCCTGGGTCCCTCACACCCAGACTCTGTAGATGGACCCTCAGTTGGATGTGAGTGATAGGTCTCTGTTGGGCAGGAAGCTCAGCTGACTCAGGGTGAGTGAAGCACAATGAGGAGCTGCCCCCTCACCACCCACAGGTCCCCAGGGGCTCTGTGTGGTAGGTCCCTCCTCAGCAAGGGAAGGAAAAAGCCTGTGGATTCAGAGGAGCAGGCTAGATAGCAGCCCTGTACAGTGGATCACAAGCCTCAGAAAGCTGTTTGCCATAACATCTCCATGAGCTGAGCCTGCACAATGATGCCCAAGCCACCCTCTCCTCCAGATGCTCCCACTGGAACTGTGCAGGTATGTTCACTATAGACATGAACTAGACGGTGCAGAGCCCCAAACTGGAAACAACCCAAATGCCTATTCACACTGTGATGGAGAAATAAATGGTGCAGTCTTATCCAATGTAATATTACACAGACCGGAGCATGAACAAAGTGTTGTTATTGGTAACAACTTGGGTGCATCTTACAGTGGTAACATTGAGAAAAAGTGTGATTCCATTTACATTACATTTTTGAACAGGGCAGTGGTTACCTGTAGGGGCATTGATTAGAAAGAGGCATGAGGTTATTAATCTGGATGCTATTTACATAATCATGGTCACTTCGGAGAACTTCTCTGAGCTGTAGACCAGATGATTTTTGTACTTTTCTGTAAGCATATTATACATAGGGACTTAAAGAGAAAGGCTGCATACCACTGTGTATAATAAGTAACCCAAATGCCCACTGACAGGTCACTGATTAGAGCATGCCCATGCAGAGGCACACATGGCAGTCACAACAGGAGGGAGGGGCTTTTTCATTGTTTATCCTCACCTGAGGGCATTCTTCATTGCTTTTAGAGAGAGAGGAAGGGGGGGAAGGGGGAAGAGAGAGACGGAGAGATGGAGAGACAGAGAGAGAAACATCTAAAAGGAAAAAACCCAGAAACTTCTATGTGGGACAGAAACATTGATCGCTGCCTTCTTGTGCACACCCTGACAGGGGACCAAACCCACAATAATAGACTGGAAGAAAATATTTGCTAATCATATATCTGATAAGGGACCTGTACCTAGAGTATATAAGGAACTCTTACAATTCAATAATAAAAAGAAAAATAACTCACCCTGGTCAGGTAGCTCAGTTGGTTAGAGCATCGCCTAGATACGCCAAGGCTGTGGGTTTGATTCCCAGTCAGCGCACATACAAGAATCAATTAATGCATAACTAAGTGGAACAACAAATTGATATTTCTCTCTCTCTCTCTAAAAATCAATAAATAAAAATTTAAAAATAGCCTAATTTAAAAATTATATGAGCAAAAGATGTGAATAGACATTTCCCCAAAGAGAATATACAAATGGCCAAGAAACACAGGAAAAGATGTTCAACACCAGGCAGCATAGATAAGTGTGGTACTCGCATCCTCCCATAACCACACGGCCCAAATGAAAGAACAGAACAAAACTTCAGAAAAAGAACTAAACAAAATGGAGATGAGTAACGTCCTAGATGCAGCAAAGTTCAAAACACTGGTTATAAGGATGTTCACTGAACTTAGGAGAAGAGTAAATGAACTTAGAGAAAACTTCAAAAGCATAAAAAAGGATATGAAAACCATAAAAAAAGAACGGGTTCTGACTATGAAGGATATACTAACTGAAATTAAGAATAATTTACAGGAAATCAACAGTAGAGTAGATAAGACAGTGAATCAAAAAAGATGGGAATAATGTCAGGAGCTTCTGGGACAATTTCAAACATACCAACATTCACATCATGGGATCTTGGATTAAAGAGAGAGCCAGAAATTGAAAACCTGTTTGAAAAAATAATGACAGAGCCCCTAGCTAGGTAACTCGGCTGTTTACAGCATTGTCTTGATATGCCAAGCTTGTGGATTCAATCCCTGGTGAGGGCACATACAAGAATCAACCAATGAATGCAGAAAAGGTGAAACCACAAATAGATATCCTCTCCCTCTCACCTTTCTCTCTCTCCTTCCTCTTTCTCTCTAAAATCGATCAATAAATTTTTTTTAAATAATGATGGAAAACTTCCCTCATCTGGTTAGAGAAATAGATATACAAGTTCAGGAGGCACAGAAAGTCCCAAACAAGTAGAACCCAAAGAGGCCCACACCAAGACACATCATGAGTAAAATGCCAAAGGTTAAAGACAAAAAGAGAATCTTAAAAGCTGCAAGAGAAAGCACTTAGTTACCTACAAGGGAGCTCCCATAGGACTGTCAGCTGACTTCTCAACAGAAACTTTGCAGGCCAAAAGGATTGGCAAGAAATATTCAAAGTGATGAAAATCAAGGACCCACAACCAAGATTACTTTTCCCAGCAAGGCTATTATTTAGAATTGATGGACATATAAAGAGCTTCCCAGATAAGAAAAAACTAAAAGAGCTCAGTATTACATAAAATGTAAAAGGATCTGTTGGAAGGAGAAGGAGGAGGAGGGAGGGAGGGGGAGGAGGAGAGGGAGGGGGAGAAGTATCAAAAATATGAACAATAAAATGTCAATAAATACAAATCAACAATTGAATCTAAAAGACAAAAAAATGTACAAGCAAAAACAAAATCAGACTCATAGATACAGAGAACATTTTGATGGTTGCCAAATGGGAGGGGAGTTGGGGGGCTGGGTGAAAAAGGGGAAAGGATTAAGATGTAGAAATTGGTAATTACAGAAGAGTCATGGGGATGTAAAGTACAGCACAGGGAATATAATCAATAACATTCTAATAACTATGTATGTTGTCAGATGGGTCCCAGATTTATTGGGACAATCACTCAGTAAGTTTATAGTGCCTAATTACTGTAGTACACGTCTGAAGTAAATATAATATTGTATGTCAATTATAATTGAAAAAATGATTTAAAAATAATAAAAATAAAATGAAGGTGTTCATGACCACGCTTTCATTCCTTTTATTAAGGCCCAAATATGTGCCTCAAATCCATTTCAGAACTGCAGAAATCAATTTTTATTAGTGCATTTTCTGTCTAAATAACCCCAACTTCTAAGTTGAACTTAGATGATAATTGTCTCATATTTCTCCTTTTAAGACATACGTGTAGCCCTAGCTAGGTAGCTTAGTTGGCGTCATCCTGTTTTGGGAAGGTTGTGGGTTTGATCCCCGGCTAGGGCACATACAAGAATCAAGAATCAACCAAAGAATACATCAGTAAGTGGAACAACAAATTGATATCTCTCTCTCTCATTCTCTCTCCCCCCGTTCCCTTTTCCTCTCTCTAAAACAAAAATAAATAAATAAATAAAGATATATATGTAAAGCCATCATTCAATTTACATTTTCTTAACAAAATTATCTTCACAACCTATTTTTGCTTATCTTTTAATTTTTTTATCCTTACTCAAGGACAGACATGCTTGTTGATTTTAGAAAGGAAAAGGGAAGGAGAGAGCGAGGGAAAGAAACATTGATGTCAGAAACATCGATTAGGTTGCCTCTCCTACTTACCCCAATCAGGGACCAAACCCACGAATTAGGTATGGGCCCTGACCAGGAATTGAACCTGCGACCTTTCAGTTTATGGGACAATGCTCCAACCTACTGAGCCAAATTGGCCGGGGCTGCTTATCTTTTAATTTTTATGGTATGTTAGAAAATTTATATTTCATTGCTTTCACAATAATCTTTTTTTAGTACTCTGGTAACAGTTGCTGTAATATGCCAAAGGAAGTTTTTCTTGAAAAAAATTCTTTTAATGTAGAGGAAGAAATAATGAGTCCAGAGATTACTGATTTCAGGAATAATGCTTCTCAAGATGAAGTCTGTGATCAAAAAGGCCTTCCATGCCCCCAAATATCCAAGTTTCAAAATGACTTACTGTTCTACCTTTAAAGAATAATCTCTTAGTCCAGCACTGAGTTTTCCTTGTAGTTCTATTTTATTTTATACATACTGTAGAAAATTTAAAAACCATAGAAAAGCACAAGAAGAAAAAAATGTTTTGTAATCTCCCATTGAAAGATAAATACTAGTAATATTTGTGTTTATATCCTTCCTATATAGTATAACTTCTAAAATAAAATAGAAATGCTGAAAAAATGTTCAACAGCACTAATCATTAGGGAAATGCAAATCAAAACCACAATGAGATACCACTTCATACCCAGTATGATGGCTATAATCAGAAAGTCAGATAAGGCCCTGGCTGGATAGCTCAATTGGTTAGAACATCATCGCGATACACCAAGGCTGCAGGTTCGATCCCTGGTCAGTACACATACAAGAATCAAACAATGAATACATAAATAAGTGGAACAACAAGTCAATGTTTCCCTGTCTCTGTGTCTCTCTCCAAAACAAATAAATTAAAAATATTCAGATAATAACAAGTGTTGATGAGGATACGAAGAACCGGGAACTCTCAGATACACTGCTAGTGGTAATGTACAATGGGGCAGTCACTTTGGAAAACAATGTGGCAGTTTCTCAAAATGTTAACTATAGAGTTGCCATTGAGCCGCCAATTCCACTCTTAGGTATTGTACATACCCAAGAGAAATGAAAACATGTGTCCACACAACAACTTGCACACAAATGTTCATAGCAACAGTCAGAATAGCCAAAAGGTGGAAACAATCCAAATGCCCACCCACCGATGGCTGGGTAAACAAAATGTGATACATCTACAAAATGGATTATTGTTCAGCCATAAAAAGGAATAAAGTATTATACATGCAACAACATGATGAACCTCAAAAACATTATACTAACTGAAAGATGCCAGTCACCAAAGACCACCTATTATATTATTCCATTTATATGAACTGTCCTGCATAGGCTAATATACAGAGGCAGAAAGTAAATTAGTTGTTGCTTAGAGGCTGAGCAACGTGATGGAGAAATTGGTTTAGGAGGTGATGGCTAAATGGCATGAGGCTTCTTCTTTTTTTTAGATTTTAAAATGTATTTATTTTTTAGAGAGAGGGGAAGGGAGGGAGAAAGGGAGGGAGAGAAACATCGATGAGCGAGAAAAATATCAATTGGTTGCCTCTCGCACACCCCCAACCAGGGCCCTGGCCCGCCACTCAGGCATGTACCCTGACCAGGAATCAAACCGGTGACCTTTCAGTTTGTGGGATGTCGTCCAGCTCACTGAGTCACACCAGTCAGGGCACAAGGCTTCTTCTTGAATTGTTGAAAATATCCTAAAATTGACTGCAGCCATGGTTGCACAAATCTGTGAATATGCTAAAAAACCACTGAATCGTACTCTTACATGGTTGAATTGTATAGCCTACGAATTCTAGCTCAATAAAGCTGTTATCAAAGAAAGGAGGTGGGCAGTGCAGTCTCTCTCTCTCTCTCTCTCCACTCATTCTGTCCGTCTCTCTTTCCACTTATTCTGAGGTCTCCTGACAATACTTAAGTGCAGCTAGATTCCTCCAGCTTCAGTCAACGTTTAGAGAACTACAGGCCCCCATTGAGGTCTTTTATTTTTTTAAAGATTTTATTTATGTATTTTTAGAGAGAAGAGAAGGGAGGGAGAAAGAATGGGAGAGAAACATCATTGTGCAAGAGAAACATCAATTGGTTGCCTCTTGAAAGCACCCCAACCAGGGACCAAACCTGCAATCTAGGCAAGTACCCTAACCGGGAATCAAATCCACGACATTTGGCTTTGTGGGACAAAGCCCAACCTGGTCAGAGCCCCCCACTGAGGTCTTCCTTGCAACTTCATGAGAGACCCTGAGCCGGAACTACTCATCTTAGTTCCTCCCAAATTTCGATGACTCACAGCAACAGAGATAATACATGCTTGTTGCTTTAAGCCATTAAGTGTTAGGGTACTTGTTATGCAGCAATAGATAACTCATTTATGTTTTAAAATGTTTGCATTTGCTTGTGTATTTATGGGATTTTTGGAAAGGATGCTCAAGAAATTGATAATAGTGATTGCCTCTGTGAGGATCAGTGAGCAATGAAAGCAAGAAGGAGACTTATGTCTGATGGTGCACCTTTTTACCTTTTGAATTTCGAATCATGTGCATATATTAAATTTTCCAAAAGTAAACAAACGTCTGGGAAATTTTTAAACAAAACACAGTCACACAACTATCTGTCACCTACAGGTAAAGCCTAAACTCCTTACCATGGTTTAGAAAGCCTCCACAATCCATCTCCCAATCTCAGCTCTAGCTGCTCCTTGCCCTAATTGCTTGTAGTCCCCAAAACACAGCAGGCTATTTCCTGCCTCCATGCCTTCGATCATGCTGACTCTTCTGCCTGGTTCCCCTTCTTGTTCCTTCCCATCCTTTAAGACTCAGCTCAAATGCCATCACTTTTTGAAAGACTTTCCTGGCTGTCCTTAATTGTGTCAGAAGTCCTCTTTGTGCCCCCAGAAGACCCCTTGTGTGACTCAGTCACTTCATGTGTCGTACATGATGGGACGATCTGTTTTCCTCCCTGCCTCTCCCATTAGGCTATGAGCTCCATGGGAGTGAGGACTCTTGATCAGGATTCCCAGAACTTAGCACAGTGCCAGACACACAGAGGATGCCATCAGTAACCGACTGATGTGAGAAAAAAAGGAAGAGGTTAGGGAGGGACAGAGGGAAGGGAGGTGGGAAGAAGGAAAAAAAGGAGGGAGGGATAGTTGGGGGAGGAAGAAAGAAGATGAGGAAGGAAGGAAAGAAATTCCCCCAATGTGCTCAGCAGTGTTTAACTATGAGAAGACACATCAACAAAGACTTACTTGGATGAATGAAATCCTAAACCAAACCTGAAACGAACAGCAAGAAATGGGGAGGAATGTAGATGTATATTCCAAGCTGTAGGGACAGGAACTGTCATTGCTGTTCCTAGCCAGAGTCCCCCGCTGAGCAAGGACGCACATCTGGAAGGCTGGAAGATCTCACTTCTGGATGACCATCCAGCCCCTGCCCTTCCCCATCTCCTCACACACTCTGTTCTCCACTGTGATTCCAGCACCAGGCAGTACCTGGCAGGTAGTAGGCATTCAATATTGAATGAACTGTGGTCAGAATCATCTTCCTTCTGGGGATAGAGGGTGTCACCATGTGACCATGAACTTGTCTCTTCTCTCTGGGACTTGGTATTTTCATCTGTAAAGTGAAGGAGTTCGGCAAAGCTGATTGGTAAGACCCTCTCCAGCTGATAGTTTATGTCTTCTCAAGGCCTTTGATCACCTGTCCTAACTCTTCCACCTGAGCATCAAGGACCCCTCACCAACTACCCTTCAGTCCGAATATGTCACAGGAGTAACACTGACCATTTTTGAGTGTTTACTGTACACCAGGAACCATTTTACACTCATCATTTTGTTGCTTTCTTTCTACCACCTCTGAGATAGGTACAAGAATAATCTTCATCTTATAGATAAAGAAACAGAGACTCAGAGAGGGAAACCCACTTACTCAAGCCCAAACAGCTGGGAAGTGGCAGAACAGGAATTCCAAGTCCTCTGTTCTTCAACCACTGTGTCCTCAGACCCTCAACCAGGCTTTCAACCTGGCGGTCTGCTCCAGCCAGCAATCTCCCTTTAGCTAAGCTCACCCAGCCCATAGGTAAATACTGAGTACATAGAGCTTACAGCTGTAACTTGTAATTTGTGTATTCACTTCCAGGGTTCCTGTTCAGTGGTAAGTGCAGGTTCTATATCCTTTTGCACTTGTGTTATGTTTCCGCTCCACTTTTCACTAGATGTGTGACCTTTGGGCAAGTCACTTTAACAGATGAAGATTAAGTGACATAATGAATGTGAAAATGTCTAGCACAGAAGCTGGCATAGATCAGGTCAAGATTAGCAGAGATGACCCGAGAAGTCCTGAAAAGCTGACCCCAACTCCATAGAGAGTCACCTGGGTCTTCCAGCCTCTCTACTTCGCTTTCAACTCTTCTGGCAAATACAGCCTGCCACGATCTCCACCGTTAATGCTCCTTAATAAACCCATGGGCTTTAGAGTCAGAAAGACTAAGTAATAATCCTGGCTCCACCACTTACCACCTGTATGTCCTTGGACAAATGACTTTTTACTCTTTGAGGCTCAGTGTTCTCATGTATAAAATGTCAATAATGGCATCTGCTCCATAGGATTAGATGATAGTATGTGTGTAAATGTTTGGCAAATGGTCAAGCATATAGTAAAGGTTTAGAAAATGTTAACTATTTTTCTTGAATAATAATAACAGTCATAGCAATTTCAAACTGCCTACTGATTAGAGTTAGAGTCCAAATTCCTTGGCTCAGTATTGAGAGCCTTGCATTTTGTGGCCCCATTGTTGCTTCCTGGCTTCTTCTCCCGCGGCTCCCTTATGTGGATGTCACGCTGAATCCCAATGTGGCTTTCTCACCTCTGTGCCTCTGCCCATGATCCTCCTTTTCATTCAGAATGTTCTCCCACACCTAATGCCTATCTACACCCTGTCCTGCTCAAGCCTCACATTCCAACTAAGCCCATAGCCTCTTTGATTGCCCTGAGTTTCCACTTCTGTCTGCACATGTCTTACCTAGAGTATCACTCTTCCAGTGGTTACATTTGACTTCCCTTTGCAAGAACTGACCTTTCTACACTATCAGTCCATGTGTTCCAGGGGTGGGCTTGTGGCTGAGGTCTTAGACAAAATCACGCTGATTAATTAAGAGACGCACATCTGACCAAAGCTTAGCCAATGAGAATCGGCCCTGGAACTTTTGATGAAGCCATTGAGTAAGAGATGTTCTTTTTCAACAGGCATTGCTAAGCTATAGCAATGCAATTTCAGAGTTGCTAGTAGCCATATTTATCACCTTCAAGAGAGAAGTGGACTTGAAAATAAGCCAACACAGAGGAACCAAGGAATGAAGAGAGATATGTTGGAATGGCATTATTTGAGTATCTGGATGCATCCATGCCTGAAGTCAGATATTCTTGACTTTTAAGTTACGTGAGTTAAAAATACTACACTCTTTATTTAATTTATTTAAGCCAGTTTGAGTTGGATTTCTGTCACTTGCCACTGAAAGACTGCTGACTAATATAGCGATCCAATGAAATGGTAAGTTTCTTGTGAGCAGGGATTGCATTTTATAGGCTTAAAGTCCTTAGGGACAGTGATGATCTCAGCATTGCAGCACCTGGCTTAAGGAGGATAACAAAACAGGTGAGGTACAAAGAAATAAGTACCTCTTTGTATTTTCTCAAAGGTCCAGTGTTCTGTACTTGGAAGACTCAAAAATACTTGAATAAAAGTTCACTTGAACAAGAAACATGCAATAGGCATTCTGAGTCTTATCTAAAACAAAAAAGGCCCTTCGCTTCTCTGCAGTTCCTCTGGGGATGACTGGCTTCTCACTTTCTGAATAGAATGATGTTGGTGAAAGTTTTTCTAGGAGCACCACAGGGCAGAAAGAGATACTTCAAGTCCACTAATCTAACTGATTAGCCCCCACCTTGTACAGGTGAGAAAACTGAGATTTAAGCTAAAAACAATAGCTTAACACTGCAGGGTAAGTCACAGGCAGTCAGCCAAGACCATGACTCATAGTCCAGTGCTCTGGCTTCTATTCTGGTGTCACTTTATCAGTTTCTTACCCAGAGCAAAAAGTGCCAGGTTCTTACCCAGAGATCTCAGAAATCTCTAAGCAAAATGGAATATATTGCTCAGCTCTGATAACAGCCCTCAGGGATGGGACAGCAACACAAGAGCACTGGGCTAGTTTACTCACTTACTGGCTGTGTGACTTTGGGTAAGATCGTAACTTTTCTAGGCTCACTTTCCTGGGGGCAGGGGAAGGTGGTGTGTGAAGGAGCTGATCCCTGAAATTTTATAAATACATGGAGATTGTTGAATAGTTCATCCAATCCCCAAGATTAAATCCATATGGATTATAGAGAATTAAAAAGCCAAGAGGTCAGCATCCCATCAGCAGGCTCCAAACTAAGGCTGAGGAATTGGGGGTTCCAACTGAACATATTCTTTCCAATTTGCCTTTGGAAGGAGAATAGAATGGAAATACATAAAATCACTTTCTGGGTAACACTGGGAAATATGGAGAGACATGGCCCATATCCTACAATTCTTTTTCCTCACCTTCTTCAAAGATCCTAAAAGACCCATATCTAAGTTGAATGGAGTGAAACATGCCCATGAGAATGTCCACATCTGAAAAAACACTGTCTTCTTCAAAGTATTTCTTTTGGGAGTTTGGGCAGTTCTTCCAATGGTACCGTAATTCCTCCCTGCATTTGTAGAAGTCCTCTTGGGAAGCAAACCAGCTTCATGATTTTGCCATCACACCTTGGCTTTCATCCCAAGTGACAATTGTCAATTTGATCACCCATCATATTTCCTACACTTGGCCCTAAGTGACTTCTAGTCATTTCTAAAAATCATATTCCCCCTTTAAAAGATGGAGGTTTCAGTGCACTCTCCCTCCTGTGAGCATGCCTGTACCTTTCACTTCCCCCTCTTCTTCCCTCTCTAAGGGATCCCACAAGACTTGCAACCAGAGGAGCCATGGGCAGTGGCAGTTCATCTCAGGTTAACCCCCTGAACCTGTCCCAAGGTGCCTTTTCTCTGACTTCTCAGTGAGCCTTTTCTCTGACTCTCAGCGAGCCAAAGAGGCTCCATCTAAGCTCATTTCTTTCCTATAACACTTCTAGAGAGTTAGAGCAGCCCCACCTAGGCTCTCTCCTGTTGCTCTTCAATCCTAAGCCCTTCCTTGTTTCACTGTCCCCAGCTTTGATAAATGTACTATCAAAATAAGAAAAAAAAAAAGATGGAGGTTTCTCCTCAATGATGACCTTCAAGAGAATACACCCCATGCCCAAAACATAATTCCCTACAATATTTTCAGCAAGAGAAAAATCAACAAGTGATATAACACCTCCTCCAGGGAGGTTCTTTTGAAGAGGCCAACACTTGTTGAATGCGTTGAGGTACGTGTTTTGAAAGACCATCTCTGCTGCATGATCATCACGTTTTCCCTTCTCCATTTCAACCCTGAGGGCTCCAAACTTTTTCCTAGCCTTCATCAGCTCTCCTCCCCCATCCTCTGGCCCCACTTTCCCCAGCTCAACTCTCTTTCCTGCCTGCAATTAGGCAAATGCCCAAGTTGCTGAACCTTCAAAATCTGTCTTCGATCGAAAGGTGGACAGGCATGGGGGACTCTAATGGATCCTGGAAAACTGTCTCAGCAGTTTTTAATCCAAAAGACCCTTTTGTGATTCTTGGGTAAGACGTCTATCTTAGCCAAACATTTCAGAAGGGCCCAGGAACTCATTCCCATTTGGACATAGCACCAGAACCCTCCTTCTTGAATTGGGTGAGGGTGCGTAATGAAGACCAGGCCACCAAAGGCCCATGTTGCCAGGCTCTGTCAACCACTCACATTTCAAACATTGAATAGACACTATAGACATCCTCCTCCTACAGCTTAGCACAGCACTTCAAAGTTTACAAGATACTCCCATTTGTTCTTGGAATCCTCTCCACTGTTTCACTTCTCTGAGGTTCAGTTGAGAAAACCAAAACTCAGAGAAGTGAAACACCCAAGTTGATGATGTCAGAAAGTTAAAGGTCAAAGTCAGATCTCTTTAGTCCCCATCTCATGTTTTTTTTCAATACAACAACAATTGCTGCCTTGGCTGGGTAGCTCAGTTGGTTTGAGCATCAATATGCCAAGGTTGCAGGTTCGATCCCTGGTCAGGGCACATACAAGAAGCAACCAATGAATGCATAAATAAATGAAACAACACATTGATGTTTCTCTCTCTCATTCTCTCTCTCTCTCTAAAAAAAAAAGCCATTTCTCACACCTATATTGACCCCTCACTAGAATAGTTATTTCCAAAAGAGCCAAAACAGCCAAAAGAGTCTCAGAGACCCTCAGAGACTGTAACATAATGCTAACCCATCAACCCATCAATAAATGCAGTCTGCCCATATCCAACCACAGCTCCAGCCCCAAAGATCCAGTTCTAGGACTATGACCCCTGCCCCAAAGAGTCTGTCTCATAGAATACTCCTGCCACCAGGAGTGGCTACTGAGGGGCAACCAAGGAGGTGTGTCTTTAGACAGAGGAGCAGAGTCTGTCTCTGAGTCATCCAAGACAGGGTCCTAGAAGGAAGGAACTCCCGTCCCCGGCTCCTGTTCTAGGGGGTCCCGCCCCCGCCCCACCCCTACCTGCCAAGAGCTGCATCCAGGCGCAGATCTTGTAGACCGTGGCCGTGTTGCAGAAGAAGAAAAGCGCAAAGCAGGTAATGCAGCCGAGGATCAGCACCATGGAGAGCAGCACGAAGAAGGCGGCCGCCTTGAAGGCGCCGGACGGGATGGTGCTGAAGTCGGTGAACGAGCCGCGGCAGGTGAGCTCTCGACCCGCCAGCCCGCTGCCCACACAGTAGTGGAAGAGGCCGAAGTAGCCAGGCTTGGGAGTGCTCACGCTGTCGCCCACCCAGTAGGGCTGGATGAAGACCACCACGTTGATGATGGCGAAGCAGATGGTGAAGATGGCCCATAGCACGCCGATGGCCCGCGAATTCCGCATGTAGTGCTCGTGATAGAGCTTGGAGGCCTCCTGCGAGGGCAGCATGGTGCCCGGGGGCGGGGCCGGCGGCGGCTGGAGGGGGCCACCGGCCCGGGACCGACCGCGGGGCTGCCGGGCGGGAGCTGGGGACGCACGCGAGAAGCCGCCCTGAGCCAAGGAACCCGAGAGGGCCAGACCTGGGGCAGAGCTGGGGAGACCCGAGGGCTGGCGTGGGGGAGCTAGCAAAGGGCCGTGAGAGTGTCGGGCTGGTGTCTGCGGGCAAAGATCTCCAACTGGGGACTCAGGAAGGGGCCATGTGAAAGTTGGGGGCTGGGATGAGGGGCTGAGGTGAGGACAGGGGAGCTGCAATGGAGGGGCTAGAAAGTAGTCGCGGGGGAGTTGGGGAAGGAGCTTGGGGGCCGGAATTGGGGGAGTAGAGAGGAGGGGACCGTGCAGAGATGGGATGGAGTCTGGGGGCCGGTGTTGGAGGAGCTGTGTACAGGGACCTGGGCAGGGAATTGGGGGCTGGTGCGAGGGGCGGGAGTCTGGTATTGGGTGTCTAGGAAAGGGCTGTGGAGAGGCGCTAAGCGTTTCTATGGGGGGCTAAGGAGAGGGTACTAGGGGCTGGGGGATCGGGAAGGTGCTATGGGGGCTGGGGCAGGGAGTCGGGGGTGGCCTGAGGGTCTAGGAAGGCGGAGTGGAGGGATGAGGGTGAGGCCGGACAGGAGTCGGGGGCTGGGCTGCAGCTCTGGGCTCGGGCCGGGCGGGGGTCTCGAAGGGTCGCTCGGAAGCCGGGGCTGGATGGGGGCTGGACGGAGGCTGGGAGGGAGCCTGGGACTGGCGGGCCGGGGCTGGGCAGAGCGGTGTTCCAGGCCGAGGGGACGAGGGACCCGGGCCGGCGGGCCGCCGGGGCCGGGAGGGTCGGCCGGCGGGCGGGAGCTGCCCCCGGGAGCTGGGGAGCCGCGGGGCCCGGGCAGGGCCGGGGGTGGGGGGGCGGCTGCCCCGCGCCCAGGCCGGACGCGCACGGGGGCTGCGGCCGCAGGGAGGGGGTGCGGGGACACCAACCTGGGCCCGGTCCGGGCAGCGGGTCCGGCACTGGCACAACCTAGGCGCCGCAGCTCGGCGCTCCCGGCAGCGGCTGCCTCGGCCCAGGCGGCGGCCGCGGCGCGGCCTCCATCTTGCTCGGGCTCTCCACGGGGCGCGCTCCCCGCGCCGAAACGCGCGCTCTCGTGCACTGGCGCGGCCGCGCGGAAGCTCGCTCCCGCCTTGGGCAGGCGGGGATGGGCTGGACGGGGGGGAAGGGTGGCACCGTCCCCGGCTTGCCCCAGCTAGAGCAGTAAGTCCCCTCCACAATAGGGCCCTCTGGTTTGGGGGACCCCCTTCTTCCAGCCTAAGCTGTGGAACTGTGGGTCCCTGCAAAGTCCATGGGAATGGTGGAGGCGCCGAACGCGGTATTATTTGATAGGGTTTAAACTGATCTCTTCCTCCCAAATTACCTTCCTTACAGCCTATCACAGTGCCTCAAGTTGCACCATCACGCTTCTAGTCCTTTGGGTCTTGGGGGCGTTGAAGGTTCCCAGAGTCTCCTAGGAAACTGCCAACACCTCTAGGAGAGGGAACCCCCTAAACTGTTAGCAGCCCATGCCTGTGGTGGGGATTCATTGGCTGCCGTCGCAAAGAAAAGGACCCAAGGTGAGTATCAGGGGACAGGAGAGGAAGCTGGGAACGTGTTGATTACCCTCCCTACACTTTCCCCAGTGCCTGGCAAGAAGTGGGCACATCACGAATAACAAAGCATCCGAATCCAGGCTCAAGGTGAGGCCAAGGACACCCTGAGGGCACTCCAAGAACGCCAGGGTGGGTCATTTCTTTCCTTGCAGAGAAACAGCTTTGGCTTAGGATCTGCTAAGGGATCAGGGCTGATGCTCCAGCAGACCACTACTTGCTATCTCTGTGACCTTGTACTTGTGCTCTCTGAACCTCTGTTTCTCCATCTGTAGACTGGGGAGATTAAACCCACGTAAGAAAAGTGGGAGGGGGGTTTGAAAAATAACCTCTACTAGTGGGTTCCAAACACTGGACCTCAACAGGGGTCAGTCGGGTAAAGTTTACATCTACCTGTAGTGTGTGTGTGTGTGTGTGTGTGTATTTCTCAGGTAAAAGGGATTGGTTGCTCTTTTCCTGAGATTGTGTACTTCCTGCTATCTTACTGTAAAAATCCCCCTTTTTAAAAGAAATGACAATGATAGTTAATGGAAATTTCTTTTTAATGTCTATATTGGCAAGATAAAAAAAATAGGCAGTGCTATTTTCACCCCAAATAAAATAAATATGTGTGTGTATGTATATATATATATACGAAATCCCACAGTTTGGAGATCTCAGACCCACGTGAGGTCATCTCACCTGTGCACATAGTGCTCAGTAAGTTTGGTTACCTGCCACTGGTTCCTTGCAGAGGGCATCCTGTTTGTCTCCTGAGAGCCCTAAGATACTGGAATCATACACTCGAAGTGGCTGTGGACAATGTCTCATTCTATACCTTCTCCCACCTGACAGATGGAGAAAAAGGTCAAAGAAGGGGATTGACTTATACAAAGAGGTCGATGATCCTGACAATTAGGCTGATCAACCTGATTCATGAATTTATTCACCCAGGAAATAAGGTTGCGATGAGTCCCTGCTATGGGGAGAAGATGGTGGATAAAACAGACGTGATCCCTGCCCTTCCAGAGCTCACGGCTTCATTGCAGAGACAGAAGGTGCTGAAAGGAGGAAGCAGGCAACTGGTCATCCTCAAAGAGCACCTCAAAGTCTCTGAGTCCTCCTGGTTGGGTACTGTTCCGAACACAAGTTACTGGAGCCAGAAGCCCCATCTTTTCTCCTTATGCTGCCATGAATTACTGCCTTTTTCTCTATACTACTGAGCCAAGCTAGGCAGTCCAGGAGAAATACCATAGAAGTTCCCTTACTACTCTAGAGGGAAGAACTGAGAATTCTTGCTAAGATGGGTCCCCAGTTCATCACTGGTTGTCCATCTTAGCTCTGCAGAGCAATGGTGCCTACAGAGCATTAAATGGTGTCTCATTTAATTTTCACAATAACCCTATGTAGAGATGTGTCCGCCACCCAAATCACTTCTGACATCAATATGTTTTTTCTTTAAAGAAACTACTTTCTCCTTACTCAGTCCCTGGGTTTGGTGAGAGTCGCCCCATCACCACCATCATACTTTTCTGCAGAGGGGGGCAAATAAGCAGGCCTGGATGATGAAAATACTCCATTATAGCACACACAGTGATTGGTTTGAGAGCAGGGCCCGTATGCCAACACAAATAGTTGAGAATGATTTCCAGCTTACAAGAAAGAGATGTTCTCTTTCTGCTGAGGTTGTTGAGCTGGGGGAATTGTAAGCTTTAGCTACTGGGGGCCATCTTTGACACCTCAAGCAGAGAGTTTGTCTTAGGATAAGATGAACATAGAAGGAAGTTAAGAAGTGGAGAGAGACAGTTCTGATGACATGGTTTGAGCACCTAGATCCATCCAAGCCTGAAGATCTGCTTCTGGATTGTTCTGTTAGATGAGCCAATAAATTCAATTTTTGCTTAAGCCAGTTTGAATTGGCTTTTTATCACTTCCAACGGAAATAATCCCAAACAACTTATCTACATCTCCCCCCCCCCCCCGCAAAAGAGAGTAGGGCTGATATACTGGATTGTTCATACTGTAAAAGAATGCCTGAGTTGATGAGCTACTCCTGACATCTTGGAACCAAAAGAGCAAAATTTGAGGCCCATCTCTGCCACTGTTCAACGGTGTGACCCAGGACAATGATGCTCCTCTTCAGAACCCTATTTTCTTCATCTATAAAATGGAGAAAACCTCCTTCCTACAGATGCTGTGAGGATTAAAAGAGATTCTGGATGGAAAAGAGCTTTGTAAACTGAAAATGGCTTTATAAATGTGATTGTCATTAAAATTTTAATAAGTGGATTGCCCAAAGAGTAGAAATAGCAATGTATTAAGGTACTTGCTCTGCTGGGAGCAGCTGGGGCAGAATGTCTCCTCATTTTAAAGACAAACCTCAGGGTAGTTACAGAAAGAAAATGTGAGAACTTCTCACTGTCCCAAGGGAGTGGCCAGACCAGAATGGAACAGTTGTGGGGTCAAGATTGGGACTATCGACCGTAAGGTAAAGATGATATTGGTGCTCACTTTGGCACCACATACACTAAAATTAGAACAATACAGAGAAGGTTAGCATGTCCCCTGCATGAGAATGACATGCAAATTCATGAAGCATTCCATATATTTTTTTTTAAAGATGATGTTGAACTGCACATCTGGCTGAGAAGAGAAGCCCCCAGGGCACACCCAGCCAATATCCTACCAAAGAAAGATTTGTGACTTGCTGAATATCCTTACGTCTAAGTTAAGTGTTCAGTTATGTTACATAGTTATCAAGCTCTTAAAACATTCTAGGCCCCTGATCTTTGCTTTACATGTATTTGCTTTTCACAATAACCCTATGAGATTGTGTTATGGGCTGAATTGTGCCATCCCCACCAATTTATATATTGAAGTACTAACCTCTAGTACCTCAGAATGTGACTGTATTTGGAGATAGGGCCTTTAAAGAGGTAATTAAGGTGAAGAGAGGTCATATGGGTGAGCCCCAATCCAATATGACAGTTCTTATAAGAAGAGATTAGGACCCTGGCTGGTATGACTCAGTGGATTGAGCGCCGGCCTTCGAGCTGATTGGATTCCCAGTCAGGGCACATGCTTGGGTTGCAGGCCAGGTCCTCAGTAGGGGGGGCACAAAAGGCAACCACATGTTGATGTTTCCCTCCCTCTCTTCCTCCCTCTTTTCCCCTCTGTCTAAAAATAAATAAATAACATCTTTTTTAAAAAGAAGAGAGTAGGACATATAGCACACAGACCAAGGAACAACCAGGGAGGACACAGTGAGAAAGCAACCATAGGAAAGAGGCCTCAGAAGAAAGCAAACTTGACAACAACAACTTGATCTTGGACTTCTAGCTTCCAGAACTGTGAGAACACAAATGTCTATTGTTTAAGCCAGCTAGTCTGTAGTATTTTGGTATGGCAGCCCTAGGAAACTAATACGGGTAGGCACTACTATATGGCCATTTTACAGAGGTTAAATGACTTGCCCAAAGTCACACCTCTAGCAAGTGGAGGAGCTGAGATCCCCAAGTAGCCTCCTCTGAAGTGTGCGTACTTAATCACTGCACCATACAGATAATTCCATAGAGTGGATTGAATTCTTCTCAATTACTCTTTTTCCTTTTTAAAATCCATGTCATTTAGTTATGAGCACCTGCACTGGCATCAGACATTTGGGTTCAAGTCTCATTTCTGCTCATGATTGTACTTAAGCCTGAGTTTCCTCATCTGTAAAGTGAGACGATGATAACAGTAGTATCTCACCCCGTGTGTTCAGGAAGGTTGAATGAGATATTGTGCACTTAAAGTGCTGAGCACTAGGAAAACTTTCAAAGCTATTTACTGTTATCATTGCATTGCTAGAAAGTGGAAGTTTCAGGATTCAAACCTGGGACTGGTTTGGTCAAAGCTAGTGCATATAACCCTTACATTGAACTGTTCAAAGTTGCTGAGCCCCTACAGAGAGGCGTGGGAGCTCTGCAGTCAGACAAATGGGTATTTGTATTCTAACCCTAGTACCCAGTACCCAATACCCAACACCTTTGTGGGATTAAGTTATTTAAATTTTCTGAATCTCACTTTTTAAAAAAATATTTTATTTATTTATTTATTTTTAGAGAGGGAAGGGTGGGAGAGAGGGAGAGAAGCATCAATGTGTGGTTGCCTCTCATGCTCCCCTTACCGGTGACCTGGCCCACAACCCAGGCATGTGCCCTGACTGGGAATCAAACTGGTGATCCTTTGGTTCACAGGATGGCACTCAATCCACTGAGCTACACCTGCCAGGTCTGAACCTCACTTTTTAATCTATAAAGTTGAACTAACAACTCCTTAACCTCACATGGTTTAAATGAGGTAAAATGTGAGATGTTGGTTACATAGTAGATGCTCAGTAAACATTAGTAGAGAGGATTTCATCTTTTGTAGGTTAGGTTCTAAAGACAAAATGCAACCAAGGAGGAATATGGTGTAACTTACCCTTTATGATCAGCATGTGTTTCTGCAGAAATTTAGAGAAAGCTGGCAACAGCAAAGCCATGTTACAAGCCTTAAAGACATTGAAGTCATTAAGGTCCCTGAAAATGTCTATAAGAAAAAAATTACTCTTTAAAAAAATCCCTTATTTTTCCATAAAGTACAATAAGCAAGGTTTCATGTATACCACCCCATTCTGTCATTCTTAGGTACTAAAGTTTAAGAAAACTGAGATAGACTAAAGAGAGAAACAAAAGGAAACTCCATTTTCAGGTATGAAGCCATTCAAACCATTCTGCCTTAAAATATTAATTCCTTTAAAATGAGGGATAGGTGGAAAATTCTAAAGGATTCATATTTACCTGTATGTGGAATTTCTTCTTTACTTATCTATAAAGTCTCCAAAACAAAAATAGATTCCTTTTTGCTTGTGAGTATTAAATACATTGTCACCTCTTAAGGAATCAATCATTAAATGTGTATGTGAAACTGTAATGAAACACCTGTGGGCCCTGGCTGGGTGGCTCAGTTGGTTGGAGCGCCCTCTCATACACCAAAAGGTTGCCGGTTTGATTTCTGGTCACATACCTAGGTTGCACATACCTAGGTTGCAGGTTTGATCCCCAGTCAGGGTGCATACAGGAGACAACAGCTCAAAGTTTCTCTCTCTCTCTCTCTCTCTCTCTCTCTCTCTCTCTCTCTCTCCCTCTCCCTGCATCCTCTGCCTCTCTTCCTCTCTCTCTAAAGTCAATAAGCATATAGTTGGGTGAGGATTTAAAGAAAAAGAAAAGTCTATGGGGCTTGTCCAGCATTCCTTTTCCTTTTCTTCTGGTAATAGTATCCAGCTCTGTTAGAAAACTGCCACCCCTTTTCCCTCCCTGGACAGGATGGACATGGGTCCCAGGCCAGGCAGGTATAGCACGTGTCTTAGTCAGCTCTGGCTGCTATACCAGGATACCGCAGACTACATGGCTTAAAAAACAAACATTCCTCCTCACAGTTCTGGACACTGGAGACCAGGGTGCCGGTGTGGTGAGAGTTCACTTCCGGACTGCTGTCCTCAAGTGGCAGAGAGAGCCCTAGTCGTCCTCTGTAAGGGCACTGATCTCATTTTGGGGGCTCTGCCCTCATGACTTCATCTAAACCTAATTACCTCCCATTAATTTAATTTAATTTAATTTGCATTTCCCTAATGACTAAGGATGTTAAACATCTTTTCATGTGCTTATTGTTTATATATCTTCTCTGAAGACATGTCTATTTTCTCATTTTTGTATTGGGTTGATGAGTTGTAGAAATGCTTTCTTTTTTTAGAAAAAGAGAGAGACAGAGAGAGAGAGAGAGGGAGACAGAGAGAAACGTTGCTTTGTTTTTCCACTTATCTATGTTTTCATTGGTTGCTTCTTGTATGTGTCCTGACTAAGGATTAAACCCGCAGCCTTGGCGTATTGGGATGACGCTCTAACCAATTGAGCTACCTAACCAGGGCCGAGTTGTAGGAGTTTTTATATTTCCAGAATATTAACTAAGTATCACATAAATGGTTTGCAAATATTTTCTCCTATACTGGGGGTTATCTTTTAACTCTCTTGATAGTGTCCTTTGATATACAAATGTTTAAACATTTAAAAAAGATTTTATTTATTTATTTATTTTTAGAGAAAGGGGAACGGAGGGAGGAAGAGAGGAAGAGAAACGGCAATGTGTGGCTGCTTCTCACTCATCCCCAACTGAGGACCTGGCCCGCAGCCCAGGCATGTGCCCTGACTGGGAATCGAAAGGGCGACCCTTCGGTTCTCAGGCCAGCACTCAATCCACTGAGCCACACCAGCCAGGGCACATGTTTTAAATTTTGATGAAGTCTAGTTTATCAGTTTTTTAATTTTGTTGCCTATGATTTTTGTGTCATATCCAAGAAATCATTGCTAAATCCAATGTCATGAAATCTTTCCCCTATGTTTTCTAAGAGTTTTATCATTTTAGCTCTTACACTTAGATCTTTGATCCATTTGAATTAATTTTTCCATATAATGTAAGGTAATAGTCCAACTTCACTCTTTGCATGTGGCTATCTAGTTGTCCCAGCACCATTTATTGAAAAGACTGTCCTTTTCCCATTGAATGATTTTGGCACCCTTCTTGAAAACGAATTGACCATACATATGAGAGTTTATTTCTAGGCTATTTTATTTCATCGATCTGTATGTCTATCCTAATGCCAGTACTGCTGTTTTAAAGGAATCAATGGTTCACTGGTTTTAATCATGTTAAATCTTAACATTATAGATTGTTGCTTGTATGCCGAAGTTTCACTGTATTTTATTCATGTTTTAGGAAATTGTTTGAAGCTTGGTGTTGACATGTCATGCATTATAATTTCTCCCATGTAAAATAATGGGAACCAGGCTTATTCCAGTATGTGTTTTCATTAAAAAATATGTGATTTCTGACACAGATTACTAAACAAGAGATTCCTGTATTTTATATCTAACCTTTGTTGGTTATCCCTACATCTTTAGACATTCAAGTAAATTAAGACCTCTGTGTTCCTCCATAGAGAAATGGATCTCAGAATATTTTAACTTACAACCACATTCTTCCATCTTCTAGTTAAAACCCCAAAGGGTAACTTCTAAAACTGAGATTTATTGAAGTATAATTCACATAGAATACAATTCACACTTTTCAGTATTGACAAACACATGCAGTTGTGTAACCACTACCAAAACTGAGATATAGATCAATTCCACTGCCTCCCAGAGTTTCCTGCTTTCTGTTTGATGTTGGCTCCTCGCCACACCTGAATCCTGGACAACCATGTGATTATTTTTTAAGTGTATTTTATTAATTATGCTATTACAGTTGTCCCATTTTCTCCTCCCCTTTATCACCCTCCACCCTGCACTCCTCTCCCACCAGCATCTTCCTCCCCCGCAGCTCATGTCCATGGTTTGTACATACAAATTCTTTGGCTTCTCCATTTCTTATACTATTCTTAAGCTATCCCTGTCTATTTTGTACCTACCAATTATGCTTCTTATTCCCTATACTCACTCCTCCCCCTCCCCACTGATAACCATCCATGTGATCTCCATTTCTGTGAATCTGTTCCTGTTCTAGTCATTTGTTTAGTTCATTTTTGTTTTTGTTTTTGTTTTTTTAGCTCCAGTTGTTGATAGTTGTGAGTTTGTTGTCATTTTACTGTTCATAGTTTTGATCATCTTCTTTTTCTTAGATAAGTCCTTTTAACATTTCTTATAATAAGGGCTTGGTGATGATGAACTCCTTGAACTTGACCTTATCTGGCAAGCACTTTATCTGCCCTTCCATTCTAATTGATAGCTTTGCTGGGTAGAGTAATTTTGGATGTAGGTCCTTGCCTTTCATGACTTCGATTACTTCTTTCCAGTCCCTTCTTTCCTATAAGGCTTCTTTTGAGAAATCAGCTGATAGTCTTATGGGAACTCCTTTGTAGGTAACTGGCTGCTTTTCATTTGCTGCTTTTAACAGTCTCTCCTTATCTTTAATCTTGGGTAATTTAATTATAATGTGTCTTGGTGTGTTCCTCTTTGGGTCCAATTTCTTTGGGACTTTGAGTTCCTGGACTTCCTGGAAGTCTATTTCCTTCACCAGATCAGGGGAGTTTTCTTTCATTATTTTATCAAGTAAATTCTCATCTCTTCCTCTTCCTCTTCTCCTTCTGGATGCTGGAACCTTTAGAGTTGTCCCAGAGGTTCCTAAGCCTCTCCTCATTTCTTGGAATTCTACTTCTTCATTCTGTTCCAGTTGAATATTTATTTCTTCCTTCTATTCCAAATCATTGATTTGAGTCCTGGTTTGCTTCCTTTCAATGTTGGTTCCCTGTATATTTTTCTTTATTTCATTTTGTATAGCCTTCACTTCTTCCTCTACTTTGTGTTCGTACTCAGTCATTTCTGTGAGCATCCTGATTACCAGTGTTTTGAATTCTGCATCTGATAGGTTGGCTATCTCCTTGTCACATAGTTCTTTTTCTGGAGTTTTGGTCTGTTCTTTCATTTGAGCCATATCTCTTTGTCTTGGGTGCACCTATTAAGTTTTAAGGGGCATAGCCTTAGGTATTTGCTAGGGTGGGGCAACCCACTTCAGTGGGTCGTGATGGTGTATGTGGGGGAGGGGTCCGAGAGGGAACAATGCCACTTGTTTGGCTCTTGCCCCACTTTCAGTCACTTCCCCTGCTACCCATGAGCAAGTTTGGCCCTTCTGGTGCTGATTCCTGGGTGGGTGGGTTTGTGTACCTTCTAGGACCCCATGGTTCTCTCCAATCAACTTTCCTGTGAGGCTGGGTGTTTCTCCCACTACCACAATCCCCCACCACAACGTCCACAGATTTTTACAACCAGAGGTTTGGTTTCAGTTTCTTTTTTTAAGATTTTATTTATTTATTTTTGACAGAGAGGAAGAGAGGGAGAAACAAAGAGAGAGAAACATCAGTGTGTGGTTGCCTCTTTCATGCCCCCTACTGGGGACCTGGCCTGGCCAGCAACCCAGGCATGTGCCCTGACTGGGAATAGAACCGGTGACCTCTTGGTTCACAGGCCGGCACTCAATTCACTGAGCCACACCAGCCACACCATCCACACCAACCAGGGCTAGAGCCAGAGTCTTTGAGGCTTTAGTTTCCCATGCTGGAACCCTGGGTTGTGCAGTCTATCTCATTCCCTACTTGTTCTTCCTAGTTTATCTGCACACTAACATAGGATCACCCTGCCACTACCTCGCCCACCCACCCACTCTGTCAAGTTGCCACATCTGCTCCACCCCAGCTGTCCATCTCCTCCCCTCCTCCCAGTCTGAATGAATGTTTCTTCTGTAATTTGTTGGACTTCCATACAGTTAGATTTTTTTGGCAGTTCTGGTTGTTTTTGGTTTTTAAATTGGTTTTTGTCCTTCTTTTGGTTGTTCAAGGAAGCAAAGTCTATCTACCTATGCCTCCATCTTGGTTGGAAGTCTATTTTTTATCCCTGTGGGTTTTGCCCTTTTAACAATATCACATAAATGGAATCATATAGTATGTACCCTTTTGAATCTGATTTCTTTAACTTGGCATAATGCATTTGCAATTCGACCATGCTGTTGGGTGTAACAGTAGTTAGTTCTTTTTCATTGCTGAGTAGTGATCTACTAATATAGATAAACTATAGTTTTTTTCCTGTTCACTAATTTGAAGGTCATTTGGATTGTTTCACATTTTGACAATTACAAAAAAGCTAGTATAAACATCTCATATATAGGTTTTTTGCCCATTTTCTATTGGGCTGTTCTTATCTCATAATAAAATACTGAGCGTTCCTTATATATTATGTATATTATGTATTAAGTCCTTATTATATATGTGTTTTGTAAACATTTCCTCCTAATTTGTGGCTCATCTTTTTATTCCTTTAACAGCATCTTTTCAAGAGAAAAAGTTCTTCATCTTGGTAAAGGCCAACTTATCATTTTTTATTCTGCGGGTTATATTTTTATATAATATCTAAAAAATTTTTCCTGGTCTGGGTCATAAAAAAACTTCTTTGTTTCCTTTGAAAGATTTTGTTTCTTTATTTATTTTTAGAGAGAGGGGAAGGGAAAGAGAAAGAGAGGGAGAGAAACATCAATGTGTGGTTGCCTCTTTTGCGCCCCCTGCTGGGAACCTGGCTGGCAACCCAGGCATATGCCTAGACTGGGAATCAAACGGCAACCCTTTGATTTACAGGTCCATGCTCAATCCACTGAGCTACACCAGCCGGGGTTCTTTATTTCCTTTTAGAAGATTTATAGTTTTAATCTTTACATATAAGTCTATAATCCATTTTGAGTTAATTTTTGTTTATGATAAGAAGTTAGGGTTGAGATTCATCTTTTGCATATGAGTATCTAATTGTTGTGGCACTATTCATTCAAAAGACTGTCCTTTCACCTTTCAATAGCTTTGCACCTTTGTCAAAAATCAACTGAAACAGCACTGGCCGGGTAGCTCAGTTAGTTAGAGCATCATCCCGAAACACCAACGTTGTGGACTTGATCCTGGGTCAGGGCACATACACCAAGCAACCATTAATGCACAGATAAGTAGAAAAACAAAATGATGTTTTTTTTTCTCTCTCTCTCTCCCCACCTCCTCTCTCTATCAATCAAAACACATTGAGATACGTCTTCACACCCACTAGGATGGCTAAAATTAAAAAGATAATAACAGTGTTGCCGAGAATACAGAGCAATTGGAACCCTCATACCTTGATGGAGCAAATGTAAAATGGAGTACTTTGGGACACAATTTGGAAGTGTCTCAAAATGTTAAACGTAATAATACCATATGGCCCAGCAGTTCCACTCCATGAATAGGTGTACAGTGATTAGACCACACCCTCACTTCTGGGCCACAGAAAGGCTATAAGAAGCAAAAATGATTGCTCCTAAGGAAATCTCAACCACTAGCAGATGGCATAGACACAAATTCTCACACTGGTTCTAAGCTGACCATCTGGAGCTTTACAAACCCTGAGCAAAGAGCGTTCAACCTAATTCAGTGCTTTAAAAAAAGAGAGAGACCTCCAGTCAAGTTGGAGGTGTAGGTAACCACAGCTCTCCTCCTTGCACAACCACATCAAAATTGTAACTAAACTATGGAACAACTATCACTCAGAACCATCAGAAATCAAGTTGAATGGAAGTCCAACAACTACAGAATTAAAGAAACCACATCCACCCAAACAGGTAGGAGGGGCAGAGATGCAGAATGGGCTGGTCCCATTTCTACATGCAGTAAATAAAAATTTGGGAGGGATATCTCAGGGGCAAGGAGTCCCAGCCCAACACCAGGCCCCCCAACCCAGGGTTCCAGTGCTAGGAAGATAAGTCCTCACAACTTCTGGTTGTAAAAACCAGCAGGGATTGAGTTGGTGGAAGAAACTGCTGGATTCCCAGCAGTTCCCTTTAAAGAACCCACACAGACTTACTTAGACTCATTCCCTCTCAGCTCCAGTACTGGGGTAGCAGCTTAAAAGGCACTCCTGGCATAGAGTAAAGAATTGAAGTGTCTGGCATCAAGGAAAGAGCTGGGGGACAGTTTCTACCAGGCAGAAAGGTGAGCAGAGGCCATTGTCCTTCTTCTGAACCCTCCCCACACAGAACCACAGAGCCAACAGGCAGATGCCATTTTTGAGACTCCATCAGCCTGGCTAACATTATTTTCCCCATCCAGGAGATCTCCTAAGGCTCCATTCCACCCAAATTACAACCCATCCAAGCTGTTAACGGTGGCTTTTCCATATGAATGGATGGTCTTAGCTCATGCTTCACATACTTCCTAAATCTTCTGAAACAAGCAACAGCTGGCCTCAGTGAGTCCCTAGCCTCCTTACCTCTTGTTTAGTGGCCCTTGCCTGGCACTAGAAACAACCAGCCTAGACTCACAACTTGGTTTTGCCTGGGAACCTCCAAGCCCAGCACAAGTAGCAGCCATCTTAGATTGCTTTATAGCTCATGTAGGGACGTCCCTGGCAGACACAGGTGGGGCCTGACCTGGGTCTGCACCACCTGGGAAACCCCAGAGCCTGCACACCCAGTGGACAGCTACAGACTATGTCAGAGCACCACCACCCTGGCTCTGCACAGCTGATTCTCCACAGAGAGCAGAGGTTAGTGGTCAGTGGTCACAGCTAGTCCTTGCAGCTGACTGGCATGGATAAATCCTTCCCATTGCCCTGCCAACAGCAATCAAGGCTCAACTATAAGAGTAGGGTGTACTCAGCCCACACAAAGGCTGCACCCTGAGTACCCAGCTTGGGTGGTAGGGGAAGCTGTGCTACTGGATCCTACAGGACACTTACTATATTAGGCTACACTACCAAGACAGAGAGTTACGGCAGCTCTACCTAATACATAGAAACAAACACAGGGAGGTTGCCAAAATGAGGAAACAAGGAAACATGGTCCAAATGAAAGAACAGATCAAAACTCCAGAAAAAAAGAACTAAATGAAATGGAGATAAGCAATCTAACAGATGCTAAGTTCAAAACACTGCTTATAAGGATGCTCAAGGACCTTAGTGAGGACCTCACCAGCATAAAAAAGATCCAGTCAGAAATGAAGTTTACACTAAGGAACAATTTACAGGGAAACAACAGTAGAGTGGATGAAGTTGAGAGGCAAATCAATGATTTGGAACATAAGGAAGCAAAAAACAACCAATCAGAGGAAACAACAATAAGAAAAAAAGAGTCCAAAAACATTAGGATAGTGTAAGGAGCCTCTGGGACAACTTCATGTTTTCCAATATTTGCATCATAGAGGTGCCAGAAGGAGAAGAGAAAGAGCAAGAAATTGGAAATCCACTTGAAAAAATAATGAAAGAAAACTTCCCTAATTTGGTGAAGGAAACAGACATGCAAGTCCAGGAAGCACAGAAAGTCCCAAACAAGATGGACACAAAGAGGACCACTCCAAGACACATCATAATTAAAATGCCAAAGGTTAAAGATAAACAAAGAATCTTAAAAGCAGCAAGATAAAGGAAGTTAGTTACCTACAGGGGAGTTCCCACAAGAATGTCAGTTGATTTCTTGAAAGAAACTTTGCAGGCTAGAAGGGATTGACAAAAAATATTTAAAGTCATGAAAAGCTAGGACCTACAGCCAAGATTGCTCTACCCAGCAAACTTATCCTTTAGAATCAAAGGGCAGATAAAGAGCTTCCCAGACAAGAAAAAAACTAAAGGAGTTCATTGTCACCAAACCATTATAATACGAAATGTTAATGGGACTTACTTAAGAAGAAGGTTGCCAAATGGGAGAGATGTGTGGGGGAATGGATGAAGAGGTGAGGGGATTAAGAAGTACAAACTGGTAGTTACCAAATAGCCATGGGGATGTAAAATATAGTATAGGAAATGGAGTAGCCAAAAAACTTATACCCATGGCCCATAGACATGAACCACGTTGTGGGGACTGCCTGAGGGAGTGGTTGTACTGGATGGAGGGGTGCAGAGGGGGAAAATTGGGACAACTGTAATAGCACAATCAATGAAATGTAATTAAAAAGAAAGAAAGAAAGAAGCTATCTAGGCTTCAAAAGACATGGAGGAAATTTAAATGCATTTTGCTAGTACTGAAAAAAGCCAATCTAAAATACTGTACGATTCTAACTATATTCCATTTGGAAAAGGCAATACAGTGGAGACAGTGGATATTAGAAATATTCTATAGAGACATTTCTCATTTTCTCTGTCAGGGGCTGTGAGTATCATCAATTCTAGATCAACTTTTAAAATAATTTATTTGCTTCGAGGGGGGAATAGATCTGACCCTTTATGTATTTTTGTGTTTATAGCAAAGATTATAGATTCTCAGGTTAACTTTTTGACAATGACAACAGGGACCCAAGAACTTTTCATCTTTCCACTCTATAATCCATCTGTAATACTCTTCATCATAGCCACAGATGGCTGGAGCAGACATAGACATGCCCAGAGAATAAGAAGAGGGTGCTTCCTCCTATACATCTCTTTCTGTTAGGGATGAGAATTTCTCCCACTGTCTCTTTGCAGACTTTCCCTCAGATCCAATTGGCCAGAACTCTATAACCTGCATATATCTATCCACGAGAGAGGATGGAAGAGTGAATCCGGGTATTCTCAAGTTTCTATAGTGGGAGATGGTCTCTTCCAATGGTGGAGAAAGGAGAGGTACAAGATGGAAATGGCTTTTTGGTAGGCAACATTTCCAAGCATTTATATGAGTGTGGACCAGGAGAAAAGATATTTATCAACTCAGTCCACCATATTGGCTGAAATTCAGTATTACTTTTTAAACATATATTATTTATTTATTTATTCCTTGAGAACAGGGAAGGGAGGAAGAAAGAGAGGGAAACATCAATGTGTGAGAGAAAGAAATGTCCATCGGTTGCCTCTGGCATGCCCCCAGTTGGGGACCTGACCCACAATGCAGGCATGTGCCCTGTCTGGAAATGAAACTGGTGATCTTTTGGCTTGCAGGCAGGCACTCAATCCACTGAGCTATACCAGCCAGGGTCCATATTACCTTTATAATTAGAATAAAATAGTGTTAATTTATCTTTAAAATATGTCCCAAGAATCTAAGTCATTTTAACTATCCTCCCAGCCATCAACTCTAGTAGAGTTGAGAAACCGAATCTATTTAGAAAACTCAACTGATTTGGGTTGCCCTGCCTAGAAAATACCTAAGACTCCACCCCTTACAATGTAACAGGTGTGCCAAGACAAAGAATCATGGCCCAAATGGAAGAAACAGATCAAAACTCCAGACAAATCCCTGGCTGGTGTGGCTCAGTGGATTGAGCGCCAGCCTGCTAACCAAAGGGTCACTGGTTCAATTGCCAATCAGGGCACACACATGGGTAATGGGCCAGGTCCCCAGTAGAGGGCACTCGAGAGGCACCCACAAATTGATGTTTCTCTCTCTCTCTTTCTCCCTCCCTTCCCCTCTCTTTAAAAGTAAATCTTTTTAAAAAGTAAATAAAATCTTTTAAAAAAACAGAAAAAGAACTGTTTTTTTAAAGAACAGAAAACGACAAGGAGATAGCTAACCTATCACATGCAGAATTCAAAACACTGGTAATCAGGATGCTCAAAGAAATGATTTAGTACAGATGCAAAATAAAGGAAGAAGTGAAGGCTGTACAAAGCAAAATAAAGAAAAATATACAGGGAACCAACAATGAAGGGAAGCAAACCGGAACTCAGATCAATGATTGGAAATAGAAGGAAGTAATAAATGTTTACCCTGAACAGAATGAAGAAACAAGAACTCAAAGAACTGAGGAAAAGCTTAGGAACCTCCGGGACAACTTTAAATGTTCCAGCATCTGAATCATAGAGGTGCCATAAGGAGAAGAGGAAGAGCAAGAGATTGAAAACTTATTTGAAAAAATAATGAAGGAGAACTCTCCAATATGGTGAAGGAAGTAGACTTCCAGGAAATCCAAGAAGCTCAGAGAATTCCAAAGAATTTGGACCCAAAGAGGAAACACACCAAGACACATCATAATTAAATTACCCAAGATCAAAGATAAGGAGAGACTGTTAAAAGCAGCAAAAGAAAAGCAGCCAGTTACCTACAAAGGAGTTCCCATAAGATGATCAGCTGATTTCTCAAAAGAAGCCATACAGGAAAGAAAGGACCAGAAAGAGGTATTCAAAGTCATGAAAGTCAAGGACCTACATCCAAAATTACTCTACCCAGCAAAGCTATCAATTAGAATGGAAGGGCAGATAAAGTGCTTGCCAGATAAGGTCAAGTTCAAGGAGTTCATCATCACCAAGCCCTTATTGTAAGAAATGTTAAAAGGACTTATCTAAGAAAAAGAAGATGATCAAACCTATGAACAGTAAAATGACAACAAACTCACAACTATCAACAACTGGAGCTAAAAAAGCAAAAACAAAAAAAATGAACTAAACAAATGACTAGAACAGGAACAGATTCACAGAAATGGAGATCACATGGATGGTTATCAGTGGGGAGGGGGAGGAGTGAGTATAGGGAATAAGAAGCATAATTGGTAGGTACAAAATAGACAGGGGTAGGTTAAGAATAGTATAGGAAATGGAGAAGCCAAAAAATTTATATGTTTGACCCATGGACATGAATTAGGGGAAGGGAATGCTGGAGGGAATGGAGATAGTGGGTGGAGGAGGATAAAGGAGAGAAAAAAATGGGATAACTGTAATAGCATAATCAATAAAATATACTTAAAATAAAAAACTGATTTAAATGTTATTTTGTGCAATAAGGAAAAAACAAAGACAATTGTTCTTTACTGCCATGTTTTGGGTCTTTATGTTATTGTCTTTAATCCTTTCAATGACCCCATGACATAAATGCCAATGTCTCCATTTTATAGATGAGGAAACTGAGGCTTAGAGAATGAAGGTTGCTTTGCTCAAGGTCACAGAAACCCAGCACAGACTTGCCTGCCTTACTCCAAAGTCTATGTACATTTCTTTGTGCCACTCTTCTTCCCCTCTCCCCATCTCAGTTATTTGTAAGGATCAGACCTAAAGATCAGGAATGTAATTTTCTGGTCTTAATGTGAGCCTAAAACATCCATCTTGAAGGTAGAAATCACAGTGGAGATTCTTATTAAGTAATCCACCACACAGGCCCTTGATAAGCACTAGAAGTGAAATTCTACCAGACTCGGGGGATGCTATTTAGCAATATTAAATTTAGGGCATAAATTAGTCTGGCTGGAGAGTTAATTCCCTTTCTTATTCAGGCAGTTTGTCATGAGAGCGATGTGTAGTGGGAACTCATCCTCCTGGTTCAGATTTTCTGTAGACAAGATTTCAGAAGAGCCAAATTTTCCCACAGCATCTCAAATGCTCTTCCTTGGCACTTTGCCCACTTGATTTCTTGTTTAGCCTTTACCTTCCCTGCAAGACTGTGAACAGAAAAGCTCAAGGATCCCCCCCACCTTGCTCACTACTCACTGCCAGGCCCTGCACAGTGCCTGGCACCCAGTAGCACCCCATACAAGCCTGTTTTATTAGTTGATTGATTAATAAATCATTGAAAATTAGTTGCTCAAAAATTAAGTTGAACTGTGTATGCCAGGGTTTGCAAAACTCCCAATGGTCAGATTAGAACCAGCAAGGGAAATTGCCTCAGTGGCACCTCCTGATCTTTGAGAGTTTTCCGGAGGAAATCACTGAAAAACCACTCCTTGTGTCTTTCCTGTGCCCCAGTTTGAGGTTGTAGCCAAGTCACTGTTCCCTTCGTCCAGACTTCAGCCTTTCTTCCTTCCATCCCTCACCTGCGTAACCACAAAAGGCTCCTAGATGGGAATGCCTCCAAGAAATAAGAACCTTAGCTCTTGGTCCATGCTTGAAAGGATTCCATATATCACAAACACACACTTACAAAATTTTGGTAAATAACATATAGGCACTCCTTCCTTTGGAATCTGGTGTTCAGTCCTGGCACTGTTCAACCCAGAACCCTAAACGTCCACCCTCACAACTCAGAGCCATGCTGTCCACATCTCTAAAGAAAACACAACCAAATCTAATGGTTTTCCGTGGGTTGTGTCACTGTTAATATTCAAGACAGACACTGTTTCATGTTGTGTGTGAGGTGGTGGAGATTTGAGTGGTAGAACCACTTGGATAAGAGAAAAGACAGATCAATGAATCTATCAAACCCTTCCTTCCCTCTCAGATAACAGATTTTTGCACAACAAAGCATTGTTTCCCAATAGTGCCAAGTGTACACTGTCTGGCTGCTTTCCAAGTTCCAATCCATAGTTGCAGAAGTGGTCACAAGTTAGTTCTATACTCGTAAGAGTTGCACAAGGTAACTGAGGAACATGTTGCAATGTTGATAATTTTTAAAATTTTGTTTATTTATTTCCAGAGAGAGGGGAAGGGAGGGAGAAAGAAGGGAAACATCAATGCATGGTTGTCTCTCATGTAGCCCCCACTGGGGGACCTAGCCCACAACCCAGGCATGTGCCCTGACCAGGAATCGAACCGGCAACCCTTTGATTCGCAGCCTGCACTCAATCAACGGAGCTACACCAGCCAGGGTAATTTAATTACTCTTAACTTGGCTTGCATAGTGGCTTAGATGTAACTTGAGTGATGTGTGATGCCAGTTCTTTACACAGGCAGTGAGATGGACACTGGTGCTGCAAATGGGCTTGCAAACAGTTTTACTTTTATCAAAATATTGAATTAAAATTTCAAAAAATGAATTTCAGATTTACCTAAATAATTTTGATCTTAAAATGTTAACATTCAGCCCTGGCTCAGTAGCTCATTTGGTTAGAGCATCATGTCGATACGCCAAGGTTGCAAGTTCAATCATCCAGGGCACATAGAAGAAGCAACCAATGACTGCATCGACAAGTGGAACAACAAATGGGTGTTTGTCTATCTCTCTCTCAAATCAATAAAAAAATTTATCATTCACTTAGTATAATTATATTTTGCCTTTTAATGTTAATAATTTTTCATATTTCAGGAGAAAAATAACTTTGAGAAAACATACATGAACAACAATTTTTAAATTTTAATATTTTACACTTGTTAAAATTTCATTTTGGGTGAAAATATATTCAAATTTCATACAGTTTGAATATAATTTTTAACCTTGCAATCATTACTGTCAATAGGATACAGATTATGTGAGACACTTGACTTTAACAAAATAATTAGTGATAGTTCTGAAAGGACAGCAAGAAAAATATATGTATTTACTAGAATAAATTCACAATTATTTCTAGATTATGTACCATGTTATTATTCTCCAAAACATCATAAGGCTATGAACAAAACATTCATACAATTCACAATTAGTTAAATTCAGTCATCTTTTTTAATTCTGATACTACAAGTTATTTTTCATACATATTTTATTATTGTTCTATTACAGTTTTCCCAATTTCCCCCCCCCAATTGTTTGTGGAGATTTTCCCACAAACAATCTCCACCCTGTTGTCCATGTCCATAAATTCAGTCATCTTTAATGTGTTACTTTTAGTCATATAAAAGCGTGCCTTTCCACATTTTTCAATTAGACATTGTATAATGTTAAGGTAGGAGGACAGGCTCTCTATACACAAACCTCTCTTTCTGCACATGCCCCCAGCCCGGGCGTGATCACACCTTCCTGTCACTAGCCTCAGGTACTGCATTATCCCTCACGTTTTCCCCACACCAGGGCCACACTTTTGTAACTAGTCCCCTCTATTAGACCATCCTCCATTTATCCAAATTTGAGGCGTCATCTACTTCCTGCTAGCACTCTGACTGATAGAGGTGACAAGGGACTATGGTGTCAGCGGGCTCTGGGTAACATGCAGAGCACGCAAGGGGACTTCTTAGCCACAGGCTTTCTTCATCATGTAGCAGATGGAGTGAGCTGCCACCAGAGGAGCACAGCTGGCTTGTGCTACGCCACTCCACGGGGTGGTTTCTGTAAGTTGCAAGGGGTGAGAACAAAAGCATGAGACAGCCTCCAGTATTTACCTTTTTCTCTGTTAGTAAAATATTCGCTTGATTGTTTCTCATAATATTCCTATTAGAGACTAAAGGAAACTTCCCCCTGAATGCCCCAAGGGAGAAAGGAAAGTGCTAAGAGGATGTTATCCCTGTCACTCATCTTGTGATGTAGAAGGAAGTGGCCACTTCGAAGGGGAGAAGCAGGGAGCCGGTGCAGTTCACACAGCACAGTGAGGAACAGTCTTTCTGTCTACACCTCCTGTTACAGGTTGAATTGTATCCCCCCTCGAAAAAAGCTATGTTGAATTCCTAACATAACATTACCCCAGTATCTCAGAATGATTTGGAAACAGGATCTTCACAGAAATAATTAGGGTAAAATGATGAGGTAACTATAACAATAAAACTCTCAGGAAAAAAAAAGGTGGTAAGCTTCTTGACATAGGTCTGGGCAATGATTTTTGAACTGACACCACAACAAAATGCAACAAAAGCAAAAATAATGTGGGACTACACCAAACTAAAAAGCTTCTGCACAGCAAAGGAGACTAACAACAAAATGAAAAGGCAACCTACCACATGGGATACAATATTTGCAAATCATATATCTGGTAAGGGGTTAATATCCAAAATATTAGAACTCATACAACTCAATAGCAAAAATAAACAATCTAATTTAAAAATGGGCAGAGGTTCTGAATAAACGTTTTTCCAAAGAAGACCTACAGATGGCCAACAGGTACATAAAAGGTGCTCAACATCACTAATGATCAGGGAAATGCAAATCAAAACCGCAGGATATCACTTCACACCTGTTAGAATGGCTATTATAAAAAAGACAAGAAATAACAACTGTTGGCAAGAATGTGGAGAAAGGAAACCCTTGTGCACTGTTGGTGGGAACGTAAATTGGTGCAGCCACTGTGGAAAACAGCGTGGAGGTTCCTTTAAAAACTAAAAATAGAATTACCGTATGATCCAACAATCCCCCTTCTGGTATTTTTCTAAGGAAAACAAAAACACTTGCTGGAAAAGATATGTGTAAACAATAATATAAACATAGTTACTTTAAAACGGAAGTAGAGCTGCCAGGTCAGAGGCACTGCGTTGTGCGTCTTCCGTCTCAAATCTTTGGAATGTTAAAACAGGGAAAATAGGCTGAACAACTTTGTTTCCCAAGAACTGTTTCCAAAGATGACAAATGACTATTGGATTGAAAACACTGAGAATGCGCATCACTGTGCTATGCTATTTCCACCAACAGAAACGCCTTCCTTCTTGGTAGCGGTGTAATTGTTCCCTTTCCCTTTCTCATACATACCCATTGCTTTGTTCTCCAAATCTGAATATTATTTGGGCTTCTGCCTGAATGAATGATTCTTGAATAGCTATTCTTTATTGACCTCAAATAAACACTTGTCTGCCTTTTAATTTTAAAGGCCTTTTAATTTTTAAGTTAACCTATCCACCCCCATGGTCAGTCCATTGCTCCTAAAATAAAATACATATGGTAAAAGAAAGGAACTAAAATGGCAAAAAGAGTGTTCTAAAGAAAAGGTAAGTTGGTGGAGTCACGCTACCCAATTTTACAGTAATCAAGACAGTGTGATTTTGGCAAAGGGACAGACATATAGATCAATGGAATAGAATGAAGAGTTCAGAAATAGACCCACACAAACATGATCAATTAATTTTTGGCAAAGGTATAAAGGCAATTCAATGGTGTTGGAAAAATTTTTCATAAAATGGTGTTGGAGCAATAGGTCATCCATGTGTAAATAACAAAAACAAACCTCGACCTAAACCCCACAGCTTATACAAAAAACCAGGTTCATCCGTTGTAGCCAATGCACCACTGTGGCGGGGATGTCGATGATGGGGAGGCCGTGCTTGTGTGGAGGCAGGGGGCGTATGGGAAATCTGTAACTCCTGCTTGGTTTCACTGTGCCCCTAAAACTGCTCTAAAAATAGTCTATCTCAAATGGTCATAGCTCTAAATGTACATGTAAAACTATAAATAAAATCTTTGAGAACTGTAGTGAGGAAAATGTTCTGTGACATGACAACAAAAGCGCTATCCATTAAAGGAAAAAATGGTAAGTTGAACTTTATCAAAATTCGAAACTTTGCTCTGCAAAAGACACTGTTAAGAAAGTTAAAATGGCTCTGGCTGGCGTGGCTCAGTGGATTGAGTGACAGTCTGCAGACTGAAAGATCGCTGGTTCGAATCCCAGTCAGGGCACATGCCTGGGTTGTAGACCAGGTCCCCAGTAAGGGGCTTGCAAGAAGCAACTGATCTGTTTCCTTCCCTCTCCTTCTTCCTTTCCCCTCTCTCTAAAATAAATAAATAAAATATTTTCTTAAAAAGAAAGTAAAAATATATGCCACAGACTGAAAGAAAATATTTGTAAATAATTTGCAAGATTTTAATCTTGTATCCCATTTAAACCTGCACAAAAGACTTGAATAGTCACCTCACCAAAGAGGATATGGAGATAGCAAATAAGTACATAAACAGATATATGTCCTCTTAGTCGTTTGGAAAATACAAATTAAAACTGTGAAAAGAGACAACTGTACATCTAATGGAATGGCTAAACTAAAGATTGTTGACAATATCAACTATTGGCAATGATGCAGAGAAAACGGAATTCTCATGCATTGCTGGTGGAAGTACCAAATGGCACAGCCACTCTGGAGAGACAGTTTGATGATTTCACATGAAATTAAACACATTTACCATATAATCCAACAATTCCACTCCAAAATATTTGCCCTAGAAAAATGAAATCTTATGATTACAAAAAAACCTGTACATGAATGTATACAGAAATTCCAATTCAAGGTCACCATAAACTAAAAGAATGTTTCATGAGGAAATGAGCTAAGGTCCCAGCTCAGTTAGCCCTAACACCCCAGAGTGGGCACCACAGCAGCACAGTGCAGAGGGAAAGAGTGTGGGCTCGGGCCTAGCCTGCCTGATGCCGAGTTCCACCACCTTAGCCATGGGGCCCTTACTTCACCCTCGCTGTGCCTTGGTTTCCTCAAATGCAAAATGGAGTCTGTTAAACTGAGGAGTACATGAGTTACCACGTGAAAACATTACAAATAGTGCCTGACACGTACCTTCTAGAGATAAGCAAAAGCCGTTAGCATTATGAGTTATTTGTTGGTAGCTTCAGCAGCCACCATATATTGGACACCTATTATGCTTCAGGCACCCCGCTAAATTCTTCACATACATTATCACATCTCATCCTACCACCCTTTTGGGGCAGAGATTATTGTATCTATTTATCAGTGAAGAAACAGATACAGGGGAAATAACTTGCCTGTGGTCAGAGATTGATGGAGACAGGTATCTGCCTCATGGGCTATGTGCTGTAGCAGCTTTCAAAGTAGGGTCCCAGGATCACTGGAAACAGAAATACAAATATGTGGGTGCCAGCGCAGGCCAACAGAGCCAGAAACTCTGAAGGTGTAGCCCAGTGTTGTTTGTTCTAATAAGCCCTGAAGGTGTCTGAGTTCCGAGACAAACTCCAGGCTGAGAACCCCTGTTCCGGAGGACAAATAAAATCATCAGCAGTTCCCAACATTTGGGAGGCCCACCAGGCTTTTCAGTCTCTATACACAGAAAATAAAATTAACCAAATGAATTTAACTGTAGATTAAGTTAGAGTCATCATCTGAATAGTAAAGAATTATTTTAAATTACTTTAAAATAGAAGCTTAAGGGGTAATCCTTAGTGGGATATACCTTTAAAAAAAAAAGAACTACAGAGCAAATAAAAGCTGACTTCAGTAATTATATTATTAGTAATAATCTTGGTATTATTATTTTAGAACTGTCATAAACAGGACAACAGGCCCCAAATGGAGTCACTTATGCTAAACCCCATGTCACCAAACCAAGACTTAATTAAAGTGTCAGCTCTCCCAGAAATGAAACCACAAACCAGTCAACCAGGAGTCACCTGATTGACACTGGTCAAGTAATCTGCCCATAGACCCCAACAATGCCCTAAGGGAAAGTGACCTTGCTACAAACCAATCCACTTTTTGGCCTACTACACCTTCCTTGTTCTCATCTTTTTCTCTCTTGTGCCTGTAGAAGTCTTTCATTTCCTCAGAGCCCCTTCTGTCTGTTAGATTGGATGCTGCCTGATTCAGGAATCATTGAATAAAGCCAAGATCTTTAAAATGTACTAAGTTGAATTTTTTTTTAAATACTTTTGGTGGAGTGATGGGATCTGAAAGAGACTTCTGATGGCTTCCAGGACAGAAATGCTGGTGTTAATACCCACTGAACTCTTTGCATTCTCTGTCTTTGTTACTCTTTCTGAAATTTGTGATAAGTACCTTCCATGTTCCAGCTCCCCTCTCTTTGTGTGAGCTCCCCACCTAACTGGTTTTTCAGTCCAGAGTTAACAAGTCAATCAACACTGATGGTAGGCTCTAACAGAGCCTTAGCCCTTGGTTAGGCCATAGCCCCAGTTTGTTGGGTTCTGCTGCTTCAGTCCAGAATTCCACTTTGGGAACTGCTGGTTGTGTGGGTACATACCTAAGGCCTTCTTTTGATCAGTTCATAGCACCATCTCTTTGGTCTCCAAGGTTACAGTTGATTTAAGCTAATGTACATATGAGGTAAAGGAATAATAGATCTGGTATTAATGGGAATCATCAGAAGCCAAACCCACAAAACTGGTGGACATGGGGGAGCAATTAAAAGCTATTAGAATACTTGTCACCTAAATCCAAAATTCCTGTGCTAGAATAATTTGGTCACAAAATGGGTTAGATCGATGCAAAGTGAGTTGCTGCCCCCAAGAAAATTTTTGTGTGACAAGGTACACCGTAAAATAAAAAATGTAAAAATGTACAAGCCACTGCCATTAATTTGGCTCCAATAGACCCAAGGCTTAGATAAGGAAATGGGACACTCAAGTTTCAAAGAATTGATTCACCACCTTCCAGCACAACTGCTTATTTTATGTGTTAGAACTGTGGTTCTGGAGCAATAGATCTCTGCAACAATGGCAAAATGTTACTCACACAGCCGAGAATTATAATGGCCATTACGTGGGTACTTTCCAATTAGACGAAATAGTTTATTTAAGATGTGCACTTGGAAGTAAGGCACAAATCAACAACCAGAATGGCATTTAATCGGTATGCATAAGCCTCCAAAGGGCTTCAAGACTTCAAAAGAGCTTCATTGAAAGATTCATTGCAAAAGGCTACTGAAAAATTAAAGCACAAGATGTACCTAAAACAAAAAACTATAAAACTGACATGATTCCTACTCGTCCCCTTTCTATCCTCCTTCACCTAAGTACTCATGTTATTGAACCAATGTCCCTGTGCCCAACACTTCAAAAGGCCAAAACTCAAAATGTCAGTGTTTGGAGTGAGGAAAGGTTTACTGATCAAGAAGACACCGACTGAGAAAATGGGAGACATAGTGGTGCCTCAAATCCATCTTGCCAGCTGGGACAGGCCAAAGGTTTTTAAGGGGCTGGGGGAAGAGATATGTGGAAGTGCTGGTGGGGCAAGTTTTAGTTGGAGGACCTTGGAACTTGGCCGTTTATGGTAAAGGAGCATCAGCACTGGGTTTTCCCAGACAATGGACCATTGGCTTCTGAAAGGGTTCTAGTGTTCAAGTTCCAGTGATGTCCTGGTCCTCTGATTCCATGGATGGGGTAGGGGAACAAGAAGTCGCTTCTGAGGGCAGCTGGAAGCCAAAGTTCGCTCCTCTGTGTATGCTTTGGCTGCATGACTTACCGTTTTGGTCTGTTGTCTCTAAAAAACAAACAGGATAGAACCATTTTAAGCTGGTTCTGTGGTTATGATTGCAGTCTACTAATCCTCTGAATTGCCTTTCCGCTCTGAAGTGAAAGTGCCCAGTTAGTGGCCTTAGACTCACAGGGGTGTCAAACTCATTTTCACCAGGGGCCACATCAGCCTTGCAGTTGCCTTCAAAGGACAGAACGTAATTTTAGGACTATAAATGTAACTACTCCTTAACTAGGGGCAAGAAGCTCCGCGCTGCTGCCTGGTAGAAACAAGGCACTGGGCTGGATTCGGCCCATGGGCCCTGTGTTTGCCACCTGTGCCTTAGACCTACAACAGTTCTAAGTCCAGAAACCTAAAACACCTGGACCTCTCCTATTGACCAGAATTAAATGTCTTATTTGCAATCTCTGAGACATTGGAAAAGAAGGTTTTGTCTATTCCTTCCACACCAATTCAAGTGCCCCATATCTACCCTCAAAGGAATACCCCTATATGGGTCCCTCCTGGGGTTGGTAGGACTCTAGGGACTCTCTGATAAATTGCTGTCAGCTATTCCCTTAAATAGCCATTAAAATTAATGAAAAACCTTGCCAAATTCTGGTAGCTACTTAGGCTACTCTGTACGTTAAACCTCCCTTGTTTGGGATCCTGGGAAAAGTGGCAGAAGCCTGAGGAGGGTGAGAATTCATATCAGTGTCTGCTTTCCTGGTTCTCTACACCACCTGGTTGAAAAAGAAGGTAAAATTTCATTGTCCTATCCTTTCATCCAGACTTTTGTAAGTTTCATTTTGGGGTACCTGTTTGTTACTGATCCTTTCTTTCCCGGGACAGCTAATGCCTTCTCCTTTGCTTCATTTTGTGTCCTGAGAACTCGACTGGGCTTTTTGCCTGCCTGGGGCATGTAGGTTGTCACTTCTTGTGTATGAAGGCAGTTCAATTATCTGGTTGGGGGACCAAAAATATGGCTTGACCAGAAATTGGGGTTCTGGCTAGGATCCTACCAACTGTTGCCAGCTGTCAGGAGAATTGTCTAAGTCTTTCTCTTTTTAAAAAATGTATTTTTATTGCCCTAGCTGGTGTGGCTCAGCGGTTGAATGACGTCCTGTGAATCAAAAGGTTGTGGGTTCGATTCCCAGTCAGGGCACATGCCTGGGTTGCAGGCTAGGTCCCCAGTAGGGGGCATGTGAGAGGCAACCACACATTGATGTTCCTCTCCCTCTCTTTCTCCCTCTCTTCCCCTCTCTAAAAAAATAAATGAATAAAAAAAATTAATTTATTTTATTGATTATGTGTTTACAGTTGTCCCAATTTCCCCCTTACCTCCCTCCACTCAGTACCCACCATTCCCTCCAGCAATCCCCCGTCCATGGGTCATGCATACTCCATTTTCTATACTTTTCTTAACATACCCCTGTCTATTCTGTACCTACCAATTTGTACTTCTTAATCCCTGCATCTTTCCCCCATTCTTATCCTTCCCCTTCCCAACTAATAGTCTTCCAAATGATCTCCACATCTAGGATTCTGTTTCTGTTCTGCTTGTTTGCTTAGTTTGTTTTTTAGATTCAATTGTTGGTAGTTGTTAATTTATTGCCAGTTTAATGTTCATAGTTTTGATCTTCTTATTTTTCTTAAATAAGTTTCTTTAACATTTCATATAATAATGGCTTGGTGATGATGAACTCCTCTAGATTTACCTTGTCTGGGAAGCACTTTATCTGCCCTTACATTCTGAGTGATAGCTTTTCTGAATGGAGTAATCTAGGTTGTAGGTCCTTGCTTATCATCACTTTGAATACTTCCTGCCAGTCCCTTCTAGCCTGCAAAGTTTCTTTTGAGAAATCACCTGACAGTCTTATGGGAACTCTTTTGTGGGTAACTATCAGCTTTTCTCTTGCTGCTTTTAAAATTCTCTCTTCTCTAACCTTTGGCATTTTAATTATGATGTGTCTTGGAGTGGGCCTCTTTGCATCCATCTTGCTTGGGACTCTCTGTGCTTCCTGGACTTGCATGTCTATTTCCTTCACCAATTTAGAGAAGTTTTCTTTCATAATTCTTTCAAGTAAGTTTTCAATTTCTTGCTCTTTCTCTTCTCCTTCTAGCACCCCTATGATTCAAATGTTAGTATGTTTGAAGTTGTCCCAGAGGCTCCTTATCCTATCCTTGTTTTTTTACGTTCTTTTTTCTTCTTGTTGTTCTGATTGAATATTTTTTCTTCCCTATGTTCCAAATCATTCATCTGATTCTTGGCTTCATTCACTTCACTGTTCGGTCCCTGTAAATTTTTCTTAATTTCACTTAGTGTAACCTTCATTTCTGCCTTGGTCTTTTTCATACTGTTGAAGTACCCAGTGAGTTCCTTGAGCATCCTAATAACCAGTGTTTTGAATTTTGTATCTGATAGTTTGCTTATCTCAATTTCATTTAGTTCTTTTTCTGGAGTTTTGTTCTGTTCTTTCATTTAGGCCATATTTCTTTGTTTCCTCATTTCGGCAGCCTCCCTGTGTTTGTTTCTATGTATTAGGTAGAGCTACTTTGACCCCCTGTCTTAGTAGTGTGGCCTATTGTAGAAAAGCACACCAGTAAGTTGGATGGGGCAGAGCCTTGGATAATTGCAAAGGCAGGGCAACCCATGTGAACCAGGCTGATGGAGTCTCTGATATGGTATTGCTACTCTGTGGCTGTGTGTGGGGGAGGGCTCAGAAAGAGGAAAATGCTGCTGCCTGGCTTCTGGAACTTTGTCCAGGAGGACAAAGCTATCACCTGAAACTCTCCTTGTATGCTGTTGGTGCCCTTCCAGCTGCTGCCCTGGTGCTGAAGCCTAGAGGGAGTGAGTCTACGTAAGTCCTAAACCTGTTGCAGGCTCTTTAAGAGGAGACTCCTGAGATTCTCACAATTCTCTCCACAGCCCCAACTCCCACTAGTTTTTACAGCCAGAAGTTATGGGGACTTATCTTCCTGGCACTGGAGCCCTATGCTGGATGGTCTGGTGTAGGGCTGGGATCCCTCGCTCCTGAGGTATCCCTCCCAACTTTATCTACATGTGAGCATGTGACTGTCCCATTCTGTGTCTCCACACCTCCACCACTCCAACCCATCTGGATGAATGTGACTTCTTTAAACCCTTGGTTGTCAGACTTCCATACTGCTGGATTTTCTGTGGATTCTAGGTGATATTTGTTTTGTAGTGTAGTTATATTTTTGCTCTGATTGGGCAAGGAGGCAATCCATGTTTACCCATGTCTCCATCCTGACTGGAGGTCCTAAATCTTTCCTTCTTTCTCTTTTTTAGGTCATTTATTTATTTATTTATTTATTTTTTAATATATTTATTGATTATGCTATTACAGTTGTCCCATTTCCTCCCCCCCACTCCACTCCATCCTGCCCACCCCCCTCCCTCCCACATTCGCCCCCCATAGTTCATGTCCATGGGTCATACGTATAAGTTCTTTGGCTTCTACATTTCCTACACTATTTTTACCCTCCCCCTGTCTATTTTTCACCTATCATCTATGCTACTTATTCTCTGTACCTTTACCCCCCTCTCCCCCTCCCACTCCCTTATTAACAACCCTCATGTTCTAGTTGTTTGCCTAGTTTGCTCTCGTTTTTGTTTTATGTGTGGCCGTTAATAACTGTGAGTTTGCTGTCATTTTTACTGTTCCTATTTTTGATCTTCTTTTTCTTAGGTAACTCCCTTTAACATTTCATATAATAAGGGCTTGGTGATGATGAGCTTCTTTAACTTCACCTTATCTGAGAAGCACTTTATCTTCCCTTCCATTCTAAATGATAGCTTTGCTGGATACAGTAATCTTGGATGTAGGTCCTTGCGTTTAATCTTGGGTAATGTAATTATGATGTGCCTTGTTGTGTTCCTCCTTGGGTCCAGCTTCTTTGGCACTCTCTCAGCTTCCTGGACTTCCCGGAAGTCTATTTCCTTTGCCAGATTGGGGAAGTTCTCCATTATTTGTTCAAATAAGTTTGCAATTTTTTGTTCTCCCTCTTCTCCTTCTGGCACCCCTGTAATTTGGATGTTGGAACGTTTCAAGGTGTCCTGGAGGTTCCTAAGCCTCTCCTCATTTTTCCAAGTTCTTGTTTCTTCATTCTTTTCTGGTTGGATGTTTGTTTCTTCCTTCTGGTCCATACCATTGATTTGAGTTCCAGTTTCCTTGTCATCACTATTGGTTCCATGTACATTTTCTCTTGTTTCTCTTAGCATAGGCTTCATTTTTTCATGTTTTTCGAACAGATTCAACCAAGTCTGTGAGCATATTGATAACCAGTGCTTTGAACTGTGCATCCGATAGGTTGGCTATCTCTTCGTCGCTTAGTTGTATTTTTTCTGGAGCTTTGAAGTGTTCTGTCATTTGGGCCATTTTTTTTGTTTGTCTGTCTTGGCGCGACTGTTACTTTAAGGGGCGGAGCCTTAGGTGTTCACCGGGGCGGGGTAATGCTGTACGTGGGGGAGGGGCTGAGTGGGAGCAATGGCACCCGCCTCACTCTCCTCCGGATTTCAATCTTTCACTCTGATACCCACAATCAAACTGGGCCCCTCTGGTGCTGGTTCCCGAGTAAGTGGGCCTGTGCACACTCTAGGCCCCTGTGGGTCTCTCCAACAACCTCTCCTGTGAGGCTGGGAGTCTCTCCTGCTGTCGCCCCAACCCCCAGTGGCGCTTTCAATCAGAGGTTTGAGGCTTTTTTTGCTGAGCTGGAGCCCTGGGTTGCACGGTCTGCTTCGCTGACCGCCGTTCATCAGGTTTATCTGTGGGCGAATGTGATGCCGCAGGGTGCTACCCGCCACTCTGCCTGCCCCACTCTCCGCCACTCTGAGTCCGGCCCTCTGGGTTTATCTGTGCAAATGTGGGGCCGCAGGGTCTGCTAGTGCTCGGACTGCCTGCGCCATTTGTCCCACACTCCGCCAGTCTCAGTCCCGCCACAGCCACGCGAGTCCTCTCCACCCAGGTGCCCGTCTCCGCCCCTCCTACCAGTCTGGATGTGTTTATTTTCTATTTCCTTGGTGTAGGTCCCCCTTGCTGTTCGATTCTCTGTCAGTTCTGGTTGTGCGAGGAGGCGCAGTGTGTCTACCTACTCCGCCATCTTGGTTCCCCCTATTTATTTTTTAATATTTTATTTTTTATGCTATTACGGTTGTCCCACTTTTCCCTCCACCCCCCCACAACCCGGCCCATCCTCCACTTTCATTGTCCCATCACTGTTGTCCATTAAGTCTTTCTTTGGGCTGTCTTTGGGAGTGGCTCTAGATCTTGAGATGATAGTTTCTTATGCACCCTCTTTGGGGATGTTTCTTGTGTCCATGAGGTGGTTCAATACTGAACAGAATATTTATTTTGTCCTGGGTGAAATTTGACAAGCTATCTGGAAAGATTTTTAAAAAGTAACTCTATAGTTGAAGTAGGCCAAATTGGAAGCTGATATTCAGAGCCTGATAGAAACCTCTTTTAAGGCCTTTTCCTTTAAGCTAAAATGAAAATATGCACCCAGAGGAAGAAAAAAATTCCAAAGATAAACAACTCTAAATCTACAACATAGGAATCTTTTGATATTTACCTTAAAGATCTTCTCTCAGAGAACTACACAACACTGAAGAAAGAAATTAAGGAAGACACAAATAAATGGAAGCATATACTGTGTTCATATATTGGAAGGATTGACATCATCACAATGTCCATCCTACCCAAAGCAATTTATAGATTTAATGCAATCCCTTTTAAAATACCAAATACATATTTCACAGATATAGAACAAACATTTCAAAAATTTATACAGAACCATAAATAACCTCAAATAGCTGCAGCAATTTTGAGAAAGAAAAACAAAGTAGGAGGGATCACAATATCTGATACCAAACTGTATTACAAGGCCACATTAATCAAAACAGTCTGGTACTGGCACAAGAACAGACACATAGATCAATGGAACAGAATAGAGAGCCCAGAAATAAACCCAAGTCTCTATAGTCAATTAATATTCAACAAAGGGGGCAGAAGCATAAAATGGAGTAAAAATAACCTCTTCAACAAATGGTGTTGGGAGAGCTGGACAGCTATATGCAAAAAATGAAACTCAACCACCAACTTACACCATACACAAAAATAAACTCAAGATGGATAAAAGACTTAAATATAAGTCATGATACCATAAAAGTCCTAGAGGAGTGCATAGGCAGGAAAATCTCAGATATTTCATGTAGCAATGTTTTCACTGATATGTCCTCTAGAACAAAGGACATAAAGGAAAGAATAAACAAATGGGATCTCATCAAAATAAAAAGCTTCTGCACTGCTAAAGAAAACATAATCAAAATGAAAAGGGAACCAACCATATGGGAAAATATATTTGCCAATGATATCTCAGACAAAGGTTTGATCTCCAAAATATATAAAGAACTCACACAACTCCCCTCCAGGAAGACAAACAATTCAATTAAAGATGGACAAAGGACCTGAACAGACACTTCTTCAAGGAGAACATACAGAGGGCCCAGAGACATATGAAAAGATGCTCAGCATCACTAGCCATCAGAGAGATGCAAATTAAAACCACAATGAGATACCACCTCACACCAGTCAGAATGGCCATCATAAACAAATCAACAAACAATAAGTGCTGGTGAGGTTGTGAAGAAAAGTTAACCTTAGTACATTGTTGGTGGGAATGCAGACTCGTGCAGCCACTGTGGAAAACAATATGGAATTTCCTCAAAAAACTAAAAATGGAACTGCTTTTTGACCCAGCAATTCCACTGCTGGGATTATACCCTAAGAGTCCTGAAACACCAATTCAAAAGAACCTATGAACCCCAAAGTTCATAGCAGCACAATTTACAATAGCCAAGTGCTGGAAGCAACCTAGGTGCCCATCAGTAAATGAGTGGATCAGAAAGCTGTGGTACATTTACACAGTAGAATACTATATGCAGCAGAAAGAAAGAAGGAGCTCCTACTCTCCATGACAGCATGTATGAATCCGGAGAACATTATGCTAAGAGAAAACAAGCCAGGTGGTGAAAGACAAATACCATATGATGTCACCTATAAGTGGAACCTAATCAATAAAACAAACAAGCAAGTATAATACAACCAGAGACATTGAAATAATGAACAAACTGACAGTAACCAGAGGGGAGGGGCAAGGGGGATAACTGAGGAAAGTAGGGGAAGGGTTGTCGAGGAGTGTATATTAAGGTCCCATGGACAAAGCCAAAAAGGGAAAAGGATTGAGAGTGGGAGGTGGGGTGGGTAGGGTAGGGGAAAGTTGTGGCAGGAAAATGGAGACAATTCTTCTTGGACAATATAAATAAATACATACATACTTACAAAATAATAAAAAATAATCTTCTCCCTGATATAAAGATGGAATAAAAATAATGTATTTCGACCAGGCTGGTGTAGCTCACTGGATTGAGCGTGGGCTTGTGAATCAAAGGGTTGTGGGTTTGATTCCCAGTCAGAGCACATGCCTGGGTTGCAGGCCAGGTCCCCAGTAGGGTGCATGCGAGAGGCAACCACACATTGATGTTTCTCTCCCTCTCTCCCTCCCTACCCCTCTGTCTAAAAATAAATAAATAAAATCTTTAAAAAAATAATGTAATTGGATGGGTGAATCAGTCTTCAGGTTGCAGCCCAATTTCTCTGAGAAATTAAAAACCAACATGAGTCTTTACAAGAACAAAAAAAGCTCACCTATATTTTTTACCAATTCAGTAAAAAAAAATGTAGGTATCATAAATTCTGGGTTTAGGAAACAAAATTCTTTCTGGAGGAACTTGTCTTATTTCTCTGTGCCTCTGAGTTGGAAACGCTCTAACCTGGTTTCTCTGGGAACTGATGTGGGCATTTCTTTGTAAAACCAACTTCGGGGAGGTGATTGCTATCAGAAGGGGGACAAAAGGGGACAGGCTATTTGGAAACTAGGTGAATGAAAAGTCTTAAAAGCCTTCTTCACAAATATTACTAAAAAGTTTAACCCATCTGAAGAGGGAAACTTAACTTATACCATCTGTCAGAAACACAGTTTGGATGCTACTGTTCTTTTTATAAACTAGTGAGTCTCACATTATCATACCCATCTCATGACTAAAAATGTTAAAACAAAAGCTATAAGATCTGTTTGCATCTTCATGTTTAGGAATGTCTATATATGTATGTTGTAGGTCTATAGTTTTTTCCTACCTCCAGGTGGTGTTGCCAAAATTAATTTGTAAAGAGTTCTATTTAGTTGGCTTAAAGAAAATCAAACATTTATTTAAATCAGGTATACTCTCAGAAATATAGAAAACTACCCCAAATGTTTTCCAAGTTCACATGAGTTAGGACAACCTTTGGGGGAAAAAATCTAGTTTAAATTTGTTGGTTTAACAAAAACAGGCATATATTTAGAGTTATCAGAACTAAATATTATGCAGACAAACAGATTTTATTCTACCTAGGTTTACTGAAAGTTAAATAAGCTCGTGTTATCTCTATTACGGAATTTGTCAGAAAGAGAGATGACTTAAGATGATGATTAGCTGTTTAATGTGTAATGAAATTTTCATGAGTAATCTAAACATAATTATTATGAACAAGTAAATTAAAAAGATGTAAGTAAACGTGATGGGAGAACTCAAGAGTTGGAAAATTTTAGTTTTAGGTAACAGTTAATAAGCTTAGTAGTTTATGCATGTAAAGAGCTGTTATTTCAGGAACTGAAGGTACGGCCCACTCTGACTCCAGGAGGCCACAGCAATTGACCTTTGGGCTCCAGAAGAGACCATAAGCAATCAAGATGATATCTGAGCCATTGTGTCCCTGGGAGAAACATCCCACCTCGAAGGACATAGATAAAGAAAATCACTTAGGACACAGGACACAGTCGCCAGTCAGCGGATGAAAGGGTGTTAGAGAAACTGCCGGACTGCAGCTTTTATCTGATAACCTCTTTCCTGGACTCCAAATCCCCTACCTACACTTTCTTCCCCTTGAATTCCAAATCTCTCACCCACAGTTTTTTCTCCTTATAAAAAAGGCTGGCTTGAAAGGAAATGTTAGATGGTCTGTACATAACCCGCCATGAAGATACATTCCCTGTTTCTGCTTACTGGTTCTGGTAGTGCCAGGCAGCACAAACACCAGCTTTTCTTGTTTCTAAAGTTTATGAATGAACTTTTTAATAACAATTATGCTTTATGGTATATCTACTTAAAAATATTATAGTTTCCACCCTGGCTGGTGTGGCTCAGTGGATTGAGTGCTGGCCTGCAGACCAAAGGGTCGCCAGTTCGATTCCCGGTCAGGGCACTTGCCTATGTTGCAGGCCAGGTCCCTGGCAGGGGCGAGTGAGAGGAGGCCACACACTGATGTTTCTCTCCCTCTTTCTCCCCCACTTCCCCTCTGTCTAAAAATAAATAAATAAAACCTTTAAAAAAAAAGAAATTGTAAACAAAGGTTTGTCTTTACCTTTGAAGTAATCTGCCTGGAAAGCAGATGTGTGTCTTACCAAAATAATAACCGTGCTGCACATTGTCTTTATCGGGCCCTTAATTTCTTAAGAAAACCCAGTCTTCTCAATATTAAAAGAGCTAAGGGTTTATTTTTAACGACTGTGTAACTTTCTGTATTTGCCTTTGAAGTCTTTAATTGCCACTTTAAAATTTTTTTAATTAAATTTATTGATGTGTCATTGGTTAATAAAATTTACAGGTTTCAAGTGTACAGTTCTGTAAAACATCATCTGTATATGACACTGTGTGCTCACCAATGAGTCTTTTTCCATCACTGTATATTCGACCCTCTTTCCCGCTTCTACCTCCCTCTAATTGTCACTTTGGATAAATGGATATTTTTGACAAACTTCCCCTGAATCACAATCTAAGTGAAGGTTTTGCTTTTTTTTTTTTTTACTTCTAACTTTGGGATTTTACAGAGTCCCTGGAACATCTCAGATTTGTTCTCTGTCTCTATAAAAAGAGAAATTTAAACTAATTAGGTTTATTTGAGATGCTAATTTACATAGGAAGCATTTTTAAATAAAATGTGATGTTTAACTCTCTTAGTTTATATTTGTATAAGTATGTTATTAAAAATAAGCGTTCCACATCTATAAAGGACACATGGACAAAACCAAGGGGGGGTGGCGGGATAAGGGGAAGGAGGTGGGGATGGCTGGGGTTGGGGGAGTGGAGGGGGGAGAATGGAGACAACTGTACTTGAACAACAATAAAAAAATGATAAAAAAGCGTTCCAGAAATTGTATAAAGTTTCTAAAAATCTGTTATATCTTGGTATAAGGTTATCAGTCATAACTCCAGTTATCATCTTAAAATGTTATATGTCACAGAAATAACCAAATTTCCTTATCAATTTCATTATAGTAAATTCTCATCAGATCTTCCACCATGGACATTTTTAAGTCTTTTGTCACCTATAGATAGTTATTTTTTTACTTTGATGCTTTGGAATGCAGATTCATGGAAAGGGCCCTAACAAGTACTTTTAACCACTGACCCCACTGCCAAATTACAGTGTCGAATCTTGGTGTATATGTCACAACTGATGAAGGCTCCACCTGACATCTGCTTCTGTCCAAACATGGGAGACCTCAAGACCAAATTGATTAGGAAGAAAAGTAGCTGACTTCAAGATAAAAAGCTTCCTCCCAAGAAGTCAGATGAAGAGTGTTTCTTTTCATTCCTCCTTCTGTCTCTGACCCTCTTTTTCCTAATTCTTACACTCTGGAAGTCTTTATGATTCTTTTTCTCCACCTTCTGTTTTGCCCTGGCTTGGAAAGATAATGCCATTGTTCACATATCTCAGACCATTATAAAGGAGGGTAAATCAGCTGTAGGATTTGCTATGATCCTGTGGTTCTTTCTGCCTCTAGCAACGTTTTCCCTGATTTCCAATGCCTCAGTTTCTCTGGAGCAAGTTCACTAGATAAACACTTCTGGGGATGTGGAGACATAGTTACACAAAATACACTAAATACATAAACAAGCCAACTGACTTAAAGAAGTATCCCTGGTATTCTAGCTGGTTTACATCATGGGGACCCTGGCTCAGGAGCACTCTTCAAACCATAGATGCCGTTTTGTTACTAACAGTTATTATTGTCTCCCTAATAAGCTGTATTCTCTCTGACAAGAATGGCAAAAGAGAACAGAAAAATGTAACCAGCTCCAAGAATACAGGCCTAACATTATCTCTTGTGAATACTACACTGACACCTGAAGAGTCAACAGTAACTGAGAGTCACACTAACACCAATATAATTTTTAAGATTTTAGCTATTTATTTTTAGAGAGAAGGGAAGGGAGGGAAAGGGAGGAAGAAAGAGAGGGAGAGAGATATCGATCAGGTTGCCTCTCCTATGTGCCCTCATAGGGAATCAAACTGTCAACCTTTCCCTTTGCAAGATGATGCCCGACCTACCGAGCCACACTGGTCAGGACTAATACCAATATTTTTTTTTAATCACACCTCTTGTATGGTCAAGGTTATACTGCTCCATAGGGGAAGGGAAAGTTTTTTCTCTACCCTTCTGAGGTCTTGGCTTAGACATCCCTATAATAAAAGACACATTAATAGGAGAGAACCAAACAAAAGCTTGGTAACATGCATACCTCCTGTATACATGGGAAAGACCCAAGGAAACTGACAAACTTGCCAAACAATGGCTAAAGCCACCACCTAAACACCATCTTCATCTGAAGACAGAAGATGATCTTGGGGGTAGGGGAGAGTCAGTGTTGGGAGGTTCCCATGCCCCCACCTCTCTTCCCTTTTGTCAACCATCAGCTTGTTGTCTAGATCTGTGGGTCTGTTTCTGTTTTGTATTGTTTATTCATTTGACTTATTTTGTTTTTTAGATTTTATATAAGTGAAATCATGCTATTTTTCTTTCTTTGTGTGACTTATTTCACTAGCATAATACCCTCTAGGCCTGTCCATGTTGTCACAAATGGCAAGATTTCATTCTTTTTTATTGTTCAGACATATTCCATTGTGTATGTATGCCACCTCTTTATCCGTTCAGCTACCGATGAACATCCAGGTTGCTTTCATATCTTGGCCATTGCTAGTAATGTTGCAATGAACATACATAGGGAGGCATATATCTTTTTGAATTACTGTTTTTATTTTCTTCAGATACATACCCAGAGGTGGAATTACAGGATCATATGGCAGCTCTATTCTTAATTTTTTTGAGGAACCTCCATACTGTTCTCCATAGTGGCTGCACTAACTTACAATCCCACCAATAGTATATGATTCCCTTTTCTCCTTGTGGTTTTGACTTGCATTTCCCTGGTGATTAGTGATCCTGACCATCTTTTCACGTGCCTGTTGGCCACCTGTATGTCCTCTTTCAAGAAATGTCTATTCAAAACCTCTGCCCATTTTTCACATGTGATTTTTCGTGGGGTTTTTGGTGTTAAGTTGTATGAGGTCCTTATATATTTTAAATATTAACCCTTTATTTGATGTATCATTTGTGAACATTTGAACAGTTGGTTTCCCTTTTGTTGATGGTTTTTATTATGCAGTTTAAGTCACTGTCTTCTACAATACATCAATGGCTTTCTAGAGATAAGGTCATCCATCTCTCCCTGGTAAAGCAAATAGAGATTTCCCTTACAAATGTAAATGTCTTACAAAGGATAATTTATACTTGGTTTTCAGAGCTTCTCCCCTATCTACTGATCCTTAAAATTAACCAGCCTAAATGATTCCTGATGCCAAGTAGACATATTTGAGAGTGACAAGTTTTGTTCCCCTACAGCTCCTAAGCTACAAACCTGTGCAGCCTATTACGGTACAGAATACTGCAGGCATCTGTAACACAGCGGAATTTGTGTAATCCAGCGCACTACAGGACAAGGGCTACAAAGGCTGTTCCACTGAGTGATAGAAATTTTTCAGCTCCATTTCAATCTTATGGGACCAATGTCACACATTAGTTCCATCACTGACTGAAACGTTATGTCACACATAAATGTACTTACTTCTTTGTTCTTTATTCTGAGACAGGATAATAAGAAGCTAGGAAAATTCCTTGGCAAGTGGAACAGGGAAACTGAGACAGACAGCTGAACAAACTGGCCAAGTAATTTAGAGCCAGATGCAAAAGTTCACTTCCCTAGAGATAACATCTAGGCCTCAGTTGTATTTCAGGCCCAGGCCCAGAGAAGCAGCAAAACCAGATGAGCTTCCCCGGGACCAGCTGCAATGAATGACTCCCTGCACTGGCACTGAACAATCAGTGAGATCATGACCCTGAAAGAGCACACCTGGAAAACTGATGACTATTCTGCGGAACCCTCCCCTAAAATTCCCACCTGAGAGAGAGAGAGAGAGAGAGAGAGAGAGAAGCCTCCAGACAAAGGACCCAGTGCATGTGCACAGTCTCCCTCCAGGGAGTAGCCCATGACTTTCTCTTCCCCCTCTTCTTCCCTCACTTCTCCCACAAAGATGCGTCTCCTAAACTTTACGGGTCCCCACTAGACTTGCAACCAGGCAACAATGGACAAATCTTCCCAGGCTAATCCCCTCAACCTGTCCCTAAACCCCCTTTTCTCTGACTTCCCAGTGAGCTAAGGCAGCTCAGCTTAGGCGCTCTCCTGTTGCTTCTTCTATTCTGAGCTGTTAGAGTGGCTGTTGATAGGGGCTGTGAAAGAATTCAGAGAGAGAGGAAAAGGCAGACAGCAAAATTATATTCACTTTCCAAGAGAGGAAAGAGGCCAGGTGTGGGGAATTACGCTGGCCCTGAGGGGTTGGGGTTTGAGATTTTATTGAATTATAAAGGGTGTGGGAGTGCTGTTGTGTGGCTGCTGGGCTGTTAGGGGCGTTGCACCACAGGAGGTTTGGGCTGGTTTTGTGTAAGCTGCAGTTCACTCCAACGTTATCTTTTTCCTGCAGCTGTGGGGACTGGTTAATCATCATCTGTTCCTGCTTTTCCAGTAATTTTCTGGTCCTGGAAATATAACCTCAGAAGAGAAAAATGGCATGCATGTTTAACAATGTCATAGGCCTGCTCAGCAAATGGCACCACAATAGCAAACGGTGCTGGCTTTCTCCTTTCATGAACCTTTCCTTGTTTCACTATCCCCAGCTTCAATAAATGTACCTTTATAGTCACCTGGATTCATGTTGTGAAATTAATACAGAGAGACTCGATCAGATTACTGGGGAATAGTAGGGGGGGTCATAGGAGGAGGTTGTCTAGGTAATGGTAAACAGTCTGGGACAAGACTGACTGAGAAGCCTCCAGTGCACATGGAATTATGGGCCAGAAGATTTAAACAGGAAGAAGGCAGAGACTGGCTCTCTCGCCCTTCCTGGAGGATGTCTGGATGATCATGCTGTAGCTGCCTGCGTTTCCCAAAGGACAGTATTTTAAATGGGAGAAGGAACTCTGGGCACAGCCTAGGATTGGTCCGGCCTGGCAAGGGTGGCAGGGTTATCTTTCTTTGGGTGTTCTAGAGTGGATGGGCTCTGAGGCAGAAGCCTGCCATTCTTTCAAAATTGTGTAGCTTTTGCATCTTATGTTGTTTCAGTTTGTAAATTAATCTTATAAACATAAGGTAATTAAAAACTAACAGGAGGGCAGCATTTCTCAATTCCTTGAGATAACTGCTTCCCAACAGTTTGGCTCAAATAAAACGCAACCAAAAATTCTCTACAGGTTCAAATGTTTCACACTAAGGATGTAAAATCTTTGGTTTTTGAACACATAATTCCTCCTAGTTACTTAGAAATTTTGTTTTATGTTCTTTGAAACAACTCTTCAGACTTATACTTGGATTTTAATTGTTTCACTAGTATGCGTATCTCAAAAGTAAAATAGAAATTAATTTTTTAAAATGGGGTATGATAGGGAAACACAGGAATTAAAGATTTTAGCCTGAATTGATAGGCTTAAGTGATTAAAGCTGGAACTCAACAGTTAAAAAGATTTCAGCCTTAGCTGGTAGGCTTAAGTGAGTAACACATGTGGAAAGCTGTTATTCACAAATTGTGTAGCTTTTGATAAAGACTCCTTTCCTTTTTCACCAAAACTCTGCCCTCAGAGTTTTGCCTGGAGGGTGGCAGTGGGCAGCAGGACCCCACTTGCTGTTCAGTAGCAATCTTTCCTACACAAAGTCAAAAACCCACACACTACCAACTGGCCCTAGAGAGACCTGCTCAGGGCCAGGTCCTCTGTCCCCCCCAGGTGCCATTTTCTATTTTTATTTGCCTTGTTCCTATTCCTTATCAAATAAAAGCTTTCTGCGTTACACCCCATTTTACAGTTTTCTGGACCCTTGGGAACAAAGACTACCCACTTCATTAAATTTGTCTGTATCACATAATTTCATAAAGTTTGTTTGTATCAATGGTTTGTTATCACCTACATTGCCTTCCTTAGGCCCTGGCTGGTCTGGCTCAGTAGACTGAGCACCAACCTGCAAACCAAAAGGTTGCTGGTTTAATTCCCAGGCGGGGCACATGCCTGGGCATGCAAGAGGCTACCAATTGATGTATCTCTTGTGCATTGATGTTTCTCTCCCTTTCTTTCTCCTTCCTGTCCCCTCTCTCTAAAACTAAAATTAAAAAGTCTTAAATTGTCTTCGTTAAATGTTTTTTACTTTATTAATCCATCAGAGATAAATATTGAAGTATGCGCAGACGAAATAATGAGATTTGCTTTAAAATAATTCTACTGGATGGGGATTGATTAAACAGAATGGCAGGTGTTGATTATTGTTGAAACTGGCTAATGGATACATAAGGGTTCATTATACTATTTTTTCCACTTCTGTGAATCTCTGCAATATTCCAGTATGCATGAAAAAAGGGGTTCTACAGAATGAACCTCACAGGGTGATCTGATCATAAATCACTAAGTGTGAAGTTCATGGTGGGCATGACTTTTTAGTCAAAGATTTATCTTTGCCTTGAGCAAGCCCTGTCCATTGTTATTGTGCATCCAGGTTAACACAGCTTTAAAATAAGTGTAATCACCCCCAACAGAGCAATAATCTTATTAACTATCCTGTAATCCAATCCCCGCCCTGCTTTCTTCCACTTTCAGATAGTCTTCCTTAAATTCACTCTATAATTTTAAATGAATAGAAGAAACTGCAGAACTGTCAATTCTCGACATTTGAGATCTTGCTTCCCGGCAATTGTTTCCAGTTTGGGTCATATAAACTCTCACATCTTTTTTTTACACGTTTGAACTTTCTTATCAAGACCATTAGGAAAAAAGAAAAGAATATGGGGCTTTCCAGTCATAGAATTTCAAATCAGTTATGCACATGGGTTTCTTCTTCAATAAAATAGGGAGATGATAGGAGCACTACAAACTCACAGGGATGTTGTAAGGAGCAGGGAAAGCAGAGTGCCTCATGAAACGCTGTTTTAGTCTTACTATTATTACTATGGTTGCCAACACAAGTTGCCTCCCATAGTTTCCTCCTCTCCTGCCAATGGTTTACTTCACTCTTACTCTGCTTCTTTCCCATGGTTCCTTCCTCCTACTTCCCTCACTGTCCCACCCCCCAGCCCCAATGGTTTAGCCCGGCTTCCCCAAGGGAAACCCCGTGGGGCGGAGCACTAGGTTTCTGCGAGTGGTACGGACCCCGCCCCCGAGACCACTTGGATCGTTCCGCGTCTGCTAGTGGGCCGGTAATCGGGGGGCAAGGCGCGAGTCCCGGGCTCCGATTGGCCAGTGCCGAAGTAAACATCCGGAAGGGTGGGGCGGGGCCGGAAGTGGAAGCGGAAGGTGGAGGCTAAAGCGGGGCTTGAGGTTCCGGGCTTGGAGTCTGTACCCCCAGGTGCCATGGGTCGTGCTGAGTCGGGCTGAAGGGGCCGCAGGAAGCTGAAGGGACTCGGGGGCTGGGCCATGGCTGGCGCTCGGGCAGCCGCTGCCGCCTCGGTGGGGTCCTCGACTTCTTCGGGCCACCCGCCGCCGCAGGAGCCGGGACTCGGGGAGCTGCTGGAGGAATTCTCCCGGACTCAGTACCGAGCCAAGGACTGCAGCGGGACTGGCGGCTCTAAGGTGTGCTCGGAGGCCTGACGAGCAGGAGAGGTCCTGGCTTGGAAAGTTACAGCGGAAAGGCTGAAGTTAGGGGTCAGAGGAAGGAGAGAGGGGAGTTCCTAGGATCTGGACCCGGAGAGTAAGGGTTGGGTTTAAAAACCGAAAAAGGAGGAACCGAGGTCAGACTGAGGCGAAGAAGGACGTCCTTTTGGTTTTAGATAAGGGGTTTGGAGGTCAAGGATCAGAGTGAGGTGCCTTGTTCAGAGATTAGAGAGAAGGGGCTGAGGAAAGTTACTCCCCTGCATGGGGGAGAGGAAACAGGGAGATAAAAGCTTGGAATTAAAAAAATTAGTAAAGTCTAGAGTACTACTCCATTAATACAGAGGTCAGAATGAAGGGGCTGGAGTAGTGGGACAGAACCGAGGCAAGATGAACTGTTGCCACTTTATACTGTCTCCTGTAAGGCAAGACGCTAAACTTAGGCCCAGCCCTTTCCTTCCCCTTTTTAGCAGGGAGACAGCCGCACTCCCTCCGTTCCTTTATCAAAGGCAGGTCTCAGTTCCTCTTTTTTCTGTGTTTGGAATTCCCTTTAATCTCCTTATTTCCAGACCTGGAAGGCTTCCAGTCTGGTTAAGCCATTCCCATCCTAGGCACTGTCTGGCAGTCTGGTGGGAATCTTGTTAACCACGATGCAGTGACCCATCTCCCATTCCCCGGGTGGTTTTAGCAAGTTTAGCATCAGGTTTTCTAGTGGGATTCTGTTCCATCCTGGGCCACGAAACTCTGGTTTGGTCCCAGAAGTTACCTGTGCTGCGACATACCTCTGCTAGTCCCGAGTAACCCAGGAAAGCCTTTGGGCATGATGGCACTTCTACACTCTCCAAACCACCAAGTATTTTCAGAGCTTAGTCTGAGGACCACCTGTTTCCACATTGTCTGAGGTGCTTGATAAAAATTAAGATTTGTTGGCCCCACCGAATCTTACTAAGTCATAATTGCTGAGGGTGAGAACCTGGAGTTTGCAGTTTTTAAACAGGCTCCCTAATGAAATTCATGCTCCTTAAAGTGGGAGGATTCCAAGTTTCAGCTGCTGTGATTTTTTTTTCCTCCCCATTGCTCTTTTCACAGGCTGATGAGGGTTAGTGGTTTTACTGGGCCCTTTTTTCATCTTACACACCCTTGAAGATTATGGTTGCCATGAGTTATCCCTGACTTTTTCACTGCACCAGCCTTAAAGCCTTTCTAAGCCTCTTGAATTCTTGTAGACTTCTCATGATGTTACAGGTCTTAGGCCTGGTTTAGTGGGCCTTTCCCTGAACTGTGAATAAAATGAGCCATTTTAAGGGGAACTGTTCCTTCCCCTTAAGCACTGGTCTGTGGCTGAAAAATGGGTAAGAATCTGGAACCAAGGGAAGATAAGGGATTAGTCCAGTTAAAGTAAACCAGAGCAAGAGTTCTTAATATTTTATGGGTTGTGGACTCCTTTGACAATCTAATGAAAGCTGTAATCCTCTTTTCCAAATGCTTATCAAGACAATTTCACTGCAGTGTTAAGGGGTTCAAGACCCTCCCAAAGTATACCACATTTTGGTTAATGAACTACACACTTATGGCCTGTGACCCAGCAATAGGTCTTTTCCTGGCATTGAATAATAATCACAGCAGCACATGTCATGCCAGTGACCTCTCCAGGTCATGAACTCCCTAATTCTCACACTCAGAGCCCCAGAATCTTCTTTATGCCCAGGTCTCATCCTCTGCAGGTTGAGCGCATTGAGAAGAGATGTCTGGAGCTGTTTGGCCGAGACTACTGTTACAGCGTGATCCAAAATGTGAATGGGGACATCTGCGGCCACTACCCCCAGCACATCGTGTTCCTGGAGTACGAAAGTTCTGAGAAGGAGAAAGACACGTGAGCATTGTGTAACCAGAGTGTGCCTGTCTGGGGTGGCCTTAACAGCTCATCCTCAGAGTCGGGAAGTCTGCAGCTGGGTGGGGTGCTGGGCTGGACCAACTCATTTTCCCCAGGTGTTAAGCCTTATCCACATCTTTATTCACTTCAGGGTTTGTTATGTAAGATTGGCAACGCAGCAGTCGTGTAGAATGGGAGTTGGGAGTCACAGCCCTGGACTTGTGTTTCACTCCCACCCTATAGCAGCTCATTGTCTGACGACTGCAGACTTCACACCTGACCCCTCTGAACTTCAGTGTCCTTTTTTTTTTTTTTTTTTTAAAGAGAATGTGGGTGGTAAAAAACAGAATATGGGGGTGAAAGGTGTTTTGTGTCCACATGCCTAAGAGCCTGACTGTGGTCTAGAGTCTGGTTGCTTGAGTTTACATGCTGGCCGCCTTACTGCTGGTTGTATAACTAACTTGGGCAAATTATTTCACTTCTTGTTACTTTTCTCATTGGTACGTGTACCTCTTTAGAAAAGTGGCTAGGGCAGTCCCTGATGATGATCGTGGCTATTACAAGCCTGGCGTGTTTGTTGTAAGAATAGAAATAAGAGCTACCATTTATTTAGAGCTTAGCAGACATAAAGCACCTGGCACACGCTGCAGCCTGTAGGTGGTCAGTAAATGGTAGCAGTTGTTTGACACCAAAAAGTAATCACAGCATTGAGCCTCTTGGAAATGCTTTATGTTGATCTCAAAGTTTGTTTCCCCAGTCTCCCCGCTTGCTGCTGGTTTTAAGGGAATTCTAGGAGCTATTTTCAACAATATCTGTTGTTGAAAGCCTGGCCTCACGAATGCAATGTTAGGATGAGCGCTACAGGAGTTACGCTGCAAAGTGTAGCAGGCCACCCATACCCACAGCATGCCCATCAGTGCACCCAGGAACTGGCTGGAGACTGAATCTCAAGCTCCATAGCCACTGAATCAAATCAAAATCACAGCATAGCAAGATTCCCCAGTGGTTTCTGTGCACATTAAGGTTTGAGAAGTGCTGTTGTAGGCACACCAGCAGTGTGCAGGGTGTGTGTGTTTGGGAAGACCCCATGTAGAGATCTTTTTAGCTGGAGTTAGAAGGATGAGTAGGAGTATCCCTGAAATGTCCTTGGGGCCAGTTTGCACAGGATCTTGATCATCAGACCAAAGAGTGTGGACTTGTGGGTGTTAGTAGCTTTATTTCCCAGTATACCCTGAACACTTGTTAAAATCAGATTCTAGGGCCCCTGAATCAGAACTTCCAGAATCAACAGTCTCAGAGAGCTCCCTAGATCAGTTTTACATATGCGGTAGTCTGAGAACCACTACTGTGGGCCACCAGGAGCCAAAGAACGCTTTCAAGCAGAACAACCAGTTTGGAGGAGTTAAGTAATAAGCCTTAGTTTTCTCATGTAAAAATTGGATGTACGTAAGTGTGCCATCTCTTGAGCTTGTGGTGGGGTTCACTGAGAAAAGTCAATGTATTAGGAAAACAAATTGTATGTAGACCATACAAATTGTATCATATCCTCAGTTGTATAACCTAAGAACTCCAGGGACCTCCAAGCCTAAAGAATTGGGCTTCCCTATGGTCCTGTTATGTATGGTTCCTCTGTCTTCCTAACTTCTTCCAGAGTTAGGGCAACTCACCTTCTACAAGCCCTGAAGCTAAGGGTTCTGAACAAGAGCTCTTTCTCATTGCCATTGCTCTCCGTCCAAGCTGACTGCAGTACAAAACTTCCCAGTGGCATTATGATACTAAGCTCAGCTGTAGTCAGAGTGGTGCTTTTCTAACTTGATTTTTGTGAGTGAATCACCTGGAGTTCTATTAGTTACAAGGCAGAATCTGATTCAGTGGGCCTAGCATGGGGCCTGAGCATCTGCATTTTCTAACAAGCTCGCAGGTAATGCCAAACGACTCCGCAGCAGCAGTGCTCTAAGGAATTGGTTGCCTCCCAGAAGCTTTTATGGGAAGGAAATAACTTTAGTTCTGATTAAATCCAGCCCTTAAAGAGAAGGAAACTAACATTTGTCAAGTGCCTACGCTTTGGCATGTTGTTGGAGTTTCACACATTAACTCACTCAGGGCCTGCAACCACCTAGTGAAGAGGACAGAGTCACTTCCACTGTACAGAAGACGTTGACACCCACTGACGCAGTTAGCAGAGTGGGGTCAACCACTCAGCTCGGTATTCCTCACCCTGATCTGTCCACCTCTCTGCCTTTTTTTCTGTCATCACCATGGCTTTCCCACCTCGTCTAGCAGGGTCTTACCTTCCAGGCCAGGGCTACTGTGGTACATCCCTAAACCTGGAATTTTTATTGGAGTTTGTTTTTACTTTTCATTGCCTTCAGGGCCTTGAAGTGATACTGAGTGAGTTAAGCCTGTTCATTGAAGAGAAGGGAGTATATGCACATTTAGGTGGGAAGAAGTAAAAATTTTTGCTTCTTTGAATATCTGGCTTTGGTGTTAATATGACACTAATTAGAGTGAGTTACATAGGGTAGAACTGGATTCAGGAAGTGATTAGGTCTGCCTAACCCTGGTTTTAGCCCATCACCTGAGAATAGAAGCCTGGATAGGGATGTCTGAACAGCCAAAGCAGATGTTTACTTAAATTTTTATTTATTGACTTTAGAGAGACAGAGGAAGGGGTGGGAGAGAGAGAAAGAAACATTGGTTGTTCGTTCCACTTATTTACACCTTCATTGGTTGACCCTTGTATGTGCCCTGACTGGGGCTAGAACCCACAACCTTGATATACTGGGATGACATTCTACTCAACTAAGTTATCAGCCGAGGCTTGCCAAGACACATGTTTATCAATAAGTTTTCGTTGAGATCCTGCCATGTGGCAGACCCCAGAGATCCATTTGGAAGCCTTACCACATAAAGTCCCTATCCTGAGGTCTAGTGGGTAACATAGGCCAATAAGTAAGCAATGACATTGTAACAAGAACCAGAATTAGGGAAGTACAGATGAGGCATTGGGAGGCAGTGGTTAAAATTCTGCACCCATTTCCCTCATGTGGCGGGGAGGTCGGGGGTTTCTCCACACCACCAATTCTCAAGACACCACTTGGGTGTCCTACAATTCATCTGAATTCTGACACTGTCTACCTAGAGATAGCATCAGATTCCATGGCTTAAGGGCTGAGTCCTGCAAGACAAACAAATACACAAGCCTACTCATTCAAATCTGAGCATCATGTGCCAGACACAGTGCAGTGTGTAGTACTGCAAGAAGAAGATCCTGAGGCCAAGAGACAATAAAAATAAAAATAGGAACTGGGAACAGAAACTGAATTGGTTCTTTGAGTTGGGGAACCAGGAAAATAAACCATCAACTAGCCTGACAAGCGTAAGTGTGCTTGCCTCTACATTAAAAGGCTGCACAGAACCCCTATGAGAGAAATACTGGCATGTTCTCCACCTTCGTTTTGTGGAAGGTTTTGCTTGGTTTTGCTCAATGGAAGGACTCATCCTGGGAGAATCAAATGTAGTCTCAAGGCATTTAGAACTCAGAGGGAACTGCTGGCGTGAGCTAAGGGGGAGTCAGTTGCAGCAGATGGTGCTGACAAAAATCTGTGAGAATGGCCTGGGGCCACCATAAGGTAGAAGACTGCTATGAACAGGTTTGCCTGCTCTCTTTTATATTCTAATGGCCTCTGAGTTTAATTAGCCAGTTCATTCTTACTGGGGTGCCTTTTTCTGTCACGGAGAACCTCAGTGAGGAGAAGGTGACAGAACTTGGTTTTCAGTGAACCATGTGTTTTCTAGAGCCTGGCTGATTGGCCTGTGCCACCCTATAGGCCCCTTGAAGAGGCACCCCAGCTTCTTCAAGTTTGCCGTTTTTCAAAAGAGAGAAAAACGATTTCAAAAGTAACATCTTAAATCAGACCTTCAGAAAAATACACTGTGGAAACTGTAAGTCCTCTTCCTTTACCACATCCTCCTTGTTCTCTTTCCAAGATCAAACTGTTAGTCCAGGGTTTTATTAGAAGACCCCATTTAACGTTAATTTCAGACCCCTACTTGATAGTAATATTTTTAGTAACTGGCTTGAGAATATATCTATGAAGGCTACTAAAAAATCAGTGTTTTAAAAAGACTTAGTATTTATCTGTTTTTATTTTTATTTTTTTTATTGCTATTCTATTATAATTGTCCCCATTTTCCCTGTTGCTCTCCCCTTAGCCAGCCCCCCTCCCACCGTCAGCCCCTACACTGTTATCCATGTTCATGAGTCATTTATACCTGTTCCTTGGTTAGACCCTTCTCCTTTCTACCCGTATCCCTCTCCCCCGCGCCTCTGGTCGCTGTCAGTCTGTTCCTTGTTTCCATGTCTCTGATTCTATTCTGCTCACTTGTTTGTTTTGTTCATTAGATTCCTCTTATAGGTGAGAATATATAGTATTTTTATTTTACCACCTGGCTTATTTCACTTAGCATACTACTCTCCAGCTCCATCCATGCTGTTGCAAAAAGTAGGAGCTCCTTCCTTCTTTCTGCTGCATATAGTATTCCACTGTGTAAATGTACCATAATTTTTTGATCCACTCGTTTACTGCTGGGCACTTAGGCTGTTTCCAGCACTTGGCTATTGTAAAAAGTACTGCAGTGAACACTGGAGTGCATAGGTTCTTTTGAATTGGTGTTTCAGAGTTCTTAGGGTGTAATCCCAGTAGTGGAATCTCTGGATCAAGAGGAAGTTCCATTTTTAGTTTTTTGAGGAAATTCCTTGTTTTCCTCAATGACTGCACCAGTCTGCATTCCCACAAACAGTGCACTAGGGTTCCCTTTTCTCTACAACCTCACCAGCACTTGTTTGTTGATTTGTTAATGATGGCCATTCTGATTGGTGTGAGGTGATAGCTCATTGTGGTTTTAATTTGCATTTCTCTTATGGCTAGTGATGCTGAACATCCTTTCATATATCTCTGAGCCCTCTGTTTGGAGAAGTGTCTGTTCAGGTCCTTCATCCACTTTTTAATTGGATTGTTTGTCTTTCTGGTGTTGAGTTGTATGAGTTCTTTATACATTTTGGATATCAAACCTGTGTCCGAGATATTGTTGGCAAATAATGTTTTCCCATATGGTTGGTTCCCTTTTCATTTTGATGATGTTTTCTTTAGCAGTGCAGAAGCTTTTTATTTTGATGAAGTCCCATTTCTTTATTCTTTCCTTTATTTCCCTTGCCCTAGAGGATATATCAGCAAAAATATTGCTGCATGGGATATCTGAAATTTTCCTGTCTGTGTTTTCCTCTAGGACTTTTATGGTGTCAGGCTTATGTTTAATAAGTCTTTTATCCATTTTGCGTTTTTTCTGGTGTATGGTGTAAGTTGGTGGTCTAGTTTCATTTTTTTGCATGTAGCTGTCCAGATCTCCCAACACCATTTATTGAAGAGGCTATTTTTACTCCATTTTATGCTTCTTCCCCCTTTGTCAAATATTAATTGACCATAGACACATGGGTTCATTTCTGGGTTCTCTATTCTGTTCCATCATTCTATGTGTCTGTTCTTATGCCAGTACCAGACTGTTTTGATTACAGTGGCCTTGTAGTATACTTTGATATCAGGTATTGAGATTCCTCCTTGTTCTTCTTTCTCAAGATTGCTGAGGCTATTTGGGGTCATTTGGGGTTCCATATAAATTTTTGAAATATTTGTTCTGAATCTGTGAAGTATATCATTGGTATTTTAATAGGGATTGCATTGAGTCCGTAGATTGCTTTTGGTAGTATAGACATTTTAATGATGTTAATTCTTCCAATCTATGAACAAAGTGTCCACTTCCGTTTATTTGTATCTTCCTTAATTTCTTTCTTTAGTGTTCTGTAGTTTTCCCAGTACTGATCTTTTACCTCCTTGGTTAAGTTTATTCCTAGGTACTTTATTTTTCTTCTTGCTATACTAAATGGGATTTTCCCCCCTAGTTTCTCTTTCTGATAGTTCATTGTTGGTGTAGGCAATATACAAAAATGCCTTCGATTTCTGAATATTGACTTTGTATTCTGCTATTTTTCCAGATTCACCTGTAAGGTCAAGTAGTTTTTTGGTGGAGCCTATAGGGTTTTCTATGTACAGTGTCATGTCATCTGCAAATAATGACAGTTTTGCTTCCCCCTTTCCAATTTGGATGCCTTTTATTTTTCTTGTCTGATTGCTGTGGCTGGAACTTCCTATACTATGTTGAGTAGAAGTGGTGAAAGTGGACACCCTTGTCTTGTACCTGATCTTAGTGGGAAAGCTTTCAGTTTTTGCCCATTGAGTATGATATTGGTTATGTTGAGTATGTAGGTTTCTCTTATATGGCCTTTATTATGTTAAGGTATGCTCCCTCTGTTCCCACTTGGCTGAGGGTTTTTTTTTTGTCATAAATGGGCGCTATACTTGATCAAATCCTTTTTCAGCATCTATTGATATGATCATGTGATTTTTGTCCTTCATTTTGTTTGTGTGGTGTATTACATTTATTGATTTTCATGTATTGTACCACCCTTGCATCATTGGGATGAATCCCACTTGATCATGGTGTATGATCTCTTTAATGTATTGCTGGATCTGGTTTGCCAATATTGTGTTGAGGATTTTTGTATCTCTGTTCATCAGCGATACTAGCCTATAGTATTTTCTTTGTTGTATCTTTACCTGGTTTTGGAATTAGGGTAATACTGGCCTTGTGAAATGAGTTTGGGAGTCTTCCCTCCTCTTGAGTTTTTTGGAATAGTTTGAAAAGATGGGAGCTAGCTCTTTCCTAAATGTTTGGTAAAATTCGCCTGTGAAGCCATCCAGTACAGGGCTTTTGTGTGCTGGGAGATTTTTTGATTACTGCTTCAATTTCACTAGTTGTTAACAGTCTATTTAGGCTTTCTGCTTCTTGATTCAGTGTTGGAAGATTGTATGTTTCTAGAAATTTGTCCATTTCCCTCAGGTTGTCAAATTTCTTGGCATATAGTTCTTTGTAGTAATTTCTTACCCTTTGTATTTCTGTTCTATCAGTTGTAATTCCTCCTCTTTTGTTTCTGATTTTATTTATGGGTCCTCTTTTTTTCTTGATGAGTCTAGTTAAAGGCTTGTCAATTTTGTGTATCTTTACAAAGAACCAGCTCCTGGATTTATTGATCTTTTGAATTGTTCTTTAGTCTCTGTGTCATTTATTTCTGCTCTGATTTTGATTTTTTCCTTCTTTCTACTCGCTCTGGGCTTTGTTTGTTGTTGTTCCTCTAGTTCTTGTAGATGTTGAGTTAGGTTTATTTGAGATTTTTCTATCTTCTTTTGGTTGGCCTGTATTGCTATGAAACTGCCCTCTAAGGATTGCCTTTGCTGTGTCCCTTAGGTTTTGGGCTGTTGCGTGTTCATTTCATTTGTTTCCAGAAACTTTATTTCTTCTTTGATCTCATTGTGATGAACCCATTCATTATTCAATCATATGTTATTCAGTGTCCATGAATTTGAATGTTTTTTGAGTTTTTTCCTTGAAGATGCTTGATGTGATTTCAGTTTTCTTGAATTTGTTGAGGCTTGTTTTGTGTCCTCCCATGTGGTCTTTGAAAATGTTCCATGTGCATTTGAAAAGAATGTGTATTTTGTTTCTTTGGGGTAAAAGGTTCCGTATGTATCAATTAAGTCCATTTGATCTTGAGTGTTGTTCAGTGCCACAATATCCTTGTTGATTCTTTGCTTGGAAGAAGATCTATCCATTGTTGACAGTGGGGTGTTAAAATCCCCTACTGTGAGTGTGTTGATGTTAATATCTTTCTTGAAGTCCTCCAAGATTTTCCTTATATACTTGGGTGCTCGTATGTTGGGTGCATATATGTTTACAAGGGTTCTATCTTTTCTATGGATTATTCTGTAAGTATTATGAAGTATCCTCCTTTGTCTGTTTTTATGGCCTTTGTTTTGAAATCTATTTTGTCTGATACAAATATTGCTACCGCAGCTTTTTAAAATTTTTTTCTTAAAGTTATTTATTTATTCTTTTTCTTTTTTTTTTATTTCACAGATTTATAGCTAGAGACAAATGTGCCTCAAAATGAATCAATCTTTTAAATATTTTTTGTTGATTATTCTAGTACAGTTTTCCCAATTTGTCCTCCTTTATTCCCCCTCCACCCTGCTCCCCCAACCCTCCAGCATTCCCCCACCTGTCCTTAGTTCATGTCCATGGGTCATACATACAAGTTTTTTGGCTTCTACATTTCCTATACTATTCTTAATCTCCCCGTCTATTTTCTACCTATCATTTATGCTACTTACTCTCTTTACCTTTTCCCCCCATTCTTCCCTTTCCCCTCCCTACTGAAATCCCTCCATGTTGATGTCCATTTCTCTGATTCTGTTCCTGTTCTGGTTGTTTGCTTAGTTTTTGTTTTCATTGTTTTTCTTTTCTTTTAGGCTCATTTGTTGATAGTTGTGATTTTGTTGTCATTTTATTGTTCATAATTCTGATCTTCTTGGATAAATCCCTCTATCATTTTTTATAATAAGGGCTTGGTGATGATGAACTCCTTGAACTTGACCTTCTCTGGGAAGCACTTTATCTGCCCTTCCATTCTAAATGGAAGCTTTGCTGGATAGAGTAATCTTGGATGTAGGTCCTTGCCTTTCATGACTTCAAATACTTCTTTCCAGCCCCATCTCGCCTGCAAGTTTTCTTTTGAGAAATCAGCTGACAGTCTTATGGGCACTCCTCTGTAGGTAACTGTCTTGTTTTCTCTTGTTGCTTTTAAGATTCTCTTTATCTTTAATGTTGGATAGCTTAATGATGATGTGCCTTGGTGTGTTCCTCCTTGGGTCCAACTTCTTTGGGACTCTCAGCTTCCTGAACTTCCTGGAAGTCTATTTCCTTCACCAGAATGGGGAAGTTTTCCTTCATTATTTGTTCAGGTACGTTTTCAATTTCTTTCTGCTGTTGTTCTCCTCCTGGCATCCCTATAATTCAGATATTGGAACATTTCAGGTTGTCCCAGAGGTTTGTAAGTCTCTCTTAACTTTTTTGAATAATTGTTTCTTCATTCTGTTCTGTTTGAATGTTTATTTTTTCCTCTTGTTCCAAATCGTTGCTTTAAGTCCTGGTTTCTTTCCTGTTACTATTGGTTCCCTGAATATTTTGCTTTATTTAATTTTGGGTATCTTTCATTTGTTTTTTCATTTTTCGGCCAAGCTCAGTCAGATCTGTGAGCATTTTGATTACCAGGGCTTTAAATTCTCCATCAGATAGGTTTGCTATCTCCTGATCGTTAAGTTCTCTTTCTGAGGTTTTTCTCTGGTCTTTCATTTGGGCCATATTTCTTTGTCTTGGCACAGCTAATAAGTTGTAAGGGGGCAGGGCATTAGGTATTCACCCAGGCAGGGTAACCCTCTTTGCTGCGCTGCTGGTCTGGTTGTTCTGGTTGATTTTTTCTTTAATTCCTTGGTTGTCAGAATTCCATGCATTTTGATTTTCTGGCGCTTCTAGTTGTTTATTGATTTTAGATTGGTTGTTATTCTCCTTTTGGTTGTACAAGGAAGCGGAGGGTTTCTACCTACGGCTCCATCTTGGCCAGAACTTCCTAAGATTTTATTTATTTAGAGGGGAAGGGAGGGAGAAGAGAGAGAGAGAGAGAGAGAGAGAGAGAGAGAGAGAGAGAGAGAGAGAGAGAGGGGCAGGCGGGGTGGGGGGGACATCAGTGTTACTGCAGTTAATGAGGTCTTGCAATTTGTGGTTGCCTCTCTCATGCCCCCTACTGGGGACGTGACCTGGCCTGCAACCCAGGTATGTGACCTTACTGGGAATTGAACCAGCTACCCTTTGGTTTGCAATCCACTGAGCCATACCACCCAGGGTTCAGCTTTTTTTTTCACGTCCGTTGTTTGTAGTATTTTTTTCCATCTCTTCACTTTTATTCTGTATAGATCTTTTGTTCTGAGTAGATGTCTTGCGGGCAGCATGTGTGCGGGTCCTGTTTTCTTATCCATTCAGCTACCCTATGTTTTTTGATGGGAGCATTTAATCTATTTACATTTAAGATTATTATTGATAGGTACTCATTCATTGTCATTTTTTTCCTTTGTACCTGTGTTCCCCTCTCTCTCTCTCTTTTTCCTCATCTTCTTAAAAGCAGTCCCTTTAACCATCTCTTACGATGCCAGTTTAGTGGAGATATATTCTTTTAGTCTTAAAAAAGGTTTAGTGTTTTTCTTAATGCCAACAGTACCCATACTTAAAAAGCTACCACAGATATGTAGGGGTCACCGAAGTTACTCACTCTGAAGCAATTATTTGTGTACATGAGCCTTGCAGTAATATACAGATCCCTAGAAATAATACATCCTGGGGTTAAAGACCCTCTAGGACTTGACCTGGAAGCTCTACCTTTGTAAGTAGGGAACATAAGAGTCTTCCCTCCCTTCTACTTGGTTATTCTGCATAGCTGGGGTAGCTTCCCATTCTTTAACTTTCCTGCTTCGTGTTTCTTTTGCAACCAGAAGCTCTGACTGGATGATTTGGAGTCTTTTTCTAAGGATCAGTAAGTGAAGCTATGAGAGTAGACCCTTATTTTAGAGGTCTACTGATTTGATATGATTTGATGGGGTGTGACTTGCTGAAGCTCATTTCTAAACCTGACTCATGTTCTAAGAGCTCCCTTACCAAACCAGTGTAATAACTACTCTGCTGCTTAATGCCAAAAATAGCTTGTCTTTCACCTCCTTTGCTCCAGCAGAAATGGCCCGGTGGTTTCCAGAGGGTCCTCAGAGCATCTGTTATCTTAGTCTGAGAGGAGAACACTGGTAATAACACTCAGTTTGCTGTGCATATTTCTGTACTTTATATACCATGTCTTTAGAGTAGCTTACTTTTTTTCATCTTAAAGGTTCTGAGATCAGGATGACTTAAATTTTAATACCTTTGATAGAGCACTTTTTTTCCTGAAAACCTTATATCCATGATCTAGGATTTAGGAATTAGAGCACTTACTGAATTTCACATGAGTATTCACACATACGTGCAAACCTAGCCTGGAGTCTTTGTGAAAACACACACACACATACATGCCGGCCTAGGAACCCGCCTGACCTGCCTCTCATCCGTGTCTCAGGTTTCAGAGCACTGTGCAAGTGAGCAAATTGCAAGACCTCGTTAACCGCAGCAAGACAGCCAGGTGCAGAGGACGGTTTGTCTGCCCAGTGATCCTGTTCAAAGGCAAGGTAAGATCACACCACAGCCTCACACTCCCTGAGACCCTCTCCTGGGGTAAGTGGCTTAATGCAAAGTGTGGGAATCAAGTATTTACTGAATGTGTGCTATGTTCCAGGCACTGTTTCAAGCCTTAAGTCACATTATTTTATATACACCAGTATATAAAATAAACAAACTGGCTGGTGTGGCTCAGATAGAATGCTGGCCTGCAACCAAAGGGTCGCCAGTTCAATTCCCAATCAGGGCACAAGTCTGGGTTGTGAGCCAGGTCCCCAGTACGGGGCACACAAGAGGCAAACCCACAATGATGTTTCTCTCCCTCTCTTCCTCCCTCCCTTCCCCTCTCTAAAAATTAATAAATAATAGCTTAAAATAGACAAAAATTCTTACCCTTGCGGAGCTTATATTCTAGTGACTGTTGTTAATTTCGTTTCCTCATATGGTTTTATTTCACCTACCTTTTTATAATTCTTTGGTGTAATTGATGTTCCCAAAATTTCTTCAGGCTACCATGCTGTAATTTAGAGTCACCTGGTGTTGTTTAAGAGGAACTCACCAAAGAGGAACAGCAATGTGGACTAGTGGACTGATGGCCTCATTAAGCGAGCAGGACTTAGTTTGAGAGCATTGAAAGATAAACAGAATACTTATTGGCAGGAAGGGGTGAGAGGGTGTTCTAAGCAGCTGATACAGTGTGGGAAAAGGCATGGAGGCAGGAACAAGAGAGGCCAGGAGACCTCTCTGACTGGATTGGAAGGTACATGTTAGAGCAGAAGATGGGAGGGATTGTGTGCAGGAAGCTAAATGCTAACTGGTGTGTTTGCATTTGCCAGGAGAGCCACTCTGGTTCTCGAGCAGGCAAATACACGATGAAAGTAGCATTTTGAGGAAGTTAGTCCAGGAAGAGTGGACTGAAAGAGAGCCTAGAGGCAGTGAGGGCAACAAGGATACAGTCTCTTTAGTCATTTAGCAGGTGTCTGAGTGCATGCTCCGTAGCTTACACACCTGCAGCTTACAGACTCCAGGTGTTGGTGCCCAGCGGGATTGGTTGAGATCAGGGCAGGGATGGGCAAGGCAGTGGGAGAAGAGATCTGAGGCTTGTTTCTGTCCCTCTGTGTCTTCCTTTGTAAAATGGGAGAAGGGCACATGTGAACGGGGAGGCAAGAAGGGAAATTTAGACAAGGGCTTTCTTGGGCAGGTTAATTTTAGGGAAAAGTGTGTATGGAAATTAAATACCCAAAAGTGATCATTTTAAAAGTATTTGATTTCCCCTTTGGAAAGTTTTCATGTTCTGGATGTTATCAGAACTTTAGTTTAAAGATCACTGCTCTATAGTGCATAGAGCTTATCCCTAGAAATTACACAGAAAATACTCAAACCAGTGTTTCTCAGTGCGTTCCATAGAACAGGGGTACTGGGTCTGTGGCCTGTTAGGAACCAAGCTGCGCAGAGGAGGTGAGTGGCAGGCGGGCGAGTGAAACTTCACCTGTATTTATAGCCACAGCAGCGGCATTAGATTCTCATAGGAGCCCAAACCCTACTGTGGACCGTGCATGCGAGGATCTAGGTTGCGATGCTCCTTACGAGAATCTAATGCCTGGTGATCTGCGGTGGAGCTGAGGCAGTGATGAGCACTGGGGAGATCATCACTAGCAGAGAGGTTTGACTGTCCAGAGACCATAATAAATCAGTTGCTTACAGGCTCGTATCAAAACCCTATCAGTGAGTGGCAAGTGGTAATTGAGCATAATTGAGCTGCATCTGGTGGCAGGCTATAAAGCCATCCCCCAACCCCGTCCCAGTCTGTGAAAAAAATTGTCTTCCTTGAAATTGGGCCTTGGTGCCAAAAAGGTTGGGGACCACTCTCATAGAACAGTAGTTTAAGGACATGTGAAAATCATTCCCTGTTCAACAAGAAAGAAATACCGCATACTAGGTTGACCTGACCCCCAAGCTCCAGATACATAAGGTACATTGATACATGTACATTGACACAGTAAAGGCTCTGAGAAGTCCTGTAGCAGAGAGAATCGTGTAGCTTTGTTAGGTCTGGCGTAACTTACTCTTTTGTCTGCAGGCCGTGAGTAAGGAACTTGCCTGAGTGCATTTGGGAAATGCCACCCTGCACAGCTTAATCTAGTGGGGTTGCTAAATGACAGATTGTTAGCACTTACACACTGAGCAGTCCTGTGAACAAAGAGTGCGAAGCCAACTGATTTCAGAGGGAGGGTGATGAGTTGGAGGGATTATTCTGAGGAGGCCTTGCATTCTTTAATCTTTATGAGAGCTTTTCTATTAATCCGGCTTTCTTCCTTTGCAACTTCTTGTCCAGGCAGCATGATACCATTTCATATCCATTAGCTTCCCTGACTCAGTTGGTGTACACTTAATACCTATGTACATGTGTTTTAGTCTAGTTGTGTGTCTGAACGTCTGTCATTTTCTCTCTGCTATAATCTTTGAGGACAGAGGCCTTATCTTACTGCTGTCCTCCCAGTACCTGGCAAAGTGCTCGCAGCTTGTAAGTGCAAGCGCAACAGGAAGGTATTACCCTTGGATAAAGCCGTAGTGGCCCCATACTAGCTGCTAGGGGGACAGAGATGAAGAAGACAGTCTTTGTCCTCATGGAGCTCAGTGAGTGGGGAAGGCAGACAAGTGAACTGGCGATTGAGAGGGAGATTGGGAAAGGCACAAGAATGGCTTCTGTTGTGAAGTAGGGATGTTGTCCTCAGAGATGTGTGGCACTAGCAGGCAGTTGGTTACTAGTGTGATGATGGCAGTGTTTACTGCCAACGTTATTCCAGAGGCACCTACCTCTGCCAGGCTGGAGAAGTGGGTGTGTTATTGCTTGCTTCCTGCTTCAAAGCTCAGATCAGTGTGGCTAGTGCAACTGTGGAACTAAATGTTTGATTTTATTTATTTTATTATTTTTAATTGAGATATAATTGACACCGTGACATTGTTAGTTTCAGATGTTCAACATAATGGCTCAATATTTGTGTATATTGAAAAATAATCACAATAAGTCTAGTTAACATTCTTCACTACACAGTTACAATTTTTTCTTATGATGAAAACTCTTAAAATCTACGCTTTTAACCACTTTCAAGTGTGCAGTACAATATTATTAACTCCAGTCACCATACTGTACATTACATCCCGTGACTTATTTTATAACTGGAAGTTTGTACCTTTTGTGTGTGTGTGATTTTAAAGATTATTTATTTTTAGAGAGAGGGGAAGGGAGGGAGAAAGAGAAGCAGAGAAACATCAGTGTGTGAGAGATACATCGACTGATTGCCTCTCACACACGCCCCAACTGATGACCTGGCCCGCAACCCAGGCATGTACCCTGACCGGGAATTAAACCAGTGACCTTTCACTTCGCAGACTGGCACTCAGTTCACTGAGCCACACCAGCCAGAGCATGTGGGTTTTATAATTTTTTTTTTTAGAGAGAGGACCTTTTGGGTGTTCTTTTTTAAACAATTTTTATTTTTCTACTATAGTTGACATACAATATTATATTAGTTCCAGGTGTGCAACCCAGTGATGAGACATTTATGTAACTTATGCAGTGAACACCCTGATAAATCTCGTACCCATCTGACACCATACATAATTACAATATTATTGACTATGATTTCTGTGCTGTACTTTACATCCCCATGACTGTTCTGTAACTACTAATCTGTACTTCTCAATCCCTTCACCTTTTTCACCCAACCACTCAACCTTTCTCGCATCTGCCAACCGTCAGAATATTCTCTGTATCTATGAGTCTGTTTTTGGCCTGTGTATTCATTTAATTTGTTTTTAGATTCCACACATAAGTAATTCAGACAGCTTTTGTCTTCCTCCGTCTGACTCACTCAGCACAGTACCCCCCAGGTTCATCCGTGTTGTTGGAGCGGGCGCGATTGCATTCTTTTTTATGGCCGAGTCATAACGGTATCTATGCACCACTTCGCTATCAGTTCATGTGTTGAAAGACACTTAGGTCGCTTGCATATCTTGGCTATTGTAAATAATACTGTAATGGACATATGGGTGCATATGTCTTTTCAATTTAGTGTTTTGGATTTCTTCAGATAAATACCCAGAAGTGGAATTGCTGAGTCCTTCTTTGTCTCTTGTTACAGTCCTGTTTTTAAAGTGTATTTTGTCTGGTATAAGTATTGCTACTCCAGCTTTTCTGTTTGTTTCCATTTTCATTAATTTTATTTTATTTCAGTTAATTTAAGTGTAGAAATGATGGGTTGTGAATGGGAGCCATGAGGCCAGGGAGCAGGGCTCAGGAGTTAGGCTCTGCAGGGGTATAGCTTCCCCCAGGCATCAGCTCAGCACCTTCCTGCAGAGGTTGGTACCCCACTTGGCGAGTTGGCTAACTCATCTGCTCTTATCCTCAGTTGCTAAAAGACAAGGACAAATCAAAGGGATGTGGGAGAACTGGGAGCAGAAAGAGGTATCTGAACCTTCAAAAATTCAAGAAACGATCTCAGCGCTCAACCACCAAAAAAGTGCATGTCTGCTCTGAGAACATTTAACCAAAAAAAGGCAAAGAAGAGCGAGATTTAGTGCCAGCAGTTCAGATGATGGGGAAGGGTGGGCATGATAACACGTGCCAGTAGAACTGAAACAACCACACACACCCCCCCCCAACTGTCTTGCTTTCAGGAATCAGGATCCCCGCTTTACCATCAGGGTCTTCGGGGTCCTCAACCTGGGGATTGACACTTCCCTGCTACAACTCTCTACTTTGCTGCTCCTCATTATTGGCTCGTTCCTTTAGCGCAGGGGCCCTTAACAAGGGCTGGAGAAGAGTCCATGGATGCATTTGGCAGGAGAGTCCAGAAATCCCTGAAATGTAGGTAACCAGGGTTAGTGTACATTTTTGTCCGGAAAAAGTTTATTTACATCAGACTTTCAAAATGCTTTTGGACTTAGAAAAAGCTAAGCAGCCCGTGTCAGGGTTCATCCTGCTGAAGTCAGCAGGAATACCAGCCCAAGTCCTTAGGGTTTCAGGACATCCTTCCCACAAATCCGATCTTGCTCCCAGCACTGAAAAAGCACCCCACCGCACCCCAATTATATCCAGGTGGCTTTTCTATTACCTGCACACTCCCCCAGGCTGCCACTATCTCAGAATGCTAGAAGTTCCCACTCACAACCCTTTCCTGTAGCAGCAAAACGGTTTCCTTCCATTATGTGTCACAGGTGGTAGAAAAGGAGAAGGCAGAGTTTTCTCCCAGAGAAGGGACCCACTTTACATTGCCAGGCTATGTGACCCAGAAATGGTTTCACCCCCTTTGCCACTTTGTAGCTTCTCTTCTCTCTAGTGTAATCTCCCAGCCACCCTGACTGCCACCCTCAGCTTTAGCTCAAGTGTGGGCTAGTTTGCTTCACCATTACCAGATATCGCCTCCCATTCCCCAGCCCTACTGGATCTCATCAAACACAATTTAATTAAAGATGGAGCCTTAAAATTAGATACATTGCCAGTTGCCCAGTTTCTAGAATTCTAGCTCTCAAAGTGCTTCTCCAATGATGAGGAAAAGAGTAAAAAAATATGTAAGCACATCTTCAGCTACTACTTTTGCTTGATACAGAGGAGAGAGAAGATATAATTTCCAAACATTTTGCCCATAATTGGGCCTCCTGCTTCAAAGGTGGCTCACCCAGCACCAAACAGTTCTGAGTAACCATAAGCACACAGGCTTGGTAGGTAGATGGGTCTAGATCAAATCTCAGCATACCCCTTCCTTGCGTGTGACCTTCCACATTACTTCACCTCCCTGTTCCTGCCTCCATCTGTGAGGTAGCAACAGTGGGTGCTACTGGCCGCTTCTGCCTCACGGGCTCACTGTGAAAATTCAGTGAAAAGATGGTGCAAATGTTTCAGTAGCATGCCCAGGGCACACACACGTGCGATGACCACCAAGTTGTATGCATGTACACATGTGACAACCACCAGATCTGTCCGTTACAGTCAGTAACACTCTGCTCCCACTCATTGGGGAAGACACCCCCTTGCTGGAGACTGTAGAGTAAATTCTAGACCTGCCTCAGATCGACTGCTGTGGCCTTGATGCCGACGCACCTTCCGTGGTGCTCCTGGGCCCGTTTTGCTGGCCTGGAGGCGTCAGAAGGGTACAAGTGTGCCTTCCCCAGCGTACCTCAGAAAACCAGCTCGCCATCCTAACTTCCAGGAGGAGACAAGTTCTGTGTGGATGTAATGTGTAGCCTGGCGATTATAGTTAACGATGTAATGCTTGAAAATCACAGAGAGGTGATCTTAAGTGTTTTTACCACAAAAAAGAAATGCTAGTTATGTGAGGTGATGGAGGTGTTATCTAACACTATGGTGGTAATGACTTTGCAATATGTAAGTGTATCAAATCAGTATATTGTCCACCTTAAACTTACACAATGTCATGTGTCAGTTATATCTCAATAAAGTGGGGGGAAACAAAAACAAAAAAAACCCTAGAAAAGCATCTGACCCTGAAAATTCTGTTTCCGTCCCAGCACATTTGCAGATCGGCCACACTGGCTGGCTGGGGGGAGCTGTATGGACGCACTGGCTACAACTATATTTTCTCAGGTGAGTGTTCAGCTGTGTCCTCTGTGACTCAGAACAAGAGCCCAGTCATAGAGAATAGCCACTCCCAGCCACAGTGGAGGGTGCGAGCAAGCTGGAGAGGGACTAGGGGCTGCATTTTATCACTTGAGGAGCTGTTTGGGATAGAGGACCACCAGCACGTGGGCATCTGTGGTGAAAAGACACGAGCTGCTGGTAAGGGAGGGAGCTGGTCGGGGAGGAGGCTGGTCAGGAAGCCCCTGGGTGGAGCCCCATGCTGCTGCCTCCATGCTGACCAATAGGTTTCTCTGGCAGGAGGTGCAGATGATGCCTGGGCAGATGCAGAGGACGTCACAGAGGAAGATTGTGCTCTTCGGTCAGTGCCTGATAGTCGTGGGTCTGGGCTTGTGGGTCGGGGTGTCTGACCAGTGGTGGCCATTTTCACACTGGCGGTGTTGATTCATCCCTGGTGCAGGTGAGTGGACTCGCACCCTTCCTCCCCCTGCCAAATCCATGAAATAGGGTTGTTGAAGTGCATCCTGTAGCTTCACACCAAAGCTGGCTTAACTGAACACTCAGCAGCCTTTCTTCACCCTGCTGCACATCAGGATCCCAGAGATAATGTTTCAGCCCTGGGTTCCTGGTACCACAGTCAGAGACGAGGCCCAGTCATTTGTGTCCGTCTGTAAGCCCTGCAGTTTCCAGAGTGTGGCCAGGGTGGTGATGGCTGGCTGGCTGGCCTGCCCGCCCGCCGGGTGTTACACAGCACACCTGATGCTGAGGCACAGGGCAAGGGCCTCAGAACCCATGTGAAAGATGTAGGAACTAGAAGCTCACGGCTATGTGATTGGTGCCATGAGAGTGCTTGGTACAAACATGGATTTCCGGCCCCTTTAACAGGCTAGTTCACACTCTTCGTACCTTTAGAAATGTTTTTTAGAAAACACGATAGGGTATTTTGGAAAAGCTCTTTTTTGTGGTCTGTGCCACATGGAAAGTCTTTAACTGGTATCAAGTGTCTTTGGAAGGCACATGAGCACCCTAGTAAAATCAGCTGCCCGAAATTATGGCTCAGTCCCTGAAAGGCATCTTGCTGTGCCCAGGGTTCTGCCCGTTAGTTCCAAGAGCAGCAGCTCTGGCTTGCGCTCAGGAATGTTTGGCTCTTTCCCCAAGGTCAGCCGACCTCTGTCTCCGTCTTCCACACATGCCCTGTTCTTGGCGAGGAGACTGCTAGGGACAGCTAAGCAGTGAGCATTTAAAAAAAAATTAATGGCGAATGTTTACTCATTCTACTTTTGCCTTAATCTGTGTGACTGATCCAAGGCTGTCTGGGGATTAGGAAAATTGAATCTTTCTCCTCGCTTCATAGGCCTGCTGAGTAGAAGAAATTCACTTGGTAGTATTTCATGATCTGTTGATAAGATAGCTTTAAAAATTCCATCTCCCATCAAGAATTTCAATCTGTTACGTTCTGAGCAAGCTGTAGCTAAAAATGGTCCTAAAAGGTGGAGGGATATAAACTCTAATGGAAACTCAAAGACTTATCAGCCACCAGCTTGCTGCTTTTTAGAACTCGGAGATTATCTTCAGTCTTCTGGCTTATTGTCAAGCTGAGCCAGAAAGCCTTTTCCTGGTTCAGGGCTGCAAATTGCTTCTTTGACATGCATCCCACAGTTGGGGGTAATCACTCAGAAAGTCACCTTCTCTGCACCTTTTCTAGAACCAGTTTTCCTGTCTTCCCCTTCCTCCATCTTCTGGAGAAGGGAGACAAGTTCTTGCCGTTGACGTCTGTACTTCCTTGACTGTGTTCCCCGCCCCTCAAACTTTTCTGAATGAGTATGCAGTGCAACTCTCCCTTTGGCTCTTTGTTTCAGAAGTTCCGACACACATCTTTTTGATAAGGTCAGAGGCTATGACATCAAGCTGCTTCGGTACCTGTCAGTCAAATACATCTGTGACCTGATGGTAGAGAACAAGAAGGTGAAGTTTGGCATGAAGTAAGTACAGGGCACCCACCATGAAATGGGCAGAGGTGATGTGTTCACAGGCCTGTGTTCAGCTGTGTTCAGGTTGGTGATAGTACACAGCAGTGACCGAGGGCTCACCATGTGCCAGGCCTTGTGCAGAGGGCTTTCTGTCATCCTTTCATTGTGTCTTCAAACGGCCCTGTAATACAGGTTCTAGTGTCACCCCCTCTTGCAGGCAAGAAACAAGCACAGAGAGGTTATGGAACTTGCCCAAGGTCATCCAGATAGAAACCGAGGGAGCCAGGAGTCTCTAACCTGTGCTGTGCTGCTGCCTTCTCTTAGACTCCCATGAAGATTTGCCTTTGGCTCCAAGTTCTACACCATTGCTCATAGATTAGAGCCTCTTTTAAAATGGAACAAAAAGACCAGTGTTTTTATTCACATATGAACCAAATATTCATGTGATAAGACAAAAGGAAAAAATGGAACCTGGGTGAGGGTTTTGAAATTATTCTGAAATTTTATTTATTTTTTATAATATTGATTTTTAATTATGCTGAGGTTTTCCTAGAAAATATGGCAGACTGAGGCTAAGTTACAGTTTAGCTCTCTGCAGATACCTGACTAGTCCCTTATCCCTTCCTCCATCCGTCAGAACAGTCCTAAGTCTTTACCTTCTGGGTGCTGTTTGTCCGCCTGTTTAGGAGCGTCCTCAGAGTGTTGAGGCAAGAGTCCCCCAGAGTTACTTGGCTCTCATCTGACTCCACACTCCGGTCAGAGGGGCTGTGCTGCCCTCGTCTGGGCCCTAGGTGGAAGGCTGTTCTGCAACCTTAGGTTCTGGTTGTGGCTGCTGCAGTGTTAAAGGGAGAGTGACCTCTCTGGCTTAATAAGTTAGGCTAGGGGACAGTTACATTTCTTAACTGTTAAAAGTAAGCACTGCTGAAGGGCACCATTTGTAACTCTGAGGGGTAGTTTCTGTAGCAAGAGCTTCACTGAACTTGTTACGGTACTCGGTACTCGTTGGGGAATGGCGTGTATGTGTTGTGGTGCTGTAACACATTGTGTCCTGTCTTGTAGCGTAACCTCCTCTGAGAAGGTGGACAAAGCCCAGCGCTATGCCGACTTCACTCTCCTCTCCATCCCGTATCCAGGTAGGGAGCTCCTTTCAGGGTCTAGTCAAGTGACAGGCTTCCAAGGGCTGGGGGCCCTCGGAGGCGGTCAGCAGGCCTTTTTACTTAGGTACATAAGTGTCCCAGGGCTTTCCAGGAGGATCTTGTGTTGGTCTGCGGAGCACACTCTGGCTCCCAGTCTAGGCTTTCGCACTCAGGGCAGGGCGCTGTCCTGAAAGGGGCTTTCTCCTCAGAGGGGTCCCAGGGTTGAGTCCTGGCTCAGGTACTCACGACCACAACCTTGAGTGAATTACTTCATCTCTCCCAGCCTAAGGTTTTCTCAGGTGTCATTTGGAACTGAGAATGGCTTAGCTCAGTATTTTGTTGTCAAGATTGGATGCGATCACATTTATCAAAGTGCTCTGTGCAGGCAAAGTATAAAGTGACATTGTTAGTACTGTGGGTCAGCAACTAATCATGGTAGTGTGGCCCGAGTGGCTCTGAACCTTTGCGTGTCTGAAGTTGGCCCAGGCAGGGCTGTTCCGGTGGTAGAAGAATATAATTGCTCTGCCCCCAGTTGTACATAGTTGGTGATGGCCTCACCACGTTGCAGAGCATGTCGGTGTGCACAGAGCTAGCTGCATTGTCTCCGGTGTATAGACATGTATGCAGCCTGTACCCAGGGCAATATTCTCTGCCCTGGATACTAAAGCTGTGTCGGCCCAGTTGATAACGTGTAAGCTTTCTGGCAATAACCTGCTTGTTCAGCAAGGGAGGCCAAGGAGCCCTGACACCAGTGTACGACTTTGTCAACAAACAGCAGGAAGTGTACTTTTCTCCTTGAAACGTCTCTCCTGCTTCCCAGCACCAGCATCTGCCTTCAGTCCTGTGCTGGACCTTGTCTCCTCATCTTGTAGCCATATAGCCATTAGCAAGGGCAGGCCAGTGACAGCAGTTTCCTGTATAGCCAGGAGGCCTTCTCGTTAGAACTGCAAGTTCATCTAGTGCCTAGCGGGGAGAGCGTATCCTCATCATTGTAAGCTGGTAACCCCGGATAGCCTGGTGCTCTTACAGTGACTTCCACCAGAGTCTCTTCCCTCTTCTCTGCCAGCTTAGCATTTGGTGCCTTGCAGAGCTGGGCCTGAGTCCCAGCCGTAGCACTGTGTATCCTTGAACAAGTCCCTTAAAACCCTTCTGAGCATCGGTTGCATCCTCCATAAACTGAAGATAATGGTGCTTATTTCAGAGTTAAGTGCCAGACCCATCCCTAACAGGGGTTTGTAAACACCAGGCCACATGACGGGTACATGGGAGATAAAGCTTAGGGGGGCTCCTCCTCCCCAAAAGCCACTTCAGGCAGCTGCAGACATAATGGTGATGCATGAGCTTGACGGCATCAGAGCTGCGCTGTGACAGGAGTGTCCCAACCATGGCGTCTTAAGCTGGAACTGCCAGGTAGATCTGGCTTTCAGATCAGGCTCTCGACTCCCAGGAGACACTTTGAGGACACTTCACCAACGGAAGTACTCTGTGGAACAGGAAAGGTCCGTGTTGCCTGAGGAACCAAGCATCACTTTCTTTGTTTATATTTAGGCTCGAAGTAGTTTTGCTAGAAGTTTGAAAACCACTGCTCCAGAACAGTAGCACAATGTCCTTTCTGCTGTAGTTTGGCGTTTGTTACGACTCCCGAAATATTAACACCCTGTGTTTGACTCAGTTATTCATTAGGCCGTAATCCAGCTAACTTGGGGGTAAAGATGTTCATGACAATGTCTGTTTGTGCTAGCAAAACATGGGAAATGTCATCATTGATCGGAATAATGATTTACCTAAATGATGGTACAGCCATTGATGGTAGAATGAAGTATTGCATAGTCGGAAAGACGCATTAACTTTTGACATGGAACAATGCTTAAGAGGCTAAGCAGGATACAAAATTATATAAAGTAGTCCTCCCTTATTTGCAGTTTCATTTTCTACAGTTTTGGTTATCTGTGGCTAACCAGGATCTGAATATATTAAATGGATGATTCCAGAAATAAACACTTCACAAGTTTTAAATTGCATGCCATCCTGAGTAGCATGATGAAATCTCACGCTGTCGTGCTCTGTGCTGCTCAGGATGTGAATCATCTCTCTGTGCAGCCTTTCCATGCTGTTGACGCTATACCTGACCATTAGCCACTTGCTAGCCATCTCGGCTCTCAGATCGACTGTCATGGTATCACAGTGCTTGTGTTCCAGTAACCCTTATTTTACTTAAGTATGGCCCCAAAGCACAGGAGTAGTGATGCTGGCAACGTAGACATGCCTACGAGGGGCTATGAAGTATTCATATGTATAGGAAAAACAGTACATATAGGGTTCAGTACCGTGGGTGGTTTCAGGCATCCACTGGGGGTCTTGGAACATATCCCCCACGAATCAAAGGATGACTGGTACAATTTTTTCTTTTAAAAAAGATATTTATTTATTTTTAGAGAGAGGGGAGGGAGGGAGAAAGAGGGAGAGAAACAATTACTGGTTGCCTCTTGTATGCCCCCAAACTGGGGGCCTGGCCCACAATGCAGGCATGTGCCCTGACCAGGAATTGAACCAGCAACCGTTTAGTTTGTAGGCCAACCTTTAATCCACTGAGCCATAGCAGTCAGGGCTACAATTTCAACTACATAAGGGAAAAAGTACTTACACAAAAGGTTGAGAAGGAAATATGCTAAAATTGTAAGATGATATGCTCTGTGAATTTTTTCCCGTTCTTCCCAAAATGTTTATATGCTACATCTGATAGTTTCTATATTGAGGGGAGGGTGGGAGGGATCAGTGAAAACAAAGGCAAGGGTTGGGGAGTCGCCATTGCACATGCAGGTAAGAGGACATGAGAAGCACTTTCTACTTTGTGTATTCATGTTCTTGAATTTCTTCACATGCTTGTATTAATTCACAAAAAGGAAAAGAGCCCTGGCCAGTGTGTCTCAGCTGGTTGGAGCCTCGTCCCGTAAACCGAGAGGTTGTGGGTTCCATTCTCAAAGTCAGAGCACATGCTGGGTTGTGGGTTCGGCCCCTGGTTGGGGTGTGTGCCAGGCAGTTGATTGATGTTTCTCACATCGATGTTTTTCTCCCTTACTCTCCCCCTTTCTTTCCCTCCATCCAAAATCAATAAGCATGTCCTTGATAGAGGATTTTTAAAAGGCGGGGGTCGGGGGGGACGACAAAATTACCATTATCCAAACCAGGTCACTGAAATGGGCTTTGCGAAGGTTTCAGGGCCTCATTTAAGCCCTCTCATGACTTTGAGGCCCAGACAGGAACTACAATGGTATCAGTTCTAGTTCTGTTAATCCAACTTGGGCTTAGATGGGCCCTTGAAAGTGAGAAGTGTTCTGGGAGCACTTCCTTCACGGCACCAAAATAGATTCACCAAAAACTCCAAGCATGAGTCTGATTTGCTTCCTCCTTGAGTGTGGCTCTTCTCCCTCCACGCAGTCCCATTTCTTGGCCTCTCAGTAGGTTCAGAAATCTGTTCAGGTAATGCATGTTAGAAATTGCCCTGGGTACCGAGTCTATTTTAATTCTATTCGTTTCTCACAAAAAATTACTTCTGCATCATAGGCTGGTCAGAACTCATCCTAAAGTCTACGTTGTTGATTTGAGCAACTTGAGTTTGAGAAAACAGCACTTCGCAGGAGCTCTGAGAGATAATGGGTATCTTCTTAACCTGGGCTCATAGCTCAGTACCTTTATCTGATGTATTTATATTTCTTCTTTCTCCCAAAGAGGCACCCAAGAATAGGCTGAAGTGTTATAGCTGAGGATTGTTCCCTGACTTCTGAGGCAGAAGTGAGGTTTGGGGGATTAGAGTGCAAAAATGAGCAAGGGGAGGGCCCAGGCTACTGAACACACGGCCCGCGTCTCCAGACCTTCTTCTCCAGAGGAACCTTTTCTTTCTTCCTTGGGCCTCAGACAGGAACTTGGCCCCAGAGCAGTAGCTAGAGAATTCCATTGGAAGTTTTTGGCTTGTGGACACTTCCAGGGAATTTGGACAACTATTTTGCCTTTGGGGATCTCACCAAAGTGGCACCTATGGCCAAAGCCACGTGCCCTCCAGTTTGCGTTGGCCCTGGCTGAGGAACTGAGAATCACTGCAAGAAGTTCCTTTCAAAGTGCCTCTTTCCTGTCCTTGTGGCCTGAAGCCCCAGCAGCCCACGGGTGCTCACTGTGCAGTGGTGTGAGAGCAAGCCTCACTCTTTCTGAACCAAGCAGGCGACTAAGCCGCAGGGCTGGCACTGTGGGCTCTCGCTGCAGCAGCGTGGCGATAGTGGCATGCTGCCATTGAGTGCCGTGTGTACCCGTGCTCTGCCAGGTATTTCATGTGTGTTACTTCGTTTTTTCCTTACTGTGTTACAAATGAGAAAATCAAGGCTTAGAGAATTTAAACAACTTGTTCTCAGTCACAGAGCTACGCAAAAAGTTGAGATTTGAAGCTGGGAATGCTGCCGAAGCCCTTTCTCTCCACTGTTCCGATCCATGTTCTTGAGGGTTTACCCTAGTGGAGTTTTGTAAAATTTTTCCGGCAAAGTACCCCTTGGCCAGGTTTGTTGGAGAGAGGCGTGTCTCCTGAGCACCTGTCCATTTCAGGCACTGTCTGCGGTCCTTTCCAGGATGTCAGTGTTGGTCCTCACCGAAAGCCTGCAGGGTTGGGATCAGAGCAGAGGGCGGTGATCTCCTGTAACTGCATAAATGGCTGAGATGGTGCTGACAGGGCTCAGGTGGTAAAACGTGTTTTGTTTGCTGGCTGTTGGCACTTCAGGGGCATGTAGGACAAAGGGACCTGAAACAAAGGAGAAGTGGCCAAATAATCAGCAAGCACAGATGGGGAGAGATACAGAGAGGCGTGCAGTCAGGTCATACGTCCTCAGGAAGGCATGTAACTAGAAACCAGAGGAGCTTAGGAGGCCTGTTCTCTCTCTCTCACCTGCCCATTTTATTTCCTTTCTGCCTACCCCACCCTACGCACATACGTCGTGTTAGCTGTGACTTCATCTGGGGCCTACCGGTGTGGAGGAGTGTGTGAGCTGGTGGCCACCATGGTCTGCCAGCACTCGGGCATCTCAGGAGACTGGGCTGGAAAGAGTGGTGTCATAACTCTGCCCTTCTTTTCCAGGCTGTGAATTTTTCAAAGAATATAAGGATCGGGATTACATGGCTGAAGGGCTCATTTTTAACTGGAAGCAGGTATGAACAATAACATTTGTCAACTTGGGTCTTAATGTTTCTTTGTAAAGGGAGACTGTGGAGAGCAGCTAGCAATCTTTTTGGAGAAAACAACTACCCTTTTTCTTTCTTGTCTCTTCCCTGAATGAATCTCATTATTTTCTCTCTCTCTTCTTGTATATAAATGTTTACATTCTCATCATATAGACTTTACTGTCTCCCTTTAGTTTTTCCCTTTCTTTAAAGGAGTTTCCAGGGACAAGGTAGGAAAGGTCCTTCCTCTTTGCTCCGCTGTCTGTGTCAAGAGGAGGACCAGCACTCTGTCCCTTCCCCAGCCAGGGGGAGCAGGCCACAGGAGCCTGCTGGAGGCTGCATGCAGGTCACTCACATCGGTCTCAGCAGTAAACGGTCGAACGGCCAGCTGAAAAGCTCTGCTTGGCAGCAGTGTCTGGTCCCTCTCATTTTTAAGCCCTCGCTCCCAGCGTAGCAGAGGCGTCGGGCCCAGAGAAGGCAAGCACTGTGAAGGGACAGCATACCTGCCTGTGGTAGCCACACCTTCAGGGCCACAACCTGCCCTGTCACCATGGCTTCTCATGGCCAGCCTGCATCTCACAGGTGTCTTTTTCTGTCCCCAGGACTACGTCGATGCCCCATTGAGCATTCCCGACTTCCTGACTTGCTCTCTAAACATTGACTGGAGCCAGTATCAGGTGAGGGGCCTGACTCTAGCAGGGCAGAGTAGGGGAAGGAGCCAAGGGGACCGTTGATGCCTGTCCCACAAGTCCGTCATGCAGATAACTGAAGAGCTGGCTGGTGCCCTTTGACCTTTCACAGCCTAGGAAAAAAGGAACTTATTGTCTGTTTAACTTTCTGACTTCTGATTTGCTCTTGGCCCAGAAAATACACGCTTTCTGAACGTGACTCACTCGAGGATTTGCATCCACCAGGGGGTTCTTTTTCCAGAGGACCTCTTGGTGGCTGCTTTCTAGCCCTGGGCTTTAGTGACTTTTCATTTTTCCTTTTAAATGCATGTTCTGCCAGAGGAAGTGCAGAGCTGCCTGACCCCATTTGATTATAGAAACTTTAAAATTATTTCCATTGTGCTCCTCTTTGTCTAACATGGAAGAGGCCTCAGCCTCCCTGGATGGAGCCATCTCTCTGCTGTGTTTAGTCCTCTGTACAAGTTCGAAGGCTGTCGGCCATCTCCTGGCTACTTGCTTCACCCAGGACAAGTAGCCTTGTTCTCCCACCACCTTCCCCGCATCTGTCACCTCGGTCTGGGCTACCTCCCAGCCTCCTCTTGCCTGGCTGAGACATTGCCTTCAGGATTTGGCCTGGATATTCATTCTAGGAAGATTTCCCTAATATCTTTTATCCCACATTTCCAGGGTTGGATGTCTTTATCTGCATTCCCATTGACCCCCTGGGTATATCTATCATGGAATTTTCCACTGAGCTGTGGTCACTGATTTAGAGATCTGTTTTCCCATCTCCAGTAGACTGAGCTCCTGAAGGATGGGGAACCATGGCCTGTGCAGCACAGAAATGCACAGAGCCTAGAGCTGGAAAGGCCCAGCCAGTGACTGCCTTGAAAACATCCTGTTTCCCTCTTCCTCCTCCTCCAGGTCTGGACAGTTCCCTTCCATCCGGGAGGTCTCAGAGAGGCCCCACCCACTTGTTAAGCAGCTATGTGCCCCCATATGATCTTGGATTTTGTCTTCAAGGTAGCAAGTGGTCTGTAAAGGTAGAGGTTGTGCTTATCTCATTTTATCTTGTACATTCAGCCCCTAGTCACAAAGCAGGAGCTTCATGACTGTTTGCGTGAATGAGTTAAGAGTGGTGTCAGGTCTTTATGCAGGTGTTTCTACAAGAGAAGGAGTTTTAGGAAGGCGAGCAGGCCAGTTGTTTGTTGTGCCCCAGAAGCCTGGGGAAGGAACAGGTTCAAGGGCCCTGCTTCCTTCTGAATTTATTGTATGCAGAGGTATCACGTCATACTTATTCTCCCTTGTGGCATATTCTTTCCCCTTATGTAGATGCGAACTGGATCTGATAAACTTACCAAACAAGATGCAACTGTAGGGGTTCAATGTGTTGACACTGACAAGGACGTTTCTTTCTCTAAAAAGGAGTCCTGTCTAATACAAGCCCTGGATCTAGGCCCCGGCTTGCTCAGCCTTTTTTGCGGGGCTCTGTGGCCTTGAGCAAATGACCTCACTTGTCTCTGAAAGTAGAGTTGACAACACCTATTTCAGTGCATGGCGAGGTTCAAGTATGATTACTGTGCGAAAGTGTCCTCTTAACTGAAATGCCAATTTTAATGACGATAATTAAGAACTAGGCTACTAGCTAGCTAACTCAAGGGAGTGAACACTAATAATGTTCCAGACACAAAAGTAGAAGGGCATGGCTTCCTCCCAAGAGTCCTGCCTCTCCAGTTGCTTGTTGTTCTTCCTGGGCCTCCTACCATCCTCCTCCGCAGCCAGGTGTAGGTTCTGGCCTTTCAGTCCCTTCAGCATGGGGGTCCAGGACTCCGCTCCCTCCTCATCTCCCCCAGTGATCTCATTCATCAGTCACTCCATTAGCCTACTGCCTCTCTTGGCAGTCTGCATCTACATCATCTTCCTCAAGCATCCCTCCATGCAGCCACCTCAAACACAAGCTGTCCAAAATGGAACTGGCCACAACCTACAGCACCCCCAGGAAGGCCTAGATGCCTCCCCTGGGGCACCATTTACATAGATGCTCAGACTTGAAACTTCAGTGCTTTTCTTCCCTCACATCCGTTGCCAGGTCCCACCAGTTCTCTAAATCTCTGTCCCTGGTGAAACTCTCTGGTCCTTCCTGCCTCCATCTCTTTGCCTAGTTCAGGCCACAGTCATCTCAGTGAATCTCCTGTCTGAACATGGGGCACACGGAGGAGCAACTGGAAACAGTGAATGTAAAGCATTTGAATAGGGCCTCACAGGAAGCAATACTCAAATCATGGAGCAAGGTCATTATTGTCATCCCCTTCCCTAAAACCCACCACTGACTTTTTTTACCATTTTCCTCAGAATAGAGTCCAGGACCCTTAAGTGGCCCACCCAGTTCGTCCTGTCCCATCCTTGTTCTTGAGACTGGCCATCCTCTCCTCCAGCCACACTGGCCTCCTTTCAGCCCCTTCGGGAAGAGCACTTTCCAGGTTTGCACATGCTATTCTCACTGCCAGAAACATTTATCTGCTTTCCCTGCCCTTTTATATGTACGTCACCACCTCCAAGAAGCCTTCCCTAATGGTCCCCATGGAACAGGCTAGTCTCACAATGACACAGTCCCGCAGCATCCTAGAGGTCTCCTTTCAGTCTGCACACCTGCAGCAGTCTGCACTTTGCCTTCTCTGGATTGCAGCCCCTTGAGGGCTGAGTTATCATTCACCCCTGTGCCCCAGTCCGGGCCCTCAGGGATGTTCACAGTGGGAGCGCTCTGGCAGTACCTGTGAGGGTCTTGCTGCCTTCCCTGCAATCAGACCAAATTCCATAGAGGTCTTCTTTTTCTTTCTGTGCCCTAAGACCCCTTCCAGTGTCTTCTCCTCAAGCTAGCCCCTGACAGTGAATAGGTAGCGAAGGAACATTCTACAGGTGTGTCCTAGTACCTAAGCACTAGGCCGTGGGGATGCAGAGATGCCAAAATGGTTTCTGCCATTACTGGGCTCGATCTAGGAAAAGAGGCAACAACATAACCGTCACCTGCATAGTACAGGTGTCGACCAGCGGCCACAGAAGATGACTCTGTAGAGAACATAACAGGGCTGGGCCTTTGCATGAGGAGAGTGCCAGCCAGGGGAACAAGTACTCCGGGCGTAGAAACATAAGCAGGGGCCAGGTGCTCAACTCTGCACCCAGAGACTTTTTCCTGGAGGAAGTCGGATAAGAGAGTCAGAGGACGTTTTCATACATTTTTCAGGTCTCCCTCACCTCCTGCAATCCGCGCACCATTGTTTCTTTCTTTGGTGTTACGGGAAAAGTCTCTGCAGTGCAGCATGACTTTGATAAGAACCTGAACTTCGAAGTCTGGCAGGGCTGGGTAATGCTCCAGCTCAGCTGAGCTCTGACCTTGGGCCGCTACCATCCCATCACTCCCCAGCCTGTGGCTCCTACCCCAGGACTAGGTTCATTGTGAATTTGCTGCCTCTCCCTGGTTGTCAATGTCCCCTTCAAATAACCACCATGACTGAAGCTGTGCAGTTCAGTCATTGGTCTGGTCCTGCCACTCCTGGCCACTGCATCTTCCCCCAGCCCACCTGACTTCATTCCAGGGCTTTGTGCTGCATGGGTCTTGCCTCCTCCTGCTCTTCCCCACCCTGTGAGAATGAACCATAGCTTTGAGGGACTCTATTGGCAATGGTGTGTGTGGCACGCTTGAGCCAGATGAGTGGAGAGACCCCTGTGCTACTACAGATAATGACTTTATTAGTGCGGTGTTGCAGCGCCGTCTCTGGGGCTGCAGAAAGTGGGTCAGAACTCTCCAGGGGCTGTGGGAGGGTCAGGTAAATGAGCCTGTTTTCAGTTCCTGGGAAAACCATGCTAATTACAGGTGCCGTGTTCACCCTCCCCCCAGGGAAGCGCTCTCCACGCACCCTGCACAGCCGTAGAACACTGATAAGCAGCTGTGTGGAGAGGCTGCCCCACGGAAGGGAAGGAGACTGCAGAACTGGGTCAAGCCCCTCCATGGAATTCCAGATTACGAGTGGACCATTTGTAAGAGCATCTGGTCTAGGCCTCTTACTTGAGCTAGAACAGAGGCCCTAGTCTCTTTACAACCTTTGCCTATTTTTCGTCTTCCACCTTATGGGCCTCCCGTTTTAAAAGATTCTGTCTGCCAACAGACTACATTTATTATTCATCAAAAAACAGTATGCAGTGAATAGCAGTAGAAAGTGGGAAAAGTGTAGTAGATGAGAAGATTGATATTTTCCTTGGTTTCTGTGATGTGATAGCAGAAGAAGGAATGGCTCTTTCTGTTTGGCAGCAGTGGCCACCAGCTCAGGGCTCTTTGTTTGCCGCTTTTAACCCCCCAGAGAGCCCCGTGGGGAGCCCAGGGCCTAGAGGAGGCTGCTGGTGGGTTGCCCAGGCTTCTGCATGGCTTCCCCTTCCTCACTGTCACATTGGGATAGAGCTCGCTGAGTAGGGGGCACCCGTGGGGTGAGGGTGCAGGGAAAGGGGAAAGGAGGTCTCAGAATGGGGAATGAAATCTCCGGTTATCTGGTATTTAGGACCAAGAGCGTTGGGTACTTTATTTTTTAAATACTTCCAATGCCCAGTCTGAGTTAAGTATCTGTTTCTAGACCCCTATTATCTTTCTTCCCCAACAGAGTTGGGACCTGGTGCAACAAACACAAAACTACCTGAAACTGCTGCTTTCCATAATTAACAGCGACGGTGAGTCTGCCTCCACCTGAGCCCTCAAGCCATTGGATCTCCTGGGTGTTCCCAGGTCGTGACCCTGAGAATGTGTGTTTGCGGGGACCACACAAGTACCTTTTGCTCTGTCGTAGAAGGATTTGGGGATTCTCTTCTCCATTGGCAGCTTTATTCCACATCCTCAAAACCCTAGAAAACAAAATCATAAACTCATTACTATCCGAACCCCACGGGGTCAGCTGACTTTTGAGCATCAGTGTTGTGTGGGGGGCCAAAATGGCCTTTTAATTCAGAAAGATGAGTGGAAATCACTCCTGGCTTCTTACTGGGTTTAAGCAAAAGCTCAGAGAGGACCAGTCACCCACCCCGTTTGGCTGTTTTGATTGGATAGGACGTGGTGTCTCTGGAGCAGGCTGACTCTTACTTTTTGATATCAGTCAGGAATTCCATGGGATTGCACTTGCTTGAAGAAGTGGAAATACATTAGCTTATATAACCAACAACAGCAGAGCCAGGCGCCTAACAAATATCACAAAGAATCTCTTCTCATTTCTCATACGCACTGTCTAATTAGCTTCATGGCCGACAACCATCTCTGACTTGTTTCCTGCCATATAAACTCCCCCAGAAGAGACAGACTGCTTCTGTCCCAGAGCTCATGCTCATAGGCCCATCTCTGAACCAGTCACTGTGGCCAGGTTTGCAAAAAAGTCACATTCCTGTCCCTGGAGCTAGGCAGTGATTCTCTGTACTGCCCCTCAGGGGGCTTCCGGAGAGTGGGGTGTTGTAGGAACTAGAGAAAGCCTACTGTGTTTGGTGGGTGTCAGCCAGGGACCCTAAATGTTCTTGGGACAGCCCTGTACAGTGAACTGGCTTCCCCTGAGATACCCATAGTGCCCTCCCTAGAAATGCTGGGCAGTGACGTGCAGGTCAGCCCCACCTAGATGACTTGGGCAGAGTGGACTGTCCAGGCATCACTGCTTCCCTTACAGTACCCTGTAGCCAGAAGAAAGAGGTGCTGCAGACAGACAGGTGCCCACCCCCCACCCCTTTCTGGGACCAGATTGGAGAAGAACTTGGGGAACCCCACCAAGAAGCAGGAGACTAGGGGAGGTCTGGTTCTCACTCCAGGCCAGGGGGGATGGCATGTTTCCTTCTCATCAGCCTATGTTTGCTTCTCTTCTGGGTTCCTGAGTAGACGACAGCGGGCTGCTAGTACACTGTATCTCAGGCTGGGATCGGACCCCCCTCTTCATCTCTCTTCTGCGCCTTTCCTTGTGGGCTGTGAGTACGGATGGGCTGGGTGGGGGCTCAGGGAGCATTCAGAGGCCCATACCAAGATCTACCCTTCGGGAGTATTAGGAAGTAGATGATAGCTCCAGGGAGTAGAGATTTGGAGTGAGGTGGTGTGTTTAACCCTGTTTCTGGGGGTTGTTGGGCAGCCTTGCCACTAGGTTTGTAGCTGTGGTTCAGGTCCTGGAACAAGGAGGGGGCCTTGTCTCAGGGAGGTATCTTCCTGATTGTGGCACGTCTTCCCTGTCCCTTCCAGGATGGGCTCATCCACACGTCCCTGAAGCCTGCTGAGATCCTCTACCTAACAGTGGCCTATGATTGGTTCCTCTTTGGGTAAGCCTTTGGGGAATGTCAGGTTTTGGGTGGGGGCAGTGCCATGAGAACTGCGTTTCTGTGTGGACATGTGTGTAGTGGCTTCTGTGACAGTGTCTGAGGTCCCTGTGACTTGGGACCCCCTTTACCTCCCTATCTCGGCACTACTCTCTGTGACCTTGCCTTTTTGTTGCAGGCACATGTTGGTGGATCGGCTCAGCAAAGGAGAGGAGGTGGGTACTGCTCACAGTCTGCAAGCACATGCCAGAGCTCCCAGAGCTTGGGTTTTTTTACCCGCAAGAGGGACAGGATGGCAGTCAGTTTGGTGTTGACAGTCCCCTCCCGGTGTGCGCTGGGGTTAGGCAGCATGGCAGGAGACGCTCCAGCACCACAGCCCCCTTCTGAGCCTGGGTTCCTTTCCTGCGCTGTGGGGATAACATGCCCACTCGCTGCCTGTGACCTTCGTGCATCGCTCCTTTTCCCGCCATCCTTCTTACAGCTGACCTTGTTTTCTCCACTCAGCTCTGGAACCAATTTACAAGTCCTCTTCCGTCCCCCTCATCCTTACAGCTAAAACCCAGATGCTCTTCCCCACCGCCCTCTCTACTCTCATCACACCCACTTGGCAACTTTTAAGCCCCAGGGCTGTCCATGCAAATGGGGTCCTGCCCTGCTCCACACTGCCAGCCCAGCCCCAGAGCAGGCAGGGTCAGCTGGGCTCCAGGGTCTCCTTCCTGTCTGGGGCTCGCCCCTTCTTCCTTTCTACTCTGACCTCTCCACACCCATCCTTTTTTGCTGCTTTTCTCAGTCTTTGCCTCTTTAGTATCCTTGTTTTCCCTGAACACAGACCTAGAGTCAGACCTGAGTTTGAATCCAAGTTGTTCCACTTACTACCTGGGTGACCTTGCGGTGATGTGATTAACCTTGAGTCTCCTGCTGTTGGTCCCGCTGCCTCACAAAGAGAATGTGTCCACATGCCCAGCGTGGGAGCCACCATGCAGTGTTAGCTCTTTTTTCCTGCCCTCCTGTTCCCCCCTTATCTTCCTGAAACATCTTTATCACTCTCCTGAGGCTGCCTTATTTTCCAGGCATCTTATCTTGTGCCTCCTTTTGTTCCTCCCTCATAGCTCTCCTTGCCCCTTCCAAATTTCCAAGCACTTACTGCATCTGCCAGGGCTGCAGAGCTCATATGCCAGTTCTTCAGAGGTCTCCGTGAACTGTCAGAAACACCGACTTTGGTACTATAATCTGCACATAAAGCCCCTTCACAGTCACTCGTTTTGACACTCACTGGCTTTCCAGGACATCCTGCCCTCCATACCAAGTCCCCCACTCCCAGTGCAGGCCAGATTCTGCCTTCAGAGACTCTCTGCAGAAGATGAGGCTGAGCCCAGTGGGGTCTGGATTTAAACTCTGGCCATCTCTCGGCATATGCAAGAGGCTTTCCTCAGCTGAGAGAGTGGGTTTTCAGGGTTATGGGCTTTTCTCTTAGCCCCACTGGATCCTCAGGACACCGACTGATGCTTTGTGCTGCAGCAGGCCCTCCAAGTGGGGAGCGCCCATGGCCTGGGGCCTCCTCTTCCATCTGGTGTGGGGGGGATGAGGGGAGATGGTAGGTGGGGGTGGTGGATGGGAGGGGGCTGAGGGGAGGGTGCGACTGCTATCTTTGAGACAAAGATGCACAACAGCACTTCATATGTAACCATTCAAATGTTTTTGCTGTTTTTATAATTCATAACCCTTGCTGGGGGTTCCTGGGAGGTCGATACGAAGAGCTTCCATTTGTCTAGTAGATTGCGCAGTAGGGGCAGTTGTGCTGGGGCAGCTGCTGGTGTGTGGGTGACAACCAGCCCATCCTGTTGGCTGAGTGCTAACTCAGAAGTGTGACAGGGTCCCTGAAGGTCACGTCTCAACCCTGGCCAGCCCCCTCTGACTGAGGCTTTCCTCTGCCCTTCCCTGGCCCATTCCTAACCTTACCCATGATCATTTCAAGAAACCTCTGTTTGCTGTGTGGCACCCAGGCAAAACATGCTCCACAGGTCCAACTTGTATATTTGGAAGATTAAACTTGACATTATCATTAAAAAAAAAAATACATCGATGTTTTAAAAAATGAAAACAAAAAAACTGAGGCCTAGTAAATAGTACCCTGTTCCTCCCTTGTTTTTGAGGTTCACAGCACATTAGCATATTAAAGGCTAAAAAGTTTTTGGTGAAACCACCTGTTTAATTTTATGTAACACATTTTCATACCGACCTGACTCTCTCTCTCTCTCTCTCTCTCTCTCTCTCTCTCTTTTTTTTTTTTTTTTTTTTTTTTTTTTTTTTTTAAGGATATCATATGGGGCTCTGGGATACCATGAAGGGTTCATGTACCATACCTTTCAGAATCATTGGGGAGTCTTAAAAACTGCAAAGACTGTGCCTTTTGTGCATTTAAAGGGGTCCATCTGATTAGGGCGATGGCTGGAGGGGAGAAGGGTGGCGGGGATGTGGCTGGAGGTCAGGAGCCGCCTCCTGTTTGTGCCACCTCAGATTTAGACCTGCCTCTCATAGCTCCTGAGCAGAGCAGGAGCCACACCCTGGCTGCCCCTCATCCCTGCTTCTCCTGAACCACTGTTTCTGGGCATCTCCCCCTACAAAATTTTATCCCTTCCCCTTCCGTTGTATTCCTTAATTTGTGTTCATTTAATCTTTTTGCCTCAAAATAATCTCTCCCAGCTGTCCTTCTTTGTTTGCCTCTCTCCCTGGGATTCTTAGGAGAGGCCAAGGGGAGAAGATGCTGTGCTCTTCATCCTTTTCAGTAGCTTGAGATCACGCATGTTATATTTGAAGAGTTTGAAAAATCCCTGGCTTACCTTGCATTCCCAGGAAGGAAACACGATCCCTTCCTTCCTCGCCCCAGCCAAGTGCACTTGCCTGGCCTGCTAAGCCCTCTCTACCCCGCATACCGCATAGCATACTGCATGACGTTTACAGACCAGATTATCCAGCAGGGTCCCCAGAACAGGGCTGCTGTCCTGCAGAGGGTTGACCTGGGTGGCTGCCTGCCCTCTCCCGGGCACTCTGCCACCTAGATTCTTCTCTCTGGAGAAGACTATCTTTTCATATGTGCTGCTCTTTTGTTTCTTCAGATTTTCTTCTTCTGCTTCAATTTTTTGAAGCATATCATCTCCGAGGAGTTCTCTTCTCTGAAGACACAGAGGTAAGGAGAAGCCTGCTCTCACACTAGTGCCAGAGCGCTCTTGGAAGGGCCACTGTACAGCAGGCGGGGCCTTCTTTGCCATCTTATCCCTGCCCTGCTCCCCTGCATGCTTGCATGCTGGCCTTCTTTCCATGCCTTCCCTCTGAGGCCAGGGTATGGGTCCCTGGTGAAGGCTAGTGAATAAAGAGGCTCTTCTGCCTGTGAGGCAGGCTGGAATCCGCCTGCAGTCATGCTGTCAGAGAGGTTTTGGGACAGGTGAGTGGTCTTCAATAACCAGGAGAACAAGGTGCTGTGCTGTAGGAAAGCCAGCCCAAGGACAGGAGGACTCGTAACTCCCCACAGCCCAGCGAAAGCAGCCAGTTCTCCTGCCTGGATAGAGTTGCCCTCCCTGGGCTTCTGTAAAGTGCACCACTGTGCAACCCGTCACCACGGAGCAGAGTCTGCTCCCAGACTGGGAAATGCAGGAGTCTCGCTTGGCAGTTGCCTTAGGATCCCTATGAGAGTTGGTGTCTTTTCTGAGTTCCCTTGCCTTCCAAATTCAAGCTCCTAGTGTGTTTGGCTAGACTTGACTTCTAAGGGGCCAAGCTGACAGGAAAGAGGCAGGCTTTGCTGGTCTCCCAGAAGTGGGTCTGGGATTTTGCAACACTCTAGGGTAGAACCTTATGTTCATTAGTTGCCAGGGAGTTAAAGCTTCTTTCCCAGGTGAGCAGCATGGGGCTGAGGGGTCGAAGAAGACCCCCGCCCAATCTGGAATTCACCATTCTTGGTTCTGTTTACAGGAGGAAGAGTTTGCCAGCCCGGGATGCAGGCTTCACCCTGGAAGATATCTGCATGCTGAGTGAGTCACAGGCCCCAGCAGATTTCCCTTCCTCTGTTCTTCTTTTTGACTAAGGACCGCACAGGAATTGTTTTTTTCTAAGAAGCTTCCTTCTCCCATTGTATGGTATGGAAGAGGTGGGGGACCAGTAGTGGGAGAAGATAATGTGCTGAACAGATGGCCTTGGCCTCTTTCAGGACGAAAGGACCGTGGCAGCACCACCAGCCTTGGCAGCGACTTCTCTCTGGTCATGGAGAGCTCCCCAGGAGCCACTGGGAGCTTTACCTATGAGGCCGTGGAGCTGGTCACTGCAGGAGCACAGACTCAAGCAGCTTGGTGAGGGGCCAGGCTGGAACTAAGCTTGCTCACAGCTGTGGCCCAGGGTCACCAGCTCCAGGGAGTCCCAGGAACAAAGGGGCCTCCAACAGTAGGGCTGAGAGCACAGCTCTGTGCCCTGCTGTTTCTTCTGGGCCTTGGAGGCCAGCCATCTGGTTGGTGAGGGGCACTGCCTGTGGTGGCCCAGGAGCATGAAGGGCTGGGGCTGCCTGTGAAATCACGGAAGAAACGACAGGGCTGGGTGAGGGAAAGCTAAATGTTAAAGGGACTCCCTGGGGGAGCTCCCTTGTATTATTTGACTGGGAAGTGGGGGACAGTTTAAAAAGAAGAAAACAAGAAGCAGTGAGTACAAAGTGGTGATTGGGAATTGGGGACTTGGTTGAGTCAACTCCTTTGAAAATCTGGTGGAATCTGAGAACCTGATGACTTTCTTCCTAGAAAATGGCTCAAGATTTTGTATAACATTTGGAAGGAGGGGCAGTTACTGAACTTTTAGTTAAAGATCTGTTTTCTAGCATGCGCTCTGAGACCAGTAGGTATTATTTGGATGCCACAGCCCTTCCATGAAGACCCAGCTCTTGCTGCCATGGCCGAGTCTAAGGGAGTATTGATGTGTGCCCACTCCCATATGGCATTTTCCTGCTGGAAGTAAAGACTGGACCCTGAGATTTGGTAAAAGTAGGGCTCGCCTAGAGCAGCCCCTTGGCCAACAGTCCTCCTCTTTCCACTGCAGGAGGAAAAGCCACTCATCCTCTCCACAGAGTGTGCTCTGGAACCGGCCACAGCCCTCAGAGGACCGCCTGCCTTCCCATCAGGGGCTGGTAGAAGCCAAGTCTTCCAGCTCCTCCTCCTCGAACCATTCTGACAACTTTTTCAGGATAGGTAGCAGTCCCCTGGAGGTGCCCAAAGCCAGGTGAGGAGCTCCAAAGCCTCTAATGTTGGAGGTAGCTCGCCCTCCCCCCCTTAATAAGGCTGGAAAGTGGGGTTCCAGCACTTGAGATGGTGCCTCAGGTGCTGTCTTGGGACAGGGTTCCTGGCATATGGCCTGGTGCTCAGTGTACCCAGGAGGCCAGAGGGAACTGACACGCTTGCAGGCCAGCTCACTGTTTGGAGGATGGGTTAATGTTTGGGTACAGAGCAAGAGGTGGTTCCAGAGTGGTTTGAAACTCCTTCCCAGAGCCCTGGCAGGTGGGGGATTCAGAAGGCATAGTGGTTGTGATGTGAATTGGGGCTGCCTTCACCTGTTGACTTTGGCAGGTCTCAGCCCACCACCCCACCCCTTCCCTGTGGACCTCACATTCTCATTAAAGAGATGAATCTAGATCCTTCGAGTCCCTTCTGGCACTCACATTCTGTGCCTCAATTGGTGGAGCAGTGAGAAGAACAGATAATAGGGAGCTAGGCTAGATGTGCATGGCTGGGGCAAACCTCAGGAGACTGCATGCTGGGAATGGGAGCACCTCAGTCATGACGGACGGGTGTGGCTGGAGTTGCTGCAGGAACGATGTTTCCTAGATGAGATTGAAGCTGAGCATGCACAGGGGCTTGGGCTTGAGGGATGGTCTGGCTTTTGGGGAAAGCATTTCTGAGCTGAGCCCATACCACTTTTTCCATGTCATCCTGCCAGGGAAAGAGTTCTGTGCATTGCTTTGTTTTCTAAAGCCTTGAGAATATCTGATCCTTCTGGAGAGAACAAAGCAATGCGGGACTTAAGAAGTTCTTAATAAATTCTAGGGAGAAACAGGCATTTAGCAGAAAAAGCATGAACATTGAAGTCCACCCTGGATTTGAGCCCAGCTCTGCCAGAGTTTCAGGCCTTTGTTGTAATGAGCCTGTACCAAGGAGGAAACAAGGAGCCCCAAAGTCACAAGCATATTAAACAAGGAGAAACTTGAAACTTCTGGAACTCCCCCCTCATTGCCATCCTCTGATTTTTCTCTGTGGGCAAAAGCAGGCATTGGAGGAAGACGGGGAAGAGCCCCCTCCCCATGCACACACAGCAGATCAGTTGTAGAGCTCCAGACTGCACTGTCCAGATGGGTCTTACACACTCACTTCTGCAAGTGAGCCCTTCAACTTGGAGCACTAACATGTCTGCCAATGCTGTAATGAGTCTATCCAACAGAGACCACAACCCCTCTGACCCCACAGGAGGTTTAGGGGGACTGGCGGCTGAGCAGAGATCATGTGCAGCAGCAAGTTCACATGCCTGTGCTCGTTCCCCTCTGTGGGCCCGCTGCCGTGCCGCCCTTGCATGCCCAGCTTTCCTGGGGCAGGTCCGGCTGCTGCAGCACTGTGTGACCCTCGCCTTTCTGGGCTGGAGCTCTTGCTCATCGTCTCTGCCTCCTTTTCTGCCTGTGCAGCATTGCTGGACACCTGGGAAGGAAACGAGAAGATTCCTCTTGGCTGCTGTGGCCCTGCCCTGGTGTTAACTATCTAGCTGCTGGGGGTTCCTCTGCTGAGGCAGCAATCCATCACCTCTTCCCACACCCCAGCTATTTATTATTCCCATCTTCCCACCAAAAGAGCATACTTTCGGTCTTGTGCTGGTTTCCCTGAGCCTCACTGGTGGTTCTCCACTTGACTGTGGGCCTCAGACTCCTATGGCCAGTCCAGGATAGCAGCGTTGGGGTATCCTCTGACTCCTCAGCCCTTTGGACCAGGCAGGGCCTAATTGAGGCTGGGACAACCGGTCCAAAGTAGGACACAAAGCCTTGGAAAGGCGTGAGGTGGGCTGCTGTGAGGTGTTTGATGACTCTGCTGGGCTATTCTGGGAATGCCCACTTGGAGCCCAGCGGGGCTGGCCAGGCAGCAAGGTTCTGGATTGGATGCCTATTTGCTAGAGGTTTTGAAAGACTAGATTATTCAGGTTTGGAGCATTCTAATTATGTATTTCCATTAACATTAAAATTAATTTAGTCTCTTTTATCTTAAAGTGCCTGAGGGATCCTGTCTTTAGCTTCCCTGCCTCTCTTAGGTAACAGTAGCCAATCAGCTTTTTAGTGCAGTAGCGGGTACTGTATGGAAGGAACCCTTTAGTAAAGCTATCTGTGACGGCCAGAATTCCCCTCACAATGTGAATTCCCTGGGTTTCATGTGCTCCAAATTCCAAAATTCTCTAAGGCAGGGCTTCCCTATAAAAGGAATCAGTAAAGCTTTGTTCAAAGTGAAGAAGTAGGTGTTGGGTTGGGAAGAAACTTCGGTGGGGGTACTGCTTCTTACCCAGCCCTAACCCATACCTCTCACCAGAAAGACTGGTGGCTTTTTTGCATTGTCAACTGCCACTACAGCAGATTCTGGCTGAGCTTCATTTCTGGACCATTGTTAAATCTGTCATCAGCTACAGGGCTGGGAAGAGTGAAGACCAGTGCTCTGAGCTCACGCCTCCCCAAGCCACAGTTAGTAAGTGGCCCAGCTCCAGTCATGTGGCCTTGGTCTCTGTTCCAGAGTCAGACATCCTTAGGGGTCAGGGGTTGCTAGCACAGCATGCTTGAGGAGGAATGGTGCCATCCCTGAACCCAGCATGAAGCCAAGCTGCCTGAAGAGCCAATGAACTTGGCTGAGGGTCACCTAGCAGCCTGGTTAAAATAGCTAAGTAGCAACATAGGAACCAATTCTGCTGCCCAGGCAACTGCTCTTCCCCGATCCTCCACCACCTTCTACTGCCTGCTCATTATAAGCGGTAAGCTCTGTTCCAGGCTGTGTTTGATGAAGTAGAGAAACCAGATTGCTTTCTGCAATGCACGGGTTCCTGTCCCACGTATGATGTGTTCTTGCATGGGGCCGTAGCTCCAGACCAGTGATGAATATGAGAAGCCTAAAGACATTGCTAGCTTGAGACCTGAGCAGAAAACTTGGAGCCCCCAAAACACCTCTTCTTGGACTTGTGCAGAAACGCAGAGGCCCCTGGTTGAGTCACACACAGGCACGCACACTTGTGCCTATGGTTAAAGGCCAGACTGGAAGTTAGTTTTTCAAGTGGTGTTTGTTTTTCAAATGTGTAAGAAAGCCCATTCTAGCCATCTCTGAAGTCAGTTGCTCTGTGAATTCAGGCCCTTGTTGAACTGAAGGATTCTTCCTTTAACGCCCTGTTCCTGGAGGTATTTACTCAGATAGAGGCTATGAGGTCATCACCTGAGGGCTTGGAGGTTGATGAGGGGCAGGTGTGTAGATTAGGAGACATCTAGTTGCCTCAAAGTCTAGGATTCTGGGTCTTGGCTTAAATATTCATTCCCAGTATGACCTCAGACTTGGCACTTGGCAGTTTAAACAGTAAAGGAAAATAGTGGTTCATGTGGAGAGATCCAATGGAAAAGGCAGCCTTTGGTTCTCTCCTCTTGCCTCCTACATGCCATATTTATCTTCTCTCCACCTTCCCTAATGGTGGCTGGTCACTCCTGGGACACTCTGCTTCCTTTCTCATATCCAGGGATCACACGCAGACCTCTTTTCCAGCCATAGATCAGAAGCTCTGTGCTTTATTGCAGTTGGAGGGTATGTGTCCATCAGTGAGGCCGATACCACCCCTTATCAGGAAGAAAGATAATGGCTAGCATGGCCTTTGGTCAGACCTGGGTTGCACTCCCAGTTTTGCCACTTCTAGTTTCTTGACTTGGAAAAAATCACTTCCCTTCTGAGCTCAGGTTCTTTTGTTTGTTTATTTGCCAGGTCTTAGTTTATATGGCTTCAGAGGGGAATGGGAGTTTTACTTAAGTGAATTTTAGAAATAAATGAAAATTTAGATATATTGCCAAACCTTGGCCTATTTTGATGTGGGGTTTATTTTAGATTTTATTTATTTATTTATTTTTAATATATTTTCTTGATTATGCTATTACAGTTGTCCCATTTTTTTTCTCCCCTTTATCTGCACCTCTACCTGCACCTTTATTCTCCTCTACCCTGCACCTCTCCTCCCACCAGCATTCCCCACCTTAGTTCATGTCCATGGGTCGTACATGTAAGTTCTTTGGCTTCTCCACCTCCCCCTGTCTATCTTGCATCTACCAATTACGCTTCTTATTCTTTGTACCTTTTGCCCCACTCTCCCCTCTCCCAATCCCCACTTATAATCCTCCATGTGATCTCCATTTCTGTGAATCTATTCCTGTTCTAGTTTTTTGCTTAGTTTGTTTTTGTTTTGGGGTTTTTTTTTAGGTTTTGTTGTTGATAATTGTGAGTTTGTTATTTTACTGATCATAGTTTTGATCATCTTTTTCTTAGATAAGTCCCTTTAACATTTCATAAAGGGCTTGGTGATGATGAACTCCTCTAATTTTACCTTATCTGGGAAGCACTTTATCTGCCCTTCCAGTCAGTCTAAGCTCTGCTGGGTAGAGTAATCTTGGATGTAGGTCCTTGCCTTTCATGACTTCAAATACTTCTTTCTAGCACCTTCTTTCCTATAAGGTTTCTTTTGAGAAATCAGCTGACATTCTTATGGGAACTCCTTTGTAGGTAACTGTCTCCTTTTCTCTTGATGCTTTTAAGATTCTCCCCTTGTCTTTAATCTTGACTAATGTAATTATGATTTTTTAAAAGATTTTATTTATTTATTTTTAGAGAGAGGGAAAGGAAGGGAGAATGAGAGGGACAGAAACATCAGTGTGTGGTTGCCTCTCGCACACCCCATGCTGGGGGCCTGGCCTGCAACCCAGGCATGTGTCCTGACTGGGAATAGAACCAGCACTCCTTTGGTTTGCAGGCCGGCACTCGATCCACTGAGCCACACCAGCCAGGGCCTATTTTGATGTGTTTTTGATGGGCAGATTCTAAATGCCTTATGATACCATCTCTTTTTGTTTTGTTTTTTGTTGTTGTTTTTGTTTAAACACCAATTTGTTGTTCTGTTTACTTATGCATTCATTGGTTGTTTCTTGTATGTACCCTGACCAGGGATTGAACCCACACCCTTGACTCAACGGGATGATGCTCTATAACCAACTGACATACCAGGCCATGGCTGTTTTTTAATTTTTAACAATTTTTTATTTTTTAATCACTGTTAGCATACAATATTATATTAGTTTCAGGTGTACATCCTGGTGGTTGATTATACATTTATATAACTTACAACATGATCACTCTGCTAAATCCAACACCCATCTAACGTCATACTTAGTTATGCAGTATTATTGCCTGTATTCCCTATGCCGCACTTTACATCTGCATGGCTATCCTGTAACTGCCAGTTTGTACTTCTCTATTCCTTTACCTTTTTCACTAATCCCTCCACCCCCAGTTCCCCTCGCATCTGGCAACTGTCGAAATGTTTCCTGTACCTATGAGTCTATTTCTGGCCTGCTTGTTCTTTCTTCTTTTTTAGATTCCACATACAAGTGAAATCTTATGGCACTTGACTTTCTCTGTCTGACTTACTTCACTCAGCACAATACCCTCTAAATCTGTCCATGTCCGTTGCTGATGGCTACATTTCATATTTTTTTATGGTTGAGTCATATTTCATTGTATGAATAAGTACCACTTTTTATCCATTCATCTATTGGTGGACACAAGTTGTTTCCATACCTTGGCTATTATAAATGATACTGCAATGAACATATGGATGCATGTGTCTTTTCAATGTGGTGTTTTGAGTTTCTTTGGATAAATACCCAGAAGTGGAATTGCTGGGTTCTTCTTTGTCTTGTTACGGCCTTTGTTTTAAATTTTATTTTGCCTGTAGAAATAGAGGCATGGATTCTTGGAACAGACTGACCACTGTCAGAGGGGAAAGGAGTTGGAGGATTGGATGAAAGGGGGTGAAAGGGATTAAGCAAAAAAAATATATATGTATGTATATATACAAAATATATATTATACACAGAACAGTGGGGTGATAGCCAGAAGGTAGGGGGAGGTAGGCAAAGGGGGGGAACAGGGAAGGAAAGATTTTGCTTGGGGTGGTAGGCACACGATGCAGTGTGTAGGTGATGTTTTGTTGAGCTGTATGCTTGAAACCTGTATGGTTTTGCAGACCAGTGTCACCCCAATAAATTCGATTGAAAAAAAACAATTGACTCAGATTTTTAAAAAGTCTATTTTGTCTGGTGTAAGTAGTGCTACCCCTGCCTTTTCTTTGTTTCCATTTCCATGAAATATCTTTTTCTATCCCTTGACTTTTAGTCTGTGTGTGTCTTTTGATCTGAGGTGAGTGAGTCTGTTATAGACAGAATATATAAGGGAATTGTTTTGTTATCCATTCAGTCACTGTATGTCTTTCGATTGAATTATTTAGTCTATTTACATTTAAAATAATTGTTGATACGTTTTTATTGCCATTTTATTATTCATATTTTTAAATCTTTTTTTTCTTTTTCTGAAAGAAGACCCTTTAGCATTCCTTGTAGTAGTGGTTTTGTACTGATGAATTCCTTCAGCGTTTTCTTGTCTGGGAAGCTCTTTATATATCCTTTGATTCCAAATGATAGCTTTGCTGAATAGAGTAATGTTAGTTGTAGGTCCTTGCTTTTCATCACTTTTAATATTTCATGCCAGTCCCTTCTGGCCTGCAAAATTTCTGTTGAGAATCATCTGACAGTCTTCTAGAAGCTCCCTTGTAGGTAACTAACTGTTTTTTCTCTTGCTTTTAAGATTCTATCTTTGTCTTCAATCTGGCTTTTAATTATGTATCTTGGTGTGGGCCTCTTTGGGTTCATCTTGTTTGGGAATCTGTACTTCCTGGACTTATGTATCTTTTTCCTTTACCAGGCTAGGAAAGTTCTCAGTCATTATATCTTCAAATAGGTTCTCAATTTCTTGTGCTCTGTCTTCTCCTTCCGGTACCCCAAAGATGTGAATGTTGGTACACTTGAAGTTGTCCCAGAGACTCCTTAAACTATCCTCATTTTTTTAAATTCTTTTTTCTTTTTGCTGTTCTGAATGGGTATTTTCTGCTTCCTTATCTTCCAAATTGCTGATTCAGTCCTCTGCTTCATTGCTGTGTTGTTGATTCTCTGTAACGTAGTCTTCATTTTAGTTACTGTATTCTTCATTTCTGACTGGTTTTTTACGTTTACTATCTCCATTCTTGTGTTCTCTCTCTTTGTTGGAAGTTCTCACTACTCTTCCAGTAAGTTCATTGAGCATCCTATAAGCAGAGTTTTGAACTGTGCATCTGGGAGACTGCTTGCCTCCATTTTATTTTGTTCTTTTTCTAGAGTTTTGTTCTGTTCTTTCATCTGGGGCATGTTCCTTTGTCTCCTCATTTTGCCTCCCTCCCTGTATTGTTTCTGCATATTAGATAGAGCTGCTTCACCTCCCAATCTTGGTAGAGTGGCCTTCTGTAGAAGGTGTTCTGTAGGGCCCAGTGGCACAGTCTCCCCAGTCACCCAAGCTGGGTGCTCCAGGTGCACCTCTTGTGTGGGCTATACACACCCTTCTGTTGTAGTTGTGAGCTCAGTTTTTTGAATCCCATCTTTAAAGTGGGAGTAATGATCCTGGCCTCCATCCATTTGGGTTTAAATGAGGTAATAGAGTGAAATACCTGGTACATAATAAATACTCATCTCTCCTGCAGATGTTCAGTAAACTGTATCTGTGGTTAAAGACCTGTTCTTATCAGTCACATATCTGAGGGCAGTGGGCCATATCAGGGCACTGGGCAGGTAAAAGGCCAGGCCAGATCTGTTTTTGTTTCACCTGTGTGGTTTGGGCCAATTCTGCTTGGATGGATGATTATGCTACCTCCTTCCAAAAAGGACTATCTAAAGATACCCGCCTAAGTTGGCCCACAGCGGGTATCTGGAAGGAGGTAGAGGGAAGGTGGAGGTGGCAGCCTTTTTGGTGCTCTGATGAGGGCCTAGGCTGTATCCATCTAAGGAGTGAAATATTGCCAAGAAGCCAACCTCCTGGTCCTTCTGAGCCACAGGGATGTGAACAAATGACCGTAGAAGCAACATTGGCTCCAGTTCTGCAGTTTGAAAGTAGCTTAGTCTCATGTTCCCTCTAGTTCCCTAGCCTGGATATGAGAGGAGGTGGAGCTCAGACTTTTTTTTTTTTTTTTTTTTTTCTTTTTTGCTGCTTTGTTTGTACTTGAGTAAGGGTATGAAGCAAAGAATATGGGGTCTAGTTAAAGATGGTTGAGTTACACATGTATTAAGGCTTTCTTTTTCTTCCTCCCTCCCTCTTTACCTTTCTTTATCTTTAGTGAAAGGTTTTCCTTTCACTATGCAGGTGGAAGTGCTCCCTTCTGGTGACTGTTTCCTTTCATCGTCAGGTAACCCCTGTAACCAGCTAATCCAAACTGGTACTTAGGAACACTTCTCTGCTTAGCACAGTCCCTTGCTCTCAAACCCAGGAGCTGAGTGGTTGCTTTTCAACCCTTTCTTTGACAAACGCCTCAAGTAAGAAGACTCATTTAAAGCCTGTATGCTCACTCTTGAAGACGATGCAAAATATGGCTGCTTGCTGAGATGGCTTCATGTCCCCTAGGGTCACGTCCCCTGATGCTGTCTTATGCTGCCTACTGCATCCCACAGCTGTCCCCTGACTGCTCCAGGTGTGGTTCTTGCCTGGTGGTGCTACCTGCTGGACACTGGGAAAGTAAAGGGAAATGACTAGCCCAGGAAACCAGGAATCCTTGCAGGGAACCTCTCTAACCACATTCCGTCTGTCTACTATTTTCCCATTGGCAGTGTGAGTCTCTGGTGGCCCTGAGGGAATAAGGCTGGGCATAAGAAACCCCCATGGTCCTTGCCCCAGGAGTGCCTCATTCTGCTCCACCTCTTCTACTCAGCATCCCTTCCACTCAGCATTGGCTCTGGTGTTTAGGAATTGTTTTCCCACAAACCACTACGACTGGGAAAGAAACTACCCTAAAGCTGAACAATAGATGAGGTTTGTAGAGCTAGGCTGACCTCAGCAGGTTTATGCTGACTGCAGGTCCCGGCATGACCTGGAGAAAGCACTGGGCAGGCGCCAGACTATGGCATATGGCTTGCTCTCTCCTGTCTCTTTGATTTACAGACCACATGAGCCCTACCAAGTTTTCCATCTAGAAACAAGGCTGCCCTGCTTTCTTGGGCACTAGGGGCTTCCACCAGGTAGCAGACCATGTCCTGTTCTCATCGCTGCTGTCACACACCTTCCGGAGTTTAGCAGGAGTGATGAATGTGGCAAGTCTCTTGTGTTACAGGAGGTTCTGATTCATGATGGCTTTACCGTAGAAAGCCATCTGTTTTTCCTGGTCTCAAGGTGGTTCCACTGTAGGACAAATCTGTAATCAAACTTGGCTTTAAAAATCTTTTATACTCACTAGCTGTGGTGCCTTGGGCAAGTATCTTCACCTGTCTGGGCTGCCATTTCCCTCTCTCTAAAATGGGGGTGGTTAAGGGTTGGTAGAGATGCAGTGCCTGGCTAGAGCTTCATTCAGGCGGCAGCTGCTTGAGGATAAGGTCAGCCTGGTGTGACTGGTGTGGGGCACTGTTGCCTCAGACTGGGAGCCCTTCACGTCAGCCAGCGGGGTGGGTTGAGGTCAGTGAATGTTTTTCTCTGTCCCCCACCTCCTATACCACTCTTCATGATTCTGTTCTGTTTCTGGGTCCCTGCGGGAGCACCTTCTGCTGTTCTTGAAATAAAGGATAAAGGGTCAAGCATCAAAGGCGATGCATCTCTGGGGACTGGGATATGGGGTAGCTGATGGAAGGGCCTTTGTTTGATGTTTCCCTATCTCCTCTCCTCCTCTTGTGCCCCTCCTGGCTGGGCTGCTGCCCCGAGATGGCAGAGCAGGGTTGGCTCTGAGTGGGAAGGAGGTGGCAGCAGTAGGTTCCCAATGCAACTTTCCTCTCCCTGCACCCCACAAACTTCCAGCTGAAAAAGGCCTGATGAAGCTGTCAAGTTGCCTGCCTGATTCATCCCTTCCCTCTGGGCATAGCCAGTGAGTTTGCTGGGTGTGCTTGTGAATGCAAACTAGAGCTCCTAGAAGGTGCTGCAGAGTGGGGGCTAGGGCTCCCAGCACCTCTTAATCTAGGTCACTGCCCTCCACTGTCCACAGAGGTTTGTTCTCTTACCTTTCTGAAAGGACCTCAGCAATCCCTGGGGTCTGCATTGCCTTCCCCACCAGGCTGCATGCTGGGAAGTGTGGGGTGATCCTGCCTCCCTCGTTCCTGGGGCATCCAGCCTTGCTCACCTCCTTTTGGTGCTGTTGAGATTGTACTTGCTCTGTCAGCCCTGATCCCAGGCTTTGGTTGCTGGCTCACCTCTTGTCACCATGCTTTGCTCTTGATCTTTTGCTCCTGAAAGTCTTTGCACTAAGCATTGTTCTCACAGCTGATCCTGCCTTACGGTCTATACTCTTCTTTCTTGATCATAGCCTCTCCGGCTGTCTTTGCACTTCTGGAGAAAGTGGTTGACTTTACAGATGCTCCACCAACAACCCTGTGGCCATGGCCCAGGGCCAGCATGGCCTCCCAACCCCTGTCCCTCCGCTGCTTCCCGTCAGGCATTTTGACTGACTGCATCGTCTCCCCTCTCTCTCCTCTCTGTCCCAGATCAGTGGACCATTCCCTGCCCGGATCCTCTCTCTCCACAGACTTTGGCAGCTGGCAGATGGTAACAGGCTGTGGCAGTATTCAGGAACGGGCTGTCCTGCACACAGACTCCTCTCTCCCTTTCAGCTTCCCGGAGGAGCTCCCTAACAGTTGTCTGTAAGTGTCTTGCTTGAGAAGGCAGGATGCTCCCCTGCCCATATCAAAAGCTGGTGAGCAATTAAAAGTGCTGGTTAGGAATGAGGCAGCAGCTGGCCCCAGGGAGCTGGCCTGGGATCCCTGCCCCACCCCAGTGTTTTGGCTAAGTATACCTCACTGCCCATGGACCCCTGAGGTACAAAGGAGGCCGTGTGGGCTGCTCAGGAAGTGCATTGGAATGTATGTTCACTCTCCCCAGCCTCCAAAACCGGGTGTCTCGAGGCACACCCTGAGGGAAAGCTGGCTGGACTGTAACTATAGACGATTCTATTTCTGTCCAAGGCTTTGCCTGACAGGAGAATCCTTTGAAAGCAGCACAGGGGGGAAGTGAATTGAAGGTAGGTGTATGGTGGAAACCGGAGCCAGAATGTTGCTGGGTTAGCCCTAGGGCTGTGTTCCTCCCTATTAGAATCATGGGTTCCTTGCCAACCCCTCTGCATTTTTGTCTTCTGCTTTTACCCGTGGTCAGAAAAAAATCAGCTGGTCATACTAAATCCCAAGCCTATAAAATCCAAGTCTCAATACTGGGCTTCCAGTTCTTGTAATATATACACTTGAGCGGCTGCCACTGTGGCAATTCCCTGACCCCTGCCTGCTCTGCTGCTGCTAGATGCCAGTGCAGGGAGAGCCTCTGGTGGCCTGGGGAGCTTCTGCGGGCCTGCTTCTCAGATGTGGCTGCCTGAAGGCCTTTGCCTCCCTACCACGGGTGAATGAACTTAAGGTGCTGGGGGTTCATCCCCACCACCAGAATCCAGCTCATACCTACCAGTGCTGACAGGTTGTCCTGGGGAGTTGAGAAGATCCCTGCTTAGGGCAGGCAGGGGCTGGACCTTGGGATTCCAAGATGGCACTCACCACCTCAGGCCCTGCAGCTGGGAAGTAGCTCAGGGACATCAGAAGCCACTAGTGCCTGGCACGGCCTTTGTAGCCAAGCCCGTAAGGGGCTTGAACTACAGCCAGAAACAAGATCCCTATCTTAGATTTTTGAAGGATTAAAAAAGGTAGTTGTCTGTACCTTTCTGTAGGTACTTTCTACTTCAGCCACACTGGCCTAAGTTATCTCTACAGTGAACAGACATCTCTGCCCCTGCTTAATAGCACCCCTCACTTTTACCTGGCATTAGCCACTGAAATAGGCAACTCCAGTCCCAGATCCTGTGGTTTATACCTTGGGCAGCTCTCTGAGCTCCTTGCTTAGAATTCTGGTTGGTTCTGGTGCCTCCCAGAGGAGGGCCAGGTTCTATGTGATCTCATGGCCTCCAAGACTGCAAGGAGGGGATGGGGTCAGGGTTGATTGTTGGCGAGGTAGCACAGTATCTGAGTTCAGTGCCTGGGCTTTGTTATCAGAGATATTTTAGTCCACATCCTAGCTGTTCTCACTAGCTATGTCTTGGGGGTGTCAGCCTTAACTTCTCCCAGCCCATTAGCTCCTCTCTTGAGAAAAGCTGACGGCACTATGGTAACTCCAGTCCCTGTCTACCCATTACCTGCTGTGTCCACAAGTGGATCGCATGTCCTCTCTGGACTCCGGTTTTCTTGTCTCTAAATAAGTTGTGATTTCTCCCCCTCTGCCTCCCAGAAATGCACTCATATGGACCTTTGGGTGTTCCTTGCAAATACAAACTGCTAATCTGAATTTCTCCTGGTTATATGCTCTGAGAAAAAGCTGACGATGCACACTTGGCTTCTAGCCTGTGTGAAACCTAAGGAAGTAAAGAAGATCTAGGGCCATGCGTCGCCCCCAAATGCCAGGAGATACTTTGGAGTTGTTTGTGGTGCTGCAGGAATCCAGTATCAGCTCCATTTTCTTAGTGCTGCTATGAGAGCTATTTGACTTTCTTTCTGCCTAGAACCTCCTCCTCCTTTCTCTCCCTCCCTCCCTCCCTCCCTCCCTCCCTCCCTCCCTCCCTCCCTCCCTCCCTCCCTCCCTCCCTCCCTCTCTCTCTCTCTCTCTCTCTCTCTCTCTCTCTCTCTCTCTCTCTCTCTCACACACACACACACACACACACACACACACACCCCACCCCCCCACCCCCCCACTGCCACCAGTCTACTTTCCCTAGATCTGTTCTCCCCATACTTACCCAGGACTGTCATTTATTTTTATACCTCCATCTGTTCCCCAGGCCTTGGGGTGCAAATCGTTTGGGCTTGGGAATTGTGGGCATTTCTGCTGTTTCTGACAGATTCCCAGGAGGGATTACCCAGGGATTGGTGGCTGGGGAAATTCTGGAGTGAGTGAGTTGGGGCTGGCTGTGGTGCTTAGGTGGATGGGAACGTGAGGGTTCATCTTAATGTAAGTGTGTCACCTGTCTCCCTCCATCTGAGTCCTGACCTTTCCTTGGATTCCATGTCCCTGCCACCTCTACACTGCATGCCTTTTAGTTCAGGGGCTGGGTGTGGCTGGTACCTCAGGCCTGTTCCATTAAAGAACGCTTCAGGCTTATACTGGTGTGGGTCAGTGGGTTGAGGCGTCACCCCACAAGCCAAAAGGTCACCTGTTTGATTTCTGGTCAGGTCCCTACATTGGGGGCATTCGAGAGGCAACTGATTGATGTACCCCTCGCACATTGATGTTTCTCTCTCTCTTTCCCCCGTAGTTCCCTTCTCTAAAAAAAAATATTTTTTTTTTTTAAGAAAAAGGACCCTTCAAGGTGTCAAACAGCCTTATATGGAATTCACATGTTGATAAGCCTGTGTCTTCACATACGTATTCCCCTTCTTGACTTACAGTTCCAGGCAGGGAGAGAAGAGGGGCTTTCTGTCCTCTATCTGTGATCAGTGTCTGTAGTGGCCAGGGAAGGAAAGGTACATGTCATTAGAAGAATACCGCTGGAAAAGCCAGCACTTTACTAGCTGTTTACCTGGAACCACAGTGACTAAAGGTGTGTGGCTAGAGCTTTGGGGAATTTCGGGGAGGACCCTGGCCTCTCTGGGGCACTGCCAAGAACTTACTGTCAGGATGCTCCAGGTCCTGGCCTCAAGAAAGTTGAGACCTTTGGTCAGCCAAGGCCTGATGCCTGATGTTAGTCTCCCTACAGTTAGATGTTAAGACTTATACCTCAGCTTGTTCTTACTAAGGAATGGAAGCCAACAGCTGTTGGAGCAAACTCCCTCCTGCTTGGTTCTGCCCCTTCAAATTATCCAGAGATGGTTGTTCCCCATAGAAAGTTAGGCCAGTGCCCCAGTAAAAGGTGCTGCTTCTGGGTAGGATCAGTAACCTGAGAACTGAGAGGAATGGTTTAAGAGGGGAACAGGGTCAAATATTTGAGGCCTGAACCATAAGGGTAGTGGGACCACAGGACAGACGTCGGTCTTGCGCTGGTGAAGCAGGATAAGCATTGCAGCATGAGGAAGATGTTGGATCCTGCCCCCACGATAACGCGTTCGTTCTTTCCTCTCCACAGGCTTGCAGCCCTGAGTGAACGGGAGACTCGGCTGCAAGAGGTGCGCTCAGCTTTCTTGGCCGCATACAGCAGCACAGTGGGGCTTCGGGCAGCAGCCCCCAGTCCCTCTGGTGCCATTGGCGGCCTGCTGGAGCAGTTTGTCCGTGGTGTTGGGCTTCGGGGCACCAGCAGCAGCGCCTTATGAAGCAGCCAGCCCACAACAGCTTTATGCCTCTCTCTCACCTGAGCCCTGAGTGGAATCAAAGCCATGCCCAGCCAAGGGGTCCTTCGGCGTCAGGGGAAGTCTCCTCTCTCCCCCATCTCCACCATGCACATGGCAGTCCCACAGCTGAGCAGGGCCAAGGACAGGGCTCTCCAACCCCCAGCTTCCTGACTGATGACCATCACGCCTCTTGTCACTGCCTCTCACCCACCCTAGTCTTTGCTAGGATTCCTGCCAACTCAGAACTGTGGGGTTTCCCTTGGGCCTTCTGGAGGCCGAGATTTCATGAAAGGAACCCCCTTTTCCATTCCTGTATCCTGGGGAGGAGGGGGTTACCTGCACTGAGAATAGGCAGTTTGACACATAACAAAATAAAATCAAAGTCTTTCTAAACAGCAGCTCTCTGGCGTCCTCATTGTATTGCTGTTTTTTGTAAGTTACTTGGAAGGTCTTCACCTTCCTGGTGCTGGAAGAGGCGGTTTAGGAGATGGACCTCAACTCCTGAGTCGCTATAGTCTGTGAGATCAGGACACGTAGTCAGGCTGTTAAGGGGTGGAAACAGTTGTCAGGCCTGCGTAGGCCCTAGTCACCTAGGGAATCTGTTTATCCATGCAGGTTCTTAGGGCTGCCTGAAATTTAGACTTGAGGTCTCTGAGATCTTCATTGAGCTGGGAGTAGGGTGGGGTGTGTGCTCAGTTTTATCAAGTTCTGGAGGCAGCTCAGTTCTGGTACAGGCAACCGGCAGACCCTGTCTCTGGTGGAAGGACTGGCTTCTGGGGCTTTGGAGGCACTTGGTGTGGGGAGGGTGGATCTGTGTGCCCATCACCTATCTACAGCATAACCTACGTTGGGTTGCACCCTCACATAGTGTCAGCATTTCTAACACCATGAAGTCTTTAAGACTCAAAGACCTGGGCAAAGGCTTTGCACAGTGCTGTTAATGGCCACCATTTACTGAACTCTGACTCTTAATGCAAAAGAGTTCATTGGTGTGAATGCCCACAGGGAGGAAATAATGCCAACAAATATTTGAGAACTTACTGTGTACAATCCTCTGTGCCAAGTCCTTTGCATGGATTATCTCAAAATTTTACAACACCCCACGTAGATGCTATATAATTGCCTTTCTACCAATGAAGAGACTGAACCACAGAGATGTTGAGTAACTTGCCCAAGGTCACACAGCTAAGGAGAACAAATGTATAACCCTTCTCATTCAGAGGCCTAGGAAGGGCGGGAGTGGGGAGGGAGAGGAGCAGATTGTAGATGGAGTGCTCTGGTAGAGGAAAGGTCGCAGTCGCTTACCAGGCTCCCCCAACCCGTAAGCACCGCGGACAGCTCCTGAGGGGGCTCGGGTTTTGTCCTAGAGAAACACTGGAAGGATTCTCCCAAGGTGTGGGTTGGAGTTGAGGTCTGGGTAAGGTTCCTGGACCCGAGGCTGCTCTAATGGGGCGGGGGCCACCCGCAGGGCTGGGCGGGGCTGTGTTGCCATCTGGAGTCGCTGCCGCAGGCGGCCACAGTCAAGGCTTGAGAGGCGGGAGAGAACACCGGGCTGGAGGGAGTGCAGCCGCTTCCGAGGCGGCACCTGGGCTGGCCCCGCCGCTGCTGCTACCCTTAGCTTTCCGCAGCTCCTGCCGCCCGACCGGCCATGTCTCTCAGCGGAGCCTCTGAGCGCAGCGTCCCGGCCACCAAGATTGAAATTACCGTGTCTTGCCGGTGAGCTGGTCAACTGGAGAGGGCTCGGGCACTGCCCCAGACCCAACCGGCTCCGGGGCTCGAACAAGGGCCAGACCCCTGGGGAAGAAGCATCTGGGGCTGGAAAATCCCGGATGCAGACTCCGGGTTTGGGGAGGGGGTTTCCTTGAGCAGCCCCACCTGCAAAAGAGGGCTCGCTCAGCCTGCGGGTTCAAGGGATGGGTCGCAGGGTTCCAGTAGGACCTGGGCCCCAGGAGGACAAAGTTCTGGGGCTAACCCTCATTCCTGGGCCCCCAGAGACAGTGTGGACACGGAAGCGTCCAGTCGCAGGGTACAGTCCTTGGGCAGAGATATCAGGTGCTGTCCAGGGTACTAACAACGCATCTGGATGTAGTAATGATGAAGGAAGGTGCAATCTGAGCCCCATGCCTCCCCCGGGTGCCCAACTCAGGGGAGAGCTGAGGCGGTGGGCTTCAGAATAATCCACCCTTTGTCCGTCTGTCTGTCGCTTTCTCTAGGAACCTGCTGGACCTCGACACCTTCTCCAAGTCCGACCCCAGTAGGCGGCACCGGGGAGGGGCAGGGAGGAACTTGGTGTGTGGCAGCGACTGAGGAGCGGGGAGGGGGTGCAGACTGACCTGACGTCCTTCCCTCCCCGCCCCCACTCCCTCCTGCAGTGGTGGTGCTTTACACGCAGAGCCGGGCCAGCCAGGAGTGGCGGGAGGTGAGTCGGAGAGTCCTCTTCCAGCCCAGAGCTGCCCCCGGGAATCACTTCCCCCCTTGCAGGCCCAGCGCTGACTCTGGGAACCCAAACCCTCCCCATCCAGTTTGGACGGACAGAGGTGATCGACAACACGCTGAACCCAGACTTCGTGCGCAAATTCGTCCTTGACTATTTCTTTGAAGAAAAGCAAAATCTGCGCTTTGATGTGTGAGCCCCGCCCAGTATTCTGGCCTGGAACGCCCCCCGACCTGGATCCACCTGAAATTCTGGCTGGCCACGCCCCCGCCTGGCCTCCCCAGCTGGTTTCTCTCCAAGCCCCAGTTCGGTCCCACTCAGAAGGGATCCGCTCTAGCCTTAGCTCCGCCCCCAAGTCTAGTTTGGCCCTGCCCTTAGGTTATATCCGACCCAGTTCACACCCCTGGCCTGATCCTGGCCATAACTCTGCTCCGCAATTTACCACCACCTCCATCTAGGGCCCGCCCCCAACAGGGCCCCGCCCCCAGCAAGCCCCAACTCTGCCTCACCCCAGGCCTGACAGTCTGACTCTTGACTCCTGCCCCAAAGGATACCCAAGTGTAATTCGAGTCCAAGCCTCTCCCTCTACCCACAATTTTAACCAGGACTCTCCCACGAGTTCCCCGTTCTGGTTCCACTCTCTTTCCAGGTACAACGTGGACTCCAAAACCAACATTTCCAAACCGGTGAGCGAGCGTCCCCTCGCGGGCTGGGCGTACAGGCGTCACTCAGAGTATTAAATGACCCTCTTTGGAACCCTCCTACCCCTCAACCCTGACTCCACCTTCTTCGATTTGAACCCACCCTCCTGGCCCTCCTCTCCTGCTCCTGCCTTGGTTTCCCACCTGTGCCCCTTACTCACTGCTCCTCTTCCTTCTCGGACGCTGCTGGGTCCTGCAGAAGGTGAGACTGAACCCGGCTGGGCAGGGTAGGAAGGGTGGAGGTGAGGGGCGGGGTGGCAACCTGGAGAGCAGCTTTAATTAATGGCAGGGCCAAAAAAGGGAGCTTGCCTGGGACTCCCTCTCCCGCCCCCACCCTCTCCTTTAAAGCACCTGTTGGGCGGTGGTTCTTGCGATGTCCCGCCTCCTCGGAAGGCTGTGGTCGTTGCTGCTGGGCTGGGCTGGTCACCAGGGCTGGGTTGGGATTCTGCCTCCAGGCCTCGCTGACTCCATATCCCGCTGCAGGATTTCCTGGGACAAGCATTCCTGGCCCTGGGAGAGGTGATTGGAGGCCAGGGCAGCCGAGTAGAGCGACTCCTCACGTGAGCTGAACCGGAAGGGGTGAAAGGGGAAGGGTGGGTGCCTCAAAATTTTCGTCCCAAAGACGCTGCTGATCCAGTAGTACTAGAAGCTGGGATTCCCCCTGGTAAGGAGCCTTCAGTGGTTCCCATCACACTTGGGGGAGACTCCAATCTCAAGGACTTGGCTAAAGTCAGTCTCAGGCTTGACATGTCTTTTCTCCCTCCTCACTCCTTTTCTGAGTCTTTCAACCTTTAAAATCCACTTCCAAACCCTTCTCCTTCAGGAGGCTTCTACTCACTAAGTCAAGTCCTCTGGAATTTCCATTACTCACTAAATATTTATTAGCATGTTTTATATGCCATACCTTGTGCTAGGCACCAGGGATTTATCCATTCCGCAAATATTAATGGGCATAGCCTCTATGTCAGCCACTGTTCAAAGAACTTAGGTTGTAATGGTGAACAAAACAGAGGTTCCTGCCCTCAAGGAGCTTATACCATAGAAGGGGGGTGAGACCTACAAAAATATAGACATAATAAATAAGTTAGTTACATAATTATATTAGAAGAGAGTAAGTGCCATTGGGGAAAGGCTAAGTAGAGCAGAATTAGGAGGATTGGAAATGCTGGGTCGGTGGGAGTTGCAATATTCAACAAAATGGTTAAGTAAGCCTCTTGGTGAGGTAACTTTGGAGCAATGACCTGAAGGAAGTAAGGGAGAAAGCCATGAAGATATATGGAGCAGGAATGTTCCAGGCAGAGGAAGCTGCCAGTGCTAAAGCCTGATATGGTCAAAGAGCATCAAGAGGCCAGTGTGGCTGGAGCAAAGGGAGCAGAGGGGAAGAAAGGAGGAAGTGAGGTTGAAGAGTTAACAGTGAAGGCCTTACAGCCACGGTCAGGACTTTAGCTTCTACTCTGAGTTGGGAGTCACTGGAGGGTTCTGAGCAGAGAAGCGACACTATCTGACAGTGCTTTCAAAGTATGACGCTGGCTGCTGGATTTAGAATAAATCTTGGGAAGATAAAGGTAGAAGCAGGGAGGCAACTGCAAGGCTATTATAGCAATCCCAGGTGGTTGTAGTAAAGGAGGAAAGAAGCTGTCAGATTTTGGATATATCTTGAAGGCGGAGCCAACCAATTCCTGACAGACTGAATATGGATGTAAGAGGAAGAGAGAAATCAAGGATGACACCAAGGCCTTTTGCCTAAACAACAGAAAGAATGGAGTTGCCATAAACTGAGATGGTAAAACACAAAAAGTAAGGGAGGAGTAAGTTCTTGGATGATTCAATCAGGAGTTCAGTCTGACTTTTTGAATTTCATAAGTTTTATTAGATATCTGGGTGGACATGTCAAATAGGCAATAAGATACATGAGTCTTAGCTGCTCTTTAAGGCCAAGAGGCTAGATGAGCTCACCGAGGGTGGGAGGAGTGAGAAAGAGGACCGAGGACTGAGACTTCAGGAGTTGGGACTAGAAAAGGAGACTAACATAAAGCGTTAATGAAGTAGGAGGAGAACCAAGAGAAGGTGGTGTTGTCCTGGAAGCGAAGCGAAGGACGTGGATCAAGGAGGAGAGAGTGACTAACAATGTCAAATGCTTCTGCAGGTCAGGTAAGGTGAGAATTCAAAATTGGCCATTGGATTTAGCGAGATGGAAGTCACTGGTGACTCTGACAAACAGAGTTTTGAAGGAGAGGGAGAGGTGACAGTTGGAGAGATTAAGGAAAGAATGAAGAGAGGAATGGGAGTCAAGGAATCTTTCAATGGGAGTTTCTGCAAAGAGTAGAAGTGAACAGGAGGGGTGGCTAGAAAGGAAAGTGAGGTCAAAAATAGTTTGTAATATTTTACCATGAGAAAAATTACACACACTTGTATGTTAACTGAAAAATTGACATAACGAAATGAGGGGGGATTGCTGGAGTGGCGGCCTTGCGTAGGCAAGAGGATGTGGAATTTAGCGCACAGGGGAGGGATAAATTAGGCACATGGATAGTCATTTATAGCAACTGTAGGAAGACAGTGGTGTGGGTGAAGATACTGGAGCCAGGGGAGGTGTGTTGGTAGGTCTGTGGACATTCTCTTCTGGTTGCTTCAGTTTTGTCAGTGAAGTAGGAAAGAGTCACTGGCTGAGAGGGAGGATGGGGGAGGAGATGCTTCAGGTTTGAGGAGAGTGGAAGAGTGAAACTGCCATCTATCAGAACCGAAGAGTAAAGGATCTTGGGGTGTATAGTATGATTAAGAACCCTCGTGAGGTCTGTGGCAATGCATTTAAAATGAAACCAGTTAGCATGATTGTGTTTTTCCCTCTGGCTGTATTCAGTTGCATAGGTGTAGTACAGGTTAGGAAGAGAATTGGATTTAACTATGGCTGCTGTTCTGCCAAATAAGTATATCAGAGTGAGAGAGGGCAAGAGAAAAGGGTGGGGATTATTACAACCATCCACCGGAATTTACATTGGGTGAGGAGGTGAGGGAGAACATCAAAGAGGCGAAAAACAGCAAGAAGGCAGTAGGATCCATGACTCCATCCTGGATGTGCAGGTGAAGAATCCCTGTACTCATCACACTTATCTTTTTAAAGCACAAAAAGCCAGAGATCAAAGAAGCCAAAGAAATGGTTCAGCATTCTCATTTTAAAGGAGAAAATCACATAGCAAGTTGGAGCCAGAACTTGAGCCTGGAACACTCCTGACCTAGCTTTCTCTCTCCCATACTTGGGATTCTTTTGAGGGTCAGTGTTCACAGGTCCATATCAACAAGGCCCCTGACTGCTTGGAGACCCAAGGCAAGTTGAGGATGGATGTCCTTCATGCACATGGGTCAGGAGAGATTAAGGCTGCCCCTGTCTTTTTATTTCACTCTTTACAGTCTCTTGAAAGCACAGCATCTTTGACCTAACAAACCAGCCCTGTGCCCTAGGTCTGGATAGAAATCCCTTTATCTCATTCAGGACTGCTACATTATACGCTACATTCCTGTTGGCTTTGACATCCCATCTCCTCCTGGAAGCTGCCTGAGGCCAGAGTCTAGCAGAGCTGGACAGTGCCAGCTGACTAATTCATACCTAGTTCAGTGTCTGGCATATAGTAGATACCAGGATCTGCTTTGAGAAATATAACCACCTTCATATCTATAATGTTTTTCTTTCTATGCACTCATTCAGATCTCATTACAGCCCTAATAGTGGGTATGATTCCCATCTCATAGAAGAAAAAACTAGGACCCCAAAGAAAGGGGAAATAACTTGTCCAAGACTCTAAATCCTATGTCTTTCCCATGCTACTATTGAGATGTTTGCCTAGACTATAGTAATCCCATCCTTCCAGACTATAGAACCCTCCCCAGTCAAAGTCTGTTCCTTCCTCACTAGGAGCCACTCAGGACAGAAGGCAACACACTCAGGGGACTGGCAGTAAATGGCAAATTGAATCCCTTGGCCCACCCCCCACATCCCAAATTGGCCACCCCAATCCTTGTTGCCTACTCTTCCCCCCTCACAAAGAGGCTTTTTCTACTTCCAGGGGTGTACCAGGCAAGAAGTGTGGGACCATATTGCTGACTGCAGAGGAGCTTAGCAATTGTCGGGTTAGTAAGGGCCACATGCTAGACCAAGGAGGCTTGCTTCTCTCTCCAAACTCCCTTTAGTGGGCTGTCTGAGGCTGTCAGAAATTTGAGGCTAATAGTCCAACTTCATCCCTAGGACATTGCTACCATGCAGCTGTGTGCAAACAAGCTAGACAAGAAGGACTTCTTTGGGAAATCAGACCCCTTCCTTGTGTTCTACAGGAGCAATGAGGATGGCACGTGAGTCACTACACCCTCCAGGGGCCCCACCTCCCCTGCTGTGACCATAGCTCATTAAGGCTCTTAGGCTGGGCATCTTAGACTCCACTAGGACCTGAGTCCAGAATTCACTTGAGGCAGCACACAGTATGTGCTTAACAAGTGGGAGAATCCCAGGAATCTCTAAGAATATTGGGCCATCTCTCTGGGCTCAGTCCTACCCAAAGGCAGATTATAATCCTCTTGCTCCTCTCCAGGTTCACCATCTGCCACAAGACAGAAGTTGTCAAAAACACACTGAACCCTGTGTGGCAGCCCTTCAGCATCCCTGTGCGTGCACTGTGCAATGGAGACTATGACAGGTCTGCTTCAATATAAGCTAGGAAGTACGAAGACAAAGGCATGAGAGTGGGGCCCCAGAATCATGGTAGAAGGGTCATAATAGCGTTTGAGCATCCTGCTCAGTGAGACAGTTTTGGGCATGGAGATGATTGGATAGGGAAACAGATAGATAGCCACATGGATGGATAAGTGGGTGGATGGATGGGTGGATGGATGGAAGGATGGATGGATGAATGGATGGATGGATGGATGGATGGGCAAATGAACAAATGAATGAGCAGATACATGGATGGATTGTCAGATGGATGGATAAACTGGTGACTGGATGGATGGGTATATTGGTGGGTATTATAAGAGGATTGATGGGTAGGTAGAAGGAGAGAGAGATGGATGGGTGGGTAAGGGGACTGATGGCTTGATTAGCGAATAGACAGATGATGGATGGATTAATGGATGGGTGAGTAAATGGGTGAATTGTTGGATAGCTATATGAGAGATTGGTGGAGACTAGAGAAGCAGAGGGATGATTGGAAAAGCAGGAGAATAAATAAGTGGAGTGACAGGTAGATTGATGGATGGACAGATGAATGGATGGATAAGTAGATGGATAGACTGACCATATGAACTAATAAATGGGCAGTGTGAAGACAGGTGGGTGGATGGAAGAATGGATGGACACATAAATGGTTGGTTATATAGATGAATGGACTATCAGATGGACAGATATCAGATGAGTGGGTGTTTTGTTAGATAGATGAATGGACAGAAGACAGATGTCTGCATGCATCAGTAAGTCAGTGAATGGCTAGATGTATAGTTAGATGGATGGACAAAGACAGGAATTAATATGTAATTGGATTGGCAATGTGCAGGTAATTGGGTGGCTAGAGAGAGGGTTGAGCAGATTGCCACACACAGAGGCGGACATATGGGGATGACTTAGGCATAGTAGTTCAGAACAAGAACAAGTCTTCGGAACCAGAATGTCCGAGTTTAAATCTCAGCTCACTTATGATCCTTAGTCAAGTTACTGATTTTTCTACCTCAGTTTCATTAAACAAAAAGTAAAAATAATAGTACTTACTTTATAAGGTGGTTGATAAATTAAATGAGACAATTTGGAAAAGTTCTGAGAACAATGCTTGGAATATAGTAAGACTCAGTAAGTGGGAAAGAATGGCAACGGCAGTACAAATAGCAGTAATAGTAATACTAGTAGTGGCAGCGGCAGTAGATAGTCAGGAACTGTGCGTGGACTGATGGATGGATGGATAGGACGGATGGACAAAAGGGAGGAATGTTGAAGGAAGGACTGATGGGTGGATGGGAAGATAACTTGTGTATGGTTAAGGGGTAAGCGTGTCTCTAAGATTTATCACTCACGCCCAGCCCATCTTTATCTTTTGCACTTCAGAACAGTGAAGATTGATGTGTACGACTGGGACCGGGATGGCAGGTAGAACTGCCCTCTGTACTTAACCCAAACAGTTCCCTATAAGAATTAGTGCATCCACTAGGAAACCCCAAGTGGCTTTGGGAACCAGGAAGGGTGATGATAGATGCCAGGGCCTTGGGTACAACTGATCCCCTCAGTTGTCTCTCTGGCACATTGTCTCTTCCCTTCTCTCCCCCTTAGCTTGGCCGCTCTTCTGGCCCCAGCCCCAATGCCCTGCAGCCCAAGTAGAGGCAGGGGATAGTGAGAATAAAAGGCTGGTTTTAGGGCTGGCTCCAAGCCAACAGCAGCTACTTCTCACCCACCCCTGGCCTCATTGCAGCCATGACTTCATTGGTGAGTTCACCACCAGCTACCGGGAGCTGAGCAAGGCCCAGAACCAGTTTACAGTGTATGAGGTGAGAGCTCCAGCCCCACCCAGGTTGCCCAGGTCCTCCTTCCATCCCAGAGTGCTTAATCTGTAGTTCTCTTCCTCTGTTTCCCACCATCACCATAGGTACTTAACCCTCGGAAGAAATGTAAGAAGAAGAAATACGTCAACTCGGGAACTGTGAGTGCTCCCTGGAGCTCTGACCCTCGCTGGATCCTTCTGTTTCTGTCTGCGTTGACATAGCACAACAAAGCTGGGGTGCTGGAAGGCTGTGGGCACAGATTACTTGGATTAGTAATGTTGGGCACGAAGTGGCACCATTATGTTTTTCTCTCTTTTTTCTCAACTGTGGAAATTTTTTGATCTTCACTCTTTTGCAGAATTCTTTTTTGAAACCTAAGGTGTATTTCCCAATTTAATATACTTTTGGGAATCCAAATATGTTCCTAACAGCTTCCCTTTTTTGCCCTTTTCAAAACTGGACAAGGTGGGACAGGGTGGAGCAGGGGTGGCATCATGTGTCTCTGTCCCTGCTGCCACCCCACGGCCCCTTCCAGATTAGCAGGGCTGCCTCTTCTGTCCCACAGGTGACACTGCTTTCCTTCTCTGTGGACTCGGAATTCACTTTCGTTGATTATATCAAAGGAGGGTGAGTCACAGGCCAAGCTCTGGGCTAAAACAATGAGTTCCTGCCAGTTCTGAGCCTTATTTCTTATTTATGAATGTTCAGGGTCCGATGACATCGTGAAGATAAACTTTAAAACACTGGGAAAACATAAAGAGCTCTGTAAAATGCATAGTGTTGCCAATTTTAGTTCTCATTCTGAGGCTTCATCCATAGCTTCCAGCCCCTGAAGTCATGGCCGTAGTGAGGCCATGGGTGGGTGAGCAGCAGTGGCTGCTGGTTTGGAGCCAGTCCTAAGATTATGGCCTAGTGGTCTTCCAAGGTACCCATACTGACTGGGACCCATATGAAACTTATGCCCAGGCAAGAGGGGCAGACTATAGAATTATTCTGCTTGGTTCAGTGGAGGCAGGCAGTCCTGGGAAACGTACTTCGCTTCTCTCATCCTCACTTTTCTCCTATGTAACATGGAGATGTTAATTACTACTTTAGGAATATATTGAGGGTCATGTTAAATTCCATGTAATTTACTTGTCACACAGTAGGCATTTAATTCTGCTACCCAAAGTGTGCTCCATGGACCATCAGCATCTGCATCACCTGGGAGTTTGTTAGAAACGTAGAAACTCAGGTTCCACCCAGACAATCTAGATCAGAATCTACAATTTAACATGATCCCCAGGTGATTCATATGCACACTAGCGTTTGAGGAATACTGGTATCATGATTATTAGTCCCTTACTTCTCAATCCATCTACTTTCCTGACAGGACCCAGCTGAACTTCACGGTAGCCATTGACTTCACAGCTTCTAACGGTGAGGCATGTTTGGGGAATGGGATGTGGAGGAAGACCTTAGCACTGGCCTGGATTCCAAGCTAGGAATAAGAGTTCACCTACCAGGAAGCCCAGACTTAAAGCAAAGCTCAGCCAGCTGGTACTGGGGCAGGAGTATTGGGGGGAGATTATTGGATGTAAGGGTGGGCAGAGGGTACAGAAAAATAGGTGGGTAAGTAGATCAAGAAAGTTAAATGGATGCATAGCTCAAGAAGTAGATGAATGGGTGAGAATAGGGGTTTAAGGAGAGATGGATAGATAAATGGGTGGTGAGTGATGATTGGGTAGGTAGATAGATGAACAGAGCAGGTAGATGGGTTGGAGAGTGAAGATGATAGGATGCATGGATGAGTATGTGGGTGGATAAATGGAAAGATGCTTAAATTGGGGGCAAAAAGGGTAAGTAGATGAGGAATGAATGAGTGGACAGGTGGATGGATCCATATCAGGATAGACAGGCAAGTGAATGAGTGGAATGGGTAGGGATGAATGGGTGGGTGGAGAGAAGAATTTGGCTATATGGATGGATGGAAGAGGAATGGCAAGTGGACAAGTGAATGTATGGATGAATGGATGGATGGATGGATGGATGGATAAGAGAATAGAAAGGCAGATGGATAGAGGTGGATAGGTAAACTAATAGAGGGATTTATGCCAGCAGATGGGTGAATGTGTAGATAGGTAGATAAATCAATGGATCAATATAAGGATTGGTGGGTGGACAGATGGATAAATGAACGTATGGATGATTGGGTGAAACAATGAGGGAGTACATGGGTAAAGAGTGGATGAATGCATAGGTGGATGGATGCATACAAAGACAGGCAGATGAACAGATGGATGAGCAAGGTGGCCATGAGGCTGGGGCTCCTGTGTCCCTACAGGGAATCCCCTGCAGCCCACCTCCCTGCACTACATGAGTCCCTACCAGCTCAGCGCCTATGCCATGGCCCTCAAGGCAGTGGGAGAAATCATCCAGGACTATGACAGTGACAAGCTCTTCCCAGCCTACGGCTTTGGGGCCAAGCTGCCCCCAGAGGGACGGATCTCCCACCAGTTCCCCCTGGTATGGTATGGGCCAGGGCCTACACTCCATGCCCTGGCATCTGGCCCAGCCAAGTTGACAAATATCTTTTACTTACATTTCTTCTAAGGGTCATGGATCTGCAGAGGGGCAGAAAGCTATGATAGGGTAGAAGAGCAGGGAGGGTAGCAGGGCTGGAGTTTGGAGGGGAGCATGAAAGAGAGTGATGGAGAAAGGAAGGAGTGAGCTGGGATCAGAGCACTACTGGGCATCCCCGGCATGGGCTCGGCCCAGCAGGGCATCTTCCCTGACAGAACAACAATGATGAGGACCCCAACTGTGCGGGCATTGAGGGCGTGTTGGAGAGCTACTTCCAGAGCCTGCGCACAGTGCAGCTCTATGGGCCCACCTATTTCGCTCCTGTCATCAACCAGGTGGCCAGGTAAGGGAACCGGATGGGGTTGGAGAAGAATGAGAGGACCCAGAGATGGGACTGACCTCCCAAGGATAGTTAGGACCACTCCTAGTGAACTTGTGCTTTGGGGAGAGGGTAAAAGTTTGTGTTAGCCAGGCTTTGGAATAAAGGGGTTATAAAATGCCTTATTCTGAGGCAGAGAGGGTACCAACAAACTACCTCACCCCCACTCCCTGGGAGCAACGATTCAAGCCTCATGTTTGGGGGAAAAGACAAATGCCTGTAGCACTACAGTTAAGTCACAAATTTGGCTTTAGATCGGGGAGTGATCCTGGTCTCACCACCCACTAGCCATGTGACCTTATGCAGTTAGCCTCTCTGAGCCCCAATTTCATCCCTGTAAATGGGTGTAATAATGGAAAACAGTAGCTCCTTCTTTATAGGGTTGTTGGGAGATTAAAATTTTATAACAATGTAAGGATTATTAGTACAGTAAGTGCTCAATAAATGGTAGATTGAAAAATATAAAGCATCTCTCCCTCTCTGGAGCATGCCCGTGCCTTTCCCCCACCTTTCCCTCCCCCCAGGAATGCTACCTTTGCCTTTCTCTCTTCTGAGCTCCAAGGGCCCTTCTTTTGCTTCTGTAAATTGTTTCCTGAGTCCACGCAGCCCAGCTGGCTCACTTCTACTACCTCCGTAGCTTTCTAAGTACACTTTCTCTTATAATTTGAAATATATATATGTAACTCCAAATTTTCAGAATAAAAATATACAAAGTAAGGAAATCCCAGATCACATATCAAATTATTTTTTAAATGCAAGTAAAATAAGATGACTGACCTAAAACCAAGCATGTATCAATAAACATAAACTCGATAAGCTCACCTACTAAAAGAAAAAGACTCTCTGATTAAATTTTAAAAATAAATAAATTGAACTGCTGAATAGAAGAACCCCAACTAAAACAAAGTACCTCAGAAAGCTTAAAAGTAAAAAGATGAAACAAACAAACAAAAAAGAATAAAAGTAGAAGGATTTCAGGGAGATTTATATGTCCATAGACTTCCTTTTTCCCTAATAAAGATTTGTTTATTTTCTAATCCACAATAAGGATAATAGTTTCTTTAATGATAAAAGTAACATCACATATTACATTGCTACGGAAAATTTCAAGAATGGAGACATGAAACAAGGAATCACCTAGACTATTGCCCAGGGGAATACGGATACATGCGTGTAGTTCTTGACTGTCTTCTCCTTATGCATAGATAATTGCAGTCAAAATACATGTCATATTTCACTACTGATTTTTTTCACTTAATAGTGGAGCCTGAACATATTCTTTAGTTGTTTTTAAACAGACTTCTCAAGTATTATCTTGGACAAGTTCACGGATTCATTCACTCATTGATTTACTAAACATTAAGGAGAGGGGCAATGTAACACGAATGTGGGATGTGGAATCAGACTGGCTGATACACCTGCTCTGCCACTCACTAGCTGTAAGACTTTGGGCAAGACTCTTAACCTCCCTGTGCCTGCTTCCTCAGTTGTAAAATGCTGATAATAATATCCGTATCATCGGATTGTTAGCTATTACTGTTACTATTATTATAGTCATTACTATTCAAAGGCCATCTGCTGGGTGCTCAGTTCTCTGCTGGGGAACTGGAGACTCACAGATGAATCAGATCCAGTCTCTGCCCTTGGGAGCTCCCGCCTTGGTGCAAGAGACAGAAATATAAATAAATCATTACCTTCTGTAGGCAAGAGCTTCCCAGACTTTTCCAGCAAGTCACCTGTCAGCAAAGGCAAGTGACTGCTTCCCCCGGGGGCCCTGGGGGCACAGCTGAAAGCAGCCAGGCTGAAAATGTCTTTGAAGTCCCCATTTTTTCTTAAAAATGAACACAAATTTTACATTGTTTTTACAGTGTCCAAGTTTGCTTTAATTTAGAAAACAAAGTGTTTTAAGTACACTTAGAGTCATCCAGCTTTATCCACAAGATCATAGAGTAGAATGGGTGCTCCAAGTGTTCTATTGCCTTGGGTCCCCATAGACACACAAGGTAGTACCTTCAGGGGTGTGAGAACCCATTTGGAAGGGCAGACAACCTATCTCAGTGGGCGGTATCCTAGAAGGCAGAGGGAGAGGAGGGGAGGGTGTAACCTAGTCTGAGAAGTCCAAGGCATCCTACTCATGGAGGAGACTGCCATGCTGGGTCTAGAGAAGGGAGTAGACTAGGCCTGGCAGAAGGAACCGCGTGTGGAGAGCACAGAGGCATGAAGGGGCAAGCTCGGGAAAGAGTGAACGGTATACTAGGATCGGAATGTGCTGTGTATATGGAATGGAGGAGTATTCAAAGAGCAGGTTAGGAATGGAGAGAAGGCACCAAGAGCTCAGGCTTTAGTCTCAGCTGGTGAAGCATGGGCTTGGACCATGGCTTAATATCTCTGAACTTCAGTTTTCTCATTTTAAAAATAGGAATTAAAATGTGCCTGCTCCTTAGATGGTGGTAAGGATTAAATTAGATTGTGTATGTTGAGTGTGCAGCTGTGATTCTGATGATCACAAATGACTCTTTTTCCCACCCAGTAGCCAAGTGGGGCACAGACTGGTCTCCCCTCGAAAGTCACCCATCTCAAGGGTCTAAATGGCTTTGGTAATGCCAGCTATCTACAGGAAGCCAAAGATGTACCTCCCATGTCCCCAAACCCTTCTCTGGCCCTCACCGACTGCGCCAGCCTCATCCCTCTTCTGCAGTCGTACATGTGCCACCTGAAATCTTGGTTTGCACATGCAAACCCTCTATCTGGAACACCTTCCCTTTAGCTTCCTGTCCGTCCCCTACCCCAACAACAATACCTTCACCTGGCTAATTTGTATGGCATCTTCATTTTCAGGTCTTACATTCAATGTCATGCCCTCAAAGCCCTAACCTCAATGAATCTTAAAGGTGTAAGCATCCATCTCCCCCAGGACAATATCCTATTCTGTGTTGCGTGCTCAGCACCAAGCTTGGTGCCTGACACATAGGGGGTGTACGATGATACTTGTAAAACGAATGAGTGACAGGAATCAGTACTAGTCCAGGCCTTGGGATGGCTGTGGCCAGCATTCAGAAAAAGAGCAGAGGCTGCTAAGGAAGATTATAACCCAATCCCACCCTAGGCACTGGGCAAACTGAGCCGCAGCTATTTGAATTCTCCACCATGCTTTTCTCTGATTCTTTTAGATAGCCTTCTTAAATATCAGCACAGTCCAATAGAACTTCCTGCACTGAAGGAAATGTTCTATATCTGTGATGTCCAATATGGTAGCCACCAGCTACCTGTGGACATTGAGCACTTGATCCCTTGAGCTGGGGTGAACAAGGAACTAAATGTTTAACTCTATTTAACTTAATTCATTTCAATTTCAATAGCCACATGTAGCTAGGAACTACTTTACTGGATAATATAGTTTCACCTTTCCAACCCTCACACGGCTGACAAGAGACCTGGGTCTGTCATGGCCTTTGTGTTCTCTCAAGGCCTTGTGTTTCGTATGTGTAAAATAAGGGGACTGGACTCAGTCACTTCTGAAGTCCTTTTGAGACGGAAAAGTGTTAGACACAAAGATTGATGGTAAGAGAAGGAAAAGGAGTACTGGGAGCAGCAGTCAGACTGGCTGAGAACCCACCTGCCCAGGAAATGGGATACAGGCAGCAGAGGGGAGGAGGGAGAGAGACAAAATAGGTGAGAAGAGTGAAGAAAGGAGGCCTTCAGCCTTGGTCATGCTCTGGCATAAATACCAAAGTCTTTTTAGGAAGTACAAAGCCCTGTGCGGTCTGGCTCCTGCCCTACCTCAGCCACATGGTCCACTCTGCTTCTCTCACTTCCTGGGCTCCAGATAGGGTGCGCTTCCTTCAGTCCCATCACAGGACCTTTGTCTACGCTGTTCCTTCTGCCTGGAATGATCCCCCCTTCACTCAGCTTCTCCTTCATCCTCAAACATTGTTTCCTTATATAAGCCTTCACTGACCTGGACTATGTCAGGATCCCCTACCATACACTGTCACAAGTGTCCCTTTCCATCACAGCACTAATCACAAGTGTAATTTTATACCCATTTCAGTGATTCTTGGATCAATGTCTGCCTCCTATTGAGAGGGCTGGGGGAGATTTGTGTTTTGCCATGGTGTACCTTCAGTGCCTAACACAAAACCTACCATAATAAGTGTCCCACAGATGTTACTGGAAGGATGGCAGGCAGAGGGAGGTAGCCAGTCTGGGGAAGGAGCATGAGCTTCAGAAGCCCCAATCCTTGCCTGCTACATATATGCTGGCTGTGGAAGCTTTAGGAGTAGGGTGTTTCCCTTGGCCTCTCTGGGCTTTCAGCTAGATTGTTTTCTTGGCCTCTCACCCAGGGCTGCAGCCAAGATCTCTGATGGTTCCCAGTACTATGTTCTGCTCATCATCACGGACGGGGTCATCTCTGACATGACACAGACCAAGGAGGCCATTGTCAGTGTGAGTCTGAGGGGGAGGGCTTGGCAGGGAGGGGTCACTTGTAATAACTGTGAAGGGGTTGAGAATTTAAAAGTAATTTAATTAAATAATAACTGTGAAGGGGATGAAAGCTAACAACTTAGCCTGCCGATTTCATGGATGCTGGCAGAAGACACAGAACTCATGGAGGAGAGACAAAGGACTTTGTTATCCCCGGCAATAGCAGTAGCTCAAGTATTGGCATTTTCTCTTATTCTCTAAGTCCCAATTCCCACAAGATGATGTGAAGAGGGCCAGATGACACCTGTACCCACAGTGTGCTGCATTATGGGACAGAAACCCTGAGCTTCGGGAACGCATACCTTTTATAATGGGCAGTAAGGATACCTGCCCTTTGTTCCAGTGTGAGACATTTTATTATACTGGACATTAAATAAAACTGCCCTTTGCTCTAAAGAAAGACACTCTATCTTTCAAGATTGTTTGTTATGCAGATGTCCTTGTAAAAACAGTCTGGAACAAAGGAAATCAGTGCTTCTGCTTGCAAGATGTGCAGAAATGTAAGACACACACAGAGAATTGCTCCCAAAAGTCACCTCTTTTATTACGGCTAATCACCCCAGCCATTCACTCTCTTTTCCTCACAGGCCTCTTCACTGCCCATGTCTATCATTATTGTTGGTGTGGGACCAGCCATGTTTGAAGGTGAGTTGGATGGGGGTTGTCCATGAGTGGGACCAAGGACTGGGGAAAACAGGGGAGAGTCTGAGTACCCAGGCTGCCTCCCAAAAAAGATAGGATGGATGCCTGTGTTGGACCTTGGCCACATCACAGACCTTTTCTGAACCTGGTTCCTCATCATAACTGAGGCTGTTGATCTGAATATTTCCCTCTTGGGATTCCTGGGAGGATGGAATATGTGGGAAGGCATAATAATAATGCCATCACAATGCCTAATATTTGTAAGATTCTAATACACCATTAGGTATTGTCAGGATGACTCTAAAGGGGAGCTAAGAGGGAGCGGGGCAGCATCGGTTGGTGTGAGAGAGGCCAATCAGTTGAAGGTATCTTTTCTGCAGCAATGGAAGAGTTGGATGGCGATGACGTGCGCGTGTCCTCTAGGGGACGCTATGCTGAGCGGGACATCGTTCAGGTAGACCTGACCTGGGAGACAAAGTCATGGAGCTGAAAGACATGGTGGGAAGGAGAGGCTAAGCTGGCAGCCGCTCTACCTTCTGCCTTCGTAATCACCCAACTTTCTCCCCCTCATTCTTTCAGCCTTCCTGCTTTCATTGAATAAAATCTGTGTGAGAAACAGGTTGGGGTAGCCACTGTGGATCCATAGTGTAGGAGATCCCCAAGGCTCCTGCTCTCTAGTGCAGGCAACCAATAATAATCACACAGCTAAATATCTCATTAGATTGTGGTAAGTGCTCCAGAGGAACAGCAAATGCCACTGAGAGCCTATAACAGGGACCTGTCTTAGGAAGGGTAGTCAGGAAAGGCTCCCATGAAGAAATGACATTTGAACTGAAACGTAAAGCAAGGTATAAGCATTACAGACAGAGGGGCAGCATGTGAGAAGGCCCTGAGGCTCAGAAGAATTGGCCCAATCATGGAAAAGGCAAGAGGCCAGGGTAGCGGGATCGCAATGACTGAGAGAAAGAAGAAGCCAAGGCTTTGCTGATCATGGTGAAGATTTAGTGGTTTGTTCTTTAAAAATTGAAAGCTCTTGAATGACTTTACATAGGGGAGTGAGATGGTCAGACTTGCATTTTAAGAAGATCTCTGCTTCATGGAGAGTGGACTGTAGCAGGGCAAGAGAGAAGGGAGGTAGACCCATTAGTGAAGAAGTTAAGTAGTAGAGGTAAGATGATATGGATCTAGATGGAAATAGAAGCAGTGAGGATAGAGGGAAGAAGCAGGTTCAAAATATTATTTAAGAAAAATTTTACAACAGCTATTTGAGTAAATGGTGAAGGAGCGTGTGGGGGGCTTCAAGGATGATTCTCAGTTTTCTGGCCTAAGCAATTGGATGAGTGATAGTCCCATTCACTGGGAAGGGGAAAGCTGAAGGAGGGCAGATTTGGCAGAAAGGGTTAGAATTCAGTTGTGAACACACTGGATTTAAGGTATCTAAAGCAACTGAATGAAGATGGGATGCAGGCAACTGTAGAAGTGTATAAAATCATCCCAGAAGAGAATTGAGAGAAAGGACCCGGTTTAGTGATCAGATAGACCTCAGAGGAAGGTCTGGGGGGAAAGCTCATCCACAAAGGGAGGAGAAACTCCAGCAGAGCGGTGCATCAAAAGCGGGATGAGTCCAGGAAGATATGGTCAAATGTAATGGAAAGAGAAGCAAGATGAGGACAGACAAGCCCTACTCACTGGACTGATTTGGGAGCATGAGGCTGTTGACAACAGCACCAAAAGTAGTTTCAGTAGACTGTGCAAGGCCAAACTGGAGCAGGCTGAGGGAAAACAGAAGGTGAAAAAAAATGGGTAGAGAGAAAGCAAAAGCAGAAAGCTGTCTAGGATAGGAGGATATTTAGAAAGAGATGTTAGGGGTCAAAGAGGAAGCCTCCCTACTGTCCCTCTTCCCCACTCCTCTCTCTGCTAGCCACCACACACACCTGATTATCTGTTTCTGTTCTAGTTCGTCCCATTCCGAGACTACGTCGACCGATCAGGGAACCAAGTGTTGAGCATGGCCCGACTAGCCAAGGATGTGCTCGCAGAGATCCCAGAGCAGCTTCTGTCCTATATGCGCACGAGGGACATCCAGCCTCGCCCTCCACCACCTGCCAACCCCAGCCCAACCCCAGCTCCAGAGCAGCCCTAAGGATCCTACTTATCCAATGCCTGCAATCTGCCCACCCACCCATCCACTGCTTCTGCTGAAAGCCAGAGGCACCTAAAGCCCTGTGACTCATTGGGAGGCCAATTTGGAGGATCAGTGCTGGGTGTCAAGTCCTCCACTCCCTCACCCACAGATGGGCCTGGCATTGTCACCACCTCCTGCCTTCATGCCAATAATAAAGCTGATAGTAATAATTACTTCACTTCTGTCTCTTGGGTCTTGGGAAGGAGACTAGGGGACCCAGGGCTTGGTATACCAAGAGGAGGGAGGATGGCTTCAGGTAGGATTTATTCCAATCCTATTAAACATTCATCCAATCATTTCTTCAGACATTCTTCAAACACTTTCAGAAGTGCCAAGTAAAATTGTGGGTATGTTTTTTTCTGAGAAAAGAGAGAGGCCATACATAGCTTTCATCACACTCAACAGGGCTCCTGACCTCGAAAGAGGCTACTGGCTTTAAGATGATTGTATTACTCTGCTCTCACTCATTTATTTTGATTTGTCTGAATGAGAATAATAAAAACAACTAGTATTTTCTTTGTGTATTCATTACACACACTATGCTAGACGATTTATAAGCATCATCTATTTAATCCTCACAGCAATCCTGTAAGGTAGGCACTGTATTTTATCTCCATTTTACAAATGAGGAAACTGAAGCTCAGAGAGTAAGTCATTTATTGAAGAGAACTCATCAGTTTGACTCCAGATTCCAAGATCTTAACCAGAAAACTTCTTCCTCGAGTGTTGATTATTTTTTAAGATTTTATTTATTATTTTTAGAGAGGGGAAGGGAGGAAGAGCAAGAGAAACATCAATGTGTGGTTGCCTCTCGCGCGCCCCCTGCTGGGGATCTGGACCACAGCCCAGGCATGTACCCTGACAGGAATAGAACTGGCGACCCTTTGATTCTCAGGCAGGCGCTCAATCCACTGAGCCACACCAGCCAAGACTGGAGCGTCGATTTTATTAAGATAAAGATGGGGGGTTTGTTATTTGGGTTTTTTTTTAAGACACTGTATACAAAAACGTACATTATAGTGGGTCGAATGCAAGGTTGCATTAAGGTAAAATGGAAGCTTCAAGGTCCTTTGGGCTTTGCCACAGAACCTTGAAAGACCCTTTCGCACTTCTCTTTGATGGCAAAACTGGAGAGGCTCAGCTACAAGCATGTTTAACAAGTGAACTCTCCCTGGTACCCAGGTTCTCCAAAACCCCCAAGAACTGACCATAAAGCTTTCGAGCTCCGTTTTACAAATAAGGAGTTTGAGGTAGGAAGAATTAAACTTGCCCTAGTTCACAGAGCTACGAAGTGGTCTAGCCACATTAAAACCAGCTGTCTGTTTTGAGACCATCTTCCAAATGGCAAACCGTAGCAACGATATATTTTCCCGCCAAACTACAGGATATCAGGCATCTGAATCCCATTTTACAGTAGACATGCCCTTTCACACTCCAACAGCCTTCTGCACCTTCCCAAATCCGGCCCCTTCTGTCAGATCCACACCTTCCCTTTCTGTCCAGTCCCGTCCCTTCACCTTTCCAAAGCCCCGCCCCTTCCCTTGAAGCCTAGATTACTTTTCCCAGGTTTGTTTTTTCTCGCTTGTCCACCCAGCTCTACCTTCCAGGCCAATTCAAAACTCCGCCCTTTATTTTCTGAGGCCCACTCTTCAGTTTAGCCCCACTATTTGCCGGGGTTAAGTCTCTGTTCTCCTTGGTAGGACTTGCTTTACATACGGCCCCGCCCCCTGCACTGAACCCCGCCCCCTGCACTGAACCCCGCCCCCTCCCCAAATCCCGCCCCATAGACTAGTTAATTTTCTTCCAGCACCGCCCCGCCCCTACCCCAAAAGCCGGGCCTTCCTTAGGCTCAAACCCGCGTCCCTCCTGCTCTCGGCCCTGCCTCCAGCCCCGCCCCGTGGCTCCGGCTCCGCCTCGCCGTCTTCCTCCGAGACCAAGGCCAGGTCTTTACCGCAGCCGCGGCGCCAGCAGGGGGGAGGGAGAAGGGAGGGAGGAGACAGAGGGGGAAGGGAGAAGGGCGGGCTCCTCATCCCCAGCCCCGCGCTTAATGTTTGCAGCCGCAGATTCGACACTTACGGCCCCGACAATTCCGCATCCTGGGTACTGCGACTTTAATCTCTATAAACTCACCTCTAAGATAGAGGTGCTAGAGAAGCTCTGTGGGCCGTTCAAGGGCTCTTATGAATGCCAGAGAATGCGCTCTCGAGCCTCAGTTGGCGGGCAGAGATCTGTGGCGAAAGTGCAGCTCGGCAGCGCCGCGGTACCACGTTTACCCTGCGCAGACGCCGTCGCCGCCGCTGCCGCCGCCGCTGCTGTCCCTGCCTTTGCCGCCACGGTCTCCGCTGCTGCTGTCCCCGCGCTGCCTCCGGGAGTCTCCATTGTTCTGGCAGTGCCGGATCCGGACGCCGGGCAACTTAGGGGCTCTCGAAACGGGAGGCAGCCGAGAGAGTTGAGACGACACCGGGGCGCCGGCAGGACCGGGAGCGGAGGGGGTCAGCGCGGGAATCCCGGGGAGCCGGGGCCAGAGCGTGGGGCGGCAGGGGGCCGGGGTGGCGACGTCTGAGGTCTCCGAAGTTGGGGCTCCCCCTCCCCGGCCCATCTTTCCCTGCCGGCCTCCCCAAGTGGAGTCGGAGCCCCGGCGGGCGGCCCCGGCGATGAGCCCGGACTCGAGGTGGCCGGTGAGTGCGGGCCGGGGACCCGGGCGGGAGTGGCTAGTGGGGAAGGATTTGACTATTTTTGTGAGGAGCGCGTTGAGCTGCCCTGCCCAGGTGCCCCTCGGGCCCTTCCAGCCGGGAGAACTGACAGTGACTTCGCTCCCAGCAGGCATCCCAGGGCAACAATGTATCCTTCGGGGGTACCAAAGTCAACCTCAGGAGGAGCGTCTTGTTTAACTTGTTACACTTCGACAAAAGGGAAACGTCGCCGCATCCGGGAGAGGGCTGCGGGCACCGCCTGGGCCTGGCCGGATCCCTCCGGCTCCCGCCCCCTACTTCCTCCAGCCCCCTGAGCTCTGCCGCCTTACCCTTGGTCCCCGGGCCCTACCCACCGGCTTTCAGATCTCAGTTCTCGGGTCCCTCCCCTGTGCCTCTGCCACTGACTCCCAGCGGGACATCTGCCCAGGGCTCTGTGCTACTTAGGAAGCCAGGGAGTCAGGGCAGAGGAGCTGCGGCATTCACCAGGGACCCATCATTGAAAGAGGAGAGCTTATTTATGCTTACGATTGGTCTGTTTTTAAAGGCACAGAAGCAGGTAGGAAGTAGAAGGAAGCTAGAATTGAAGTAGTAGCTTTACTGATGTAGAAGTCAGGTGCTTTGACAGACACTGAAGCAGCCCACTTGCTTCGTTACGTTGCAGGAAGATAGAGGCCTAGAGGGGGTCACTGTTTGTCAGGGAGCTCAGGGTGGCACTGTCTGGAATGGTGCCAAGCCCCTAGCTGAATTGTTAAACTCAACTAAGCCTAGAGAAACTGGGGCAGTCTCTGACTAAGCTGGGCTTCCTGGGGGCTGGTGCCATCTGCTGTCTTCATTTACCCAGGAACACTGGAGAGGAGAAAGGGAGGGCCCTGAAGACCAGCATGGAATTGAGTGTACCTGGATTGCCTTGTTCCTGTCTGTACACTTAGGGCTTGGTGCCACTGCCAGGGCCAGGGGATAGACTCTCCCTAAAGACCACAGAAGTGAACTAATTCTTTCTGTAATCTAGTGATTTCGGCTGGAGTCCAGGACTACATCACTGGCTACCCATTCAGGCTTCTACATGGGCTAACACTAGTCTTCATCCATCTCTCTCAGCTCCAAATCCGATGATCTCATTCAGCTATTCTGGTGCTGGGGATATAGAGGTGGGCCCTGGTGTGTGCACTGCACAGTTTCCAGTCTGGTGGGGAGGAGAAAAAGGTGAGAATGGAATGCTATGAAAACACAGCTCCCCATAGGAGAGACAAGTCATACCAAAAGAAGTGACACTTGCTTTGGGTTTTGAAGAATGAGTAGGAGCTCACCAATAAGAGAGGATGGAAGGCATTCCAAATAGAGATCATCTGGCAAGAATGAGAGGTTATAACTTTCAGGAAATGGCAAGCCGCCCTGGATAGACAGAAGCACAGCTGTAACTGGTGAAAAGAAGAGTCTGGAAAGGAGGACTAGGACCAGACAGTGAAAGGAACCCTTGAATGTCAACATAGGGAATTTGGATATTATCCTGAAGTAGGGAACATCAGAAAGATTTTAATCCAAGATTAAAATGACTGTTGCTACTTGGTAAAAAGATCACTCTGGCCACGTTATGCAAGATTAGGCTAGAAGGTTGAGGCAGAGGGCAGAGTGACCGGGCAAGAGGTGAGGAGGCCCACGTAGTGGCCATGGTGTGGAGGAGATGCCACTTAGAGATGCTGTAGAGGTGGGCTGGCCAGGATCCTTGAAAAGAGAAAGGGTTGGAGGGAGTGGAGTGGGTAGCCAGGAACTCTTCCTAGGCCTCTGTTAACTCATCTGTACATTCTAGATGTGACAGCATGGGGGTGGACTTTGACGTGAAGACTTTCTGCCACAATTTGCGGGCGACTAAGCCACCATATGAGTGCCCTGTGGAAACTTGCCGCAAGGTCTACAAGAGTTACAGTGGTATTGAGTACCACCTGTACCATTATGACCACGACAACCCACCACCCCCTCAGCAGACTCCACTCCGTAAGCACAAGAAGAAGGGGCGCCAGTCACGCCCAGCCAACAAGCAGTCACCCACCCCCTCAGAGGTATCACAGTCACCGGGCCGTGAGGTGATGAGCTACGCACAGGCCCAGCGCATGGTGGAGGTGGACCTGCACGGCCGCGTCCATCGCATCAGCATCTTTGACAACCTGGATGTGGTGTCAGAGGATGAGGAGGCCCCCGAGGAGGCCCCTGAAAATGGCAGCAACAAAGAGAACACAGAGACACCAGCTGCAACTCCCAAGTCAGGCAAGCATAAGAACAAGGAGAAGCGCAAGGATTCCAACCATCACCACCACCATAATGCTTCTGCCAGCACCACTCCCAAGTTGCCCGAGGTTGTATACCGGGAGTTGGAGCAGGACACCCCTGATGCCCCACCCCGGCCAACTTCCTATTATCGGTAAGGCCGCCTCTGTCTCCCAACTCTGGAACACTGGTCAGAAAGGGCTCAGGAGCCAGAGAGAGGTGACAGGCAGCAGATAGGAGAGTGGCAGGGGTAAAGGATAACAGGAGCACACTAGTCCTATGAGGGCAGTGACAGGAACAGTATTCTACCTAATGATGGTGGCACTTAACTATAACTACTCTTTCATGTTACTCTCTTTTTACTTTTCATTTTTTTCCCTCATACTATTCTCACAACTCACTCAGGTAGATATTGTTCTCATTCAACAGATGAGGAAACCACAGTGCAGAAAGGGGCCAGACATGCCAAAAGTCACATGCCAGTAGGTAGCTGAACCAGTATTCAAACCTAGGTTCCCCTGACTCCAGAGCTGCACTATTTCCACTCTATCAAAGGAGCCCTTCTTCTCTTCCTGAGCCTCTCCACTCCATCACTGTGTGACCTTGGGAAAGGCATCTGGCTTCTGGTGTTCTAGCGACCCCATCTGTAGAGTAGGTTTAATATTCCTCTGCCTGCCTAAAGGTAGAGCACAAGGAACACTGATTTATAAGGTTCTAAAAGCAGCTTGTAAATCGCAGAGGTAATTTTCCCATCATTCATTCCTTTCTTGTCACCCATCCTTAGGATGCCTAATCAGTATTTCCATCAACTGTATTGTGTACTCCTCTAATGGCCCTTTACTTATTTCATTTAATTGTTTCTTGGTAACCCACTTCCTCCCAAAAATTAGTCACAGTGGCTCCTAGTAAAGTCACAGGCATAGGCTAAATTTCTTTAACATGAAGTAAAAACAATGAAGGAGTGAGGTCAGGGTGGTGGTAAAATTACGTACAGAAAGTCTAGCCGAAGGATGGTACAAAAACCAAGTATACAACTTGCCTCTGAGAGTCTTAGCATCCAAGGCAAAAAGAGCATTCTGATGCGTTAGTTAAGGAGCAGTCTCTGGTGCCGACTAATCAGAAGGCCTGATCTCTCAGAAAGACTTAAAAAGGTTTTTACCAAAAGTGTAATCCATATGATGTTATATTAAATCTCATAAAAGCAAATCTGTGGGAGCCCAAGTAATTTAGCTTAGTATGTCACTTTTTTCTCTCTCCCCTGTTCACACGTTAGCCACTCTCCTTCCTCTCTTCCGTTCTTTCGTCTGACCAGCCCAGCTCCACCTCCTTCTGGCTTTCCATCTGGTGGCACTGACTGTCATTGCCACCCCCAACACAGATACCCCTCTCGGGGCCTGTCCTCTTTCCTAACCTCCTAATGGCGCTCTTTGCTTTGATGGGCAGCTCAGCCCAAGTCATTCTGCTCCTTCTCTCTCCCTCCACTAGATTCACTCTTTCCTCCTGGGGAACCAGGCTATTCTCCAGAGCAGCAGTTCTCAGCTGGCGTACTGCCATCATTTTGGAGGTGTGTTGGGTGTAATTTATTACTACTGTTAGCAAACTGCCCAAGTTTTGGAAATGGGAAGAGTCGAGGTCACCTCTCTAATAACACCACTTTCTCATGTTTGCATCTGATGTACCTGAGGGGGAGAGGGAGGGTGGTGTGCCCGGAATCGTGTATGACCCATAGCCTACCTTATCTGTGCTGTAGCGAGCCTGTAATCTGGGTGCACTGTGGAAGTGTGTTATGTGTGTCATGGCAGAGAAAAGTTTCAAAGCTCTTGCCAAGGTCTGGAAGGGGCCTTATGGTTCACACTAGCCCTGACCCACACCCTTTTTCAAGGATGAGGACATTGCAGCCACCTTGGGGAAGAAGTAAAGCACTAAGGAATAAGCTGCTTCAGATAGTATTTTGATGTCTTTTTCTCTCTTCTACTCTCAAAATACCTTTCAAATGAACAACACTAAAAACCTATTTCTGTGTGGTTTTGCCTCTATCCTGTAGTGGAGGAGCTCAACACATAAACAGCTATAATACAAAGCAAGGTGGTAGGTCAGAGCTGTGCAAAAGCTAATAATAAAGCTAACATTTATTGAATACTTGCAGCATGGCAGGTACTGTTCCTAAGTACTTCACCTGTATTATTTAATGCTCACAATAGCTATATGAAATAGGTTCATGTTAGCATCAAGCATCATCACTTTAAGATGAGGAAACCTAGGCTCAAGGAGGTTAGCTCACTTGCCTGCTACCATACAAAGCATGGTTCCAGAGCCTGTGTTTGCTTGGCCTGGTCTAGCACCAGGGCCCCATTTCCCTTGTGGAGAGAGGATGGGCAGCCAGCTATGGGCCACTTGATTGGGCCCATTCATTTTTGTAATTCCATCTAATCCTGACAGCATCTTTGGGAATAAGTAGTATTATCTTAATTCTATCGTGAATAAAACCGGGTTCAGCATAGAGCAGTGATGTTCTGAAGGTCACAAAATTGGAGAGCCAGGATTTAAATTTAGGTTTGTTAGAAGCCAAAGCCCCATTCTTTCCATTGCAGCTCTCTATAGCTTTACAATACTAGAGTCCAGGTGACCTATAGCATGGTAAGTGCATGGGAGCCTGCTCTGACTTCCCAGGAACCTGCTGGTCTAGTGAGTGCTGCAGGGAAGAAGTGAATCCTGGCTCTGCCACTTCCTGGTTGTGTGACCTTTCTGTGTTGGGCAATTAACTTCTCAAAGCTTGTGTTTCCTCCTTTGCAAAATGAGGGCAATAAAAACATTAACCCTAAGGCTGTGTTGACAGTAGATGTGATAACTCAGCACAATGCCTGGCTCACAGTAAATGCTCAGTAAATCTTAGTTGTTCTGTTCTCTCCCAAGGCTAACCAGACAACCACACAGTACCTATAGTTTGAGGGAGCCCTGAGCTGGTGCTGGCACAGCCAACAAGACCCATAGCAGCTCCATTCAGGACACTGCTAGCTGGTGCTAAAATAACTTAATAGATAATTTGTAGGTGACTCCTGAGGACATTCCTTGCCCTGACTCTTTGCACCATCATCTAGACCATCCCAGTGGGTCCCAGCTGCGCCACCCTTCTTGCTTTAGGAGCCGCTGCACCCCAAGGGAGGGGTGTAGCATCTAGGATATGCGTTGCGGAGTTAATGCCTAATTTCACATCCCAGCTCTGCCACCTTCTCACAAGGGAGCTGGGGAAGGTGAAGTAACCTCTCCAAACCTATGTTTCCTTTTCTGCAAAACAGGAATTATTATAGGACCTATAGGTAAGGGTGAAAGAGACAACATATGTAGAGGTACAGGGGGCTTAGAGTAAGTGCTTGGCAAATGTAACCCATTGTCTTTAAGGGAGGGAAATCTCAACCGTATGATGCTAAGCTGCCTGTGTGCACTGCAGGTACATCGAGAAGTCAGCAGAGGAGCTGGACGAGGAGGTAGAGTATGACATGGATGAAGAGGACTACATCTGGTTGGATATCATGAATGAGCGACGGAAGACGGAGGGTGTGAGTCCCATTCCACAGGAGATCTTTGAATACTTAATGGACCGGCTAGAGAAGGAGTCCTACTTTGAGAGCCACAATAAAGGCGACCCCAATGCACTAGTGGATGAGGATGCCGTGTGCTGTATCTGCAATGATGGTGAATGCCAGAACAGCAATGTCATCCTCTTCTGTGACATGTGCAACCTGGCTGTGCACCAGGAGTGCTATGGTGTCCCCTATATCCCTGAGGGCCAGTGGCTGTGCCGCCGCTGCCTACAATCACCCTCTCGTGCTGTGGACTGTGCCCTATGCCCCAACAAGGGTGGTGCCTTTAAGCAGACAGATGATGGGCGCTGGGCCCATGTGGTGTGTGCCCTGTGGATTCCTGAGGTCTGCTTCGCCAACACAGTCTTCCTGGAGCCAATTGACAGCATTGAGCACATCCCACCAGCTCGCTGGAAGCTGACCTGCTACATTTGCAAACAGCGGGGTTCAGGGGCCTGCATCCAGTGCCACAAGGCTAACTGCTACACAGCCTTCCACGTGACATGCGCCCAGCAGGCTGGCCTTTACATGAAGATGGAGCCTGTGCGGGAAACGGGTGCCAATGGCACCTCTTTCAGCGTCCGCAAGACAGCCTACTGTGACATCCATACACCCCCTGGTTCGGCACGCCGCCTGCCTGCCATGTCCCACAGTGAGGGGGAGGAGGAGGAGGAGGAGGAAGAGGATGAGGGTAAGAGTTGGAGTTCAGAGAAAGTCAAGAAGGCCAAGGCCAAATCCCGGATCAAGATGAAGAAGGCACGGAAGATCCTGGCAGAGAAGAGGGCAGCTGCACCTGTGGTGTCAGTGCCCTGCATCCCACCACACAGGTATGTGGGGAGTAGGTGGACAGGTTGGTAAGGGAAGAACAAGCCCTCCTGAAAATTGACAGCCCCCTGAGTTGAGTGACAGAGTTAGGTTGTCTTACTCCTATCAGGAGCTATATAAAGTTTTAAAAAATCCAAAAGAGATTAGCTCCAACAGGTCCCCTGACTTTTATGTTAGGAGCCAGAAACTTTGATTTTTATCTGGCACACCTAACATATTTTAAACTGACCTTCATTTGATGGTGTGGTTTAAGTAATGAAGAAGGGATGTAATAGCTACCAGCTACAATAGAAGAAATAGTCTGACTCTTAAGGGAGAAATGGAATGAAACAAGTTACAAAGTAGTTACTGCCACCAATAAGTCCAAATGAGGGCTGTGATCAGTTATTTTTAACTCATGTCCCTATTTGATTTCCTATAATTTACTGCTATACTTTATCTTAAAACCTTACAAGACTCAGTCTGAGCTGGTATCCCAGGGTAAAATGGTACTCTGGGCTGTAGTGACGGCTGTAGCAGACTGCTAAGAGCGGTCTTAGGAGATGAACTCCCTAACCCCCTAGTGAACAGGGTCAGGGATCTGGATTAGTACTGGGAGCTTGGCTTCCAGCCTGCCGAGGTGCCATTGACAGTAGACTTACTCCCTATTCAGCCCCATTCAGACACTCTCAATTAGCCAGAGGCCCTTGTTCTACTTAAGAAAATTTGTTCTTCTGCTTCCCAGGCTCAGTAAAATCACCAACCGCCTGACCATTCAGAGGAAGAGCCAGTTCATGCAGAGGCTGCATAGCTACTGGACACTGAAGCGGCAGTCACGGAATGGGGTCCCGCTGTTACGTCGTCTGCAGACACACTTGCAGTCTCAGAGGAACTGCGACCAAGTCGGGGTACTGTGTCATGTTCCCTGTGGGCTCTGGGAACTAGGGCCAGGGGATAAGAATCAAGATTTATGACTACAGCATTCAATGTCTGAGGGCTTAAGCTGTTTCCTTTATTAAGCTAGCTCTCTAACCAGGCCCAGGAAGAAATCCTTACCGATTATCTTTGTACAAGGGTACTATTCCTATGTGTTCGTTCATTCATTCCACAAGTGTATACCAAACATTGGCACGGGAGACACTTAGGTTGAGGGGCTCCCACTAGAGCTAGCAAACCTGCCAGTAAATTCCTGTGTGCCCTCCTTTGGCTTTACCTGAACCCAAGTTTCCTGGTCTGTCCTCCTCTCTGGCCTTTCCTTTGGCTCCCTTGTCATCTCCTGATCCCTTTTTGCTTCTACAGAGAGATTCTGAGGATAAGAACTGGGCCCTCAAAGAACAACTCAAGTCCTGGCAGCGGCTCCGGCATGACCTAGAGCGAGCTCGGCTGCTGGTGGAGCTGATCCGCAAGCGAGAGAAACTCAAAAGGGAGACAGTGAGTACTCTGGGCCAGCTGTATTTTAAAGAGGAGAGAACATACCTGGGGGAAGGAAAAGCATGTGTCACCTAGCCAGGAAGCAACAAGGCTGATGTTGGAGTCAGGTCTCCTGGTTTGCAGTGTGCTCTCGGGCCCACCAGAAGAAGACTCACAGGAGAGTATGAATGGAACTCTGAATTACTTGATACAAGTAATTAGGGCTGTAAGTTCAATCAAGGAAGGGAAAGGCCAGAGTAGTTGTGGTTTCACTGGTGGGGCCTTGTAAAAGGTAGACCTGAGTTAGTACACCCAGCTGTTGGGGGTGGGAAAGAAGGAAAATTCCTACACCAGCTGCGACCATCTCCTCCGACCTCCCTGCCAAGGGACTGGCCTGGGCCTGGCTGATTGGGCCTTTCTCTGTGTCAGATCAAGGTCCAGCAGATTGCCATGGAGATGCAGCTAACCCCTTTCCTCATCCTCCTTCGCAAAACCTTGGAGCAGCTCCAAGAGAAGGACACAGGCAACATCTTCAGCGAGCCGGTCCCTCTGTCTGAGGTAACCGAATTGGACGAAGTAAGAATCCCTTCCCCTCACTCCACCTTCTTTCTGTTCCTCTCCCAGTTGGACCCCTGCTGCAGGTCTGGGCCAGGGACTAGGAGGGACGCTGAAAAGAGGGGCTGGTGGCCCTGGAGCTCCAGGATGACTGGAGTTATATGTATCACCTGGACTCTGTCTTGTCCCTGTCATACCCCAAGGGCCCAGAATGGGAGGCAATCTGCATTTCTTCCCCAGAGGCAGGGACTGAATCTACCAAATGAATAATCCCAAGGCAGGAAGACAATTTTGGGGTGCTGAACCCTAGAATGGAGACTTTAGAAGGTTCAGCACCTAAAGAATGAGCTCTGAAGCCCTAGGTCCTGACTGGCAGACTCTTCTCTCTAAAAGGTATAAAATGAGAGGCCTGAGACAGCAGCCTCCTTATAAGTCTTAATGATAAGCAAAAACAAGCTATAGGAATGCAAGGTGGTGTTATTTCCAGCAGATACCTTAGCTGTTTTCTTATTGAAGACTTATGTGGCTCTAGGAGGAGGATTTAGCAGTAATTTTATCACTTTTTCCAGGCCAGGAAAAGAAGGCCCAGAGAGGTTAAGAGACTTGCTAAGGTCACACAGCTTGTGACTGGTAAAGTCAAGACTGAATCCACCCCTCCTTTCCTCTGTGCTATATGCCTACCTCTATGGTGGGAGGAGGTTACTGGTTGTTTTTCAAGGGGTGGCGTTAGGAGCAGAGGTTCAGGGGGAATGAGAAGCATATCTCCACTTAGCCACACCTACCCTGCTCTCCTAGGTACCTGACTATCTAGACCACATCAAAAAGCCCATGGACTTTTTCACCATGAAGCAGAACTTGGAGGCTTACCGCTACCTGAACTTTGATGATTTTGAGGAAGACTTCAACCTCATCGTCAGCAACTGCCTCAAGTATAACGCCAAGGACACCATCTTCTACCGGGCAGCGGTGCGACTCCGTGAGCAGGGTGGTGCTGTGCTCCGCCAGGCCAGGCGCCAGGCAGAAAAAATGGGCATCGACTTTGAGACGGGCATGCATATCCCCCACAACCTGACTGGAGACGAGGCCCCACACCACACTGAAGATGGTGGGTGATGAGTCACACACATGTAGAGGCCAATGCTAAGGATGAACAGCTTTCCAAAAGTCCCATCCTAGGAGTAGGCAGTATAGGCAGGAAGCAGTTAGGCTGAGCAGTGACGAGCTTTCCCCAGGAATGCTCCCCAGGAAGCCAGATTCAGTGAATGGATAGCAATGCCTGCCAGACCACTTCTTGGTGCTGCTATGTTATGGCTGTTTCTGGTGGGAATCTGAGGGAAGAAGAGTGGCTTTCTTGCTGCCTGTTCAAGATTTAAGGGGCCCAGAGAACTGCCCTGAGTCTGATCTTTTCCCCTCACCCCCACCCCTAACAGCAGAGGAAGAACGGCTGGTCCTGCTGGAGAACCAGAAGCACCTGCCAGTGGAAGAGCAGCTGAAGTTGTTGCTGGAGCGGCTGGATGAAGTGAATGCCAGCAAGCAGAGTGTGGGCCGCTCACGGCGTGCAAAGATGATCAAGAAAGAGATGACAGCACTGCGGCGGAAGCTTGCCCATCAGCGGGAAACTGGAAGGGATGGGCCTGAACGTCATGGCTCCTCTATCCGGGGCAGCCTGACACCCCACCCGGCAGCCTGTGACAAAGATGGGCAGACAGACAGTGCCGCTGAAGAGAGCAGCAGCCAGGAGACAAGCAAAGGTCTGAACCCCATAGCAAGTTGGACCCCAAAGCAAATAAGACTTTGACTCTGAAGCAAGCACACACTTAGCCCCTGCCATCCCCTAGGCAGAGGTCTTTCCTGTATAGCTAGCTGTACTTTCTCCCTCATTCCCCAATCAGGGGCCTCTTAGCTGCCTCTGTGGCTATTTGTGTAAGAAACACTGTTCCCAGTTCCATGATCCCCAGCTCATCTCCCCAACAATAGCTGGAGTAATGGTCCTATACACCCAGGGCATACCCTGGACATTTACCCTTCCCACATCAGGCCCCTCACCAACTCTCCTTCTCTCTTTCTCTGCTCCAGGCCTGGGTCCCAACATGTCCTCAACCCCCGCACATGAGGTGGGCAGGAGAACCTCAGTTCTGTTCTCCAAAAAGAACCCGAAGACAGCTGGACCGCCCAAGAGGCCGGGCCGGCCCCCCAAAAACCGGGAGAGCCAGATGACCCCCAGCCACGGAGGCAGTCCTGTGGGGCCCCCCCAGCTCCCCATCATGGGCTCCCTCCGTCAGCGCAAGCGGGGTAGGAGCCCCCGGCCCAGTTCGAGCTCAGACAGCGACAGTGATAAATCCACAGAAGATCCCCCAATGGGTGAGCCTCACCATCACCCAGTCACCCAAGAGAGTGAGCAAAGCTGCCATCCTTCCCCACATAACTTCCACCTATCCCTTCATTTGCCCATAGTATGTCAAAGCTAGAAGGGCCCTTAGGAATCTTTTAATTCAATCCCCTCATTTTACAGACTGGGAAACTGAAACCCAAAGACACTGATCCAGCTAGATTCCCATCCAGGGCCTCCTCCATTGTATCACTTCACTTCTTCTCTTCTCACACTCCTTTGGGGATCTCCTGTCCTTTAAGCCTTGTGTGTCCTAAGGTCTATAACTGCCAAGGGAAATGTAAGGGGTAGGGCAGAGCTGTGGCCAACTGTGGTGGACACTGCCCAGAGCTAGCTCTGCTGGCCAAGGTTGGAGGAATTTTCCAGCACAGAAGTCTGACCCCCATGCCATCTCTGATCTACATCTTCCTGACCGATTTCTTCCCTCCTCCCCCTCCCCCCAACCAAGACTTACCAGCCAACGGCTTCAGCAGTGGAAACCAGCCAGTGAAGAAGAGCTTCTTGGTATACCGCAATGACTGCAGCCTTCCCCGGAGCAGCTCAGACTCTGAATCCAGCAGCAGTAGCAGCAGCAGCGCCGCCTCAGACCGAACCAGGTACCAGCCCTCCAGATCAAAGCCTGCCTCTGGGATGCTCTTCTGCGTTTCCCTATGGGAAGTGGGGTGGCAGCCATCTCAGCCTAGATTAAGATGGCTCAAACCCAAGATTCTCTGCAAAATAATGGAATAGATGTGAGTTTCACCATAATGGAATGGAGGGACCATACTGGGTTCACCTGATGTTTTAGAGCAGAGGGCATAAACTGATGCCTTCTGTGGCCTGGATTTGGCCTGCAGACATATTTTGCTTGGCCAGCGTGGTGGGGTATTTTTTTTTTTTAATGAATCCAGAAGTGCCACATAAAATTGCCAGTTTCTGTATTCTTTTTAAAAATTAGATCTGGCAAATCTGGCCAGTATTGCTTTTAGACGGGGCATGCATTCAACACTGCCACTGCTAAATGTAGCCCACATCAGTCAAATCATTGCCAAGTCCCAAAAGTGGGCATTCGGATTTGAAATTCTTTAACTTTTGCTTTCCAAAAGTTTTAGGTGCTAGGGGTTTAAAAAAGAAAGGACACCCACCACACCATTCTCCACTCTTCTCCTTTGAGCTAAGCTCCCCTTGTCTCGTCTACAGCACAACACCCTCAAAACAAGGCAGGGGCAAGCCCTCCTTCTCTCGGGGCACATTCCCAGAGGATAGCAGTGAAGATACCTCAGGCACTGAGAATGAGGCCTACTCCGTGGGCACTGGCCGCAGCGTGGGCCACAGCAGTAAGTACCATCACCCAAAGCCAGGACTGCTTGGGCCTAGTATCCGGGCCTTGCCAGCCACCTGTCTGCTGATCTGCCCCCTCTCTCCCATTCCTGTGAAGTGGTAAGGAAGAGTCTGGGTCGGGGACCTGGCTGGCTGTCAGAGGATGAGGACTCCCCTCTGGATGCTCTGGACCTGGTGTGGGCCAAGTGCCGAGGGTATCCATCATACCCAGCTCTGGTAGGCTTCTGCTTTTCTTGTCGTATCCCTTGCCTGTCAACCCCAGAATGCAGACTCACAATTATCAGACTTTTACTATTCTGCTGAGCTGCAGAGTATAAGGGTCTTTGGCAGGTAGACAGAGGTCCCCGATTAGTTTATCCATCTCTCCCTTTTCCTTTTCTTTGCCCCTTGGGCTCTGAAATAGTTCAGCATAGGAAGAAGGTCAACATTGCAGCCCTAGAGGCATAATAACCTTTCTATGTCCCCACTTCAAAGGAGTCTCCAAATTCTTGGGGAAGAAAGAGACTGAACAAAACCAAGGTCTTATTACTCCTTCAGATCATTGATCCAAAGATGCCCCGGGAAGGTATGTTCCACCATGGGGTTCCCATTCCTGTGCCCCCACTGGAGGTGCTGAAACTTGGGGAGCAGATGACCCAGGAAGCCCGAGAGCATCTCTACCTCGTCCTCTTCTTTGACAACAAGAGAACCTGGTAAGGGAGAAGGGGGGCATTTAGTGACTTACAGCCACAAATGCAACCCTGGGTATGGGGATAGGCTGCCAGGAACTTCTAGCAACAGTCAGACTAAGCCATCACAAATCAGTGGAGGAGAGACTTAGATCTTTGAGCAAAAGGGTTGTGTTGGCTATGAGTCTAAGCGACTCAGTGGGCAGCAGCTCACAAACAGCTGTAGCTGGAAAACAAAGGACCATCAGTGACTGTGACGTACGGAAGTGGTTCTCCACCCAGACTCTGAGTTTTCCCACTTCTGCCTCCATAGTGACAGGGTGGGGATAAAGCAGGCATAAACATTCAGATTCTGAATCCCTGTTGTCTCATTTACATATGTAATCTTTTTGTTTGTCTGCAGAAGATATTTAATATCAGTAAAGTCTGCCTGGAGCCTATGGGACAGGGTACCTTTTTCAGGTTAGGTCAGGGCTCCTCCTGTGAGCAGTTCTTTGAGGGCAAGGACTGTGTCTCTTGATCTCTATAACCCCAGTAGCCACCACAGCCAGGCTTTCAAGAGGTATTTTTGAATGAATGGAGTGAGGAAAGCTGGTGCTTGTTCTCCCAGAGATGACTTACTTGTTCCTCACCTCATCTTATAGGCAGTGGCTGCCTAGAACTAAGCTGGTTCCTCTGGGTGTGAACCAGGACCTCGACAAGGAGAAGATGCTGGAGGGCCGCAAGTCTAACATCCGCAAGTCAGTGCAGATTGCCTATCATAGGGCTCTGCAGCACCGCAGCAAGGTCCAGGGCGAGCAGAGCAGCGAGACCAGTGATAGTGACTGATACTGCCCAGCACAGCCCAACCTATAGTGCCCTGCCACCTCTCTCCTCCTTTTTGCTCACTGTCCTGGAGTGGCACCGGCCTCTGCACTGACTCATTCCTGGTCTTGGGGCCAGTCTCAGGGGAAGTTGGGTGGGGGAGGTCCCTCCTGCCCTGAGTGCAGCTGGACTGTACAGAACACTCCAAGGGCCCATGGTGGCTCTGCGCAAGGAAAGAGGAGGTCCCACAGGCCAGAAGCTCCAGAGACCTCATAGCATTGTAGTGCAGGGTGGTGGGCCAAGGTTAGGACACTGCATAAAACAGGCCATCCCACCACCTATGCCTGCTCATGCCAGGAGAATCCGTAACTGCCTAGTGGCCTGAGGCCGTGCAGGTGGTGAGGTGAACAGGCATCTGCCCAGCCTAACAGTGGGATTGATGTCTGTCCAGCCGAGAAGAGGGGCACTAGGTGACCCCCCCTCCCCTGCTGTTGTAAATACTGTAATTAGCGGAGAATTTAAATTATTCTCATTTGTAACTGCGTTTCCGGGTCGCGCCAGAGTCATTTGGTACTAAAAAGACTGGGGCCTGTCCCCGCTTCCCCTTTTCCCATTGATTCCCCCACCTTTCAAACTGGTTTGTATTTATTTCAAAAGAAGAAAATATATTGATTCTTACAAAATAAATTGTTTGGAATTCTTGGTTCTTGCCTTCTTCCAGAGCAAAGGGAGGTTTTTGCCCCCAGGGATTGCACATAATTGGGCCCAGGTGGTTGCAGACTGCTGTTCATACTGCGTTTGTAAGAACAGCAAAGATGGTAGGACAGCTCCCATTTCCCGTGCACTTACTGAGTGACTGTACCTGTGCTGAGCACTTTTAGATAGTTTCATGTCATCCTTGCATCAACTATAGGGGAGGTTAATAATAGGTAGGTTATCTGCACAGACACAGGTTTAGAAAAATGAACTTGCTTAAGTTCTCACAATTAGGAAGTTGCAGAGCTAGGATTTTAACTCAGACCTGTTTGTCTGCAGAGCTGACTCTTTAACCAGTAAGTATGCTGAACTGCTGGAGGAAGAGTCTACTGCCCATTCTTTCATGAACTTCAGATACTTCCAGTCCTTTGCCAGTAGGATGATGGTCAGAGTGCTTCAGAGTCACTATATTTGTGAGTGACCTTCCCCTTCTTAACTGGGGACTGAGCAGGAATGTAGAGGATTTCTCTTCATTCATTCCCAATCCCGGCACCTTCTTTTCCGATTCTTTCATTGAAGAAAAGTCTTTCAAGTGCTAGATACCTGTGGGCTGACGTGCCAGTGGATGAGACAGTTACAGGAAGCAGTTACCAAGGGTCTCAGAGCTACTGAGGGAGCATAACTGAGATAACCACAGCATTTGATGATACCAAATTCCTGGTACTCCCCACTAGGTAGTGTGGGGTGGGGGTGGGGGTCACAAAGATAAATCAGCTGCAAATCTTGCCCTTAAGGAATTTGCAGTCTAATACGGCAACCGAAAGTCACTATGGTAGAAGGTTTAAAAAAATCACCCAGATGAAAGTGCAGGTCCCCCAGCTTTTTGTGAGTTTCTCCAGAAGAGAAGCAATTACATAATACATCTCTCCAGGGCCCGGCAGCCAGCCCTGGCAATGGGGCTAGGCAGACAGGCTGCCTCAGGGCCACACACTTTCCTTGCATTCTCAATTGCCTTTCCCACTCCCAGAGAAAGCGCCTCTGCAGGCTGTATTCAGCTCAGTGGTGTTAGATGGCGGAGTATTGAAGGAAAGCTGAGCCCAAAGAACACAGGTGCAAGCGACGGGCGCGGCTGGAGGATCTGAGTCAGGCCTCAGGAGTGAAGTCTGTGGAGGCCTACGAAGGCGAGCGCGAAGACAGAATCCTCAGGAGGCAGACGCTGTGGAGAGTCCTCGCAGGGGCTGGGTGGGCCAGAGCTGCGCTCGGGCCCGTAGGATTCTCTGTGGACAGGGGTTTATAGGAGGAGGACTGGAGAGCCTGGGGTAGAAGGGCTCTCTGAAAGTGACGAGGGATTGGGTTTGGTTGGGCAGGTAGGCAAGCCTGAGAAATCCAGGGCTCAGAGGATATCAGGCAGTGATGACAGGGACCCGAGGGCGCACTCTGAGCAGGGTCTGTGGGGACAACCTGGCCTACCTAGCGCAAAGGAAAGGCCCAAAGCGAGCCTGCAGCGAACCCAGCGCGCGCTAACCGCTGAGGCGCCCAGAGACGGCCCGCCCATCCGCTGCCACGCTCGTTTTCATTGGCGCCTCTAATTTCCACGCGGATTGGCTATCTCTGGACCCAATAAACCGGCTTGAGCCCTGCTTCCTGTAGGAGCGAGGTCAGGCTCTGGAGAAACCGGAAGAGTGTGTTTGCGCGTGCTTCTAGCGGCAACTTCGTGGTACAGTAGCGAGCATCGTGGGGTAGTGAGGGAGGGGAGGTTTAGCGCAGGAGGTGGGACGGAGTGGAAGGAAGCCACTTTAGCGATGAGTGAGGGGCGGGGCCTGCGGGAAGTGGAGGAATTAAATGAAATTGGGCAGACTTCAAATAGATTAAGAGTTTAGGCGAAGCCTTCAGGTTCGTTGTCTCGGTGGGACTAGTCTGCTGGCGATATGTAGAGCTGGTTCTGAATGGGTGTGGCCATTATGGGGTGGAGACTGATAAGGAAATATTAGCCTGCTCTGTTTTGCTCGGTAGTATGGGACACCGTACACTATACTCTGTTCCGTCCCTATGGGCCTCCATCCCTTGTCCACGCTCTGAGCTACGTCTGGACTTGGTTCTGGCTTCCGGACAATCCTTCCGGTGAGTGACCGTGGCTCCTGACTCCTCAGCACTGCAGGCCTGGGGTGCAAGGGAATGTTGGGTATGATGGAAGAAACCTTACGGTACAAAAGAGGAAACGGAGGCACCGGTGTAGAGCCGGTTAGCTCCTTTTTTATTTTTAATAGCCCAGCGATTGTTGGAGGGGTGGAAAGATAGTTGTCGCCTGTTACCTCTTTTATAAAGTGGACTTAGTAAGCCTGTGCAGTGTTATTTTGAGGATAAATGATGTAACTGATGTATAAGAAAGCACTTTTATTTTACAGTTCATTAATCACTTTTGTATGTGGAGAGGTTGTAAGATGGGAGGGTCCCAAAGGGTACAGGAAGGGAAATTGAGTATTAGAGCTGCCCTGTACCTGGGGGCTCAGGTGGAGGGAGCAACACCCTGCACATTGGAGTGGTGTGCTGGCGGACCAGGTATGGACACTGACCCAGACTGAGGAGAAGCTCTACTGCACTGTGTACCGAGGGGAAAAAGGCCAGACTGGGAAGCCCACACGAGAAGAGCTGAAGGCCCTACGCCAGTACCTCCAGCTGGACGTCAGCCTGGCTCAATTGTATAGCCATTGGAGTTCCGTGGACTCCCACTTCCAAGAGGTGGCTCAGAAATTCCAAGGTGAGTACAGAGCCTGGGGCAGGTGTTGGGGTTCTTATAGTTTGGTTAGGTTTTTCAGTTTCACCGTCTGTAAAATGGGATTATATCTACCTCATAGGATTTTATGAGGATTAAAGGAGCTAATAAATATGCAGTGTTTAGAATAGTGCTTGGCACATAGTAGTTATTATTACTATTATTATTGCCCTGCTGATCACCATCGTGGAGTGATGAGGATATTAAGCCAAATCTTATCTGTGATTGGGGGCAGGTGACATCATTCATTCTGTAAATATTACAGAGAATCTGTTATGGGACTGGGAGGGAATACAGCAGTGGACAAAATGGACACAAATCCCCACCTTTATAGTGCTTACATTGTGGTTGTTTTATCTGTGGAATTGGACAATGACCCAGACCTCTCAACATGTTATGACGAATGAGAGCTCTGGTGTTGCTTTCTCCAACAGTGCTGTCTCTCATTCCCCTGGGATTCCCTCTGGTGCCTAGAATCTGAGGGTGACAGGAGGTCACTCCTGACAGCAGGTCCTCCTCCTATCCCCTGCCTTTCCTACCTCCAGGTGTTCGACTTCTACAACAGGACCCCATCGAGTGCCTTTTCTCCTTCATCTGTTCCTCCAACAACAACATTGCCCGCATCACTGGCATGGTGGAGCGGCTCTGCCAGGCTTTCGGACCTCGACTCATCCAGCTCGATGATGTCACCTACCATGGCTTCCCCAGCCTGCAGGCCCTGGCTGGTGAGTAAATGGGTCTCTGCTCCAAGGCCCACTAACAGCTTTCAAGGTCTATTCAGTTCTGCCCTGGTCCCCATCTCCCATCTCAAAATTTCCTGCCTTCCCAAAGCCTGCCCTCATCCAGAATCACCCTGCTTGGTCTGATCAGTCCCAGTCATATCTCACCCTCCCTATCTGTCCCTGAAATGTCAGCACCTCACTACTCTGTGCTTTTTGCCCCATGGGTTTAATGCCACTTCAGAAAACCATCCATATTCAGCGTACATTACTTTGGGGTTAAACGCACGTTTTGTTTTTAAGAGAAATTAGAAAGTCACAGAGGTACCTGGCTGGTGTTGCTCATTGGATTAAGTGCAGGCCTGTGAACCAAAGGGCTGCCAGTTCGATTCCCAGTCAGGGCACATGCCTGGGTTGTGGGCCAGGTCCCCAGTAGGGGACGCAAGAGAGGCAACCACACATTGATGTTTCCCTCTCTTCCTCCTTTCCTTCCCCTCTCTCTAAAAATAAATAAATAAAATCTTTAAAAGAAAAAGTTACAGAGGTAGAACAAGTGAGCTGTAGAAGAAATGGGCTCAGGGAACAAGTTACAGAGGCAAAAGAAAGGTGCTTGGAGCTTAGGAGAAAAAGAGAGGCAAGGAAAACGCGCCTTGTGGGGATAGGGGAGGGAAAGGTGCAGGCATGCTCTATAGAGAGCCGCTGCACACGCATTCTAGAAACAGACTGCCCGAGTCTGAATCCCAGCTCTGGTACTTATTTACCCCCTCTGTGCCTCTGTTTCTTCATCTGTTGAATGGGATAATAACCTATCAGAGTTGCCACGGGGTTAGGTAAAGGAATACACATATTGTACCTAGCACAGTGCTTGGCATATGAGAAATATGCAGAAAATTCAAGTTTCTGTCTATGTAGTGAACCCAACAGTTTTGTGTCCAAGAACACACATTCTTCACAGCAACCCTGCGAAGCCAAGTTTTGTTTCGTTTTTGTTTTTTAAGAGAGAGAGAGGCATCTATTTGTTGTTCCTCTTATTTATGCATTCATTGGTTGTATCTTGTATGCGCCATGACCTGGATCAAACCTACAACCTTGGCATCTAGGGACAATGCTCTAACCAACTGAGCCCCCTGGCCAAGGGTGAGGCAAGTTTTTACAGAGACAAGTATCTCAGTTGGCAGGTGTAAGGCCTAAGCGAGGGGAAGTGCTTGGGGGCTGCATAGCAAGGAGACAGCCTGCCTGGAGAAAAGAGAATGTTTTTGGTGCTTAGAAACCCATTCTCAGGCCTCAGCTTGCAGCTTAGTAGTCATAAGAAATTCATTCACCTCTCCAGGCTTCTCTTAACTCATTTGTGGGATGGGAATAAGGGTTCTTATCTGGAAGGGTTTGAGGGGTGAATAAAGCTATCATGAGGCAGGTTTAGAGCACAAGCATTGGTGTCCCAGACCTGGGTGCAGATCCCATCACTGTATCCTTTTGTGGGCAAGTTTCTTAACCTCTTCTAAGCCTTCATTTTCTCCATCTGTGCAATGGGAAAAACAACAGTACTTTCTTCAGGGGCCTGAGAAAAGTGTGATAATGTACCTAAAACACTTTGCCCGTGTTTGCTCCTCAGCACTTGATCATAGAAGCTGTTGCTATTATTATGACTATTATTTTAGATCATGGGTGTAAACAGCCCTTGGAAAGATTAAGAAACTCAATTGGGGAGTTCTTCAGAGCAGCAATCCTGAGTCCCTGTTCCAATGCCCAACACATAGGTGCTCAGAAAACATTTGTAAAGAGGTAGAACCTAGGCCTTAGCCCTGTCCTTTGCACATGCAAGTGTCCTGGGGTCTCCAAAAGGTGGTGAGGTGGGAAAAGGGTGCTAAGGGAAAGCATTCATTTGGCATGGAAGGCTCACAGTAGCCTAAGGACATAAAGGATTCAAAGATGCCTGACCCCTGCTTCCTTCCCTACCCCCACACCCCGCAGGGCCGGAGGTGGAGGCTCAACTCAGGAAGCTAGGCCTTGGGTACCGTGCCCGCTTCGTGAGTGCCAGTGCCCGAGCCATCCTTGAAGAATACGGCGGGCTTCCCTGGCTTCAACAGCTGCGCAAGGCCCCCTACGAAGAAGCACACAGGGCCCTCTGCACCCTGCCTGGGGTGGGCACCAAGGTGAGGCCCCAGTGGGGTAGGAGCTACCCTCACCACCCATGTAGAGATTAACAGAGTAGGCCTGAGAGCTGGTTGCAGGCTACCACCCATGTAGAAGGTAACAAGGCAGGCCTGAGAGCTGGGTACAGGCTCGACTTCTGGAGGCGGAGCAAGAAGGAGAAAGGATACAAGCAGTTATTTTATTAGAGAAAATGCAAAATGGGTGTATAAGACATCGCCCTTTGAATGCTTTTGTAGAAAGGTCAAGTGCATCTATACACTGCTGTATTGTATGCAGAAATTTCTAGAAGGAATCACAGGAAACTTAGTAGTGGTTACCTTTGGGAAGACAAATAGAAAGATATTCCTACTTTTCATTTTATTCTTTTCTTGAAATGATATGTACTTACAGAACTGTTCAATCTCAACAGGGTTAGCTAGCAACAAGGTGATTGGGAATCTGGCATTTATTGTTTTCTTCTGTATACTTCTCTGTAGTTGAAAAAATGAATTTTTAAAGAGTTTCTTTTAATGGGCTCTGAACTTCACTCTAGCATTAAATCTTTGTTCTGCCTCTTCTTAGCCATGTAATTTGGGCCAAGTTACTTCACCTTTCAGAACCTCAATTTTCTTGTCTGCAAAATGGAATATAGTACCAGCTTCTTTCCAGGTTATGATGAGAACCTGGCCTACATAGATGTTCATGTAGTAGCACTCCCATCACAGCTATTTTTAAAATTATTAATAGATGGTATATACTGAGGATATAGAATAATAATAGCCTCAAAATGGAGGAGGAAGTAGCTGGCTTTGGCGCTAGAAGCAGGATGCTGCCTGGATCCTGCCATTCCTCCTCTGTGGCTCACTCTGTGTCCATCCAAGGTGGCCGACTGCATCTGCCTGATGTCCCTAAACAAGCCCCAGGCTGTGCCCGTGGATGTCCACATGTGGCAGATCGCCCAACGTGACTACAGGTGGCATCCTACCACGACCCAGGCCAAGGGTCCAAGCCCCCAGGCCAACAAGGAACTGGGTAAGTGGAGAGATGCCAGGGCTGACAGTAGACTGAGGTGAAGGAAACTTCCCACACCTCTCCCTAAAACCCCACCCCTGTGGATGGGAAGTGGGAGGGGCCAATTTATTTTGCCCCATTACTTTTGATTTAGGAAACTTTTTCCGGAGCCTGTGGGGCCCTTATGCTGGCTGGGCCCAAGCAGTGAGTATACCTAGGCTTCCTCTCTTCCTCAGTCCAGACCCCATAGAACTTCTCCCCCAGCCCTGACCCAGGTGACCCTAAAGGATTTTCTACCCTCTTTCCCAGCCCTGACTCTAGTGGACTTGCACTGTTCTGGGCCTGCTCCCTAGGAACTCCACGTCTCCCCACACTACCACCAGCCCCACTCTCCCTAACCCCAGTGTACCTTCTCCCAACACAGGCTTCCCCCCTGTCCCCAGGTTCTCTTCAGTGCTGACCTGCGCCAGCTCTCCCGAGAACCGCCAGCAAAGCGCAGAAGGAGATCCACGGGGCCTGAAGACTAGGTGGGAGGCACAGGACAGAGGGATTCTCCCAATACCTTTTCCCTCCATTCCCCATTATTCTCCATCCAGCCTCATGTTGGGAAGGGGGCTCCATGCAACTACCTCAGGGGCAGGAACCCTCAAATTGAGCAGTTTGCACAATAGTGTAGGGTGGGGGTTATCTGGGGAGACAAAGCTACCTATGGTTTTATCCTCTTCCCTTTATTACAAGAAGGAACAATAAAATAGAAACATTTGTATGGAAAATGCAGTAGAGGAGTTGTAGGGAAAGGGTGGGGTGGGGCAGGGCAGGATAACCCCAGTTCAAGGAGGGAAGGGGAGTAGGCTGCCCCCATCTCTCCCACACAGAGGATCCTGACCCTGGATCCAGAGTCCTAGAGGTGGGGGGGCAGTCTGGGGGACATTTCCGGGCCCGGCTCCACACAGCAGTCTCGACAGCAGCAGCCAGCTGCTGACCCTACATGAGAAGAGAAAACAAACTTGGCTGTGGAAGCAGACCGTCCACTCCAACCTGGTTGCCTCTTCGTGGACCACCCATGCCCTTCCACAGAGCCCTGGTCCTCACCCCCAGCTGCTGGTGTCAGCAGCTCCCCATGGCTTGCAGTCTGTCCCTGCCCCTCCTGGCTGGTGCCCAGGTGTAGCTTCCTCATGTGCCGCACCACAGCCGTGGCATTGAAGGCTTGCTGTGGGGAGAGGGGGAAGAAGGGACTTTTGAGAGAGTCCATGGGGCAGACCATGGGGCAGTGCCCGGCAGAGGGATTCTTATAGTGGTTCCTTCTTTTTTAGGTATTAATGATTGATCCCCTAAACCCACCTGAAATATCTGCAAGGCTTTATTAAATGCAGCCATATTATATATTATTTGCACATATATAAAGAGTATATATTAACAGATACATAACTTTTTTCAATTTAAAAAATTTTATTTTATTTTTTTTAAGATTTTTATTTATTTATTTTTAGAGAAAGGGGAAGGGGGGGAGAAAGAGAGAGAAATATCAATGTGTGGTTGCCTCTCATGTGGCCCCCACTGGGGACCTGGCCTGCAACCCAGGCATGTGCCCTGACTGGGAACCGAACTGGCAACCCTTTGGTTTGCAGCCCACGCTCAATCCACTGAGCTATGCCAGCCAGGGCTAAAAAATTTTATTTTTTTAGCGGGAAAGGGAGGGAAACATCAACGTTGTAGAGAAACAGATCGATTGCCTCTCGCACACCCCAACCAGGCACCCGGCCCACAACCCAGGCGAGTGCCCTGACCGGGAATCGAATTGGCAGCCCTTCAGTTCACACTGAGCCACACCAGCCAGGGCTATGTAGCTTTTTATATATAATTAATTCATATTCACATGATAGCAAACACTTAATATGGCATTGTGTCACGCATCATTCTAAGCACTTTACATACTAATCATTTAATTTTCACAGGAGTCTTTGAGGTGAGTCCTATTAGTATCACCACTGTCAAAGGAGGAAACAGGCACAAAGAGGTTAAGTAACTTGCCCAGGTTTGTATATTATTCAACATATCCAAGTAGATGTCCCCATCCATTCCTCACGTTCACCATCCAAAACCAAAGTCATCCCCCCAAGATAAGTTTCTGCCCCTGGGATCTCCATCTCAGTGATGGTACCACTGTCCACCCTATCCCCAACCAAAATTTGGGGACAGCCCTTGACACCCTTAGCCCAACATCCATCCTATCATCACTTTTTGTCAGTTCTACCTCCCAAATGACTCCTAGACCAACCACTGTTCTCTGTTCCTGTTGCCCCTGCTCTGGTCCAGCCATCACTGTCTCCTGCCTGCACCTCTGCCACAGCCTCCTAAGGGGACTCCGAGCTTTCTCTCTGTGCCTCTCTGTTGAGAGCCCTTTCTAAAGGGCAAGTTCCTGCTGAAAATCTTGAGGCTCAATTGTCATGATTAAGTCAGGGCCCCAGTGTGGCACTTGAGACCCTGAGCAGCCTGGCCCCTACTTGCATATCCAGCCTGGGCTCCTGCCTCAGTCTCCACTGCCCCCAAAGCCCTTCCAGTTCAGCCAGGTTTAGCACTGGTACATCCTTGGATGGTCATACTCTCTTGCCCTTGGCCCTTTGTACATTGGTCCCCTCTGCCTTAGACATTCTACTATACCTGGCTAATTCCTACCTAGCTGCCAGGTCTTTATGCCCCTTCCAGGACCCTGTGTGTTGGATTTGATGTCTCCTTAAGAATTATACACTGTTCTCCCTTTAGATTTGGAGGTCAGGGACCCTCACTGGAATAGAGTAGGTAACAGGGAGCATTGAATAAATGAATGAAAGAGGTTCTTCGGCTCTGGCCTGCGTTGCTTGGTGGGCATCGTCCCGTAAAGTGAAAGATTGCTGGTTCAGTTCCCAGTCAGGGCACATGCCTGAGTTGCAGGCCAGCTCCCCAGTTGGGGGCATGCAAGAGACAACTAATCGATGTTCCCCTCTCTCCCTTCCCTTCCCTTCTCTCTAAAAATAAATAAAATCTTTAAAAAGAAAGAAAGGTTCTTTAGCAAGCATTCTTGAGTGGTTACTTTGTGCCCAACTTGGTGCTAGGTGTTGTGCAAGCTGAGGCCTTGTTGGGGATGAGGAGGAGTTCTGGGGAGGCTGGGACCCAGGACTAGGAATATGGGCTCACCTTCCACTTGCTCTTGGCAAAGTTCTTCTTGATCTGCTCGCTCACCGACTGGTGAATATTCTTATCCAGAGCCGTATCTCCTGCAATCCTAAGGTAGGGGTGTGTGGAGGGTTATCTGTGAAGGCAGAGCAGGCCTGGGGGCCCTGGGCCCCACCCCAGTTCACAGGTCGTGGGAGCTCTCACCATGGGTGCTGCAAGGCCTGCTCACAGGTGAACCTCTTTTCTGGATCCTTCTCCATCAAGTGCCGGATGAAGTCTTTGGCTGAACCCCCAAGACAAAAGCAAAGATGGAAAGAGCATGACAGTGCCTGTGGATACCCCCAAAACAGAACCTACCTCCTCAGGTCTGGCCTGGTATGCAAGCAAGACGAGAGGCCAGATCTGTCCATGCACCGCCCCACCCCACCCCACCTGTTCTCTTCTCTAGCCCTCCATCCATCCCAGCCTTCCAGCTGTCTCCTTTTTCCCTTAAGAAAAACTTGTTCTTAGAAAAGGTTCTACTCAGTGTATTCACACTGATGTGTAAATGATTAATAATGGTTTCACAGGTTTGCCTCCTACTAGGAGGCACAGAAGGACAGATGAAAACTTTTATGTGGTGTTTTAGGCATTAGGAAGTCAATGGGGGAAGTATTTTCAAAAATACTATGTTTGAAGGCTGAATGAATGAGTGCCTACAGGTTTCTCAGATCAGGGCCAGGCATGGGGAAGAACCTGGGGTGGGTGTCTCAGACAGCTCTTAGTCTGGGGCTGGGGAACTAACTGACTGAAGGAAGGCAGTGAAGAGGCCCCCAGAGCATGAGGAAGGCACTAGAGGCAGGGCCCAGGGAAAGAAGGCAAAGCCCCAAATACCAGAGTCAGAGATGTCGTCCCAGTAAGGAGAGTCAAACTCGTACTCGGCCTTCAAAATCTGTTCAAAGAGTTTGGCATCATTCTCGTCATAGAAGGGGGGGTAACCGCAGAGCCTGGGCAGGGAGAAACTCATCCTCATTTCCATTTTCAGTGTACACACTGGCTCCGGATGGAGCTTTGGGGCAGTCCCAGGGGTCAGGCAAGACCCACAGGAAAGAGTTCCCCCTTTTACAAAGGGGGCTGGGGAGATCTACCCCTGTCTGCCTTATTCACTCCTGTCCAGTTCCACTTTCTGTTCCTTAACATGTCACCATCTTTTCCTCCTCAGGGCCTTTGCACTTGCTGTTTATGTCTGGCTCCCTCACTTCATTCAAGATGCCAGTCAAATGTCATCTCCTCAGAGAGGACTTCCCTGACCTTTTCATCTAAAATGGCATCCATTCCCCTCTCCCTACCCTACTTCATTTTTCTTCATAGTACTTTTTAACCAACTGACAATATTTTATGGATTTAATTACTCATTTATTTACTTTTCTTTGTCGTCTACTAGAGTGTCTGCCTCCTGAGGGCAGAAACTTTGTTTTGTTCTCCGCTAAATCCTCAGTGCTTGGTGCAGTGCCTGAAACATAGTATCTATTGAGTGAAGTAATATTAGTCATTAATTGGTAGATAAAAATGTGGATGGCGGGAAGGAAGAAATAGCAGAGGGGACGAAGAGAACACAAAGTACGGGAGAGGAGAAATCTGGAACCATACACCCCAGCGGCCAAGCCCTACTCACAGGATGTAGGCGATGACTCCAATGGACCAGCAATCCACTGCCTTGCTGTAGGGCTTCTGTGCCAGGACTTCAGGGGCTGTGGAGAAAGAGGACATGGTGGTGACACATCTGCCCTGCAGCTCCTGGTTCCTCCCCTGCCTGTGGCCTTAGCCCAGGTCCCTCCGTACCCACGTATCCCGGGGTCCCACAGGCCGTGGAGAGTACACTGCCGGGGTCCTCCATTTTGGAGAGGCCAAAGTCGGAGATCATGATCTTGGAGTCTTCGTCCAGGCTGTAGTACAGCAGATTCTCTGGCTTAAAGGGCAGGAGGGAGGGGAAGGCGCAGTCAGAGGCTGGCCAAACCTTCTGTTTCCCCAAGCACCCCTGGGAAAGAATGGGACCCCAAAAGCCACTGCGGCTTCACAGATGCTATCTCGGTTGGAAGCACAAGAAACTCAAGGAAGTTCCCAAGGAGGTTAAAAGTGCCAGAAATGACGGCTGCGAAGATGTGGGAGGGAATTTTCTGTAAACCTCAGGTGTTTATTGCGAAGCCCTAAAGAAACAATTTTGGAACATCTACTAGTCACAACTTGACTAGTGCTTCATTTAATTTCAGTCTTACCACATCCCTACCACATCCCTACCAGGTCAGTCTGAATAATCCCGCCTTAAGATGAGGAAACTGATGTCTTGAGAGGAAAGTCTATAGTGACTTGCCTGAGAATCTACACTTAGGGAGTAGCAGGGTCAGGATTCAGACTCAGCTCTTCTCATCCCAGATCTGGTCTCCTAGACTGGAATGAGATGTACTACAACATGTGAACCCCATCGTAATCTGAGAAGTAGGGTTTCAGGGTTTCTGGCTTCATTATGTTATGCTCTCCCATCCAAGTGTTCTACAAAGAGCAAGTGGGACTTTTATTGTCAGAATAAGACACAAGACATTACTTGGATGACATGACAGAGTTCACCTTTGTTTCCACTTGCGTGCCCAATCTGGAGTGGGAAGAGGCAATTTAAGGCTTACAAGGCCCACTCTGCAGATGGGAAGCCGAGGTTCAGAGAAGGGGTGAGAGTTACCCAAGGCCACACAGTGAGGAGTGTGCAGAGCCCCCATCCCTGGGTGCTCCAGCTCACCACACCCTCACACCCCACCTTGAGGTCCCGGTGTACGATGCCCTGGTCGTGCAGATACTTGACAGCATCCAGCACCTGGAAGATAAGGCGGCTGGCATCCCGCTCCGTGTAGAAGCCTTTTTCCACGATGCGGTCAAACAGCTCCCCTCCTGACACCCTGCAGCAAGGGACAGGGCAGTCTGGCCAAACGAGCAGGAGAAGCAGGGAAGGTAGGAAGGGGGCAGCAGGGAGAGGTGTGAGGAAGGGTCAGAGGCAGGTGGGGCTGCTCACAGCTGCATGATGAGGTAGAGGTGGCCCCCACTCTCATAGATGTCATCCAGGGCAACAATGTTGGGGTGCTTGATCCTGAATGGAGAAACAAGGTGGTTCAGAGCTGAGAACAGTTCAGCTCCCTTCCCACCCTCACCTTGAAGGACCACCACCTGAAAACCTGGGTAGGACACACCAAGGTTCTGGATCCCGAAGGAAAAAAGCTCATTTACCACAGTTGATTACAAGGTGTTCGAAGGTGGAGAGCTCAGAGGTAAACACTAGACTCTAAATCACTAGACTTGGGTCCAAACCTGCCTCCACTATGTGCTGTTTGGGGGCAAGTGTTTCACCTCACAGTGCTGATCAATGTATGATTTAAATTTTTTTTTCTGTGTTGATAAGTCTGTCAGCCTACACAAGACGAGGGGCTTTATCCTGCTCACCACTGTTCCTCCAGCACTTGGGGCTGAGTAGGTGCTCACGATTATTCTTTGAATTGAGAATAAGCTCTGAGCTTCAGTTTCTTCATCTATAACATGAAGCCAATGACAGTACTTCCTTCAAAGAATTGGGGTGAGGATCACATGACATAATAAACAGGTAAGGAAGTAAGATGCTTCGTATAGTGCCTGGCACATCATAAATTATAAACGAACCAATGATGGTGACTGACCTTCATGGAAGATGGCTCTGCCATAGACTTGCCGTGTGACCCTGGACAAGTCCTTTGCCTTCTCTGAGCCTCAGTTCCCCCACCCCTACCACCAATTGTGGAAATGATCATTTTGTCCCTGCAGGGTGGTTGGAAAGCTAAGCAAAGACTGAAAGTGAAGATTCTCTATAAACTTTCTAGTGAGGCAGCAAGTTTCGTATCGGTATGAACAATTCATAGACCAGGTAGTGTTGACTTACTTAGTGGGCCGGCACATAGGCATTTTTTAATTTGCTGGGTGGTTTATTACGTGGGGGAACAAGGTATGTCTAGCAATAACACCAGTTGAGGTACATGGTTTCAAGCCCTGTTCAAGGATTGACCTTTAGACCTGATTGAACAGATTAAACCTCTGTAAATAAGCAATGACATATCGATGTCATCTGTCATGTTAGCTATTGTGCCAGGCACTTGAAATAAAGGGTTGCTAATGCTTGCCACAACCTTGACAAGTGGCGATTATTACCCCATTTTATAAATGAGTAATTTGAAGCTCAGAGAGGTTAGATGATTTGCCCAAAGCAGGGGTTGGATGAGGATGGGAAGGGTCAGGGCAGGGTCAACCTGGGCAAGCACAGGCTATGGCTCACGCACTTGTGCAGCACAGCAATCTCGTTTTCCATGCTGCCCTCCTTGCCCTCCAGAGCCTTCTTGGCGATGCACTTGATGGCCACCAGCTTCTGAGTCCTTTTATCCTCTGCCAGGATCACCTCTGAGAAGGCCCCCCTGCAGGGAGAGGGGATTCATGAGGCAGTGAACTGGAACCCCAACTTCCCTCCAGCCTTTCCTCTTTTCCCTGTGGGTTATGTGACCACCTCAGGACGAAGGAGGTGGGATAAGCCTCCCTCCCTCACTTATCCGTCCTCTAGTGCCTATCAGAGTAGTCTGTGCCCTGGCCACAATAATGGGGTCATGTGATGCAAGCCAGCTTATTGGCACTTTGAAAATGAGGTGCTTTTTTTCTAAGCTGGTAGAATGTAAACCTGGGGCTAATGGTAATCATCTTTGCCACCACTTGGGGCGAACCTGCTTGAGAATGAGGCCAGCACAAAGGAAATCAGGGAAATGGTCCAAGACAATTTCCTAACATCATGTGAGGCCCTGGATCCAGCCATGCCTGAAGTTTACACCCTGTTGTTGTTGTTTTTTTATTATGTGCTTGATTGATTTTCTGCTAAAGCCAATTTGATTCATGGCTAATTTAACACCCTTTAGAACCTTTAAATACCATCAGCATCACCTAGGAACTGTTTAGATATGCAGAATCTCAGGCCCCACTCCAGACCTACTAAACCAGAATCTGCATTTTAACCAGATCCTTGGATGATTTGTATGCTTACTGAAGTTTGAGAAGCAGTGCTTTATAACAGACCCTTAGAAATGAACAAATTAAACTCAGTTGCACTGAAATTCACTGATTAAGGAGAGTTTACTACAGTATTCTTTTTAAAAAAGATCTTATTTATTTACTTTTAAAGACAGTGCACAAGATTCATCGGTTGCCTCTTGCATGCCCCTGACTGGGGTCCTGGCCCACAACCCAGGCATGTGCCCTGACTGAGAATCAAACCTGTGACCTTTCAGTTTGCAGGCCGGTACTCAATCCAATAAGCCACACCAGCCAGGGCTAGAGTATTCTTTCCGTTACTTTTTGGATAAGAGGTCATAAGTCAAAAGCATCTCCCATGGTGAAATCTCAATCATCAGAATAGCTAATGACTGAGTAGCCTCATTGCTGGTTTCCGGTCCTGTCCCTCTCCAGTTTACCCCCAATGCCTCAGCCAGGGTGACTGACTTGAATTGCAAACTTGCAAAAAAGTCTTCAATATCTTTCTACGGCCTGTGGGATAAAGTCCAGCTTCCACAGCTTGGCTTTCAAGGCCTTGCATGTTCCCCTTTCTTCCCCAGCCTCTGATTATAAGCTCCACCTGACTCTACCCCTTTCCACACAAATTACACATCCAAGCCTTTGCTTATGCTGTCTTTCTGCCTGGAATGTTCTCCTCTTTCTCTGACAAGTGCACCCCTACTCATCCTTCAGTACCCAGCTCTAATGCCTCCTTCTCTAGAAAGTGTTCCCCCAGGCAGAAGCCACTGCGTTCTCTGGGCTCTACAGAATCCTCATTCCCTTCTTTAATTGGAGCTCAGCATGTACCCTGCTGTCATTTTCTGTGTGTCTGTCTTCCTCACATGTCTGGAATCAACATGAGGGCAAAGACCAGGTTTCAGTTTTTTTCTGGACTCCCAGCACTAAGAACAGAGCCTTGCCCAGCGTCCGTCCCTAGACGTAGGCCAGAACTCCCAGCTCTTGGCAACAAGTTGAATAAACTGGCTCCTTCACTCTTCCCTACTTCCTTCTTTTCATAGAAACCCAGAGCTGTGGCAAGAGCAGCCCCTGTTCCATTCACTGTCACCAGAGATGAAAAGCCAGTATTGGCCATGGCAAGGCTGCCAGAGGGCCTGGGCTGTAGGAAACAGGAAGTAGTGATTAACTGACCAGAGGAAGCACCACCCTGGACTCAGCCTCCCCAGCTAGCCAAGCGCAAGAGTAAGGACCTTCCCAACCTCAACCCTCAGCTCAGGGACAGCCCCCATTCTCTCCTGCCCTGAGACTCACGTTCCCAGAACATCACGGAAGTCGTAAATGTCCCTAATGTCCTCCGCCTGCTTCCAGCTGGGGCCTTCCACTGCCCCCGGCATGGCCCACTGCCCCCTGGCCGAAGCCAGGGCTCCTGGAAAGGGAAATGGAAAAAAACTCAGTGGGGCACAGACTTCTATGTGGGAACTTGCTGGTAGCCCTATTCAGTCATTCAGCCTGCATTTTTTCATTCTTTGATTCATTTATGTGACAAAATCATTCGGCAAACATTCATTCATTTACCAGTCATTTATTCATTAGCAAATCCTTATGCCTGGAGGAAAATCCTTCATGGTAGCAGCAAAATTCTTCAACAAAGTCATTCACTCATTCATTCATTTATTCAGCTTACCTCCCAGTTTCTCCCTCTCGAAATCCAAATACCCCAGGAGACTCTGGCCTCCCAAAGGACAACAGAAAAGACCCCAGAGCAGCTTGTAGAAGCACAAAGCCCAGGAAGATCCCCTTGTCCCCAGAACCAGCAATGTTCCGGCCCCACCCTGGGAATTGCTAGGGTTTCTCCTCTCCCTCCTCCTTCTTCCAGCAGCCCAGCCTCTCGAAAATCAGTCTTCCGGCAGTCTGGGCTTCCAGCAATATCTCAGCCACATTTTTAAATAGCTCCTTCTGCACTGTTGCCATGGTAACAGCAGCCACAGCTGGAGCTCGCCAGGATTCCTATTTCCCCCATCCCACCTGACTCCCTATCTGGGTCTCAGCAGTCTGAGAAATGGTCCCACCCAGCCCGTCCCCTCTTGATCAGAGTCAGAGACTTCACCTAACTCTGATCTGGCCTATACCTTACTCTGCTGAGACCTCTGCAGGAGAGGGTGGGAGTCTTTCTCCATTTATCAGATGGTGAATGGGGAGACAGAGGCTGGCGATGGGCAGGAGCTGTGTCTGCTGGAGCCCCAACAAAGTTTGCTAAGAGCAAAAGCCTTAGAGGGCTCCTTCCTGTATTGGAAGGACTGCCCTCAGCAGGTCCTTCAATGTGCAGCCCTCCTGGGGCACATTCAGAGAACACAGCCTCACAGACCCATCCCAGGCTCACAAAGGGTGAGGTCAAAACAGAGCCCAGCATGCTGTGTGACTTCAGGGAGGGCATTTTCCTTCTCTCTTTCCTTTGCAGGAGAATGTGGGGAAGGTGCCCTGACTAGAGTTCCTGGTATGAGATCCCTCTCCTTTGATGGGACCTCCTTTCCACAGGGGCCTGGCCAGGTGTGCAGCAGTGGCAGGCCATGGTGGGACCTTAGCACCAGCCACCTCTTCAGGAAATTAGACTTGATGGTAAGCTCTAGAGGCAGAGTTTCAAATCCACCTGGAAGCCCAGCACATACAACCCTCATAGTTCCATGCCCTGTACCCAGACACACAACATCAAGCCCCACCCACACCTCTGAGCCCAAACACCTGGCCCCAGATCCAGCACCCTCCACACCCAGAAACGCTGACACCCGATAACATAGGCGCACCCAGACATCAGCACATATGTCCACACACATGATCCCCCAGACAGCCTCACACCTAAATACCCCTCCCACAGATCCCTCTCACACCCTAAAGCACACATCTGTGTATACCTAGACCAGATGTCATCCAGAAACACACACATACCCCTCACCTGTATACCACACATCCCGGATTCACTCATACCCTTCACCCTCCAGTGTCTGTACACCCTCGAAGCTCCTACACTCCAAACCGAACCCCAACAAATTACACACCTTACTTCAAACATCCTCCGTACACAATCATATACTGCCCCCCGTACTACCTTTTGAGCCAGATACCAGCATGCACAGCACCTGGACACATATCTGCAAGAAAAACGCTGATTCCCAGACATCCCCACCCATAAGGATACCCTTACACACCAGCACACCACAACTCTGCATATGGTCCACACGCCTGTGCTAACATTAGCACACCCCAACCCAGCCCCCACACATCTCTACCTTCAAATGCCCAGTCCTTCCACATTCGGGCCCAGCTGCTTGCGCGCGCACACACACACACACACACACAGCCCTCCCCACCTTCCTCTATTTATCCAGTCAGTTCCCCACCAGCCCGCTCCGCACCTGCTGGGTCTGGGGCAGAGGTCAGGGGAAAAGGCCCACCCAGCCCTGCCCATCCAGAGTCCAGCCAGCCCCAGCACCCCCTCTCCTCCTTGGGGGAGGGCATCCAGCGGCTGCGGGGTCCGGCCGCCCTCCTAGACGTCCAAGGGCGAAGGCGGGACAGTCTCCCGGCTGTACCTGCGGCTGCCCCGCTGCGGGGCTGGTTGGGAGGCCCGAGGTGGCTGGCGCTGAGCTCCCGCCACGGTCCGCCGCCCGCTGCTGGACGCCTGGTCCGCCCGCCTGCTCTGGGGCTCGGCTCGGGCTCAGCTGGCTCCCTCCACCCGCCTGCGGCTCTGATGTCAGTAGAGGAGGAGCCTGAGGCGGAGGGACAGGAGACGGGGAGGCGAGACTCAGCTCCCCGCCGGGGAAGAGGCGCGCGGGGTGCGGGTGGGGGGGGAGCGTACCCCTAGTACTGGTCAGACCCTCTGCTGGACCCTCCCGCTCCTTGTCTCCCGTAGGATCCTCATTTCACAGGGGAGACGACCTGAGGCCCAAAGAGATGAAGGGTCCAAGATCAGCAGTTGGTCAGAGGCAAAGCCAAATTCGAACCCAGGTCTGTCCGCTGCGGGCGGCTGGCCAGTTTCACTCCGTCGCCTCGTAGAATTTCTCTCAGACCGTCCGGGAGCTCCCTGGGGGCTCTGCGGCTCTGTTTCCCCTCCCCTCTCTACCACCCCCACCCCAGTGCCCAGAAGGGAGCTAGGTCCCTCGCAAGGGCTCAGGAGACTTGAGGATAGGGCGAGGGGGCACTAGGGAAAGAATAGGCAATGAAGAGAATCGAGGCAGTCGTAACGGGTGGCGATCCCACTTGACAAGTGGAAAAAATAAGGCCCGAGGTCCCTCAGCAAGGCAGAGCCGATGCCCCCATTCCCTACACCTCCGGGTGGTGCCCAGAAGGACTGGGGCTAGGGAGGAAAGGGGGGGGTTGGGGGAGTTAAATCAGGATCCTGCAGGAAGCTGGAGAGAGGACCAAGTGCCACGTGACCAGGCAGGCGCCAGGGGCTGATGGCTGGAGGGGAGGGGGCCCCCCACCGCTCCTGGGGCGACGGGCAGGCAGGCGGCCAAGGGACCTGACCGAGGTCCTCTTGCGCAAGGCCTTCCTTGGGAAGAAATTTGGTGTGGAGTGAAGGAAGGGGGGCAGCTCGCAGGAAGTGGGAGTAGGGCTGGACTGTGACCAGCCGGGGGGGTGGGAGGGCACATTGCCTCAGACCCCAACCCCACTCCAACTCAATCACCTCCCAGTGCCCTCTCCCCCTTCCTAAAGTCCCGCATTGTCCAGCTGGAGATGGAAAGAAGACAATGCTTACTGCAACTCAGTTTCAACTGGCCTTTTCCTCTTTACTCTCGGGACTGTGTCAGAGGGCGGTCCATTTATTATGTCCAGTGTACAGATGAGAGAGGAAGATGGCTGAGGTGCCTGAAAAGGCTTTAGAGATTGACTTGCCTGAGTCACTCTTTACCTCTCTGAGTTTCAGTTTCTTCATCTGGAATATGGGAGTATTGACGACTGCCTCAGTTCTCCTGAGAATTCTGAGATAATGGATGTGAAGTGCCTCTAGGAATTCAAAATATCAGAGCTAGACTTAGTGTAGCTCAGACAAGGGACCTGATTTGTCCAGGGAAAGGGCTAAGGGGCAATTTCCCTCTCCCAAATCTCAGTATCTCAGACTGTCTAGTCCATGAAAATATACACTTCATGCCCAGGGCTGAGCCCCTAATCTCCGCTCCCTACACCCACCCAACACACCCACTGAGCTAAGGTTGTCTCACCCAAATTCCCGTTTATCTCAGTAATGTTCTCAAGGTGAAAGGTGGCCTCTGTCCTTCTGAGGACCTGTATAATTTGTATGCTCTGTTTTTATTTACATTTTGCCTACTTTTAAGCAAGTCTTGGGGGGTACTTACCCTTTCTTTTTTCTAGCAAACACATTCTTTTTTTCTTTTAAAAAGTATCTCTACTAAACAAGTAATAATACATGGTCATTGCAAGAAAATTACATAGAATACTAAAAACATACATAAGACCATTTTTGCCACTGACCAGATTCCTTCATTTGCCAAGGAACAGAAACCCAACCAAAGCCAGAGGAAGCTATGGCTCACAAGAGCTGACACAAGATTGAAAGAAAAACAGAAGGACTAAGATCTTGTAAGATCTTGGAGACTGGAAGTGGAGGCACCATCACAGGATTTGCCTTCTCTCATCTCTCTTCCTGATGTCTCTCTGCACACCGGCTGCCTTTCTTCTTCAGACTGATCTCTGCCTGGCAGGAAACAGGGTGTGAGGCAGCCCCAGCTTTCCAACGGGAACCAGAAGGAGAGCTGTACGCTCAGGGGAGGGGACTCTGCTGGGCTCTGCTGGATGCCTACACTTTGGCCCCCAAGACTGGTGCCAGGGTAATGAGGGACTATATTGGGCAACTGTACTGTCATGGGCAGCCACACCTGAGTCACAAGGAATGAAGAGGGGTATCTTGCTCAAAGGAAATAGGGGTGCTGGGCAGGCATAATAACAAATCCACCCCAGCCCTGTTCTCATCAATCAGAAATAACCAAGTGTTAATATTTTTCCGTACATATTCTTCTGGACCTTTGGGGATGCACATACACATACATATTACTTCCTACAGCCTCCACCCCCCACTCAATGAGCATATATCAATATATTAAAACAGAAAGTGATCCCTGGCTGGTGTGGCTCAGTGGATTGAGTGAGGGCCTGAGAACCAAAGAGTTGGTGGTTCGATTCTCAGTCAGGGCACATGCCTGGGTTGCAGGCCAGGTAGGTCCCTGGTGCGGGGCTCATGAGAGGCAACCACACACTGATGTTTCTCTCCCTCTCTTTCTCCTTCCCTTCCTCTCACTCTAAAAATAAATAAATAAATAAAATGTTTTTAAAAAGTGAGCCAAGGAAAGCCAAATTTATGAAGAGAAAAAGGAAATAATCTTTTTCTCTCTTTTGCTATTAAAAAGATGACAAAGCAACACAGACATCTCCATCTCTTCTTGAACCTGACAGAAAATAAGCCACTGGAGGGGTGAATGGTTTTCTAAGATTAGAGAAAATGGAAGAAGTCACAAGGGAAACAAGGACAGATTTATTTATAAAACATTGAAACATTCTTTAACTTTCTGTTGCTAAAAACAAACCGAACCACCCATACCCTACTCCAAAATCATAGCCAACGAACAGTAAAAAGCAAACTTCAGACTGAGAAAATGTTTTGCACACAATGGGTTAATATTTCTATTATGTGAGGAACACATAAAATTGGTAATAAACAGACTAAGGACACAATAAATGGTCAAAGGAAACAGATGAAACACATAAACACAGGACAATTTCTACCTCATAAGTAATCAAAGTAAACTAAAAGAGCTTATTTATAGCCTTTCAAACTTGAAGTTTAAAAAACTGGTAACACTGAAGACTAGAGTTAGTGTGAGCAATGGATAGTTCTACATTGCTGGTAAGACAATGACTCAGTAAAAATCTTTTAAACAGCAATTTGGCAATAGGCATCAAAGATTTAAATAACATCTAGGCCTTTTGACACAGGAATTCTTCTTTGGGAATCAATTTCAAGGAAATAATGTTAAATTAGGACAAAGCTATATGCTCCAAGATGTTTGAAGAAACATTTTTGATGGATATGTACCCATTTGGTGTTCAATTATTTAAATTTCATTTAAACAACAATGAAAAAATAGAATGAATTTGAATGCCATATCTATCACATCTTTTCTCTCCTACTGTTGAAACATCATGCATTAAAAGACTCTCAGAGTCAGCCCTGGTTGGTGTGGGTCAGTGGATTGAGCGCCAGCCTGTGAGCCAAAGGGTCACTGGTTCGGTTCCCAGTCAGGGCACTTGCCTGGGTTGCAGGCCAGGTTCCCAGTGGGGGTTGTGCAAGAGGCAACCACACATTGATGTTTCTCTCCCTCTCTTTCTCCCTCCTTTCCCCTATGTCTAAAAGTACATAAAAATTTTTTAAAAAAGACGTTTGGAGTCAGACAGACATGGGTTCAAACTCCAGCCACTTGCACCCCTCACCAGCTGTGGGATCCTGGGCAAGTCATTTCACTGTTCTGAGCCTCAGTTTCTTCACCTATAATGTAGCATAATCATACGATAATCATACCTACTTTGTAGCATTCTTTTGAAAATGAGACAACTTAGAAAGTTCCTCTCACCCAGTAGGCTAGTTCCCTTGCTGTCCCTTGGGTTCGCAGCACGTCCCTGGAACATACATAATGGCTGCTCAATAAAAATGAGACAGAGGAGCTCTCTTCTTTTCTAGACAGCAGCTGTCCTAGGACAACTGCTTGTAGTATTACTTCTTCTTCCATTCTTGAAGCCTCTATTACACCTCTAATAACAGGTTCTATTCAGCTCTAAATTTGGGTTTCCTTCCACCTTCATGGTGCCTAGCCCTACTTCTTATCCTATTAGGAGCAACCCATCTTAAGAGACTCAGAGACCCCTCCAATATTTACCAGATCTCACTGATCTCTCTTGGCTAATACAGACATATTTTGAAGCAATGATGCTTGTGCTTTTCTCTGATTCTCAACCAAGAGTACCTTTAATTTTGTATGTGCTAGTGCTGGCAGGCCCAGAGAGGGACAGTTAGAACAGGGCCTCTAAAGTCTAAGATCTGGTTTACAAAACTGGCTCACCACCAGTTATCTGATCTGGCCCTTCCCCTTTCTGTATTCTAGCTTCCTCATCTGTAAAATAAGGGTAATAGGCCCTGGCCAGGTAGTTCAGTTGGTTGGAACATGGTCCTGATGTGCTGGGGTTGCTGTTTGATCCCTGGTCAGGGCGCATATAGGAATCAACCAATGAATGCATAGATAGGTCGAGCAACAAATATCTCTCTCCATCTCTCTCTCTCTCTCTCTCACCAATAAATAAAAAAATTAATAAAATAAGGGTAAAGTATTATCTACTCTTACATATGGTTGTTGAGAAGATTCGTGTGAAGGGCTTGGCATCATCCTAGCTTGGTCCCTTGCAGACCTTCAAGAGTTGTGTTTTAACAACATGCTCTGAGTTGTCATCAAACGTTGTGAAAAGAAGTCACATATGAAACTCAATTTCTATTTGCTGTCATGTTTATGGAGAATATTATCAATATATGACTTGAGTTGAGAAGTTTCTTCAGCATAAGAAATTATTGGAATTTTTGCCAGGAAAACTGGGAGATGCCCTTCTTTGATATCAAATGTTCTGAGACTGATCCATCTTATTTCCACTTTGGCTTGGCTTTCTGGAGGCTTAGAGCTAAATCTGGTGCTTAATGATCCTGATGGACTTAACTTTGTATTTTATGAAACTCATTGTACACACCCTTAATTTTAAGCTTTCTCAAATTGTTTTGAGAAAGGAAGGAACGTGGAAGGCACACCCGCTGGGGTGCATAACCTCATAGTTACACACATCTCTTCCTCTTGGTCAGAACTTAGTCACATGATCACACCTAAGTGCAAGGGAAGCTGGGATATTTTGTTTTTCAGAGGCATATGTCCAGCTCAAAAATCAGGAGTTCTATTAACTAGAGAAGAACAGAACATATTTTGCAGGACATCTACCGGTTTCTGCCACATCCACGGTCTCAGATGTATGTCTTTGCACATGACTCCATTCCTGTCTGCCCCGATTTCACTCTCAGCCTCTCTCATCAGTGCAGCCTCCATGCTGCTACCAGAGTGCTTTCTGATCCAGAGCGCTATTATGGCATTCCCCTGCTCACAAGCCACCTCTGGCTCTCTACTACCTAGAAAAGTGATTCTCAACCTTTACTATGAATCAGGAATCACTTGATGGGCATATTAAAACAGAGACGGCTGGGCCACAGGTTCCTGATTCAATAGGTCTAGGGCCTGAGAATTTGCATCTTTATTAAGTTCCCAGGTGATGCTGATGCTACTGGTCCAGAGACACTTGGAGAACTGCTGACCTCAAGAATAAAGCCTATGCTTTTTAAATTTTTTTTTTAGAGGGGAAGGGAAGGAGAAAGAGAGGGAGAGAAACATCAATATGTGGTTGCCTCTCACGCACCCCCAACTGGGGACCTGGCTTGCAACCCAGGCATGTTCTCTGACTGGGAATTGAACCAGGGACCCTGTTGGTTCACAGGCCGGCACTCAGTCCACTGAGCAACATCAGCCAGGGCTAAAGCCTATGCTTCTTAATCTGCTGTTCACCAACTGTCCCAGCTTAGTCTCAACCTAGTTTCCAGCTTCATTCTTAGCCTTCCCCTCCCCTCCACCCAGGGCTCCAGTCACACTGAAGTTTTCACCTCCCTCTAAGCAGGCCAGCTGTTCACACCTCTGTGCCTTGCTCTTTCTTTTGGCTGGAATGTTTTCTGCTCTTTGGCACCCTCCCTCCTTTTCACATTCTCCCTCATGCCTTTCCTGACCCTCTAAGCTGTTAAGTCATTCTCTGCCCCATGTCCCTGCAACTATGTACATTATTCTATTGTTGCCCTTACTGCCTTGTGTTTTTGCCTGCCCAGCTGTCTTCCCATATCTGCAGCCTTTGTCACCTGCATTGCTTTCAGCCATGGCAACAGGGTCACTGAGTGAGGAAACAAAAGTATGAATGTGGAAATGGAGGTGAGGAGATGGAGTGACTAAATGAACTAGGAGGGGGAAAAGATGAAATGATGAGCTCATACACTATGGAGTGAGTCATGGTCCATTTGTGCTTGGTTCTCTCCTCTGAGTCCTGAGCACCAGATAAGGAATTTACTTTCTGACCAGATTTCCATAAAATTCCAAGTTCTGGCCATCTCTCTCTTCTTAGCAGGGGTCACCTGGGATCCTATTTCCACCGAGTTGGTTGTCCAGGGTGTTCAGGTGCTGGCAGGGGCGGGGGATGCACATGGGTCACGTTCCAGCTCAGGGCTTAACCCCTACCCAATCATCCTTCTTCTCACTTACCTTGGGGTTTCTGAAAGTCAGTTGTAAGCCATTTGGGACTCTGGAGAAACAATTTCAGGGCCAAGGCTTTTTGACCAAACTAGTAATGTGTCAGGATTGTTTCAAATTAAAATTGGAGCCTTGAGATGCTGGAACTAATCTCCCCACTCCTCAGCAGGAACCCAACTTCAAAGCCCATAAAGGCGGCCCCCTCTGGCTCCAGCAGACACGGATATGGCCATAAGAAGAGACTCCCTGTACCACTGTGGTTGTCAGCTCTGTCAGGGTTGCTGCATTCTGGTGCTGGTTCCCGCACCAAGGCTGTAGAGTCTGAGAAGGCCTTGCACTTCTTTGAGCCCAGCGTCCATTCCTGTAGGGCAGGACACGCTACTCACCTGTAGGTGTGTGGTAAGCACCAAATAAGACATGGGAGTAAATTTTTATTAACCAATGTCACCCCAATAAATGTCACCTCAATAAGGAAAGAAAAAAAAAAAGACATGGGATTGAAGGGCCCAGCACAGTACCAGGCAGGTAGTAGGCGTGCAACATAGGTAACTACATTCTCACAGCTGATACTTCAGTTATCTGTTCCCTACCGAACCAGGCCCAGTCAGTCTCCTAGGGTTTCCCTTCTACCATAATGTGTGGTTTAACCACAAGGATAAGGATATGCTCCGAGAAATGTCGTAAGGTGATTTTTGTCATTGTGCGAACATCACAGAATGAATGCACTTACACAAGCCTCGCTGGTATAGCCTTCTACACACCTAGGCGACACGGTCTATGGCCTACTGCTCCTAGGCTATAAATCTGTATAGCACGGTACTGAACTAAATACTACAGGCAATTATAATGCAATGGCGTTTGTATCTAAACATAGGAATGGTACAGTAAAAATATGGTGTAAAAGATTTTAAAAATTAGGCAGTGTACGACATCTATAGAGGGCACTTACCACGAATATTCGGAGCTTGCAGGATTGGAAGTTGCCCCGGTGAGTCAGTGAGTGAGTGATGAGTGAACGCAAAGGCAGAGGACAATACTGCACACTACTGGAGACTTTGTAACTACTATACATTTAGGTTACACTAAATTCATTTAAAAAATACTTTCCTTTCTTCAAAAATAAATTAAGCTTAGCTTACTATAACTTTTACTTTATAATCTTTTAAATTTTTTTAACTTTTCAACTCTTTTGTAATAACACTTAGCTTAAAACACAAACATGAGCCCTGGCTGGCATGGCTCTGTGGACAGAGCACCAGCCTGTGAATCAAAAGGTTGCCCATTCGATTCCGGGTCAGGACACATGGCCTGGGTTGCAGGCCAAGTCTCCAGTAGGGGTGTGCAAGAGGCAACCAATCAATGTTTTTCTCCCTCTCTTTCTCCCTCCCTTCCCTTCTCTCTAAAAATAAATAAAAATGAAATCCTTAAAAAAATTGTTTTAAGGATTTTTTTTGAGTAACAAATTATTTTTTAGAGAGAGGGGAAGGGAGGGAGAGAGGGAGAGAAACATTGATGTGTGAGAGAGTTGCCTCTTGCACACCCCCAACTGGGGACCTGGCCCACAACCGAGGCATGTGCCCTGACTGGGAATCGTCAGTGACCTTTCAGTTTGCAGATCGGTGCTCAATCCATTGAGCCACATCAGCCAGAACAAAAAAATCTTTAAAAAAGCCCACACAAACCATATACAGCTATATAAAAGTATTTTCTTTCTTTATACCTTATCCCATAAGCTTTTTTCTAGTTAAAAATATTTTTAAACTTTTTTGTTAAAAACTAAGACACTAACACACATATTAGCCTAGGCCTACACAGGGTCAGGATCATCAATATCCCTGTTTTTCACTTCCACACCTTATCACACTGGAAGGTCTTCAGGGGCAATAACATGCATGGGGCTGTCATCCCCTGTGGCCACAATGTCTTTAGAAAACCTTCTGAAGGACCTGCTTGAGGCTCTTGAGGAGGTATCACTCGTTTCAGAAATATGTTCATGGAAGTTAACTTGGTTCCTTCATTTTTTTTTAAAAAAGATTCTATTTATTTATTCTTAGAGAGGGGAAGGGAGGGAGAAAGAGAAGGAGAGAAACATCAACGTGTGGTTGCCTCTCGTGCGCCCCCTACCAGGGACCTAGCCCACAACCCAGGCTTGTGCCCTGATGGGGAATTGAACTGGCAATGGCAACCCTTTGGTTCACAGGCCAGCTCTCAATCCATTGAGCCACACCAGCCAGGGCCACTTTCTTTTTTTTTAAATCAGAGATTTGGCCTGGCTGGTATAGCTCAATGGATTGAGCATGGGCTTCGAACCAAAGATTTGTAGATTTGATTCCCAGTCAGGGCACATGCCTGGGTTACAGGCCAGGTACCCAGGTGAGGGCACACGAGAGGCAACCACACATTGATATTTCTCTCCCTCTCTTTCTCCTTCCCTTCCCCTCTCTCTAAACATAAATAAATAAAATTTAAAAAAAGATAAAATTTTTTAAAAATTAAGAGATTTGTTTGTAGGCAGATAACACACCATGAACACTTCTGCCTACTAATGAAAACCTTCTGGTGGTGGATGTCCACGTTTTTGAACTTTTTAAGGAGCTTGCTGAGGTCTACAAAAGCTTCTGCCAAACCCTTCACTGTGAATTTTCTTGGGATTCTTCTTATGGGACCCATCATATATGCAGTATGTCTTTGGCTGAAACATTATTATGCAGTATATGACTATATTTATAATATCTACCTTCCCCTTCTCACAATCCTACTTAAGTTAGGGGCCTCAGGTCCTGGCCTAACTTCTCTGCAAAGCTATGTTCCTGGAACTCTCTACCAATGATGCCTACCATTCTCATGATCCAGCTAATGAATGTGGAGATGAGTGGTTAATTAAGAATGTTAATTAAGAACAGGGGGTCTGCGGCAGGGCTGCCGTGTGTGGCTGTACAGAGCGTGCACTGCCCAGGCCTAGGAGCAGCATTCACATGGGCTGTAGGCAAGTGGGCCCCAATGAGTTGTGTAATCAGGAGCCACTGCCTGCAAGTCAGATAGACTGAGTGTGAATTTTGGCTCAACTACTTATCAGTTGTTTGACTAAGCAAGGTATGTAACTTCCTAAAACTCGGTTTCCTCATCTGTGAATGGATGTTCTTAGTACCTACCATATAGGGTAGACAAGATTCAGTAGTTTAATGAGTTTAGAATAGTTCCCGGTGACATTTATTGAGAAAAAAGAAGAGAAACACTCTTCTCTCAGAATCCCTAAAGCAATCTGACAAAAGGCCTTTAATTGGTCCAGCTTGGGTCACATGCCCATTCTTTGGACCATCATTGTGGCTAAAGGATGGAGTACTGTGACTGGCCAACTTTGGGTCATTTGTTCAACCTAATTTGACAGTCCCTCAACAGCCACATGGAATGGCTGAGTATTCAAGAATGCTGGTTGTCTTCACTACCTTCTTAAAAAAATATTTTATTTATGTTTAGACAGAGGGGCAGGGAGGTAGAGAAACATCGATGTGCAAGAGATGCATTGATCAGTTGCTCTCACATATCCCCAACTGGGGACCGGGCCTGCAACCTCCTAGTCACATGCCCTGACTAGGAATCAAACCGGTGACCTTTTGTTTCACAGGCTGGCACTCAATCCACTGAGCCACACCAGCCAGGACCATCTTATCTTTGTCTTTTTCTAACCTTCTTTATGGGTCAATTCACAGGTCATTTCCTTAGAGAAGTTCTCCCACTGTAAACTGAAGTATTTGAGGCAGGGACAAGACCTGTTTATTCTGTCTTCCTGCCTGGGCTGTAGAAGAGACACTGTTAGTGGCCTAAACAACATCCATTTCCCCTTCTTGCTCAGATTTGTTGGCTTTCACTGTCTCTCCCCATTGCCTTGGACTTAGAAGGAAAGCAGATACTCTCACTAATTTACACCCACTAGAATCATCCCTTGCCACAGTGGTTGGTTCAGTAATGGGTATGTGAGACTTAATTTGGGCAAAACATAAGGGTGTCTAGGAAAGGCTTCTTGCTCTTTTGGATGGGCCTTGGAAGCCAGCCAGCTCTTTCCTGCTCTCTTTTGTGCTGACTGCAAATGAGGAAGCATTTGGCTTCCCTTGACTGCCACTGGCTGCCACCAAACAGCTGGAGGGGAACCCAGTTTAGGTGAAAGCTGTCACTGCAGAAGACTATGGAGACCCCTGGACCCTAAACGGCCCTGAATTGCTGGATTGGCCAAGCCTGGAGGCCACCCTGCCCCAGGACCATCAAGCCTCTAGTCAACATATTTCCTTTCCTAATCCACTTTGAGCTGGAGGTGTTGTTACCTGTAGCCACAAGTATCCTCAGAATGTACTTCCTGATGCATTCAGGAGCAAGTGGCACACGGGCGAGAGTCACCAAGCATGTCCTCCTAAACCTTTGCCAGCCACACCAGTTGCCTTTTACCCCACAATAACAGACATTCAAAAATTCTGGATGCTTTTTAAAAAACCACAGCAGTCACTTTACTCTTTAAATTTGCACTTTACAAAACCACAAAGGAGAAGTCCTTGAGGGAGTGAGGGGTAGGCGTAGGGGGGTGGATGATGGCAAAGAGGGGGAAGAGGAAAGCCCAGAAATGCTGTCTCCCTCATCTTGGGGACCAAGCAGAGACTGGGCCCCAGGCCAGCCCAGCAGGGCCTCCGGTATCCTGGCTGTACAAAGCTAGGCCAAAAGACTTCGGTGAGAGGCCACAGCCCTCTAGAGACTGTTGCCATATGACATTTGACAGTCAGCCACAGGCTGAGGCTTCCAGCAGCCCAAAGAAGGAAGTGGGCCTCCCGCCCCATCCCCTCCCAGGCCAGGGGAAGACAGTCTGAGGCAGGGGTGAGGGCTACCCGTCCAGCAGCTTTAGGATGCTCTCCCGCTCCTTCAGAGTCTTCCAGGCCTGGTCTTTCTCCTTCTTGGTGGGGGTCCGCTTCTTTTGCCGGGCAGCCATGATCTTGCGGAAGGCGTCCATGACCTCATTGTCTGCCATGCGGACCCGCTGCCTCAGCTCCTGCCGGCTCACCTCCTCCTTTGCCAGCCTGTGGGGACCAGCCAGCCAGATGTCATGGGAAGCCCACATCCAGAGTGGGTCCCCTCCCTCTTCCAGACTGAGCCCACCTACCACTCCAGAATGGCACTCTTATGGACCGTTTCAGACCAAAAAGCAAAGTTACTGAGCTACACTTATATGGTGCTCTATGCTAGTTACTATCTTAACCTCTTCAAAAACATAAGCTCAGTTAATCCTCTAATAACCCTGTGAGGTAGGTATGAAACTGGGACTCAAGAAGGGTAAGAAATGCCCTAAGATCCTACAACTAGTGAGTAGGAGATCTAAATCAAGGCAGGCAGGCCCCAAACAATCTTCTCAAGGTGTTTTGGTGCCAGGAGAAGACCTGGCAAATCCAAATCCCAGAGCAACTAAGGATCAAGGCAGCCTGAGGTCTACAGGAGGCAGGTGGGATGCTAAACTGACCCCTCTGAATGGAATCCAACTCGTAAATCCCATTAATGGGAGAGCTGGAAGATTGCTTGGAGATCTGATCTACTCCAACCTGTTAATATTCCACAAGGGGAAGCGGCTGCTCAGGGCAGAAAACACCATAAGGCCCTGCAGCTGGTCCAAGGCAAGGCTGAGGGCTACACTCTGGCCTGAGAGCCCCAAGCTAGTTCCTTCACTGCCCATTACTTCTGTATCTGGACACCTCTGCTTCTTTCTCCCCTCCCCCACCTTCCTCACTATCTCTTTTATCTGTATTTTCCTCTTCTCGCTCTTCAGACGGAACTAGAGAGAGGCTTTGGATTCAGCCTTGGGCTCAAGTCGAATCTTGGCTGTTTATCGGCTGTGTGACCTTCACCAGGGCACTTGCTTCACTAGGCCTTTATTTCCTGCCCCTGGGCTGCAGTCAAGATTAAACAGGAGATTGTACATAAAGCACCTGGCATGCAGCCAGCACTCAGGACACCCTATCCTTAAACACCCTAGCAGCTTCTCAGCAACTACCTCCTTTTAATGGTGCATGTGTTTATTGTAATTGCCCACTTGGGAGACTGCAAGCCCTTTGCTCTCTCTTGCTAGCCCCAGTACATCGTTTATGAGAGGCAAAGTTGGCCCAATGAACAAGTATGCCCTGCTCTACTGGTGCTTTGTGAGGCGAAAAGATAGTACTCACCTGTGAGAAGCAAGACTTAGTTGGGCTACTTTTCTAGCTTCCCACTAAAGGGGCAGTGACTACCACGGTCTCCTTCCTTATGTCACCTATACCCTTGCTGTGACCAATGCAGGGCAAAGGACGAGAGTCAATATAAAATGAATGACACTGCGACCAATTCCTTAAACAACTGGTCCTAAAATACTGGGTAATTTCAGGTGAAGGGCCAATAATGATCACAGATGCTGAACAAAATGTTAACAGTTGATAAATGTAAGTGGAGAGAATATTGGTGTTCATTGTACTATTCCTCCAGATTTTCTGTGCATGTAAAATTTTTCATAAAAAACTTTGGGGGAGAAAAAATAAGAATGAAAAGATTTAAAAAAGTAAACCACACAACATGAATATAGTTAACACTACTGAACTGTAGACTTAAAAATGGTTTAGAGGGTCGCCCTGGCCGGTATGCCTCAGTTGGTTGGAGCGTCATCTGGTAAACCAAAAGGCTGCAGGTTCGATTCCCAGTCAGGGCACATGCCTGGGTTGCCAGTCAGTCTCCGGTAGGGGAGCGTACAGGGGGCAACCGAGCGATGTTTCTCTTGCTCATCAAAAAATTAAAGCTATATTTAAAAAAGTGGTTTAGAGGGTCAACTTTATATCACGTGTTTTTCACCACAACTGTAAGTAAATAAATCACATACGCCGGAGCCCTAGTCTGTGGGATTAGAATCTACTTGAGACATAGTCTGTGGGTTGGTGCCTAGCATTGACAATTTTTTCAAGGCTCTCCAGGTGATTTAGATGTCTTGCGATTTGGGAAGCCTGTCATAAAGCCCCCATAGAGTGACAAGCAATGGCCAAGGTCTTGCTGGCCAAGCCCTGGCCTATGCATCCTGCCCATACTTACCTCAGCAGGTCGTGCTTCTTGGTACGGTTGTGGGCGCTGAGTGCCTTCAGCTCGGCCTGCCGTTTGCGCAGCTCAGCGAGGACCTCGTCCTCTGAGTCCTCTGCAGGGCGGTCCTCAGACTCCAGCAGGCCCTGGGCGATCAGCTCCTCCTTGATGCGGCTCTCCAAGGACTTGGTATGTGGCACACTGCAGGGGAAGGCAGCCCTCAGTTTAATGGCGAGCTTCAAAGGGGGACCGCCCTCAGAGGTTCCCAAGGTTAGTGAACACCGTTCTTTCTCTTTGGGCACCCCTCTATATCTATCTAGTTAAAAAAGCAAAGACAGACAGCCAAATCTGGTCTTGTTTCAAACACAAGCAACATATATCCATTGCCAAAACACATATACAAAAACTTATAATGCCAACAACCCAAAGAGAACCACTATGATTTTGTTTATATTACTGTTATTTTGCTATGTTATTAATGCAATACATAATATACATATATTTTATCATGTTATATATATATATATTTTTAAAGACTTTATTTATTTATTTTTAGAGAGGGGAAGCAAGGGAAAAAGAAAGGAAGAGAAACATCTCTCGACATGCAAGAAATACATTGATCTGTTGCCTCTAGCACACCCCCAGCTGCGGACCTGGCCCACAACCCAGGCATGTGCCCTGACTGGGAATCAAACCGGCGACTTTTCGGTTCACAGGCCAGCCCTCAATCCACTGGGCAACAGCAGCCAGGGCTATATATTTTAATCCTTACCCGAGGACATGTTTATTTTTATTGGTTTTTGAGAGAGAGAGGAAGGGAGAGAAAGATGGATTGGTTGCCTCCTACACATGCCACAACCACTGATCAAATGCACAACCTAGGAATGTGCCCTGACCAGGATTTGAACCTGCAACCCTGCAACTAGGTGAGCCACTCGTCCAGGACTACACACACACACATATTAGTCCTCCCTTATCAGCAAGGGATACATATGGTCTAAGATTATGGCTGCCTGAAACTGTGGATAGCACAGAACCCTATACATACTGTTTTACATGTTTATTTTTGGATATATTTATGATAATGTTAATTTACAAATTAGGTAGGCACGGTAAGCGATTAACATTAACTAATAATAGAACAATTATAACAATGTACTATACTAAAAGTTATGTGAATGTGGTCTCTCGCTGATAACTGGCTGATAACTGAGATGGCTACTAAGTGACCAACAGGTGGGTACAGGACACAGCGCAGATATGCTGGACAAAGGGATGCTTCACATCCCAGGTGTGATGGAGTGGATGGCATGAGATTTCACCATGCTACTCAGAACAGCACACAATTGAACACTTACAACTTGTTTACTTCTGGAATTTTCCATTTAATATTTTTAGACCACAGGTGACAGCAGGTAACTGAAACTGTGGAAAGCAAAACTGCAGATAAGGCGGGGACTCCTGTGCTATGTATATTCCGGATCTTATTATGTATTATTTCCAGTCTTTATTATAGATAATTTGTTTTTTCCCCTGTGCGCATGAAGTAAATCTTAAATAAAAAAGGGTCACACTGTGTTGTGTTACAACAGACATCTTCCTGACTCAGCGCTGCATTGTTTACTTCTCTTCATGTCAATTAACTACATTTCTATAATACAGTTAACAGTTGCAAGTTATTTTGTCAAACAGAGCTATGACCATTTAGCCAACCACTCACCTCGGCTGGACACTCCGGCTGTTTACAGTATGAACGGCTATGATCAACAGTCCGGCACTAAGTCTGTTCTTGCAAAAATGACAGGCCAGAGCGCGTGTTTGAGATTTTGGGGTTTTTTCTCAAACTGCTTTCGGCCTCCCTGTTAAGACCTCCCTACGTCCAGATGGACAGAAGTGAACAGAAGCAGGGGCCAGATTGTGAGGTATAGACAGGATGCCACTCACCTGAAGGGCTTGTTCTGGTTTCGAGGAGAAGTGCTTGCCCCATCAGCCCCTGCTTCTTTCCCAGACATGTCAGGAATAGGAGAGTCCTCCATAGGGGAAATAATATTTTCCTAGAAGACCACATAAAGGGTGGAAGGAGAAAGAGCTATAGTATTTCCATTTTCTTGCTCCCCTCTGACCTACTTGGATAGTCTTTGCAGACCAGAAATATCCTTTTATCTTTCCCATCCCAAACAGTGCAGGAAGCCTTTCTAGCTCCCAAAAAGCTTTGATTATTTTAGAAACCATTTTTTTGTTGTACTGATTCCCAAAGAAGGAAGCACAGAAGAACGAAGGCAGCCCTAAATTACGGTAATGAGAATGACTGAGGTTTGTTAAGTGTTTGCAATGCACCAGGCACTGTGCTAATAAGCACATTGTCTTTGCAGAGGTTGCCAGCTGTCCAAAAGACATTCTTACCTTTCTTCTGTAGCAGCTAGGCTTATCGCCGCCCATATACACTACACTTCCCAGCCTCCCTTGCAGTCAGGTGTGGTCAAGTAACAAATTCTCTCCAGTGGAAAGTGATCAGAAGAGATAAAAGCCACAGTAAGTCATGGCCCATCTGTCTTCCTTCATACACTCCTCATGGGTCTTTTGCTGTGGGCTTCGAGTGGCAATCACATCCAGAGTGACTTTGTGCAGAGTGCATGGTTTTGTGTAGTTTTTTAAAAGATTTTATTTATTTATGTTAGAGAGAGGGGGAAGGAGGGGAAAAGAGAGAGAAAGAAACATTGATTGGCTGCCTCTCAAACTGATCTGTACCCTGACTGCAGGGGACGCAACCTGCAACCCAGACATGTGCCTGGACTGGGAATCGAACCAATGACCTGTCATCTTGCAGAACAATGCCCAACCAGCCGAGCCACACCAGTCAGGATCAGAGTGCATGTTTAAGATGGCAAAGCCACCATAGCTGGTGTCCCTATTGATGGTGTAGGGCAGAGACCCCCACCCACACCTCAGCCAGCCTGAAGCAAGTGCCCCGGACTGTTACATGAGAGAAACATACACTACTGTGTTTGGCCCAGAGAGGAAACTAAGGATCAACGAGGTGAAGGGATGTGCCAAAGGTCAGACAGAGAGCATAAAGAAAAGGGTCCCTGAACCTGCAGTTTGAGTCCTGCTTCTATGTATAAGTTGTGTGACCTCAAGCAAACAGTTCCTTTTGAGCCCCAATCTTCTTGTATGTAACATGAGGTTAACCACTGTCCTTGCCTCTGAGAGGGTGTATGGAAAGCCACTTGCACAGGGCTCAGCCCTTAGCAACACTCAGCGAAAGTAACTGTGAAGTAGAGGCTACCTTTGGGGGAGGTTAGAGACTAGGAGGGGCACATCAGGGGCTTCTAGGATACTGGTGATGTTTTATTACACAAGTGTGCTCATTTGTGAAAAGTTATCAAGCTATATGTTTATGACCTATGTACTTTTCTAAATGCACAATTTACTTCAATAAAAAATGAAATAAAACATTAAGACAGAAGTAAATGTAGTTGCAATTTGGGGTTGGGGTACTCACCTCCACCAAGGCCTGTAGGAGGCGCTGAGTCAGGGCACCAAAAGGGCAACCATCTTCTGGCTGCTCGTGCTGGGCCTCGGATTTCTTCAGCAGGGCATCCACATCTGAAGCAGGCAGAGAAGTGGTGGGCAACTGGGCTGAAGTCTGAGAACTCAAGTCCTGGCCTGGGGTAGGCAACGAGGTGAGGGGCCTACCTTTAGTGTCCAGTTCGGTCAGTGGCCCCATGAGGCCTTTCTTTTTGTCAGCCACAGCTGCTGCCCGGGCTCCGTCCTTCTGCTCCTCTAGCAGGTCCTCCTGTGCCCAGCGCTGGGAGTAGTGCTTTCCCAGGGGCGGGATCTGTAGGAGAGATCCCACAGGCTTAAAGGGGTAAATACAGGCTCTTCCTTTCTTCCTTCCTTACCTCATCTGCCTTCCAAGTACCTAGCTCAGGATGGAGGCCTGTGCCTGGTATAGGTGAGAAGGGGCAAAGGAAATAAAACCTCCACACTCAATCTAGTAAGGGAGATGGGTACATAAAGAACTAAAGCATATACAGAAGCCAATATGGAGCAATTTCCAAGATACGAGTTACAGAATGGTGTGTGTACATGGCGCATTTCAGGTCACAGCTCTTGTCTCTAGAGGCCTTGGGCTCAGGATAGGAAATCGTCTTTTATAATTGCTTGCATTTATTACTGCCAAATGGATTACTTTTTCAAGTAAAATTTTAAAAATTCAAGTAAGTGAAGTGTCAGAGGTAGATCTCATCTTGCGGCAGCCCAAAATGAGACCAACTTTCTCCTGGGGATTCTGTAAAGGTGTTCTGGTGGCGGTAACGTGAGATCAGGGTTGGACGGGTCAGTCAGTCTGCCAAGGGGAGAGGAGCATATGAGGAGGCCCAGAGCAAGCAGGGACCCTGTGTCAGCCTGCCATAAGGGTAAGGTGCTTGGTGGGGCTGGTGAATGCAGCAGTGAAGAGGGCACGGCCAAGGAAACTGGAGAGGGGCACTGGGTAGTGTCGCCAAAGACTGAGACAGTTGGACTCAATCCTGTGGGAAATGGAAGCCAGGAGAAGCCCGAGAGCAGGGCCGTGTCACCTCTGAGCATGACAGCGGACCTATGGGAGAGCTTCCCCCAATACTTTGCCCTATTTTCTATACCTTCTTTAACGGGATCTGTTTTATTTTCATCATTAAAAAAATAACCTTATACATATTAAAGAAAGAAAAGCCCCTCTGGAGGCAGGAAGTAATAAAAAACTGTTTGGGTAGAAGCTGATGGAAGCCTTGAACTAAAGCATAGGGGATGGAGACATGGCAACAAGGGACAGCCTCACTGAAGTCGAAGCCTTAGAATGTGGTAAGCATTGGGGTGGGGTAGAAGGGAGACAATGCAAGGAGAAAGCTGAGAGCGACTGGGTGTTGGGTGGGTTAATGGGCAGACAGGAGACTAGGCAGGGTAGGCAAAGGAAGATGATACATGACTTTAGGATCTTTGATTCTGAAGCACCTCCAAGCCCTCTTGTTCTCCCCCATGTCTGCTAAGGCTCAGGGTTTCTACCTTGTAATGTTCAGCCTCATCTTCTGGGGGTTTCAGTAGCTCCTCTAGTGTGCGCACCTCCTCGCTGGTGATATCAGCACAGTAGGGCTCCACTGAAGCCCAGAACCTGCAAAGAGAAGCAGATCCTGAGTGGGCACCCCATGCCCACCATGCCTCAGCCCAGGGCACCTCCACAGTCTCCATTTCCCAAATCCCAAAGCCCCACTATGTTCTCTGGCCCAGAACCTGTTGGGGGCATCATTCTTGGGGATCCGCGGCACATCAATTGGGTCATCTGTGAACTCATATTCCTGGATCTTGGGTTGAAGGTTTTTGGATTTGGGTCGCCCGGGGCCAGGGCCCGGTCCATGTCCTGCCTTCCCTTCCAGTTTCTGCTTCTTGGGCTTCCCATGTTTGGGGGGAGCTCCAAGCTCATGGTCTCGACCCAGCTTCAGGAATCGTCGGTCACCTTTCTTATCCTGCCAGTCAGTGAGGATCTGAAATTCAGAGACTGTCACTGAGGGGAAGAAGGGAAGATACGGACAACTCTTTCCCCAGTGAAGAATTAGGATCTAGATCTTGAGGAGGCATCAAGGTCTTTCCCAATCCCCTTTTTATTTAGCAAACTTCTACTCCTTCAAACTCAGCTCCTTTTCTGTGCCCATCTCAGAAGACTTTATTCATATACTTCTCATCATTCCACTCTTTGTCTGTATTTTGATTCACCTCTGTAGAATTTAGTACAAAGGCCACACAAGTGACCCCAGTACATGCTAGCTCTGGGAAAATATACTGGTGGTTAACTTTTTGGTGAAGACAAGCAAGAGCCTCCCAGCAAAACTTCACTGGGATGCCTCCTCTGCATCAGTTACCAGCTTCTTAGCTACTAATATGCAATGGGCTGTGCCACAGCCCCACCTGAAAAGCTTCAGTGAATTCCCAGGGCCCACAAGTTGACTTTATCTATCCTTCAAGGTCCAGTGGAAATGGCATCTTCTTCCTCTAAAGTTTCTGGCACTTTGCATCTGCGCTGTAGGTCCAGTCATGTTGTATGGCCATACAAAAAGGACCAGCATACTTGATCATTTCAACTAGATTATAAACTACTGGAGACCAAGAGGCTCATCTTAACCAGCTCTGTTCCCCGGGATCTGGCATAGCACCTGGCACACAGACCTCAAGGGATGTTTATGAAGTGAACAGAAATAATGAGAGCAATATCAATAATTAACATCTGAAATGCTGACTTATTGTCAGACTTGGGGCTGAGCCTTTGCAAAAAATCTCTCTTAATCCTCACAAAACTTCTGAGGTAGGTCCATTTTTCAGCTCAGTTTGCAGATAGGGAACTGATGCTCAAAAATAGGATATAACTTTCCCAAAGTCACACTGCTAGGAAACAACAACACTAGCAAATGCTTAGGCCAGGATTCAAAAGCAGGTCTCCATGTCAGAGCTCCCCTAGTGCCCCTAGTCGTAACACATCACCTGGTACTAGTCTGACCTCTGCCTCCTTTTAGTTGGCAAACTCCCTAAAAGCCAGAATTTTCCTAATTACCTCTCTCTAATGATCTGTACAGTACCCACCATATGATGGAAGGGGGATCAGTAAATGCATAGTGAATTAGAAATCTTGCAATTTATGAGGATGACGCACATTCCTGCATATCACACCCAATTTGGGTCTCTCTCTGCCCCTCTAACCTCCTGTACCACAGGCCTTCGCAGATGGGGCTAACCCAATGACCCACCCATAACTTATCACAGTCCATCCCTGGTGATGTCCCCTCTGTAGGGTATCACCTGGGTTTCAGCCTCCAACACTCGCAGGCGCCGGCTGGCAGAGGAAAGCAGGGTCTCAAGCTCCAGCTGAAGAGTGTCCAGCTCCTCGATGCCAATGCCGTCATCTTCAGAGCGGGCCAGCACCGCCGTGTAGCGTGGACACACTTTCAGGTGGTCCACGGACTTGAAGTCGTGGAACTGCAAGGGGCAGTCCTTCAGCTCACTCATGGCCCAGGACACAGGACACTGTGGAGCTGGAGAGGAGAAGACCATTGATGGGAGATAAAATGTCACAAGAAAAGCCCAAAGGCTCCCTCCATCTTAGGAGAGCCTCAAGGAGAAAGCCAGGCTTCAGTACCCTATCAACAAGGTTGATGACACAGGTCCTACTCACAGAGCACCTACTGTGCACCAAGCAAAGTGCAAACATTTTACCAGCTTCTCATTGAATTCCTCACCCAACCCTATGAGCAGGTACCACTGTGATCTCCTTTATAAATAAGGAAACAGAGACTCTGTAAGGGTGGTTACATGCCCGGGCTTACCAAGGTGCAATTTGAATGCAGTTAGATCTAAGTACAGGCCCCTCATCACCAGGACCTACTATGCCCTGTCTCCCCCAATGCTCTTCCCTTTTGCTGTCTTCCTCCTGGAGATCAGCTAAGCCTGAGTCCCAAGCATCCCATTCTTAAAATGTTAATGTTCGCTGAGCCTCCCAGCCTTGTCTTGTCTCACCCCTTCCCACCTTTGCTTCTGACAATGGTTAAGAATGTAGCTGGAAAGCCAGGCATAACCGGGTCCAAGCCCTGGCTTTACCATTTTCTATTTATGTGACCCTGATGATGTTATTTATCTTTCCTGAGGCTTGGTTTTTCCATCTGTAAAATGGGGTCAAAAAAAGGTCTGCGTCTGTTTCCCCATAAGAAGTCTGAATCTGTAAAATGGGGATAACAATAGTACCTACCTCCCCGGGATGTTCTGAGGATTAAGAGATGATGCTCGTCAAGAGCCCAGTTCAGTGCCTGGCACAGAAGTGGGACTGCTTAATGGTTGGTCCCACCCTTGGGTCGCCCCAATGCCCCGCCTTCAGCGCCCCCGTCCTCTCGGGACCCCCTAATGCGGCCCCCGCCCCCTCTGCCTCCACGCTCCGACCATCTACGGCCCCCGGGCCGCGAGAGGGGGCGGGGAGTTCCGGTTGGTGGATCAACCACCCGGAACTTGCTATGAGCAGGCCCCCTGCAGTTGACGCGGGGGTGGAGAAACGCAAGGACGAGCCCACAGTGGCTTGCAGGGGAGGGTTTGCTGGCCGCCAGCTACCCCACTGAAGGTGGGGTGAGGGGTATATGCCTCGGGTGCACCCGAGGGAACTGCCGGGGCTGGAGGGCGGGACTCGGCAGCCAGGTTTTCGGTCAGGCAGTTAGTCCCGCCGAGCCCCAGGGGCTGGCGGTAGGAGGGACCCGGAGAAAGGATGGGGGCACAGAACCGGAAGGAACGAAGGTCTCCTCGCCTCGCCTTGTCCAAATATGGTGCCCAACCGCGGCCGGGCTGCACCATTGCATAACTATGGGGGAAAAAGCGACAAAGAGGGCAAGAAGCTCAAAGTCAAAAGCGAGAGATGCATGGATAACGGGAGAAGCTTGAGTACCTATTTGAAGCTTACAGAGTGTAAAAAAATCAAGACAAGCCCAGCAGGAAAACTTACAAAGGACTAAGTTTTGCAAGGCTCCCTTCCCCCACTCGGAGCACAGATGGTAACGTCCGGAAGTCCGGGCGGAGACTGCGGCTGCGCTTCTCGCGAAAGGGCAGGCGTCGCGGGCCCGGCCACTTCCGCACTTCCGCTTTCCGGCCCAGCCAGCGCCCGCGATGGTGAGAGTGCCGGGCCCCCGGCCAGGGACGCCCCCTCTCCCCCGCTGCTGCCCCGTCCCTGTTTTTCCTTAAAGCTGTGGGTTTGGGGGAAATACGGTTTTGCAGCGGAGAGGGCCAGGGCCGAGGGGTGCTGGAGGGTTGGGGGCATGATGAGGCTGGGAGAAAGAGGGCGGGGTAGGGGCCGAAGTGAGGAAGGGTCAGGCGGGTGACGCCCTGGTAAGAAGCAGTTCTGTTGACTTCACGGTCTGGCTCTCGGGATAGGTAAGGAATACTCCTGATGTTTGGAGGAAGCCGGAAGTGATGCTTCCTAGGTTCGTGGTAGTGTGTCCTAGGCACATAGTAGGCCTCAGCCCGTTGCAGAGCTACCGAGGCATGCAGGAGGTCCACGTCCCCACCCAGAATAGAACTTCACTAAGTAACGCCGATCTGTTCTCTGCTGCCCGCTTGAATCCAGTTTTCCAAGGGAAGACCCTCCACTTCGTACCCCATTCTTTTCCTTAAACCCCTGCCTTCTACCGTACTGAAGGATTGATATCTTTTATGCTGCCTCCACCCAAGCCCCTTTCTGGCTACTACTCAACCGTGGTAGTCTTACTGTCATACGTAAGATCTGATACTGCTGTCTCTTCCTCCCAGGAAATCCTCCCATTTGATAAATGTGGGCATTCCTGGGAGTTAAGTGGTAATTATGTAGTCCCCTGGCTTTGATGACCTTGTGTATTCTGGTGACTCCTAAATCTGCCTTCCTAGCTCTCTTTTGCAAGGTTTGTCTGGCTATCTTGAAGACACCTTGACATTAGGCCTCCAGAGCAAAACTCCACTTCTCCCCTAAACTTGCTTGTCCTCCTTTGTTCCTTATATTGGCTATACCTCTCGATTTCTTTGAAAAGCAAGTTTATTGAGTTATTACATGAGGCTGTGTCTATTTCAGTTGTGAAAGGGCAGGCATCGTGGGGCTGGTCACCTAAAATTCAGCCTTTTCAGGTTTACCATCTATGAATTTTGACAAACACAATCTCGTAACCATTGCTACAATCAAGGTACAGAACATTTCTGTCACCTCAAAATGTTCTCTCAAGCCCCTCTCCCCCCACTCCAGGCAACCAGTGATTTCCCCCCCTAAAGTTTTGCCTTTTCCAGATTGTCATAAATGGAATTGTTCAATATGTAGGCTTTTTAATGTGGCTTCTTACCAGAATGTATTTGAGATTCATCCCTGTTGCATGTATCAGTAGTTATTCCTTTTTATTGCTGAGTAGTATTTCATTGTATTGATGGACCATAGTTTGTTGGAAGGTGTTTTTATTCCACGATCATCTACATTTGTGTCAGTGTAAGCCCTGTGAAACTCTCTGCTCAGCCTCTTCCACAGCCCCAGTCCAGGCTCTCATCAGCGCTCTTTGAATAACCCTCTCTGCATTATGTCTCACTTCCCTCTCCAGTCCATTCTCCACAGAGCCTTCATGCAGCTGTAGTCATACAACTTCCCCCTCAGAAAGCCCCAGCAGTTCTTTACCACCATAAAAGAAAAGCTAAACTCAGTAGCCTGACATCTCCATGAGTCTCCAGGCTACTATTGCAGCATCATCTACTGAATCTAAAATATTTCCCATATACAGCAACATTGCACTCATTACTACTACAGAATTCTTAATGCCTTGTGTTATCCTAACCTTGCTTAAAACACTACTTTCATTCATTCATTTATTGTACAGAAAATGAGTAAGGCATTATATACATATGTTAGGTACTAACAGAGCTAGGTGTGAGGTAATGTAGATTTGGATAAAATAGACATGGTCTGTTGACCATGAAGCTGACAGTCTAGTGAAGGAGAGATCAGTTTACTAAAGATGTATGACACATATGTCATCAGAAATTATGAGAAATGCTATGAAGGGGAAGTCAAGAAAGACTTCTCTGAGGAAGGAAGAGGTTTTCCCTGAATAACTCAACATCTGAAGGGTGACTTAGGCAAAGAGAGGGTAGCAAAGCCTGCAGATAGATGGTTCAGCATGTGTGAAACCCTGAGGTGGGAAAGAACTTGGCTAATATAAGGAAATAATAGGCCAGTGTAGCTAGAAGCTGGTCCTTCTAGTGGGACTTTCCTTCTGTCATTGTAAAATTCTAATCCTTTTCTATCTTCAAGTAAAAGCCCACTTCTACAAATATAACTTGTAAGTCTATGTCACAGTTATCCTTTGTATCGTAGTTTTCCCTCCCCATTGAGCTGTTTAAGGGTAGAGATGGTATTAATCATCTTTGAATTTCTAGCACCTAGCTCAGTGCATAACACATAGTAGACTTAACCCATTTTTGCTTCAAAAGATAGATTGAGGACAATTATTTACCTATAAGCTTCTAGACCACAGTTTCTCAACTTCAGCACTCTATGGGGCTGAATGATTCTTGGAGGCACATTGTAGAATGTTTAGTGATATGCCTGGCCTCTGTCTTCTCAGTGCTAGTGGCACGCCCATCCCAAATAGTGTCAGTGAAAAAATCTCAAAATTGCTGAGTGCCCCCTGGCAGGCAAAATGCTCCCCTGTTGAGAACCACTGGTTTAGACTTAGAATGGAAGGTACCTTGAAGGCGTCGTCGTCTGCTCTGTTTACTTTGGTGTTGGAGAGCCTGGCACTCCCAGCACCCCTAGTGCTGCCTGGTTCCTGAGTAGCTAGAGCAGGGAGCCATCGGGTTTGGTGAGACAGATTCTGATCCTCCCTTGGGGTTTTTCCTACAGACTGCCACTCTCCGCCCCTACCTGAGTGCCGTGCGGGCCACACTGCAGGCTGCCCTGTGCCTGGAGAACTTCTCTTCCCAGGTTGTGGAACGACATAACAAGCCGGAGGTAGAAGTCAGGTAGGGAAGGAAGAGGGTCAGGGTGGGGGTGATTGGTGCAGCCTCAGATGGCTGTTGTCTAGAATGTGCCTTGAACTTCCATTCTGCCGTTGTCAGGACAGCAGTTCACATATTTTGTCCTGCTGCCAGATGAACAATGGTTCCCAATTTGGAGTTCAGAAAATAGGGTCAGTGGGTTGGCAGGACAAAACCCAGGGGAGAAGCTACTCTGGAGCCAAGATTGCTTGACACAAGGTAGGACTTCTTAGAGTAGAGCTGTTCGTGAAGTGTCTCCTGTAGTATTACTAAACCCACTGGCAGTTTGAGAAGAGGATGGGGAATTTGGTTATCTGAGATGTTATCTCTGTTCTTTTCTAATTTAAAGATGGAGGATTTAAAAATATATTTTTTGGAGAGAGGGGAAGGGAGGGAGAAAGAGAGGGAAAGAGATGTTGATATGCAAGAGAAACATTGATCAGCTGTCTCTTGCACCCTGACTGGGAATTGAACCGGCAACCCTTTGGTTCACAGGCTGGTGCTCAATCTAGTGAGCCACACCAGCCAGGGTAAAATCAAGGATTTTTTCCCCCCAACCAACCTGGACTCAATATGTCTCCTGCAAATATTCTGCAATTCTGCATTTTGGATTATATTCTTTTATCTAGTTTATGTTTTCTAAACAAGTTGTTATTTTTATTCCTTAAAGTTTAATCTGGGACATATATATAACTGAGATACATAGTATTACCACACTATGTTGATATGATTGGAATTTTTAAAAAACGACAAGATGTTAGCATGTGTCGTGTTACGCGTTCTGAACATACATGGTTTCTAGAAGGCATTTCAATGGGACAACAGCTCACAGACACCACCACCACCACAGTAATTACCATTACACAGGTCTAGGGACCCAGAGGCATCAAAACAGGAGCTGAGCTGAGAAGGGTCTTAATGCTGAATAAGCGAATCGTTAGGGATTGATAATTAAAACATGCCAAACTGTTAGCTTGTCCTTTTCTCTAAGGCATCCTCTCTTCTTACTCTTTAAATGGGATGTGGGCTTGCCTATAGTTACTGAATTAAGAGCTGTCATTCGCAAAGCTCCTACCTTGTGTCAGGCATGCTATTGGACACTTGATCCTCTTTGATCTCTCTCAGTCCTTCCCAGTGGAATAGGAATGAGTCATTTTACAGATGAGAAAGTTGAGATTCCAGTAGGGTAACTTTCCCAAGGAAAATAACAGGAGGCTGGATTTCAAAACCTTTCTGCCCTGACTCCAGAGCCTGTGCTCTTTGCATTGGAGAGTGCACTCACTGGCGCCCATCTGTAGCACCCCTGTTTGTGAGTCTCCTGTTCCTTGGACTGTGGTCTCAGATAGTGATTCCAGGACCTGCTGTGGGATTTCCCTGAATAGTCTGTCCCTCTCTAGTACAGCGGCCTTTGTGACATTGTGTTTTCAGGAGTAGCAAAGAGCTCCTGTTACAACCTGTGACCATCAGCAGGAATGAGAAGGAAAAGGTTCTCATTGAGGGCTCCATCAACTCCGTCCGGGTCAGCATTGCTGTGAAACAGGTGAGCTCAGCACAGAGCCCCTGCCTTTCCAGGAAGCCAGGGATCTCCATCTGAGAGATCGGGGTGGATGGAAAACCAGGCTCTATTTCCTTGAATGTACCCAGGAAATGGGTAAAATAAAGAGAGAGCAACTCCATCTTTTAGGCTTGCCCTGGAATAAGTCCAGTTCTGAAAAGTAAATAGTACCAGTACTAGTGATAATCATAAACTCTGAAAGTAAGATTAAGGGTAAAAAACAAAGTGCAATTTCTTACGTTTCCTCAAACAACATTTTACAAATGTCTGACATTCCCACCCCCGCCCCCCATCATTTTTGCCATATCTGTGGACTACCTAGACAGTTACTTATTTAATAGTTTTCTTTAAATTGGGTTAGTTTCTTAAAAGAAACACAAGTGGAAAAACAGTATCACTTATCACTTGCCAAATGGAGGGAACTCTAAAAAATACACATAATGAAACGAAAACTGATTATGTTGCCTACAGAAAGTTCTGCCCCCCGGGCCCACTGTCGTTGTTAAGAGGAGATTACCAAGTGTTGGGGACTATTTAGGGCCTACCAGTACCCAGCTGCAAAATTTTTCTTTTAGAAATCTTGAGAACTCAGCAGGGAGAAACAAGATTGTTTGGTGTTCAGTGTTATTAAAGTGGAGACCACCTAAGGTTATCTCTGATATCCCAGGTGAGGTACATCACAGACTCCGGGAAGTGCAGTACTAGTGAAATGAGAAAAGGAAAGGCATCTTCGGATATAGGTGAGGACTCTGGAAGGAGAGCATAGAAGACTCAGGTTTATCAGAGTTACCTCTCTAGGTGGGCAAAGATTGGGTCACGTTATAATGCCCTGCTGGAGAGGCTCTAATGTTGTAGAGCCCTGCTTCAGTGCGCCACGTGCCCCAGTGTTCAAAGTCCCGGCAGTGATTGCTCCCAGTACCAAAGCCCCCTGCCTCCAGTGAGCCTGGGGGATGTGAGGTCAGAGGACCAGGCTACAGGTTTCTGTTGGTCTATGGTATCAACCTAAGGGAAACGACGTTTCTGCTTTGCTCTCAATAGGCTGATGAGATTGAGAAGATCTTATGCCACAAGTTCATGCGCTTCATGATGATGCGAGCAGAGAATTTCTTTATCCTTCGAAGGAAACCAGTGGAGGTGAGACCATGTGATTCACATGATCATAAAACTCAGGATTCTACCACTGAATCCACTGTCACTGGCGTGGAATTGTCTCTAGAACCAGGATTGCTGCTTCTCCAGCTGTAGGGCATCCACCCACTGCTTGAGTTGGGAGTTGGCCTTCATATCAGCTAGAATAAGGGGGATCGGCTTAGGAAAAGTTAGGTCTGCCTCGACCATGGAAATGGCAAAAAAGAGCAGACACATTGTTCATCTTCCCAGAGCCTGTAGTCTACCAGCAGAAAGGACACAATAACTCGGACCCTGTCTGAGCTTTGCCACCAACTGATTTCATAGTCTCTCAAGGGTACAGTTGACACTGGGTCAGTTGTTGCTGACTTTGTACTTGCGTCCTCTCCACAGACTCCCGGTCAGCTTGACCCAAAATATCCTTGGTTACCAAGCAACTACCACACAGAGCAGCACACACCATCATAAGATACGTTGGATGTGTTGGAGACGTCCTCATTCTGAGCTAAAATCTTTCTCCTGGTCATAGATCTAGCCTCTGAGGCCACCCAGAATTAGTAAAATTACTCCTCCACACGCAACCCCTCTGGTAGTTAGAGACTCCATTCCATCCTTCTACCACGGCATCTCTTCTCTTCAGACTAAATGTTCCTGTTTGATTAGATTCTTCTCTCACAAGGTTTCAAGTCGCTTCACTTTTCCCTGACTCATTCTGGATCCAACTATCTGTGCCCTAGATAGTCTTTCCAAGACATCTCATTTACACAAAACCCTCAACTGGGGTCAGCTCATTGGATCCAGCCAACATAGACGCCCCACCAGGGCAGGTGGGCTGCTGACTGAAAGGTGTGTCACTTGAGAGAAGACCACAACCAGCTGGAAGCATGTGACTGAGTGAACAGAGAGGGCATAGCCAGCTGCGTTCCCCTTGGGATGCTAATATTCTGTTTCTTCTCTTCCTCTCTGCTGTCTTCCTTCCCTAGGGGTATGACATCAGTTTTCTGATCACCAACTTCCACACAGAGCAGATGTATAAACACAAGTTGGTGGACTTTGTGATCCACTTCATGGAGGAGATCGACAAAGAGATCAGTGAGATGAAACTGTCAGTCAACGCCCGTGCCCGCATTGTGGCTGAGGAGTTTCTCAAGAATGTAAGTAGGGGCCTTCCTAGTTTCCTTCCAGAGGTAGATGGAGCCGTGGGTCCTGTTGAGAGCTTAGCACTGGCAGAAAAGTGGTGCCAGTGTGTGAGTGGTCCCTGAGGCCTCTAGGATCTCTGTTGGGTGGCAAATCAGCCAGGTGCCTCAGGGCTGGAGGGCCTGAGCTTCATCTTTGAGAGCTGCCGGACATTTTCCATAACTGGGTGTCTGGGGGGTGTCTCTTGTGGTCTTTTATGGGAACTTAGGTGCTGATTTCTGCATCTCAAAATGAACACAGCATCCTTCCCTGTATCTAGTTCAGACCTTAAGTGAAGCAAATTAAATCCACACGTGAATTTTTCTAGGCATGTAGGACAGTTAATCGTAGTGTAATTCCACTTCTCAAACAGACTTAAATGTTTTCCTTCGGTGTCTGTTTCTCAGGCTTGATGTCATGATTTCATCAACCTGCTTTCCATCATTTTCCTGGCCTGAGTCCTCTGGATCCCTCCTCAGTTGTCTCTGCCTTCCTAAGTGAAAGGGCTGCAGTCCTCTGAAGAGGAGGAATTGTAAACATTGATGAACTGATGACACAGTCATTCTTGTTTAGATATTCAGGACATGCCTTCTTATTTTTCTTTTTCTTCTTCCAAACAATCTTTGGTTTGTTGACATGTTCTGCTCAGAGTTGACCGTGACCCTTATGTGGTGGATTTAGTGTTTATTCCTACCAGTGCATACAGACCCAGCCCAGAAGCAGCCCAGATTCCTATAAATGGAAATTACACCCTCTTCCCCTGGGCTTTAATTGTACCGAGGGCAGCCAGCGTACAGAGTAGCCATACTGTGCACACAGGGTGGTGTGCCAGTTCAGGTCACACAGGCTGTGCAGTCACACCACCTGAGTGAGTCCATGCTGCACTGCCTCCCTGGGCGCGGGGCTGGGGCCGAACCTCTCAGCTAAGCCTGTTTTCTCAGAAGCAAGATGAGGAGACTGTGAGTAATTAATCTGAACCTTGTCAGTGTGGTTGAACAATGAGGACAAGTGTGGAAAGCATGTCATTTGGCACATAGTCAATATTCTATGTATCGTAGCACCAGTAGGAGGCTTTTGGATTGAACTGTGAAGAAAAATAGTTATTGTTGTAATTTAATATTTAGGTCATTCATTCATTTAATCATTTTTATGATAATTACATTTCTATAGTTATACAACTAAAAAGTACATTCACATATCTCATTTAATACCTTAATCTTTGCGTCAGGTGTTAATCCCCATTTTACAGATGAGTAAACTGGGGTTCAATCACCTACCCAAGGTCCCTCAGCCAGTACGTGGGAGAACCATGACTTGGAACTAGGTTTCAGACTCAAAGATTTAGAACAGTACTTCAGCCTCTGGCAGGGGTCACACACTCAGCTGCCTGCCAGGGCCGGGCAGGTAACGTACATGAGTGGCGTGGGTAGTGTGGGGGCATAGCGAGCACATGCCTCACCTGAGGAGGATTACCAGTACACAGCTTCATCTTACAGCTTTTTAAAGGAAACCCAGAATCTGGATTTGTATTCAGAATCTTTCATATTTCAAGGTTGGCCACTAATTCATACTCTTTTTTAAACACTGTGTGGGCCTAACACTGCTCATTTTCGGGCCGGGCCATTTGTTGGTCTGTAACCACTGGTCTGTACAATGTCCAGGGCTGGTCTTGGCACCATGGGGAACACTTGATGGCAGAAAACATTTCAAGGGCCTGTCCTGGTTGGACCACACAGATCTTGATTCAAAGTACTCAGCTCTCCGAGTCCCCAAGCCCTGCATCTCTAAAGAAGGCAACCAAGCAAGGTGCCGTGACAGTGCTTTCTAGCAGCCTCTGTGGCATGGCCAGGGGGAGCTGTGGAAAAGCCCATGCCACCTGTAATTTTTCTGCCTTGTCTGGTGCTGGGTTTAGGGCCAGTGCCCCAAAGGTCACTGCTGAATTAGAAAGAGCATACCCACAGGGGTATCCGGGGCCAACTCTGCCCCTCAGATCTAAGCAGAGGGGCAGCCCTCAGGTCAGCCCACCTCCCCCCACCCTGCAGCAGGCCTACCGGGGTACAGCAGTAACTATCATTCACAATCTCTTGGTTCTCTTGACAGTTTTAAACATCTGACTGGATCTTGTGGCCTTCCCCTTCAGAATCCCGTGTCTCTGCGAAGTCGTCCTGGACTTACTTCTTGGAGTGGCAGTGGAAGCAGAGGAGGGGAACTGGGTTGGGGTGGGCATCAGATGTGGGAGGGGGGGTGGTGTGCTTGCTTGCTGGCAACAAAGCAGCAGTGGACCTGCCCCAAGGCCACACGTGCCTGGTCAGGCTGGCTTCTGATGTTCAGTCCCCTGGGTTGGGACAGATTTTTTTTAACGTCTTGAAACTTAAACTGTGCTTGTAGGAGACTGTAATCTTTTTGTCCTTTTTTTTTTTTTTTTTTTTTTTTAAAACAATCTCCACCTCCAGTGGCTGTGACTGGTCCCAGTGATTGTACATTATTGGTCGCTGTGGGTCTGGGCGGGCCTGGAGCCAGAAGGCGACTACTGTTCCTCCTCCAAGCCACCCCATGTGGGGAGGGAGGGAGGTTTCAGACTCTAGTTCCTCTCCTTTGCCCTCTTATTCTCAAGCTCCTTGGGCCCATTAGCAGTGGCCAGCTTCCTGAGCTCTGCCTGAAGATGGCCACCCAGCACTGGCTGGGGACAAGGGCTGAACCAGTGGCCACCAGCCATGCCTAGGAGCTGGAGCAAGAAAGCCAGGTAACCTCTGGCCACAGGGGCTGCTTCAAGCCCTCCCAGCTGAGAGGGGCCAGTGTTTCGCCTTGTCTGTCAGTGCAGTGCCTGTACTAAAGGTAGAGAGGTGAGTCCTACCATATTCCCGGCTGGGGCCCTTTCACCTGCTCTGGCTCCTCTGCTCACGTGCTCGCTGTACCTTTTCTTATTCCAGTGGATCCTCCCTCCCGATTAAAGTCTCTTCTTGCCCCTTTGGGGCTGCATGAGGTCTGGGCTCTGTGTGCATATATAAAAGGGGTGGTGGGGCTTTTTCTTTATAACCACATGGCTGGTACTTGGGCCTGGGGCCACCGCCAGAAACAGTCTTATGATTGATCCCAGACATCCCTGCCAAGGGCCCTAATCCAGAGACCTGCATTGCATTCCAGAAGCCACTCATTTGTAAAACTGTGCTCTGCCTATAAAGAGCTTTGGTCCTTTCCACCTAATGAGCTGATTTGGGCTAAAAGCCAACTTCAGAGTGATAATGATCCCTTTTTATGGCTAGGGAAGCTGAGTTTCTCTGAGATGCAGCAGCTCAGCCCAAATCTAGCCACTGAGCAAGAGGGTAGACTTCATATCCCAGACTTTTGCCTCTACCAGTGTTGAGATAATAGCCATGTGTGGCTGTTTACATTTAAATTATTCAAAGTAAATAAGGCTTAAAATTAACTTCCTCAGTCCCACCACAACATTTCAAGGCTCAGTAGCTACCAGTGAGTGAGGCCCACCATGTCAGCAGGTACATGTATAGAATATTTCCATCACCACAGAAAGCTCTGTTGAATAGTGCTAGACTTGGTGAAACCTCAAAGTCAAAACAGGTGTTTGAATCCTAACTCTTGTAAGTTTAGCAAATTATATTCTGTGCCTCAGTTTCTTAATTTATAAAGTGGGGATAATGAATGTAAATAATCATAGTCCCTGCTATACAGGTACTAAATAAACAGTTGATCTTTCTACCAGTCCACTGTCCCAAGCTGATAATTCCATTGTGCTAGACATGGGGGTTGACATTATCCCTGTCTTGGAGAGACGGGACTAGGAAAAGAGCCAGATCTATAAATACGTGTGCTGAAGTGTTTCATACTAACGTCAGTCTGGGAGCCCATAGGGCATATATGAAAGAGGGTTCTAGGAAAAGTTTCAGGAGGGTTAGCCTTTGAGCGGTGCTTTCAAAACAGTTTCTTCCAGATGACCAAAGGATCTCGAGGTGGAGGACAAGGTAATGTTAAAGGAGGGAGGGGGCCGGGCTGGGAGCAACTTGGGCAGCTATCATCCCCTTTATGACTTAGCTCTGTGACTTCTGGGTCCTGCCTTGCAGAGTGAGGTGCTCCCTCTGGGACACATGGCTGTGTCCTGGCTTTGCTGGGGATGTTAAAGGTGCTCATGCGAAGTTGGCATCCGCCATAGGGCAGCTGCTCACTTAACCTTCGGAGGACAGCCCTGCTTGGGTGAGCCAGCTAAACTCTTGCCATGAATCCATCTCCCAGGATCTGGAGCCCCTGGAACCCAATTTGGTGCTTGATAAGAAGAGATTGGATGGTTTCCAATCAGCCCAGTCACCAGCCAGTGGTGTGGGGGGTGGGGGGAGTTAAGAATGGTGATCTGAGTGGTCAGGGTTGGCTGGACAGTTAGGTGGAGGACCCACCATCACTGGGCAGATCTAGCTAGCAACAACACAAAGCGGGTGTTTTAACCCAGGATACTCTCTTCCCTGGACTCTGCTTAAATGGGCACTGCTAGAGTTTGCCTTTCAAACTGCCCATATTTCCACGACCAGTAGACAGCCCCTATGGGCCATAACGTGGTTTTATATTTAACTGAGTGGGGGCCTTGGAGTCAGACCCGGGTTCTAGTTCTGGCCCAAATGTGTTACGATGCTAGTTATTTAACATCTTGGAGGCTTATTTATCTCCCCTGTGGTTTTCGAGGATACCACTTCGACACTACCTCCAAAAAGTTTTCTTAGTTTTGCCCTGAGGGCTGTATATAACTGCAATTACATTTTTTCTGCAGTTGACTCAAACGATGATCTGTTTTCCTGTTTCCAAGTTATTGTGGAGTGGGGGTGGAGAGGAATGCACTCTGCCTTGACCACTGTTTCCCCCCTATACTGCCCTTCCATCTATCCCCAAGGACCTGCAGATACCATCCCGCCTCATCAGGCTGCAGCCAGTGTGGCTGCCTTTAGTTCCCAGAAAGGTTCTTACCCTCCTCGGCTGTTGCTGAGGCTTGCCTCTCTGTGGAATGCTATTCTCCCCTCTTCCCTAGCTAACTCCTACCTCCTTTGCATTCTATAAGGCTTTGGATTAAAGGTTACCTCTTCAGAGGACATTCTTGACTGCTTTATCCAAAAGAAGCACCCTTCCTGGTTTTAGTTCATTGCCCTTATTATGCTTATAGCTGTTGTATACTTTCGTTGCTTACTTTTTGTTTCCTCTGCATTGGGCTGTGAACTCCATGAAGTCAGGGACCAACCTAGCTCATTGCATAGCACGTGGTCCTCTATAAATAACCGTGGAATTGGAAGTGCTGGATGAGGAACCATGGCACTGATAGTAACTGGTAGCCTCGTGATATGCGTTTCCACCATCAGTGCTATGCTCATCAAGCGTCTGGGGCAGGTGAGATTCAGGATTTGCCTGCTTGAGAGATCCTCAGAACCAGCCGATCCTCCTGAGGGTGACGAGAAATGGTTTCCAAGGTGACAACAAACAGGGGGTGGAGCCTTGGAATGGAGGGCCCAATTAGGGCTTCCGCAGGGCCCACCCTGGAGAGAAGGCGGCGTGGGGAGGGGGCGCATGCAGGATCCCAGCTCAGCGCTGCTCCTGAGCGCGGGGGAGCCGAGTGTCTCACACCAAGGCTCCGCCGCCTGGTACCGTCAGGAGGGTGGCCCCGTATGCAGATGGCCGAGGAAGCCGCAGCCGACAGAATCATGCACCAGTTCCACAGTCCCATGGCCCTGGATGTTGAGGCCTCCAGAGACGCAGCCAAGGCCGCAGGCCGCCTCCGTTTGGCCCAGTGAGGCTTGCGCAGGCTGCGAACACCCAGTCCGCAGCCCCGCCCTAGCGCATAGCCAATGCCACGCCTTCGAGTCGCGCACCCACTGCACTCACGCCCAGGGCTCCACAGATCTACGTCCCCTTGGGCTCTCGCACACCCGGGCCCTTGATGATGCCCCGCTGCAGGACGGTGAGGCCCTGTGCGGTAGGCCCATCCTGGCCTGAGGCGGTGGCAGCGAGGGTGGGAAGATTTGGGGTGGAGGGAATGGAGGCCGGGAGAAGAGTGATAGACGGTGGGCATCTGGATGAAGGGTAGAAAAAGAGAAGGAGCGTGGGCATTGGGGCTAGGAGAGACTCTAGGCTGAGCCCCCACTATGCCTCTTTTTGCAGGTTCCCTTGTCTTCTGGCCAGGATTGTCCAAGGCGTCTCATCACATGGGCCGGCTGAGAAAAGCCAAGATCTATGTAGAGAAAGCCGTCAAGGTCGGAGGGACTGTGGGGGGCGTGTTCTAGAATGGCTCAGCCTGTCTCCCTGAACTACTTTATTCCATCCTTAAAAAAGCAAAAACCCTTGATCCCACACCCGTCTTCAAATACCTCCCTATTTTTGATACCCCTCACTTAGCAGACTTGTCTGCTTCTTTACCTGGGATTCACTGTCAGCTCCCACCACTCTTCTGTGCCCGCCCCACTTCCTTCAGGAGCCACTATTGTCAATCACTAGGGACTTCCCAGCGGCCCCTTTTCTGTCTTAGTCTTTGTTGTGCACTCTGTGTCATTCTGCACTGCCGCCCCACACACCCTTTTCTCTTGGCCCTCTGCTCATTCCTAGTTTTCCATTCTCCCTCCCTGGCTACTGCTTTTCAGTTGTCTTTGAAGTTGCCTGCGCCTTTAGTGGTTCCCTGGATCCCTCCCCACACCTGTCTCCTTGGCTGTGAGTCCATACAATGTGCTGTGCCCCCCACATGCCCTTTCCTGCCTAACCTGTGCTCTAACTCCACACCCAGTACACCCGGCACCTACTTGACATCTCTATCTAGAGAACTTAAAAGCATTTCCATGTCCCACACCATACTCTCGATTTTCCTGCCTAAAACAGTCCTCACTAATCTCTAGTTCTCTCCATCTCCTAGTTGCTCAAGCCAGAAATATGATCTCTCTGTTCACATACCCACACATCTACTCCCATCAGCAAAACCAATCATCTCTATTTCTAGAACAAGTCTCAATTCTATTACTTCCTTCCCTTCCCCATCATAGCCACCTTCATTTTAGCTATTGTGATTTCTCTCCTACACAAACCACAATAGCCTTCTAGCTGGCATCCCTACTTCCATCCTTGTCTCCTTCATCTAGTCTCCATACAGCAGCAAGGCAAACTTATGGAGCCTCCAGCCATGGCACTCCCTCCCTTCGCCTTTAGTGCTTCACACTGCTGTTCTAAAAATTCAAGACTGTTTCCAAAGCCTGCAGGGCCTTCCACAGTCTAGCTATGACCTGCCTCCTCAGGAGCGCCCCCTTATTTCCACCCTCACCCTGGCCTCCTTCCAGTTCCTTCAGACCTCTCGCCAGCCTCAAGACCTTTGCACATGCTTTTCCCTTCACCTCAACTGCCATTTTCCCAGCTCTGTAAAATTCACGGCTCCTTCTCCACCTTCCCTGTGTATGTATTTCTAGTTTCTCTGGATCCCCATTAAGTATCCAGTTTTTGGACCCAGCCAGCTTGGATTTAAATCCCTGCTTTTTCACTTAACCACAGTGTGGCCAGCTATTCAACCTCTCTATGTCTCTGTTTCATAACCAGTTAAGTGGGGATAATAGCATTTATTAAAAATACATGTTATTTTTATTAATATATATAAATGCTTAGCAATAGTAGGTGTTCAATAAGTATTAGCTATTACCATTATAATTTTGACTATGCATATTTATTTATCTACTTGTTTACAATCTGTCTCCCCTACTAGAATGTAAAAATTTCCTGAAGGCAGAGCCCATAACTGTCTGGTTCACCATCCCCTATGTCTGGCACTTAGGCAGTACTTACTCAACAAGCATCCTTCTTTCCCCTTACAGCAGAAGAAGATCTTTATGATCCAAGGCCACTACCCAGTAATCCGGTGCCTCTTGCGCCAGAGGGGCTGGGTGGAGAAGAAGATGGTCCGCTCCTTGGGCACCACCCTGCTGCCCCCTCAGAAGGATCTGGACAGCTCAGTAATGGATGACTGCAACATCCCCGAGGATGGTGAGCAGTTCCTTCCATTTCACCAGCTGCCTCTCCTGAGTCCCTTTTCTTTGGTTCCTACTGTCCCAGGGTTGAGACTTTGGTATGGGCCTATGGTGCAGGGGCAGGGGCCTCACCAGGCCTGGGCTCTGAATTTGCAGAAGATGAAGTTGAGGACGAGGCGTTCCAGACACCACAACTGTTTGAGTTCGATGATGCACAGGAATTTGATGACCCAGATGGGACTCATGCTCTGATGGTGAGGGCCCAAGGGACTGGCAGGGGTCTGCTTAGTTGGAGGGAGAGCGCTGGAGTCCAACTGGATGACCCCAGACAAGTTTTTTTTTTCCTTCTCTGAGCCTCAGTTTATCATCTGTGGTAAAAACCGCTTGCTTCTCTAAAGCCTGGATGGGCTGGCAGAGCAGTGAGAGGCACAGTGGGGCTCTGACAACGCTGGCCTGGACAGAACTCGGCTAGGCTGTGTTAGAGACTGGCACAGGCTCCAAGCCCAGGAATTCCCCCTTCCAAATAAACCCCCAGAATTCATCTCCTTCCTATGCCCTTGGCAAGTGAAGGCTGGGAGAAAGGGCTTAAAAAGCTCTGAAAGAGGCTGATATGATGGTGTGGAGGACATGCATGTCGAGGTGAGGACACTTGGCTTTGAGTCTTGCCACCACCACTTACTAAGTTGAACTATACCAAATGGCCATTTTTGTATGTGAGGAAAGGTTGAGCACTGGCAGTTTCATATGGCTCAACCTTCTCAGCCTTGAACAAATCACCCTCCCTGTGCCTCAGTTTCCTCATTTGTAAAATGGGGATAACAATAGCACCTGCCTCATAGGGGCTTCTGAGGATTAAATAAATTGACATGGAAAGTGCTTAGAACATGATCTAGCACGTGGTATTATTGCTTATTGATAATCATACCTCCCAGAGTTGTAGGAAAAAGAGAGAGCCTTTATCACATGCTGTGTGCCCATCAGCTTGGAGTCACTGCCCTGCCACTGAGCAAGTCACTGATGGCCATGGGCCAGAACAAGGTGTGGTATTAAGCTGTGTGGCTTAGTCACTGCCTAGGGGCACTTGGCCACAAGAGGCTGCAAGCCCGCCCGCTCTCTGCTCACCAAGTATGTGCCCTGGAGGAAGAACTGTCCTTTTTTATTTTACACAAAGATGGTGTGTGGGCTAGAGGCCATCTTGGAAGCATTTTCTCCTTCCATTCACGCATCCTGCTCAGCAGGGCAGGAAGAAGCCTCTTCCAGCCTTGGGCTGCCCACACCAGACTCCCCTGTCTCCTCTCCCCAGTCCCGCATGGTTCGGAATGAGATCCCCTACTTCATCTGGACCACTCGGCGGGATGTGCTGGACTGCCGCTTCCTCTCTAAGGATCAAATGATAAACCACTATGCCCGGGCTGGCTCCTTTACCACAAAGGTGGGCTCCCCAGGGAAGAGGGCATGGCAGCTTCCAACCCCCAGCTCTTGGGCCAACAAACCAGTTCCCTGCTCTCCTTGGCATTAAGAGAGGGTTCTCAGGAGGGGTTTGGTATATAACTCAGTGGGATTTGGAATTAGACAGTCCTGGGTTCAACTCCAACCCCTGTAGCATGCCTGGCACACGTAGACGTTGGCTAAAATAGACTCCAGGATCCAAACAGGATCTGTAGCCAGAACAAACACCAAGTTCAATGACTGAGCAAGAAGGCCCTTACTTCCTAAACAGAGGATATCTAGCTGATGGATCCATTCTATTTTACCTTAGTTTATTAACACGTGATTTCACCTCTCTGAGCCTCAGTTTCCTCGTCTTTAAATGAGAATACCCGTAAAACTATCTTCTAGGATTGTGGCAAGAATGAGGTCTTTATAATTGGGACCTGCTAGTGTATTTTTTGGTGTGGACTGGGAAGGATTCATAGAGGAAGCAGATCTTTAAGAATGTGACAGGTTGGATAGGAGGGATGTGGGGCTTTCTCGGCAGGGACTGAGTGGGCAAACATCTGGAGGTAGATGTGAGCGAGTCAGGCCCAGCAAGTGCTCAGAGTCTCTGAGAATGTCCAGGCAGAGTCTCGCGGAGCTGTCTGGGCTGGTGCTGAGGGTGGGGAGCCCCTGGAAGATTCTCTGGGCAAGTCCCACCCTGACCCCTTGGTGGCTAACACCATAGGTGGGTCTATGTCTCAATCTCCGGAACTTGCCATGGTTTGACGAGGCTGATGCTGACTCCTTCTTTCCACGCTGCTACCGCCTGGGGGCTGAGGATGACAAAAAGGCCTTTATAGGTAAGGTGATGACCACCCCTGTGCCTGGACTCCTCTGGCTGCAGGATGAAAGCTTCTCTCCTTATGCACTTGTCAACCCCAGCAGAATTCCTTCTGCATCCCTAATCCTTATCTTTCCCTAGTGTGCCTCTCTTAATGAGCCTCCTAGCTTCGTCAACCCAGACCTCCAGAAGATCTCAGGTAGTTTAACTTATATTCTAGAGCAGGTTCTAAAAGTTGGTCAGTGGGCTGAGTTTGGAATCCAGAATGGATTCCAGGCCTGTGTCAAATTCCATTGGCTAGATCGGGCCCCTAATCCAGAAAAGGCTCTAGACTTTGGGTTTCTAGAGCAGAATAGTTTCCAACTCCAGAACATGTTCTAAATTCTGGTCAGAATTTGGGTCCAGAGTGGATGCTTGGTTTAAATTAGTCTCCAAATCTAAAATAGGTTTTGCGTCAAGGTTTGGTTCTCAGGCTAGAAGTCCATCAGAAACAAGAAAGAAATCAGACACCAGGTTTAGGTGAGATTCTAAAGGCAGAATATGAGCCAAGTCAAGTCAGATTCTGGGTCTGGTTCTGTGTTTGAAATAGGAGCCAGGTTCTAACCCAGGTTTTAGAATTAGAAGGTAGTCAGGTTCTGGATCCAAAGCGGGGCAGGTCATGATCAGGTTCCAGAACCAGAACATGTCTGGAGCCTAGGGGCTGAGCAGAGAATCCCCTGCTCCCGGAGCAGAGGACTTCCTGTTGACAGCTGCCCGCAACATTCTCAAGTTGGTGGCAAAGTCCGAATGGAAGTCGTATTCTATCCAGGCAGAAGAGGAAGAGGCCCCAGGTAAGTACTATGTGGTTCCCTGCATTCCCTCATCCATTTATCCTCCCACATGTCCACCCATCCATTTATTATTCATCCACACATCTGTCTATTTATTATCCACATCTGCCTATCTGCCATCCCTTCCCACCCACCCACCTGTACATCTCCCTACCCCTCTGTTCTTCCATTCATCTACTCATCTGTCCATCTACCTACCCACTCACCCGCACACCCACTGATCTCACATTCACCTACCCATCCGTCCATTCATCTCCCCACCTATCCCCACACTGTTGATCTACTCATTTACCTACTTTCCCTCAGCAACAGACTTTCTATTCATCTCTCCACTCCACCACCTTCCTACCTAGCCTTCCCCAGACCCATGTACCCATCTATCCGCCTGCTTTTCCATCCTTCTATCCATCACCTGTCTATCCTCCAGTCTATCCACTCACCCATGCTTTTGTCCCAACCACCTACCCACCTATCTTCCTATCCATTTGTTAATTGATCCATTGCCTTATTCAGCCCTTCCTTGGGCCTGGAATGTGGCCAAGCTCTCTAGCGAGGACAGACTAAGTCCTGTCTGTGGGGAGCTCAGGTCTCTGCAGGAGAGGAAGCAGTGAAACTGTGGTTTCATGTGGTCTGAGGGCTCCTTGTGCCTTGTGGAGGCACAGAGAGCACCACATTCTATGTTGGCCCAATCCATTGCTTGCCCTTTCCCTTTCTGGACTTAGCTCCTACCTCAAAACCCCGATACTGTAATCCAGGGGCCTATTAGCTAGGAATTCAGGGCCATAAGGGGCAGCTCTACTGGGAGGTGGGAAATCCCTGTTTCTTCCAAAGGGAGAACTCCCCATTGCTTCTCCCTGGGTGTGCTAGGGTCAGGGGCGCAAGGCATCGGGTGTGTCAGAAGTCCCAGGATCAGAGAGGATGCTGGTGTGTCTGAGGCTATAGGGGTTGAGAGGCCCTGGGGTGGACAGTTAGGGTGAATCCTCAAGTGATTGACAGATTTTGGCACAGTGGGGGCTAAGGGTGAGCACTAAGGTCTCAGGTGAATTTAGAATAAAGTCTCAGGTAAGTGACAGGTCCCAGGGCAGTAAGCAATGCAGGTGAGTGGTGGATTTCAGGTGTATTTGGAAGAGTCCTTAGGTAAGCAACAGGCCTTGGAGCCGTGCGTGCTGTGGCATGTGTCAGGTTACCTGTCAGATAGTGATAGGCCCCTCCATGCCTCTGCAGAAGACCAGCAGCCCACGACACAGGAGCAAAAGCCGGTGGTGGTGTCCCCAGAATTTGTGGATGAGGCTCTGTGTGCCTGTGAGGAGCACCTTAGCAACCTGGCCCACCTGGACATTGACAGGGACTTGGAGGCCCCGCTGTTCCTCAGCCCTAAGGGCTGGTCCCTCTTCCTCCAGCACTACTACCAAGTGGTCCAGTGAATATCTCTGCAGCACTGTGTGGGGCACGGGCAGGTGCCCCCAGCTCTAGGGGCTTCCATATTCTGAGCCATGCTTGGTCAGGGACAAACCCTCTCTAGTGCAGGTCCCACCTCCTCCCTAAGCCTCTCGTTTTTGTTTGCCGTGTAACTCTCCTGCCCAAGAACTCTTCAGGGCTCCCACTGCCTTTGTGTTGGGGTGCAGATCTGCCTTCCTGGATCTCGGCATAGCACAGTCACAAAGGTCATGGTTTGTGCTATCAGGTAGACCTCAGTTCGAGTCCTAGATTTGCAACGTTCAAGCTTGATGACCTTGGGAATGTCACTGATCTTTTTTGAGCTTTACTTTTCTCAAATGCAAAATATATTTTAAAAAATTGTCTTGCTCAAAGGTAGGATTAGACAGGATAATTTGTATTATGTTCGTAGCACAGACTCAGTACTCACGCACAAAATAAGAATCTGGTATTCAATTAGATTTTATCCTAGAGGCCAGTGTTTCCCAAAGTGTGCTACATAGGATGCTAGTTCTACAGGATGTAAATCAATTTTATGGGGAAACCCCCCCGAAAAAAACCAAAAACAGGGCGGGGCTTTGTGGTCCATCATATTTGGAAAACATTGGGTTAAACAAAGTTAGTGGCAGGTTTCCTTGGTGCAGGGCTTTTCAGAACCTATTGGCGGGATACACCCCAGAGAGAGAGAGAGAGCGGGCAATATTGGAGGTCCTCACATAACGTGTTTTTATAACGTTGATGAGATGCTGCTCTGGGAACTTTTGTTTATATTAGTTAGCCTATGATAAAATTGGTTTTGTCATACATTGTTTCACTTAGCTGCAGAACCTATCGACAATGTTAAGTGAGGACCTACTGTATATCCTGTACCTAGGTGATCCTAGGCCCCCGAAAACATCCTGAGGGGTTGTGTTTTCAGAGCATGTGTTGGGAAAGGTCCTTAAGCAGAGGGAAGGAGTATCCAGACAAGACCGGCGCAATTGTAGGGAGAGTCCCTTCGGCAGAGGTGTGCAGGAGAGACTGGAGGGAGAGGGCCCAGAGGGCAGAGCACTGTGTGCCAGGCTCCAGAAATGACTGGTAGACCCTGTCCTCAAGGGACACAAAGCTCAGGCGGGGAGACTTGGAGAAAGCCAGGCGGGAGAGCTGAGGGTCTCACTGGGGTGGGCTAACAGGAAAGAATGGAACAGATTCAATGCTTTATTTATAGGGGAGACTAAAGAGCTAATAATGAACTTCAAATGAATGTGAGATAACCCACATCATTGATAAATAATTCATTTGTATCTTTTTTAAATGTCAGACAATGAAAATGACCCTGTACTCTCCCCTTAGCTCCCAGAATATGTAAAGCCACCCTTCTTAAACTAAGTGTTATCAAGACTGAGTTAGGACCTTACGTGAAAAGCTTGTGAGTCCTCTTTGTTTCTGGGTGTAGGCAAGTTCTAGAGGGCTGTGGGAACCTCTCAGAAGCTGGAATGTCATAAGTATTGCATCATATAACACATGTAAGTGTCGAGTTGTTCAGTATAGCTAGTTAGCATGCATTAACTCATTTAATATTTATTACCGCGTTTCTCAACTCCCTCCAACACCCTTTACCTCCCCCACACCTTCCCCTCTGGTAACCACCGTGCTGTCTGCGTTCCCAACTTCCTAAAACTAATCCACGACTCAGCAGCCAGGCTTTTTTAAAAAAACTCAAGGCTGACTTTCCACAAGCACATAGGTTATTTTTTCTTTTTGTTTAATATAAAGTCATATTGTCTTGATGAACATACTTTTCCAGTCACTACACATGCCCCTGCCACCCCCGTGTGACACTTTTCTGGGCCAAATCACAGATTTACTGAGCACATTCTTTGTGCTATGGCCCATGGGAAGGTTTCCAGCAAACCTTCTGGAAGGAGGAGGGTCAGGACTTAGGTGTGAATAAAAGGCCCTGCTGCGCTCCTTCCACGCGGCTGTCCCTGTTCCTGGCGCTACCCCAGTGGTTGCTGCCGCCTCCTTATTACAAGAGAGGTAAGTCTTCCGTGGCTGGGGACAGTCAGGAGGCTAAGATGTTAAAGGGAGGTGAGCATCTAGTGGCGGCTTCCTTCCTATTCAGTCAGAAGAAATAGGAGAGTTTGGACGAGGCAGCCATCTGGGCTGTTTTATGGCTTGGTTTAATTCAGGACAGTTTGTGTCCAGTAGGGAACAGGGCCTCTCTTTGTGCGTGAACCCCAATCTGTACAGACCAGGTGCGAAGGCAAGCTCCTGCCAAAGTATTTGCTTACCCAGCCATTCATTCACTTAACAGACTTTTAGGGAGTGCCGAATAAGTGCCAGATACACTGCTTGGGGATGGGAATAAAACAGAGAATGACAGCTACAGACGTGTTCCTGCTCTTATGGAGCTTACATGCCAGTGAGGGGAGATAGTAACTAAGTAAGTGTGGGTGTCAGGTGGTAGATTATAGGAAGAGAAAAGAAATAAAGCAAGGAGATGTATGATACAGATGTGCTTGAAAAGAATTAGACTAGGAAGGGATTCACCTCGCAAACAGTGCTAGGTCCAGATTAGAAGGGGGCTTGAACTCCCCAACACACCTGTAAGTGTAGGCAGGATGTAGTTTGTGTCCTGGTTCAGCTTTTAACTCAAGTTGTGGTATTGGACAAGTCTCTTAACTCTCCAAGCTTCAGTTTACGCTGCTCTCAGATGGGACCAGTAATACCTTCTTGGCTGGGCTACCGAGAGGATTAGTGATAATATATGTAAAGTCCTCGGCACAGAGCCTGGCACGTAGTGGTGCCTCACCGTCAGATGTGGTGTGATTAATTCTGCCCAAGGCAATTTTAAGGTAATGGAAAGGGAAGTGGCAGAAAGTGGAGTGTCAGGGTGAGTTGGCGGTCCAACAAGTGGCGTTTCCCCATCGTCTCCCATTCCAGCCGCCTGGGACGGTGCCCAGGGCAGATGGTGCCCTGGGGGACAGCTTGAGGGTGGGTATGGAGGTTTGGGAGAAACCTATCTGGATTGGTAGGGAGGAGAGGGCATGACCAAGGCTGGTAGAACCATGGCCAGGGGGCTTGAGTCTCCCTTTGCCTTGTCTACCAGGCGGTCCCCAGGCCCAGTCCTGCCCAAGACCCATCATCTCCCCACAGCGAGGGGGCAGAACTCAGGCACCTTGATGCTCACGTCCAGCGCTGTGAGGACGTCCTGCAGCAGCTCCGGGCCGTGTTGCCCCAGATGGACATGGAAGGAGATCGCAATATCTGGATCGTGAAGCCGGGAGCCAAGTCCCGTGGCCGAGGTGGGTGTCAGCCCCTGTGCCCTGCACCAGCACCCTACAGCCTGCCTCCTCAACTAGAGGTCAGGGCTGTCGATAGTGCAGGTTCAGCTGGAGCCACACCACCTGGATTTGAATCCCAGCTCTGCTATCAATATGCTTTGTGACCTTGAGCAAGTTATGTCGCCTCTCTGAACCTCAGTTCCCTCCTCTGTGAGAGGGGATATTACTTCCTACAGGGCGAGGATTACAAGAGGCAGTGTGTCTCAAGCTCAGCATGGTGCCAGGCAGAGTAATCCTCCCCTAAACCTTGGCTGCTGTGATGAAGCCAACTTCTCCTCTCCTGTCCTGAGTTGGGTTGATATTTTAGGTAGATCTGGTGATACTCACGTGCAGGTGCTTGTCATCTAAGGCTCTTAGGTCTGACCAGAGTGTCCTGTGAGATATAGCATAGTGGTTAAGAGTATGGATGCTGAGAGCCAGACTGTCTGGGTTCAAACCCCCGTTCTGCCTCCTACTATTTGTAACACCTTGGGCAGGTTAGTTAACCTCTCGGGCCTCATTTTCATCATTAGTAAAATGAAGTCAATAAATAAATACCTAGAGGATTAGATGAATATGACATATGTAAAATACTTAGATCCTATGCTTTTACATAGCAACTGCTATATAAGTGCTATTATTTTTAGCTATTATTCTGGCTCCTCGGCCCAGTGTGAATGAAATCTGAACAGGAGAGCCAACAAGCCGTGGTGCCGCCTTAGCCCGGCCTGTAAAAACTGGTTAAGGACTTCTGAGATGTGGAAAACACTTTTGGCAGATGCCTCCAAATACTGCCCTTGGATGGATTTGTTCATGGCTAAGTGAAGCTGTGACAGCTCCAGACACTGTGGGACACTCTCTTGGGAATGTCACTTCAAAACTAACACTGTGGTCTTTCTTTTTCTACAATACCTTGGAAATAGTTTTGTTGGTTTTTTCCAAGTATGAAAGTGCGTGTTTATTATATTGTAAAGAAAGAAAGAAAGCAAAAGCCACCCTTGATTTCACTGAGATAACTGCTGTTAACCTTTCAGTGTGTATCTCTCCACACTTCCTTCTATGCATTTGGGGAGAGAGATTTATTTTAGTTTAGTTTAAACAAGAACATACTATTCTGTAGTCTCCTTTTTTAATATCCTTAATATCAATTAGTACTACTTATTTATTCTTTGCACATTTCTTTTTCCTTAACAATAGATCTTGGAGATCACCCAATTTCAGTACATCTAAATCTGCCCTTTTTTCTGTTTTTAGCTTATTTTTTTTTTAAGTTGTTTTTATTGTATTTTTTCCCATTACCCTTCACCTCCCTTATCCCTCCCTCCCCCACCCAGTCACCACACTGTTGTCCATGTCCATGTGTTCTTAGCTGACTGTCATGGACACAAACTAGCAAGAATAACACAATGAACCTCCATGAACCTAGCGCCAAATTTAAAATTTTTCTCTCCAGTTTTAGAAAAACTTCATTGAAATGTATATATAATGTATCTCATTGACAAGGGTACACATTGTGAGTATACAAGTCAATGAATTGTCACAGTTGAGGAAACAGCAACCAGGTCATGAAATAAAACATTACCTGCACCCTAGAAGGCCCTCACCCACACTTCCTTCTAGTCTGTACCTCCCCGCAATGGTGATCCCTGTTCTGATTTATAATACCATAAATTAGTGTTGCCTGTTTGTGAATTTTATGTAAAAGGATAGTATGTACTCTTACCTCATTCTCTTTTACAGCTGCATAATCTAACCTTGTTTAGATATACTGTCATGGACTCACCTAATCCTTTAAAAAAAAATTTTTTTTTTTTTAAATTTTTAGAGAGAGGGGAAGGGAGGGAAAAAGAGAGAGAAACTTCAATGTGTGGTTGCCTCTTGCATGCCCCCTACTGGGGACCCTGCCTGCAACCCAGGCATGTTCCCTGACTGGGAATTGAACCAGCCCTTTGGTTCACAGGCTGGCACTCAGTCTACTGAGTCACATCAGTCAGGGTTTACCTAATCCTTTTCTGATGGCTATTTACATGGCTGCCAGTTTTTTCCCTATTTATTTGTTTATTGATTGATTTCTATTATAAATAACTTTAATGAACCCTCTGTGCAGAGATCTATGGCCTTTCCATTTATTCCTTAGGATAAATTCCTAGAAATGAAATTGCTGGGTTGGTCAAAGGGCATGAACAGTCTCAATCCTTTCTATACCAGGCATCGTGTTTTTGGAAATCTTGGTGATCAGTCTGGCCATTTGAGAAAGGATCTGGCTTGGGAACCAGACACAAATTATTCTGTGCCATTGGCAGGAGATTAGACTGTTTTAGGGCCAAACAAGGAAGGAATGAGATTGATTTGTGAGTGTGTGTGTGTGTGTGTGATTTGCAATGCGATTCTGATATTTATCAGCATTACAATGCTCTATGCCATATAAGCATAGATACTTAATATCACTAGTTATAAATGAGATAAGATATATAAGATACCATTTTCTATCCAGGAAAATGGCAAAAATAAATAGTCAACAGTGTTGGGTAAGATGTGGGCAAACAAAATCTCGTTCGCTGTTGCTGGGAGTGCAGATTGGTGTAACATCTCTGGCAATATAAAATGGAAAAGTGCACATACCTTGGAGCCAGCAAATCTACAGCTAGAAATTTATTCTACAGGTGACTAATAATAATGGTATAAGTTAACATATACAGAATGCTCACCATGTGCAAAGCACTATTCTAAATCTTCAACATGTTTAAATATATAGAATCCTATGAAACTGAGGCACATACAGACTATTCCACAACCCGGAAGGATATCCATAGGACCTGGAAGCCACAGTTGGCTGTCTCTGGGGAAGAAGACATATTCTTAATTATATGTCCTTTTGTATTGTCTACTTTTTGTTTCTCGTTTTCTATTCTGTTGATTATATCGAAAAAACAAAGTCATATACGCACACGGTTTTTTAAAAAAGCCCAGTGCTGTTTGAATTTTTATTCATGTATATATTCCTTTTCAATCAAATAAGACTGGTTAATTTTTAAAAACATTTTTTAAGGTTTTATTTATTTATTTTTAGAGAGAAGGAAAGAGAGGGGGAGAGAGAGGGAGAGAAACATTGATATATGAGAGAAACATCAATCAGTTGCCTCTCACATTCCCCCAACCAGGGACCTGGCTCACAGCCCAGGCATTGTGCCCTGACCAGGAATTGAACCGGCAACCTTTTGGTTTGTAAGGCCAGTGCTCAATCCACTGAGCCACATGAGCCAGAGCAAAATTGGTTAATTAAAAAAAATTTAAATCCTTAGCAGATTTTTAACTTTCCCAAAGGCAATGGCATTCTGATTGAGGCAGGCACCCTTGCCCACTCGGCCTATCATTTCTGTGGGGATAAGAGCTTATGGTGAGCTGTCCACGGTCTCCAGCCCTCTTCTAGCCTGAGCCTGCCCTGGTCCCTGATTACCCCATTCCCTCCTTAGGCATCATGTGCATGGACCACCTGGAGGAGATGCTGAAACTGGTGGACGGTAACCCCATGATGATGAAGGATGGCAAGTGGGTGGTACAGAAGTATATCGAGCGGCCCCTGCTCATCTTTGATACCAAGTTTGACCTGAGACAGTGGTTCCTGGTGACCGACTGGAACCCACTTACTGTGTGGTTCTATCGCGACAGCTACATCCGCTTTTCCACACAACCCTTCACTCTGAAGAACCTGGACAAGTGAGCCCCACCCCTTACCTCCCTCACATAAGCTCCCATTCTACTTGGGGAGCTGGCAAAGAGTGGGCAATTCCACTGCACTGCTGAGCTCCAAACACAGACGCTGCAGGCAGGCAGGCCCACCATCCATCCCACCACCCTCCACCCATCAGATAAGGACTGAGTGCATACCCTGTGCCACTCTCTGTTCTAGGCACTTGGGATACAGCAGTGAACAAAACAAAAGCCCAGCTCTGATGAGTTCACAGGCTTGCAGGGAGAAACAGACAAGCAATGAACATAATAAGTGAAACCATCTAATAGGCTAAACAGTGATATTAAAAAAAAAAAGAATGGAGAGCAGGGTAAAGGGGCCTCAGGAGAAATTCTAGAGGAGAGAGGCAAGTTGCATCACTAACTTGTCGTGTGAGGGAAAGCCTTGTCGAGTCCTAGGTTCAAATCCCACCTCTGCAGCTTTTGTGACCTAATAAGCTTCAGGTTTCACATCTGAAGAATGGAAGCAGTGACAGGAGACTCATAGCTGTCAATTATCGAGTGCTTGGCATGTGACAGGTGCTAAGCATATCATGCATATTAGTCACTCACAAAAACCCAGTGAAGTGGGTACTGAACCTTCATTTTATATCTGTGAAAGGAGCACTGAGATTAAATGACTTGCCTAAGATCTCACAACTAGTCCGTGGTAAAGGTAGGGCTTGAGCACATGTCTTAGTGACTGTAGTAGGGCCCATGCTCTCACCCATCTTCCTATCTTCCAGGCACTTGGAGGGTTAGCTGACACTGAGCTCAAAGCACTTAATGCTGTGTTCCCCACAGTGAGAGCCCTCAGAAGAGATCCTGAGAGATAAGACTGGTTCTGACCCTACAAGAATGTTATGGGCCCCAGGCCTCTGTCCTTGTCCTCCCCAGCAGGACCCCACCTCAAGTTGAATGGTCCACAGTGGCCCAGGGCTGGGTCCAGGGTTTGCCTGCCCTCCCCAGGTTTGGGTGGGAGGGGCAAAGGGGCCCAGACCTCAGCTCTCTGCTCTGCCCCAGCTCGGTGCACCTGTGCAACAACTCCATCCAGAAGCACCTGGAGAATTCGTGCCATCGGCACCCGCTGCTGCCCTCAGACAACATGTGGTCGAGCCAGAAGTTCCAGGCCTACCTGCAGGACATGGGGGCCCCAAATGCTTGGTCCACTGTCATTGTGCCTGGCATGAAGGCTGCAGTGATCCATGCTTTGCAGACCTCCCAGGACGCCGTACAGTGTCGGAAGGCTAGCTTTGAGCTCTATGGCGCTGACTTTGTGTTTGGTGAAGACTTCCAGCCCTGGCTGATCGAGATCAATGCCAGCCCCACCATGGCACCCTCCACGTCTGTCACCACCCAGCTGTGTGCTGGCGTGCAAGCTGACACCCTGCGTGTGGTCATTGACTGGCGGCTGGACCGAAACTGTGACACGGGAGCCTTTGAGCTCATCTACAAGCAGGTGAGGTGGCCGGGCCCAGACAGGACCCCAGGGAGTCTTCCCCACTTCCAGGCTGCGCCACAGTGAAGCACAGGGCACTGCAATCAGATAGACCTAGTTCAAGTCCTGGTCCGGCCTCAGTGACTTAGTTACAGTTGTTTCCTTATCTGTAAAATGGGGATGCCCCTACCATTTTTCTCATGGGGTTTGGGAGCATGAAATGAATTAATTTGTGTGGGTAATATTTCTAGAGAGGTGTATAGCATAGTATTCCTGAACCTCCCTGGATTAAAATCTCTGCCCAATAACTACAAGCTGTTTGACTTTGAACAACTTCCTAATCTCTCAGGGGAAGGGGGTCTCAGTTTCCTCATCTGTAAAGCACGAATGAAAATAGTACCTACCTCATAAGGTTGTGACAATTAAATGAGTTGAAAGCGCATTAGAACAGTGCCTGGCACATAGTAAATGCTACAGAGGTTCTAGCTATTGTTGTTATTAACTAGTAAGGTTGTTAGGCATTTCATGATAAATGGCATCACTGTAAAGTGCCTGGATATATAAGAGTCAGTGGAAGCTACTGTTGTTATTATTATTACAGACACTCCTACCCAAAAAGGAGAGCCTGGGTGGGAAGTCCACAGGAATCATTGTTCCACAGAAATTCTGAAATCCAGTCTTAGCATATACCGGCATTTCTAGTTTTGCTATTAGGATCCACCGTTACTTCCCAGGAGTTCTCCATGGCTCTTGCTTCCATCCATTGGGATCTCAGTTCGGCCCTGAATCATCCTTGCTTTCCCATGAACATTCTCGATAGTTCCTAGTCTGTTACCTGCTCATAGAAATTTGGGGGTACAAAAGTCCTTTCATTTCATATTGCATCTGCCCCTTCTAGTCCAAGTTGATATTTTTAAAAGCCTTGTGTGTTTCTTACATATCAATTTTATAATCCAGTCTATTATACAAAAGCCGTGTCCACAAATCTCAGAGCTTTTCTCTCTTCTGTGAAACTGCTGTAGCACAACAGCCATCAAAATCATAAAAGCCCTGATGTTAGCAGACCTCTGGGTGAACTCAAAATGTATTAGACTGAAACATAAGACCTACATGTATGCCCTTGGGCTGCTTCAAAGATTTGTAGCAATTTTAATGGGCCCATGAGTCATGACTTAGATTCCTTTGAAATTTTGTTGTGGTTTTTAAAAACCAAGATGTAATTGACAAATAACATTATATTAATCTCAGGTTTACAGTATAATGATTGGATATCTGTGTTCATTGTGAAATGATCACGACACTAAGTCCAGTTAACATCCATCACCACATGTAGTTAACAATTTTTTTTTCTTGTGATGAGAGCTTTTAGGATCTATTGTCTTAGCAACTTTGAAATATACAACACAGTATTATTAGCTATGGTCACCAAGTTGTACATTACATCCCCGGACTTATTTTATAACTGGAAGTTAGAACATTTTGACCACCTTCATACATTTTATTCACCCCTCATTCTTCCATCTCTGGCAATCACAGATCTATCTGTTCTCTGTATGTATGAGTTCAATTGTTTCGTTTGATTTTTTTTTTTTTTAAGATTCCATATATAAGTGAGATCATATGGTATTGTCTTTCTCTGTCTTATTTTACTTAGTATAATGCCCTCAAGGTCCATTCATGTTGTCGCAAATGGTAACATTTCCTTCTTTTTGTGACTGAATATTCTATTGTGTATATATACACCACATTTGCATTATCCACTTATCTGTCCACAGACACTAAGGTTGTGTCCATGTTTGCGTTTTGTAAATAATGCCATGAACATGAGGGTGCATATATTTTTTTTTGGTTAGCATTTTTGCTTCATTTGAGCAAATACTCATAAAAATGACACTTACTGGATCATGTGGTAGTCTTACTTTTAATTTTTTGAGGAACCTACATACTGTTTTCCATAGTGATGGCATCAATTTACATTTCCACCAACAGTGCAGAAGGGTTTCCTTTTGTACACATCCGCACCAATACCTGTTATTTGTCTTTTTGATAACAATCAAAAAGACAGGTGTGAGGTGATGTCTCCTTGTGGCTTTGATTTGCATTTCCCTGATTAGTGACGTTGAGCACCTTTTCATGTACCTGTTGGCCATCTGTAGGTCTTCTTTGGAAAAATGTCTGTTTAGATCCTCTCCCCAATTCATAATCAGATTATTTGTGTGTTTTTTGCTAATGAGTTGTATGAGTTCTTTATATATATTGAATATTAACTTCTTACCAGATATATGATTTGCAAATATTCTCTCCCATTCGGTTGGCCTTTTCATTTGCTGGGAAGCAGCTTTTTAGTTTGATGTAGTCCTACTTGTTTATTTTTGGGGTTTTTTTGTTTTTTGTTTTTTAAGATTTTATTTATTTATTTCAGAGAGGGGGAGGGAGGGAGAGAAACATCAATGTGTGGTTGTCTGTCATGCTCTCATGCACCCCTTGTCAGGGACCTGGCCTGCAACCCAGGCATGTGCCCTGACTGGGAATCAAACCTGTGACCCTTTGGTTCACAGGCCAGTGCTCAATCCACTGAGCCACACCAGCCAGGGCTTATTTTTGGTTTTGTTTCCTTCGCTTTTGGTGTCAAATCCAAAAAATCATTGCCAAGACCAATGCCAAGGATTATAGTATGTTTTATTCTAGGAACTTTTATCTTCTAGGAATTCTAGGTTTCAGGTCTTACGTTGAAATCTTTAATCCATTTTTAAAAAATTTTTATTTTACTTTTTTAATATATTTATTGATTATGCTATTACAGTTGTCCCATTTCCGCCCCTTCACTCAACTCCCTCCTGCTCACCCCCTCCCTCCCACATTTCCCCCCTATAGTTCATGTCCATGGGTCATACTTATAAGTTCTTTGGCTTCTACATTTCCTACACTATTCTTACCCTCCCCCTGTCTATTTTCCACCTATCATTTATGCTATTTATTCTCTGTACCTTTCCCCCCCTCCCCCTCCCAACCCCCTACTGATAACCCTCCATGTGATCTCCATTTCTGTGGTTCTGTTTCTGTTCTAGTTGTTTGCTTAGTTTTCTTTTGTTTTGGTTTTAGGTGTGGTTGTTAAAGGAGTTCATCATCATCAAGCCCTTATTATATGAAATGTTAAAGGGAGTTACCTAAGAAAAAGAAGATAAAAAATATGAACAGTAAAAATGACAGCAAACTGACAGTTATTAACAACCACACCTAAAACCAAAACAAAAGAAGTCTTTAATCCATTTTGAGTTGATTTTTGTATATGGTGTAAGCTAGAGGTCCAGTTTCATTCTTTTCCCTGTGGCTGTCCTGTTTTCCCAAAACTATTTGTTGAAGAGACTGTCTTTTCCCTATTCTTGTACCTGTATATTCTTGTACCTCCTTTGTCATAAATTAATTGTGTGGGGTTATTTCTTGGCTTTCCATTCTGTTCCATTGATCTCTGCATCTATTTTTTTTTGATATATTTATTGACTATGCTATTACAGTTGTCCCATTTCCGCCCCTTCACTCAACTCCATCCTGCCCACCCCCTCCCTCCCACATTCCCCCCCTATAGTTCATGTCCATGGGTCATACTTATAAGTTCTTTGGCTTCTACATTTCCTACACTATTCTTACCCTCCCCCTGTCTATTTTCCACCTATCATTTATGCTATTTATTCTCTGTACCTTTTCCCCCTCTATCCCCCTCCCAATCCCCTATTGATAACCCTCCATGTGATCTCCATTTCTGTGGTTCTGTTTCTGTTCTAGTTGCTTGCTTAGTTTTCTTTTGTTTTGGTTTTAGGTGTGGTTGTTAATAACTGTGAGTTTGCTGTCATTTTTACTGTTCATATTTTTTATCTTCTTTTTCTTAGATAAATCCCTTTAACATTTCATATAAGAAGGGCTTGGTGATGATGAACTCCTTTAACTTGACCTTATCTGAGAAGCACTTTATCTGCCCTTTCATTCTAAATGATAGCTTTGCTGGATACAGTAATCTTGGATGTAGGCCCTTGCCTTTCATGACTTGGAATACTTCTTGCCAGTCCCTTCTTGCCTGTAAGGTCTCTTTTGAGAAATCAGCTGACAGTCTTACGGGAACCCCTTTGTAGTAACTGTGTCCTTTTCTCTTGCTGCTTCTAAGATTCTCTCCTTCTCTTTCATCTTGGCTAATGTAATTATGACGTGCCTTGGTGTGTTCCTCCTTGGGTCCAGCTTCTTTGGGACTCTCTGAGCTTCCTGGACTTCCTGGAAGTCTATTTCCTTTGCCAGCTTAGGGAAGTTCTCCTTCATTATTTGTTCAAATAAGTTTTCAGTTTTTTTAATCTTCCTCTTCTCCTTCTGGCACCCCTATAATTCGGATGTTGGAACGTTTCAAGATGTCCTGGCAGTTCCTAAGCCTCTCCTCATTTTTCCGAATTCTTGTTTCTTCATTCTTTTCTGGTTGGATGTTTCTTTCTTCCTTCTGGTCCACACCGTTGATTTGAGTCCCAGTTTCCTTCGCCTCACTATTGGTTCCCTGTACATTTTCCTTTGTTTCTCTTAGTATAGGCTTCATTTTTTCATCTGTTTTTCGAATAGATTCAACCAAGTCTGTGAGCATATTGATAACCAGTACTTTGAACTGTGCATCCGACAGGTTGGCTATCTCTTCGTCGCTTAGTTGTATTTTTTCTGGAGCTTTGAAGTGTTCTGTCATTTGGGCCATTTTTTTTTTTTTTTTTGTCTTGGCGCGTCTGTTACTTAAAGGGGAGGAGCCTTAGGTGTTCCCGGGGTGGGGCGGGGTAACACCGGTCGCTGCTCTGTGACTCTGTACATGGGGGAGGGGCCGAGAGGGAGCAATGGCACCCACTCCACTCTCTGCTGGATGGCAGTCACTCCCTCTGCTACTCACAATCAAATTGGGCCCCTCTGGTGCTGGTTCCCGAGTGGGTGGGCTTGTGCACACTCTAGGCCCCTGTCGGTCTCTCCAACGACCTCTCCTGTGATGCTGGGAGTCTCTCCTGCTGCCACCCCAACCCCCCATGGGTGTTTTCAATCAGAGGTGTGAGGCTTTATTTCACTGAGCTGGAGCCCTGGGTTACGCGGTCTGCTTCACTCCCCACCATTCGTCCTGGTTTATCTGTGCGAATGTGGGGCCGCGGGGTGCTACCCGCCGCTCTGCCTGCCCCTTTCTCCGCCACTGGGAGTCCGGCCCTCTCAGTTTATCTGTGCGCGAATGTGGGGCTGCAGGGTCTGCTAGTGGTCGGACTGCCTGCCCCGTTCGTCCCACACTCTGCCAGTCTCAGTCCCGCCATGGCCACTCGAGTCCTCTCCGCCCCAGCTGCCCGTCTCCGCCCCTCCTACCAGACTGGATGAATGTTTTTTTTTTTTATCTCCCTGGTGTCGGACTTCCTTGCCGTTCACTTTTCTGTCAGTTCTGGTTGTGCAAGGAGGCGTAGTGCGTCTACCTACACTGCCATCTTGGTTCCAATCTCTGCATCTATTTTTATGTCAGTAACATGCTGTTCTGATTGCTATACTTTGTAATATAGTTTGAAATCAGGAAGCATGATGCCTGCAGCTTTGTTCTTCTTTTTCAAAATTGCTTTGGCTAATTACGTCTTTTGTGGTTCCATACACATTTTAGGTTTTTTTGTCTATTTCCATGAAAAATGCCATTGGTATTTTGATAGGGATTGCACTGAGTCTATAGATTGCTTTGGGTAGTATGGATACTTTAACGATATTCATTATTCCAATCCATGAACAGAAAATATCTTTCCATTTGTTTGTCTCTTATTTTCTTTCATCAGTTTTCAGTGTGCAGGTCTTTCACCTTCTTGGTTAAAGTTATTCCTAGGTATTCTTTTTGAGGCTCTTTAATTTATTTTAATATAGAACAGCCCCACTGCTTTTCCCCCCTGAGTTTGGATCTTTTGAAGGGATCAGGCTGATTGTTTTGTAGAACTGTCCCACATTCTGGACTTATCTGATTGTTTCCTTGGGGTGGTTTTGAACTGTTCTCCTGTTATCTGAAAGTTCTGTAAACTAGAAGTTAGGTGAAAAAGCTTGATGAGGTTCAGTGTAACATTTTTGGCAAGACAACTTGAGAGGTGATGCTGGGTACCTCATACAGTGTCACAAGGCACAACACTGTCAGAGCGTCTCCGGATCAGTGATGCTAAGTGTGACTGTGGAGTTAAGGTGGCAGCTACTAGATCTCTCTTTTGTAAGCTGTATCCTCCCCTTTGCAATGATCAGTTACTTTGGAAGGTGATACTTTGGCCCTGAGCAAATGACACATTTTCCTGTCATCCTTTTCACCTACTTGTTTTGATATACAGTTTTAATTCTTGCCTTTTGTATCAGTTACAAAATGGTAAGTTTCTGATTCTCTTTCCACCTACATTTATTAGCTGAGATTCTTCTGTAAAGATGAGCTTTTCCTCATCAACTTGGCTTTCCGGGAGCTCTGATATCTGGATTTTTAACAAACTCCAAATGACCCAGTTTAGATAGATTCTAATCAGGATCCTTTGATGACACAGAAAACACCTCAAACTAGCTCTGGATTAAAGTTCTTAGCGAGACACAGGGAGCTCTCCGGGAACACAGCTATAGGAAGTACCACTTGGCTTTTATAGGAACTGAAATTCCACAGGAGCAATTTCTCTGCCTACCTCTGCTTATGCGCTACTTCACCCCCTCCACAGAATGCCTTCTTTCAAGCTCTCAGTTTCTGCTTCCCCATAACTTGGGTTCATGTGAGGCTCTAGGCAGGTCCTAACCTTCTTCTCTGTCTGGGGGTCACGACTCAGATTCTCTCTGTAGAGAATCCAGCTGCACTGAGGAAGCTTTCCATCAGCACTGGCCTGTGGAAGAGAGCCACACATGTTCCAGCAAGGGCCAGGGCAGCTTAGGGGGGCAAAGGGGTGGAGAGGTGCTAGTGGAGGCATGGCTGAGACTCCCGCACTCCTCTGGGTTACTAATCCCAGGGCTCGGTAACTCTCTCTAGGGACTGATTCAGGCCTCCAGGCCCAGACTCCTTAGAGGACAGAGGTAGGCTTCCCATTTCTTAGCCCAGAAATGTCTCCTGACTAGGTGCCCCAGAAACTAATTCCATGCATCTCTGCCCTGAGTCCTTCTGGGCCTAAGACTCTAGCAGCACTGTCTGAGCAGGCCTTGTCTCCTCTTCTTCCTCACAGCCTGCTGTGGAGGTGCCCCAGTATGTGGGTATCCAGCTTCTAGTAGAGGGCTCCACCATCAAGAAGCCCCTGGCAATGTGTCACCGGCGGACAGGGCTCCGCACAGCACTTCCTCACCTGCAGACCCAGCGAGACTCTGGGGAAGGCAAGGACTCGGGGGTCTTTATCCACATGTCAGCTCCTAGGAAAGTTCCTGGGGACAGGAGCCAGGAGCACACCGAGAAGCCAGACTTCACTGCCATCACATCGATCGCTGAAAAGGGGAAGAAAGGCAAGGCAAAAAGTTCTACAGTCCTGGTCCACTCCAATATCCGGAAGTGGGACTCACCCAGCACAAGGGTGGGCTCCATTTTCACCAAGACCTTTGTTAGTGGAGATAGGCAGCCCCACCCCTTGAACAGATTGTCATTGAGTCTGAAGAACCCCCAGGCCCTGGCTAAGACTATTCTGCCAAAACACCCCAGGACCCCAAGGCAATTTCTTCCTGCTCTTCAAGCCTCTCCTAACTACCTGAATTTTCCCACTACCCACAGCCCCACCAAAGAGCTACCAGTAGCAAGTAAAAGTCACCATTTACAAAGTATTTTTTAAAAACACACAACCAAGTGAGTATTGTCCCTTCCCTTCCAAAGGAGTCATCCTGCAAGGTAGTTATTTCCAAGATGCCAGGACTCAATCCCAGGTAGCTCTCTCCCCAGAGCCCAAGTTTTTCCTGCCACAGTGTTCTGCCTTTGCCTCCCTGCACAGTTGCCTCTGGAAGAAAAGAACTAACATTTACACAGCACTTAACAGCTTACACTGTTTTGCTATATAACCAGCTCCTTTAGTCCTCACAACCTAGTGAGGTAGGTGCTATTATCCCCATTTTCCAGCCAAGGGATCAGGAAGTTTAAGGAAATTGCTCAAGTTTGCACATCTCAAAAGGGGCAGAGATGGGATACAGACCCAGGGCTGTTGGACTCCAACTCTGTGTCCTACCCATGGCCTCTGGAGGAGGAACTGGGAGGGCTCCATCTGCCTTCACATGCCCCAGCCTTCATGTTCCCCCACCTCCTGCCCTGCACACACACCTCGAGGAGTAGCTGGTCAGCCTTGAGCCCTCCCCAGGCTTTCACAGCACCTCTTGCTCCCACAGCCCCTTACCACCTCCCCAGGCTCCACACCAAGGCCCGGCTGCCTTCTCTCCATGGGCTCCAACCCCAGGGGCCAGTCCTTGGACTGCAGCACAGCAAGCTGGTGGGTTCCAAGGCCCTGTTGACCACAGGCAAAGCCTTGATGATTCTACCTACTGCCAAGGTTTTGATTTCCTTCCCACCTAAACCTGAGCTCAAGCGGGCACCCACCATCCTGAAACCAAGAAAGGTGGGCCTCAAACTATGACTCGCACTCTGGCGGGCAATGAGGAGTGCTGGGGTCAGGGCTGGAGGGCACAGGCAGAGGGCAGCTCCCGGGCTGGCTGGAGCCCCAAGGGGAGGGCTTGTTTCCCTCAGAATTCCCTTCCTAGACAAATTCCTGATCATCTCTCCCCTTTTCCCCTCCTTTTACACCAAGGCTGTTGTTCCCAAGCGCCTTTGTGGTCCCCATCCTGGAGGTGCCTTGTGGCCTTTACCCTCTGAAGTTAGAAATCTTCCTAGTACACATAGGAAGATCAAGGCCAAAAGTGAGTTCAAGGCCAGACTCTGTGACAGACCCAAGGCTGTGAGGAAGGCTGAAGCATGCCTCATGAAGACACTGAGCCTTCCAGGACCCTTGCCTCTAATCAATGAACGCCAGGGGTTGAGGGGAATGTGGGATGTGAGGCTAGAGAAGCTCTTGCTTGCTTCAGGCCTCACTGCCCCCATCCCGGGTGCAGCACCAAATAAAAAGGAGCAAATAAAGTATTCTTGGCTTGGCTTCATTTCTATCAGAGGGTGAAGAGAGTGTAGAGTGGGGCTCTGTACCCCAAAATCTAGAACAAGAGTTAGAGGCCATCAGCAACTCCTCCAGGAAGCAAGGCTCAGAATTCCCACATAGAGGCAGACAAGGGCTTCCTGTTCAGGAAGGCTGTGCGATCTTTAGATAGGGGGATAAGTTTACAGAAGAGGAAACTGGTCTGAATGAGGCAGCATGGCTTGCCCAAGATCAAGGGGCATTGGGCAGAAGTCTGGGATACACGGCCAGAGTGGCTGACCACTGGGAGTCCCCCAAATTCCCAAGACCAGAGGAAGAGCTGGGCTGACATCTGATAGGCACCAGATTTACAACATGAGAGACAAGGGGAAGGATGGACCTTACCTGAACCTCAGCCCTTCTCCAGAGGGAATGGGTCTGTCCCTCAGCAAGTGGTGAAGGTCACCTGAAAAGAAAATATCCAACAAACCATACCCATCTGAAAAGTTGGGTATTCCTTAGTTATTATGGGTTGAATGGTACACCCCTTTCCAAAGATATGTCTACCTAGAACCTGTTCATATGACTTTATTTGGCCAAAGGGTCTTTGTAGATGTACTGAATGTCTTGTAACGATACTGAGATGGGATCGTCCTGGATTTTCCACATAGGCCCTAAATCTAATGACAAGTCCTTAGAAAAGAAGACAAACACAAGAAGGCCATGTGAAGACGGAGGCCGAAATTGGTGTGATGGAGACAAGCCAAGGAACACTGAGAGCCACCAAAGGCTGAAAGAGGCCAGGAAGGCCCCCACACACCCGGGGCCTTCGCGAGCACAGCCTTGTCAGCACCTTGACACAGACTCCTGGCCTCCAGAACCATGAGAGAATCAACTTGTTTAAGTCACTTAGGTTGCGGTAACTTGCTATGGCAGCCACAGGAAACTAATACACTAGGCAAATGAAGCTACATATACTCTGATCCAGAAATTCCTGCATAACAACCAGGAAACACTTACAAGCAGGTTCACAGCAGCAGTGCTGTTAGAGCTGAGAAACCTAACTGTCCAGTAACAGAATGGATACATTGGTGTATTCAAGCACTGGAGTTCAAATTCCACGCCATTCAACACACGCATTTCTCAGTGTGGAGTGAGAACACATCATAAAAGAATACATGCAGCATGATTCCATTTACGGGAACTTGGGGAATAGGCATAATGAAGTATATATCATGTAAGGATGCATACATATGTGGTCAGACTTAAAAAGATAAACAAAGGAAGAATTCTTCCATTAGGGCAGTGGTTCCAACCTAGACGGCACATCTCAGAGCTTTTAAGAAAGATTGATGCTAGGGCTCTCCACCCCAGGCCCATCAAACCGGTATCTCTGGGGTGTATAATCATAGAGACTTTCTACAGCTTCCCGAGGGGCCACGTAGGGGCGTTACTAATGTGGGTTAGGGTTGAGAACTGCTGTTCTACAAGAGGCATTTCTATTTCATGCCCTGAGTGATGGTTACTTGGGTGTTACCTAATCATTATTATTTAAATCACAGAGATGTTCTGTACACTCTGTATGTTCTAATATATTTCACAATTTAAAAAAAAAAAAAATCTCACATCTCCACTGACATGAGCTTCCCCAGAGTAGTCAAATTCACAGAGACAAAGGAGAATGGTGGTTACCAGGGTCTGGGAGGGGGATGGGGCTTTAGTGTTGAATGGGGAGAGACTTTCAGTTCTGGAAAATGAAAAGAGTTCTGGAGGCAGATGATGGTGTGGTGGCAAATCACTGTGAATGGGCTTAATGCCACTGAACTGTACACTTAACAATGGTTAATAGGGTAAATCTTGGTAGGTGAATTTTATCACAATGAAAAAATCTAACATTTCTTCCCAGCTAGAATTGGGACAGAAACAGCCCAATAAAAGGCCACACATTGATCTCAGCAGAAAGCATCATCCATGATAAACATTTACTTTCTCAGCAAATCTTCAAAACCATACAGTTGTTATTTATTGAGTTAGGTACATTTATTTTCTCAAGTCCAGAGAAAATTTTGTCCAACACCACACAGCAAATGGCCTAGCCAGGATTTGACCTTAGAATAGTCCAACTACAGAGCCCAGGGTCTTAAACCATGACCTTACTGCATGGTGAGCACTGAACTCATTCTCCTCGGGACTGCAGTCCCCCCACACCCACCACTTCCCAGTAGGAACAGCAGGAACAGAAGGAAGACTATTGCTGGTGGAGCCCCAGGCACTGTAGAGTCCTGGAGAAATAAGGGGGCAAGGGTGCCAAAAGCTCTATGGGGGCATCCCTGGGCCTGGGGCCTGGGAGGTGGAGACGATGTAGGTGGAGGTGCAAGGGCAGCTGGGCAGCCTGGGAGGGCGTCAGGCAGAGGCGTCTGAGGAGGGCTTCATCCAGGACCTGGGGTGGGAGAGGCGTGTCAGCATTCAGCCAGGTCAGTTCCAACCAGCTCTAAGCAAAATGGTAGTGAAGCAAGTACTTCCTCCTTCCCTCCATGTCCGTAGTTATTAACTTCCTTTTTACACGGATACATGTACACATTCGAAACACATTCAATATGGCAGACATTGGCTAGGGGTCCACCAAATCAGTTTCTACTTAGGCATACAGCTACACTACGTTTCCCAGCCCCTCCTGCCTTTTGGTGAGGACATGTGATTGAGTTCTAGCCAATACAATGGGAGTGTACGTATGCATGCTGCTTCCAGACCTGGCCCATGAAAATCGCCCACATGAACTTGTACTATCCCCACTTATCTGCTGGCTAGACAGCAACAGCCTGGGTCCCTGAGTGACTGCTTGGAGCAAAGCCCACCTGTGTCCCACCCCCATTAATTAGACTTAAAATGAAGGAAAATCAATGTGTTACGACTCTAGTACTCTGGGGCTCCCCTGTTAGAGCTGATGGCTATCCTTTTACCCCTTACACCAAAGAGACTCAAAGAATGGCAGCTTTAGAAGGGCCTTTAGAAACCAGCTAGTTCAACTCCCTTATGGAACAGACGGGCAGAATGAGATGCAAGAGAGGGGTGTCACTTGCTCAGGGCCAAACAAAACAGGGTTTTGTTACCTGTTTTGCTACCTGTATAGCAAAACAGGGTTACAGACAGACTCGGAAGCCAAGAGGACTGCCTCCCAGTCCCAGGCTGCACAGGTAATGTCTGGAGATGCTGTCCACCCTTGTCCCGCAGCCCATCCCCAGAAGGCAGAAGGCAGAACAGCTTGGGTACCTGTCTTTGGGGTTTGGTGCTCTCCGCTGGCAGTAGAAAGCGCTGGCCCAGGACAGTGCCCACGCGGGCAGAATACCTGTGGTCCCCAAGCACAGGGCAGAGCTGCAGTACCATGTGTACCTGCAGCTGACTGGGGAACACTGGGAGACAGGGGAGACACGACAGATGGTGAGCAGCTGCTCTCTCCGTCCTACCCAGTATCCTCCCAACCCATTTCCTCTGGGCAAACACCACACCCCACTCTCAGATCAGGTGGTTTTAGTGAGGCCAGTGCTACTGCCCCGGCCTCCAGAGCAGGTCAGGATAGTCATAGCTGTCAATTCACCTGGCCTGTGGGATTCACCCAGGAAGAGGGGCAACCCTGAATTTATTGTTGAAGCTACTAGGAATAAAGACTGCTCTTTCCTGTAGCACAGCAATAACCACCTAATAAAGAGCCCTCCCCCCCCAAAAAAAGAATGCTCTTTCTTGCTGGGGTGCTAAACTGGTGGAGTGTGTAAGCCTGGAGCTGCTAGAGCCCCTGGCCATCTGCTTCACCAGGGGGGCACCTGTGGGAGAAAGAAGCCAACGCACAGGAGGAAAGAAAACATGGACAAACAGCTTCCTGATGGCATCCCTGAGCCTCTGGTCCAGCCAAGAAGTTATGTGAGCCAAGAAATTATTATTATTATTTCTTTTTTTTGGCTTATACCAATTTGAACTAGCTTTTGGGAAACTTACAATCAAAAGTACCTTGACTAATACAGAGATTGGGGGGGAGGCGCTATATGCTAGACATGGCATTAAATGTCTCACATATGTAAGCCTATTCAGCAGTCATGACAACTCCGTAAGGCGGGTCCGACCACCACTGTGGAAAACCAAAGCTCAAAAAGAAGCGACCTGCCTACCACCATAAACGGATTTAAACCCAGGAGCTGTACTCTGCTTCCATGTCTGGCAATAATCTGAAAACACTCTTGCTATAAACCACCTAGAAACACCGGGGAAATATAACAGTCATCTTTTTGAATACACAATGGGCATACAATAAATAAGGTCCCTGAGACCAAAACACAACAAGGAAAAATCCAGAACATACAAGAGCCAACATTTCACCTATTCCAGGGGTGCTGCCAACCTTGACACCCAGAGGGACTGGGTTTAAGTAGCTACCCTGGGTGTCAGGGATGAGGCCTTGCTGCCCAAACGAAACCCTACAAGGGCTACATCCTCAGTGAAAGGGTGGACCAGGAGAACAAGCCAGCTGCCAGAGAAGCCGTAAGAAGAATGAACAAGTTTTCCCCTGAGAATTCACAGCAATGAGCCTGCTCTCACACAGGTTTGGGGCTCTAATACTTCTTGAACGCTCTGTGAACTTCCAATGGAGACACTAACATTTAGGGAGGTCCTGAAGTAGTTAGAGCCCTAAAGCCTTCAGCAGAAGCAAAGGCACAACCTCTCCCAAAGGTCCCACCTCAAATGAGGCAAAGGATTTCCACAGATGAAGGCCCAGCTGAACCTGAATTCACAATCCTGAATCACAGAGCAGGAAAGAAACAATCCACCAAGCGTGAGTCAGCAGGACACACAATAGAATTAGACCCTCAAGAATTTCAGAAAATTCTAGAAATTATAGAAATAATTCTAGGAATTATAGAAATACAATTGTTTCAAATTTAATCATTTGAAGAGATTAAAGACAAAAAAGAACAAATAGTATGGGGGGAAAAACACGTCATATTTTTTTAAGGACACTTGTATTTGTGGAAGAACCAAACAGAAGTGAAAAATACAGTCAAGTACTGGCTGAGTAGCTCAGTTGGTTGGAGCATCATCCTGACATGCCAAGGTTGCAGGTTTGATCCCAGGTCAGGGCACATACAAGAATCAACCAATGAATGCATAAATAAGTGGAACAACATATCGGTGTTTCTCCCTCTCTCTCTAAAAATCAGTTTAAAAAAAATGCAGCCCTGCCCTGGCTGGTGTAGCTCAATGGGTTGAGCACTAGCCTGCTAACTAAAAAGGTCATGGGTTTGATTCCTGGTCAGGGCACATGCCTGGGTTGCATGCCAGGTCCCCAGTTGAGGGCGTGCAAGAGGCAACTGATCAATGTTTCTTTTGCACATTGATGTTTCTCTCCTCTCTTTATCCCTCCCTTCCCCTCTCTCTAAAACAAAATAAAATTAAATTAAATCAAATTAAAAAAAACAACCTAACCCCCCACACCTAGTTTCATCACAGGGAAACTACAGACCACCAAAGACAAAGAGAAGACCCTGGGATCAATAACTAAGAGAAAAAGTAGATGAGCGACAAAGGAATGACCGTTAGAAGACAGTAGAAGCGCTGCCTCCTCCAGCTGGGCTTGGTCACATACACTCTGGGGGGCCTTCAAATGCTCCCAGGCTGCTCCTAACACCACCATCTTCCTCCCCTCCCCCGCCCCCCGCCTCCCCAGCCAAATACAGTCCTAAAGTCTGGCTGGGGCTCTAGACCCACTTGTGACCCACCTGTTAGTGGTTGCAGCTGGACCAGGGCACAGCCAGAACCTGTGGCCACTACACGGAAGTGGCTTAGGGTCCTCTTGACACCTTCCAGGATGTCCTTTCGGGATGGAGACTTCACTGGAACTACCTGTGTTATCATCCGCTAAGGATGAAGAAGCTGTACACATACCTGGGATCTAGACCCAGACCCTCCCTGAGCCTAACAGACTTAGGACAGGCAGTATAAGCAGCAGTCACTTGCCTGTTTTAGGGTACAGGAAAGCCAGCCACTCACACCCCAAGTCTATAGCCTTAACTGCTCTATAAGGGTAATATGTCTGGAGAGTCCCCTCCTGTTCCCCACCCAGACCCCAACTCACGACACCAACGCCATCAATGTGTTCCAGTTTTAGAGCTGCTTGGATCTTCCCCTCAGAAGTAGCTGGAATCCCATCAGTGACAGCACTGAAAAAGAAGCAAGAGGAGGTCACACAGCAGTTTGCCAGGACCTCCCCACTGCCGTGGGAGCCTGCCAGCACCTCTCACCAGTAGGTGGCTGTAGGTCTTTGGGCTCTTCGTGAATGGGCAAAGAACTTCTGGAGGCGGCTTGCTGTCTGAGGACAACTGGAAAGGAGTACAAGCCCAGAGGTCTCCCTGGAAGAAGAGAACAAATCACAAAAGTTAAAGTGCCTTGGGCTCACTCACAAAAAAGTGAGGAACACTGACCTGCTCAAGGCCAAAGAGTAACACCAGACTATAACCCAGACCTCCTCCTGAGATCAAGGCTTCCTCGTGTTTGATAACCAGGCTATGTAGCTCACTGTGTCTCTCGTTCTGCCCTGGTCCCCAGGGAGCTCAGAGTCAAGTGCCATAACAATTACCACCAATTGCTGAGTTTCTACCACGTGCCAGGCACTGTACTAGGAATTTTATATACATATTAGCTCTGAAAGAATTAAATTCCCCACAAACAAGCCCAGGAGTTTGTGAAATTGCAAAAATATTTCTTCTTAAGCACCACCTCTAATTGATGGCAGTTAGAGGAAAGTTGATATCCATGATCAACTCCCAATGCCTGCCATGAGTATGGGCTGGGAAAAGTGACTGCCTACTGAGCATTGGTATAATCAGCTCTATCTCATGGTTAAGGAAGCTGAGGCTCAGTGAAGTTTCATGCTTTGCCTAAGATCACAGTTTGTGCACGAGGATTTGAACCCAGGTCTGCCTGCTTCCTCCTGTACCTTGTATTCTATCTCTATAATCCCAAACTAGCCACAGAAATGTCTCAGCTTATTTCTAAGCAACCTGTTCCCAAACCTTAGATGGATTCCTGTCCTCCTACCTCCCTATCACCCCCACCACTTACTTCCCAGATGCTTGGACAACCTGGAGCTCCTGCTCCCCAAGCCCCAGGGATTGGCTCAGCTCTGGCAGCACGGAGAACAATGTCAGCTCTCCTGGTTTTCCTGGGAAAAAAAGACAGAAAATTACAAGTTGCTCCCAGAGGCAACTTTATCTCACCACCCCCTTCTCTTCATTATTCCCTCCCTCAGAGATGTCAAACTCCCTTTCAGTGCATCTCCTTCCCCTGTCCATACCTGTCACTGGAAGACCCTGTGGCTTGTTCAGTGTCACCAGTGGTCCTGAAACATACATGACAGGAACATCATTGACAACAAAAGCAGCAGTCAGTTTACAAAGCACTTTCTCAAATCATGTTATCAGGCAGCGCCACTACAACTCTCAGACATGAGTTATCAGCCACACCCTGAAGTGAACTTCCTGTCCCTCACATATACTAAGCTTGCTGACACCTCAGGGCCTAGCTTTTACTGTTTCCTCTGTCCCAGATTTTCACATGTCTGTCTCCTTTGTATCACCTTGGCTAAAATGTCACCACCAAAGAGACCTATTCTGCAACCTAAGGTCTGCCCGTGCTCCTATGGTTCCTCACTGTCATAACGCTTTTATTATAGCACTGATCACTAGCTAGTACCTTGTTCATTTATTTTGGGTTTAATCCATTTCTCCCACTAAAATGTTGGCTCCCTGAGAGCAGGAACAATATTTATCTTGCATAGCTGTGCCTAGAACAGTGTCTGGAATGTAGCCTATGCTCAATAAGTAGTTGAGAAAATTATTGAATCGCTTAATGAAGACTGATGCTCAAATTGTTATTTTCCTAATGCCACACGGCATGCTGATTACAGAACCTAGATCTGACTCCAAAGCCTGTGTTTTGTCCATAAGCCATTTATTACAGCAATTTCCATTCTGAAGTGCCTACTGTGTTCAAGACTCTAGCTCTTCACACCCTCCCACCCTACACTCCATCCTCATAATGCTGAGACGAGGAGAGATTATGTGGCTCTTCCTTGCTCATGCTTCTGGTGGCAGGCAGACCAGGATTTGACCCCAAAGGCTTTAGTAGGGAGCCCAGTCAGCCCCCAGGCAGACTCCCCTCCCAGGTCTCTGTGCAGCTGTCCCTCTCACCCTCACCTTTCTGGTCCACCACAGATGCCCTCAACACATCAATCAGCTCCTCCCGACTGAGGTTCTCTGGCTGCAGCAGCCCTGGGAAGGGCTGGTTTCCCAGGGACCTCGACCGTTTGCTGGAGCCTCGAGGATGCAACTGACGCCTGGAAAGGTGGGTTAAGCAACAGGGTAATGATTCGTTCCCCAAGGTGTTGCCCATTCTTATCTCCACGCACCTCTTCCCAAACCCTAATAAATGCCTCTGAATGCCTGGCCTGAGCTCTCTGAAAACTCTGATTCGACTGGCCCCGTTTTACAGAGGAAAGAACTGAGGCTCAGCGAGGACTGGAGACTAACGTGCCATCGCACAGCGGAACCGGCATTAAAACCCACATCTTCTTAATTTCAGATCCCGCACACATCTTCCCCAGCCCCACCCTCCCTCTCACACGAAGTTGGGGGCGGGTGCAATCACCGGGCCTCGGAGCCAAAGCCTACGACCTTACGAGGCGCGCAGACCCCAGACCCCCGCCACCTGCCGCTCCAGAGGTGGTCCAAAACACGGTAGCCACCCATCTCCCGTGTGAGGCTAGTGCGCATGCATTCAGGCTCGCCCACAGAACGCTGATTGGTCAGATTGGCTGTCAATTGGAATAGTTAGGGCCTTGAGAAGGCGGGACTTTGCCTTCGCCCTGGAAGGAAGTGAGTAGATCGCGCCAGTGTTAATAGGGACCTGACGCACAGAGCGGAGGTGGCATTTGTGAGGGTTGGAGAAGCTGTATCAGGGTGTGGTTGATAACTCATGCCTGAGAATTGTAGTGGGGACACATGATAACATGAATTGACAAAGGGCTTTCTAAACTCTGCTGCTTTTTTTGTCAATTAGAATTAGATTTATATACAAAACGGAGACCTAAGGTTAAGGTTTTCTGATTACCATTCCAGTTCTTAGGAGCCTTAGGACTTCAAAAAGCCACTGTTATGCACAATATTGTAAGGCAATTTGGGAGGGGGGCGGTGAAATCCACAGTAAAGCTGCTTGGAAAAACAGCCTGGTGCATAATCCAAAAGCAGAAAAAATTCAGAGGCAGAAAGAGATTCATTAAAGCATTATTTATCAAAGCAAAAACAAAACGAATCTCAAAACTGGAAACATAAGTTGTCCTGTGATTAACTCTGTAGGGGAAATGAATCTAATATATCACACATTCAACAGTTTTTGAATGCTAACTGTATTCCAGGCCTTGGCATCGGTAAGCTGGAAACAGATCAGCAAGACCCAGGCACTACCCACCGGAAGTTCAACCAAGTGGACACAGTTCAGATCACAGCATCATAACACACCTTGCTAAACCCTGTGCAGATTGTAAGAGAAAACAGTGAGGAGGCAGGTGAAGTCAGAACTGCTGTCCAAGCATGGGTTGTGATTGACAAGCTGCGAAGAACTTAACACAAATTCACCAGGAGGCAGAGCGAGGGAACAATAGATGAGTTAAGTGGGGGTGGGGGTGGAGACCAAAATGGATTTATGCTATAATTACAGTTATGGAAAAGTTACATGCAACCTGTGCATTGTTTTATTTATTTACTAAGAGCACTATAACTTTTAATTCATTGTTTGCATTACCAAAAGACTTCAAATTAACATAAATCCATCAACAGAGGGATGGCTAAGTGAACTGTAGCACACCTATACAATTCACTGTATAGGTTTGTATAGGAATGTATAGGTTTATATGGGCTGATATTAATCAACCTCCCCAGAAAATATTAAGTCAAAAAGGAAAAGTGAAGGGCAGTGTGATTTGAATATGCATGTACAGTATATATACAGTCCTGTGCTTCATAATGACATTTTGGTCAACTACAGACTACATGTCATGGTAGTCCCATAAGACTAATGGAGATGAAAATTTTTTTCTTTTAAAGCTTTTATTTACTTATTTTTAGACAGAGGGGGAGGGTGGGAGAAAGAGAGGCAGAGAAACATCAATGTGTGGTTGCCTCTCATGTGCCCCCCTACTGGGGACCTGGCCTGCAACCCAGGCATGTGCCCTGACTGGGAATTGAACCAGCAACCCTTTTGCAGGCTGGTGCTCAAGCCACTGAGCCACACCAGGCAGGGTGAGATGAAAAATTCTTATTGACTGGTGATGTTGTAGCTGTCATAATGTCATATAGCACAAGGCATTACTTACCATATTTTTTCAGACTATAAGACGCACCCCCCAAATTTGGGAGGAAAATGGAAGTGCGTCTTATAGTCCGAATGTAGCTTACATGACTTGCCGGGGCAGAGGGGATAGTGGTGGAGCGGGGGTTTTTTTGTTTTTGTTTTTTTTCCTATTTTCCTCCTCTAAAACCTAGGTACATCTTATAGTCTGGTGCGTCTTATAGTCCGAAAAATACAGTATGTGTTTTTGGTGATGCTGGTATAAACAAATCTAATGCATTGCCAGCTGTAGAAAAGTATAGTGCATGCAATTATGTACAGTGCATAATACTTGAAAATGGTAATAAATGACTATGAGACTGGTTTATGTATTCACTATACTATACTTTTTATCATTACTTTAGAGTGTATACTTTCTATCTATTAAAAAAAAAATGTTTGGCCCTGGCTGGTGTGGTTCAGTGAATTGAGTGCTGGCCTGTGAACCAAAAGGTTACCAGTTCGATTCCTGGTCAGTGTACATGCCTGGGTTGCCAGCCAGGTCCCTGGTTGGGGCATGTGGGAGGCAACTGATTGATGTTTCTCTCTCACATCAATGTTTCTCTCCCTCTCTTTCTCCTTCCCTTACCCCTCTCTAAAAATAAATAGCCCTGGCCGATGTGGTTCAGTGGATTGGGTGCCGGCCTGTGAACTGAAAGGTCGCTGGTTTGATTCCCACTCAGGGCATATGCCTGGGTTGTAGGCCAGGTCCCCAGTTGGGGGCGTGTGAGATGCAACAGATCAATGTTTCTCTGCCTCTCTTTCTCCCTCTCTTCCCCTCTCTCTAAAAATAAATAAATGAAAGCTTTTTAAAAATAAAAACAAATAAATAAATACAATCTAAAAAATTATTTTTAAAAAGTTTGCTATAAAGCAGTATGCCATGTTAGACCAACAGCCCCATATATCTCATGCTTACTATGTCTCTTAATTGCATCATTTTCTCTTGTGCTTGATTTAATCTTGTGTTGTTTTGTACAGTAACATGTAATACAGGCGTGTAGTCTAGGAGCAATAGGCTATACTATATAGCCTAGGTGTGTAGTAGACCATATCATCTAGGTTTATGTAAGTCCATGACTATATATGTGTGTGAAATTTATGTATATGTATTAGATTTATATACTCCTGCATTTTTGAAAGGACACACACACGCACGCAATGGTGGTTGCTTCTGGAGAAGCAATCAGAGGTGAAAAGATGAATAAATATTTTTTCCTTTTGGAAGTTTTTTAAAGTTTTTTTATCTCACCAATTTATTTCTTCTACACACACACACCCCTAGTTTAAAATCTAAGATATAAAAGACTATAAGATTCATAAAATGTTAAAATAATAAACATTTTTAAAAAATAGGTAGAAGTAAATTTTCTTAAAAGACTATGTGATTTTATGTATATGACACTTTAGGGACAACGCTCCAACAACTGAGCCACACCAGCTGGGGCCTATACATGGCATTTGAGAATAGGCAAACTGTACTCGCAGAAAACCAAGTTGATGCCAGAGGCTTGGGGTGGGTGGCAGGATGGGGATTGACCGAAAAGGGGTATAAGGGAGCTTTTCCGCACGCTGGCAAGGGTGGTTACATACTGTGTAAATTTGGCCAAACTTAACTGGAATATATATATATATGTAGTCTTATATATATATCTTATATCTTGAATTTTGTTGCATGTAAGTTATACCTCAAGAAACTCTATTTCTAATTCAAAGATTTAAATAATCAATTTTTAAATAGATATGAGTAAATAGTACTGACAAGAAATTTGGCAAGAATGCAAGTGGTTTTATCGTGTTTTGGGCTTGGACATTACTGTGCTTTGTCATAAGGCCCCATAGTACTTTAGAATCCTTCTTCTGAAGGTCTCCTGTGCATTTATAAGTGTCACAGTAGAATGAGCGGCCAGAGGGGAAATAAAGGCAGAGCCCTCACCATTGCAATCTAAGAAAGAACTTAATACATGAGCCTAAAAGCAAAGGCTCACCTGTTGACCCAGTAACCATGAGCCTGGCCCATCAAGGCTGCCAAGCATTCCGAACAACATATGCAAACTATGATAGCGCAGGGAGAAGCCCTTGAAAGTCTGTGTGTATCATCTCCACTAGCTGGAAAAAGGAACACCTTGAGGCTGTGTATTCATCCCAAAGCCTGGAAGGGAGAAGGGGAGGGGGACTACAGTGCCCAAAGGGGAAAAAAACCCATAAAACATCTTTGGTTAACTGCCTACCTCCTGTCACATATGCAAAACAAACAAATAGAGTCTGGAGCAAGACAAGGATTCGGACTAACCAATTCTCACACATACCTACGTTTGGGTAGTCACGCCCCCTGGGGGAAGCTGGCACCACTTTTACTCGTCAATCAATATATAACTTCTTCACCCTGACCCCGCCAACTGTATACATCCTCAGAATGAAAGACTTGCTCTCTTGGCCTTCTTGGCTCTTTTTGCCACACTGGGACCCCTGGCCAGCTGGCCTGTGGCCACCCTGCTTTTGCCATCCCTTCTCTAGCCACACTTGCTTTACTTTCCCATTAGAACTTAGCACTAACAGACTTTGCTTGCACACTAGTAGACTTGCTGATCTGTAATTCTTTACTGCATCAGCAAGAAGAACCGAGTTTCTGGGACTTTCTCCCATAACATAAGCACCAGCTTGAACAAAATGGAAAGACTGAGGCCGAGTAGCTGGGACAGATCCTAACTTCACTGCAGCAGACCTCTCCTTCACTACCGTGCTCTGCTCCAGGAGGGGCCATTCCCCTACTTGGACTAACTGCTGGCCCCGTTGAGGCTTGAGCTCCCACACTCTTTGAAATTTTCCCTAAACATGCTTCAGCCTCATCAAAGCCTGCCCTCTCCAGTTCACTGCCCACTGTTGATGCCACTCCATTAATCTCCAAGCTCCTTAAAGAAAAGGAAGAACCTATTTTCCTGGGCTGGAGCGGCTCAGTGCCAAGAGTCAGTCACTTAAGACTCACTTGTGAAAGTCTAAACTCAGGTGGAGGAGATGTGGGGACAAATTCCAAGCATCTGCCACCCCCAGCCCAACTCAAGGGTATGACTAATTTTATAGGAGGAGTGAGTAGGCAGCAGCCTCAGCAAAGGGTGACCAGGAACAGCTTCTATGCTGATATAAACATTGTGCCTCCATGTGAGAAGGCCCACTGCATGGAGCCAGGATGGCATTGAGCCAGGCCTCCAGCCATAACTGCAAGAGCTGGAAAGCCCAGAATAGAAAATGTTCTTCTGCTAGCTCTGGCAGCTTCTCCCACACATGGCTGCAGGGTATGTTGGATCAGCTGCCAGCATTAACTCTCCAACTCTATCGTTGGTAACCCAGGCCTTTGTCTTTGTTCTTTTTTTTTTTTAATTTTATTTATTTATTTTTAGAGAGAGGTGAAAGGTGGGGAGAGAAGGAGAGAAGGAGAGAGACACTGATGTGCCAGAGAAAATCTGATCGTTGCCTCTCACACACCCACAACCAGGGACCTGGCCCACAACCCAGGCATGTGCCCTGAGTGGGAATCAAACCAGTGACCTTTCAGTTTTCAGTTTGACACCCATCCCACTGAGCCACACATGTCAGGGCTGTCTTAGTTCTTAATAAGCCCAACTAGACTTTAAGTAAGGGTTAGAAATGACACATTTTTTAATCTGAGGGTTAGACTAAAGCACTTGCAAACCTAGCCTTTCTTGCTTGTTTTGTTTGAGTTGCCCTGCATTGAAAGATGCCAGCTCACACTGATGAGAAATTAATATTCTTTGTGGCTACCTAACAAGTCATTTTGAAATCCTGAGGCTGAAAGTTCTGGACTGTTTGGCAAGTTAGGGAAGGCACTGATGGAGAGCTGTGTTACAGCTTGGTTCATGCTTTACCACCTAAACACTTAAAAGGTTGTAATAAAGTACAACAATGAGAAGTTAGAAGACTGCTTTAATCTCACCCTGCCAATCAAAGGCAGGGTGAGATTAAGGTAAATTTATTTTGTAAATTGTTAATTAGAGTATGGATTGTATGGTTTGCTCAAGTTTCTGGTTAATCAGACATTAGTTCCAGAATCAACTGCAATTTTTTTTTTTTTTTTTGGCACAAAAAGTGCTATTTCTTGTAACTCCACATTTGGGAGAATGATTTGACAACAGAAGACTCCTTTTTTCCCTTAGGCCTTTCCAAACTTGTAGATAGAAACCCGCCCTCATCCCCAAAGAACACAGTCAAAGATGTAACAGTGTAAATCATTTATTGTGTATTTTCTAATATCATACACTAGTGGGCCTGACAATTCACTCAGGAGTATTAGGGATGGTGGCCAGGAAATAGGGAGTGTGATGAAAGTACAGCATGTGAAGATAGGCATCTGAGGGGCAGGCTTCCTGCCTAGTCTGTTGGTGACCAGTCTTGGTCAGCTAAGCTACCTTGGACAGGAAGGAGGTGGGCCAGGCCAAATCCCCTGTTCTCCTTTGGACAGCCCATGCCAGGTTTCCAGCCCTTCCCCTTGCTTCCACATTCATAGTCCTGTGGGGATGAGGGAATTGTAGGGAGGTAAGAAGCTCTCTAACTGCCAGCTTGTGGGTGCTACCAGCTCAGCATGGGGCCTCCAGTCTAGTCCCTGGCAAGAGAAGGCCTCCAAGACTTGGGCCTTCATTGCAGCATCTTCAGACAGGTTGGGATGAAGGATGGGGCCTTGCTCTTGGGAAGCTGCTCTCCTCCCTCTGTGGCATCCAGAAGCTGCTGCATATAACAGGAAGTGCCAAGCAGCACATGGCCTGTGGCCTGCATGCTGAGGAGGGCCCAGCGAAGAGCTTCCCTGGGTGGAATGAGAAGGTAGTAGAGTCAAAACACAAAGGAAACTGCCTGCATCTCCAAAATGCTCCTCCCTCATGAGTCATGTGCAAACAGAAACAGATGCTGCCTCCCCCCCCCCGCCCCCGCAAATGGGAAAGGGTCTATAGGTATTGCCTTCAACTCAAGGGTACCTTAATTGAGATGTCCAAAATTTAAACTCATTTAACAAGGCCTTTTATTTTTATGATACTACTTTGGCCAGCCATATTGATCTATATAACATGAAAATTGTAACTCTGCCTTTCACAGTATCTGCTCTAGACTCTGAGGCCTTTCCAAGTCATTTGTAGTCGAGCTAATTTTCTGAGTGCTGCACATGAAGACACTATTTTGATCCCACACAGGGTTAGGAGGTTGAAATAACATAAATCTCTTAACATGGGGCCTGATGTATAGAAAAGTAAGGGAAATGTGGGGTCAAGAGTAGCTGGTTGAGTGCGTGACTACTTTAACCAAGTTCTTAGCCAAATTTGTTTAAAAGAGATAGGTGGGAGTCACTAGGGGTGTCAGTCCTAGAGGGTAACAGGGAGGGGGAAGAAAGGAAATAAATACTTCCTGGATAATATTGAAACTTGTCTTATATTAACCTTCATTCAATAAATGATGGTTGAGGTAGAGGGGGGCAGAAAGATAATTAGAACCATAGACATCTACACATAAAAATACTTAAAAAATATAAAGGTTATATCTGAGATGTAACTCATTTCTCAAATTACAGAACTGAGGCTTAAAACCAGTTGTCCAGCCATAAATAGGAATGAAATTCTGACACATGTTACAACAGGAATGAGACTTGAAAACATTATGCTAAGTAAAAGAAGCCAGACACAGAGAGACAAGTCTTGTATGATTCCACTTGCATTAGGGCCATTGAATAGGCAAATTAACAGAGATAGAAAGTAGAACAGAGGTTTCCAGGAGCGAAGGGGGGGTGGGCAGTTAATGTTTAATGGGTACAGAGTTTCAGTTCTGGATGATGAAAACGTTCTGGAAATGGATAGTGGTGATGGTTGCACAACCCTATGAATGTCACTGAATTGTACACCTAAAAGTAGTTAAAATGGTAAGTTTTATGGGGTGTTATTCTAGCACAATTGAAAACCCCAAAACTAGCCAACAACACCATGTCACTACACTGAGTGCAGCTCACAATTGTTTTTCTGATACCAAGATATCTCCTGAGTTCAGGACTGAGAGTCCTACTTTCCCTAAATGGACTAAAACTTCTTGCTCTAGACCTTGAAATCTGCAAACTACTGACAGCAAGCCCAGAACAAGACAGGGCATGATACGGTATAGGAGGAAAAAGGAACTTCTAGCCATAGTGTCCTTTCTGGCAGGCAGAACCACGCAGCCTCAGGCTCCTCATCTGCAGACTGGGTGTGCAGAGAATAGAGTCAGAAAACCAAGAAGGTCTGATGTGCACCAGTGACATATGTTTCAGCAGAATTTCTCATAAGTTCCCTGAGGACAAGGGTCATGTGTGTCTTCATTCATTCTAGTTATTTGAATTACTTCTATCTGCCAGCATTCATCAAGGTTCTGGAGGCAACACAAATTCTTGCCCTCATGGAGCTTGTTCTGACATCTTGTTCTTTAGCTTACACAATAGGGCTAGGAACTCAATGAGTACTCAGTAAATACTAAATGAAGCAATTGGAGAAAGAGTGGAATCTGTCAGAAGAAACAGGCAAGATGTCATGCTCTGCTACTCCTTAGCTTTGTGACTTTGGACTGATTGGATGGCCTCTGCCTCAGTGGCACATCCATCTAGTGAGGTAAAAATGCCATGGAGCACCCCTGGGGCAGCTGCGTTGGGAAACACTACCATAACATTCCTCGTTGCATGATTTTTTTTTAGATTTTTATTTATTTATTTTTAGAGAGAAGGGGTAGAAGGGAGAAAGAGAGGGAGAAAAACATCCAATGTGCGAGAGACACAAAGATCTGTTGTCTCCAACTGGGGACCTGGCCCATCACCCAGGCATGTGCCCTGACTGGGGACCGAACCAGTGATCTTTCGGTTCACAGGCCGGCACTCCATCAGCCAGGACCCTCGTCTTATGATTTAACATATTCTCATGTTCCTCTGGTATTTGATTAGGTCTTTCCAAAGTAAAGTAAAAAGTTTTTAAAAGGTCATTAAACAATGCAAATGGCTATTGTCTGTCCATAGACATGCAAATTAATTCTGCCCTATGGAGAGACAATTATTTCACCCCTCTACCCCAACTGGATTTTCCTCCTACCCCAGGAGTGAAATCATTGTCTCTAATTGTAAATAACTGTATTCCAATTTTGTATCTATAAATTTATTTCAGCTTTATTGATGGACTTGTATATAGGTGGGGTTCTGAATTCCCCTTTGAACTGATTATAACTTCTTGCTGGTCCTCTCATTAATGAATGAGTCAAATAAAACCTTTTTTTAAACTTTCTGATTGATTTTTTTAGAGAGAGAAGAATGGAACGAGGGAGGGAGGGAAAGATAGATAGACGATGGATAGGTAGATAGATAGATAGATAAACATTGATTTGTTTTTCTTCTTTTCTACGCATTCACAGGTTGCTTCTTGTGCGTGCCCTGACAGGGGATCAAACTCACAACCTTGGTGTGTCAGGATGACACTCTAACCAGCTGAGCTACCTGGCCAGGGCCTCAGTAAAATCTGTGACGTGTGTTCATTTTTCACAGTTGATTAGAAGACTAGTTAGGAAAACTTACTATTTCAAATGAAAAAGGAAATAATTCTAGTGGAAAAATATTAGAAAAAGTAAATATATCCTGGTTCTGCCTAGAGGAGTGTGTGTGCCCCTTTGGCATACACTAGTGAAATCTAAAGCAATAGTTCAGCCGTAAGTTCTGGACAAATGCTAACTGTCTTGCTTTGTCAGCATCAATACCAGTTCTAGGCCCTAAAAGGCTGAGGTCCATGAGAGCACATAGTGGCTCTTCCACTGCTACATACTCACCCTGCCCCTAGCTAATCCCAATTCACTTACTTCATGATGCGCTTGGCCCCATAGCAGTTCAGATTGTAGGAAAGGGAGTATGTGCCATAGAGAGTCGCCTTTACATTCAGGCAGCCAATGAGGTCCTGTGGGTTCACCTTGTACAGGTCGAAAGTTACACGGGCCACATCAATCTTCTTGGCAGGTTTACGGGATGGGGAAAGTTGGTACCGAGAGCCCTGCATCAAGACAAGCATGTGGTTGGCATCCCTCAAGAACTTCCTCCAGACTCCCAGTGTTCTTTCTCCATAGGTGGCACCTCACCTGCTCTGATGGGGGCTGCCATTTCTGCCCCTTCTGCAGGACCATGAACACTGTGTCATCTGCCAGGGTCTGAAAGTACCCTTCTGTCTCTACAGCTGTGCCATCTTCCTCCAGCACCAGGAAGAAGGGCTTGTCCTCCAGTATCAGGGTGTCCCGGACCTGCGGAGTAAGGTTAGTGATGCTTCTGCCATCCCCTTGCAGCTATGGAGCAATGCTTCAACCAACTGAGCCGCATGGTCAGGGCTATATATACACCACATTTTTAATTGATTCAACAATTTTTTAAAATTTTGTTTATTTACTTTTAGAGAGAGAGGAAGGGAGGGAGAAAGGGAGAGAAACACCAATGTATAAGAGATATATAAATTGGTTGCCTCTTACACACCCTGGCCCTCAATCCAGGCATGTGCCCTGACTGGGAACCAAACCAGTGACATTTCAGTTTGCAGGCTGGTGCTCAATCCACTAAGCCACACCAGCAAGCACTGATTTATCAATTGACAGACATTTAGTTGTTTCCATTTTTTGAGTATCGTGAATAATGCTATTATGAACATTCAAGTATAAGTTCTTGAGTGAACATATGTTTCTTATTTTCCTGGGTATATGCCTAGGAGTGATACTGCTGAGTCATAATTAACCCCATTTTTAACTTTTTGAAGAACTACCAAACGGTTTTCGAAAGCAGCTGCATCATTTTATATTCCCACCGGAAATGTATGAGGGTTCCAATTTCTCCATATTCTCAGCAACACTTGTTATTGTCTGTCTTTTTTATTTTAGCCAGTCTAGTAGGTATGAAGTGATTTTGATTTGCATTTCCCTAAAGACAAAGATGTTGAATATATTTTCATGTGTTGTTAGATATTTATATATTCTTTACAGAAATGTCCACTCGAATCTTTGCACATTTTTAATTGGGTTGTCTTTTTGTTGTTAAATTATAAGAGTTCTTTATATATTCTTGACACTAGACCCTTATGAATATGCAATTTGCAAATTTCTCCCATTCTTTCCCTTTGATTGCTTGTGCTTTGGTGCCATATCTAAGAAACCAAGATCATGAAGACTTATACCTATGTTTCTTCTAAGGGTTTTATAGTTTTAGCTCTACATTTAGCTTTTTAATCTATTTGTACTTAATTTTGTACATAGCGTGAAGTAGGGATCCAACTTTATTCTTTTGCATGTGGATATTCCATTGTCACACCACCATTTGTTGGAAAGAGTATTCTTTCTCCATTGAATAGTCTTGGCATCCTAGCTTCCAGATTTGAGAGAAAATAAATTTCTGTTGTTTAAGTACCGGTCTGTACTACTTTGTTGGAGTAGTCCTAGAAAACTGATAGAGTGTGTCTATCTTTAAGTCGGTACCACAGAGTCTTGATTACTTATTGTACCTTTATAGTAAATTTTGCAATCAGGCCATGTGAGTCCCCCAACTTCCTATTTATTCAGGGTTGTTTTGGCTATTCTGAGTGCATTGCAGTTCTATTTAAATTTTAGAATCAATTTGTCAATATCTACAAAATGAGTACCTGGGATTTTGATGGGGACTGCACAGAATCTGCAGATGAGGTTGGGGAATCTTGCCATCTTAACAATATTAAGTCTTCCAATGCCTGAGCACATTTTTCTTTTCACTATTTAGGTCCTTTTTAGTTCCTTCATTTAATTTATTTCAACAATGTTAATATTCAATCTGTAAGTCTTATACCTTTTATTAAATTCATTCTTAAATATTTTATTCTCATTGATACTATTAGAAATTGAATTGTTTTCTTAATTTCATTTTCATATTGTTTATTTCCAGTGTATGGAATTACAATGGATTTTTATATATTGACCTTATCTCTTACAACCTTGTTGAACTAATTTATTAGCTCTAATTTTGTGTATATGTGTGTGTGTATTCCTTAGGGTTTCCAATATGCAAGATCATGTCATCTACAAACAGAGATAGTTTCACTTCTTGTTTTCCAATTAGGATGCATTTTACTTTAAAATCTTGCCAAATTACCCTGCCTAGAACGTCCAGTACAATGTTGAATAGAAGTGGCAAGAGCAGACATCCTTATCTTATTCCTGATCTTACAGGGAAAGCTTTCGGAATTCTACCATTAAGTATAATGTGAGCTGTCAGTTTTTTACAGATGTTTTTTTATCATACATATGTAATTTTAAATTTTCTAATAGTCACACTAAAATAATAACAGGTGAAATTACTTGTAATATGTTTAATTCAACCTAAACTATACAAACATAATTAAGATAAAATTGTATATGACTTTACATTTGTAAGTCTTCAAGATCCTACATGTACTTTATACTTAAGCACATCTCAATTTCAATTAGATAAATTTCAAGAGTTCAGTAACGACATGTAACTGGTAGCTACCGCATTGGAGAGAGCAACTCTAAACACACCAAAGTTTGAATTTCAGCCTCCTTAGTTCATTGTTCTGAACTTAATCAAGTCACATCATTTCTTTAAACTAGTGTTATCATCCAAAACGTTGAGGCAAGTACAATGTTAACTCTCACAATGACTAAATGCAAAAGTGTATGAGATGATAGTTTGGGTTTAAACTACTTGTGAATATACTCCAAATAAACTACAAGTGAATATACTTGGCCTCTGCCCCTAGAAAATGAAAATAATTGTAACTACCTCAAGGTTATGATTATAAGAAATGCTACATGTAAGTCATATGGCAGAGTACAAAATCCATAATGTGCATTTACTAAATTTTAGTAAAATTTCCATCTTAATTAGTATTACTATACTTTAATTAGCATTACTACACTAATTAAAATGGAAAGAGATCCGTGACATGTCATAGGATGAAAAGTCAGGCTCTATACTACATAACCCAATTGTTAAGTAAGTTATATGTAAGGATAGACTATTTAGGAAATTCCAGCCATACCATGACTTATCTTGGAATAGTAGAATTCTCACCTTACTTTTCTTACTTGGATTCACTGGAGAACATACTTTTCTGCCTATAATCCTTTAATAAAGGCCTGCAGTCAGCAACACACCAATAGCAATGAACACACTTAGCTCCCATATCTTGGTTTCTGAATACTATTCTTCACTAAAATGAAGCAGATATCTTTAGAAAAAAAAAATGGTGAACTCAAGGGCTAGGACAGGGAAAGTACAAGATGAGCCTATAATACCTTGTTGTGCCAGAAAGTCAGAAAGCACAACACAGATATAAGCTGAAGGGAGTCCTACTGGCCAAGACTGGGACAATTTGAACATCAACAAAAATAATTGTTACCATCCTTATATCTCATTTAAATAGGGATTCTTGAGTCTTGTTTTTGTTTTTGTTTTGTTTTTTTAATAAAGATTTTATTTATTTATTTTTGACAGAGGGGAAGGGAGGGAGAAAGAGAGGGAGAGAAATATCAGTGTGTGGTTGCTTCTCACACTTCCCTCAATGGGGAGACCTGACCTGGCCCAAAACCCAGGCATGTACCCTGACTGGGAATCGAACCAGTGACCCTTTGGTTTGTGGGCTGGCACTCAATCCACTGAGCCACAACAGCCAGGGCTTGAGTCCTTTTTGATATAAGTAAATGAATAAATTGAAATTTAGATGCAGAATGAGATTTTACTTAGTACAAAATACCTCCCTAGAAAATAATTAACACAAAGGGAAAACTAATAACTTTAAACGGAGAAACCTGACTGTACCTTTTTATTCAAAGTTAAACAGTAATGTGACAATTCAAAATTGTATACAATTAGACAATTCTAAACTAAAGGAGAATAAACAAAACAACTGGTTTATACTCTTCAAAACAGTCAAGGCCATGAAAGTCAAGGAACTGGAGAAACTGGTCCAGATTGAAGGAGACTAAAGAGATGTACAATTAAATAGCACACTTGATCCTGACCTGGGTCCTTTTGGAACAAAGCATATCATTTTGACAATTGAAAACACTTGAATGGAGTTTCCAGATCAAACGGTAGGAGTCATGTAATATTGTATGGTCCCTGATTTTGATGGTTGTATTGTGGTTACATAGAAGACTATCCTTGTTTGGAGAAAACACACATTGAAGTATCCAAGAATGATAGGCATCAGGTTGGCAACTTACTCTCAAGTGACATAGGAAGTCTTGTGTTGTCCGTGCAACATTTGTTAGTTTGAGATTGTTTCAAAATTAGGTTTTGGTTTCTTTTTTAAAGAAAATCCTCCACTAGCATACTGTTTTTAACATGAAACCCAACTATTCTCCTTCCATAGCCAATAAGGGACCTCATACCCTGGTTTCTGCCAACCATATCTCCTTACCCTCTCTCCCCTCACTTTCTCTGCTCTTTTCTTTCTGTTGCCAAATTTGGAAAGGTAGTCTAGATAAACAGATGTCCTCCCTGCTCTGTTGGATAGATTCACTTCTGGCCTGTGATCCATTCTGGCCTATGATCCTAGGCCTGTGATTCAGGCCTAGGAAGCTGAACACTCATGGATGTTCCTCCCTGCATCCTCTGGAGTTAGGGCTCTGACTAGGAATTCCCAGACTCAGTGGCTATAAGAATCTCCCAAAGAACCTGCTAAAAATGACAATCCCTGAGCCTTGCTCATGACCTAATCAGTCTCAGGGGGAGAGAAGTGTGGGAAGCCATGTGTTAACAAGGCCATTTTAAAGCATAAGGTGGTCCCCCAACCTCAGAGTCTAGACTCAAGTGCGAAAGAGCACTTTTGATTCAAGGCACAAGAAATGTAGTCTGAAGCAACCAGAAGCCTCAAAAGGGAGGAGAAATTGGCTTCCAGGAAGAATGGACCTAATTCAGAGAAATGGGGGAGTAAAACCTAGAATAGAGGGTTAGGTCAGCTATGATTTCTATATGCTCAACCGTCTAGTAATTGGAAGCCTAATTCAAGCATTTGATCTGTGTCAGGACCTGGACTTCCAGATGAGCGGGGTCCCACCCTCTGGTGCTGTAAACTAGTGGGGCAGTGAAGCACATGACTAATATACAGCCAGACTAGATAATGCTGTAGGCTGGGCAGTGGGAAAAAGTATTCCAACCAAGTGGAGAGGGAGCCTGGATATGGGGAAGGGTGTAACTACCACCCACAATAGTTGTATATCCTGGTTTCCTCCTCTGGAAACTTACCCGATTAATAGTTTGAAGAAAGTCTTCCACAGCCACCAAAAAGCCTTACATAGAAGGCCGATTCAGGAGGCAGACTGAGAACTGCCCTGGCTGAAGGGAGGAGATGAGGAAGGGAATGTCTAAAATCTTGCCCATTTCCCCAAATTCCAGGCACTTCTAGAGTTCAAAAACAATTGGAAAAAGCAACCTAAGGATCCTTCCAAAGAGAAAACATGCTCTGGGGCCTGGCTGAGTCGCTCAGTTGGTTAGAGCATCATCCTCATACACCAAGGTTGTGGGTTTGATCTCAGGTCAGGGCACATACTAGAATCGACCAATGAATGCATAATAAATGGAACAAAAAATTGGCACTTCTCTTTCTCCCCACACCCCATTCCTCTCTCAAATCAATCAATAAAAAAGAAAGGAAATATGTTCTGAAAATACCACTGATTGCTGGTATAGGAAGGTAATATACTGCTTTCCCCCTATCAACAGACATCACTAATCGATTGAAAAGCACTCTGGGCAGGCGCTACCAACCCATCTGAACTGGCCTCAGAAAGAAAAATTTTCACCATATAAGCCATGAACTCCATTCTTGCTGAACTCCCAGCTCGTGACCTGGAGGACAGAGGCAGCTGGTAGGGCCAACTCTGAGCCAGGGTCTCAGTGGTTCGGCTGTGCAGAGGTCAGGCCCACCCCTCACCTTGTGGAGGAGGTCCTCCAGACTGTGTGCCATGATGCCCTTTCGCACACTCCGATCGTTGGTGCTCACTCTGCAGGGCCGGGCTCTGAGGGCCTCCTGGCTGGGCAACGACAGCAGCTGCTGGGTCACTGCTGAGGTGCTCGCTGCTACATACCTGGGGGTGGTTTTGGGCATCAGAATTAGCTCTTTGCTGCTTCCCAGCTCTCATCCGATCCTATAACAGGGTAACTAACTTCCCAATCCCTCCAGCCTGAGCTTACTATATTCCTCTTCCCCTACCACCTACCAAGCTTGCTGTAGACAGTCTCACTCAGAAGTTAGCTACATCAGTGTATTTCAGACTTTAATGGCCATGTAAGTCCTCTGGGGATCTTGGTGTAAAGCAGATTCTGATTCAGTAGGTCGAGGAGGGGTTTGAGATTTTTTGTGTCTAGTAAGTTCCCAAATGATACTGACTCTGCCAGTTCTCAGACTGTGAGGAGGTACAAGGTGATAGAAGATCCACCCCACATTCCCCCATATCCACTTTCCTCTCTAGGCCTCACTCTTCTCACCCGTAAAGTGAGATGAAGTGGCGAAGCCGACATCAGTGTAAGGTATTTTTGAATTCTGACATACACATGTAGAACCAAAGGAGCGGAGGGAACCTGGATTTCGGAGTCAGGCAGGCCAAAGTGTGAATCCTGGCCCCACTACGCATGTGCTAGGTGATTGAGAGCAGTCACTCTGTGCTTCAGTTTCCTCATCTATTAATCTGTTGTAATAATGCCTGCCTCCCAAAGTCATGGTGAGCTTTAAATGAGATCAAGAACAAAAGCTCCAAGCACAGTGTGGTGGTGGTTGGGTACCAGGATTAACACCACCTGAGGGGCTTGTTGGAAGGACAAAATCTTGGGTTCATCCAGACCTCCTGAATCAGAATCTGCATTTTTATCAAGATACCCTAGTGAATTGTGTGCCACTGAAATTTGCGAAGCTCTGCCCTACAGCAAACAGGTAGTTCCCCTTCCCTTCCACCCTTGGCTCTCCTCACCTGGACAGGGACTTGGGGTGGAGAAGGCTGAGGGACTTCATGGCATATTCCATCCTCGTCAGCTGGACGGTGTTGGACCTGGAAAAAAAGCATAAACAGCTTGTTGTGGTGGGCTGAGAAGGTTTCCTCTCTTCATCATCGACACAGTACAGCCCCACCCCATCCAGCAGGCCTCCACTCTGGTCTCCCCTCTCAACTCAGAGACACCTTCCCCAGCCCTTCTCCTGTCCAACGCCATGCACAAGAACCTTGACCACATTGGAGACCCCCCAACCCCCCTCAGCAGCCGCACCACCCTTCCCAGTACCACTCACTCCATGTTTCTCTGACTCTGGTTCTGATCACACTGCTCCTAAGTCAGGGCTAAAGAGGTCTGACCTGGTTAGTTCCTTCATGGGGGCAAAGTCCACTTTATGCTGGAAGGACGTGAGTCACACCACCTCACGTGAATGGGGACTGTTCCCTCATCTGTAGTCCAGAGACTTCACAGGTCAGGCCCTCACCCACCAGGCAGCCCAGGCTAAGCCTGCTCTCTCCCATGGGTCCTTGAGCAACCCTAACCCTCCTGAGGCTTCCCGCTGATTAAAGGGACTTTCTGCAGTGAAGGAGCCCTTCTGTATCTAGTCTCTCTATTTCTGGAGCTACCATGTGGCGACTGAGCACTTGAAATGTTGCTAGTACACCCAAGGAGCTAGATTTTTAATTTTATTTAATGCTAACTAGTTTAAATTTAAATGGCCACTGTGTCTTATGGCTTTGTCAATCATACTGGGCAGCACAGCTCTAGCTGACAGCCTTGGGCTCACCTGCCACCACTTTATCTCCTAAACCTCTCTGCTCCAGCTCTCACACGCTCCAAGTCTTTGCACAGGCAGCTCCCCCCACCTGCAATGCCTTCCTCTGGCCCAAGGCTAACTGTTTGTGGCTTTGAAGCCCCAGTTTGTGTTGCTTCCCACTCCTTGGAAAGCCTTCTTACATGGCTCACAGAATGACCTCTTCATTCTGCCTTTCCTACTTCCTAGCCAAGTGTCTGTTTCTGCCTGTGCCCCCTAGTCCCTGGGTGCCTGGCTCTGAGATGTTTGCCCTAATCCTAGGTCCCAGCACAGAGAGGGCTTGGCACAGACCAGGGGCCTCAAGCAGTGGTCATGAAAGAAAAGCCTCCTTCCCACTCAGGTAAAATCACTCTTCCAGCAACTTGGGGAGGAAGGCTCCTCAGGCCTACCTGGCCTGTGAAAGCCCTCTCCCCTACTTTACACTACCCAAGTCTGCTTGTTTGGGCCTCACTCCTCACTCCCACTTCCTATCCATAGCAAAATTCTGCCAAACCCCACCTCACCTGCTCTCCAAGAGCCAAAAAAACAAAACACCCCCAAACAAAACATGCCTTACCTCCCCCTCACAGTCTCCTAAAATCCTTACTATACTGCCCTGCTCAGGACTGCCCTCCCTCCGTTTTATTTCCAGCTCCAGGAAGCCCCTCCCCTGACCTCCAGTGCCAGCTGGGGAAAAGAGCATGGGGAGTGAGTGCACAGTTCTCACCCTTGGGATTGCAGGCCAGCCTAACTTCCAGAAAAGGCCCGAAAGGCGGGGAGGAGGCATGTTACGACAGCTTTGGGACAGAGTCTGGCCCAGGGCTTGGTATCAGGCACAGAGGGCACAGAAAACAAGCCCTTGCGGGTTGTGGCTCCAGCTCCACCCATGGTAACTTCTTGAGTGTAGACAAGTTGCCTTACGTTTGCAACCTCCAGCTTCTGTCCCTGAACAGCAGGGAATAAAGATCCTTTTGTCAAAGGATTGAGGTGAAGGTTTGTGATAATAAAAGTAAAGGGCTTTGCAACAAAGACACTTAACAGATAGAAGAGAATATTGGTGTTATTAACAATATAATTATTTAAGAATAGCAGAGGCTGTTCTGGCTGGTGTGGCTCAGTGGATTGAGCGCCAGCCTGTGAACCAAAGGGTTGCTGATTCGATTCCCAGTCAGGGCACATGCCTGGGTTGCGGGCCAGGTCCCTGTTGGGGGGCGTGAGAGGCAACCACACACTGATGTTTCTCTCCCTCTCTTTCCCCTCTCCTTCCCTTCTGTCTAAAAATAGATAAATAAAATCTTTCAAAAAAATAATAGCAGGTGCTAATTCTAGTTGAAATGTGTAGTGGTTCAGAGGGTAAGATCTATGATCCAGCAATTATATGCCTAGATAGATTGATAGTTAGGTAGAAATATAGATAAATAGATATCTACTCCTAGATACACATATATAATCTCCAAGAGACATAAAAATATATGCCTATTCAAAACTTATACATGAGTGTTTATTAGCATTATCCAAATAGCCAAAAGTTAGAAACAATCCACTATTCATCAGTTGGTGAATGGCTAAAAAATGTGATATATCCATAAATACAATATTATTCATCAGTAAAAAACGATAGATGCTATCACATGGATGAAGTTTGAAAATATATGTAAAGTGAAAGAAGCCAGTCATAACAGATCACATATATACTTTCATGATTTCACTTCTATGAAATGTCCAGAATAGGCAAAACTGTAAAGGCAGAAAATATATTAGTGGTTGCTTAGGGCTGGGGATGGGGAATGGGAGGGGAGTGGGGAGTGACTGTTAATGGGTACAGGGTTTCTTTCAGGGAAGAAAAATATGTTCTAATCCATTAATCTAAACACAATTTGTGTGGGCGATGGTTGCACAACCCTGCAAAAACACTGAAACCCGTTGAATTTTATACTTGAGTGGGAAAATTGTATGATGTTTTAGTTATATCTGAGTAATAGTTTTTTAGAAATATTTATTTATTTATTTTTAGACAGAGGGGAAGGGAGGGAGAAGGAGAGGGAGAGAAACATCGATGTGAGAGAGAAACATCTCCTATGCATCCCTACCAGGGACTGAACCTGCAACCTGGTCACATGCCCTGACCCGGAATCAAACCAGCGACCTTTTGCTCTGTGGACAATGCCCAACCAACTGAGCCACACCGGTCAGGGCAATAATGCAGTTTTTTTTTTAAAAAGAGTCCAAGCTCATCTTTCTTTTTGGGGCAGGTTTTTCACACCAGTGAGTGCATCAGAATCTCCTGGAAGGTTTACTAAAATTCAGGTTGCTGGGCTCCGCCCCACAGTTTCTGACTCAATCTGTCTGGTTGGGAGCCTAAGAAAGTGTATTTCCAACAAATTCTTAGGTGATGCTGAAGCTGTGGCTACTTAGGTACAATATTTTGAAAATCATCAGGCTAGGACTAGCTGTGTGACATAATTCCTCTAAGCTTCAGATGGAACTGACCAATGGGGATTAAAAATGACTCCTACCCCGTTGGGTTGTCATGAAGATTAAATGAGATAGTCATGAAATATACTTGCTGTAGATCTTAGTACATTTGTCAGGCTCAATAATAGCTATTATAATTATGATCACTGCCATTATTATTTAGATCTAAATCCTTCCCTGGAAGAGCTCCCAGGCAACCATCATTCATATGTGCCAACCTTCCTAGGGGCTGAGATTATACCAGGAAACAAGGCAGCCTTGTCCCACCCTTCTGTCTAACAATGGATAATAATCAGATAGGAGCTGATATTATTGGAGGAGGGGGGAACTCTGGCCATGCAAATAAACAAAATAATTTCAGATGATGATGTACTGGGAAGAAGACAAAACAAGGGGATATGATAGCAAATGGCTGGACAGCTCGATTGGCCTTGAGTTCAGGAAAGTCCGAGGGGAGGTAAGCTGTCAGCTAAATCCTGACTGGTGAGAAGCCAGTCTTTTGAATCCCTGGAGTAACTTAGTCCATTTGGGGCTGCTATAAAAGAACACCATGGATTACTGGTTTATAAACAACAGAAATTTATTTCTCATAATTCTGGAGCCTGGCAAATCCAAGATCAAGGCACAGGTAGATTTAGGGTCTGGTAAGGACCCACTTTCTACTTTATAGACAGCCCTCTTCTCTCTGTGTCCTCCCTTGGGGAGGGGCAAGGGACTCTATTTTGAAAGGACACTAATCCCACCTCCCAAAAACCCCACCTCCAAATTCCATCACATTGGGTATTAGGTATCAACATAAGCATGGGGAGAGTGGGGGAGGAGAGGCACAAACATTGAGTCTATAGCACAGGTGGCAAACACAAGGCCCACGGCCCTCCACCTTGTTTTATCTAGCCCAACACCTTGTTTCTACCTGGCGGCAGGGCGGAGATCCTTGCCCCTAGTTAAGGACTAGATACATTTATACAGTCCTAAAATTACATTCAGCCCTTTGAAGGCAACCGAAAGGCCGATGTGGCCCCCAGTTAAAATGATTTTGACACCCCTGGCTGTAGAGAAAACAGGGCATTCTGCCTGGGTCTGAAAGTTAGTCTTTTATAGTCCTGGGGAGGAACATCCTCCCCTCCCCCTGCCCCGAAACATCAATGCAAAGGATTTAAGAAGGGAATGAGCTGGGTGTGGAGATGGGAACACAAATCATAACCTTTAAGGCCGACCCAGAACCAGAAGTAAAGTATAAACAAATGCTTCAGGGAGGAAGGTGGGGAAAAGAGTTGCTGCCCCTCCTTTGGACATTCACACCTCAAACATTTATTGAACGTTCAGTGTGTGCTTACTGTCTCATGACAGGCCAATGGATGACTCAGAAGCAGTCTGGCCCTGACGAACATCCAGTGCATCATGGACCTTGTACACAATAAAGACAAAGATAACCACAAACCCAACAGAATATCTGCCAGAGGGATGGGGGTGGAAGATGAGGGTAGGGGTGGAGGGAAGAAATGGGAGAATGGCTCCAGGAACCAGAAGATTCTTCACAGTGCTTAGAAGAGGATGGTTTTGGCTCAGCTGGAATTTATTTATTCAACAGTATTTCTTGAGCCTTTACACTGCACCAGGCATAGTGGGCTCCTGGGGACACAGATGATTGGACTCTTATCCCTTTCATTCCAATGGGCAAGGCAGATGCTGAGCATGGTTCTCAAACTCTGAAGAGCATAAAATCATTTGAGACACTTTGGAGTTGAGAAGGTCTAGCTATGACTCAAAACTGAGAAGCCAAAACAAAATTATACATTCAACTACATTAAAAAATATTCTGCATGTTAAACTTGTAATGCCATGAATAAAGTCAAAGACATACAATTAACAGGAATAATATGTTGCAACTAATATTATAGGCAAAAGGCCAGTCTGTCTGTCTGTCTCTCTCCCCCCTCCCCTCCTTCTCCTATCTATATATAAATTACGAAGACCAACAACATAGTAGAAAAATGGGCAAAGAATGTGAACATAGTTCAGGTAAATGAAATACAAACAACCCTTAAACATATAAAAAGACTTAACTTTTTCAGATAACATATCTTTCTTATTTTCATGTACAGGGTCTGGCAGAAGTAATGCCTGCTCGAGTGTGGGTGGTAGGGTAATAATACGGGTGTAATAATTTATGGTTTTAATTTAAACATTTTAGAGAGGTGTGCAAGCGACTTAAGAAGTAAGAGGCTTCGGCAGCCGTCACTCCCAACATACCCATGACCCAACTGGCTCCAGAGAGTTCTAAAAGCATCCAGACTGTGCTGCTGGGGCTGCCTGGGCCTGGGAAGTGTACCCAGGTGCCCAAATTGGCCCAAAACATCTGTGTCTGCCATCTGGGGATATGCTGAAGGCCATGGTGGCTTCTGTCTCAGCACTGGGAAAAAAGCTGAAGGCAATTATGGATGTTGGGAAACTGGTGAGTGGTGAAATGGTAGCAGAGCTCATTGAGAAGAATTTGGACACCCCTCCATGCAAAAATGGTTTTCTTCTAAGTGGCTTCCCTTAGACTGTGAGACAAGCAGAAATGCTTGATGACTCGTGAAGAGGAAAGAGAAGCTTGGTTCTGTGACTAAATTCCACATCCCAGACTCTCTGCTGACCGGGAGAATCACAGGAAGGCTGATTCGCCCCCTGAGTGGCTGTTCCTACTACGAGGAGTTCAACCCCCCAAAAGGAGCCCAGGAAAGATTACCTCACTGGGGAATCCTTGGTCTGCCAGTCTGATGATAATAAGAAGGACTTAAATACACCTGGAGGCCTACCACCCTCTGACTACACGGCTGGTGGAGTACTACAGGACACAAGGGATCCACTCTGCCATCAACACATCCCAGACCCCTGATGTCGTGTTTGTGAGCATCCCAGCAGCCTTCTTCAAAACCATATCCTAGTAACAGAAGGCCAGGCGAGACTGCACCAAGGCGTGATCCCTGCTCTTCAGCCCTGGGCAGAGGGGAGAGGTAGTCAGGGTAAGGATGGAGAGTTAAGAATCTCCAGAAATGAGGTGCTCAAGAAAAATACTGGAAGAGTAGCAGTGTTGTAGTGAAGCGACTTTTTTTATATATAGTAGGGGTCTTAAAAAGTATGAATAATTAATTTTTTTAAAGACTGATTGGAAGGTATAAGCAGAAATTGGGAGGTGTAGTACTATTTCTAAGAAAACAAGTTCTCATTTACTTTGGACTGTTGACAATATTTTTAATTTTTATTTTTTATCATTTCATTTCAATATTTAATGTTTCAAACTCTGATGGTTCCTGCAAGTATTTTATTTATTTTTTAAAAGATTTTATTTATTTTTTTTAGAGAGAAGGAAAGGGAGGGAAAGAGAGAAACATCAATATGTGGTTGCCTCTTGAGCACACCCTACTGGGGGCCTGGCCTCAACCCAGAGCATGTGCCCTGACTGGGAATGGAAACAACGACCTTTGGTTGGTAGGCTGGCACCCAATCCACTGAGCTACAGCAGCCAGGGCTGGACGGGTGACAATATTTTTTAAAGCCAGTGCCCTGAGTCCTCAGCTTCTATCTCAGCACCTCATGGGGTGCCAGACCAGGAATGCAAGTAATCAAACTGTTGTCCTGTCTGTCCTATAACCTGGGACAGAGAGGCTTGACTACTGACGCTGGTTCCCCACACCATGGGATCAAAAAACCATCTCCACATTTGAAAGAGATACGGGGTGTGCTCATGGCGGCAGTGGCTCAGCAAATCAAGTTTACAGGAGTCATAGGGAGAGTGGGACAGGCTGGTCTCACTCCCTTCCTGGCTTACCGCTGATTTACCAGTCCTCCTGACCTGATGGGTAAGCGCTCAGCAACCACCCAATGTGTGCCACAGTCCTACACTCCTGCCTTCTTTCCTCCATGATGTGTGAAGTGACCCTTTAAATAAATGAGCAAGTGTCCTAAGCTATATCATCCAAAGATTGACCTTCCTATTTTCAAATCCTGTGGCTGGGATCACTGGACACCACTGTGGTGTATTTTCTGTGAGGTGCCTTTCCTAACTGACTGAATGCTGCCTTGTTTGGCCTCTAAATCAATAAAATATATAAAAGTTTGTTAAAAAATAAAATAAAAATAAACATTTCACCTAAAATATCATATGGTGTACTTGAGTGTGATATTGTTGTTACAGAATTACATGCTTATGATTTTGTAATAAAAAAAAGGGTGTCATTTGTGCCAGACCCTGCATTTATTTTTTATTGGGGTAAAATGTACTTAACAAAACCAACCATTTTAAGTGTACAGTTCAGTAACATTAAGTACTTTCACATTGTTGTGCAACCATCAGCACATTCATCTTCAGAACTTTTTCGTCTTCCTTTTCATTTATGTACGCTTTAAACAGCTCCTTGTCCCCTCCTTCCCCAGTCCCTGGCAACCGCCATTGAACTTTCTTCCTCTATGTAATTAATTCTTTTATGGCCTTGGCTTATTTGAAAAATATGCCAAGCAGAAGGAAAAAAACATGGCAGTGCACGTGTAGGGGAGTGGCAAGGCCCTTCCCTGCGCCCCGGAGAGGGGGCCGGGGCGGGGCTGGGAGAGACTGGGTGAAGCGGGAAGAGAGTGACCATAGAGTCGGTCCTCCTGAGACAGAGGGGCCGGAAGTTCATCTCAGAGAACCGTGGGTCGGTTGAGGTTCCGGGGCTGAGACCGCGCGAACAGAGGCTGCGGGCAGCAGTGGGTCTGAGTGAGGGGCTCCGGGTTTTGGGGTGGGGCCGATGGCGTCTCGGGCGGGCCCGCGAGCTGCGGGCACCGACGGCAGCGACTTCCAGCACCGGGAGCGTGTCGCCATGCACTACCAGATGAGGTATGAAGTGAGGCGAGGAGCACTGAGGCTTCCGCGGCAGGGCCTGGGAAGCGACGCCCCCGGCCTCAAGGCTTTTACTCCCTGGCCAGCCCCCGGTCACCTACCTAGTCCCCTCCTCCCCTGACGTTCCCCAATCCTGGAAAGACCAGTTGCTTCAGTGGGGTGCAGACTTGCCTGAGCTCCGGTCATGGTGATGCTGGACCCTCTGTGTGACCTCGGGAACCTAATTTCTAATCGACCCTCAGTTTCTTCACCTGCAAAAGAAAACACGGAATCAACCTTGTAGGGCTAGGAGAATTAGTGAGCTGGTAATTTGTATAAAGGACATAACACAAAATACGAATCTGCACAATACATGGCAGCTGTTATTTTGGGGGAATGGACCGGAAAGGCCAGCCTTTCCCTGCCTCAAATGAATTTTTTTTTTTTTTTGCTATGGAATAAAATTCTTAGATTAACTTTATTTATTTTATTTTAATTTTTATTGTAATTCAATTACAGTTGTATGCCTTTTCTCCCCATCCCTCCACCCCTCAAATGAATTTTATAAACACCCCCACGTAAGAGATATTTCTACATCACCCGTTCAACAAATATTTACAGAGCTTCTACTCAGCATGCATCTTGAGCGAGGCACTGAGGATATCATAGTGAGCAAAACCAGACCTGGTCTTTGTGTACATGTTACACCTTCAATAAAAAAACTGGTCCCTGTCTTCATGAATCTTGAAGTCTAGAGATGACTGACTTTCCCACTTTTTCGCACTTTCTATAATGAATATTTTTGTAAATAAAAAAATTTAAAAAGATTCTCTTAAATCCATTTAACTCTCCCAGAATGTTTTTTGCATCTTTCTCTCTAGAGTTTTCAAAAATGACAAACTCTGGACCTTCACTTCATTCTTATCCTTGGGGCCCCAGCCTAAGGGCACATCACAACCCAAGCAAATATTTTCATGCCTGCCCAGAGCAGAAACAGTCCTCCAATATGTGAAGAGGTTACATTTAGGACCTGAGAGAGAAGAATAAGAAATAATGTACTTCTGTAGATGAAACAGTCTACTCTAGCTGGAGAAGTAAGAGCAGCCTGAGCTAGTTTTGCCAATACTTCATCTAGGCTATACTCCTAGGGTGCAAAGTAATTTTTCCAAACACAGTTCGGAGTTACTCTTCTACCTTTAAATTGACTCTTCATAGTCATTGCAACTTCATATCCTGCTACTCTCTACAATGTATTCCTACCATACCCAGCCAATGGCTTTCCTGGAACACAAACGCCTGTCTTTGGGCCTGCATGCAATTGCCTCTCTTTGGAATACCCATCTCCATTCACCCCTCAGAGTCTAGCTCAAGTGTCACCTTCCTCTAAATAGCCTTCTCAGATGTCCATCCTAAGCAGGATTGATTACTGCTTCCTGTGATCCCATGTATCGTGCAACATATATTTACTAGAGCTCTTGCAGTTCATTTTCTATTTTTTCTTCCTCTGTTCCTTGTGGCAAGCATCTATGCAGGAACCATATTTTATTCACATTTGTATCCCATTGTCCAGTATACTTGGTCAGAAAATGTTGAATGAAAGGTACTTCTCCCTCTGCTCTGCCCCACAGTGTGACCCTCAAGTATGAAATCAAGAAGCTGATCTACGTGCATCTGGTCATATGGCTGCTGCTGGTTGCCAAGATGAGTGTGGGACACCTGAGGCTCTTGTCACATGATCAGGTGGCCATGCCCTATCAGTGGGAGTACCCGTATTTGCTCAGCATTGTGCCGTCTCTCTTGGGCCTCCTCTCCTTCCCCCGCAACAACATTAGCTACCTGGTGCTCTCCATGATCAGCATGGGGCTCTTTTCCATCGCTCCCCTCATTTATGGCAGCATGGAGATGTTCCCTGCGGCACAGCAGCTCTATCGCCACGGCAAGGCCTACCGCTTCCTCTTCGGTTTTTCTGCGGTGTCTGTCATGTACCTGGTGTTGGTGCTGGCAGTTCAAGTGCATGCTTGGCAATTATACTACAGCAAGAAGCTCCTAGACTCTTGGTTCACCAGCACACAGGAGAAGAAGCGTAAATGAAGCCTGCCTGATGGACTGATCTCTAGGGTAAAGCCTAGCCCTCCCGTTGAGAGGGTAGAGGAGCTGTTCTAAAATCTTTGGTAATTTTAGCAGCTGTGATGTTGACAACTAGTGCAAATTAGCCCAAGTTCTGGAAAGCTGCTACTATTGTCATCAGCTGAGGTGGCAAAACTATATTTAACTTATTCCTGGTTGGCTGGAACTGGGTGAAGAACAGCTGTAAATCAAACTTCAGCTAGTTTAAGTTGAAGCCCTTCAGGATTTTTTTTTAAGACTGAGTCTTGGCCCTGGCTGGTGTAGCTCAGTGGATTGAGCGCAGGCCTGCGAACCAAAGCATCGCTGGTTTGATTCCCAGTCAGGGCACATGCCTGGGTTGCAGGCCATATCCCCAGTGTGGGGTGTGCTAGAGGCAACCATACGTTGATGTTTCACTCCCTCTTTCTCCCTCCCTTCCCCACCTCTCTAAATATAAATAAATAAAATCTTAATATTAAAAAAAAAAAGACTGAGTTTCATCCTTGCCTCTTCTTAGTCATTCTCTCCATTTCCATCCATTACCTTAGCCACCAAGACTGAAGTAGGTGGAGAATAAATCAACTTCTACCTTAGTCTGTGGGTCATTGGGCAAGAAACATTTAGAAGGCTGCTTCCCCTGCAGGCTGTCTCTATTGTGAAGCATTTTAATTAAAAAGAACATCAATAAAGTTAAAACTGCCCTGTTCACCCTGTGCCTTGTGTTTGGGATTTTAACAGTGTGAATGCTTCAACATGAGAAGAGGGCTGGAAGCTCCCTGTGAAAGCCGACAGTGGCCATGGAGAAGTGAACTGGGTGTAAGGAACTTAACTCATAGTTGCCACCCAGTAGCTGAGAGGCATGAGCTATCATGGGCCTATAATCTCTCCACTGATAAATGGTCCATTTTCATTTATCCAGTTTGAGTGATGGGGTCTTCTTTTGGTCATATATTCATGTTTATCATTCAGTATTAACAGTATCAGTTCTTTGATACAGTAGTCTGCCTTATCTGTGAGGCATACTTCCTAAGATCCCCAGTGGATGCCTGAAGCCGCAGATAGTGCCATGCTACATGTGCTACGTTTTTTCCCTGTACATACATACCTATGATAAAGTTTAATTTATAAATTAGACAGTAAGATATTAGCAACAATAATAAAATAGAATAATTATAACAATACACTAATAATTATGTGAATGTGGTCTCAGTGTGAGATTTCATTATGCTACTCAGAATGGTGTGCAATTTAAACTTTTAAATTACTTCTGGAATTTTCCAGAAATTTCTGGACTGTGGTTGACTATAGGTAACTGAAACCACGCTACGGCACTATATTATGGTATCCAGAAGAATTTGAAAGTGCCCCTGCTTACAGGGAATGTGCAATCTAGGTGAAACATGATACAAATGTGAAACAACTAATGAACACAATATTTAATGGTGTGGAGCAGATAAGTTAAAAATAGAAGTGAGCCCTGGCTGGGTAGCTCAGTTGGTTAGAGTTGTCCCCATAAGCAGAGGTTGTGGGTTTGCTCTCTGGTCAGAACACAAAAGAATCAACCAATGAAGGCCTAAGAAAAGTGGAACAGCAAATCAATGTTTCTCTCTCTCCCTCTCTCCCCCTCCCTCCTTTCCTCTCTCTCAAATCAATTTAAAAAATAGAAGTGAAAAACAGATCTGTGAACTAAAGGCCCTTTCACACCCAATAGTGGCACATTAAATATTACTTGAAAGGTGTATGTCCCTTAGCTCTTACCCACGTGACTTGATTGTCTCTGGATGGATGATGCTGAGATCTCTAACTGCAGATCTCTGCCCTCTCCAATGTCATAGTCACTCTTTTGTTCTACAAGCATTAGGTATGTACTCAGTCACTATTAGGTGCTAATGGTACTTTATAACTGCAAAAATCTCTTCCTCTAGGTGTCCTGATTATCACGTCAAACTTAACTCTTTGCCTTCTACCTCATATTCATTCCTCTTCCTGCATCCGTACGTGTAAATGAGTATATCAGGAGCACAGCTCTGGATCATCATCATTAAGTTTCCACTGTGTGCCATTTTTTTAACAATTAAAATTCCTTAATCTCTTCCAGAGATTTCCAAAGTGTGATCTCAACGCAGCAGTCCTGCACTACCTACCAGTACTCTCACCACACACTATCTTAGCAGAACCTCTTATGAATCCCCATGTTGGTTTCATGTTCTCCCAGTTTCCTTTGCTTAAAAATTTCCCTTTTCTACTCCTTTACTACTCCTGGAGACTTCCGGTTCCTTCAGTTCAAGGAGTGAGAGTTCTTTCTTTGAATTCACATGACATTTTTATTTTACCTCGTTGACAGAATTATTAGTTTACATGTGTTTTACTCACCCTTTGCTTAGTACCTAATAGCGTACACTCTGAACTTTTTGAATGAAGTAACTTGTTTTATTGTAGACTAAAGTCTGAATGTATTTCACAGAGGAAGGAACTAGACCAGCGATTTCAACCGGTATGCCGCAAGAACTTTAAAACATGCAATACCTGACTATTTCATTAGGGGCACTGAACTCTCTTCCCTTAGATTATCAACTTAAAAAAATAACAGCCAACACAGTAATAGCCCCTGCATAAACATATAGGTCATATAATAGAATTGTATCTTATTGGTTATATCACATAATAAGGTTTTGTCTGACTGGTTAATTCTTGGTACCAGAAATCCTTATATTCAAGTATACGCACCTGATTTTTTAAAAGTCACTTTGGAGCAAAAAGCATAGGTAATTGCTTATTATTATTATTATTATTATTATTATTATTATTATTATTATTTTATTATTTTGTAACTCAATAAATATTATGCCTATTTTTGTCAGATCAGCAAAAATACATTTTTTCGTGTGTCACAGAATTTTAGTAATTAGTTTATGTGTGCCATGAGATGAAAAAGGTTGAAAATCGCTGAACTAGACTAAAGCAAAGGGTAGAATTTGAAGAGCAGAGAGGAGCAGAGAGGAGCAGATAGAAATGTGTAGGTAATGGGGTTATACGCACCAGGTACAGATTGCTAATTTTCAAACTGGGATGCAAATAATACTAGTTTTTTAAAAAGTAAACATTTCTTTGGTTATTAGAATGGCACTTGGCGATTTTGGAGTGCTTTTGAAGACCCATTATGAAAATTACTGTCAATGCCAAAAAGAAGGGCACCATTTGGTTTCTTTTAGTTTCCTGCTTATTAGGTTGTGGGATTCTACTTTTCTGGGCTTTTCCAATCATTGTTTTCCTGCCTCAGGATTGTGGTGTTTCCTGGAGCATATAGTGGGAAGAGCTCTGTATTTAGATCAGAAGACTGGGGTTAAAGTGCCAACCCTACTGTTCATCAATAAGATGGACCCTGTCTATTTCACAGGATTGTTTTGAAGATCAAATAAGGTGAAGTAGTATGAACGTGCTTTGTGAATGATACAACACTATATAAATGTGAGGAAGGGTTATTGTTCCCTGATATTTACAGTACTAGAGAGTAGGCATTGGAGCTGTCGCCAGGCGGGGACTGGGCCCTGAGTGGGTCTGCCTCAGGCTGGCCTGTAGTGTGTGGATTCTTGACTTCGTGTGGGAAAGATTTCATGAGTCCAGGTGATTTCGAGGGAATGTTTATTAAAGCTGGGGACAGCAAAAAAAAGGAAGGACTTAAGTTGAAAGAAGCTACCATAGAGAGCCGAGGTGGTCCTCTGCTTTGGCGCCCTAGAAATATCATAGGAAAGAAATGAGCCAAGGCGGGACTGCTGTTAGCTCATTGGGAAGTGAAGGTCACAATGACAGAAGTGAGCCAAGGTAGAGCTGCTTTTAGCTGACTGGAAAGTCAGAGAAAAGGGGGGCCTTGGAGACACTTCAGAGGGTAAGCCTGGGACGAGCTGCCGCCGCCTGTTGCTCCCCTGGTTGCAAGTCTTGTGGGGACCCTTAGAGTTTGGGAGAAAGAAAGTGAAAAGTTGATGTCTGAGAACATGCTCCAGAAAGAGCCTGCCCTGGTATCCTTTGGCTTTTTATCTCCTGGGTAAGAATTTTAGGGGAAGTTTTCAGTAGAATACTCATCAGCTTTCCAGGTGCATTTTTAATATGCTGATGCATCAAAATGAGTGTATAGCAGAGATTGGTATTATTCTTTGGTCAGCTTTACTGCTTTACTTTTTTCTTGGGTCTGTCTGGCTCTAAAAGAGTTTTTGTTACTTGATCCCCTGAATTCATCCATCCTTGGGTTTGGCTGGCACAAATGGTATTAACTGGGTTTCTGTCCTCTATCTCCCTGACTAGGGCCCAGAAGCCCTCTGACACCCCACAGCAGTGTGTTTTGTCAGAAAGAGCCTGAAAGATTGGGTGGTGAGCCCCAGCTCTTTTTTAGTGTGTGGATGAGTTACTTAATCTTTCTAGTATTTTCTAGTCTGTAAAATGGTTTAATAAGACTGACCGCAATGGTAATAAAATGAGACAATGTGGGCAAAGCACAGGGCCCACAGCCTGGTAGTAGAAGTTTAGCAAATGTTGACCTCCTCCCCTTCGCCAAGGTGTGCTGCAATTTGCCTGCTGTGCTCGTTACCTTACATCCTTTTTAAAATAGGCTCCACAATAAATATGGAACCCAGCAAGACTGAATAAAAAGCAGAACTTCTTTTCTCTCCTCTTTTCTCTTTCGCTCTTCCTTTCTCACCTTTATTCCTTTTCCTTTCTATGTATTCCTTTTCTTCCCTTTCTATTTTTTCTTTCTCTCTTTTTCTCTTGTTTGTGTATATACATGTGCATGTGTTTCCATTTATTTATCTTCTGCTTCTCCTACCATATCTTAACCAGGATCAGGGATCAATTAATCAAATATTTTTACTATGAGAGTCATATCAGGAGATATAAGGGGTCAAGGGAAGAAGAGAACCAAGTTTCTCACTTCATGAGCCCAGCATTGAAAAATGTGTGACCTGCCTGGCTGGGTGGCTCAGTTGATTAGAGCATCGTTCCAATGCACCAAGTTTACAGGTTTGATCCTTGGCCAGGCACATACAAGAAGCAACCAATGAATGCATAAATAAGCAGAACAACAAATCTCTCTCTCTCTCTCTCTTCCCCCCTCTTTAAAATCAATAAATTAAAAAATTAAAAGGAAAAATGCATGATCTATGTAGATCTAAACCACTCTGGGTTAGGTAACAATTTAGGGGAAGACCCTCTAACCCAATCCTTAGTATGGCCCGACCACTCTCTTCTCCCTTCACATCTTACTGATTTGTTTGCAGCGATGGGCTCCAAGGCCAAAAGACAGAACTGTGTCAGACAGACTATTTGGGGTTCCCAGAAGCAGTGGGAGATGAGGCAGTAGGAGAAGAGACCATAAGAGAATTGAACTGTAAGAAGCTGGCAGAAGTGGAACTCCCTAAGCTAGAGACCTTGACTTTGAATAACATTCCTTTCTGCTTATTTCTCTCTCTTTTTAAAAAACAGATTTTATTTATTATTTTAGAGAGAGAGGAAAGGAGGGAGAAAGACAGGGAAAGAAACATCAATGTGTGGTTGCCTCTTAAGTACTCCCTACTGGGGACCTGGCCCTCAATCCAGGCAGGTGGCCTGACTGGGAATCGAACCAGTGACCCTTTGGTTTGCAGGCTGGCGCTCAGTCCACTGAGCCACACCAGCCAGGGCTGCTTATTCTCTTTATGAAATGAAAACAAGAATTCCTTCCTGTCTTAAAACATAGTTAGAAGTATGAAATATGAAAATGCTTTGTGAAATGTAAAACAGATGAACTGCTATCATAATTTGCATTTACTCAATTTCAGAGCAGCTATTTCGTAACATCCACCCCCAGGCACTGGAGAAGCATAAAGAACAAGGGTCTTGGTTTCTAAGGAACCCAAGAGCTAGAGGGCATTTTTAGGATAATGGGTAGGATGGGATATTTAGACAGTGGATCTGAAGACTTAGAAACTAGAATTGGCCAAAAGAAGGCTATGGTCAGTCTTCTACAATGTGCAGAGTAGCAGTAAGAATTTCAAGATGCCCTAACCCAGGAGGTGTGCCTCAAACTTTCTTTCCACTATGTGTGTCACCAAGGTGAGGGCTGAAGCAGCTCAAATGCTCCATGAGCAGGAGGAAGCTGTGGGATGATGGGGAGGGTCCCAACAAAGACTGGAGCCTTGTCAGCATCATCAGAAACCACAGGAAACCAGGTCAGTGTGTGGGGCCCGCTCCCTTAGCTCCAGGGCTCTGCTATGAGCTCTGTGGCTTCCTGAGCAGACTGTGCTGATTAATGGATCCTTGAAAGAAGCCGAAGGCCCCTTTGGCATGGAGCCTTTTGTCCAGAAAAGCTGGACTAGCCAGTGGGAAGAGAAAGCTAAGCTGTAGTCAGGTGGGGAACCAGGATGAATATGAAGCCACGAGAGGCTTACGTACATTCTATAGTGTTTTCTTCTTGTCCTGCCCAATTCCAAATGGTGTGTCAGTCACTTCTGTCTCTGGCATCCAATGCAAAGTAGTGCTTAATAGCTCTGTTAATTCTCTAAGTGAGGGGATCAAGCATGTGATCCGGGGAGATCCAAGTCCAAGAGCCAGTTAAGAGCCGGGCAGATCTAGAGTTTCGCAGGAGTAGGAGGGGTTAAGAAATGGGTGCAGCCAACCATTTCCCTAACACTGTGCTGGCCTCTTTCCTGCTATGTCTCTGCCAGAGCAGGAGCCCCTTGCCCTCCAGCTGGAGACAGTAGGGTTTTCTGGGGGGCAAGCATCCCTCATTCCCTGTGCTTGGAGGAGAAGGAATGTGGCCTGGCCTGCTTGTTAGGATCAAGGAGGAGCTTTGGGGCTGGGCGGGGCAGGGGCAGGCTAAGGCGAGGGCTCCTGCTGGCATTGTGCTCCCTGCTGCTGTACTACAAAGTCCTGCTGCCCACCTTTCAGGCCGTTCAGCCATGTTCCGGACACCCTGACCCAACGGAAGCCCATGGGGCACCCCAGACTGGCAGCCCTTCTCCTGCCTCTCCACCTGCTGCTCACTGGCCTCTCCGCCTGTGCTGGGATTGGCTACCCCTGTCTGCCCCACTGGAACACCCGCAGTCTGCTGGCCGCCCACATGGTAAGGTGACTTGCCAGGTGGGGGAACCTGCCTGCCACAGGCTGGCAAAGGTCCCTACTCTCCTTTCTGTCCTTTCCTACCTCCCCAAGGCCCTATGCTCTGGTGGTAGCTTCGGAGTGTCCTCTACACAGTCTCAAAGGGTTAGCCAAGGTCCTGGTGGGCTGAGGGTCTGGGCAGGGTGCAGCTGAGGGAAAAGAGTCACAGAGCGTGGGCTGTTTGTTTCTGGGCCTCGGAAGGAGGTGATTTGAGGGAAAGACCCCAGGGAGAGTGCTCCTTATGGGAGTCCCTACTAATTGTACTTCTCTCCTTCCCCCACCCCTCCTCGCCCTGCACTGGGCGCTGGGTTCTTTGCCTTCAGGATGACAGTTTCACGGGTAAGTCTCGTTCCCTGCCCTGCTCCTCTTCCCCATAACCTTTTTTTTTTCAGATTCCCAGTGAGTCTTCCCAGCCTGAGATTAGCATTGTACCAAAGAAAAAGCACAGGGTTTAGAATCAGGACAAGCCTGGATTTGCATTACCGTTCCTCCACACACTGTTCATGTGGCTGGCGGCAGTGCACTTAACTCCTCTGACCCTCAGTTTCTGAGGGGCCTATCAGCACAGTAGAAATAATTGTACAATAAAGACTGTTGCCCCTGAGCTGTGGGGAGAGATAAATGAGAGACATGTATGGATCTCCAGGCAACCCCCCATCCTCTGCTCTTAACTGTCAGTCATAAAACGACCTTCAGCCCTGGCCAGTGTGGCTCAGTTAGTTGGAGTATCATCCCATAAACCTAAAGGTTGTGGGTTCGAGTCCTGATTGGGGCACATGCCTGGGTAGAGGGTTTAGCCCCCAGTCAGGGAGCAGGCGAGAGGCAACTGATCAATGTTTCTCTCTCACATTGGTGTTTCTCTCTCTTTCCCTCCTTACCCCCCTCTCTAAAATCAATAAGCATTTCCTTGAGTGAGGATAAAAAATAAAATAAATAAAATGACCTTCATATTTTTCCACACATTATCTTACTTGAACTTGACAATAGCCCCACTTTATGAATGATAAAGCTGAGGCTTAGAGGGGTCTATAACTTGCCCAAGGTCACACAGCCAGGGTGTAGTGGCAGAGCTCAGCCTCAAGTCCAACTTGTCAGAGGCAGGAGTGACCTTCTTGGACCCTATCACTTAATATTTTTTCATCTTTTGCAGAAAGATCTGTCCATATTCCTTGTCATACCCAGTTGGCTGCCCCAATCTCCCCAAAGCCTTGGGGTGCTTGGCTCTGGAACTGCCCCTGCTGTTTGTGTCTACAACTGGTGTCAACTCGTTCTGGTATGAGAAATAGCCCTTGGACCATTCTGAGTGGGCATGTGAATTAGGGGCTTGAGGGGTGGGGCAGGAGGGAAGAGACTAAGGCAGGTGGGGCTTATACAAGAACAAATGTTTGTCCTGTTTTCAATCTCAACAAAGACTTAGATCATCCTAAATACACAGTGTGACTGATGTTAGTAAGTTCATTTGTATTATTTGTGAAGGTGTTTCTCCTTTCAGCTTGTAGCAGTTGTTGGAATTAAAGCGTTTAGTTCTATAAATATACCTTCTATTTGTAAAGTAAGATCATTCTTATTGAACTCTATATTTTCACTGTCTAGCTCAGTGCCTGGTACATACTAAATGTCCACATACTGCTTAAGAATGGGCAGTTTGCAATTTTTCATGGTTATAAATAATAACGTCTTTAAGATGTTCTCTACTTTTTTCTAGTTAAGAAATTAATCCTTTTTTGATTGCATTATAACTTTCAGAACTAAAGGGGCTTGATGTCATTACCCTCCTTGATCTAAAACGACTTACTGTCCAACACTGGGCCATCATCTCCCGGTAGGGGAGGGGCAACAAAGGGCTGGATATTGAATGTGTCCTTTCCTGTGCAGGCCTTCGGTGGGGCTGGTTCCACCACCTGGTGCAGAAATCCAAAAAGCCTTACATGTTCCAGTTTTGTAGGAGACACAAGATGCCAGCCTCTGCTCAGGTACTCCCCCTGCCAGGCCCAGCCCTGCCTTTGCCCCACAACCCTTTCCTTTCTCCAGCCCTGTGAGAGGTAGAAAGTGTGGAGATGAAGTAGACTATTCCTCCATTACACAGTTAGGGAAACTGCTGCCTAAATGTCAAACAACTTGCCTATGGTCCTGCAGTTCTAGAGAGAGAAATAGAAGCCAGAGATCCTGATGCCTGGCTTAAGGCCAACCTTGCTCTCTGCCTGCAGAAGAAGCTGCTGAGCCGCTGTTGCCTGTCTGAGAAGGGCCACCACACCTCCATCACCTCCCAAGACATCTCCCACAAGAGGCTGCGCTTCAAAAGGACCCAACCTTCAGCCCCAGAGGCAGCGGAAGGTCTCCTGAGACAGGGCTCACAAAGGCATAAAGGTAGACATGGGTGTGTCTGGAGATGGGCACAGTTACTTGGGGGTGCAGGCCAAAAGACAAGGCCACCAAGTCCCCCTTCTCCCCAGGGCCTGAGTTCTACTTTGACTTGCTGCCTGAGGTTCGGGCTATTCGAGTGAGCATCCCCCCAGGCCCTGAGGTCAATGTACGTCTTTGTCACCAGTGGGCACTAGAGTGCGAAGAGCTGAGCAGTCCCTTTGATGCCCAGGTATGGAGTGCCATTGCCCTGCAAAAAGCCAGATCACATGCGCTGGAACAAAAATGGCCTACCCATTGTACATATAGGGAGGCTGAGGTCCGGGGGGGGGGGGGAGATAATTCTCCAAGACCCACAAGTCCGAAGTACCTAGTATTAAGACTAAGCAGAAAATACAGGGGGCCTTGTCACCTAGGAGGATAGGGAAGGAAAGGGCCTGCAGAGACTTGAAGCAACCAGGAATAGCTAGCAGAGAAATAAATACAGCATTTATTGCCAATGAGAGGCCACTCAGTGAGATTCAGGCTGCACTAAGAAACATTTTCAGTTCCTTCAAGAAGTTGCTCTCCCTGAGAAAATAACAAAGTGGTCACGTCTGTTCTGGAGCCCTTCCACTTCCCTCTCTTTGTTGCCTTTTACAGAGAATGAGATTCCCCCATTCTCCCATCCCAGGTCCTGATGCCCCATCTCAAACTCCAGTTGTCCCCAAGGCCCTTGTGTACAGTTGGTATGATGTACAGGGACTGACGCTGCACCTCTGAGGCCCTCCGCCCTCTCTATTTATAAAATGGTGATGACACCTCCCAAGGTCACTGTGATGCTGCATTTTATTGACTGACCACTTTAGCACCCACCGCCCAACCTGGCATACAGCGGCGGTTGTTAAATGTGCGTTCCTTTCCCTGTCTCCTCCCTCCCCAACTCCAAGTGCAGGGTGGGGCAAAAGTAGGTTTACCGTTTTGAGTACACGGAACACAAAGTTTATTCTTCTATGATTATTTATTAATTATTGTATTATTTTTCATATGAACAACTGGAATGTAAACCTACCTTTTCCCCACTTTGTGTTGAGACACTTAGAGAAGATGGTCAGCGTACAAAACAGAGACACCTCAGGAGGAAACTATTCAATTAAAAAATTAAGTTTTGTACAAGAGGAAAAATAAGGTGTTGGCCAAGGTCCCAGCTTCCTCCTGCCCTTGGGAGGGTGCCTGTGCTCTTTCTCAGGCATCTCTTCTCTCCCTTCACTGCCTCGCCAACAGGAAACTGTGTCTTGGGGCCGCACTGTAGACCTGCCTTATGAATTCCTTCAGCCCTGTCTGTGCATAGAGGTGAGTAGAGGAAACGTGCGGGTTGTCCACGGCTCCAAATCGTGCGGTTGGTCAAACATAGCTCCAGTAAGTGAGGCTTTAGAAGGACTGGGTGTTTATGACGTGCTTGGGAAGACGGGTGCCAGCTGGGCTGTGAGCCACACACTGGATCAGAGATGGAAGTGTCCTGCTGAACATGAGACATTCTTGGGGGTGATTCCTATCTCAGCCCCCAATCCCAGCCTTCCTTGGTCCAGACCTGGCCTCAGCCCACAGAGGCGGAATAGACAACCACCTTCAATGTGTGTACTGATTAGTCACAGTGGGAGCATGGGGCCATTACAAGGTTCCACGTGACCCCAAAAGTCTTGTCCCCACTAGCCCTTCATGGTAGCCCTCCTCTCCATAATTCTGAAGTGCCTAACATTAAGACTTCTTTGAAGTAGACAGAAAAGGCAGAGGGCCTTGTCACCCAGGAAGAAACTAAAGGGAGGGTGCAGGCAGAGACTTGGAGCACTGAGCATGTGCCAGGGTGGCCGAGCACCAGGCGTTTGGGCAGCCCAGAGGGAGGGCCCGCACCGGGCACTAGACACCTTGGAAACCACTGAGAGTGGAGGTGTGGACTGAGATGTGGGCCTCATGATCTGCCTCTTTCTAGAGTGGGGTTCTCCTCTCCAGGGACAAGAGGACTCAGCCCCTCACTAACTGAGCTCACTCCCATACTTTAGAGTTCCTCCCCCAGCGTCAAGCATCACTTACCCTTGCCTTTACCCTGTGCTGCTGCCCCTCCTCAGTGCCCTGCCAGCTCAGGTAGCTTGCACTAGGGCAAGGTCAAGACAGAATGGGTTTCAGGTCTGAGTGATATAGGAAAAGCCCTTCCTCTGACCTTCCCTGCTTGCTCCCCTGTCCCCCAGGCATCTTACCCGCAAGAGGACACCGTGAGGCGCAGAAAATGTCCCTTTCAGAGCTGGCCTGAAGCCTGTGAGTGCTGCTCATATGCACTCTCGTGCACGCACAGCCTCTCTCCGTCTCTCTTCCATACACATACACACACCTGAACACACTTCACATCTGTGTTGCAGGAAGCCCCTAGAAGGCGTGGCGGCATTTTCTCTGGAATTGGTGGGAGGAAAGGGCTACCATGTCTACCGATCAGCCTGCCAATAAATCAAGTATTGAACATGGTACTAGGCACTGGGGGAGATTCAGAAATGTGAGACACAGGAGGGAGTGTCTTGAGGGACCAGAAGAGCTGGGCTCACTCACATCCCAGCTCTGTCATTTATCTTCTCTGAGCCTCAGTTTCCTCATCTGTAAAATAATGGTACTTGCCATGCCTTACTTTCCAACCGTTTATAAGGCTTGACTTCAATATGATACATGACAAAGTTGGTGACCTCTAAAGTGCTATCCATACATTGTTGTCCCCAAACATGACAAATGAATAGCACAAAGCAGCCTGCAGTCCAGGGCTGGGTTGCACATGAGGACTAGCCTGTGGGACATGAACTTAGGAAAGGGAGAAGCCAGTGAAGGCTGTCGTCAGCAAGACGAGGTCTCTTGGAGGCGGTGACACCTGAGCTGTGCTCAGAAAATGAGTGGGATTTAGAAAGGAAGGCATTCCTGGTTCTGAGAGAGGAACCTTAGCAAAGATACAAAGACTCCAGGTTTGGGGAGCAGCAAAGAGCTAGCCGGAATGGAGGTGCAAGAAGGAGAGGAGATACATACATAGAAAAGGTAATAAAAGGGGGCTGAAAAAGGTGTGTTTCTTTTGGGGGTTCCTAGACAGACCAGGAACTGTGCTGGGCACCTTCACACACAGCACCTCCTGATGCCCTGGGGGTACGGGTGGCAACGCAGGGCCCAGGCCTCCCTGGGCCTCACCCTCTGCCTCTGCTGCCTTCCCAGATGGCTCAGACTTTTGGAAGTCAGTGAAGTTTACTGACTACAGCCAGCACAGTCAGATGGTCATGGTCCTGACACTCCACTGCCCACTGAAGCTGGAGGCCTCCCTCTGCCAGATGCAGGGCTGGCGCACCCTCTGTGAAGACCTCCCCAATGCCACAGCTCTCGAGTCAGAGGGGGTGAGACAGGTCTCCCCAGGACCTGGGTGGGCAGGGCTGGGGCCCAGGGCCATGCTACCTGACTAACACCCATCTCTTGCCACAGAGGTATGTTTTGGAGAAGGTGGACTTGCACCCCCAGCTCTGCTTCAAGGTACAAGCGTGAGGGAGAGGGGTGGGTGTGGGTGTGGATGGTGCCCGGGGCTTGCTGACCTGCCATTCTTGGATTATTTCATTTCTCAGTTCTCTTTTGGAAACAGCAGCCACGTTGAATGTCCCCACCAGACTGGTGAGCCAATAAGTGACCCTGGCTGGGAACCCCTCCCAACATTTCCCCTCACCCAGCCATGACCAAGCCAAACTGTAGCCCTGTCTTGACTTCTCTGTCAGCTGCAGCCCAGCTCCTGTCACCTCCTGCATACAGGGTCTCTCACATGACACCCTTTGCCCCACTCCCCAGCAGCCCCATCCTGGAATGTGAGCATGGACACCCAGGCTCAGCGGCTGATCCTTCACTTCTCCACAAGGATGCATGCCACCTTCAGTGCTGCCTGGAGCCACCCAGACTTGGGACAGGACAGCCTGGTGCCCCCTGTATACAGCATCAGCCAGGTATGCTCTAGCCAGTCCTTGGCCCCCACTAGGTCTCATTGCTCAGAGCACATCAGGTGGAGACAAGCAAATTCCAGACTTACAGCATCTGGCTATTTATTTACTTGATCAGGCTTTGTTCAACGGGTTCCTCTGCCAGTCAGTGGGGTCTTCCATGGGGCAGTTTCTAATTCTTTCAGTTTCTGAACTTATAGGGATAAACAGAGACAAAAGACTGGCCCTCTCACATCCAGCTGTTCTCTGGCCCACTCAAACTGTTGCCGCATTTATACTGATGCTATCTCAAATTCAGCTGTCCTCTACCACCGCGCTCCTGCCTGCCCCCACCAGGCACCTGGCAGAAGTTCTCTGACAATCCTGGGAGACAGAGCCCCTGGAAGCTGAAGTGCTCTTTGCCGAAGACTGTAAACTACTGACGGATTTAACTCTGTCGGTAGTTTATGTGAACTAAGAACAACTTGACTAGTAGACTTTCTTCTGTGTGTCTGATATAAAAACCACAATCAAATATATCTTCAAAACCACAGCTCCAAGCTGACTAAGCATGAGTAGCTCTTCCAAGTTCTTTCTTAAATACTCACCTGCAGCTTGCTTGTTTGTTTTGTATTCTCTGAGGGCTCCCAAACAGACAGGTGGTAGCAAGTGCTCATGATTTAAGACCAAAACATGCTTGAGATTTGAGACAAAGTCATGTGGGAAAACCTAAAGTTGAGAGCTATGTTCATGGACTCATTTGTTTCTGTGAGCCGGGAGAAGACCACCTTCCTGGATTTCAGCCATGACTTGAGAGCCTCTGCTTCAGCGCTTGCTCACAGCTGACTGGACAGTGGAACCTGGGACGGGGCAGGGTAGGAGGTAGGGGGTGGAGGGTGTTCCCAAAGGATGGCGATTCTGCTCAGCTCCCTGCCCAGCATGCAGAACATAGGGCAGAGCCATATGCTGCCTGTAGACAGATAGTAATCAATTCTGTCCAATTCAGCCTGCATTCATTGAGTGCCTACTCTGTACCTACCCTGTCTTAGGCCCTGGGAGATACAAGAAGAGTATGTAACAGAGTCTCTGCACCTAGGAGTCCCCAGTGTAGTAATAGCTACTAAATGAATGCACACTGCACTGTGTATTCTAAGAAGTGGTCACATGCATATTTCCACATGATGATCAATCATCCAGTAAACCAAGAATTATTACTCTTCACAAACAAATGAAGAAACTGAGGCTCAGGGATCAATGTACCAAAGATCATACAGCTAGGAACCATAAAGGCAATAGTTAAGTCTAGTGTTATTAGCTGTGGTCTCCTGACTCCACCATTTACATTCTTTCCAGTGGATAAGGTGCCTCTTCAGGTATGCAGAACAGGAGGGGGCCGTCATATTATTAACCTCCCTGTTTTGTGAGCTGCTGGAGGACAGAGACAACATCTGTGCCCACCTTCTTTCCTCAGGGTTTGGCACAGAGTCGGTACCCAGGGTATGTCTGTTGACGAGTGCCTGATTGCCTCATTAATGTGTGTCTGGGAATGATCAGTGGGATCTAGGAATGAAGCCAGGAAGGCTTCTTGTCAGGGGTGGCATTTGGCCTTGCGCCTGGGGAGGATTTGGGTTGGGAGGTGTGGGAAGTAGAAAGGAGGAAGGGCATGGGCAAAGCCTCAGAGGCTGAACAGAGCCAGGTCTGCTTCCATGTGAACAGTCACTTTGTTCTTTATTCCGACAGACTCAGGGTTCGGGCCCGGTGACACTAGATCTCATCATTCCCTTCCTGAGGCCAGGGGGCTGTATTCTGGTAAGAAATCCCACCCTCCCTCTCCACATACTCCCCCAGCATCTACTCCACAAGCGGCACATGGGGAAAATCCAGTCTTCCAAAATGTTTGGTTTGGATAGCACGGTGTTTGAAATTGGAATTTGTTGCAACCATTTAAATATTGGGGGATGTCATATTTTAAAAAGCTGATTTTTGGCTTCTTTTAAAAATTCAGAAAACCTGGTGCTCTGTGTCCACATTTGAGCCTGGTGACAACAGGCTGGAGCTCAGTCAGTGGTGTCTGATCACTTCAGCCAGGGCCTGTGCCCTCCAGGTTCTCATGGACGCCCTGGCCAACTTTGAGTTTACTCTTTGAGTTTGCCACTCTTGACCTGTTCTGTGTGGGACGAATTCCCTATCCAGGGGGCCTCCCCTTTGCCATTCCCATGCCTCATTTAACTTACCCTGGAGGAGGCACTATACCCTGGCTCACAGGCTCTGTGCCCTCAGGTGTGGCGGTCAGATGTCCAGTTTGCCTGGAAGCACCTCTTGTGTCCAGATGGTGAGTTGTCTGGGGGGAGGATTACAAGGGAGGTTGGGCCCTGAGAAGCCCAACTAGGCCTCACTCTGCTTGACTCAGTCTCTCATAGACGCCTGGGACTATTGATCCTGGCACTGCTGGCCCTCACCACCCTTTTGGGAGTTGTTCTGGTCCTCACCCTCTGGCGCCCACTATCAGGTGAGTTCACTTGGGGATAATGTGGGGACTTAGACCTGTGCAGCTCCTAGGCTGGCTGCCCCCACCCATCCCCTGCCCAGGCTCCCTTCCCCAAGAGCCATCTACCTACTGCTATACCCAGCTCGCTGCTACCCAAGGCCATGCACCTCAGGTACCCTAGTGGGCAGGAATGGTTTAGGAGGGGCAAAGGTCCCTCCATGCAGGTGGTTCGGTGTACCAAGTTTCTGGGCAAGAGGCGAGTGGAACGGAAATCCAGCCTGCGCTGCACCTGCCAAGCCTGGTGCCCTGGCCCTCACCCCTCCCAGGGTGCCTTTATCTAAATAGCCCCAAAGCACCCCGTAGATTAGAGCTGCCTTGGATACCCACCCCCAGCGCAGATAAGGAGCCGGGGGTTGGTGCAGCCTATGGTGTAGCCAGGAGACTGAGGAAGATAGAGCCGTGGCTGTCCCTTAACCCTCACCCTGTTCTTGTTGCTTCCACCCTAGGCCCCGGCCAAGCACAGCCGGTGCTGCTCCTGCATGCAGCGGACTCAGAGGCGCAGCGGCGCCTAGTGGGAGCGCTGGCTGAACTGCTGCGGGCCACGTTGGGCGGTGGGCGTGATGTGATCGTGGACCTGTGGGAGGGGACCCGCATGGCGCGCGTGGGCCCGCTGCCGTGGCTGTGGGCTGCACGGGCGCAGGTGACGCGGGAGCGGGGCACGGTGCTGCTGTTGTGGAGCAGCGCCTGTTCCAGCCCCATCTGCAGCCTGGACCCCCGCACTGCGCCCCTGTGTGGCCTGCTCAGTGCCGCCCCGCGCCCGCTTCTGCTGCTCGCTTACTTCAGTAGCCTCTGCACCAAAGGCGACATTCCCCCGCCGCTGCGCGACCTGCCGCGCTACCGCCTCCTGCGCGACCTGCCTCGCCTGCTGCGGGCGCTGGGCGCCGCTGGGCCTTCCACCCAAGCCTCCGGCTGGGGCCGCCTGGGTGCTCGGCAGTGCCTGCGGAGTCGCCTGGAACTGTGCCGCAGGCTGGAACTCGAGGCAGCCACACTTACCCACCAAACCTGAGCAGAGCTCCAGGCAATCCAGATGTCTTGGCCATAGGTGTAGGGGGCACTGGCTGGCATCCCAGAAGGAGACTTCTACCCTTGAATTCTCAGTGTGCCTCCTGAGGACTGCTGGCGGAAAGCCTATTGCCTGCCTTCCAGCCCCGGAGCAGAGCACCCGTCGCACACCTAGCCCTTGTGCGTGTGTGTTGGGCTTCCTCCCAAGCTTTTCTCCCTCTCAGAACCCCAGGGAGAGAATCTTTCTTTACTGAGGGCTCCTCTTACTCCAGGGGAGGGAGAGTGTCCCACTTCCTGTCTCCAAAATTTCCGAGAGTAGTTTACACCTGCTCTTGTGCAGGCTACAGAGATTTGGGCAGGGGTAGGGGAGGCGGGAGATTTGGCAGTTTTGAAGGTGGTGGTTCCATGGAAGTGCAATAAAGCCCCCTTGGGAGCCAGAGATCCTTCTTTCCCAGACGCAGGCCTTGCCCAGATGGGGAGGGAGGGAGGACTGGACCCAGGAAAAGGGGCTTTGGCCCTGGGTAGCCGGGACAAAGGTGGGACAGTGGACACCAAGATGAATACAGATGAATAAAGGCAAACATGATGGATAAACTAAGAAACACGTGCTTCTCTAGCATGCCCAGGATGTTCAGATGGGGAAAGGTCGGCACAACCCTGCCTGCGGGTTGTTATCCATCAGTTTGTGGCCCAAATCCTCCGTGTCCACACCCATAGCCCCACCCATCACACAGTGCCACTGGAACGGCAAAGGAGAACTTGGAAATCTTGATCCTCACTGTGATTCTTTCATTAGGAGAGAGGGAAAAAACAGCTCAAAAAAGTGGTGTGTGTCCGTCAGCACACAGCCAGCCCATAGCAAAAGCACAAATGGGACTCCTGTCTGCCTGGCTCTGGATCCTGGTTTCCCTACCCCACCTCTACCACACTTGAGCATGGGCCAGGAAGTGGTGAAAAGCCCATTTTCTTGTCCCTGCCATTAGAACTCCTGACCCACAAAGGGTCGCTGAGGCCCAGGGAGTCTATGTGAAGGGACCATGTGTGCCCAGTAAGAGAGGAGCCAATGGACACCAAGATCTCAGAGTCATGTGGGAAGCAAAAATGCCCCAAGATTGCCCAAGTCTCGGGGTACACTCATAGCCCTCCTCCTTAGGGACTCCCAGGGTGAGTAACAGCTTCCTTAGCCAAGAGGCCAGGCTGCCACCGCCCTTCTCCCATGGCCCTCCCAGCCAGCTGTCAGCAGGGGAGGAGGAAAAGGAGGTGAGGCTGCTCGCTCCCAGTCCTGGTGTTGGTGGGAGGGACAGGGTGGGGCGGGAACAGCCAGTTGCCTGCCAGGAGTCAAAAGCGAAAGCACTTCGGCTGGGACTGAGACTGGAGTCAGGACTCCCAGGAGAGGGAGCGTGTCAGCTAGCCAGCTCTGGGACCCTGGAGGCTGGGGAGAGATTCTGGCGCCTCCTGCCCAAACGCTCCGGACTGAGTAGGAGCAGAGGTGAGGTGTCTGCCCCCCCCTTTGGGGGGGGCAGGACAGGGCCTGGGGCCTGGGTGCCACCTGGCACCTGGAAGATGCCTGTGCCCTGGTTCCTGCTGTCCCTGGCACTGGGCCCAAGCCCCGTGGTCCTCTCTCTGGAGAAGCTTATGGGGCCTCAGGATGCTGCTCGCTGCTCTCCGGTGAGTCGGGGACCCTAGGAGGGTTGGGGAGGGCTTCCAGTTCAGTCTGAGGCCCATCAGGATACTAGCCAGGCTCCTGTCACCGCCACCACTACCAGAACTGCCCTGGCTGGTCTGGCTGGTACTGATGGGGTAAGAGGAGAATGGGGAGGGGGCAAGAGCTGGGTCTGCCTTCTTCTGGAAGGGACTTAGAATAGGGAGCCCCAGAAAGATGTAGGTGGGGGACTCAAGCAGGGAAAGATGGTTAGATGTAGGACCATAACTCTGACTCTCCTTTACCTCCTTCCCAGGGCCTCTCCTGCCACCTCTGGGGTGAGTAGTCCTACTTTTAGAGAGAAAAGAACTTCCTACGTTGGTGGAAGGGAGAGGGGCCTCTAGATGTTCCTGGAGTTAATAAATATTAATGCCAGTCCCATGTCCCATGCCCTCATGGCCCACCTTCAGCCCTGGAAGATCCCAAGCTCCTTGGCCTTCCGGGGGTATGAGGTGCAACCAAACCCTGGGTTCAGAAAGGCTTCAGCTCCCACCCTGCCCTTCACTCACAGATGGTGACATGCTCTGCCTGCCTGGGAGCATAGTGTCTGCCCCAGGACCTGTGCTGGTGCCCACACGCCTACAGACAGAACTGGTGCTCAGGTGCCATCGGGAGACTGACTGTGACCTCTGTGTTCGTGTGACTGTCCACTTGGCTGTGCATGGTGAGTATGTCATCCGTGTGCACATGTGAATGTATCTTGTGTGGGCTTGAGGGTCAGGCAGACCATCAGACGGCACTGGACATCCTCCTGGAGGACACTGTCCAAAGGACCCCTAGGCCAGTCTGGTCTCCCTACCTGGTCCCCAGGCTCCACACCTGGCCCCTGCTTCCCCTCATGAACTTTCTGGAAAGAAGCCAACCCAAAGGAGCAGGAGGACTGACTGGGCCTTGTTTGCCAGTCCTTCCAGGGCACTGGGAAGAGTCTGAAGACGAGGAACAATTTGGAAGAGCAGCTGATCCAGAGCTTGAGGAACCTAAGAATGGTGAGGAGAACCCTGCTGGCCCAGCTGCCCACTGCCAGGGCCTTGCCTGTGGCCCCTGGGCCTGACCAGCCCTCTACCCTGTTGCTCACAGGCTCTCTCCAGGCCCAGGTGGTGCTCTCCTTCCAGGCCTACCCTACTGCCCGCTGTGTCCTGCTGGAGGTACAAGTGCCCGCTGCTCTCGTGCAGCCTGGTCAGTCTGTGGTATGTGAAATACTACTACTACTACTACTACTACTAATAATAATAATAATAATAACCACCTTCTGGATATGAAATCTATAAAGTGCTCCCACATGCATTATCTCTTGAAGTCCTGACTCCAGTTGGGGCTGAGCCCTTTGCGCCCCAGTTTTCCTGTCTGTAAGGTGCGGATAAGAATAGGGCTATTTCATATGGATGTTGTGAGAACTCAGTGAGGTGACAATGCCAGGCAGAGAAAGTGAGAGTCGGGGAGGGACAGTCTGTGGGCTGGATCCACTCCTCTGGTCTTCCTGCCTTACTGTATCTGCCATGTGTACGCCACGGTGCAGGGTGCTGGGGCTGCCCCAAGAGGTGTCTCTCCACTTGGGCCAAATCACTGAAACCCTTTGACTTCCCCTCCTACCCCCAGCCAATCTCCTCTGATCTGGAAAGTTGTCAAGTGGGAGAACATCTCCTGGCCTACCTCACGGAGCAATCGTGAGGACCACTGAGGCACTGGGTGTGAGATCCACCTCTGTGGAAAGAGGTGTCTCATCACCTTAGCTTTGGCCATGTGTTCCAGAATGGCTGGGGTTGGTGCAGGGACTCAAGTAGCTAGGGCCCTATCCCTGCCCTGCTGATAACCATATTGAGGGTGTGTGCTTTAGAATTGGGAACTTCAGTGGCAGAATTTCAGGCCACACAGTATGAGTATAATCATGGGTTGTGGGAAGGGGGAAGGAGTGGTCCATGCAGAGGGGCCCTTGCCCTCAGAATGGATCTTGAGCCCGATACCACAAAGCCTGCTGGCACCCATCTCCTCACAGGGCTCTGTAGTATTTGACTGCTTTGAGGCTGCTCTAGGGGCTGAAGTGCGAATCTGGTCCTATACTCAGCCCAGGTACCAGAAGGAACTCAATTTCACACAACAGCTGCCTGGTAAGTGGCTCCAGAGCCTCTCAGGGGCCCCAAGTCCTCTCCCCTAGTTTCTCCCCAAGTCTGCTTCCCTAGTCTCTCTCCCCTTTAGCCACTCCCCTTCTGCTTTCACCCCCTTCCGAGTCCTGTCCACTTTCAGGCAGCTCCCAGCCTCCCCAGAGTCAGTTCCTCATGCCTCTTCTCCCCAAGTGACATGGCTTTCCCGCCCCTGTGGAAGGTGCTTTGGGCACCAGGTAGATGTGGGTGGTACTTAGGGAGCCCTTCCCAGAGATCCCCATGAGTTGGGCTGTCCCCCCTTCTTTCCTTGCTCCCCAGCCCCATCGGAGGCTTTTCTGTGATCTCTCCCCAGACTGCAGGGGGCTCGAAGTCCGGGACAGCATCCAGAGCTGCTGGGGTAGGGGCTAGGGCCCAGGGGCTGGGAGGAGGGAGGGCCAGGGTCTGGAGTGTGAGAAACCCTTGGAGTTGGCTTCAGGCCTGGCCTGCCACATCTCAGAAACTTGCAGAGCTCATTCACGTGTTCATTCAGTCCTTCATTTATCATACATGAACTGTAATAGCTCCTACTTTGTGCCAGGTGCTGGGAACATAAAAGTGAATCTCTCATTCCCTGTAACAAATACTTATTAATACCAGGAACATCTAGAGGCCCAAAGCATCGTCAAGGTTATGGTGCACTCTCCCCATGTATCAAATAAAAATAATACTAAAGCGTAAAATAAGGGCTAAGAAAGTCAAGGTTCTGATTTTTTCCATGCACTATTTAATTTTTTTTTGCATTTTCTTTTTTATTGTAGTATAATATACATATGGAAAAGTATGTAAAGTGCTCAAAGTTTAATGTCTAGTTCCATTCATTTTTATATATGTATATACTTGCATAACTGCCACCCAGATCAAAATATACACACTGTGAATTTTTTTTAACTCAAATGACTTCAACTTCATTTTCTTTTTGGTTCCTTTCATCTTGAACTTGGCCTGCCTGTTTCTGGTAATCTCTTAAAGACTATTCAACCCCAGAGCTTTGATGATACAGATACACATTGTGCATTTCATGTCATCGATCATTCAGTTACACATTGATTCACTTATTCAACAGATAGTTATTGAGTAACTACTCTGTCCAAGGCATAGCACTAGGCACTGGAAATAAATCAACTAACAAAACTGACAAAAATCCTGGCCTCATACTGTAGATGGGAGTCAGGGTCAAGGTGAATGAAGGTAAGGGAGGACACAAGAAGCACATGGAGATGTGAAACAGGCAATAGTTAGATACTCAGGAGAAAGTGCAGGAAAGGGAGCTAGGGAGGTTGGGAGTTGCAGCTGTCAGGGATGGCCTCACTCTAGAGGATTCCATGCAGAGGAAACAGCAAGCGGAAAGGGCCTGAGGCAGGAGTATGTCTGGTGTGTTTCAGTATTAGGAAAGAGGCAAGTGTATGTGCAGCAGATTAATTAGTGCTAGGAGATGAGTTTAAGTGGTCACCGCAGCCAGATTGAATAGGGCCTTGCAAGCCTCTGTGAGGACTACTTCTTATACTCTGGGAGTAACTGGGGTGGGGGTGGCATCAAAGGTTCAGAGCACAGGAGAATGATTTACTTCACAGTGGTTACAGGATTCTTCTGGCTGCAGAGGGAGAAGCAAGGAGAGGGTGCTCTCAAGACCCCATACTGGGGCCTACATGAGCTCAATCCCCGGCTGCTGGGACAAAACCTGGTCTGAGATGGGGACACTGGCTCCATCCTTAAGGAGCCTCCTAGTCTCACGGGTTTGAAGAGAACTCCAAAGGGTCAGTTGATGGGTATGGCCCAGGCTTGGGTGTGCAAAAGAGGTGAAGGAAATCTCTATGGCGTCCCCCCACAGCCCTGCCCTGGCTCAACGTGTCTGCAGATGGCGAGGATGTGCACTTGGTGCTGGATGTCTCTGAGAAGCAGCGCTTTGGCCTCTCCCTGTACTGGAACCAGGCCCAGAACCCTACAAAACCATGGTGGCACAGAAACCTGGTGAGACCTCCCCCTCCCAGGTCCATTCCCTCTCGAGGCTGATGCCCATGCTAAGGATGCAAGGGGACCCTTAAAGAGGACACAGTGACCCACACCCAAAGCAAGGAATGTTGGTGGGGGAACTGCTGCATGCCTGGTTTCCTTAACTTTGGCCTCCAGCTTTCCCCTCTTCCTTATCTTCTCCAACTTCCCCCACTTTTGCTTGTCCCACAGACTGGGCCACAGACCATTACCTTGAACCACACAGACCTGGTTCCCTGTCTCTGTATTCAGGTAGGAGCAGAGCCTAGCTGGATGCCAGGGGAGTTGGTGAGGGGGTAGCTCTGTCTTTGTCTCACTATTCTCCACCCTCCTCTTTGAGGTCAAAACTATATCTCCTTAGGGTGACTGGTCCTCCCTTAACCTTTGGCTGTCTTGTGCCTTCTGCTTGTTACACGCCCAGAATGCTCTGATCCTCCATCCACAGGACTCCCACTTATGCTTCATTCAGATGTCACCTCCTTCTTGAAGCCTTCCTCTACTCCTCCAATTCCCCCTTTGTGCTCCCTAGAACATGTGCTATGAATGCAGACTGGTCTGAATCCTGACTCTTGTCATTTGCTAGCTGTGTGACCTTGGGCAAGTCAGTTCACCTCTCTGAGCCTGTTTCCTATCTGTGAAATGGGAAGAATAACAGTACCAGCTTTATAGAGCTATTATAAGGAAGTGTGCCACATCTAGGCTTATATATGCTGGCTCTTCCTCTCCCTCTGATTGCACATTTAATTGGTTATCAGGTCCTGTCTATTTGACCTTTGACATTAACCTCTCTCTTTCTCTTCCCCTCTCCTCTCCATTTCAGGCCAGTTTGGGCTTCTATCATCTAGACTGTTTCAATAACTTTCCATCCCACCTCCTTTCTCAGAACTTCCCTAGCATTCTGGGCCCCGTATTCTGATCCCTAACTGAACCCTTTCCACTGTCTTTCCCGTGATTCCCCTTGATGGGAATTTTGTTCCATACAGATGGAGCTACTCATCAAGACACAGCCACTTCTGTGCTTTTGCTCAGGTGATTCCCACTACCTGAAATGACCCCATTCTTTCCCATACAACCAGATCCTTCCAGCTCACATGTTATCTCTTTCCCAAAGTTTCGCCCAATCTCCTGGCCTGTCCTTTCTACATATCTCCTTGTACTTCTGTCCTTCCTTGCCCATTTATCATTCCTTTTTTATTTGGGTGTCTGTCTCATTTCTTCTTGCACCCAACAGACAATAAATGAATGATCAATTTATTAATTTATATATATTTATCCCTACTGCAACAGCGAATTTGTAATTTCCTTGAAGTCAAGGAAATAATAGCTAATTCATATTTAGTAACTCCCCCAGGGCCTTGCACAATGCCTGACACAAAATAAGTGTTCTTAATTAAAGGTGTGCTGAATAAATTGGTATTGTATTATCTCTAGTGTCAGCACAGGGCTAAGCACCTAATGGTGTCTTTTAAAAATCTATCGAAAGAATAAATGAATGTGTCTTTAATACCCTGTACAGTGAGTGCCTGAGCCATAGTAGGTTCCCACAAAGTGATTGTGAATTTAATTATCGAATGTCCTCAGTTCCTACCACAGGGCTAAGACACATGTTTGTTAAGTGAAGATGTTTCCAGATGTTGACATAGGGTTGGTTGAAAGAATAAATTTGGGCGTCTCTAGGGCCTTGCAAAGGGTGCAAGAGCAGGCGAGTGTCTGTGACGTATTGGTCAAATGAATATGTCCCCAGTGCCTAGCAGAGGGCCTGGCGTGTGCTCCTGGAGGATTGATTGGTTGGGGTGACCTAGCCAGTGGAGCCCTGTTTCCTTTACAGGTGTGGCCTCTGGAGCCCGACTCCGTTAGAACGAGCATCTGCCCCTTTGTGAATGGTGAGAGGATCCGCAGGGTCCAGCCCGGGGCGGGAGCGGTGCAGGCCGACAAGTGTGGGGCACGCAGTAACCACGCCTTCTCCCTGCAGATCCCCGCGCACACCGCAACCTCTGGCGTGCTGTCCGGCTGCAGCTGCTGCCCCCGCGGGGCTGGCGGCTGGACGCGCCATGCTCGCTGCCCGCTGAGGCCACACTGTGCTGGCAGGTACCCGGCTGGGGCTCCTGCCAGCCTCTGGTCCCACCGCTGCCCCGAGAAAATGTCACTGTGAATGTAAGCGAGGCGGCGAGGTTGGGGGAGGAGGGCGAGCCCAGGAGGCCACCTTCCATGACTCCACCCATTCCCCTCTTACCACAGAAGGCCCTTGAGTTCCCGTTGCTGAAAGGCCACCCCAACCTCTGCGTCCAGGTAAGAAGGGGAGGCCAGAGAGCTCTGTGTTGGGTCAGGACCGACCGTCCCCGCACTCTGCGCGGACCCCCAGACAAGACACTGTCTTCTGGACTTACTTTATCCTTGGGTCCCTTGAGCAAAGTGGTTATAGGCTTCCTCTTTAGGAGTTCCACTATTTGCCTTAGCAGTGCCAGGGACCCGGAGCCAGTCACTTCTCTCCGAAGGTCAGTCTCATCTGTTCAATGGGGATGATAATAGTAACCACTTTATAGACTGGTTACGAAGACTATGTAAGAGAAGCGCTTCAGTTTAGGGACTGGCACAGACTAAATGCTCAACGAATGTTAGCTGCTTTTATTATTGCTATCATTATCCTATTTCCATACCTGCATAATTGGTTTGCTCTATAACTTCACAGGATGATTATAAATATATTCATTCAAGATTTGTTGAATATTGCCCTGGCTGATGTGGCTCAGTGGATTAAGTGCCGGCCTGTGAACCGAAGGGTCACTGGCTGGTTTCCCAGTCAGGGCACATCACATACCTGGATTACCAGGCCAGGTCCCCAGTTGGGGGTGTGCAAGAGGTAACCGATGTATCTCTCACACATCGATGCTTCCCTCCCTCTCTTTCCCCCCCTTTCCCTTCTCTTTAAAAAATAAATAAAATCTAAAAAATGAAAAAATAAAAGATATGTTCAATATATACCATATGCCAAGCACTGTTTTAGGCACTTGGGATAGATGTCAGTGAATAAAAACAATAAATATTTCCATTTTTAGAGTGTTTATGTTCTAACGGAGAAAGGCAGATAATAGATATTATAAGTAAATTATTATAGTAAGTCAAAATTATGTATAAATACTATGGAGAAAGGGGGGGAGGATAAGGGAGGATTGAGGTTGCAATTTCAACTGGGGTGGTCAGGTGAGGCCTCTTTGAGAAGGCAGTTAGAAGGAAATGTATAAAATGTCTTGTCAGACATAAAAAGAACTAATTTAGGGTCGTACATCCTGTTACCACAGATGACCTCACAAGGCTGAGGCTGAGAAAGATGGAGTAACTCCTAATCACCCAGACTGGAACCCAGATCTGCCCAAGGTTGGGTCCAGAGTGCAGACCCCATAATCCAACAGGCCTCCCTTGCCTATTCCTTCCCTTCTCAGGTCTTTCTGGCCTTGGCTATTGCTTTTCTTTGTGTCCCTAACCCTGACCCCTTCCAAGCAGGTGAGAAGTTGGGAGAAGCTGCAGCTGCAAGAGTGCTTGTGGTCTGGTGAGTGGGGCTGGCACAGGGCTGGGGCAGGTGGTTGCAATAGGGGTGAATCCTGGATGTGCCAGCTCCTGGGGTGAAGGTCAGGCATGGGGTGGCACATGGCAGCCCCCAGCAAGGTTGGGTCTTAGAGTGGACTCATCCCTTTCAGACTCCCTGGGGCCCCTCAAGGATGATATGCTGCTGGTGGAGACACGAGGCCCCCAGGACAACAGATCACTCTGTGCCTTGGAACCCAGTGGCTGCACCCCACTACTCAGCAAGGCCTCCACGGTGAGGGCTGGTGGGCCCTCCTGCATGTACCTCTCCAGCTCCATGTCAGACCTGGTCTCAAATTTTCCCTCTGTTCAATTTTTCCCTCCTCTATGCCAGGCTCTGTGCTGGTCTTTGGGAACATGGGAGTGATTCAGACCTGGGTCCTGTTCTCAGTGGCCTCTCAGCAATCTCCCAGCCCCAGCGCCCTCCTTCCCCCACCTTCTGCCCAGCTACAGCCTGGTGGTCTCCTAGGTGTGGTGCCCCTAGGTGACAGCCCCCTACCCCTTGGCTTGGCAGAGGGCAGCTCGCTTTGGAGAGCAGTTACTAGAAGACCTGCAGTCAGGCCAGTGTCTGCAGGTGAGTAGGTGGCGGGAGAGCCCTGCCCCAGTGCCCAAGGACAACTGCCCTCACACTGTACCCCTGGCCTCTTCCACTTCTTCCTGTGCCTATCAGAGGGCACCAGGGAGACTCTCACTCTTCCTAGGCAGAGGCCTCCTCACTGTCCTCCTAGCCCCCACCCACTATCTTTTTGTGCGTTTTTTTGTGTCCAGTCCTGGGGAACCTAAGAGTTGAAGAAGCATAGTTCCTGTCCCCAAGTTGCTCACTGCTGGCTAAAAACCTGTAAACAGATAACATTCTCATGTGCTAAGTGCTGGTTTTAGGAGCGGAGGGATTTCAAGGAAGTGTCTATTCATGCGGGCGAGATCTCGCCTAGAGGAAGACACAGTCCAGGCAGTAGGCACAGCATAAGTAAAGTCAGAGCAGTTTGAGGGAACCTGCTGTGTGTGTGTGTGAATATATGCATAATTGAGGCTGGGAATTCGGAGATCAGGCTGGCTAGAACTTGGTGAGTGCTGAACGGTAAGCTGAGAGCTCTGCACTTGATTTTGTTTGTGTCTTACAGCTATGGGATGATGACCTGGGAGCACTATGGGCCTGCCCCATGGACAAGTGTGAGTATTATAAGAACTGCCTTTCCTCTTCACAGCTCTAGAGGAGCTGGAATCTTGACAGGGACCATTCTTGGGGGCAGCACACACAATGGCCTTGTCCTTCCATGGCTCAGATAAATCAGAGGGTCATTCCTTCATTCATTCAGAAACCAGCATAAGAGCTTGCAGGGAATCCCAGCATCACCAAGACACAATCCCTTCCCCCCACCCCAGCTGTAGAAGACTAGAAAAACATTAGCCCCAAATCACTTACATTTGGTAAGTGTGAGCTACTGAAGCATTCTCTATAAAGGAAAACTGTCCAAAGCCATGAATGCATATAAGAGGAACCTAACCTCAGTGGGGTGAAGAGTTCAAGGGAAATGTTGAAGCTGAACTCTGAAGGCTGATGGAGGTGAAGGAGGTAGAGATCCACTTTTGTGAAGACTGTGGGGTGCTTTTTTGAGGAACTCCAAGGTGGTGAGTGTGTCCAGAATGTCGTGGGAGGCAGGCCCCTGTCATGAGATGAGGATACCAGGACCATGTAGGGACCTTGGGAGCCAATGTAAGGAATTTGGAATTTAACTTAACAGCAGCAGGAACTTCCCAAAAGGCTACATAATCAGGTTCATATTTTTTAAAAGATCTCTGGGGCTGCCATGTGGTGAATGAACTGGAGACAAAAAAAGGTCAGGGATATCAGAAGGCTGTTGCAGTCATGCGAGAGAGTGAAGTCAAGGACCCAGCCACCCTAGGCTAAGGGGAAAATAATATTGCTGACATTTGAGAACTTCTGGCCTGGCATTCTAAGTACTTTACGTTTATCAATATATGTAGTTCTCCCAACAGCCCTATCAGTAGGTACTATTGTTATCCCAATTTTATTTTTTAAATATTTATTTATTTTTAGAGAGAGGGGAAGGGAGGGAGAAAGTGAGGAGGGAATCATTGACGTGAGAAACATATGGATCGGTTGCCGCTGTACTGTGCCCCAGTGAACTGGGACCTTTTCACTTGGCGGGACTAAACCATACCAGTCAGAGCTGTTACCTCAATTTCACAGAGGTGAAAAACTGAGGCAGAAAGTGAAGTAACTTATCCAAGGTCCCTGAGTGGATGGATCTATTGATATGTTCATACAACGTATACTGCCTCTAACACTACATGGACTTTGGGAAAGTCACTTCATTTCTCTGACCTTCAGTTTTTCTCCTTCATGAAGTGGAGTAAAAGTGTAAGGTCTCTAACTAGCCCATTTACCCCCCTGGGTCTCCCAGATATCCACCAGCGCTGGGCCCTGGTGTGGCTGGCCTGCCTTCTCTTTGCCGCTGTGCTTTTCCTTCTCCTCCTTCTCAAAAAGGACCACGCGAAAGGTGAGTCATTTCCGGCTCCCCAATCCCCACGGGCAGGACTGCAGCGGGGGTGGGAGTTCACGGTGAGGAGGCAGTGGCTCAGCTCACCCTCTGCCTCCGCCCCTCTCCCCTAACAGGGTGGCTGAGGCTCTTGAAGGAGGATGTCCGCTTGGGGGGTGAGTGTGAGCAAGCTTCGGGCGGGGGGGGCCGCCCCCAGGGGGCGGGGCCTCGGGCCGTCTCACGTCTCTCTTCCCGCTCTGTTCTCTCCGACAGCTGCCGCCAGGGGCCGCCCGGCTCTGCTCCTCTATTCGGCTGAAGACGCGGCCTTCGAGCGCCTAGTGGGCGCCCTGGCGTCGGCGCTGTGCCAGCTGCCGTTACGCGTAGTCGTGGACCTGTGGAGTCGTCGTGAACTGAGCGCGCAAGGGCACTTGGCCTGGTTCCATGCACAGCGGCTCCAGACCCTTCAGGAGGGCGGCATGGTGGTCTTGCTTTTCTCGCCCGGGGCCGTGGCGCTGTGCCGCGAGTGGCTACAGGATGGGGCCTCGGCGCCTGAGGCACACGGCCCGCACCACGCCTTCGCCGCCTCGCTCAGCTGCGTGCTGCCGGACTTCTTACAGGGACGGGCGCCCGGCCGCTACATCGGGGCCTACTTCGACAGTCTGCTCCACCCAGATGCTGTGCCAGCTCTGTTCCGCGCCGTGCCAGTCCTCGCCCTGCCCTCCCAGCTGCCTGACTTCCTGCGGGTCTTGCAGGGGCCCAGTGTCCCCCGTCGGAGGCGGCTGGCAGACAAGGCCGAGCAAGTGTCCCAGGCCCTTCAGCCCGCCCTGAACAGCTGCCTCCAGACCCCGGGGACCCAAGAGACAGGACGCGAGATGGGACCCGAGGCAGGGGACAGGACTTGAATAAAGGCAGATGCTATTTTTCCATCCATGTCTCTCCAACGTGTCTCTCTAACCGATCAGCTAGCCTGGCACGCCGCCCATCGCTCTGTCCCCTCGGCCCTTTAACACCCGGACAGGTGCAGCCCGGCGCCGCCTCTGGTTGGCTGGCGCGAAATGACACAATTGCACATGGCTCGCCACCACTGGCTGCGGCGTGGGCTCCGCCCTCCGGACTGCGGGGCTGGCGGAGGTTGCACGTCTTACGCAGGCGGCGGCGGAGGTGTCGCTGAAGACACTGAGCCATCTGCGCCGGCGGGCAGGGTGGGTCGTCTCTTTCTCTCCCGCAGTGTACGCGGGTCTGGATCTTCCCCTGCCGGCTCTTGGGCTGTACCTTGGCCTCCAGTGGGCCCTGAACCTGACCCCTTCTCTTTAGATCCGGATCCGGGCTGCTCCCCACAAGATCGTTCATCCGCTACTTCTTCCCAGTACTTGGAATCTGACCCATTCTCCCTAATTCCATTGATCCTGCTCCTAATAACCCATATTCAGACCCCAAAACATGGGCTGACTCCTGCCTCCTTACCAAGGGTCCAGGATACCTCCCCAAGGGTAACAAAGATAACTTATTCCCGCTCATTTCCCCACCATACCCCTCCTCTGGACTACCCCAGTCCAGCCTCCATTTCTTATAATAACAAACCTGGGCTCCCAGACCGGTGGCACCTCAAAACCGACCCTTTTCTTTCTCATCTGGCTTCTCCAGCGAACCCAACGCATGCCCTCCATCTATAGGTCCCCAGCCTGGGAAAAGATGGCCCCTCGACCCCCGAGGGGCCTGGTTCCAGGTCTGTTTTGGGGCCTGAGCCTCTTCTTCAGCCTCCCAGGCCCAGTTTGGCTCCAGCCCTCTCCTGCTCCCCAGTCTTCTCCCCCAACTGAGCCCCACCCGTGTCATACATGCCGGGGACTGGTCGACAGTTTCAACAAGGTGGGTGTACCAGCAGCTTGGTTGGTGGGAGGGGCCCGGCTACTATAACGCGTGATTGAGAATGGGGAGATCTGGGATGAAAGTCTGTATGGTTACTTAATAATTGTATGGCCTTAGGCTGGTTGCCTCTCCGTGCCCGTTTCCTGGTCAGTGAGATACTGAAGTGATAGAATGTGCCAGGCACTATCCTTTTGTACTTATATATTACTAATTTTCTCCATTTCCAGGGCTTGGAGAGAACCATCCGGGACAACTTTGGAGGTGGAAATACTGCCTGGGAGGAAGAGAAGTTGTCCAAATACAAAGACAGGTAAGGGACTAGAAGGGCGGGTTTTTATAGCTCATCTCCCAGTCTCTAATCTACTGGTAGGGGTCTAGAGCCTCTTAGGGAGTGCTTACTCATTCAACAAATATCACTGAATATCTATAGTACAGCAGTAAATAAGGCAAGCAAAATCCCATTTCCAAGTAGCTTACATTTGTGTAGAGGAGATACATAGTGAATAAGGAAATAAGTAATGTCATTAGGGTGGACTACAGAATGGTGGGAGGCATGGTGTTCAAGGTGTGACATTGAACAGTGACCTGAAGGGAAGAAGCAAGCTAAGTAACAATCAGGGAAGAGATGTGGACAGAGTGAGACTGAGCTTGGCGTGTTTGAGAAGTGGCTGAAATGGGGTGAGATCAGGTGAAAGCAGAGGCCCAGGCCTTGAAAGCCACAGAAAGGAGTTTAGATTTCATTCTGACTGTAGAGGGAAGCCATTGGGAGGTTTTAAGCACAGAAGTGGTGTGGTCTTATTTATACTTTTAAAGATTACTCACATGGCTGTGTAACAAGCAAACTATTAGAGGGCCAGGGTGGAGCAAGCAGGGAGACAGGCTGAGAGGCTGGCTAATGCATAGTCTAGGCAAGGAGATAGCAGGAGCTAGTGTGCTACCTAGTGGTAGTGAACAAGGTGAGAAGGGGTCAAATTCTGCATATATTTTGCAGTTAGACTGATAGGTCTTGATACAGACTTGTTATGTGGTATGAGAGAAATAAAAATAAAAGATACTTACTCGATTTCGGGCCTGAGCAAACTTTTTGAATTGTGAGGCTGTTTTCCGAAATGGGTAAAACTGAAGGAGAAGGGGTAGGGGTGGAGTGGAATTGGGTGGGTGTTCTCTTTGAGCATGTTGGGCTGAGATGTACATTGAACAGTCAAGTTGAGTTAGATTTAGATCAAGATGAGATTATATTGAGAGGAAAGTTCTGAGCCCTAGGCGCTGTAGAGTTTCAAAGTCAAATTGAGGAGAAGGAGTCAGCAAAAACTTGGAGTTAGACCTGATTGTCAGTTTTGACCCTTGGTATCTTTGGAAAGGTCTCTTCACCTCTCTAAGCTTCCGTTTTCTCATTTGTGAAATGGGGATATTAATACCTGCTTTACCTATTTCATAGGTCTGTGGTTAAAAATGAAACTGTTTGGTTTTATTATGTAACATTGGTCATTTTCCTTACCCTCAGCAGGCCTGTTTCTTTATTTGGGAGTGAAGGGATTGGCCAAAATAATCCTAAGGGCACTTTCAGCTTTTAATGGCTCCTGGTTTTCTTTCTTTCTCTTTTTAAATCACCTCCTCCTATATGCCAGGCACTGTTTCAGACTCTTTAAATATATAAAACAATATACATTATATGCACGTATATATTAGTTTTCTGTTGAGGTAGAATACATGACACATAAAATTTACATTAGAGACATTTTTAAAAAAGATTTTACTTATTCATTTCTAGAGAGAGGGGAAGGGAGGGAGAAAGAGAGGGAGAGAAACATTCATCAGTTGCCTCTTGTGTGCCCCTAACTAGAACCTGGCCCGCAACCCAGGCATGTGCCCTGATTGGAAATTGAACTATTGATCTTTTGGTTCCCAGGCCAGCATTCAACCCACTGAGCCTCATCAGCCAGGGCTAGAGACATTTTGTACATTCAGTGTTGTGCAAGCATTACCACTAGTTCCAGAACATTTTCATCATCCCAAAAGAAACTCCTTCTCCATTAAGCTGTCACTCCTTGTTCTCCCCTCTCCGTTCTTCCGTCCCCTCAGCCCCTGACAACCACTAATTTGCTTCCTGTCTCTATGGACTTGCTAATTCTATTGGAATCCTGCACTAATGTGGCCTTTTATGCCTGGTGTCTTTCACTCATCATAATGTTTTCAAAGTTCATCCATATTGTAGCATATATCAGCACTTCATTCCTTTTTAAGGCTTAATAATATTCTGTTGTGTGGATATACCACACTTTGTTTATGCATTCATTCGTCATTCGATGGATAGTTGGGTTGTTTCTACCTTTTGACTACTGTGAATAGGACTGTGATGAACATTTGCGAACCAGTTTTTGTTTGAACACCTGTTTTTCATTCTTTTGTGTGTAAATGCAGGAGTGCAATTACTGAGTCATATGGTGATTTCATGTTTAACTTATTGAGGGACTGCCATACTTTTCCACAGTGCCTGCACCATTTTTTGTTCTCGCCTGCAGTACAGGAGGGTTCCAATTTTTCTGCATCCTCGTTAACACTTGCTATATAATATAGTTCTAATTATATCCACCCAGCAAGGGTATGTATTTCATTACGCAGGAACTGAGGTGTTGCACAACAAACTTGTAGAGGAGGTATTGTCCCCATTTTACAAATGAGAAAACAGGTTCAAGAGAGGTTGACTTGCCCAAGGTCACATAACTAGATTTGAATTCAGGTCTGTGTGACCCTCAAAACTAGTGTCCCTTCCATTATGCCCTATGGCCTGTCCTTTGACACTGTCATGGCACGAGGAGTGGTGGGAGAGACCTTCAGGAGGGTGTGGGTGCAATGGAACGTGTTCCCACCACCGCCGCTCTGTCTGGCCAGTGAGACCCGCCTGGTAGAGGTGCTTGAGAACGTGTGCAGCAAGTCAGACTTCGAGTGCCACCGCCTGCTGGAGCTGAGTGAGGAGCTGGTGGAGAGCTGGTGGTTTCACAAGTGAGTGGTGTGGGGGCTTTCCTGGGGAGGGGGCCACAGGCAGGGCCTTGTGGTGAAGCAGGGGGTTGCATGCTAGGAGCTGTGACCTGTTTTGGCTCCTTCTTCCAAACCCAGATCTGCGAAGGACTTGCTGAGGGACCCAAGCTCTCACTCTGAGCTTCAGTTTACCCCTGTGCCAAATGAGGAAAGGGCGTTGGTCAGGTGGCCTTATGGGTCTTATACACAGGATGGGTTGTGTCACAGATTCTGTGGGAGGTCGGGGGATGGGCAACACCTCTGACACTGTCTGAGCCCTTCTTGCTGTCACTCCACCTCCCCACCTCAGGCAGCAGGAAGCCCCAGACCTCTTCCAGTGGCTCTGCTCAGATTCCCTGAAGCTCTGCTGCCCTTCAGGAACCTTCGGGCCCTCCTGCCTTCGTGAGTTATCCAAGTTCCTCTTGGGGGATGGGAGGGGACTGCTGAGGCCAAGACTCCAGTCCTGGTTCTGCCCCTAGCAGGCTGTGTGAGCTTAGGCTGCTCAGGTAACTCCTTGGGACCTTAGTTCTTATCTGCTTCACAGGGCTGGTGAGATGGGCCAAGATATAGAGCTAGACTGAGTCAGATGCGGCTGTGGTTTTTATCTTGAAAACCACAGAAATACAATGTATTTCTCAAATATAAGATAATACAAGAAATGCATTTCATCTTGTATTTGAGAAATGCCTCCACTTCCACCCCTCATTTCCCATGCCTGGATCAGACCAGGCTCCATCTCTAAGGCGGTCTTCCTAGGGCCCCAGGTGCTGTCCTGAAGCCCCAATGTCACCACCTTTTTCTACACACAGTCCTAAGTCAGGAGCTAAACTTACTACTAACCTCCTTTAGAAAGATCTCTCCAGAAGCTGCAGATAGTTAGTGACAAAGATGGTCAATTCAGCCTTTATAAAAGAAAATACTTATAAATAATCTAATTGTTCTATAATGGAGTAGTGATTAGGTAAATTTCATGCAATTTTATGACAAAATTTTATGTTGCCATTAAAATTAAGTTTTCTCCCCCCAGATGTTAATGTTTTCTATGTACAAGATTGTTTTTACACTCTCACCCGGTTTGGTGTCTGCCCACAGCCTGTCCTGGGGGCGCAGAGAAGCCCTGCGGTGGCTACGGGCATTGTGAAGGGGAAGGGACTCGAGGGGGCAGCGGGCACTGTGACTGCCAAGCCGGCTATGGGGGTGAGGCCTGTGGCCAGTGTGGCCTTGGCTACTTTGAGGCGGAGCGCAACGCCAGCCATCTGGTATGTTCGGGTAGGTAGCCCAAAGGCGAGGCTCTGGGCAAGGGATGATGGGGTGCCTGCCTGCCCTTCCTCATACTTCTCCCATTCTGCCCAGCTTGTTTTGGGCCCTGTGCCCGCTGCTCGGGACCCGAAGAATCAAACTGTTTACAGTGCAAGAAGGGGTGGGCCCTGCATCACCTCAAGTGTATAGGTGAGTGGGGCTGTGCCCTAGATCTTGGGAGGTGGGCAGGGGCTTGGGCTTGGTTTTCCATTAGTACTCACATCTCTGGGTGAAAATAGACCAACACAGCTCCATCTTTATGGAGACACTGGTTGGGAAGGCAGAACAGTGACCAGGCACTTAGAATATGGACTGATCTTTGTATACTGAGAGATGTCCCTGATCCAGCTTGGTGGTGTTAGGGAATCAAGAAAGGCTTCTTAGAAGACGTGTCACTTAGGCCAAGTTTGGAAAACTGAGGAAGGGTCAGCCAGAGGAATGAGGATACTGAACTTGGGTCAGGAAACCTCGGTTTGAGATTTCGTTTGGTATCAAACCTAGCCATTTATATGAGTGAAAGTAATGGTTAAGGTGCTGTAACAAAAAGATCCCCAAAGATTGTGGCTTAAAGAATATAGAGGTTTATTTTTAGCTTAAATCAGAGTCTCAAAGCAAGTGGTCCAGGCTGGCAGGGAAGCTCTACTTGTCACAATCTTTCAGGGACACAGATTCCTTCCTTCTTACTGTGCAGTCATCCCACTGGGTATTGTCTTTGTGGTTGAGGCTCAGTCACGGGCACCTCAACCTAGCACTCAGGAAATAAGAAAGGGAAGAAAATGCATGGATGAGTCCAAGCCCATTGTTTTAAAGCCAAGCTAAAAGTGGAACGCATCACTTCTGTTTACATCCTGTTGGCCAGAACTCAACCACAAGGCCATCCTGGGCTGCAAGGCAAATTAGAAAATGCAGTCTTTGCCTGGGCAGCCCAGAGTCCAGCTGCACCTCCACTCCCGTGTTGGTGGACAGCCTGCAGTTGCTGCCATACCATATGAGCCTGGCGAGTCCATTCCCCAGCAATCCTTGCCTCAACTTCCCTATTAGTGAACTAGGGATTGGAATTCCCCATCTTGTTCACCTCTCTACAGATATTGATGAGTGTGGCACAGAGCGAGCCAACTGTGGAGCTGACCAATTCTGTGTGAACACAGAGGGTTCCTATGAGTGCCGAGGTAAGTGTCCACCCCTGCAGAAGAGGGGACATGGGAAGTGTAGGAGCTGCTCCACTCCTGTTCTCCCCCAAACTTCTGCCTTCTCAGGCCCCAGAATCCTCCTGGGCCTAGGGGCATCTATCAGCCTTCTCTCTCTTCTCTCTTCTCCAGACTGTGCCAAGGCCTGCCTGGGCTGCATGGGGGCAGGGCCTGGCCGCTGTAAGAAGTGTAGCCCTGGCTACCAGCAGGTGGGCTCCAAGTGTCTCGGTGAGTCTCCTGCCAATGGGCCATAGGTATCTTGGAGTGTCTTGCCACCATGAATTGAGAGGGCCTGGAACAAGGACAGGGTGGGGGAAGGAAGGGTGGAATGTTACCTGGGCAAGAGCAGAAGGGAGTGTCAGGATGTGAGAGACCAAGTCAGGAGTGCTGCATGTGGGACCCTGGCAGCCTGAGCTCTGATCCCTCCTCACCCTTCCTCAAGATGTGGACGAGTGTGACACAGAGGTATGTCCTGGAGAGAACGAGCGATGTGAGAACACCGAGGGCAGTTACCGTTGTGTCTGTGCCGAGGGCTACAAACAGATCGAGGGCATCTGTGTGAAGGAGCACATCCCAGGCAAGTTCCAACCTGGCCCCCAGCAAACCTTCTCCAGGCAGTTGCAGGCTCTGCTCCCCGCCCCTCCACTCTCCAGCCCCTATACGGTTGCATTGAGACCCTAAGCCTACATCTGATCTCCAGAGTAGCTTTTTGTGACCTCGCACCTCCCTAGGATAAAAGAAAATTGGACTTGCCATCAAGTCACTCTGCCTCCCCAAGCCTCTTTCCTCATCTAGCCAATGGGGCCAGTCCTAGCCCTGGTCTACTGAGAGTGATTGTAGGCCACGGTGATGACAGTAGTGATCGCTTCCATAGTTCTTACCCATGTGACATACTGTTCCAAGCATGTTGCACGTATTAACTTACTTTACCCCTAAAAGAAATCCAATGCTGTATGTATCCTTCTCGTCCCCATTTTACATAATGGAAACTGGGATGCAGAGAAATGAAGCACCTTGCCCAGGGCCACATGGTAAGCAGGCTGCAGAGCTGGGTCGAATCCAGGCAGGTTGGCTCTGGAGCTGCGCTGGTATAACACACGCTGTCGCAGCTCACTCACCACATGGCCTTGGGCAAACCTCTTCACCTCTTTGAGCCTCAGTTTCCCTTTTAGTGAGGCAGGGATAATTACTGCCCCACTTAAGAGTTGTTCTCAGCAGCAAAGGACATTGTGTGCTGGCATGCCCAGCAGGCATGTGGCAGCGAGGACTGCGTGTGTGGGAGACTCCAGCCATCGGGGAGGAGTGACAGGTGCTTCTCTTATTCCCCGCAGAGCCAGCGGGCTTTTTCTCAGAGATGACAGAGGACGAGCTGGTGGTGCTGCAGCAGATGTTCTTTGGTGTCATCATCTGTGCACTGGCCACGCTGGCTGCCAAGGGCGACTTGGTCTTCACCGCCATCTTCATTGGGGCTGTGGCGGCCATGACTGGCTACTGGTTGTCAGAGCGCAGTGACCGCGTGCTGGAAGGCTTCATCAAGGGCAGATAATCTCAGCCACACCTCCAGGATCTCCTCCCACCCAGGCTGCCCCAAGAAGTCAGGCCTCTCTCCTGCCTGGACACTTGAGGCAGCTTGCATTATTTTTGAGAATGGGATAAGCACCCCCTACCCACCTAGGGAGCAGCCCAAGCACCCAGGCCTGGGCAGGTGAAGCCCTTGGGGTAAGGAAGTATCCCTAAATGTGGGTGCCATAAGATCTTGGCCTTGTGGGGACCAGGCAGGCTTCACAATGTGTGCGGATCTTTTAAAGTGTCTCCTTATGGTGGCTGCTAGTGAGCTTTGGCCTCTGCCCAGGATAAGAGGGGAGGTGGGTCCCTGCAGAGATGGGCCCATCACACTCCCCTCCTGCCAGCTGCATGCTGCCAGCTCCTGTTTGGTATTCACCCAACCACCCCTCAACCACTGATTTATTTATTCATCTCAGGAAATAAAGGTCTTGGAAAATGGAGAAACTTAAGTCTTACTACCTGCTCCTCACCCACCATGGGTTGGTCTAAGCTACTGAGAGCCCAACCCTGCCCTTGGGGAAGTTCTCTAAAACCCTGGGAAATTGAGGGCTACCCTGGTGAAGGGGTAGAGGAAGGAGAGAGGAGAGGCTTGGCCCTGAAGTAGTGTTAGGAGAAGGGATGGAGGACGCAACCTTAGGGGTGGAAATTTCTGGATTCAGTACTAGCTGTTATTTGGGCCAAAGGACCCTGGAAAAATGACTTTCATCTCTGAACTTCACTCTTCTCATCTATAAGATTGGCATGATAATGCTTTCCACTCAGGCTTATTATGATAATTAAGTGTGATGAAAGTGCAGAGCTGAAGACTGTACAACAAATAGATGTTCAATAAAATATTGGTAGCCTTACTTCTAAAGCTGCTAAGGGTCCAGTGCCCTTTCTTTTGGCAGTCCCCCTGTCCGGAACACATACTGGACTTGGAATTACTGGGGGCGGGGTGGGGTGGGGGGCTCCTACCTCTCCTCTGAACAGGATCCTGGCGTGGCCAGAGGGAGGCATGAGCCAAGTCCTAAGGGTTTATTTCTTTGGCACAAAGAGGACAGTCAATCTAGACAAGCGAGCCTCATCCCTCCACACTGGGGAGTCTGGAGGGGTGTTTATGGCACCTGAAGCCCATTCCCCATACCTAAATCCATGCATACCCACCCTGTATTCCGCGTAAGTCAGCCTCTGTGCAAAATACTTGCTGGAAAAAAATAGAGATATTTAAAAAACAAAAAAACAGGGGAGGAGGTGGGTGGGTTCACTTCTGGCTGTCTCCGAGGGTACAATCAGGTTGAGGACCGGGATGCCAGATTTTCAAATGCTCAACTGTCCCAGTCAGCCATGCCATTCAGCCACCGGCCACTGGGGGTCGGGCCTTGGTCCTGCAGCAGCGTTGGGCCGTCTCAGAGCTCAATGGTATCACTGGAGGCGCTGCGGGAGTCCCCCGGCTTGCAGTGAGGCTGGAACTCACTCAAGGGTTCCTCGTGCCGGGTGGCAGCAGGAGCAGGGGCAGGTAGTAGTTGCACGGTGCTGGGCAGCTCATCCAGGGGCAGACTGTCCACCGACGACAACCCATGGCGCCACGGGTTCCAGCTGATTTTGAGCGAGCCCCGGGAGAAACTGTCCATGGAGCTGCCAGAAGCCACCCGCTCAGGCTCGTCCACCACGTGTGGTGGGACCAGCCCGTGCACGCGTACGTCGCTGAGCGACCGGCAGCGGCTACGGACGAGCGACGAGCCCGCGCCTTCGAGCTCGGCGTCGGGGTGGCTGCCGCGGCGGGGCCGCAGTGTGCCCCCAGGTGGAGGGGAGACCAAGCCTCGCAGGCCGCAGCGTCGGAACACGCTGTCTCGCACCAAGTGCTCTCGGAAGAGCGCGGCGTCGATGCTGCGACTCAGGTTGATAGGCGAAGGCGGTCTCAGGTCCAGCTCACTGATAGAAGGTGCGGGCCCCACGCTGCTGCCGGAAAGTCCCTGGCCACCCTGTAGACCGCAGCCCAACGACGCAGCGGAGCCCCAGGCGCCTGAAGTGGGCGTGGCAGGCGGCGCTCCCTCCGCGGGGTTGCGAATGAGGCTCTTGCTGATGTCCAGGCTGCCTGCACCGACGCTACTGTGCCCCGCATAGCAGTTGTTGGGTCGCTCCGGCACCTCGCTTTTGCCCGAGGGCGCGGGACACGCCAGGCGCAGCAGCTTAGCCCAGCACGCATGCTCCGTGGGCGGCCTGGGCCGCGCAGCGGCTACAGCAGCCAGCGCCAAGGTAAGTGCCCATGTCAGTTCCAGCAGGCGTAACCAGAAATGAACTCCCCACCAGGCCCATGAGAAGCGACTCACGCGGCCTGGGCCGGGGTACAGCCAGAGCGCAGCCGCCAGCTGTAAGCCGCTGGCCAGCAGCCCCAGTGCGCCCGCTACTGCCAGAAGTCGCGGGCCCGGGCTGGCGTCCCAGCCCCGCGGCCCATCAAGCAGGCGGCGACGGCACAGGCAGAGGGTGCCCAGGGCCACCGCTGCGCCCCAGGCGCAGGAGAAGCCCTGAGCCAGGAGGTTGAGTGCCGGCCTCGCCGACTGCAAGTCTGTAACGAGTAACCCCACGCAGTGCGCCAACGCCACTACTCCCAACAGAAGCGGGTTCTGCAGCTGCTGTGGCAGCCCGGCACCAAGGCCGAGCAGGGTCAGGGCGGCCAGCGCAGTGAGCAGCAAGGGGAAAGGTAAGTTGTAGAGCACCAGGCCGGCGCGTAAACCCAGCCGCGCCTGCGAGCCGTATGGGTCCGCAAGCATGTAGGCAGATCGCAGCCCCGATGCTAGGAGCACCAGCACTGCGGCCACCAGCGCCAGCCAGGACCCCGCAGGGGCGGCTGCCAGAGAGGCCATTGCCAGCAACGCTGGCAGCAGAAAGAGCACCCCCACCCCGTATACGTGTAGCTCCCAGGAAAAGCTCAGTACCCTCCGTAGGGGACCCCAGCGCAGGGGGGGTGCGGTGGCGTTGGCCGGAGGGCTAGAGGCTGGGGCTGATGCCATGGAGCTGGCTGAGGGCTCCGGAGGGGGTGGCTGTCCCAGGGCACGCTGCGTGGTGACCCGAATGAGGCCCCGGCGTGACGTCGAGGGGGCCTGGACTGGGGGTGCTGGGGGATGGCTTTGGGGGCGCCCGGGCCACTCCTCGGCTTCATCTGCAATAATAACAATATTAAAATAGCCCTTTGTGAAGTGCTTTTGATTTTCCATTATTCCCTAGTGTGGTGGGCAAGTTATTTAACTTTTCCAAGCACATCTGTACAATGGGGATGGGGTAAGATTGAATGTTTAGCATAGTGCCCAGCACCCAATAAGTGTTAAATGGATGTGAGCTATCATTTTTATTAATACTGTATCAGCAGTTCTCAATATGGATTGCATATTAGAATCACCTGGAGACCAACTGAATCAGAATTCCGTGGGAAATTTTTAAAAGCTCCTTGGGTGGCTTTTTAAGCACTGGCCCCGGTGTCTCAGTTGGTTGGAGCATCCTTCTGTGAAACAAACGGCTGTGGGTTCTACCCCCAGTCAGGTCACATACCTCGGTTGTGGGTTCCATCCCCAGTGGGGGCGCATTCTGGAGGCAACTGATCAATGTTTATTTCTCACATGTCTCTCACTCTCTCTCCCTCCCCCCACCTTCCTCCCTCTCTAAAATCAATAAACATATCCTTGGGTTACGATTAAAATAAATAAGTTAAAAAGCTCCCCGGGTGATATTCCAGAGTTGGAGAATCACTGCACAATACATCCATGTTACATCCAGGAACATCCAGGAACATTCTAGCCCCTAAAGGTCAAATGACTGTTCCCAGAGTACCCAGTGTTGATTTATTATCCCAAGTTGTTTGAAGGAGTCCTAGTCAGTTTCTTCGAGGAGATGTTTGTCCTTATTCACTCCCCTCCCTCCCACATGGACCTCACATATTCCTAGTTATTAGACAGAGTACCCACTCTCCCCAAACCCCCAGCCATGCCCTCACCTGGCTGCAGGGCCCCCACAGGGCTCTCTGTTTGGTTTGCAGTTGGGCCAGGTCCCAATGGGCCAGGGATGAGGGACTTGGGGGTACCTGGGGCTTCCACCGCTCCTCTCACCCGCTGGGGAGAGATGGGGTCTGCTCCATTCATTGCTGCTATCTCTGAAATGACAAAAGCAGTCATCACTTTGCAGACCCTCCAGAATGAGGGAAATGAGATTCAAGAGACCAGAGGGCACACAGAAATTGGAGCATCCAATCGTCACGGAACACTGTCCCTCCCAGCCCTGCTTAGCACCTCACTTTGGTACCCACCTGGCTTAGGCTGCCCATCAGAAGTCTCTGAGGCTGGAGGACCTGAAGGCTGGGGTCCTGGTGAGCCCTGAACATCAAGGAAGTCAGCCTGCTTCGATGAGGGACTTGGAAAACTGACTGCCCAGGTCTCCCCACCTCCAGCCTTCTTGGGGGGCTCAGCTGGCAGCTTCTTGGCAGGAGGAGTGCTTCTGGCCAATGCTAGGTCTGGCTGGAACCCAGGCTCCTGAGTGGATGCCACCTCAACTGGGGATACTGAGCCAACCTCAGAGGCTACTTGATCCTGCTGGGTGAAGAGGGGACCTTGAGCTGCCTCCAGGAACTTTTCCTCACCCTCACCCTGTTCTTCCAGCACCGGCCTCCTGACAGTGCCTGGGTGGGGTGCAAGAGTGTGGGGAGGACCCTGGTGGGCTGAGGGGAATGTCTCTGAGAGCCTGGTCTTGACTTTGGCAACCAGACCATCATCTCTAAGTGGTCGCTGTCCCACTTGGCCTCCAGGCTTCCCTGAGGAGGGAGGAACTGTGGCTACCCTGAGTTGGAGTCTGGGAGTTGTGGTGGTGAAAGTGAGATGGGGGAGCCCCACAGGATGGGGTGCTGGTACATCTTGCTCCAGAGGTTCCTGTGAGTCAGGAGGTCCTGTCCAGCCCTGAGAACTTGGCCCTTGAGCCACTTGGAAGTCATCAGTTACTGGGAGTCCTTCTCTCTGAGCTCCCTGGGCTGCTTTAGGTCCATGCAGCGCAGGGCCAAGGGGAGTGTCTTCGATCCTCTCAGGTACCTCCTCAGCACGCATTTGGGGGACACTGAAGTTCCAAGGGCTCTCATCTCTGGGCTTCTCCCAGAGGAAGTCGAAGGCTTTGGGCTCTGTGCCAATAGGGGCCTTGGGATGGGCTCCTGGGATCAGGTGTGGTGCCAAGTCCTTCTGTGGCCTGGGAAGGCCCCTTCCCAGAGCAGGGCCAGCCCCCAGGGACAGCAGCAGCAGTAGCTGCAGGAGGCCACGTACATGGCACCACAGGCTGGGGGCCATGGTCCACTCTGATGCCTGGCCCTAGAACCCTCAACTTCCACTCCTCACTGGATAAGCCTAAAAAAAAAAAGGAGAGGGGGAATGACATGTGAGGGTTAGGGACATGTGGCTACCCCAAGGGGGCTGGTGGAAAAGAATGAAGAGCAACATGAGGCAGGCCCCTCCGCCCCCACACATTTCTCCCCTTCCTGATCAATCTCTGTGCTGTCCAGAGTGACCTTTTAAAACTGCAACTCTGGTCACGCCACTTGCCCTGCTTTAAAAACTTCAGTGGCTTCCCAGCACCCTCAGGAGAGAATTAAGACCCTTTCCTGGCCTTCCAAGGCCACACCTGGTAGCTCACCTCTCCTTCAATACCTACAGGACTGCCTGACAGCCCAGGCCTTCGCTCTTGTCATTCCCTCTGCCTGGAATGCTCTCTTCTTCTCCTTCACTTGCTGAAATCCTATTCTTGAAGTCCCAGCTCAAATATCAGAGAGCTGGAGAGGGAGGGGAACAGGCCCCTGCCTTTGAGGAGGGGCCTGGGTTTGAATCCCAGCTTTGCCAGTTCTGGGTGAGTTACTTTACCGCTTTGCATCAGGGTTTCCTCATTCATAAAAATAGGTATAATAAGAGTACCTAACTTTAAAGGGCTCCTATAAGACTTACATAACAAAACAAAATGGCCCAGGCCTACAGTAGGAGCCTAAGTATTAGAGCCCTTTTACTTTTCCCTTTGTCCAGAAAGCTTTCTTTCCCACCAGCCCCCTTAACTATTTCAACAAATAACTGGAGCATATAGTATGGGCCAGGGTCTGGGGATAAAGCAGTGAACAGGATCGGCAGGATTCCTGCTCTCGTGGAGCTGGCATTCTAGGTAAGGGACAGACAATGAATGATGTTCAATAAAGTGAGCTATGGCGAAAAGAAAATAGGATTAAGAGATAGAGGGGTGGGGACTGTTTTACACAGGGGGTGCCAGGACAGCCTCTCTGAGGTGACATGTAAGCTAACTGCTGAATGAGAAGAAGGAGCCAGCCATTTGAAGGTAAGGAGGAAAAGCACTTGGGAGAAGGAACAGAAAGTGCAAAGGCCCTGGTACAGGAATGAGTTAGGAGAGTTCAAGAAATAAGAAGGCTACTGTGGCCGGAGCTCAGGAAATGAAGGAGAAAGTGGCAGGGGGAGATGAAGTCAGGAAGGCAGGGCTACACCACAAGGGGACTGGTAAGCCCTGGTAGGCACCTGGATTTTATTGGGTCATAGGAAGCCAGTGGAGATGTTTCACAGTCTCATAAATGTTTTAAAGGGGGGAAAGAGGCCAGTGCAGAAAGACAGGTAAGATATGACAATGGCTCGTTTCAGCTTAGACATTTCTTTCTCCGACACTCGCCTCTACCACTTCCCATCTTCCTGGTCACACAATGTATCTCCTGTCTCCCACAGGCCTGGGGCTTCTCAAGGGCTGCACCTGCATCTTCCATGTCTTGTGTCCAGCCCCCCAGGATATGACTGGCCCCAGTTATATATACCCTAAAAGTTCCTCTTCCTGAGAGTCCCTAGCTGAGCCAGGGAGGCAGGAAGGACCCCACAGCCAGAGGAGGGGAGGATAGTAACTGAGAGCCCAGGCCTGGGTGTGTTTAGGGACAGAGGCCCTGCTCCTTTTCCCTGGGAAACAGCTGTGCCCAGATCTCCCTGGCTCTTAACTCTTGGTGGTCCACAGACACCTTGAGAAGTCAATGGAAATTCCAAGCTCTCTCACCAGAAAAATGCCCAGGTTCACCCACGCTCTGTTCCTGGCCCAGGCTAGGTGCAGGGGAGCCAAAGAGAAGCCTCTGTTCCAGTGTCAGGAGTAGGGGCAAGACGAGGGGGACTGACTGAAAGGTCCCTAACACAGGCACTGGTTAATAATAATACTCCCGTATTGAGCTCTCACCCAGTTAGGTGCCTGTGCTAAGCTTAGCCGCATGCCCCTCCACCTCATCCAACCCTCCCAACACAAGCAGGTGTGTGGCTATACTCATTTCACAGAGGAAGCAATTGAGGTTCAGAGAGGTTGAGTAACTCACCCCAGGTCACACAGCCATGCTAGGGGTTGTGAAACCCGCCAGTGGTTCATTTTGCACAGGAGGAGACAGCTGAGTTGGGCCTTCAATGATAAGCATATGCGATCTGCTCACCACCCCCAATCCAAGAGATGTGGGCATCTGTGGACAAGTAAGGGGCTGCCCAGCACTGGGTTCCAGCTGCTGGAGAGATTTGGAGGAGGGGCGGGGAGGCGGTAATCTCCCTGCTTCAGGGACAGGGGAGAGGCCAGTTCGAGGGCAGCGCAGGGCAGCCTCCGGGAGCTGGCCCATCTCAGGTTACCTCTTTTCCTCCTCTCCTCTGGCTCCGCGCCTTCCCGCAGTGTCCCGGGTGGGGGTGGGTTCTGGTGCAGGCTCTGCTGCTCACGCCCGAAATGGGGGCTGCAGGCCATGCTCCCTGCCTGGGCCCCGCCATTGCCCCCTCCCTCTGCCAGCTCCCTACCTGGGTGTCGCGTAGGCAGCCCCCGCGTTCACCTTGCGCGTGTCCCAGCAGCGCTGCCGAGCCGCATCCTCCGAGATGCTCAGACTTGGCCAACAGAGCCCGGCGCTGCCGATCGCCGAGCCCGCCCACAGGACCGGCATCCTCACTTAACCCTTTCCCCTTAGGGATGGATTCTTCTTCCACTCCGGACCTCCCCATTCTCTGTGATTCTCAGGGCTAAGAGGGGACCGAAGTCTCCTCCGTGGGATGTGGAAATCCCTTCCATAGGCGTCTCTCAAAATGAGGCAGCCAATCTCCGTTTGCATGCCTCAGGGAACGGGGAACTCACTCCCTTTATTCTCTATGCTCATATCCTCATAGGGATACATACATACCTATAGGTAAATTCTACCTACAGCTTGATGTGTATCCTTCATATCTTTCCCAATACACAGTTACATATACATTTTAAATAGAAATGAGATCATACTATACATATTGTTCTGTAACTTGCCTTTCCCCCTTCACTTTGCAATAAATCCTGGCACATTTTCCGCTTAAATTTCTACAGATCCATCTCATTTCTTGTATCTGCTGTTGAGAATTGCAGCATATGGTCAGCCTGTAATTTTTATTCCTAGATATGTAGGTTGTTAATAGCCTTTTGCTAGCAAGAATAATGAGGCAGGGACCGAATATTGCACAGATATCTTTAAGCACATGTACTAGTGTATCTACCAGATAATTTCCTACCTGAGTCATGGTTAGATCTCTGGGTCCGCACATTTTCATTTCTGATAGATACCGTCAAAATGCGCCTTGTCCCTCTTTGGACAGCTCCTGATATACTAAATACCCATTATACTAATAGACTGATCTGTCCTGATGTACTAAATATCTCTTAATGTGTCAATACCTTAAGAGAAATCCACACAAAGAATACATGTGGTCATTAAATATGATATAGAATCTTTAATGCCATGGAGAAGTTCCCAGGGTAGATTGTTGTTAATTGTTTTAAGTATCAGTCATTTGAACTATAAAAATAATATACTCTGATTGTCCCAATTCAAGCAACACAGAAACATCAAAAAACGTGTTAACTGTCTTACCCTTGGCCTCTCCCACTCTGCCCCCCAAATGTACCCACTGTTAACATCATACTGTTTCCTTTGCTTATGGAAACATACACACCTATGTGCGTGCATCTCTTCTTACAAAAGTGGAATCATACTACCCATATTATTCTATAGCTTTGTTTTGCCCCAGGCAATATATGTGAAAAGATTTTGAAGGCAATACATATGAGTTCCACCTTTTTCTTCCATCGGGCTGCACAGTAGTGCATGGTCGTATGCACTCTCATTTCCCCAGACATTCCCAGTATTCTCCTGCTGGTGGGTAACCGGGTGGTTTGCAAGGGTTCGTCTACTAGAAACAATACTCGTTAAACATCCTCACACACGTCTTTCCATGCTGACACTCTAAATTTTCTCAGATAATTATTTGTATGATCCCATTTTTGTTAATATCTGCCTGTCGATGTATCTTATCCCTAAATGTCAGAAAGTAAATAGGGGTTGGTGTGATTTTTTACCTAATTTTGCTTTTCTGTTTACCAATATTCTATCCTCTAAAAATAAATAAATAAAATCTTAAAAAAAAAAAAAAGAAAGACATTTTTTCTAGGAGTGAGCTGAACTCTGCCTCCCAGGGCTTTCCTACCTCTGGCTCTCACAGAAAAGCCGCTCGGGGACCAGTGGTGTCTGGTATGGTGTGTGGTTTGAAGAGTGTTGGGTCTCCACTATCTGGTAATCGTGGAGCTGGAATCCAGCTTTTCTGACACTAGGAGAGGGTTCCGGCTTTTCCCATTTCACCATATCATCTGACCAATTTTACTGTTTTCCTTGTGGGAAGCTCTTCAGAATTGTAAAGATATCTCTCATTTCTTTAGAATTTCTCCCTCCAGATCAAACATTCCCTGTTCTTTCAGCCTCTCCTCAAAAGACAGTATTCTGGGCTCTCACCATGGTACTTTTTGCCTCACCAGGTCAACAATGTCCCCTTAAAGTATGACTCTTGGAATTGAACCCAGTTGGGAATAAAGCTGAACTTTCACCTTTTCTTTCCTGGATTCTACTCCTCCATTACTATGGCCTCACACCAAATTAATGTTTCTGGCATCCACATCGCTTTGTTGCCCATTATTGATCTAGTAGCTTTTCCACATTTCTTTGGGCAGTTGGTTTCTTTTCTTTTTTAAAAAAATATATTTTCTTTTTTTAAGTATTTTTTATTTAATATTCTATTACAGTTTTCCCAATGTTCTCCCCTTTATCCCTCCTCCACCTTGCCCCCCCCAACCCTCCCGCATTCCCTCTCCTCTTAGTTCATGTCCATGGGTTGTACATGTAAGTTCTTTGGGTCCACTGTTTCCTATACCATTTTTATCTCTCCCCGTCTATTTTATGCCTACTAATTACGCTTCCTCTTCCCTGAACATTTTCCCCCTATTCCTCCCTTCTCCCACTGAATTCCCTCCGTATGATGTCCACTTCTTTGATTCTGTTCCTGTTCCAGTTTTTGCTTAGTTTTTGTTTTCGTTGTTTTTTCTTTTCTTTTAGGTTCATTTGTTGATAGTTGTGAGTTTGTTGTCGGTGCAGTTGGTTTCTTGACCCTTGTTGTAAGTCTACATTTTTTTAATGATTATCTTGTTGGATCTAGCCCATCATTCTGATCTTGTTGGAAGTTATCTGGATCCTGGTTCTGTGTATAGTAGACAATTAGCATTTTAGGGAATTATCCAAGATCTATTTGTCTTCCTGACAGCATCCTAATTTCCTTGGGGGGAACTATGTCTTTTCCCCCTGTGGGCAATCCTGGTAGGAGGAGAGTTCTGGGGGCCCATGACAGAAGCTAAGGGGTATAGATCCTTTCTCTTGGTGCCTCCTGTGACCTCTCTGGTGAGCCTTCTTTCAGGGTGTCAAGATTCCCTCAGCAGGCTCAGAGCTGGCCTGGTTCTCTTCCTCAGTTTCACCCCATTCGTGTCCCTACAAAGTCTCCCCGACATAACAGTGCCCAACCCCCGAATCCAGGCAGCATCATCCTGCTGCTCCCTGGCTCCCTCTTCGGAGCCAGGAGCCCCAATCCCATTGTGTTTCCAAACCATCAATTGGTAGGGGTTTTAAGATTCCAGACAAAAGCAAGAGAGATTATGTTTCCTTTGGCCGGAAGACAAGATGAAGGTGATCTTACAGAAAGAGTAGACTGGCTGGGGGTGCAGGTAAATGCAGCAGGAACATGGAGTGGCAGGTATGGGTGGGAAGTATCTTGGCTCCAAAAGGAGCTTCCAGCATCATCCTGGAGACTCTGGGACAGAGGATGGCTGGGACATGATTCCAAGTATATGGGGGATGGTCAATATCTCCATTTACCAAGCATTCAGTCAGCCAGGAGCTATGCTACCTACCTTACATGCATTATTCTTTTTATTATTATTATTATTGTTCAAGTACAATTGTCTCCATTTTCAGCATTATTCTTTTTAAGTCATCACAGCCCTACATATTATTATGCTCTCCTTTTTACACCTAACAAGGTGAAGCTCAGAGAGTTTAAGTAATTTGTTCAAGGTCACACAGCAAATAAGGGGCCAAGCTATAAGTCCGACTTTAGAGCCAGTGCCTTTAATGGTGATGACACCACCCTGCCTCAGAAAGAGGAGAAAGGGGAGACGAAAACCCCAGGCCGCCCAGGTGGCACCTGCTGTGTTAGGAGTATGAGTCTATGAAAACAGACTTCCAACTTGGAGCTGTGTTGGAGGAACTTCAACAGTGTTGGGAGTTGTTGGGAGCTCCCTCCCAAAAGTACCTTGGAAGCTCCCAAAGAAAGGGAGAGAGAAGGAAAAGGCAAAGGTGACATGGCTGGCAGTGATGAGTCTCCTGCTTAGACAATGCCCAGGACAGTTGGCTGACATTTTGTTCTTGGCTGGTGGATCTGGAGTAAACAAAGCAACAAAAGGCTGAACAGGTAGGAGACGTGCAGCCTGGAGAACCTTCTCTGTGCTGTGCCCCTCTCCTCAACTCTGAGGGCTTGGAGAGTCACCTTTCTTCACTAAACGGGCCAAATTAAGCCTCAAGGATTCCTGGAGTCTTAACTCATTCTTTCTTAGATTTTAGCCTCCTTGGATACCAGCTAAATAAACCTAAACTTTTAAAAAAGAATTTTTTTGTTAATAAATTTGATAATCTTGTACATACTTTGAAATTAGCAGCTTCTATTCCATTCCCCCTCACTTTGAATTCCTTCCAATTCTTTCTGGTATTTCTGATGATTTCTTCTGGTTTTGTGTCTATTTTGTAATGGTATTTTTTTCAGTTTAAAATTTCATCTACTGACTACTACTAATGATATGAAGATTGAGCTCTTGTATCATTTTCCATCTTTTCCTATACCTCTTTTGTTTATTCTGCATTTATAATACTAGAACTGCAAAACAATTACTCAAACTGATTAAACAAACATTCAATTAGTATTCAAGAAATGTACTGTAATTATAATTCTTTTGATAGACAGTCTGTTTTTCCTGAGGTATTACTTTTTTTTTTAATTCTGTAATATATTTTATTCCCATCCCTCTCCCCTTTGACACCCATCCATCAGCTTATTCTCCATGTCTCTGGGCCTGTTACTATTTTGTTTTGTTTTGCTTTTTGAGGGGGTCCACATGTAAGTAAAATCATACATTTTTTTGTCTTTCTCTGTCTGATTTATTTTACTTAGCATAATACTCTGTAGGTCCTTCCAGGTTGTCACAAATGGCAGGATTTCGTTCTTTCTTTTTTAAGATTTTATTTAGTTATTTTTAGAGAGAGGGGAAAGGAGGGAGAAAGAGGTAGAGAAACATCAATGTATGGTTGTCTCTTGCATGCTTCCTACTGGGGACCTGGCCCGAAACCCAGGCATGTGCTCTGACTGGGAATCAAACTGGTGACCCTTTGGTTTGCAGGCCAGCACTCAATCCACTGAGCCACATCAGGCAGGGCAAGATTTCATTCTGTTTTATTGCTGAATAATATTCCATTGTGTGTTTGTATCTTCTCCCATTCAGTAGGCTGTCTTCATTTTGTTGATTATTTCCTTCGCTGTGCAAAACCTTTTTAATTTGATATAGTCCTATTTGTTTTTTTTTTCTTTTGTTTCCCTTGCCCAAGAAGACATAGCCAAAAAAAATATATTGCTTGCTAAGAGCAATGTCAAAGAGTTTACAGCCCATGTTTTCTTCTAGGACTTTTATAGCTTCAGGTCTTATACTTAAGTCTTTAATCCATTTTGAGTTTATTTTTGTATCTGATGTAATAAAGTGGTCCAATTTAATTTTTTTGCATGTATCTGTTCAGTTTTTCTAACATCACTTAATGAAGAGATTGTTTTTACCCCATTGTATACCCTTGCCTCTTTTGTCATAAATTAATTGGCCATATAAGTGAGGTTGTATTTCTGGGGTCTCTATTCTATTCCATTGATCTATATATCATTTTTAACAATACCATACCTTTATGATTAGTGTTGCTTTGTAGAGTAATTTGATACCAGGGAGCATGATACCTCCCGTTTAGTTCCTTTTCAAAATTCCTTTGGCTGTATAGGGGCTTTTGTGGTTCCATATAAATTTTAGTATTAATTGTTTTAATTTTTTTTTAGTATTAATTGTTTTAATTCTGAGAAGAATGCCATTGACGTTTTAATAGGGAATGCATTAAATCTATATATCGCTTTAGGTAGTAAGGACATTTTAACAATATTAATTCTTCCAATCCATGAGCGAGGTATATCTTCAATTTCTTTCTTCAGTGTCTTGCAGTTTTCAAACTACAGGTCTTTCACCTCTTTGATTAAGTGCATTCCTAGGTATTTTATGCTTTTTTTAAAAACAAGATTTATTTATTTTCAGACAGGAAGGGAGGGAGAAAGAGAGGGAGTGAAACATCAATGTGTGAATGAAACATCAGTTGGTTGCCTCTTTCATGCCAACTGGGGACCTGGCCCACAACCCAGGTAGGTGTTCTAACAGGGAATTGAACTGGCGACTTTTTGGTTCACAGGCCGGTGCTTAATCCACTGAACCACACCATTCAGGGCCATTTTATGCTTTTTGATGCAGTTGTAAATGGGATTGTTTTCTTTTTTAAAAAATATATTTATTGATTATGCTATTACAGTTGTCCCATTTTCTCCCCTTCACTCCCCTCCATCCTGCTCACCCCCTCCCACCCACATTCCCCCCCTATAGTTCATGTCCATGGGTCCTACTTATAAGTTCTTTGGCTTCTACATTTCCTACACTATTCTTACCCTCCCCCTGTCTATTTTCCACCTATCATTTATGCTACTTATTCTCTGTACCTTTCCCCCTCTCTTCCCCTCCCACTCCCCTGTTGATAACCCTCCATGTGATCTCCATTTCTGTGGTTCTGTTCCTGTTCTAGTTGTTTGCTTAGTTTGCTTTTGTTTTGGTTTTAGGTGTGGTTGTTAATAACTGTGAGTTTGCTGTCATTTTTACTGTTCATATTTTTTATCTTCTTTTTCTTAGATAAATCCCTTTAACATTTCATATAAGAAGGGCTTGGTGATGATGAACTCCTTTAACTCGACTTTATCTGAGAAGCACTTTATCTGCCCTTTCATTCTAAATGATAGCTTTGCTGGATACAGTAATCTTGGATGTAGGTCCTTGCTTTTCATGACTTGGAGTACTTCTTTCCAGCCCCTTCTTGCCTGTAAGGTCTCTTTTGAGAAATCAGCTGACAGTCTTATGGGAACTCCTTTGTAGGTAACTGTCTCCTTTTCTCTTGCTGCTTCTAAGATTCTCTCCTTCTGTTTCATCTTGGCTAATGTAATTATGATGTGCCTTGGTGTGTTCCTCCTTGGGTCCAGCTTCTTTGGGACTCTCTGAGCTTCCTGGACTTCCTGGAAGTCTATTTCCTTTGCCAGATGAGGGAAGTTCTCCTTCATTATTTGTTCAAATAAGTTTTCAATTTTTTGTTCTTCCTCTTCTCCTTCTGTCACCGCTATAATTCGGATGTTGGAACGTTTCAAGATGTCCTAAAGGGTTCCTAAGCCTCTCCTCATTTTTTTAAATTCTTGTTTCTTCATTCTTTTCTGATTGGATGTTTCTTTCTTCCTTCTGGTCCACACCGTTGATTTGAGTCCCAGTTTCCTTCTCATCACTATTGGTTCCCTGTACATTTTCCTTTGTCTCTCTTAGCATAGCCTTTATTTTTTTCATCCTAATTTATGACCCAATTCAACCAATTCTGTGAGCATCCTGATTACCAGTGTTTTGAACTGTGCATCTGATAGGTTGGCTATCTGTTCGCTGCTTAGTTGAATTATTTCTGGGGCTTTGATCTGTTCTTTCATTTGGGCCTTTTTTTTTTTGTCTTGTCACACCTGTTATGTAAAGGGGCGGAGCCTTAGGTGTTCACCAGGGCTGGGTAACGCTGGTGGCTGCACTGTGATGCTCTATGTGGGGGAGGGGTCTGATAGGGAGCAATGGCGCCTGCTCCACTCTCTGCTGGATGTCAGTCACTCCCTCTGCTACTCACAATCAAACTGGGCCCCTCTGGTGCTGGTTCCCGAGTGGGTGGGCTTGTGCACACTCTAGGCCCCTGTGGGTCTCTCCAACGAACTCTCCTGTAAGGCTGGGAGTTTCTCCTGTTGCCTCCTCAACCCCCACAGGTGTTTTCAATCAGAGGTTTGAGGCTTTATTTCCCCAAGCTGGAGCCCTGGGATGTGTGGTCTGCTTTGCTCCCCCGCTGTTCCTCCCAGTTTATCTATGTGCGAATGTGGGGCCGCGGGGTCTGCTAGCAGTCGCACTGCCTGCTACGTTCGTCCCACAATCCGCCAGTCTCTGGGTCCAGCCAGGTTGCCGTGAGTCCTCTCCTCCCTGGTGGCCCATCTCCGCCCCTCCTACCAGTCTGGAAGAATGTTTCTTCTTTATCTCCTTGGTTGTCAGACTTCCCTGCGGTTCAATTTTCTGTCAGATCTGGTTGTTTTATTTTTGTTTTTAAATTGTTGTTGTCCTTCTTTTGGTTGTGTGAGGAGGTACAGTGTGTCTACCTATGCCTCCATCTTGGTTTCCGATTGTTTTCTTAATTTCTCATTCTAATCATTATTGGTGTATAGAAACACAATAGATTTCTGTATATTGATTCTGTATCCTTTTCTGAATTCATTTATTGGTTCTAACAGGTTTTTGGTGGAGTCTTTAGGGCTTTTGATGTATATAATATTATGACATCTGCACATAATGGGAGTTTTACTTCTTTTCTAATTTGGATACCTTTTATTACTTTTTCTTCACTGATTGCTGTGGCTAGGATTTCCAATGTTTGTTGAATATAAGTGATGACAGTGGGCACCCTTGTCTTGTTCCTGATCGTAGAGAAAAAACTTTCGATTTCTCAACATTAGCTGTGGGCTTGTTCTACACAGCCTCTATTATGTTGAGATATGTTCCTTCTATTCCCATCTGTTGAGAGTTTTTAGCATAAAAAGATGTTGAATTTTGTCAAATGTTTTTCTGTACCTATTGAGATAGTCATATGGTTTTTATCCTTTATTTTGTTAATTTCATGTATCATGTTGATTGATTTATAGAAATTGAACTATTTTTGCATCAATGGGATGAATCCACTTTTTCATGGTGTATAATCTCTTTAATGTGTTGTCAAATCAGATTTGCTAATATTTTGTTGAGAATTTTTGCATGTAATTCATTAAGGATATTGGCCTATAATTTCATTTTGTTGTTCTTCTTCTTCTTTTGTGATGTCTTTTTCTGGTTTTGGTATCAGCATAATGCTGGCTTTGTAGAATGAGTGTGGAAGCATTTCTTCCTCTTCAATTTTTTGAAGTAATTTAAGAAGGAAAAGTATTAATTCTTCATTGAGTGTTTGGTAGAATTTACCTGAGAGGCCATCTGCTCCTGGACTTTTATTTGTTGTGAGTTTTTTTTTTTATTACTGCTTCAATTTTATTGCTAGTAATTGACCTGTTTAGATTTTGTATTTCTACCTGGTTCAGTCTTAGAAGATTTATACTTCCCTAAATTTATCCATTTCTTCTAGATTGTCAAATTTGTTGGCACACACTTGTTCATAGTATTCTTTAATGATTTTTTTTTGTATTTCTGTGGTATCGGTTGTAATTTCTCATTTATTTATGATTTTATTTATTTGGGTTCTCTCTCTTTCCTTTACATGTTTGTCTAGAAGCTTGTTAATTTTATTTATCTTTCCAAAGAACCAGCTCTTAGTTTTAATTGATCTTTTCTATTGTTTTTTTAAATTCCTAATTTATTTCTGCTCTGATCATAATTATTTCCTTCTTTCTGTTTTCTTTGGGTTTCATTTGTTCTCCTTTTTCTAGTTTCTTTAGGTGTAGAGTTAGATTGTTCATTTGGGATATTTCTCTTTCCTTGAGGTATGCCTGTATAGCTATGAACTTTCCTCTGAGAACTCCTTTCGCTGCATCCCATGCATTTTGAAAAGCTATGTTTTCATTTTCATTTGTTTCAAGATAGTTTTTGATATCTTGTTTGATTCCTTCTTTGATCCATTGGTTATTTAGTAGCATGATGTTTAGTCTCTACATATTTTTTTCCAATAGTTGATCTAGTTTCATGCCAATGTGTTTGGAAAGGATGCTTGATATGATTTCAATCTTCTTGAATTTATTGAGGCCTATTTTTTGATCTAATACAGAATCTATTATGGAGAATGTTCCATGTGCACTTGAGAAATATGTTCATTCTGAAATTTTGGTATGAAATTTTCTGTAAATGTCTATTAAGTCAATCTGGTCTAATGTGACATTTAAGGCCATTATTTTCTTATTAATTTGGTGTCTGAATGATCTATGTATTGATGTCAGTTGGGCATTAAAATTCTCTACTATTATTATTTTACTGTGGATTTCCCCCTGTGTTTATTAATAATTATATATTGAGGTGCTCCTATGTTGGGTACATAGATATTTAAGATTGTTATATCCTCCTCTTGCACTGACCTTTTATGGTGCGATGTCCTTCTTTGTCTTTTCTGACATGTCTTATTTTAAAGTCTATTTTGCCTTGTATGAATAGTGCTACCCCAGCTTTCTTTTCATTTCTATTTGCATGAAACATCTTCTTCCACCTCTTCACTTGTGGTCTGTACGTGTCAATGAATTTGAAGTGAGTCTCTTTTAAGCAGCCTAGAGATGGGTCACGTTTTTAAATCCATTCAGTCTTTTATTGGTGCATTTAATCCATTTATACTTAAACTAATTATTGATAAGTATATGCTCCTTATCATTTTGTTAATTGTTTTTTGGTTGAAACAGTTCTCTGTTTCTTCTTCTCCTGATCTCTTCCCCTGTGGTTTGCTGGGTTCCTTTAGTGCTTTGTTTGAGTTCCTTTCTCTTAATTCTTTGTATATCTTTTGCAGATTTTTGGTTTGTGGTTACCATAGGTTTTATATATCAGCAGCAGTCTATTTTAATCTGATAGTGACTTAAGTTTGAGTATATTCTGTAAGGATGACATTTTTACTCCCCCTCCATGCTTTATGTTACTGATGTCATGTTTTAGATCTTCCTGTGTTGTGTCCGGGAATGTGCTGCAGGGACCTGGCAGGTAGACCAGAACACCTGGATAGAGTCCCCTGCCCACCCTATGGAATTGGAGGGGGATAAAACAATGGCACTTACTGGCAGTCCCTGGAGAGCTCCCATGGCTCCCTCGCCTTCTCTATACTGTCTCTCTTTTGTTGTAGAGAAAGTGGTCTTGTGTGGAAGAGACCTCTCTGTATCCTCCATGTGCTGGGTAGTTTTGAGAAGCCGGGTTGGAGCTGAACAGGTGTCCATGGCTCCTGGGCCACTAGCTTGCTGGGTAGGAGCGACTCCTGGCAGGGAGGCCAGGGGTGTGTGGTGTCACTTTGTTGTTCCTTCTTGCTCCCTTTATTTGTAGGCAAAAGGCTCTGGGCAATGTAGCTGAGAAAGCCACCCTCTGAGGAGATCTTGCAGGTAGGCCAAAGCACCTGAATAGAGCCCCCACTGCCCTATCAAAGTGGAGGGGGATGTAAACAATGATGCTTACCTGCTTCTCAGCCTTAGCCCAGAGAGTTCCCGCAGCTCCTGAGAGCTCCCAAGGCCTCCCAGCTTTCCATATACTATCTTTTTCTCTTATTTGTTGTCCAGAAGCTGCACATTCAGTCCCAAGTTTTCTTGCAGGAATAATTGTTCTCTATATACATGCATATTTGGCAGTCACAAAAAGCTAAGAACCATATGATTTCACTCATATGTGGGACACAAAACCAAAACTCGTGGACACACACAGCAATGTAGTGGTTGCCAGAGGGAAGAGTGTGGGGAGTGGAGGAGGACTAACATATGGTGACAGAAGATAGTTTGACTGTAGGTGGTGGGCACACAGTGCAATATACAGATCTAGTATCATAGAAATGTACAGTTGAAACCTTTTTGGTCCTATTAACCAATGTCACCCAATACATTTAATAAAAATTAAAAAATATATTTTTTTCTCATAGCAGGGGTGAGTTCAGCGTCCTCCCATGCCACCACCACGTTGAATCTCCTATTGGTCTTTACTATATGCTAAATTTGTTGTGCATCTATCACTCATTCATTCCCCTTAGTTTTTCCTTGAAGTGAAAAAACAATCTTGATTTCCCATCCGGATAAGAATACCTTCAAAAAAGACTCACAGAATTCTACAGAACAACCATATGGTTTTCCAACAAATAAATGGTTCAAAAAATGGGGCAGAAAGGGGAAGCTGTTATAAAAGAGGCTTAAGAGACACAGCAGTCAAATGCCACGTGGGAGACTTTGTTGGGACTGTCATTCAAACCAACTGTGCAAAGGCATTTTATTAACATAATGGGAGAAATGTGAACATGGATTGGGCCTTAGAACATACTAAGGAGTGTCTAATTAGGTGAGATAATGGCATTGTGGATTATGTTTTTTAAAATCCATAACTGTTAGATTCTTACTAAAATGTTTTGTGCCCTGGCTGGTGTAACTCAGTGGGTTAAGTGCTGGCCTGCAAAACACAGGGCCAGTTCGATTCCCAGTCAGGGCATGTGCCTGGGTTGCAGGCCAGGTCCCCAGTTGGGGGTGCGCGAGAGGCAACCACACATTGATGTTTCTCTCCCTCTATGTCTCTCTCCCTGACCTTCTCTCTAAAAATAAATTTTAAAAAATCCTTTAAAAAAAGTTTAAAAAAGTAAAATGTTTTTGTGTGAAATGATATTGTATCTTGGATTTACTTTTAAAACATCCCAGAAAAAAAAGACATTGAGAGAGACATAAAAGATTAGCAAATATTGATAATTATTAAAGTAGGGTGATGGGTACATCATTATACTTCTCTCTACTCTTGTGCATGTTTGAAATTTTCCATAATAATAAGTGAAAAAGAAATTCACAGAGAAAAGGGAGAAAGGAAAATGTTGCACGGGGCTGGTTGTGCATTTTATGAGCCGATTGCAGAGATAAAATATTTTATTTATTGGGTACTAGCCCATCTTGGAGGGGCAGAGAGAGAGAACTGTTTTCTGAACCCTGTTGACTTTCCTGGGCGGTCTCCAGTGAGGCAGAGTTAAAGACTGGGAAGAGGGGTGGGGAGATGGGACCAGGGTGACAACAGGGTCAGCAGGAGTGGCAGCTGGGTGGGGGATGGCTAAAGAACATGAGAGGTTCAGGAATATGTTGGCTGACCCCAGAGGCCCCTTTGCACCCATCTGTCTTCCCGATGCCCTCCATCTTCGGTCTTGCGAGCCTACAAGAGTCTTTCATAGCCATCATCATGAGATCTTGATGTCATCTGCAAAGGGCTTATGATCCCTCCCCACCTTTAACACCTTTAATGAGATGTAACTCGTGTACATAAAATTCACCTGCTTAAGGTGCACTATTCAGTTTTCAGTATATTCGCAAAATCGTGCAACTATCACCACATTCAATTTTAGAACATTTTCATTACCCCCAAAAGAAACCCGTACCAATGAGCATTTGCTCTCCACTCTCCTGCCCCCAGCTCTGGCAACCACTAATCTACCTCCTCTCTCTCTATGGATTTGCCTATTCCATAAAAAATCCAATTGTATATAGTCTTTTGTGATTGGTTTTCATTGAGTGTGTTTCTATGTTCATTCACATCATAGGTTAAGTTAGCACTTCATTCTTTTTATTGCTGTGTAATATTGCACTGTATGGGTGTACCATATTTTATTTATTATTCAGTAGTTGATGGACATTTGGGTTGTGTCCACTTTGGCTCTTATGAATAATACTCGAACAACACTCATGTATAAGTTTGTGTGTGAACATATGTTTTAATTTCTCTCAGCTGTATATCTATCTAGGAGTGGAATTGCTGGATTACAAGGAAACACACTTTTTGAGGAACTGCTAGACAGTTTCCCAGAGTTGCTGCACCATATGATCTCCTTTTCACAGACAGAAGACTGAGGCCCAGAGAGGGGAAGTGTCTTATGCAAAGCCACACACTGGGTTAAAAAGCAGGAGCTAACCATCGAAATGGTCTCAACTCCTGGTCCCCACTCTCCTCTGATCTCATGGCCACCTCCCTGTCACCCTCACACCCCCCAGGCCCGTTACCCCTCCACTCCTTTCTCCGCCCAGCAGCAAATCCCTTCACATCAGTCCTTCCCCAAGGCTTCCACTGCCACGTCAGGATCAAATTTCTCTCTGAAGGATGATTTACAAGCTCTCTGCCATCTGGCTCTGCTCATGGAATCGTGTTTTTCTTTTCTTTTCTTTTTTTTTTTAAAGCAGCTTTACTGAGATATAATTAACACACCAACTATTTAAAGTGTACAACACTCATCATGTCTTTTTTTAAAAAAAGATTTTATTTATTTTTAGAGAGAAGGGAGGAAGAGAGGGAGAGAAACACTGCAGTGAGAAACATCGATTGGCTGCCTCTCCCTGCAATGCAACCTAGACACGCACCCTGACTGCGAATCGGAGCCCTGACCTTTTGGTTCGCGGGACGACACTCAACCGAGCCTTTTTATTCTCTCCACTTCAGGGTCACTGAAACAGGTCTTATTTCAGTTTTGTGAAAACACCCACCACCTTTGCTTCCGAGACCTTGCACACATTGTCACCTCTCTTTGTATAGTCTTTCCTTATATTATTTCCCTGGCTCTGTGTATTTCCTTGTGACCCTTCACATCTTGAGATGACACTTCTGCTAGAAAGCCTTCCCTGTCTACCCAGGATGGTTTGACGGTCACTGGACAGGGGCATTTCGTCCTTTTGGGAACATTCCAGACAGTTTGGGTGACTAAAGGGTAAAACACTATTGTTTTTTCTTGCCCAATACCCATGCCATTTTCTTCTGGCAACTATACCTGTTGTCCTTTAGGGAATAATTCCTATCCCATCTTCAATTCTTGTAATTTAGGTGGGGCTAAACAGTTTCTGGAATTTGCACATGACCCAGATGTCAATTACCCTGATTTGTACTGAAATTTTTCAGAAAGGGGTGCTTTCTCTTCATTGGGGTTACTAAGCTCATGTCTCCATGAGCACAGACTGCCTGAAAATATAGAAAAGCATACTTGAGAAAGAAACTATGCCCCAATGACATTTGAGGCCCTGGATCCAGCTATACCTGAAGCCGACTGACCACTGGACATTTTATATATTGATTTTAGAGGGAGAGAAGGAGGAGGGGAAAGAGAAACATCTATTTGTTGTTCCACTTATGTATGCATTCCTTGGTTGCTTCTTGTACGTGCCCTGACCAGAGATCAAACCTACAACTTTGGCCTATCAGGACAATGCTGTAACCAACTGAGCTACCCTGCCAGGGATGGGCATTTTAGTTGAGCTAATTTACATTTCTTTTTTTTAAAAAAAAGCTGGTTAAGCCAGGTTTAGTTCAATTTCTATCACTTGCAACTGGCCCAAACTGAACTCCAAGAAACGCACATGATAAGCATCACTCCCTGAACTTGTGTACTGGTTCTGAGAAGGGCCTGCTAAAACAAATGGCTTTTCCTTTTGACTTGCTGGTGCCAAGCACACGGGCATTCACCGCCAACATGAAGGGTCAGAAAAGTCTCACATTTTACCCACCCAAATTTGCCACAGGGAAAAATACAAACTGTGTGTGGGAAGAAGCAGCAGACTGAAATGCTCTGAGGATGACTTGTGGGAACAAGGATGACATCATTCAGACATGTGTCATTCACTGCATTCTACCTCAATCTTGATCTTTCTGTATATACCACACCACTCCCTCTACCCCGGGATGCAATGAACTGTGGACATTGTAATCTGTGGGCCTTTGCTGGTTCTGTCCCCTCTGCTCAAGATGCTCTTGTGCACTGAACTCTTTCAAGATCCTCGTCAAACATTAGCTCTCCTGTGAACCCTTGGTCCTTTCATATTTTGTTTAAGCAACTACTTTGTTTTTTTTTAATTCCCCAACATTAAAAAAAAAGATTTTATTTATTTATTTTCAGAGAGAGGGGAAGGAAGGGAAAAAGAGGGAGAGAAACCTCAATGTGTGGTTGCCTCTTGCACACCCCCAACTGGGGACCTGGCCCACAACCCAGGCATGTGCCCTGACTGGGAATCAAACCAACAACCCTGTGGTTTGCAGGCCGGCACCCAATCCACTGAGCCGGGGCTAAGCAACTATTTTAAATATCTGTGTTTCTTACCCTGGGTCTATGGGTCACTATGAATAGGCTTTAGGGGGTCTACCAATGCACTTGGAGTTACCTGAGAAATTGTGTCTGTGTCCACATGCATTACTCTGGAGAAGTCAGAGCTTTCATCAGATTCTCAAAGAGCTTCTGTGACCCAAAGATTAAGAACCACCCATGTCTTATGTGTCTCATGAGTTCATCGAGGGCAAGGATCACACTTTTCCACCTTAGACTCTCCAGTACTGCTCCACAATCGACACTCTTAACTATCACAAGGGGTTAATGACCCACAGAAACAACATTTTTCCAGGCAAAGAAAACAGGATGGTTTAATTTGTAGAGTCAAGAGTTGTTTGTTCTTGATTACAGCTTTCAACATGCAAATTACATTCCAGTCTTAGTACTGAAACGGCACCCGGCCACTTCCCTGGGAGTTAATCTAGACAGAATGATTCCTGGGCAACCCTTAACTATGCCTGCCCTCAATCGCCCTCTTTCCCTTTGTACAGTGACACAGAAACTCTCTTACGCAGAATAACTGGGAAATACAGTCTTTGATTCAACTGAGAAGCCATATACGGTACAGCACCATTGATTTGTCAATGGACTCGATATATTTTGAACTCCAGATCAAGACCTCACATTATTTAACCTGTCTTTAATGATCCCAAAGGCACTTGAGAATCCGGCAGTGTCTCACTGTCACCGATTTTCACTGGACAGTATTCTGAGATAGCAATGTTTTGCTAAGTCTGTCCTGGCCCTGGGTATTCACTCTGAAAAAAGTTTATTTGAATAAGGTTTTGACCCCTTTGCTCTTTGTTATTCTGTAGGCTCAAAATGAACAACACAGGGAGCTTCACTTTCTGCTCGTCCACAGTTCTTAAATTTTTTGTAATGAAAATGTATTATTTGTGTAAAGAAAGTTATAAAAATACTAACAAAAAATAAAAGGTAAAATACAGGGTGTGTGGATCCCAAGAAAACAGGAGTCTACTATGGTTAGAAGTCAGGCTGACTACACATAATAATTAGGTATAATTGACAACACCTTTTCCAAAGACTGTATTTTTGCTAAGTTTTATATATTATCACTAGCTTGAGTTTTCCCCCTTTCTCTGAATTTCATTACTAGAGTCACCAGATGGAAAATTTAGAACATTTTAAAAATAGCTCTTTCTGGGTAAGTCACCCAGCACATATTCCTCTAGTTTCAAACATAAAGGGGAACCGGCTCAGACAAGAATGATCCTTGCTGCACACCCGCCAGCTCATGCATCCTCCTTTTTATTCCAAGAGGCTCCTGCTCAAATGAAAGTTACAAGGTTAAGCACTACTCCGAGTTCCTGACACTGCTAATTCCTGCTCGGTCTTCAGAAAATAGAGGTCTGTAATTCCTTTTTGAACATGCCTTCAAAGTGGAGGTCTTTAGCCATGAGTTCCTCTTCGACATCATCGAGGGCCCACTGGTGATCTGTCAGCTCCAAGGCTTCCCACTCTGTCTGCAAAGGAAAGAACACCAGGGCAGGGAGAGAGGGTTTCTAAGAGCAGTGCTGACCTTTCACGAGCAGCTACTCTGGGCCAGGAGCTGGGTTAGGCTACTTACATGTATACACTCATTCGGTCCTATGACGTAGGTGCTGACATCACCCCACCCACTCCCAACCCCAATTTACAGACAAGGAGACTAAAACTAAGAAAAGTAAAATATTTGTTCAAGGTCACTGGAGCTAGTAACTAATTACATTTCTCACATAGTCTGTTAATGCTGAATACTTCGCCTTTAATTAGTAGGCTTTAAATATATGCTTTATGAAATTCAACATGCAATACAAATGTTAGCTCATAGTTGTGTTCTTTAAAAAAAAACCCGTATTTCTCATGGGATAAAATTCACCCTTTTTAATATTCAGTGGTTTTTAGCATATTCACAAAGGTGTGCAACCATCACCACTACCTAATGCCAGAATACTTTCATCACCAGAAAAAGAAACCCCATATCAAAGGGCAGACACACTTCCTTTTCCCTCTCCCACAACCTCTGCAACTACTTCACTTTTTACATGTTTGGATTCGTCTATTCTGGACATAATTCCGTGGCCTTTTATTACTGATTTTCAAGGTTCTTCCCTGTTGTAGCCTGATTCAATACTCATCCCTTTTTGTGGCTCAATATTCCATTGTACACATTCCACTCTCCAGGCACTGTACACAAATACCAAAATGCTCCAATTTGTTTATCTGTACATCAGATGATGGACATATGGTTTGCTTTTTTTTTTTTTTTTTTTTTTTTGACAATTATGACTAGTAGTCTGTAGTCTGAACATTCCTGTTCAAGTTTTTGTGTGGACATATATTTTCAATTCTCTTGGGTATTTAAGCATGAAATTGCTGAGTCATATGGTAATTATTTTTTAACTTTTTGAAGAAAGGCTAAAAACTGCTTTCCAAAGTGGCTTTGCCATTACCACCATACATGAGGGTTCCAATTTCTCCACATCCTTGTCAACACTTGTTATTGTACATCTTTTTCATTATGACTGTCTGAGTGAGTGTGAAGTGGTATCTCATGGTGGTTTTGACGGGCATCTCCCTGATGGCTAACGATGTTGAGCACCTTCTCATAAGATTACTGCATTTTTGTATACCTTGTTTGGAACAATGTTTATTCAAAACCTTTGCCCATTCTTTAATTGGGTTGTCTTTTACTGCTGAGTTCTAAGCGTTTTCTGACAGCTTTTTATTTTGAATACTAGGCCCTTATCTAGTACATATTTGCAAACTTTTTTTCTGATTCTGTGGGTTGTCTTTTCACTTTCTTGATGGCGGCCTTTAAAGTACAAGTTTCTATTTTGACAAAGTCCCATTTATTTATTTTTTCCTTTTGTTGCTTGTACTTTTAATGTGATATATGATAAGTTGGTGCCTAGTCTAAGGACATAAACATTTACACCTATGTTTTCTTCTAAGAGTTTTATAGTTTAGCTCTTATATTTAGGTCTTTGACCCATTTAAAATTTTTTTATTAGGAAATTTTTTATTGTGGTTAAAAAAAATATATAATTTGCCACTTAACCACTGTAAGTATATAATTCAGGGGCATTAATTACATTCACAATGTTGTGAGATCACTTTTTATCTCTAAAATTTTTAATCCTCTAAAACCCAAACTCTGAGCCCAGTGTTAAGACTATTCTTTTTTCCACTCAATTGTTTTGGCACCATTGTCAAAAGTCAATTGATATGAGCTAATTTCTGAACTCTCAATTCTGTCCTCTCAATTCTGACCTCTCAATTGATCGGTTTGTCTATCCTTATGCTAATCCCACTGTTTTGACTATTGTACCTCTGAAGTAGGGTTTAAAAACCAGAAGTCTGAATCCTCCAACTTTGTTCTTATTCAACATTGTTTGGGCTACTGTAGGTCCCTCTATTTCCCTATGAACATCAGGATTAGCCTGTCAATTTTTTGCAAGGAAGGCAGGTGGAATCCTGATAGGTTTAACATTGACTCTGAGGACCAATTTTGGGAGTATTGCCATCCTGACAATATTAAGTTTCCTAATCATTCATTCAGGCATTCTTTAATTTCTTCAACAATGTTTGTAATTTTCAGTGTACAAGTCTTGCATTTCTTTTGTTAAATTTATTCCTTAGTGTTTTATTGTTTTTGATGCTATTGTAAAAGGAACTGTTTTTTTAATTTCAGTGTCAGATTCTCTATTAACAGTGTGTAGAAATACAAGTGATTTTGTACATTGGCCTTGCATACTAAAACCTTGCTGAATTTGTTTACTAGCTCTAATAGATTTTTTGGGGAGGAAGGATTCCTTAGGATATACAAGACTATGGCATTTACAAAGATAGCTTTATTTCTTCCTTTGTAACCTGAATGCCTTTTACTTCTTTTTCTGGACTAAATTCCCAGGCTAGAACCTCCAGTACGATGTTGAATAGTAGTGGCAAGAGTAGACATCCTTGTCTTTTTATTGATTGATTGATTTTAGAGACAGAGAAAAAAAAAAAAACGTCGATTCGTCCTTGTATTTATATATACATTCATTGGTTGATTATTGTATGTGCCCTGACCAGTGATCGAACCCACAACCTTAGCGTATCAGAAAGACACTCTAACCAACTGAGCACCTGGCCAGGGCTGGACATCCTTGTCTTGTTCCTGATCTTAGATGAAAAGCTTGCAGTATCAGTGTGATGTTAAGTTGTGGGTTTTTCACACAACCTTTCAGCAAAACGAGCAAGTTCCCTTCTATTTCTAGTTTCTTATGAAGAAAAATTACTGAGATTTCACTGTATAAAAATTATATATGAATTTTATAAATTATAAAATTATTTCATTAAAAGGCTCTATTTATTGATTTTTTAAAAATATAATTTATATTGATGTCTACAGGGTCCTAAAAAGTTAAAAAATATGCCAAATGTTTACCTGGTGCCTCTGAGGGGACTGTTTTTACAGCTTCACTTACAGTGTAGATTAAATTTGACGAGCACTTAAAAACCAATGAAAGTACCACGAATCTTCAATTTCCTTAATAGATGATTCACTATTGAATCATCTATTGTCAGGAAAAAGGGACATATAAACTAAAATACATTTTTGCTAAATTTAAATTTAAATGATGGAACAACACATACTACACTCACTTCAGGGAACCCATCTTTAAAGTGACTCTAGTAAACACCTTTTGGAGCTTCAGTAAAGCTGGAACAAGTGGATGTACCTTGAAAGCCTTGTTGGTGTCTGCAGGCATGGCCATGGCTGCTCCAGTCATCTGCTCCTGCATCATCCGTGATTGGTCAGCGGCTGCAGGGTGAGACGTACCTACATGAGTGCCAGGGCTCGGCAGTACACTGGGGAGGAACAGTCCTTACACAGGACTTGCAGATGCTCAGTAGTGAGTTAGAGAACCATGTGACAGATTCACTGACTGGCCCTACCTCACACTGGCTATGTGACCCTGGAAAAGTCACTTTACCTCTCCTGAAAAAATGGGGATGAAAATGCAGGAGAAGAAAGGTAACTAAAGAAGCACTAAACTTCAAACTTAAGCAATAACAACAGCCACTGGTTCCTGAACGAGTGCTAATGCCAAGTGCTTCACTAAATGCTTTATATATTCTACCTTATCCACTCCTAACAACAAACCCCGAAGTTAATGATTAAAGTTCCTATTTTACAACTGAGGATTAAAGTGGTTAAGTGACTTGCCTGATTTCGGCAAGAAATCTACCAGGGGTGTCCAACATGCAGCCCAGGATGGCTGTGAAAGTGGCCCAACACAAAATCGTAAGTTTACTCAAAACATGATGAGAGTTTTGTGATAACATGTCACAATGTATTTAATGCATGGCCCAAGACAACTCTTCTTCTTCCAGTGTGGCACAGAGATGCCAAAAGGTTGGACACTCCTGCATGAACTAACTGATCAAACCAGGCCTTCCTTCAGCTTCAGGTTTACAGGCTTACATTGCCAGGGCTGCATCCCTACTTGTACGTATCACACTTTGGGACACTATGTATTGTCCCTGTTATTGCCATGGAGAATTAAGACCTTCAGTTTGACCCTGGAATTTTTTTTAAAATTTATTTTTAGAGTGAGGGGAAGGGAGAAAGACAGGGAGAGGAACATCAATGTGTGGTTGCCTCTCATTCCTTACGCCCCCAAGTGGGGACCTGGCTGGCAACCCAGGCATGGGCCTTGACTGTGAAGTGAACGGGTGACCCTTTGGTTCACAGGCCAGCACTCAATCCACTGAGCCCCACCAGCTGAGGTTGACCCTGGAATTTTTAAAACTGTTTCAGAATACCTTAGAAACTTAAAAATAAGTTTAAAGAATAAAGCATTGTATTTGCCTATGCTAACCAATAGCACAGCCTACATGATTTTTCTGACTACGGCATGGATGATTCATCTATCATAGTATTTGTTTATTATCCTCACCAGAGGCTTTTTTTTCCCCCATTGCTTTTAGAGATAGAAAAAGGGAGAGAGAGAAACATTGACACAAGAAAGAAGCATCAACTGGTTGCCTCCTATACGTGCCCAGACCAGGGATTGCGTGTGTCCGAACCCACAACCTTTTGGTTACAGTACAATGCTCCAACCAACTGAGCCACACCAGCCAGTGCAGAGTATTCGCTTATGAAATCTGACGTGCTCCTTACCATTATCTTGGCCCAAAATCAGAGAGTAAATGCTCCGAAGCCCAAATACATTGAGGAAGTACCAGGATGCAGAACTCACCCTAAAGCAAAAGTGAAACAATGTAAGTAGTTATGTCAGAATTATTGTAGTTCATGCTTTTCTAACTCCCAAAGTTGTCCAGAATATGTGAAGAAATCACCTGGGGTAAGCTATATTCATTCAAAGCACAACCAAAAATGAAATACAAGTTGTGAAGGCAGTCTTACAAATACTTAAAGATTACTGTAAGCAAACTGTTAGACTTATGTAATAAATTCTGCCTTCAGTAGCAGGAACTGAATTCACATCTGGAAATCAGGGAATGTAAGCTTTGCTTACTTTTCCTTTCCTACATAATGGGTTTTGGGTTTTCAAACCATTTATTTTTAATTATAAAAACAACACACTTGCTATAAATAATGAATGCAAACAGTACAAAAGTACATAAAATAAAAGTCCCGAATCCTGTTCTCTAGCGGAAATCACAAGTGTCAGTCGGTTTCATATTTAAGGAAAGGATCAGAAATGCCCTTCAGGAAAGACTTGCAATACTGAAGACTGCAGCTACTGGGAAGGCCGTTCCAAGTTTGGAACTTTATCACCAAAGCTTTCCTTAGCTTAGATTTCCCACCCTGCCCTCACAAAATAAATATGCTCAGATATAGTAAGACCTGAAAGGAAAATGAGAAATGATACAGAGACAGAAAGAATCCACACTTTGTTCCAATACTTGAGTCACACAACAGCAGGGGTCTATTCTGGTTACTCCACTGGCTTGCAGGTAAGTAAACACCCTATCTCTATATAATGCTGTAGGTCTAAATCTAGCAGTAAGCTGGTTGTATACCCGTCTTCGAGTCTCCTTTGTCCACACGAGCATGTCGGTCACAGATGCTAAGAAAAAATTAAGTTTTTCTCGCTTATAAAGTTTTTGCTTAGCTCAAATGAGTCTGGAAGGTCAAGGTTTAATAAAGTCATGACACTCATAATAACTATAGCCTTTCTCTAGTGGAACTGTGCACAGCTAAGAATTTCCCAGCACCGGGTCCGTCTTGCCCCTCCCATACAACCAGAGACTGCTTTGCTCACTTCAGGGAAGTTACGACTGGTGACCCCACTGCTCATTCGTCTCCTCCTCCTCCTGTCTGGCTCCACTTTTAACACCAGTCTCTGGGAAGCCATAGACAAGACAGTCAGTCTGGAGAGACCACGTGCAGCAGCAGCACTGGGTTCCAGACGCTATAGCAGTATTCTAAGAGCTTTTCAGATTTGGAGTTTTATTATTCTGCTATAAAAAAACAGAGTGGTAAATAAAACATGAGTGCTGGATTTGGACAGACTTTGTTGTCTTAAATCTCAATTTCTCCACTTATTTCATAATATGTGAAATACTGGACATGAGGGTAAAAATAATATATGGAAAACACCTAGCACAGTGCCCGGTACCCATGAAAAGAATTCATGTTATTACTAACAGTAATGTATTTTGGAAAAAATAATATAAACATCCACTCCCATAAACTCCAAGGGTATTGTTAAAAGGTTTGCCTGGCCAAAGTTTCTGGGTTTATCTTTTAGTTTTTTGGCAGTGAATACATCTACCCTTGCACTCCTAAGATCCAAGCAACTAGAGAAAAGAGGCCGACACATTCTGGTCTTTCACTAAGACTCATATAAAAGTTGCTATAATCAACCCGTGTCATTTTTGAGTGGAGTTTCAATGAGAAAAACTCCAAAAACCTATTCCGGTAAAATATGCAAATTGGAAATCCTATTCTTTAAGAAATACCAGTTTTAGAGTTTGACTTGTGTTTTTATTTTATAAAGGAAAGTTCTTACCAGGATGCATCCAGTGTGAGTAGTTCGATTCCTTGCTGTAGCATAGGCTTAAAACGGAGGGTCAGTGGAAATGGGACCTTGGCTAGCAAAGAAAGAAAAAGTTCACAATTACTCCTAGCCTCTTTATTTTTAGAAGAGTTTAGTTGTGGATGTATATATTATTTCCCAGTGTCATACAGTTTGTTAAAAAATTTCTTCTGAAGAAGTCAGTCAAATGGCACTCCTCCATGAATACCAGCTGACCTATGGCTTAAGCAGCAGGGACTCAAACTGAGCTGTGACCTAAATCTCAAAAGAAACTTGCACTAATCTGTGGAACCTAAAGTGGAATATATATAAACAGAGAACTGCATTACTAAGAAACCAAATTTACTCAAATCAAATCAAAACAACTTATAAACAACAAAGGACTCATCCCAACACTTAAAAAATGAAGTCAAAACAGAAATGGGCTTCCCTTTATCCTACTCAACTAGAATACTAAATCAGTATCAGGTACAAACTAGCAAACCACTCGTTTGAATCCATATTAGTAAAAAAGCACTGACATTCTGAACTTACAGTTTACAATAAGAGCCAGAAAAATCATAGCATATATATATATTTTTTGTTATTCAAAGGATGTTACCAGTTTCCACTACAAAACATAGAACCCATGATGTTAGTACTTTGATTTCTTTGAACAGGGAGAAGGGAAAGGAGCACAGATGAAATAAACCTTGAATCTTGTCGGTGGTAACTTACTTGTGACAAAGCCTGAAAATGTCATGTTGATCCATCCACCAATAAGAATCATAGGAAGAACATTTGTTACATTGCCTTTCATCATGTCTGTGAGCATAGTGGGATCTAAGATGAAAACAAAAGAGACCAGCACATTTTACCACTGTTGGCAGAGACTCCCTCCTGATTTTCTATAAATTTTAAATTTATTTGATAATTATAGTAGTATCAGTTCATTGTAAAAATTCAAATGACATGCAAACAGGATATAGATGGTTCCTCTGAGTGTACTCCCTAAACATTTGTAACTGTTGAGGATCCCTCCATCTTTTTATTTACATGCACACACACACACACACAGTAGCTTCTCTCTATATATGCAACAGAGGAATACTATGCTTACCATCCTGCTTCTTAATTAAAAAAAATTAATATATTGTGAATGCTATTTCCACATTGGTATAATATCTCCCTCATTATTTTTAACGTCTGCTTAGGAATTCACAATGTGGTCAGTCATCACTATTGGGTAGAACTATAGGTTGTTTCCAATTTTTTCTCCAATAAACAAAGCTGCCAACAACTACCTTGTACATAGTCTGCATGTTTCAGTGAGTGTTTCTGTAAGAGAAACTCAAACACTTTCTAGGGTCGGGGTTTTGAATTCTGAAAACTGGACCGATACTGTCAGACTGTCCTTCAACAACAGTGAGAGGGCCTAACTGCCCATGACCTTGGCAGTAGCAGCTTTGGTCAAACTTTTTAATCTTTGGCAATTTAATGGGATGAAAAGGACACCTGGTTTTACTTTGCATTTCATAGATTTCAGTGAAGTATCTTTTCATACATTTATTGGTGTTTTTTGTTTTTAATTTTTATTGTTATTCAATTACAGTTGTATGCCTTTTCTCCCCATCCCTCCACCCCACCCCAGTTGAACCCACCTCCCTCCCCCATTTATTGGTGTTTTGTTCCTTGTAGGTTTTCTAAAAGACTTATTAGAATAAATTCTAGTACCTCCTGTCTGGGTTTAAAATAACTGGGTATTTCACCTACAGAAATGGGTATAAAATGAGAGGACAGTCAATACAGGACAGTAAGTTTTATTTTGCTTTAAAGACGCTGTGTTTTTCACATGGCTATAATCAGTGGAAGTGATTAAGTCTGTTAGAGCGAAAATTATAGGGTGGGTCAAGAAATCATGTCTGACAAAGAAATAGCTGGTCTGGGGAAGTAGTGAGAGCTTCTCCGCATCCAAGCAGAAGCTGGGTGGCCACTGTCAGCCACAGGAGCAGGCACTGGCAGCAGCCCCAGCTTTTCCCGCAGTGTGCCACAGAGCCCTGCGTGCTGAGGAACAGAAAGGGAGAGAGACCCAGAGAAAAATGGCTCTAGCCTCCCAATCCCTTAGCTGAGAGCTCTTTTTTTTAATCCACTTTACATACTGGGGTTCCCAGAAGATGTATTTCAAAAAGAGAACTCTACTTCCCCAAATCCCTGTACCAGATGACACCTAAGCTCTCTTAGATCACTATCTTCCACAATTTGTTCTTCTACAAATCAAATGACATCCTTCCAGTCCCTCTCATCCCCTCACTCATGCTGAAAATCTTCCTTAAAGATGAGAGAAGGGAATTAACATACCAGTCATAGGAGAAGGAGGCACTACCTTCCTTTTAGTCTTTTTGAAAAATCCATCCTCCGGGTTGTTGAAGTAATATTTTCGCGTCAGGAAAGACTAATAGAAAAGAAGAGCTTTTTAATCTCAAAACTGTGGCATAGCAAATTGTCAAATTATTCCCCAGAGGTTTAGTCAGAAGGCCCTTGGAATATGCTGGTATACTAAGAGCTGACAGCCTACTTGGCAGCTGAGCTGACACTTTAGCTGAGTCACATTTAAAAGCAATTTCCTAAGAAGGGCGAGGTCACGGTGACAGCAAACACCACTAGGCCACAGCTTAATTCCTGACTTGCCAACCTTCAGTTTTCCCCAAAGAGTCCCTTATAAAACATTCAGATAGCTACTGTCCTGAACAGTGAATCGTGGGGCTTTTAATAAAAGATGTACCTGTTTGGGAATGTATTTTCCATTTTCCCTGAGGACTCTGCTTCGAATTAGGACTTGACTGAAAAATACAAACAAGACAATGAGATTTTAAAAAGTGAAACACTAGAAGAAAATGAGAGAATAAAGTAGAAGACCTATTTAAACACAAGAGAGGGCCTATTTGGCAACAGTCCTGTGTGGAAACTTTTCACACTGCAAGTATCCTTAAAAACAATCTGACATATTTAACACCCAAAACAGGTTTTCAAAAGAGCATTTTTCAGAAGTGTCTGTGTTTCTGAACAAAGATTTCTGAGAGGCACATTTGGAACACTCAGCTTTCTCTCTCTATGAGCTAAGAGGGAGCTTTCTCTGAGTGAAAAGAGCAGCAGTCGAATGCCGCTCAGGTGATATAGGGGCAGGAGCAGGGAGGAAGGGTGAGGATTGAAGAACTAACTTTTTAAGCCCCATAGAGAAATGAGCCCAGGACTTGACAGGATTGGTATCTGACAGACAAGAAGAAATTCCACCCAATATTCAGACTATTAGTAAGCTCCAATAAACATTTATTATGTTAATAAAATTATTTGCTGACATTTGAACATAACTGATCATGAAAGATAATAGAGTGCAATACCACAAGTGGGTGGCGCTAAGATACAAACAGCAAATAGAACAGTGATCAAAATACTAACTTTTTCTAGGTTTTTAAAAGTTGTTTTATGGGGGAAAAAGCCTCCTTAGGTTAATGGAAATCCTTCATGAAAATTGGGGGAAAAAAGATTGTAGACAGAAATGAATATGAGAAAACTGCTTGGTTTAGTCTCTACTCTTCAGTACAACCAGCCTCCTCCCAGCAGTCAGCCAGTACCCCTAGGGTCCCCTTGTCACCTGATGCACACTCTAGCTTTCTCCACATGCTGGGAATTCTCTAGTGCCCCTCTCCTTCACCAAAGTCTACCCCAACATGACTTAACCCCTTCTTCAAGCTCCACCTTTTCCATGAAGCTCTTCCCTGTGCCTGGTGTTCTCATGGAATTCTCTGTGGTCTTTGCCCCTGACTGCTCCATGCACAGGCTTCTAGAGCTGACATGTAATATGTTCTGTTCCCTAGGAGCTGGTCTCAAGCTACTCAAAGTGTGGCCTATGTACCAATGCCGGTCCGTGATGAGGTAAGTACAGACACTGAGCATAAGGGTTTAGAAATGTTTACAGTCATTTGACATTGTCACAACATCCAAATACACGGTCTCGTATTTTATAAAAGCACCAGTCTGAGATAGATTGGAAATATAAAACTAAATAAATGGTCCTTCACCACAAGCAGTTTAAGTAGCACTGGGTCTAGAATAATGGGTAAAAATTTAAGCCCTGGAGTTGGACAGATAGGTTCAAATCCTGTCTCTGTCATGTATTAACTATGTAATCTTGGGTGAGATTCCTTATACCTCCATTCATATTCTGTACAATAACATACTTATCTTCATTGAACAAATACTTCTTGAGCTTCTGAGTGCCATGTATATGTTAGGTGATATAAACAAGTGATCAAAAAGCAAGTATTTCCTGAAGGTTAAAGTCTAGTTGCACAGAAAGACATTAATCAAATAACCACAGGAATAAATGTGTAAATTCACCTGTTATGTCCTATGAGGGAGAGATGGATGGTATGATGGGAATGCATAACAGGAATATTTGACTGAGTCCGCAAAGGCAAGGTCTTGGAGAAAGCTTTTCTGAGCATGCATGATTAAGTTGGAATCTTAAGGATAAGCAGAGATTACCTTGGCCAAGTGCTGGAGGGAACAGCATGGGCAAAAGCCCTGTGGCTGTAATAAGCACTATGTCTCTGAGGACCGACCTGAGTAAAGGCCATTTGGCTGGACGAAAGAGAACTCTTTTGGCAGGACAGAAAATGTGGTGAAAATGAGGCTTGAGAGGTAAGTAAGAGCCTGTCTATACAAGGCCACTTGGGACCCACTGTATTTTCTTTTTAATTTTGGCAAAAAACACATAACAAAGTTTATGGTCTTCACCATATTTGAGCACACAGTTCAGTACTGTTAAGCATATTCACACTGCTGTAAAACAACTCCAGAACCTTTTCATCTCGCAGTACTGAAACGCTATACCCCTGAACACTAACTCTCTTTTCTCCCTCTCCCTGCCTCCCCATAACCACCGTTCCACTTTCTGTTTCTATGAATTTGACTACTTTAGATACCTCACGTAGGTGGAATCATAGTTATTATCTTTTTGTACCTGATTGATCTTACTTAGCATAATGTCCTTAAGATTTATCTATGTTACAGCACGTGACTATAGGATTTCCTTCCTTTTTAAGGCTCCCACTGTATTTTAATCTTTATCTTCAGAGCAAAGGGGGAGGAAAGGGAATCCCTATTGCTGGAAATATAAACTGGTACAGCCATTATGGAAAAATGATATGGAGGTTCCTCAAACACTTAAAAATAGAACATATGATCCAGCAATTCCACCTCTGGGCACACATCTGGAGGAAACTAAATTACCATCTTGAAGCACTATCTGCCCTTCCACGTTCACTGCCGCACTACTCACAACAGCGGGACATGGAAACAACCTGAGAGTCCACTGGCAGATGAATGGATAAAGATGATGTGAAATATATACAAGTATTTATAAATTATACATAACTATAAAGATATACATAAAATAGACTATTATTCAGCCATGAGAAAGAAGGAAATCTTGCCAGTTACAATTACATGGATGAACCTACAGGGCATTATGCTAAAATGAAATTAGCCAAATACAAACAATGTATGATCTCACTTGTACACAGAATCTAAAAGAAAAACAGGTGGAACTTATGGCAACAGAAAAGTAGAGGAGAGAGTGGAGAATAGGGGGACTAAATGGGAATGGAAAAAATACAATAAAAATATTTAAAAAAAAAAAGTAGAGCAGTGGTTACTGGGGGCAGGAGGAGGTGGGGCGATGCGGGTCAAAGGGTGTAAGCCTTAAGTTATGAGATGAATAAGCTCTGTAGATTTAACACACAGCAGGATGGCTGTAGTTGAGATTTGCTGAGAGTAGACCTTAAGTATTCTCACCACCAGAAAAGAGGAAAAAGATAACCATGTGAGGTGATGTATGTGTAATTACCTGGATTGTAGTAATCAATTAACAGAGTATATGCACGTCAAATCATCACATTATACACTTCGTTTAGCTGTAAAATAGACTGAAATTATGATACAGGCTACAACATGGACATACCTTGAAAACATTATGGTAAATGAAATGAGCCAGACACAAAAGGATTGTCTGACTCCACTTACATGAAGTACCTAGAATGGTCAAATCCATAGAAATAGAAACTAGAATGGTGGTTACCAGTGCGAAAAGAGAATGGGGAATTATTTAATAGGTTCGGACTTTCTGTTTAGGATGATGACAATATTGTGTAAATAGATGGTAATAATGGATGCACAACAATGTGAATGTATTTAATGCCATGGAATTGTATGCTTAAAAATAGTTAATGGGCTCTGGCTGGTGTGGCTCAGTCGACTGAGTACTGGCTAGTGAACCAGTTCAATTCCCAGTCATGGCACATGCCTGGGTTGTGGGCCAGGTCCCCAATTGGGGGCATGCAAGAGGCAACTGATGTTTCTCTCCCTCTGTCTCCCTCCCTTATCCTCTCTCTAAAAAATTGATAAATAAAAAATTTTTAAAAGTTTTAAAAATAGTTAATGGTAAATTTTATCACAATTTTTAAGAGACCAAGAGGGAAATATTAAAGGATTTTAAGCTGAGTTTTTCACATATATTATCTCATTTAAAATGATTACTACTGTATTTGGCACAGCCTAAGCATAAGTCAACGGCATCTATTGTTTTCCTTTTGTATGTTTTACCACTTGGACTGTAACTTCTGAGAGTAGAGTCTTGACTTTGTCTTATTTTGTACCCCATAGCACACAGCACAGTGCAAGGTACACGGTGGGTGATCAATAAAAATTTGTTCACTGTACATAACCCAGGACTTCTGCAGGCAATGTGACCAACAGAAATTCAGCTACATTTCCTACGTGCTGCTGAGAAATTTTGTAGAATTGGGATTGCGAATTGTTACTCTGAGGCATTTGAACCCTGAATCAAGCAAGCTTAAATTATCCTGTATATTATAAACACTCAGTTTCTTAAACTGAGACCCACAGATATATTCTCTGAGATCTACAAATTCTACAAGAAATTTTTTAATTTGCACCTTCATTCCATTACTAAAAAATGGGCAAAGGACCTGAACAGACACTTCTCCAAGGACATACAGATGGCCCAGGGACATACAAAAGGATGCTCAGCATCACTAGCCATCAGAGAGATGCAAATTAAAATTACAATGAGATACCACTTCACACTGATCAGAATGACCATCATAAACAAATCAACAAACAACAAGTGCTGGCGAGGTTGTGGAGAAAAGAGAACCCTACTACACTGTTGGTGGGAATGCAGACTGGTATAGCCACTATGGAAAACAGTATGGAATTTCCTCAGAAAACTAAAAATGGAACTGCCTTTTGATCCAGCAATTCCACTGCTGGAATTATACCCTAAGAATCCTGACACACCAATTCGAAAGAACCTATGCACACCACTGTTCATGGCAACACAATTTACAATTGCCAAGTGCTGGAAGCAACGTTAAGTGCCCATGAGTAAATGAGTGGATCAAAAACTATGGTACATTTACATGATGGGATATTAAGGAGAAGAAAGAAAAAAGGAGCTCCTACCCTTTGCAACAGCATGGATGGAGAGCATTATGCTAAGTGAAATAAGCCAGGCAGTGAAAGACAAATACCATCTCATCTCACCTATAAGTGGAACCTAATCAACAAAACAAACAAGCAAGCAAAATATAACCAGAGCTCTGGCTGGTGTGGCTCAGTGGATTGAGCACGGGCCTGCAAACCACAGGTTCAATTCCCCATCAGGGCACAAGCTTAGGTTGTAGGCCAGGTACTGGGGGGGGGGGAGGGGGGGTGGTTGAGAGGCAACCCCACATTGATGTTTCTCTCCCTCTCTTCCTCCCTTCCCCTCTCTAAAAATAAATAAATAAAATCTTTAAAAAATATTTATCCAGAGACATTGAAATTAAGAACAAACTGACAGTAACCAGATGGGAGGTGGGAGGGGATAATGGGGGGAAAAGGAGGAAGGGTCGTCAGGAACATGTATAAAGGACACATGGACAAAGCCAAAGCGGGTAGGATCGAGGGTGGGAGGTGGGGATGGCTGGGTTGGGGGGGATGGTGGGGGGGGAAATGGAGACAACTGTACTTGAACAACAATAAAAAAAGTAAAATAAATAAAATTAAAAATAAATGAATAAAAATAAGTCTTTGTCCTGACAGGTGTGGCTGAGTTGGCTGGGTGTCCTTCCGCAAACTGAAAGGTTGCTGGTTAAATTCGCAATCAGGGAACAGGCCTGGGTTGTGGGTTCAGTCCCTAGTCAGGGTGTGGTACGAGACAACTGATAGATGTTTCTCTCTTACATTGATGTTTCTCTTCCTCTCTTTCTCCCTCCCTTCCCCTCTCTCTAAAAATAAATAAATAAAATCTTTAAAATAAATAAAAATAAGTCCTTGTACTGGTTATAAAAACAAAGCTTCTCTTTACGGCGGCAATTTGCCACTGAAAGACATTTTCTTAAAACTTTAGTTTTTAAAGTTAGTATTTCTCAAACTAGAGTTCTATATTCTTAAAGATCTGTTGGGTTTTTTTTTTTCCTTTCCAAAGAGTCAGTATATTCTTCAAGCTTGAAAACTACTTTTAATAAACATTCTATCTCAAATATGGTCTATTATATTTTATTTATGTATTTTTCAGTTTTGGTTTAATGCATTTTAGAAAACCTTTAATAAGTTTTGAGGCAGCAAAAGCTTAATTTAGGTCACCAAATATCCCATTTTGTGATCATTCAGGTAACTGGAAACTTATATACTGTATTTAGAGGAATGTTTTATAACTAAAAAACATCTTTTGCCTTGGACTTTGGCCAGTTCAGAATCACACAATCAGCATTCTACTCAAGCCAAATGATGATCTTGTGGGGTACAGTCACACCATGTCAGAGTTGGCATGATCCAATTACCTCACTTAAGGGATAGAGCGATTATGACCAGAAATGTTGAGTTTTCTTTAAAGTGGTGGTTCTTCATGTAGGTGGTACTGCCCTCTAGAGGGTCTTACGGAAATCTGCGGAACTTTTTTGAGTGTCAAAATGATGGGATGGAGAGAAAGAGTACATAACTAAGTATCCCTCAGTGCCGGGGACAGATGTACAACACTTTTCTGTGGCATCGGTTTCAGAACTGATCGGAACATACCTCCTGTAGATAACCTTAAGAAGTCAGTTCACCACAGAAAGGAAGGCAATAAAAAGATGTAAAGTGGAGAGAGTTCAGTCAGCATTTATTTATGTATCGATGCCAACAAATTGTTCTCATTTTACTCTCAAATTAACACTGAGATAGATCATCCTAAACCCATATTTACATTTGAAGAAAAGGGAGCCTGCAAAAGTTAAGTAGCCTTCCCCAAATAGCCAAAATAGTGAAATACTGCGCATGTACTTGCACCCAGGTCAGTCTCACTCCCAACTTAAGTTCTCTTGACTACAATTCCTGTCAGAGATTCTCTGTCACAATTTTTGCTCCTGGTTTACTATGTGGTTTTAGAGTGATGGTTCTGAATGATACCAGATACAAAGCTCCTTTTTATAATCGAAATTCATAATTGATGTACTCTACGCAAGACCATTAAAAAAAAAAAAGGCAATGTAATACTCTCTTATAACAATTGGGAGAAATAAAAGGAAAATAATTTTTTTTATTCTCCCACGAGGACATGCTTATTGATTTTAGAGAGAGGGGGAGGAAGGGAGGGAGAGAGAATCATCAAAACAGCTCCAGATTTGGGAACCAGAAGACTTGGTATTAGGTCCTGAATGTCAGTCACCATGTGTGATCATGGAACCACTTAAGCCTTAGTTTCTATAAAATGGGACAGCAACTACCTCACAGAGTTGTTCTAAATTTTAAATAAGTTAATAAATATAAGTGCTTAGTATAGTGCCTTGCATAGAATAAATGCTTAATAAATGTTGGTTTATTATTACTATTCTCAGCATAATTGAGAAGCACAACTGAAAATGATAGCAGTCCTTCCCAAGTGCCAGTCATTCTCGTTTTATGGTTATTATTTTTATCTTATTCACCTAGCACTTGTACTATTAAAAACTTTGTGTTTTCTTCCATGTCAACTCTTCTACTTATATAAGAAATCTTGAAATTACAAGCAAATGTAAAACTAGTATTACGTGCCACAAACAGAAAGTAACTGTTTAAACAAATACAATAAAAACAAAACAAAATTATTAAATTTTAGCTAGATACTGTTGTCTGTGGAAAGTTCTGAGCCTGAGGCTTCTCTTTGTTAAAAACGGAGATTTACAAGTGCTAGGGCCCTGGCTGGTGTAGCTCAGTGGATTGAGCGCAGGCCTGCGAGCAAAAGGGTCGCTGGTTCAATTCCCAGTCAGGGCACATGCCTGGGTTGTGGGCCAGGTCCCCAGCAGGGGACGTGCGAGACATAACCACACATTAATATTTCTCTCCCTCTCTCCTTCCCTTCCCCTCTCTCCAAAACTAAATAAATATTTTAAAAAATAAATGCTAGGGAAGTGTTAAGGACATAATAACACTTACTGAGGTAATCTCTGAAAACAATCAGAAGGATTGATTTAAAATGTTTATTATTTTAATATGGAGGGGGCACACGTGTAGATACCACCTAAAATCATCTCAACTTACCTCTCTTCACAGATAAATACTGTAATGAAGCACATGAGAAAGTTGCCTCCACACTAGCAGGGGAAATAATTACAACCCTCCACGACTCTATGGCAGTTTTATGTTTGCCAAGCATTGGTTACTTGGTATCTCAGCTGACCACCACTGTAGTTTGGTGAACGGAGTATAATCACATCCACCGTATCTATAGTTCCTACACCCAGGGTTGACAACTTGCCTAACAATATTAACAGCAACATTTTTTGAGCACTTAACGCGTCCCAGCTAAAGGTTTTATAGACATCATCTAGAATTTAATCCCCACCCCTGCTCTATGAGGCATATCCCGTTATTATCTCCATTTGACAGAAGATGAGAGTGAAACACACAGGTAACTCAGCCCAGGTCACCCAGCCAGTGGGAAAGCGGTAAACTGACTGCACTTTCTTGCCCAAGGTCACGGAGGAGTGAGGTCGCCGGATCCGGAGGGTGCTGACCTGTCGGAGACTTGTTCCTGGGTGAGTTTCTTGTCGCTCTGCAGCAGGATGGACACGTAGTGGCGGATCATGCCGACGAAGAAGGTGATGATAACGATGGGCAGGACCACCCAGAGGCGGATGTTGGAGTCGAGCAGCAGCTCAGGCCCCGCCATGTTCACAGAGCGCCGGTTCCTGGCCAGGTGTAGCTGGGTTTCGCTTCCCCCGGGCCCCTCAGCTGCCCCTTAAGCTCGTCTCCAAGTCTTCTCACACACTTAGCCTGGCTGGCCTGGCCCGACAACCTACCGCAGCCCCAGCCCCGGCGCACTGCCCCAAGCCGGGCCGCCCGGCCGCCCACTTCCGGCGCGGAAGTTTGAAGTCGCGGCGCGGCTCGGTGACATCACGGTGGCGTCGGACCCGGTGGGAGGGTAGTAAACTGTGGGTGGCGACGGTTCGTCAGCTGGTTGGTGCGGCGGCGCTCGTCGTCCCTCGAGGCTCCGCTTTCCTGCGACCTGGCCGGTAGGCCTGGGCCTCGCTCGGCCTTTCCGTACGAGGTTCCGCGCCTTGAACCTTAGCTTCTTCTTACGTCCTGTCGTGGGATAGACCCTCAGGTATCCCCCAGCGTCGTTAAAATGGCGAAATGAGAAGGGCTTTTATCCTCAACCCCTACCCAAATTGCCTAGGCCAGGTAGCGGGCCCCATCTTCCGGTCTTTTAAGCTTCTCTGTAAACCAGAAAGTAGAAGATGGTTAAGGTCATGACTTTTAGTCAGCGGGCCCTGACTTAGTTTTTCCGCCTGTAAAATGGCTGACAATGGTTATAGCTATTAAACGAGGCAGTGAATGGAGAAAACGCTTAGCATGGTGCCTGGTGCACAGTAAATGTTAACTCTTATTGGTAGCCATTATTATAATCAAGAGAAAGTATAGGTGGTAGTTAAGAGGGCAGATTCTGGAGCCAGATTGCTTGAGTTAGAATCTCAGGTCTTTCACTGATTATGAGAATAATGTACCTACCTTAAAAAATTTTTATGAGGAATAACTGAAGTAAAACAGTTCTTGTTAGCTATTAGTATTTACCTGCCTGTCAGCCATTCTCATGAGCCCCGCAGTGTAGTGTGAGATCAGAAGAGCTCCTAGATACGCTCAGTGGAGCAGGGAAGCTAGAGTAGCGAACTTCCTTGGGGATAGGAACATTTTTCAAGGACGATGACATTTGAGTCTTTAAGGATGAGTAGTAGTTTCAAGGCAGATAAGAACATTTGGGGTAAAAAGAACACTTTGTGCAAAAGCGCTAAGACCAGGAAGGTTCTGGTTTACAAGATAGGCTGCAAGGCCCTGTGGTTCAGGCACTCCCTGCCTCTGCAGTCTCATTTGTAACTCTACGCTCTTCTTCCTGTTTCAGTGTTGAGATTTTCTTTGCTTGGACCTACTCTTCTCATACCTCTTCTGTTGGTTAACTCCTATTTCAACACCCAGGCCCCTGCTTTAAATTATTTTCTCAAAGAGATTATCCCTGAGAAATTGTCCCAGCTTTTCTTCATCATCCCCACCCCAACGAGACTAAATTTACTTGTAAGCCCTCATAGCACCCTGTGCTTTTCTTTTGTAGCACATAACTGTACAGTCTGGAGTCGATTAATCATAGGGATGCGTCCTGAGAAATGCGTCATTAGGCAATTTTGTCATTGTACAAACATTATACAGTGTACTTACACAAACCTAGATGGTAGAGCCTCTTGCTTCTAGACTACAAGCCTGTATAGCACGTTACTGTGCAACACAACGTAAGATTAAATCAAGCACAAGAGACAACGATGTAATCAGGTGATATAACTAGATATATGAGGCTGCTGCTGTGTACACAGCTGTTTTATAGCAAACCTTTTTTTATTTTTATTTTTGTAAAAATTTTACATATTTTTAGAGAGAGTGGAAGGGAGAGAGACATCAGTGTGTGGTTGCCTCTCACATGCCACCTACTGGGGACCTGGCCTGCAACCCAGGCATGTGCCCTGACTGGGAATGGAACCAGCGAACCTTTGGTTTGCAGGCTGGCACTCAATCCACTGAAAGTCTTTTTTTTTAATAACTAGAAAGAATATACTATAAGCCAATAGCATAGTTGCTTATTATCAAGTTTTATGTGCTGTACATAATTGTATCCACTATACTTTTTTTATGGCTGATAGTACTACGAGCATGTGGATAATGTGTTGTACTACGATCTTACAACGGCTATTATATCACCAGGTGATAGGAATTTTTAAGCTCCATTATAATCTTATGGGACCTCTGTGGTACATATCGTTCGTCATCTGAAACAGCCTTATGTGGGGCATGACTGTAGTTAAATAACTACCTCAAGACTACTCATTACTATATTGTGAACTCCCTGAGGTCAGGCATCATCATGTCTGGTTCATATTTGTAACCCCAACAACTAACACAGTCCCTAATATGTAGTATTGGATTATTAAATTAAAGGAGAGTTACAGTTTGGGGCTAGAAGATGAAGGCTCTTGAATGTCAAGAGAACTGGGTTTTTATCCTTCAGCAAGAGGGAAGTGGTCAAGCTAAAAAAAGGCAACTAGGTAAAGTCTTGAAAGCGAGGGACCATTGATCAGATACAGGAGTTGAAATTTTCTCAACTGCTGGATTTAGATAGCACTAAACACTTTCGTTTTGAATAGAGTAGTTTTCTTTGAGCTATAGCTTTAACTTCTCAGAATTTATGTAGCTTTGAGAGGGTAACAGCTGTTCTCTGATTTTGCTATAGGAAGTAATTTAGCTCCAGAAAACTATCCAAATGATTTCCAAAAGAAGACTGTCAAAATCTGAGGATAAAGAGAGCCTGACAGAAGATGCCTCTAGTAAGTGTCTACTCATGTATTGCTTCATTTCCTATCGTAAATGTGTGTGGCAGTATTTCATTTTTTCTTATGGCTGAACACTATTCCTTCATATATGTACACATCTTCTTTATCCAATCATAATGGAATACTACTCAGCGATAAGAAAAGGTGAAATACTACACTTGTGACAACTTGGATAGATTTTGATTATATCATACGGAATGAAATAAGTCACATGGAAAAGCACGAGAACCATGTGATTTCACTGATACGTGGGTTATAAAACAGACAACAACAAATGAACAAAAAAACTCATGGACAACAGTATAGTGGTTGTCAAAATGGAAGTGGGGGAGGTTGAAGAGGGTAAAAGGGGTCAAATATATACTGATGGAAGGGGACTTAACTTTGGGAGGGCGCAGCGTAGTGTACAGATGATGTTTTATAGAATTGTATACTTGCAATTTACATACTCTTGTTAACTAATGTCATCCTAATATATTTAATAAACTTTAAAAAAATGTTGTGAGGCACTTGAAGAGATGTGAAGTTCCTACTTTTGAATGCTGAGAATCATGAAGCTTAACAGAGAAGGCACACAATCTTTATCAGGAGATTTGGGATTGCGTTTCTGCCTCTGATCCATGTATTGCTTCAGGTGTGCCTGCAGTCTCTGAGTGTCAGTCTCCCCATACATAAGAGGTGTTGGTATTATAGAGCTTATCTATTGTACATATGTCGGTGCTGGGACACAAAGATACAACATAGTCCCTACCCTTAAAAACAAAAACGAATGGTTCCCTTTTCTTCCTTAAGAAAATTATGGTCTAGATAAATGCTATGATAGTGATATATAAAGGAAAGGCGTCATATCAAAGCAACCCTACCAGAGGCAAAGAAACAGTGTACCCTCTGTCCATATGAGAGTGTGGTTGACAGAGGCCTTAAGAGTTCCCACAAGAAGTTGATAGTCTTTCATTTATTTCAGTCATCTACTTTCTTAAGGCAGTTCTAACCTGTTGCATCATTAAGGGGAAGAATAGATAATCATATTTAACTTCAAGTTTCTATTTGTTTTTGTTTGTTAATTATGTTTTATTCTCATGTGTTGAAAGCCTTGGGATGAAAACATCCTGGGCTTTGTACTCAGAAATGATGCAGGAGGACCTGCCCCACTCTTACCCACCCTGCATCTAGGTGATTGGTTCTCAAACTTGAATGTGCATCAGGAGTATTACCTGGAGAGCTTGTTAAAAATTCAGATTCCAAGGCCCCATTCCGGAAATTTTGATTCCATAAGCTCTGGGATGTGACCTAAGAATATGCTTTTAATAAGCTTCCCAGAGATTTTAGAGCAATGGTTTGCAGACAACAGCTTGAAAGACCCTAACTGCTTTAGAATTTCGGTGGAAATATTTCTATGGTTACTCTTGTCAGAAGTGGCACATTTTGAATTCTTCAAATGAAAACTCAGTAGGTAAAAACAATTTTATTTATTGGTTTTTTTTTTTCTGTTTGTTTGGAAGCCACTATTGCTGACCATTGTTAGAAATAAAATTTTACTACACCATCAATTCCAGTATAATTCTTCAGGAATCTATCAATTTTCCTCTCAGGTTATTATTCTGGGGTTTACATTTTTATCTTTGCTTTACTATTTGTCACATTCCTGAAAATTTGGTCTATTTTCAGATACCAGCAAGCAACCACTTTCCAAAAAGACAAAGAAATCTCATGTTTATAATGAAGTTGAAGAAAACGACAGTGCCTTCGTAAAGCTTCTTAAGACATCAGGAATTATTCTTAAAAGAGGAGAGAGTCAGAATCAGCTAGGTGATATTTTAATCTCTTTTCCTGGGTATAGTGAATCATGGATTTTCTAAATAGAAAGGTAATGAAGATTAGAAATGGGAGCACCATCTATCTGACTTGAGACAAGGATGAAATTGAAGTTGCTTTTTGGAGAATATTGTCAGTTTTTGGTCCTGCTAAATGCATGTTAACTAGAGTACTTCTGACCCCCACCCTTTTTTAGAAAAATATTACATATTTGTATTGCTTTGTGTTTTCTTGTGGAAAAAATAAATTAATACCCAGAGAGCAATTACATCTGTGTCAGAATAATTTCAGAAGAAAATTTATAAAGCTATATAAGGCATCAGTAAGGGCCTGCTTTGGGGGCATAGATTATATCATGTCTTTTTTATTTATTTTATTTATTTTTTTAAAGATTTTATTTATTTTTGGAGAGAGAGGGAGGGAAGGAGGAAGAGAGGGAGAGAAACATCAATGTGTGGTTGCCTCTCACGTGGCCTCTACTGGGGACCTGGCCTGCAACCCAGGCATGTGCTCTGACTGGTAATCAAACTGGCGACCCTTTGGTTCGCAGCCCACATTCAGTCCACTGAGTTACACCAGCCAGGGCTGGCATGTCTTTTTTAGAACACTTTGTAGCTATTTTCTGTCAAAGCTAAGTTTGTTTGTTTTGTGGGTTTAGAAGATTTGGCTCAGAATTATGTTGTGAATATCTTTATTAATTTCATCAGATAGGAAACTTAGTCATAAGGAAAGTAAAACTGTGGTGAGAGATGTTAAAGACTCTTTTTTTCTCTTAGCTGTGGATCAAACTATTTTCCAAAAGAAGCTCTTTGAGACTCTGAGGAAACATCCTTCTTATCCCAAAGTATGTATTTTCTCCCGGGTACTTTTACTTTTGCTAGCAGTACTCTGGAATTGCGAATTTAAAAACACTCTCCTAAAGTTGAATGTGCTAGAATGATTTTTAGCTAATCCACAGCAAATCTTAAACTAAAAATCTTACTCTTACTCTTTTTTTTTTTTCTTTCCCATTAAGATAATAGAAGAATTCATTAGTGGCCTGGAGTCTTACATCGAGGATGAAGACATTTTCAGGAACTGCCTTCTGTCTTGTGAACGCCTTCAGGATGAGGGAGCCAGGTGTGGCAAGGCGGCGTAGAGCATTGCTAAAATTTAGTCTGTTATACTGACTAGTGGGGAAGGGCGGGTGGGGAACGGGGGAGTGCAGAATGTAATTTTTTGGAGTTTAACTTTTGATTTATAGCTCTATTTTCCTCAGAGTTTTATCCTGACCTGTAAATTATTAAGTTTATAGTTACCAGAGTAAGAACCACAGTGTTTTTTATTATGTGTCTCACCTGTGTTGATAGAATTTCAACTCTTTACTTCCCTCTGGCTTAAGAGCCATCTTCTCATGCTCTATATTTATATACCAGGTTAGTTTCTCTTTAAAGATTATATATTTTTAACCAATAATATGGAGAAAGAGTAAGAAAAACATTAACACAAGGAAAACAAAATAGAAATTTCTTTTTTCTTTTCCTGTTTTTTTTACAGCATGGGCCCATCTTACTCTAAGAGCCTCATTAAATTGCTTCTGGGGATTGACATATTACAGGTGAGACTGTGCCACTTATTCTGTGAGCATTAGTTGGATGTGATTTGTGGTACATGCCCAGGCATAAGTGGCTGGAGCACAGGGTAAAAAGTAGGCTTAATGGGAGGATTTGGGTTTGCAACAGTTTACCACACCTCTGTTGCTGAAATGCATCTGATAAAGCAGTATCTACATCTTTGGACTGAGCTGATTAGCCCAATGCATCTCAAAGTTTTATTTATTCTTTTGGCCTCTGTTTCCTGGTTCAAAAAGTTTCATACTGTGTGCCCTGAGTACCTTGTATATCTCCACCATGTTCACATTTGTGTTCCATTTAGGTCTTTATTTGCTTATTAAATTGATTTTGACCTTTACCTCTCCTTTATCTTTTAATTTACTGAGTAGCCAATACATTGACATGTTTTAAACATCTGATTATAAAACTGTATAGAATGAAAAGCCTCTCTCCCACCCCAACCTCCACTTTTCCTTTTTTCTTCTCTCCTGCTATTGATCTTGCCATACATCTTTTCCTTTGCATTGGAAATCTTGAATATAATTTAGTTAGCTTAAATCCAAGAGCCCTGGGTTTCTGTGAAGAGAAATTATCTTTTCGTGCAAACTATTAGATAATATTATAAAACAATATTATTTGATAAACTTTTAAAGTCTGCATTTCATGGGTTAACAGTTTTCATCATACTTAATGATATTTTTGATTATCTGATTATTTTAATATTGCTTTGATAGACATTGCAATTTTTCAGAAGATAAATTATTGATAAGGCTTTGTTTTAACAGCTTATATTCAAAATATAAGCAGTATTCATGTGGATATTCTTATAATAAGAGGATTTTAACTATAGCAGGGTTTTTCCTCCAAGAGCACTTCTTGGGGAGAAATGTGGCTAATTATACATTTCAACTCTATTGAATATTTTGTTGTATATTTTGAGACCATATCTTAACTCCCTGTACATTCTTTTGCAGCCTGCCATTATCAAAACCTTGTTTGAAAAGTTGCCAGAATTTCTTTTTGAAAGGTAAGTGGAGTTATTCTGGAATGCTTAAATTATCCTGGTGTGCTTAAGTTTCTCTCTGAATGGATTATCTGAAATAGCATTGGTTTCTCTGAAGGTCGTATTTATCACAGTCTTGGTTTTTAAATGACTACTAAAATTTTACTGGGGTGTCTTTCTTTGGAATTTCATCTATTTATGTAAATGCATAGTGCCAGAAGGGTACATAATAGTAGTTACCTCCTAAGAAAGGAGCCAACTGGCTGGAGTCATATATTCTCTGAATACTGTTTTTTACCTTTTCAATTTGAAAGTGTACCATTTTTTAAAAATTTACTTAAAAAATAACTTAGAAAAAATGAACAACCTAATAGAAAAGTAACCCTGGTGTGGCTCAGTGGATTGAGTGCCAGCCTGTGAACCAAAAGGTTGCCGGTTTGATTATCAGTCACGGCACATGTGTGGGTTGTGGGCCAGGTCCCCAGTAGAGGCCACGTGCGAGGCAACCCCACTTTGAGGTTTCTCTCCCTCTCTCTCCCTCCCTTCCCCTCTCTCTAAAAATAAATAAAATCTTCAAAAAAACCCCGAAATACAAGATCATCAAATTTTTTTAAATGCTCAATTTCATCAGTAATTAAAGACAAATTTATAACAATATACAGTTTTTCCATTCTCAAAGGATCTCCCTTATATATAATGAACAGGCATGATTATACATTGCTGATAAACACATAAATTGGTTCGATCATTCTGAAGGGCAATAGGTTCTTTGTATCAAAGCCTTAGATTTTGCATACCCTTTAATGCTCAACTGTGTCTCCTAATTTATCCTGAGGTGATCATTGTGAATGAAAGTAGTAATAAGTAAGATTACTGTTTAACAAAAATTGTAAATAACTGATATGTTCAACTACAGAAGATTGGGTTAAGTAAACTAGGTATATCCATAAAACAATATCATGTGAACATTAAAAATTATTAAGAGGTCTATTTAATACTGAGCATTAATTTTTTAAAAAAAGGTTATCAGTATTTATAGTTCAGCTTAGTCTTTTTTTTAAAGATGCATTTACACATACATGTGCATACACCAATAATGGACATCTCTAAATGACAAGATTATAGGTCCTTTTTATTTTCTCCTTTCACATGTGTTTTTTCAGGGTTTTGTATATAATAATAATAATATTAAACTTGAAGGTTTACCCTTAAAAATTTGTGCATTGCCTGAATGGCTCACTACATGCTTTATATCCTGGCTAAGTCTTTCAGCAGTTAAATGTGAAGAAGTAAACAAAGACTGAGAATGCTGTCCAGAAAAGGAACTGGAGGTGATCCAAAACGCTAGGTATACTACGTTGGGAGGAAGGCAGATACTGTCATTTTGTGGGAAATAACTGAGGCAGCATTTTTCATCTATAAATGGTTTTCAGTACTTTCACAAATAATATAATGTGACCTGCCATGTTTTCATAGCAGCATATGCTTACCTTTTTCGGTACTTACCACTTTGGTGTAATTTTTCACCTTTTGAAAATACTCATCTACCCCGGCTGGTGTGGCTCAGTAGATTGAGTGCCAGCCTGTGAACCAAAGGGTTGATGATTTGATTCCCAGTCAGGGCACATGCCTGGGTTGTGGACCAGGTCCCCTATAGGGAGCATGTGAGAGGCAACTACACATTGATATTTCTCTCCCTCTCTTACTCCTTTCACCTCTCTCTCAAAATAATAAATAAAATTAAAAAAAAGAAAAAATATTCACCCCACTTAGTTTATTAAAGTTTATTACCTTTTTTAAAAAAATTGTTTCATTATTTTGAGAGATAGTCTCTAGACTTTTATTTTCTTTTCTGTAAACCTTCCCCAGATGTAGCCATGGTTAACAGTTTAGTACCTCTTCTGGACATCTTTCTCAAGGCATATAAGCATATATCTCATAGTTTTTTTGTACATGGTGTGTCTAGCACAGCGCACAAGGCATGGTGAGTATTTAGTAAATGTTAATTGAATGGCTGAAATGCTTGCGGATATATAAGTCAGAAAGCCTGAGTTCCTTGTCTTCTGATCCTAACATTTCAGCGTGAACAGTGATGGAATCAACATGCCTCGACTCATCATCAGTCAACTGAAATGGCTTGACAAAGTTGTGGATAGCAAGGTAGGCCTTGGGACTTTTTCTGATTCTTGGATTTAGAGAGTGCATTTCCATACTTCATCAGACTTTTACAATTTGCAGGATGGGGGTTTGCCTCCTTTCTGAACAGAAAAATTCACATTTTTAAAATCTATCCATTAACTTTCAGCTTTGATAATTTGAGAATCATGAGTATTTCACCTGTTAACTTTCTCCCCCCCCCCAAAAAAAATTACCTACTTATGATGGCTAGATATCATTTATTAAATAAATATTTGGAAAGCAATTTAGCATTTCAAAGTACATAAATTTTTGTGTTTTCTCAAAAGTGATGAGATCCCAAACCACTGTACTTCGCTGCAGATGTTTCAATTTGATTATGTACAAGTCTCCACTTACCTGCAGTTTTGCTTTTCGTGGTTTCAGTTACCCATGGTCACCTATGGTAGGAAATGTTAAATTTTCCCAACCATTGACATTTCTGCTTCTGACATCCATCTAGTGACACCGTCATGACTCTGGTCCAGGATCACCTGAAGCAGGTAGATCCTTCTGATGTATTGTCAGAAGGTCAGTAGTAGCCTAATGTTACATCACAACATCTGCATCATTCAACTCACTGCATCTCATCATGCAGGCACTTTGTCATCTCAGTCATCACAAGAAGAATGGCGATTGCAGTACGATGAGATATTTTGAGACAGACCATATTCACATACCATTTATTATAGTATATTATTATAATTGTTCTATTTTATTATTAATTATTAATCTCTTACTGTGCCTAACTTATAAATTAAACTATCCTAGGTATGTATGTATTGGAAAAACCATAGTATATATATGGTTTGGTACTATCCATGGTTTCAGGCATCCACTAGAGATGATGGGGACTACTGTATTGAGGAAAATTTCAGGAAGTTTTTGCAATTGTTACTTGTTATCAAGCATTTTAGTAAAGTTCATTTTTTTCTTTTTTAATCCTCACCAGAGGACACGCTTCCTGATTTTAGAGAGAGAGGGATAGAGGGAGAGGGAGAGAAACGTCGATTTGTTGTCTCTCACCCATGCCCCCACCAGGGACCAAACCCACAACCCAGGCACGTGCCCTGACCAAGAATTGAACCTGCAGCCTTGCGATTTAAGGGGCACTTCAGCCAACTGAGCCACACCGGCCTGGGCAAGTTCAATGTGTTTTGAGCCTAGTGCTTAAAACCCATTTCTTTTCAGAGTTCTTAAAATCATTCTGATAATTTTTGTCAGCTATTCCAAGGCTAAATCTTTACTTGGAAGAACATGAGTTTTGGTAGTCTCACCTGGGCTGGAATTTTTGCTCTACCCTTTTTTTTTTTTTTTTTTTTTTAAAGATTTTATTGCCCTGGATGGTGTGACCCAGTGGATTGAGCGCCAGCCTGTGAACCAAAGGGCGGGCTGGTTCAATTCCTAGTCAGGGTACATGCCTGGGTTGCAGGCCAGGCCCCTGGTGAGGGGGCATGTGAGAGGCAACCACACACTGATTTTCTCTCCCTCCCTTTCTCCCTCCCTTCCCCTCTCTAAAAATAAAAAATAGTAATCTGAAAATTTTTAATTTATTTTTACAGAGAGGGGAAGGGAGGGAGAAAGAGAGGAAGAGAAACATTGATGTGCCGGAGATAAATCAGTAGGTTGCCTTTCACCCACCCCCCACTGGGCACCTGGCCCACAACCCAAGTATGTGCCTTTACTAGGGATTGAACCGGCAACCTTTTGGTTTGTAGACTGGCACTCAGTCTACACCAGCCAGGGCAGTCTGCCATTTATTAATTGTATCATTGAGCAATACATATGCCCACATTTTAAAAATGGGAATTGTCACAGAAACCCCATAAAGTTTTGAAGATTAAATGAAACAAAGTATATAATAGACCAATTAGATAATATATTATCCACCCTACTCTTTTCCTTTCTTTTTAAATTTTTATAAATGTGTTTATTAATTTTAGAGAGGGAGGAAGGGGGTGAGAGAGATAAAGAAACATTGATGTGAAAGAGGAACTTCAATTGGTTGCCTTCCACATGAGCCCCAACTGGGGATCGAACTTGCAACCTAGGTATATGCCCTGACCAGGAATCAAACCCCTCATCTTTTGGTGTATAGGATGATGCTCCAGCCAACTGAGCCATACCAGCCAGGGCCACCCTATTTTTTTTTTTCTATTTACCATCTCATTTATGAAATTTCTGGGTCGGGTGACTTCCAGTAAGGTGGTGGCAAGGTAAACACAGCCTCACACAACCACATCAAAATTACAGCTAAACTATAGAACAGCCATCAAAAAGAACCATCAGAAATTGAGTTTAATGAAGTCCAACAACTATGCAATTAAAGAAACCATATCCTTCCAGATTGATAAAAGGGGTGGAGATGTGTAACGGGCTAGTCCCATATCTATGTACCTTGAATAAAAATTCTGGAGGGGTATCTCGGGAGCAAGGAGTCCTAGCCCCACACTAGGACCCCAGCTCAGGGTTTCAGTGCCAGGACGATAAGTCTCCATAATTTCTGGCTGCAAAAACCAGCAGGGATTGAGTCAGTGGTAGAAAACTGCTGGCGTCCCAAGCAATTCTTCTTAAAGAACCCACACATAGACTTACACTTGCTCCCTGTGAGCTCCAGCATGGGAATAGCAACCTGAAAGGCACCAATGGCATACAGGAAGGAACTGAAGTGTCTGACATCAAGGCGAGAGCTCAGGGACAGCTTTCTCCCAGACAGAAAGGCACACAGAGGCCATTGTCCCTTTTCTGAACCTTCTCCCCACAGAGCCAGCAGGTGGGTGCCATATCTGAGACTCCATCAACCTGGCTAACAATGTCGGCCCTGCCCTGGAAATCCCCTGAGACTCTCCCACCCAACTTACAGGCCCACTCCATTGTCTTTTCCATATGAATGGCTGGTCTTGGCTCATGCTTCACAAATTCTTAAATCCTTTCAAACAAGCAACAATCAGGCTCAGTGAGTCCCCAACCCCCGTACCTCTTGTTAAGTGGCCCCAGGCCTGGCACTAGCAGTAGTCAGCCTAGATTCATAGCTTGGCTTCCCCTGGGAATCTCCAAGCCCAGCACAAGTAGCAGCCATCTCAGATTGTCTTTATAGCTCAGGCAGAGTGGCCTTGGGCAAAACACAGGTGGAGCTGACCTTGTACCACCTAGGAAACCCCAGGGCCAGCACACTCAGTGGACAGCTACAGACCATGACCCTGCCCCTGCACAGCTGATCCTCCATGGAGGGTACAGGTTGGTGGTCAGTGGTCATAGCCAATCCTTGCAGCTGACTGGCCTGGGTAAATCCCTCCCATTGACCTGCCAACAGCAACCAATGCTCAACTACAAGTGTACTCAGCCCACAAGAAGGGCGCACCTTGAATACTTACGATAGGGGAGGCTGTGCTACTGGACCCTACAGGACACCTACTACAGTTAGGACACGCTACCATGACAGGGAGTCATAGCACCTCTACCTAATACATATAAACAAACACAGAGAAGCTGCCAAAATGAGGAGACAAAGAAACATGGTCCAAAGAAAAAACAGATCAAAACTCCTAAAAAAGAACTAAACAAAATGGAGAGAAGCAATCTATCAGATGCAGAGTTCAAAACACTGGTTATAAGGATGCTCAAGGAAGTTGGTGAGAACTCAGCAGCATAAAAAAGATCCAGTCAGAAACGAAAGATACACTAATTAAAAAAAGAACAATTTACAGGGAAACAACAGTAGAGTGGATGAAGCCGAGAATTAAATCAATGATGTGGAACATAGGGAAGCAAAAAAAAAAAAAAAAAAAATCAGTCGGAACAACAAGAAAAAAAGAATCCAAAAAAATGAGGATAGTGTAAGCAGTCTGTGGGACAACTTCAAGCAGTCCTACATTTGCATCTAGGGGTGCCAGAAGGAGAAAAGAAAGAGCAAGAAATTGGAAATCTATATGAAAAAAAATAAAGAAAACTTCCCTAATTTGGTGAAGGAAATAGACATGCAAGTTCAGGAAGCATAGAGTCTCAAACAAGATGGATGCAAAAAGGCCCTCTCCAAGACACATTAAAATGCCAGAGGTTGAAGATAAAGAGAGCGTCTTAAAAGCAGCAAGAGAAAAGAAGTTAGTTACCTACAGGGGAGTTCCCATATAAGACTGTCAGTTGATTTCTCAAAAGAAACTTTGCAGGCTAGAAAAGACTAGCAAGAAATATTCAAAGTGATGAAAGCAGGGACCTACAGCCAAGATTGCTCTACCCAGCAAAGCTATCTTTTAGAATTGAAGGGTAGGTAAAGAGCTTCCCAGATAAGAAAAAACTAAAGGAGTTCATCATCATCCAGCCATTATTATATGAAATGTTAAGGGGACTTATTTAATAAAAAGAAAATCAAAACTATGAACAATAAAATGGCAATAAATAAATATCTGTCAACAATTGAATCTAAAAAACCAGCTAAGCAAACAAGAACAGAGACAGAGTCATGGATGCGAAGAGGGTTTTGATGGTTGCCAGATAGGAAGGGGATATGGGAGAAAGGGTAAAGAGGTGAGAGAAGTAAGAAGTACAAATAGGTAGTTACAGAATAGCCATGGAGATGTAAAGTACAGTATAGGAAATGAAGTAGGTAAAGAATCTATGCATAACCTGTGGACATGAACAATTGTGTGGGGATTACTTGAGGACTGGTGAGTGCTGGATGGAGGGGGGTAAAGGGAGAAAAACTGGGACAGTTGTAATAGCATAATTGATAAAATGTAATTTTTAAAGAAAGAACATTTCTGGGTCATTTACCCCTGAATTTTGTTTTTGAGCTTGAGTGTGTTTGTAGTTGTCATATTGTACCCAAAATAATTGGAGCTCTACATTTCATGCGTACGAAGTCTTTCTCTATTTTTGGTAATATGCTCCAATACTAACAGTCTCCTCTTCTGCAGGATCTCACCACCAAGATCATGCAGCTGATCAGTATTGCTCCAGTGTACCTTCAGCATGACTTCATCACCAGCCTACCTGAGATCCTAGGGGATTCCCAGCATGATGATGTGGGGAAAGAACTCAGGTGGGTAAGCACCTTGTTGCCATCCTAAAGAGCAAGGCTTTACTCTGGGAGCCTTATCACTGCAGTAAGCAGAGTAGTGTAATGTGTTCCTTTTTTATATGAAAGATACCTACCTACAATTGAGTAGGCTATGGGATTTGACTTGTTTTTCTTAAAATGAGTATATATTTAATAAATTCATGTACTTTCTTTTAAAGGTATATCTGTTGTGAATATGCAGTGTGGCCCTGACCAGTGTGGCTCAGTTCGTTGAGTGTTGTCCTACAAAGTGAAGGGTCACTGGTTCAATTCCTGGACAGGGCGCATGCCTGGGTTGTAGCTCCAGTCCCCAGCTGGGGTGTGAATGAGAGGCAACTGATCAACAATGTTTCTTTCCCTCTCTTTCTCCATCCCTTCCCTTCTCTCTAAAAATAAATAAAATCTTTTACAAAACTTTTAATTATTTGTGGAGTTTATGAAACATCTACATTCTTTTGTCCTTAAATAATTCATTCTGATGCATGTCAGAATTGAATTCTGATTGCTACATCATCCACTGTCAAGACTCACTGCTTACTGTTATTTATGTGAAAAATAATAATTGGTAGGACAGTAATGAAAGAGAGAACAGTATGCCTGTATGATAGTGTTTGTTTACTTTTTTTCTTTAAGACTTTATTTATTTATTTTTAGAGAGGGGGAGGAAGGGAGGGAGAAAGTGGGGGAGAGAAGCATCAATTGGTTGGTTCTTCTATGCACCCCAGTCTGGGACCCAACCCACACTCAGGTATATGCCCTGACCAGGGATCGAACCAGTGATCTTTTACCTTGTAGGATTATGCCCAGTCAACTGAGCCACGTGGGTCAGGGCGTGTTTCTGTTTTAATGCAACTTCTTGCTTATCCTAGAAGTGATAATTTAAAAAAATTTGGTTTGCAGTACTTCTTTTTCTCTAGCTATGTGCAAAGCTATCTCCAAAAATGTTCAGTGGTTTCCTGCCCTTGTATTTTTGGGCAGGATGGTTCTAGGTGGAGCATTATACCATCCACTTTGCTTGCTTAATTCTAGCTGTGCTTTTGTGTAGCCTTAGAATCTATCACTGTCCTTTCCTTCTCTGCTCTGTGTTCCTGTAGCACTTTGCACATAACATCTGTCATGTTTATTACACAGCATTGTAATTATACAGTTTTTTTTCCCTTTTCTCGGGAAGGATATGTACCAAATTCAGTAGTCGATTACCTCTGGGTAGTGGGGATGGTGAGGGAGGGAGTCTTGTTTCTGTGCTGCTGTTTGAATTTTTTATAATGAGCATGTATTTTTTTATCACAATAATTTTTAATGAAACATACGATAAACAAATTTAATGGAAAGTAAGTATATCCTTTCTTCTCATACTTTGAGTGGTTTTTCCAAGTTGTTATCTGCCTAGCTCTGTTAATGCACAGCTTTTCTCTTTTTCCACCATTCACAGTGACCTTCTAACAGAGAATACTTCACTCACTGTCCCGATCCTGGATGTCCTTTCCAGCCTCCGACTTGATCCACAGCTCCTGTCTAAGGTAGGAAGGACTCTGCATTTCAGAGGCAGAGCTGGCTTTCTCACCTTCCAAAACCAGTGTCAGTTGGTCATTGTTTTGGAGCAGTCATATTCACTGAAAATTTCCTTTCAAAACAATAATGAATGACATTTGATCTCTCTTGTTCTTTTCAATGAATTTCATGTTCCATACTATGATAGATCATTGCTCTGTTTTAAGCAGCGAGTTTTAGTGGTAATCTTCTATAATGCCTGAATATTTACAAACTGCTCCCTGTAGGAATAACAATTTTTTATGCCTTCCTCTAGGTAGTGGAAAATTCAGGCTCTAAAATGTGAGATAATACCACGCATTTATCACAAGAAGCTGGTCATTAACAATTGAAAGCTTAGAATTTAGAAAAAAAATACACCAAGGTGTTTTTCTTCCTAACTGAGAGAAGTGATTTTTCTAATTTTACCTACCAAGACAGTACAAGGTTGAGGTATTAACATGAGAATATTTAAGGTTTTCATGCTTTTTATATTTAGGTCCGCCAGCTGGTAATGGGTAAGCTGTCATCTGTGAAATTGGAAGACTTACCTGTGATAATCAAGTTCATTCTTCATTCCGTAACAGCCACAGATGCACTTGAGGTACCCTATTATTTCCCAACAAACACCTATAGGGTGCTAGATCCTAGAGACTACAGGGAAGAGTAGTGATACCCTTGTGAAACTCAGCAATCAAAAAAGACTAACTTAGCCCTGGCTGGTGTGGCTCAATTGGTTGGAGCGTCTCACATAAACCAAAAGATTTCAGGTTTGATCCCTGGTCAGGCATCTACAAGAAGGCAACCAGTCCATTGTTTCTTTCTCACATCAATGTTTCTCTCTCTCTCTCTCTCCCTCTTTCTCTCTCCCCCACCTTCCCCTCCCCCAGCCTCTCCTCTTCCTTCTCCCTCTCCCTTTCTCCTTGCCCTCACTCTCTCTAAAAGCAATGAAAAAAATGTCCTTGGGTAAGGATTAAAAAAAAGGCTAACTTAGATGAAGATAAGTTATTTAAATTAATAGGTTCTAATTGCTCTTCTCTCTCCCCAAACTAATTTAAAATACTCATTAATCCAGATGGTATTCAGGGGAGAGAATAGAGCTACTGACCAGATTTATTGTTCAATATTAGCTGCTACAGGTTATATTTGCTATATCAGTGTAATAGCTCAAGTTCTGGAATTTTGAAGGGGCATGATATACTATACTTGCTTTAGCTATTTTTAATCAACTTTCTTTTTCAAAATGCTTTTTCTAACATTTAATGATTCTACTTTGTGGCCCTGGCCAGGTAGTTCAGTTGGTTACAGCTTCATCCCATATGCTAAGGTTGTGGGTTCGAATCCTGTCAGGGCATGTGCAAGAATCAACCAATGAATGCTTAAACAAGTGCAACAACGAATCTATGTTTCACTCTCTTTCTCCCTTCCTCTCTCTCTAAAATCAATTAAAAAATAATTGTATTTCTTCAGTATTTCAGGAGATTGTTACAGTTCTATTGAGATAGTAGACTGTGCCTATCTACTATGCATGAGCAGAACACATAGCTAATATTTCTTTTTCTCAGGTAATTTCTGAGCTTCGGGAGATGTTGGATCTGCAGCATTTTATTTTGCCATCACTATTGCAGGCTTCTCAAAGCAGGTTGAAAAGTAAAGGACGAACAAGGTACAAGTTCATCAACTGTTAATCATCCTTTTTCTCACATAGGCAAGGAAAGTTTTCAGACATTTATTCTGAAGCCAGGACAGTAGATCTTAATACTTACAACTATAAATAATGGTGGGAACATTACACTAATGTAATACTATACATTTTTTTCAAGTCGTGTGTATGTATTCTCTTGGTTATTCATATCAATTCCAGATAGACTGAAGTATGAGTTTATTAGCCATTTTATATGTGAAGTTGTGACTTGTTTCAAGGTACCTGGCTAGTAAACAGGAACCCAGATCTTACAGGTCCCTCTGAGTTAAATGGAAGAATGATTTTTCCCTCCTTCTGCTACTTAGTTCTTCAGGAAATCAAGAAAAAGGTGGTGAGGACTGTGTTTTTCTCCTCTTTGACGTAATAAAGTCAGCTGTTAGATACGAGAAAACCATTTCAGAAGCCTGGATTAAGGTGAGTGAGATCTTTGGAACTTTAAACATTAAGGAGGAAATGGGTGTCAATTAGTGACATGTCTAAGTAAAGGTTAAGTTGAAATAGGACTTAAAATTTACTCAAATAGAAATGATACATAGTGGTTGCTTGCTTCTCAAATAAGAGAGCAAGGCATGCTGAATAAGGTGAGAAGTGTTCTACTAATGTGTTGTGATGTGTTTGTGACCCCTGTTTTTCCAGGCAATTGAACGTGCTGATCCAGAGTCTGAACACAAGGTAATGATCATATACTATGAATTTTAAGTATTAAAATTAGTGAAATTGGTTAGTGTTTTTTTTTTCCTACTTTCTTTCTTACTCCTTCCAGTCATCCCTCTGTGCCTTCTCTAGCTGTTCTAATATAAGTTAGCTGTCTGGGGAAGATGCCATGAAGGGGTGACTTGCCAGATGGTCCTCTCAACTCATTGTTCTGGCAATAAAATAAATCTAAAATGTCCATGAGGGAAAATATTAACATTCCAAACAAATGTAGCAAGTTGCAGTCAAAGAAGCCAACTCCCTACTGCTGAGGAGTTGATAACTAGAGTTACCTGGGTCATCAGTCAGGTCCTCTCTGTATCTGATTGCCCTCCCTCCCACCAAATAGAATTGTCAAGGTAATGGCACATTCCATGTTTTACTTTTTTTGCTCATGTAGACTTGACTAGAGTGAATCCATCCACTGTCAAGGCAATGGTACTGAATCTGACTTAGTTCTGGAAATATTTTCTTTTGTCAGGAAGCCAGATGACTGACTTTTTATGGACTGATTAGTTTTCTTTAAGGATTGTTGGAATGGGTTTTGTTTTGTGGGATTTTTGTTTTTTGGATTATTTAATTATTAGATGACTTTTTAAAGCTTTTATGTTAATGAATAAAGCTATGAAAAAGTCAATGATTTTTTGTAAGGGGGATCAAAATACCCTAAAACAACTGTTTTTATTTTTGCATGACCCTTGGCCACCGGCATACCTATTTTACAGATTTCTAATCATTGTATAATTTTACATTCTGATTTTTTTCCTCTAGCTATTATGTGATAAATTTGTTGCATGCTTCTACATTATCTTTGTTGGTTTTTTTTTTTTTTTTTTTTTTCATTTTGAGAGGACGTTTATTAAAGCTGGGGACAGTGGAACAAAGGAAGGCCTGGGACAGAAGAAGTAACAGGAGAGAGTCTAGGAAGGGCTACTTTGGCTCTCTGAGAAATCAGAGAAAGGGGGGCCTTGGAGACAGGGTCGGGCTCCTAGCCCTGGAACATGCTGCTGCTGCTCATTGCTCCCCTGGTTGCAAGTTTTAAGGGGTCTCTTAGAGTTTAGGAGATGCACACCTGTAGGGGAAGAAGAGGAAGGGAAACATGCAGGTGTGCTCCCAGGAGGGAGAGCGCATGCCTATTTTCATTTTTAATAGCTGTATTCAGTTCTGTTGTAATGATTCCCAATTTTGGTACCTAAATGAGCAGGGCCTTCAGTGAAGGGTTGTCCCAAGTAATTTGTTTTTGTTTTTAAAGGTTTTTTTGTTTTTTAAATTAGAACATCTAACTTTTATTAAAATATCTTTTTAAAGATATGATTAACATATTGTATAAGTTTCAGGGTTATGACATAATGATTCAGTATTTGTGTATATTGTGAAATGATCACCAGCCATCACCACACAGTTACAATTTTTTCTTGTGATCCACTCTCTTAGCAACTTACAAATGGATAGTACAGCATAATTAACTGTAGACACCATGCTGTACATAACATCCTCATGACTTATTTTATAACTGAAAATTTATACCTTTTGACCCGCTTCACCCATTTTGCCCATCCCCCACTCCTGCCTCTGGCAACTATCAGTCTGTTCTCTATATCTGTGAAGTTGGTTTGGTTTTGTTTTGTTTAGGTTCACAAATAAGTGAGATCATGTGATATTTGTCTTTCTCTGTCTGACTTAGCATAATGCCCTAGAGGTCATTGCAAATGGCAAGCTATATACTATGCCACATTTTCTTTATCCATTCGTCCATCGGTGGATGCTTAGGTTGTTTTCATGCCTTGGCTCTTGTAAATAGTGGTGGATATCTTTTCAAATTAGTGTTTTGCAGATATCTTTTCAAATTAGTGTTTTTGTTTTCTTCAGATAAATACTCAGAAGTAGAATTACTGGATCATGTGGTAGTTATATTTTTTAATTTTTTAAGGAACCTCCATACTGTTTTCCATAATGACTGTTCCAATTTACATTACCAACAACAGTGCACAAGGGTACCACCCTTTTTTCCACGTACATCCTCACCAGCACTTTTTATTTGTTGATTTCTTTTTTTAATGATAGCCATTCTGACCTATATTAGGTGATACCTCATTGTGGTTTTGATTTGCATTTCCCTGATGATCAGTGATGTCGAACACTTTTTTTTTTTTTTACCTGTTGGCCATCTGTATATCTTTGGAAAAATGTCTTTTCAGATCCTCTCCCATTTTTTAATTGGGTTATTTGTTGTTTACTGTCAGTTTCCAGTAATTGTTTTATTCTTTTTTTCCTGTTCAACTTTTTTAACTTTTTAAAACATAGTTAATCTAATAGGGGAGGAAGAAACCCCACAAAGAATCTAAAAATGTAAAAAATGAAGCTTCCCTTCACTCTCGGTGCCATTCTTCAAGGATAATTATTATTCAAGATTTTTTTCCTGTTCATATACAAGTTGTATGTATGTGAATACAGGCATGCCCCCTCTTTTACATATATGGACTTGTATATTGTTTATACAAAAATAGAATTTTACTGTGATTAACATTTTGCAGGTTACTTTTTCAAAACATTTTTACACAGTATGTCATGAATGTCTTTGTCAAAATATAGCCTCATTTTTAATGGCTGTGTAATATTCTGAAAGTCACTATCATAATTTATTTAACCTTTTTCATATTGACAGATATTTACCATCTAACTTTTCACAAAGTAATTTTCCTAATAATAATGAAAATATATGCTAATATTGGCAAGTAGTTTAATTTTTTCTTTAATAAATATTAAGCTGTTTAAAGTTGTTTCAGTAATACTACTACTTTCACTTGTATTCCAGTGTTTTCTTAAAAGATACCAATGGTTAATAGTTGTGGTACTCTTATTTCTCTGAAAAACATTTCTGGGTTTTGTAAAATGTAGGTGGTACTCCTGTGTGTGTGTTTAGCAAATGAGTGTCATTCATTCTGTCTTTTAATTGAAAAAAGTTGAGAGCTGCTATTTCATTGTAGTAAATGTATTGATTAATTAAACCATTTTCCTGTTGTTGCATATTTATTGACAACAGACTTTTGACGTGGTGATGCTTCTCATCATCTATAGCACCAACACTCAGACAAAGAAGTACATTGAGCGGGTGCTAAGAAATAAGATTCGATCAGGCTGCTTTGAAGAACAGCTGCTGTACAGTACATTCTATATTCATTACTCGGTAAGTGTCAGAGAATCAGGCAACATTACTGTGAAAGGTATAGAGAGGTCATTGTGACTTTTCCTACCCAGTGTGGCTATCTTGACAGCATCACCTTTGCTGGGTGTTGATATTTGACTGGGAGCTCAGTATATTTCAAAACCTAGTAGGATTATTACTTACCTAAGATGTTAATAAAACCAACCTAAGATTGTTTTTCATCTTTTTAGTGAAATGGTCACAAAAAATTGGTTTATGTTGAGCTTATTAGACTTAAGCCCCAAATTCATTTTTATAGGAAGTGTTTTAATTCTGGTCTTCTAATTACTTATCTATATAACTGATTTTTAACCTAAAATGGAAGGCTTTATAGCTCCCATCTAAAATTGCATCTTGTTAATTTCATCCCATTATTCAAGCTGATTGCGACTTTTAGATCTTAATTTTATATTAAACATTTGTTATCTGCAACTTGACAAACTTGCCTTGTGAATCTCTGTTTTAAGTGGTTTTTGAAAACCCTGAGCATAACAGAACAGAGAAATACTAGTAGAGACATGATTATGCATCTATTGACCCATTCTACTCTTTGGCCATTCAACACTGTGACCTTAGGTAATCGTTCCTGTTGCGATATAAACCATTCAAATTAGGATTTTGTAAGGTAAGAATGGTGTTTTCAGGTGGTGAATATTTAGGATATTAACAGTGTATTCCTTCTTAGAAAACTGGTAGACCAGTGGTTTGGGGCTTGAGCTAGAAACTAATGAAAATATGTAGTTGGGTCTTAAGATTTTATATTTAGAAATGGATTTAATGTTTGTATTATTTTTTCTTGAAGTTATTTCTCTGCTTATTTTTGGCAATCGTATATGTTTTGGGCTGTAATTTTCCAGAGAGCAGAAGCTATACATAATTTTATACTGTATTTTTCCTCAGTAACGCTTATAGCTAATTCATTGCTTAATTTAAATTTTCTTTTTATTGTGATGATATCAGTAAAGAAGCTGAACTTAATAATTGGTTTTTTACTCCGGATCCATTAATGATTTCTTGGTACAACAAGATCAGTTCTCTTGATCTTCTTTAAAAGAAATCAGTTTAATTAGCATTGAACCTCATAGATTGACTGCAAATCATAACTAAGGGAGAGGAGGCCTAGTATATCACTGGGAAAGGCACTATGATTGAGCGAGGAAATTGGGATTTAGAAGATGTGGATTCTAATCCCAAATTCAGCAGATACAAACAGTGCTGTTAGGCTTGTAATTTAATTTCTTTGAGCTTCAAGATTAAGTCTTATTTATATTGAATCCCATTGATCCAGGGAGAAAATATAGAATGATAAAGGATTATTAGTAAAGTAACAATTAAATTTTCTTTAGTTAAAATGAGAGTTGGCTGGGAGAAATATCACTTTCCAAAAGGGTTAGTAACTCGTGGTGCTACAATAACTAAGTTTTTCCCACAGCTTTTTTTCTCTCTCCACTTTTCCCTCAAGGTTCTTAAGGATGTTTTTCCATCCATTCTATCACTGGCTCAGAATTTGCTGCACTCCCTAGACCCGAGTATAATTTTGTTTGGCAGTCTCCTCTACAAATACGCATTTAAGTTTTTTGACAATTACTGCCAGCAGGTATGTTGAAATATTTATTTTGGAAAGGATGGAAAGGGGAAGAAATGCAGTTCCAAGAGACTTGCATGTGATGTGCTATTTGTTTCTTGTTGGTTGGAGGCATTGAAGGAGAAAGCTCTGAAGGGGGAGTTGGGAAAACTTAGGTTTAGTCCTAGTCTTGATAAAAGGAAGAGACTGGATAGGAGGAATAAACTCTATGTTTTGAGCTTTAAAATTCTCTTGAGTCTAAAATAAAGATTCAGATCCAGATGCTTTGAATAAACTAAGGCTTAAAGGACTGGGGTTATCAGGAGGTTTTCACAGTACAGGAATTGCAGTCATAAAACTTAGCTGCAAATAATCAACTGCCAGTTGATCCTGGAGTTCCCTAGAAAAAAATGTGGCAAAAAACAATGAAGGAGAAAGTCTAAGGACTTAATCCTATTCCCATGAACATGAGAGACAAAATTTAATAGCGCACTCCACAGAGGGGAGGGCTGTACTTGAAGGAAGTGATTATGAAAGCAAAGAACAAGATGTCTTATTTTGTATTTGTTATATATGCTATACCTATTATTAAAAATGTTAAAACACATTTGAATGGAACTTTTAAAAAAGAAGACAAAATTTAAAAAATTTGAAACAGAGCAACAGATTCAGCTGGCATGAGCTAGCTCTTGCCGCTGAGGAAGCTGTGTGACTCGGTATGGAGCAGCAGTATAAAGGAAAGGGAGAAGTATGTCTAAGACATTTTTTTGTTTTAAAAACACTATCTTGACACATGTTTGCTTGAAACATACAAGTTTAACAAATAAACTTTCAAAACCTGTAGCTCCTCCAGTGCCATCTTTTCAGTAAATTTCAATAAATTAAATATAATCACAACTTAAAGTTTCTCATATGGGTAATGTTTAACCCATATGAGAAAGAGAAAGGCTAGACCATGGAGAAAATGCAGGAGGGATTAGATCAGCGATTTTCAACTGCTTTCATCTCATGGCACACATAAACTAACTACAAAATTCTGTAGCACACCAAAAAACATATTTTTTGCTGATCTGAGAAAAAATAGGTATGATTTTGATTCTTTCACGTTGGACGACTATTGTGTTGGCTGTTGTTATTTTTTTATTTGGCAGTCTAAGGGAAAATATGTCAGTGTCCCTGACTACATGGTCAGGTATTGTATGTTTTAAAATTTTTTCAACCAGCACACTGGTTGAAAATCACTGGTTTAGGTAGTGCTCACTGTCTAAGATAATTACAGGAAATGACTGGATGGTAGTGTAGTTGGATGGTAGTATAGTTTAATCCTAAACCTCCTGAATCCAACATTAATGAAAACTAGATAATAAAATTAGATAATGGGATAGGGTGAATGGAGATTTTAATCCAGTTTAGATTGGAATGGCCTCAGGCCTGAACCCCTTTAAGATGGCTGGACCATGGTTTTGCTTCACACCGTCCTATTGACTCTTCTTTGTATAGGAAGTGATCAGTGCCCTAGTCACCCATGTCTGCAGTGGGAATGAAGCCGAAGTTGATACTGCATTGGATGTCCTCCTAGAGTTGGTTCTTCTAAACCTATCTGCTATGAGGCTGAATGCTGTCTATGTGAAGGTATCTAGTCCCTCGATTGGCATATATTGAATCATTTTTCTTCCTTGCGTATATCTGAGAGATAGCTGCTATTAGCAATAATTTATTTTGTTCTGCAAGTATTGAGCACTGTAATGTTAGGAGGGGGCGAGAAGGAGGTGAGGTGATGGGCAAATAATAGAAAAAATAACTCATCTATCTGTGTATTAATACATTCAGGAAATACTTCTCTTTATACTTAACTGTGTGCTAGGCTCTATTCTGGGTCTACGGATACAGAAATCAGCCCTTGCCTTGGATGATAGATAGTAAGACATGTAAGGAGGTCATTATAAATACGAGACGAATTCTCTAATAAAGATAAAGTGCTGTACTTAGGAAGCAGGAAAGCAAGATGTAGCAGCCGTGCAGAGCTCTCTCTCTGAGCAGTTTGAAAGAATACAGAAGGACTCCTACCGGCCCACCTTGAGGATGAGGTTTTGGATTAGGAGTGGGAGTCTAGTCGAGCTACAAACTTGTTTCTTTTTCTGAGATACAGTGCCCCTACCTGGCCTGGTTTGGCAAGGGGCAGGACTGTGTGTGTGTTTATGGGTGTTTTAAAGGGACTTTGGGATTTAACGGCAACATTATGCCATTACTCTAAACCTGTATAATTTTTCCTTCTTACCAAAAAAAAGCAGCGCAGGAATAATTATTAGTAGATATACTAGAGCAGAAATAATTAATTTGACCTGGGAAACTAGAGATGTCTTCAAAGAGGAGATAATATTTGAATGACTCTTGAAGGATGGGAATGATTTGATAAGGGAAAGTAAGGGAAGTGTATGTTGGCAGAGGGCAGTTTAGCCAGAAGCAAATTGGCACCCAAATCCATGGTGTACCTGAGAGATGACAAGTAGACTAGCGTGGTTGGCAAATAGGATATATGGTGAGAGGTGGTGGGACATAGGACAGGGCCAGATTATGAAGGGTCTCAAATCCCATGCTAAAGTTTCAACTTTACCTTACAGGTAATTGGGAGCTATTCCAGGTTTTTGACAGGGAGTTAAAATTAACTCCCTGTTAATTTTACATAATTAACTTTGACATAATTAAGTTTGAGCTTTGAAAGATAACTGTGTAGACCATGTTATCCCTGTATTAGGGATGACAAAGCTGAGGCTTTACCCAAGGTTAAAAAGTAAATACTTCCCTTGCGACTCTTTCAGAATGAATAAGTAATTTATGAAGTAGAAGCTGAGAAGGGATTATATGATATGGAAGTAGGCTAGACATGTAACTTTTGTCAGAATATTGTTTTCATTAAGAAAAAGGGAAGGAGCATGTATAAAGGACCCATAGACAGAGGCGAAGGAGGGTAGGATTGAGGGTGGGAGGTGGGGATGGGTAGAGCAGGGGTGGGTAGTGGCGGGGAAATGGAGACAGCTGTACTTGAACAACAATAAAAAAGAAAGAAAGAAAAGGGGAAGGGTAAGGTAGAGAAAAAGAATAGAGAGAACGGGTAAGATAGAGAAAAAGAATAGGGAGAAAGAGCAGGTATGGTAGGATGGCTAAGCAGAATGTCAACCCTCTGAGCTCATAGCGTAGCTTTAAATAACCTGAGCTTTCGTGGAACAGATGTCTGGCTATCTGTGTATGCCTCTTATAAGGATTTGATTTTTTTTTTTTTTTTTTAATTTAAAGGAGAAAAAAGTTGCTAACCCTATCATTGGCATTTTTTTCACACAGGGTATTTTAGATTATCTGGATAAAATGTCCCCTCGGCAAATACGAAAATCATTCTATCTTCTCAGCACACTGGCATTTAGCAAACAGAATGAAGGGAGCATTCACATCCAGGTAAGAGGCAGTGTGTTGAGAAAGAATCTTAAATTTTTTAATTGAACTTTAGTGACAGAAAGATCACAGTGGCCTCTGTAGTAGTAGAAATAGGGTACATAGTAATAATTCCAGCATTTGTTTATTCTTTTCTTACCACAAACATTAAGTGCCTACTGTATGCCAAGTATTGAGATGTTAGGTATGTTAGACCTTCTGCATGGATATGGGTCTATAATCAGCTAACTATGAAACTGAAAAGAAGAGTCATTCAGGTTCTGTGCTGAGTGCCTGGCAGGTACAGAAAATTCCCTAAGGAACATCTATCGACATCTCATATGAACTTCATCTGGGCTTGCCTTCTTTTCTGAACACCATTGAAAAAGCCAGGCAAAGGTCTAAATTAAAAGAGATTAGGTTGGAATCTTAACACAAAGCTTTTTTATATCTTTGGTGCCACCTTGTGGCAGTAGTCAATACTAAACTATGGCAGAACAACCTGCAACCTTTTTATTTTTATTTTTTTAATTATATTTTATTGATTGTGCTATTACAGTGTCTTGACGTTTCCCCCTTTGACCCTGTCCACCCCGCACCTCCACTCTCTCAGGAAATTCCCCCCCATTATTCATGTTCATGGGTCAGTCATGTGAGTTCTTAGGCTACTGCATTTCCTATACTGTAATTTTCATCCCCATGGCTCTTCCGTAACTACCTGTTTGTACTTCTTAATCCCTTCACCTCTTTACCTGTTTACCGACAAACCTCTCCCATCTGGCAACCATCAAAACGCTCTCTGTATCCATGATTCTGTGTCTCTTCTTGTTTGCTTAATTTGTTTTTTAGATTCAGTTGTTGACAGATATGTATTTTTTATCATTTTATTATTCATAGTTTTGATCTTTTTCTTAAGTAAGGCCCCTTAACATTTCATATAATAATGGCTGGGTGATGATGAGCTCCTTCAGTTTTTTCTTGTCTGGGAAGCTCTTTATCTGCCCTTTGATTCTGAAAGATAAGTTTACTGGGTATAGCAATCTTGGCTATAGGTCCCTGCTTTTCATGACTTTGAATATTTCTTGCCAGTCCCTTGCAGCCTACAAAGTTTCTTTTGAGAAATCAACTGACAGTCTTATGGGAACTCCTCTGTAGGTAACTAACTTCTTTTCTCTTGCTGCTTTTAAGATTCTCTCTTTATCTTTAACCTTCAGTATTTTAATTATGATGTGTTGAAATGCGCCTCTTTGTGTCCATCTTGTTTGGGACTCTCTGCTTCCTGGACTTGCATGTCTATTTCCTTCACCAAACTAGGGAAGTTTTCTTTCATTATTTTTTCAAATAGATTTCCAGTTTCTTGCTCTTTCTCTTCTGGTACCCCTAGATGTGAATGTTGGACCGCTTGAAGTTGTCCCAGAGGCTGCTTATACTATCCTCATTTTTTTTAGATTCTTTTTTCTTCTTGTTCTAATTGGTTGTTTTTTGCTTCCCTGTGTTCCATATCATTGATTTGATTCTTGGCTTTATCCACTCCACTGTTGATTCCCTGTAAGTTGTTCTTTATTTCCATTAGTGTATCCTTTGTTTCTGACTGGATCTTTTTCATGCTGTTGAGGTCCTAAGTTCCTTGAGCATCCTTATAACCTTATGTAGTGTTTTGAACTCTACATCTGGTAGATTGCTTATCTCCATTTTGTTTAGTTCTTTTCTGGGCATTTTGATCTATTCTTTCATTTTGGCTATGTTTCTTTGACTCCACATTTTGGTGGCCTCCCTGTGTTTGTTTGTATGTATTAGGTAGAGCTGCTTTGACTCCCTGTCTTGGTAGTGTGGCCTAATGTAGCAGGTGTCCTGTAGGTTCTAGTGGCACAGTCTCTGCTATCATTCAAGCTGGGTACTTGAGGTGTGCCCTTCATGTGGACTGAGTTCACCCTCCTCTTGTAGTTGAGCCTGGGTTGCTGTTGGCAGGTCAATGGGAGGGATTTATCCAGGCCAGTCAGCTGCGAGGACTGGCTATGACCACTGACCACTGCCCTCTGCCCTTCATGGAGGATCAGCTGTGCAGGGGCAGGGTGGTGGTGCTCTGATGTGGTCTGTAGCTGTCCACTGGGTGCACTGGCCCTGGGGTTTTCTGGGTGGTGCAGGCCAAGGTCAACCTCTACCTGTGTTTTGCCCAGGGCCACTCTGCCTGAGCTATAAGACAATCTGGAATGGTTGCTACTTTTGCTGGGCTGGGAGAATCCCAGGAGAAGCCAAGCTGTGAATCTAGGCTGGCTGCTGCTAGTGCCAGGCCTGGGGCTAACTGAGGCCACCAGCTGTTGCTTGTTTGAGAGGATTTAGGAAGTTGTGTAGTAGAAGCCAAGACCAGCCATTCATATACAAAAGCTTGGGTGGGCCTGTAAATTGGGTTGGGTGGAGTGCCTGGAGATCTCCAAGGCAGGTCAAACATTGTTAGCCGGGTTGATGGAGTCTCTTGATACAGCACCAGCTTACTGGCTCTGTGGTTCTTTGTGGGGAGGGTTTAGAAAAGGGACAGTGGCCTCTGCTCACCTTGATGTCAGACACTTCACTTCCTCCTTTTATGACACTGGTGCCTTTCAAGCTGTTACCCCTGTGCTGGAGCTCAGAGGGATTGAGTCTGAGTAAGTCTGTTTGTGGGTTCTTTAAGTCTATGTGTGGGACTCTAGCAGTTTTTTCCACTGTCTCAATCCCTACTGGTTTTTGTAGTCAGAAGTTATAGGGACTTATCTTCCTGGCACTGGATTCCTGGGCTGGGAGGCCTGGTGTGGGACTGGGGCTCCTCATTCCCATGATATCCCTCCTGAATTTTTATCCACCACACGTGGGTGAGGGGCCTCCCTTTTCCACATCTGCGCCCCTCCTACAAGTCTGGATGGATGTGGTTTCTTCAATTCCGTATTTGTCAGACTTCCATTCAACTTGATTTCTGACGGTTCTGAGTGATGGTTTTTCTATATTTTAGTTGTAATTTTGATGTGGTTGTAAGACGAGGCAAGCCATGTCTGCCTACCTTGCCATCTCGACTGGAAGTCCTGACTAGCTCCTTTTTTAAATTTAAAAATAAATAAATTGGCTAGGTAATATACACATGGTATAAAATTTAAAAGGTTATAGAATTGTACTGAAAAATAAGTCTCCCCTTCTCTCAGTCACTACAATTTAGTTCTTTGAAGGCAATTACTGTTACTAGTTTATAGCTTTCTGAAATGTTCTTTGTATTTACCTATATTCTACTCCTCACCCTCTTGTTTTGCATCCTGAGTTTTTCATTTAACAATACATTTTGGAGATTGCTTCACATCATTAATATTGAGCTCTATAATTTATTTTTCTAATTGTGGTAAAATATACATAACATAAATTTTACTGTTTTAACCATTTTAAGTGTATGATTCAGTCGCATTAAGTATATTCACAGTGTTGTACAATGGTCACCACTATAAAATTTTTTCATCATCCCAAACAGAAATTCAGTGCCCATTAAGCAATAAATTCCCATTTCCTTTCCTTCTAGCCCCCTTAATCTCTAGTCTACTTTCTGTGTCTGAATTTGCCTATTCTGGGTACCTCATTTAAATAGAATCATATAATATTTGTCTTTTTTGTGCCTGGCTTATTTCATTTAGCATAATATATGTTCAGGGTTCATCTATGTTGAAGTATATATTAGAACTTTATCTCTTTCTGTGGCTGAATAATACTGCATCTTATGTATCTACCACATTTAGTTTATCCATTCAGTGGACACTGGGCTTTTTCCACTTTTTGGCCTTTGAGAATAATGCTACCAGGAAAATTAGTGTTTAAGTATATCACTGAGTCCCTCCCTATTTTCTTATTTTTTATTTATGTATGTAGGTAAATAGGTAGGTATTTATTTATTTGAGTGAGAGAGAGAGGAAGAAAGGAAGAGAAACATCAGTTTGTTTTTGCACTTACTCATGCATTTGTTGGTTGATACTTGTATGTGCCCTGACTGAATCAAACCCACAACCTTTTGGTGTATGGAATGATGCTCCAACCAAGTCACCTGGTCAGGGCTCACTGTGGGTTTTTCTTTTTCTTTCTTTCTGTTCTGAAAAAGTTTTTTTTCATATGTTTATTGATTTGAGAGAGAAACATTAATTGGTTGCCTCCATATATGCCCTGACCGGGGATCAAACCTGCAACCTAGGTATGTGCCCTGACTGGAAATTGAACCCCCTAGCTTTTTGGTGTGCGGGAGATGCTCCAGCCAACTGAACCACACTAGCAAGGGCCTCACTGTGGTTTTGATTTGCATTTCCCTAATGATTAATGATGAGCATCTTACGTGTTCATTGGTCATTTGTGTATCTTCTTTGGAAAAACATCTATTCAAGTCCTTTGCTTATTTTTAAATAGGTTGTTTTTTATTGTTTTTGATGTGTAGTAATTCTTTATGCATATTAATTCCTTATCAGATATATGATTTACAAATATGTTCTCCCATAATATGGGTTTTCTTTTCACTATTGATGGTGACCTTTGATGCAGTTTTTATGAAATCCAATTCATCTGTTTTCACTGTTGCCTGTGTTTTGGTGTCATAGTTCAGAAAAACCGTTGTCAAATCCACAGTCATGAAGATGTCCCCTATGTTTTTGTCCAAGAGTGTTATATTTTTGGCTCTCAAACTTAGATCATTGATGCACTTTGAGTTAATTTTTGTATGTGATGCACTTTGAGTTAATTTTTGTATGTGGTATAATGTAAGGGTTCAATTTCATTTTTGGCTGTGGGTATCCAGTTTTTTCAGCATCTTGAAAAGGCCATCCTTTCCCCGTTGAATGGCATCTTTGTGGGGAATCAGCTGACCACTCTGTGAGGGTTTATTTCTGGGTCTAACCATTGATCTATATGTGTGTCCTTATGTTAGTAACACACTGATTTGATTTTTGTAGCTTTGTAGTAATTTTGAAATTGGGAAGTGTGAGACCCCCCCCACCCTCGTTTGTTCTTTTTAAAGATCTTTTTGGCTATTTGGGTTCCTTGAAATCCCATATGAATTTTAGTATGGAGTTTTCTATTTCTGAAAAATACTATTGGGATTTTAATGAGGATTAGTCTGAATGCTTATATCACTTTGAGTGGTATCATTATCTTAACAATATTAAGTCTTTTAGTCCATGAACTTGGGATATCTTTCCATTTAGTAGTTCTTTAATTTCTTTCAGCAATATTTGTAGTTTTTAAAATACAAGTCTTTGCCTCCATGGTTAAATGTATTCCTAACAATTTTTTTTCTATATCATTATTTTAGCTGATCAGTAAACAACATTATGATAATTCATATATGTTTATCAAGTAGCTATCCAATAGTAACAGTAATAACTGTTATTATTGAATGTCTGCCATGTACCAGCCACTGGGAAAATTCTAGGAATTTTCATAATTTGTCTAACTCTTTCAAAACCTTTCTCATTTTAGAGATGAAAAAAATTGAGACTCATATGAAATGACTTGCCAAATGCCACACAGTTAGTGTATGATAGGACCCTTACTATTCTAGGTTCTTTGGCTCTGATAGCTGTAGGCTCTTTTGCTGTCCCATTCCATCATCTTCTTTCCTATGTCATTGTCTCCTTGCAGGATGACATGCACCTCGTGGTACGGAAGCAGCTATCTAGCACCATATTCAAGTACAAAGTCATTGGTATTATTGGTGCTGTCACCATGGCTGGCATCATGGCATTGGACAGGTATGCATGGAAATTTTGACTTGTGTGGCTCAAGGTCAATTAATCAAGTTGCTGCCTTACAAAATAAAGCATTACATTATGTAGACATCATGATAACAGTAGACAGTAAAACCATAATCAGAGAAATGAGCAAATGTTAGTTGCTACTTTTCCATGTTCCTTTCCAATCTTGACTGTATATACCACATACAATTTTTATAGAAATGTGATCACAGTAATTGCAACTTGATGTTTAAAAACTAAGGATTGCCAAGGTATAAAGTTGTAGAAATGTTTCTATAGAAGAGAGACCCTGATTTTCCTGGGATGAATTTTTCTGTATCTGCTCTGTCTAGGCACTAGACAATACATGTTTCTTCATTCTGTGTTATTCCTGTCAGGGACATCATATTTGATGCAGATAAATTCTTCCTATGGATTTTTCCCCCTTGCACTTCGATGCCACAATTTTATTATCTAAAGAAACATTCCATGTGTGTCTTGACAAGACACTGCCAAATGACATTGGAGTTTAATTCACACTCCTTGGAAGTGGTTTGTAAGGAATTCCTGAGACCTCAGAGGACATCCTTAGAATCAGCATTAACAATCTGTAGAGGCTGAATAGTGAACTGGTTAAAGAGTTCATTTTCCAGAGTCATGCTGTTTGCCTAGTGTCAATGCTAGCTCTATTATTTATTAACTGAATGATCTTAGGCAAGTTACTTTACCTCTCTATGCTTTTGTATTCTCACATCTGTGAAATAAAGATAATAATATTTACTTTATGGAGTTGTTAAGAGTGTTAAATGGTTAGAACAATTCTTAGGGCTTGCTTTTTCAATTATTAACAGTTTTAGTGTGCCCTTAAAAAAATATCTAAGATATCTGTTGTTTGCTGTGATTCACATTTTGTATGACCTTAATAAATGCTCCTCTGTGCCTTTATGCACTTTCATCTCTACTCCCAACCCAGGGAAGGCAAGATTCTTAAACTTAATTGCCAGTTGTTACAAAATACTACAAAAGTGAAGCTAAAATTTTTTATTTTTAGAAGGAGACCTTTAAGTTTGACCCAAGGGAAAGCAGACCTAAGCAATGAACAGTACACACAGGTGAGTGCTTGTAATATAGTTGGTTATGTTTATAAGTAATTGAGGAATTGATTCTGGTCACTGTTAGTTTACCAGAAAGAGTGCTTCCTTTTTTCCAGATTGTTTTCCGAAACTCATAGCTTTTGTAATTTATACCACTCTTGTGGCACTTAAAATCTACTGGCTTGCATTGCATTTATTTCTGTACTTTTCTAATCTTTCTAATTAAATCGTAAGTTTCTAGAAAGCAAAAAAGATGGGCCATGTTTGAAGAATAGCAGATTGACTAGAGCATTGTCAATGTGTAATTGGGGAGCTGAGAGAAAGCTATTTCAGAGATAGAAAACAGGACCTTGAGTGTGAATGAAGACATTTTGATTTAGTTTTTTATGAAGAAGTAGTCCTTAAAGGTTTCTTAGCCTAGAAATGGCATAATCCAAGCTTTTCATTAGAGAAATTAACCTGGCTGCATGTGTCTGCTGGATTGAAAAAGAGATGCGATTAGAAAGAGACAGACTGGTCTGGAGACTAAGGAAAACCTTAGGGGAGAGGTAATAAGAGCTTTGCCAGTGAAATTGGAAAGGGAAAACCCTGTACTAAGTGAGATGAATGGTGTTAGGGAAGCATTGGCAGCCCAAGGGCTGAACCATTCCTTCTCTTTGTCGGCTCCAGGTGACCTCCTTGTTGCAGTTGGTTCATTCCTGCAGTAAGCAGTCTCCTCAAGCCTCTGTACTTTATTATGATGAATTTGCCAACATGATTCAAGGAGCAAAGCTGGCTCCAAAAGTCCTGGTAAGGCCAACTATCTTTTCTTAAAGCATTGGAGTATGAGGGGTGCTTTACTACACATTATTCAATTCCGCTTTCTGTTGTGCTGCAAAAATAGATTATCCTATAAGCTTTCCCATGTTCTTTTTTTTTTTTTAATTTTTATTGTTATTCAGTTACAGTTGTCTGCATTTTCTCCCCATCCCCCCACCCCACCCCAGCCGAACCCACCTCCCTCCCCTACCTCCACCCTCCCCAGCTTTCCCATGTTCTAAGTGGGAAGGCTGTTCTGACTCACCCTGCCCCAGGCCTCTCCTCTGAGCTTCCTTCACATAGTAGGGATGAGGTATTGATAATGTTGATAGCCACCATCTATTCAATGCCAGGCACTGTGTTGAGCACTTTTCACACATTTTGTCTTTTCTACTTTATAATAATGTGATATGACTATTATTTCCTTTTTAAAAGTGAAGAAACTTAGATTAATAGTTTGTTTAGGGCTTCACAGCAAGTACACCCTGGTCTACACAGCCTTTTTTGTTTGTTTCCTTAAGGAATGGGTTGGGCAGACGATCTTTAATGATTTCCAAGATGCCTTTGTGGTGGACTTGTGTGCTATTCCAGAAGGGTGAGTACTGTTTACTCACTGACTTGATCGTACTGTTGAAGAAATTATGTCAGCTGCTGGTATAGACATCAGAATGCCCTTGACCTCAGCCAAATCTAGCCCATTCACACAGGTTCTTTCATCCCCAACCCAGCACCCCCAGCTCCAGAAATTGCAAAAAGGTTTAACATTTGTTCTTTCTCCTGTTTCTAATTTCTCCTCATGATAGGGGAGATTGATCTGTTCTAGAGATTTCCACTATAGACTTGCATGCCCCTGAGTTGGGGCATCAGATTCTGGTTTCTCTCCACAGTGACTATCCATTTCCTGTGAAAACTCTGTATGGACTGGAAGAATACAGTAGTCATGATGGGATCGCCATCAACCTCCTGCCACTATTGTTTTCTCAGGACTTTGCAGAAGATGAGGGTAGCTTGACTTCACAGGAATCAGACCCCAAGTCAGTACACTTTTTCTCTTCTAAAACCTCTGCTGATGTTTTTGAATGTTCACAGGGAATTCCACAGTTCTTGCAATCTGTGGGTCCTTAACTGAAAAAGGTTTCTTCCAAGGCAAGTGGTATTTGGATGGGTTAGTTAGAATGGGACAGAGTCTTTGCTTTTTTCTTGGACCTTTTGGTTGGAATTTGCATTGCCTCATGACAGCCAGCAGGTTTCTGTAAGGCTATTTTTGTTTCTGTTGGTTTTCCCTCACACGGACATAGTTGTCTACCTCTGCCATCCTCACTCCCTCCTTCCTAACACATGGGCATTCATTCTGTTCACCTCTGCCTGCCTCCGATTCAGTTCATGATTTGTCTGCTGAGCATCCATTAAGTTCCTTGTCATATATTCTTTAAAGTAGACATTTATTTTGGGCAAAATTCCTTTAATTATAAGGTTGGGTTCCCCATGAATGTGGACTAAAATGCCTATAAAGTGTTGTCTAGAAATGGATTTTTCTTCCCAGATCGGTGTCTCCATTGTGCCTGGCTCCCTATTTCCGGTTACTGAGACTTTGTGTGGAGAGACAACATGATGGAAACTTGGAGGAGATTGATGGTTTGTTAGGTATAGGACCAAGTTATTAGATCCTTTCCTCTTGGTAACCTTTCTTTGGTAAATTTAGGGAAGGGACACACTAGTACATGGTTGTGGGGAAGGAATTTTCTAACTTCAGAGTAGTATAACAGTACCAATAGAGTTCCAAAGACAAAATAATATATACAAAATCCCAACATGTTAACAAATCAGTTGTTAACGCAGTTCCATATCGCCTTTTGTCCTTTTCCCTATAATTGTTACAAAGACTTCTTAATTATACATGTTGACTGCTGTATAATATGGAAGTATTATGAGACTTATCAAAACTTGAACTTCACATACAAATTAAAGGGGAAACTACATAGCAGGAGAGCTAGCTCTAGGGGCAGCATCCAGATTCTGTTGATTTAAACCAAGGGGAGTCAAAGTCTGTTCTTCTCTTTCAGACTGTCCTATAGTGCTCACTGACCTGGAACCTGGAGAGAGGCTGGAGTCCATGTCTGATAAGGAACATTCATTCATGTGTTCACTCATATATCTTACTCTCAACTGGTTCCGAGAGGTGAGCAGAGTTACTAGAACATTTCACCTACTACCTGTAGTTTCTCTCCAAAGGAAACTGTTTTCTTGGTTCCTAAAGACGAGAATGTCTAAAATGTCTCCACTGTGCACTGACCCCTGTGTGCTTCTCTGTCTGTTACGTCCCACCTCGCCCTAATTACATGTACCTTCTGGTGTAGCGAAATGGAAATACTGGAATTCACTTAATGTTGCCTGTGCTTTACCACATCCAATCCTTCTAACAGTATTTTTACTTCTGCCTGGAATAACTTCATCTGCTCCACTGTAAAATACTGTTCATCCTTGCTTAAGTATACACCTAATGTTTCACATTAGTGTGATCAATTGAATGAGTTTTCCCCTTCCTTTAGAACATATTTGTGCTTAATAAAATGCACAATAATATCAAATGTAAGGAAAACGAAATGATGAAAACGATGGTAATATCTTACATCTATATTGCACTTCTTTTCTCATGTGTAATATTTCTAAGAATGTTTATTTAATTCTCCTCTTTATACACATAGGGAATTACAGGTACAGAAAGTTCAGTCATTAAACTTTATCAAGCACTCTACCATGCTAAATGCTGGGCTGATTTCTTTATTTACACTATTTAATTCACTCAACCACTGCATTCCCATTTTATATAGTTGAAATAAAAGCTCAGGAAGGGTAACAATTTGGCCAAGGTCATACAACTAGTAAGTAGTAGAATAAGACTTGTTTCACCAAATCGTGTGCTCTCTAGCCACTGTGCTATTCACCTTGTTATTTAACTTGTAATAAATAGAACTAGGATTGAAAATCAGATCTCCTATCCTGGCTGTTGTGGCTCAGTGGATTGCGCACTGGCCTGCGAACCAAAGGGTTGCTGGTTCGGTTCCCAATCAGGGCACATATCTGGGTTGCAGACCAGGTCCCCAGTAGGGGGCACATGAGAGGCAACCACACATTGATGTTTCTCTTCCTCTCTCTCCCCCTTCCCCTCCCTCTAAAAATAAATAAAATCTTTAAAAAATAAAATACAAATCAGATCTCCTGTATTGGCCCAGGGCTTTTTCCTCTATAGTACTTTACTGAGAACTTTTTTTATTACAACTAGGCTCACAGATCCCGCTGCTGAATGGCATCTTTTAGGTCTGGATGAACAAGGTTAATATCTGAATGTTCAGAGTATGAGAATATAATATGTACTTTTGCAGGTTGTAAATGCCTTTTGCCGGCAAACATCACCTGAGATGAAGGGGAAGGTGCTCACCCGGTTAAAGCACATTGTAGAGCTACAGAGAATCCTGGAAAAGTACTTGGCCGGTAAGGGAAGTATCATGGTCACCCTGGTCGGACAGCAGTGAGGAGATTAAGAATTTAGACTTTAAGCCAGACTCAATTATAAATGGATGCAGGAATACATCCATTTTCCTCCCATTGTTATCTCCAAGAGCTCTTGCTCCTTAAAAAAATATAAAACATTGGTAGGGCTTTTGTAAAGCTACTTTGCTTCTTTGAGGTCAAACTTGCAGTGCCTTTTGACTTCCTGAACATAGTTATGAACCAGGAGTAAAGCTGAAGGCTCTTACTGCCTTGTGACTATTAAGTAAACTTGTCTTTTAAAGTGCTAGCTTGATTCTCTGGGGAAAACATGCAGCTTCCCTCAGGTCCTCATCTAAATAATTGTGTGCAAAACCAACTGTTGTGTGACCAAATATTGTTAATATCTTTAGGTTGTAAATGTAAGCTAGTTTATTTTTAGTTCTTATTTACTTATATATTTTATAACATCATTTAGAATGGTTTTATATTAATTAATATACTCAATAAATATGATACTCCTATAAGTTATCTCTAACTATTTGCCTATGCCTAATAATGTCAGATAACTTGAATGCATCTCACAGGAAGCTAGCCATGCTTGGTAGTTCTGGAAATAGTTTTTAGCCAGTTGGGTGGTTAGCATTCCCAATCTGATGGTAAGATATGGTTGGTTGTATATTGAGTTTCTGCCTGCTATCTATTTCAGTCACCTCAGACTATAGTCCTCCCCTTGCAACCTTTGACTTGGAAACTTTGGATGTAACACCTCACACCAGTACTGCTGTTTCAGCAAAAATGAAAAAACAAGGTGTCACAGGTATGTTCTTATATCTCCATATGAGTTGCAGTGAATTGATCGAAGAGGTTATATGCATCAAGGCATCAGTAATTGGGGAGATTCTGTAATTGAACCCTTTCTATGGTATGGTTATAAATAAACTGTAGTTTGGCCCTGGCCTTGTGGCTTAGTTGGATTGGAGCATTGTTCTGTGCATCAAAAGGTTACCAGTTCGATTCCCTGTCAGGGCAAATGCCTAGGTTGTGGGTTCCCTGGTTGGGCGCATATGGGAAGCAAACAATGTTTCTCTTTCTCTTTCTCCTTTTCTTTCTCTCTAAAAATCAATGGAAACATTGGTTAAAGTAAAAATTTTAGATTAAAATTAAAAATAAATAAATGAACTATAATTTGAGGTTATAAAATTACCTCCTCTGTCTCTAGCATTTAGCAGATGGTTTAGCAAACATGATCATTGATTCCTTGAGTCACTTTTCTCTTTTTCAAACATAAGGAGGAAGGAAACAAAAAGCAGGTGGCAACAAAACATCCTCTCATGACATGCTTTCAAAAGAGGATGGTTCCGAATGTGACCCTACACCGTCTAATAGAGGCCAGCTGGGAAAGGTATGGAATGATGCATATCCATGAAGGTGTGTGACACTCCATGAGATTAACAGAGGGCCAGCTTTATTTTATTGTCCGCATTTTACAGAGAGAAAAATTAGGGAAAGGAGAAGCAAACAAACTTTTGTAGGCCTTACAGTGTCCCTCTCAGTAGCAGAGATCATGTTAGACTTCAGTTTCTTATCACTACCACACAGTTTTTCTAATTATTTTCTTTAATGTTTTACTCTCTTTTTTGCAACATATCAGTACTTAGAATTTTCTCTTGTAGTAATTATCAAATTCTGTCTTCAGATGTAGTTGTAGATATACTCCTTTTAGTCTCTTTCCCCTTCCAATCCCAGATTATCAAGTTACTGATGAATTGAGAGAATATGAAATGCTTTGTACAGTTTCTGATACTTAATAAAAGTATTGCCCTTTTCCCAAAACTCTGTACCACTCACAAAATAGATTTTATGTGTTTGTGATATTGCCTGAACCACATGGATCCCAATTACTTATGTTTTTTAAGTACTATTTATTGTTTATTATGTTAACTCGTCTAATCCTCCTAAAAACCCAAGCTTAGTATTCATATTTAATAAATGACAAAAGTAAGACCCAGACAGGATAAGTGACTTGTCCAAGGTCATGCATGTAATAATTGCTTGATCAAGGACTCAAAACCATATCTTTTTTTTAAAATTTATTTATTTTCCAGTTACTGTTGACATATAATATTATATTAGTTTCAGGTATACAAAGTAATAATTAGACAGTTATATACCTTATAGTCACCCTGATAAATCTAGTACCCATTTGACACTATGCATAGTTATTAGAATATTATTGACCATATTTGTATGCTGTTTTTACATCCCATGACTATTTTTTATAACTGGCAGTTTGTACTTAATTTCTTTTACCTTTTTCACCCATCTCACCAACCCCCACCCACCCATGTGGCCACCATTAGTTGAAGAAGCCAAATCGTTTTTGGCCCCTAAGCTTACAGTTTTCTATACCACACCATAATGCTTTGACTTGTCTAATAGTTCGTCTCTAAGTAGAAACCAACCAAGAACCTCAATGTGTGACCTATATCCCAATGTTAAATTAAGTGCCCTGCCTCAGGAATTTTTAGGGACTTTGAAGAAAGAAAATCGGTCATATGATGAAAATGTAACTTTTTGTATAAGGTGAATACATAATTGCACTTCAAAATCTTCATTAAAAATTAGGCTAAATAGGCCTGGCTGGTGTGGCTCAGTGGATTGAGGGCAGGCCTGTGAACCAAAGGGTGGTCAGTTCGACTAGTCAGGGCACATGCCTGGGTTGTGGGCCCAGTCCACAGTTGGGAGCATGCAAGAGGCAACCACACATTGATGTTTCTGTCCCTCTCTTCCACCCCACCTTTCTGTCTAAAAATAAATAAATAAAATCTTTTTAAAAATTAGGCTAAATAGAATCTTTATTCTGTTGGTTGCTGCTACTTTCTCCATAGGAGTTGAAAGGAAAAGAAGAAAAGACATTGTCACTACAGAATTACCATTTTTTATTCCGAGAGCTGGACATGGAGGTCTTCTCTATTCTGCATTGTGGGCTTGTGACCAAGTTCATCTTAGACACTGAAATGCACACTGAAGTAAGTGACAGCAGTAAGATCCCAGAACTTAATCTTCTTTAAGAAAGTGCCTCAGGTCTATTCTTATTTCAAAAAGAACAATGACATTGAGAGAAGTTGGACTCTGGCTCCCAAAGCCTTTATTTGTGAAAGTAATGGTGAATAAAAACAAACCTAAATTAAACATGAAAATAAAGAAGAAGGTAATGATGAATAATCGTCTTTGTCATCTTGATGTTTATAATCTACATTTTTTATAGTGTGTTAGACATTATAAAAGATCATGGTAATGAGGTGATCCTTGTTTTAGTTATTTAACAATAAACTGTTCAGATTACTTTTGTAGAGCAGCTCTGTTCTAGTTTGTAGAGGTCAATGCTATTTTCACATTTTCATGGCATTTAGTCAGCATCTATGAGATGCTTACCAACACTTTTGTGTTTGCCAGTAATCTAGACATTGGCACTTCAGTAGTATGTACAGCATGATGCTTGCCTTCAAATGGTTCATAATCTAACAAAGGAAGTAGACATAGCTAGCAGTATGTGCTGTGTTGATGGTCTGAACCAAGTACCAATGAAACTGAGGAAAGAATGGTATTTATGAGGTTAGAAGAAGAGGACATTTTCACAGAAAAGCCAACTTTTGATATGGGATTTCACCAGAGACTAGAGGTTCGCCAGGTTAAAAAGTTGAGAAATACCATGGATTTTTACTATAGATTTTTTATAAGAATGTAAGCTCCTTCAGAATAGAGACAGTTTCGTTGATGTTGTTTTTGATCTTTCTACATCAGCTTGTACTTGGAGGTTCACCATAAATGTATACTGAGTGCACAGTTTGAAGTAATACTATATTTGACCCATTCTGTTTCTGGTAGCGTAATACACTTATAGGGATCCTTTCCAGCAAAGCATTAGGGGAAAGAAAATTATTTCATTATTATTTCATTATTCAATGAACAAAGAAAAGTGAAATTCCCTTGAATTAGTCATTTTTTATTTCAGAGTACTTAGGAAATGTAACTCAAGTCCACAGCTGGAAGGATACACAGAGACATTTATTTCCAGAGAAAAAATATATCTTCCAAAACTACTACCTATGTACATTTTGTTTTAATAATTTGAAATTTTGTTTTACTTTATAAATGTTTGACTTTTTGGTGACATGGCACAATAGCCATTTATATATATGAGATGGGGGAAGTTTTCCCCTTCTTTAGTCATGGTCTGATTTTTCACCCATTGGGAAGACTAAATATAAATTGTGCTTCCCCAAAATAGATGACTAGGACATGCTTGGAATTATTCTTTTCTTATTCTTTGTGACAGGCCACAGAAGTTGTGCAACTTCAGCCCCCTGAGCTACTTTTCTTGCTGGAAGATCTCTCCCTTAAGGTGGAGAATGTGCTGACACCTTCTGTTGCCAAGAGAGTTCCCTTCTTCAAGGTTAGTATAGGCAGAAGCACAGGCGTTGGCCTTAGTGGGTTTGAGAACAAGGAGGTTTTATTAGTGAACTAAGTTGACACTTTCTGTGGCATTGTCTTTGGGTCACTGGGTAACACGGTGGCAGCCTCATTGCCAGACCATATTCACCTTGCTTTAGAAAGGAACTGTGAAACAGAGAACACAGTAAACCCACCCAAAACAGGAAATGTATTTCTAAATGCCCCAAGCATTCCTGAGTCCTATTCTGTCCTTGGGTTTTGGTTTTAACAGCCTCCCAAACTAACCCATGCTCAAGCTTCAGTGTAATAGTTAATCATATAGAGAAGGCCAGAACCTTCAATGTGTATATAATATACAAATGTTCCATAGCATCTGGTGAAGCAGTTGGATGATGCACACAAAAAAATATGAAAATTTTAGCCCTGGCCAGGTGGGTCGGTTGGTTGGAGCATTGTCCCATGCACCAAAAGGTTGCAGGTTCAATTCCCGGTCAGAACACATGCCTGGGTTGTGGGTTCAATTGCCTGTTGGGGCACATACGGGAAGCATATGCAGTCAATGTTTCTCTTTCACATCAATGTTTCTCTCTCTAAAATCAATAAAACCATATCCTTGGGTGAGGTTTTTTTTTAAGTGAAAATCTTAGGGTATAAACATTTAAACATTAACACATCTAGTTAGTTACTTGATGTGTTACTCTAGTTTCTTTCTTGTTTGTACTCTTTATTTGCTCTGTATTCTTAGCGTAAATGATTTCTATTTCTGTATGAGCTTTATTTCATTAGTAATTGTGGGTCTATACTTCTCAAATACTGGTCATACTCTACAAAAGCCAATGTCTTTGCTATTTGATGAAGGAGCAAGATCCCTCTGTCAGAATAGACAGTTAATTTGTTTATTCACCCCTACCTGGTGACATAGGTTTAACTAAACCCCTTAATGAACTTTTAATTTCAGAGAAGCTATCCAGCTGTTCCTTCCCCAGTAACTCTGAATTTATTATAGAGTAAAGGAAGCCAGAATATTGGATTGTCACATCTCCAGCAGAGATCTGGCCAAGAAATTGCTCATTGTATTATTCAATTGCTGACCCCAATGTGTAACCATCTGGAGAACATTCACAACTATTTTCAGGTCAGAAGCCTATCTTACTATTATAGAGACTTAGAAATCACTAAGTTAACAAGATACTTCATTTTTGGCTAAGAAATATTGAAGGAAAATAAGGGCAATTGCTGAAGCAACTTGTTCTAAAAACATTTTTTCTTTTCAGTGCTTAGCTGCTGAGAATCACAGTATAGTTGATGGACCAGGAATTCAAGTTCAAGAGTACCAAGTAATGTCTTCCTGCTATCAGAGGCTACTGCAGATTTTTCATGGGCTCTTTGCTTGGTGAGTATGTGGAAGGTACATTAGGTAGAGATGATCCAGTAGTACTTGCTTTTACTTGATAGTCACCAAGGAACTAAGGTATAGAAAAGAAGGAAAAGGCTCCAAAAGCCTTATGTAAATATGGTCCTTATTTTGGGAGTATATTTGTCTGCATCATTTCATTTGATCTTGCACCCTCTTTGTCTTAGGGAGTTGCTATTAACTCATTTGAAAATTAGATGACTTGCTATTGGCTAGCTTGTAACAAATCTGGCCATCTGATTCTGAGCTGAGTTTGCTGGAGCAAACTTTTTGTAGTAACATTGGGGAGATTGTTACTTAAGAAGTTGTATCTAAACAAGTTACAGATAAATTCCAGATTATGTGGTAAAAAACTGAGCACAGTTGGAGCTGGGGTATTTGTGGGTGCCTTCATGGAAGCAATGGAAGATCATCAGGCCCTTGAAGGGTAGATTGCCTTTGGGGAGGTAAAGGAAAGGGCTGGAAGGCACAGCATAGATAAAAGTAGAAATGAGGGAAGTGTGTTCCTTAAAATAAATGCTTTTGTTCCTCAGGGCTGGGGCCCTGGCCCCTCTGTTCTCATAAGTTTCTTGGGCAGTGTCACCCAAGCTTAAATTTTTGCTAAAACTTGTCTTCTGAGCTATAGGCATTTATATCCAACTGCCTATGCAACACCCTCTTAGATGTGTCATTGACACCTCAGTCTCATCATGTGCAAAACAAAGCCTATCATCCTTACCACTTCCTGTTTTGCCTGGCTAGGTAAATGGCACCACCAGCTGTCTGGGCCAGAAACCAGGAGTTATTCCTTGTCCCTTCCTCTGTTATCTGCCTTTTTCTCCCTCCCACATCTGACCACAAAATCCTGTTGATTTTACCTTCTAAATAGCATCTAAATAGCCATCTCATTCTTCACTGTTTCCACACTCCTATCATCTCTCATTAGTCTAGATTAGTTTCACAGCTGGTCTCTCTGCCTCCAGTTGCCCTCCCTTAGTCCATTCTTCACACTGCAGTCAGAGTGATCTTCCCAACACAAACCATCTTATCCTATCCCAACTGTGGCTTCTGATTGCCCTTAGATTATTTTTTTAGTTCAAACTCTTTTACCTAGCCTCTAAGACCTTTTATTATCTGAGTCTTGCTATTCCACTCATTGTCTTATACTCTGCCCTCTAGCTCTATGGAGTTAATATCAGCACCCTATATAGTTTTCACCCGGAAGGATTCACACATATTCATCCTTCTACCAGGATCCCTATCCTCCTTGATCCCCAGTCTTTTCTAACTCATCCTTGAGCTCTGGATTTAAACTTTCTTAGGGGGGTGTCCTCTCTGACCCTGAGGCCAGGTAAGCCTCCTTCCTACCTTTACAACCCCCAGCTCTCTTCTATTACTCTGGTATCCTCTTATGATAAAACTTAATACATGTTATTATAATTACTTGTTCATTGGTCTTCCTTCCTAGACTCTGAGTTCTCTGAGGGCCAAGACCAGTCATTGTTGTATCTTCAGTCTTAAGAACAGTGCCTGACTACAGATTTGAGTAAATGCTTCATCAGGGAGATATATGTATGGCAAATAAACACATGCACAGATGTTTAATAGTATTAGTTATTTAGGAAATGCAAGTTAAAAATCACCGCATGGCTAAATTAAAAAGATTTACTCTGCCAAATATTGCCAAAGATGCAGAGCAACGAGAACTCTCACAGGCTGCTAGTGAGACTATAAAATGATACACCTACTTTTAAAAACTCTTTTTTAGTTTCTTAAGAGGTTAGACACCTACCATACAACCCAGCCATTCCCCAAGAGAAATGGGTATTTACCCAAGAGAAATAAAAGCATATGTTTACAGAGTATCTCATGCATGAATGCTTATAGCAACTTTATTTGTGATAGCCCCAGACTGGAAACAACTCCATTGTGTGTTCATCAAATGGTGAATAGATAAATAAATTGTGGTATGTCCATATGGTGGAGTACTGCGTGCAACAACATGGGTAAAAAAAGAATTATCCTGAATAAAAAGCAAGCCCATAAGAGTGTATAGTATTTGACCCCATTTATATGAAATTCTAGAAAAAGCATATAGTCTTGTAGTGACAGAAAACGGATCAATGGTTGCCTAGCATTGGGCGGGAGGGTGGGGGGAGGAGTGGATAGATTACAAAGGAATATAAGGAAATGTTTGGCTGTAATGGATATGTTCATTATTTTCATTGTGGTGATGGCTTCATGGGGTTTATATGTAAGTCAACTAATCAAATTCAACATTTTAAATACAAGCAGCTTATTGTATTTCAATTTTACCTCAATAAAGCTGTCCAAAAAACAAAAAAATAGAACCTGACCCATATCCAGAATAAACTTGTAGAAAGGAAGAAAGCCTACCACTGGTGATGTGGAAAGTTCTAGAGGAGCAGATCTGGGGGGTCAGATTGTGCTGAGCTGTGAAGGTTAGGCAGAAGAATTTGAATGTTGTCCAGGGGAAGCAATTTTGAAGTTTCATGACCACACCATGATATAATGAAAGCAGTATTTTAGGAAGTCCTCTTGTTAGCAGCGTGCAGGGAGATTGGGAAGGAATGCAAAAAGGCCAGTCAAAAGGTGTCACTATGGTCTGTGCTTGTGATGATAAGGGCCTGACCTAGAGTGAGGGAGGGCTTGGCTTGGAAAGGGTGGGGCTGAAGGAAAGATAATCTGAAGATAGAATAGTTAAGACTTATTAATATAGAAAAAGGAGTAAGTTCTTTATTGAATACCTACTGTGGATTAGACATTGACTTAGCAATTTGACAAAATTATTTCTATTTCTGCAGTGAGGGGGGAGTGGAGACAGACTTATCTCTGAAATACAGGGAATGAAGAGAGAACTTTCCCTTGAAACTAAACCTAGGTGGGCTGTTAGGTCTTTAAGGAAAGACACTTCAGCTTCTAGCCTGATACTCAGCTGTGACTGGATTTGGCACTTGAGTACTTTCAATACTTTAGCTCTGCTTTTTATTCTGTTGACTTACTGATGGTACAGACTGGAGGCCAAGATCCTCAAATGCTGTCCAAGCAATCTCCCTGAAACTAAGCTAAACCATCTTACCTTGATTTTCCCTTAGGAGTGGATTCTTTCAACCTCAAAATCAGAATTTACTATACTCAGCCCTCGAGGTCCTTACAAACCGACTGAAGCCAGGAGAGCCTGACCAGTCCTTGGAGGAACTGCTTAGGTGGGTCCAACTATATATATCCCAGAGAGTTTCCCAAGAAACTCATAGGAACAAGATTTCTTGGAAATAACTTGAGTATCTCTTGGTAGTTATGAAGGAAATTGATATTTTTAGCTACTTTTCCTCAGTTATATGAGCTTTCTCTCTTCTGTACTCAGATAAATCTTCAAGCATTAGAAACTATTAAACAAATCATTCTAAGTCTTCACACATCTTTCATTATATAAAGTTTGCCTTTTCAGGTAATGATGGTGACAGTACTGACCATCTGCAGTCAACTCTTGATTATCTTGAGTCCTACTCAGTAGTAGGGTTGGGTAATTAGGTAGCAGCTGGTTATCACTGATTGCCTGCATCCTTCCCCCAATTTTGGCCAAAAAGGAACCAAGATTGAGGGCTAGGCAGGGGAGGAGGGAGCTGAGGAGATCTAAGGGGCCGTGGCTCCCAGCCTACTATCCCAGCTTCACCTGCCCTGGTAGCCTACCAGAGTATCCAACCTTTTGGCATCTCTGCACCACAATGGAAGAAGAAGAGTCCTCTTGGGCCACACATTTAAGTATAATGCAGTACATTATCATAAAAAAATCTCAAAGTTTTAAGTAAACTTAAGATTTTGTGTTGGGCCATGTTCACAGCCATCCTGGGCTGCATGTAGTCCATGAACCGCAGGTTGGACACCCCCGGCTAGGCTATCACTGGGCCTACAGTCAGTGCTTGTCATCTCTACCTTTAAGGCAGGACTCTCTTTTCTCTTTTTCTTTCTGTCTTTTATCATTTATTTATTTATTTTTTTGAGAGATAGAAGAAGGGAGGGAGAAAGAGAAAGAAACATCGATGGGTTGCCTCTGACACGCCCCCAACCAGGGACCCGGCCTGCAACCCAGGCATGCACCCTGACCGGGAATCGAACTGGCGATCTTTAGGTTTGCAAGACGATGCCCAACCTCTATTTTATTTTATTTTTTTAAAGATTGTATTTATTTATTTTTAGAAGGGAAGGAAGGGAGAGAAATGTCAATGTGTGGTTATGTCTCATGCACCCGCTACTGTAGACCTGGCCCACAACCCAGGCATGTGCCCTGACTGGTAATCAAACCAGCGACCCTTTGGTTCACAGGCCAGCACTCAATCCACTGAGCCACACCAGCCAGGGTGCTCTTTTATTTTCAATACAGTACTTTTAAATTTGTTTTACCCCCTTCCTACCCACCAATCAATCAGGATTTGACTCTAGTTTAATTTTAGTTACAGTTTTTGATTAATGTGACTCCCATCTCTCATTACTTCAGTGTATTGAAAGCGACTACATATTGCAGGGGTGTCAAACTTGTTTTCACCGGGGGCCACATCAGCCTCGTGGTCGCCTTCAAAGGGTTGAATGTAATTTCAACCCCTTAACTGTTAAGGAGTAGTTCCACTTATAGAGTCTTAAAATTATTTTGCCTCTTTGAAGGCAACCACGAGGCTGATGTGACCCCTGGTGAAAATGACCTGTGTGGCTTAGTTGGTTGAGTGTCATCCTGCAGAGTGAAAAGTTGCCAATTCGATTTCTAGCCAAGGCACATGCCTGGGTTGTGAGCCTGGTTTCCCACTGGGGCAAGTGCAAGAGGCAGTCGATTGATGTCTCTCTCCCTCTCTTTCTCCCTCCCTTTCCCTCTTTCTAAGAATAAGTAAAAACTTTTTAAAATAAAAAAAAAATACATAAAAAGAAAATTTTCTTTAAAAAAAATAAAAGCTCTGCTTTATAATTTCCTTTTACCTTGTCCCTATGAACCCAGAATTTAAACATTTTTTTAATGTGTTGCTTAAGGCCTCAAAGAGGAAATCATTAATTCCAGGGTTGCACATACAAGCATGGTCTAGACTAGCACTTGGGAATCTTGGCATATGTGACCCCTTCAAGGCCAGCATTCCACCCACTGGACTCTGTACTGCCCTGGCTTTCTCCTTACAAATTAGCAGTTCTCAATCAAGTTCTTGAAAGAAGGTTGCTACTGAAGCACCTGAAAAGGAGGACTCTGTTTAACCATCAGACACTTAAGTGGACTTGGACAACTCATGGATTTAGATAACACTTGTGGTGCTTTTGTTTTCTTGTCTCCTTCCAGCCAAAGCTTCCAATACTTGCAGAATTTCCATCACAGCATTCCCAGTTTCCAATCTGCTCTTTATTTCATCAGACTTTTGATGGTCATTTTGGAGAAATCTACAGCTCCTACTAAGAACAGAGGAAAAATTGGTGATGGACCCAGATCCAATTTTTTTCTTCATAATAAGATTAGTAACTCAAGCTTGTAAACTTGGGGCTTCAATAGGACCTTGTATGTTTTACATATAAATCCCCCCCATAACTGTGGATGTGCCCTCTTGCTATACAAGAAGGACATTTCCCCAGAGGGAGCTATGACTGATCTTTGGTGACATTGCTTAGTCTGAATGTGGTTAGTTCAGTTGGCTAGAGAATTTTGTTTGGCCTCCATTTATTCTTGTCCTTCCGTTATTTAATTTAATTATGTGAGCCATTTGACAAAAAGGACCATAAACCATGTGGTTAATAAAATGGGAGAAAAGGGAGAAATCAGGATTAAGTGTAAAGAAGGGCCTGGCCCCATCATTTTTTCTTTTAACTGCCTTTTATCATAGCTTTTGGAATGCAGCTCATTGATTATCCATACTAATTGACAACACAGAAAGCAAGAAGAAAATGCAAAACAGTCCTTTGTTATTCCTTGTTGGTTAAAGGGGGAGATTTTGATTTAAATCTCTGAGGTGGCTACTGCTTATTGGCCTGCCCAGGAGAAACAAGATTGACTTTCCCACTGCTGAGTAGCATTCCCTTGCTGTGTATATGTATCAAGACGGGGTGGTGAGAGGGTGGAACATGTTGGGTCTCAGATGATTTTTCTGATAGAAGAACCAGTGGAATGGGAACCCATGACAGCATTTTTCAAATTGTTAGACCAGGAACTTTATAGTAAGTAGAAAAGAATAGTTCTTTTGATCACTAATTATCTCCAAAAACCTGCAAAACAGAGTTTATTTTCCACACATGAGAGAACTTTGTCTTGTTTCTCCACAGCTTCCCTGGCCAAACATTTCCTCTGTCGGGTGTGGCCAAGTGGGGAGAAAGAAAAGAGCAGCATCCCTAACGACCAGCTCCATGCTTTGCTGAGGTGAGGTGCTCCCTTTCTTTCCATGAGCCAAATAGTCTCCTGTTTTGCCACTGTTGGGGTCCCTCATCTGGTTAAAAACAGAAATTAACTTGGTTAGGGAGAACTTGGAAGCAGTGAAGTAGATTGAAATGAATAAAATTTAGAAAAGGTAGATCATAAGATCCTCTAGTTCTGTTTTCCAGTCAGCTAGTTTCTTATTGAATCAAAGAGAAAGAAAAGTCTGCAGTTGTATCCTGCCTTAAGCAGTGAATCAGATATTTATTTATTGCCTACAATATCCAGGACACATTCACCACTTCTAAGGTGTCTAAATGTATTTCTAATTCAGACATGTTCTTACCTCCTGTCATACATCTAGAATCTTTATTTTTTTTAATTTTTAAAAAAGATTTTTATTTATTTATTTGTTTATTTATTTATAGATAGAGGGGAAAGAGGGAGAAGAGAGGGAGAGAAACATCAATGTGTGGGTACCTCTGGCACACCTGCAACCCAGGCATGTACCCTGAGTGGGAATCGAACCAGCAAACCTTTGGTTTACAGGCCAGTGCTCAATCCATTGAGCTGCACCAGCCAGGGCTATTTAAAAAAATTTTTAATGTCAGTAGTTGTTGTAAAGCTTAATACCTGGTACTACCTCAAGAAAGAAATCTTGATTTAGGAATGTATAGCGTGTTCATATTACTGTGGCTCTCAATGCAGCATCTACCTGGAGCACACAGACAGTGTTCTGAAGGCCATAGAGGAGATTGCCAGTGTTGGTGTCCCAGAATTGATGAACTCTTCTAAAGATGCATCTTCTTCCACATTCCCTACACTGACCAGGTAAGGGAGTTCTCTCCGGTTCTTTCCCTAAGTTAGAATTACACCGTCCAATATATGTAGCTTCCAGGTAACTACCTTACTCTTCATCTGATTCTGATACAGATGGTAGATAACAGTCACTTATTTAACACATGGAATGTCTACTATGCATTCTTTCCAAGGGCCTCTCAGCCAGACTAAGTGAAAGGACCTTATTGAGGAATGAATTTTTAGTCACTAAACTTCTATCAGTGCCTACAAAATATGAGATTATTTTAACTACCTTTAAAAGGATAAAGTGATTTTTGTATCTAATCATGTATGTCTCAGTGGGTTTTGTGTCTCGTAATGTTAATGGTTACTTTTATATTCCTGTAATATTTACAGTTTATAAAGCACTTGTACATTCTGTATCTCACTTGATCCTTTTAAGGATTCTGTGAGATGTAGGTATTTTAACCCTATTTTACTGATGAGGAAAATGAGGGTTAGAGGGGGAACTTGCTCAGGCTTATACAGGCAATAAAGTAAATACGGAACTAGGAACCCAAAGTCAGATCTTCTCACCATTACTTTGCTGCTATTTCCACACCACCACACTAGCTCCCTTTATACAGTTAATTCCATTGTTTCACAGGCCATCTTCTTGGACTCATTTCTAAATTCTTATCACTCCCTCATCCTCTTACAGTGTACCCCAATGAAAGGACATTCAGAGAGGTGGAGAAGGAAATGACTTTTTGTTCCTTGGCTTTTTTTCCCAGGAAGTTCTTTCTAACCAATGCATTATTGTGTGGGTATGCATGCTCTTCCCCTCTTCTAGGCATACCTTTGTCATTTTCTTCCGTGTGATGATGGCTGAACTAGAGAAGACAGTCAAAGGTCTTCAGGCTGGCACAGCAGCAGACTCTCAGCAGGTGAGTCAAATACTCTCACCCCAAGAAATAGACTTTGGATTACAGTAAGTCCTCAATATCATTGATAGGTTCTTGAAAACTGCACCCTTCAGCAAAATTTTGTATAACTAAACCAATTTTACCGTAGGCTAATTGATATAAACAAGAGTTAGTTTCTCCATCATATTCCTGGTCACACAAGCTTTATCAAACTTCTAAATAAAGACCCAAAACAGTCCTTGGCCAGGTAACTCAGTTGGTTTTAGTGCCGTCCCAATACACCAAGGTTGCAGGTTCAATCCTCAGTCAGGGCACATAAAATAATCAACCACTGAATGCATAAATTGGTGGAACAATGAATTGCTGTTTCTCTCTCTCTCTAAAATAATCAATTAAAAAAAGTTCTCTTAAAAAAAACAAGATCCAAAACACTTCCAATATTAAACATTGAAATAAATGTGAGCTATATGTATATTTAAGAAAGATTATAAAAACAAGTAAGATAATTATTTACCAGCCCACTTATACAAGTTCAGAGTCAGGATAGCCAGATCCAGTCTTGGCAACTCAGAACACAAGGAAAGAGCCTGTTCTGAACAGGATGCCCTTCCATTTCAGGGCCACTCACACACACACACAACCACACCCAGACTGGAACATTAGACACACCATTTAAGCTAATGTGCACATCTTTGGGATATGGGAGGAAACTGGTATACCTGGAAAAACCTACTTAGACATAGGAAAGACGTGCAAACTCCACACAGAAAGTGGCTCCAGCTGTGAATTGATTTTTTTTTTCTCATTGTTACAACAAAATGACATTGACCAGCCCTGGCTGGTGTGGCTCAGTAGACTGAGTGCCGGCCTGCAAACCAAAGGGTCACTGGTTCGAATCCCAGTCAGGGCACATGCCTGGGTTGCAGCCAGGTTCCCCAGTAGGGGGCACATGACAGGCAACCACACATTGATGTTTCTCTCCCTCTCTTTCTCCTCCCCCTCTGTCTAAAAATAAATTAATAAAGTCTTTTTTAAAAAATGACATTGAACAAAATGTCTTTATTCAAGGATCTAGTGTACTTCCTTGGGTCCAGGGTTTCTCCTAAGCTATTTACTTTGATTTACTGAGATCGAGTATTCTTTTCAAAGATCTCCTGACTTAATTTCCTTTTTTCTAGTTATAGATAAGAACTGGGCTCTGTTTTCCCTGGTTACTGTGCAGGGAAAAGCTTGTACTATTCCATAGGCCCTAGCTCTGGGAAAAAAAAGTCTTTAGTTGCAGCTTCATGTACCCGGCACTGTGCTGCTTGTAAGCTGCCATGAGGTGACAAGCCTGTTTGTGATACAGTGATCCTGGGCCTTGGTAGCCTACTAACCAGAACTAAGCTAGAACCGCTAACAGCATAGGCTGCCACAGGAAATCAGAGAAACCACAGGGAGCTCATGGCCAATAGGTATATTTCAGAGGCTTTTTTCCACCTGGAAATTACTGAAGAGGAGTCAGCTTATTAGAAAGTCTCTATAAGGTACCCCGATGTTATTATATATACACACACCTTAGAACTATCTTGGGGATGCACTAGTTGACACATCTTTTTAAGAGGATAGTTGGCTTAAATCTCTGAATAGTTGTATAATTCAAGAACCATGTACTAGTCGTAGTACAGATAGAGATATATTTGATTGTGACTGAGAAATGCTTGTATATTTGGCTGTCTCAGATTCATGAAGAGAAGCTCTTCTACTGGAACATGGCTGTTCGAGACTTCAGTATCCTCATCAACCTAATAAAGGTGAGTATGGAGATTCCTTGACCCGTCTCACTGGTTGACTGCAGAAACCAGCAAGGGTCCTGGTTTCCAGCATGGACTCTCCCTGCTCCTCTCTCCACCCTTCCTTGGGGACCTGCTCTCTGTCTTCTTCCCTTGTGCCCCTACCCATCCTGGATAACCCCTTCTCTCCCAGGCACTGTCTTTTTCCTTCTCTCCCTTCCTCCTTATCATCTTGCCACAATATGTACTATTTAAGGGCTCCTCCCACATGTCATTCCCCACTCTCTCACTTAACCTTGGGTCCTCTGATCTGGCACATACCCTACTATCTCCCTCTTCCAACCATGAATGCCTGCTCTGTTTCTCAATACACTCTGCTCTCACCCACTCCATGATTTTGCTCAGGCTATTCGCCCAGCTTAGAATGTCGTATTATCCTTTCCACCTCTTATCCATTCTTCCTTAAGGCTTCAGATCAAGGTTTTGGATCACTACAATGCCCTCTTCTTAGCGTCTCCAGCTGGAAGCCATTTCTTGTTCCTTTTTCCTCCCCTCTTCCTTTTCTTGAACTTTAATTATGTTAATTGCTTTATTCTACTTCATGATTAATTTAACCATTGACAGGCCTTCCTCATTTTAAAATACAACACTCAGAGCTGTGCTTTGCACAATGAGAAAGAGGCTGGGGTGCTCAATGGAGCAGACCTCAGCTTTCGTGTCTTGCCTTTCATCTCTCCAGGTGTTCGATAGTCGTCCTGTTCTGCACGTGTGTTTGAAGGTGAGAGACTGAGTGGGCCCTCTTTGATATTTATCCTTCCTGTGGGTCTCTCTAGAGAGCGCCTCAGCTGAGAAGAATTGCTTAATACTTTGCTCACAAGCCAGAGGCTCCAGAATCTGTGCTAACAGACGGCACTTTAGAAAAAACTGGATGTATTTTCTTATACTAGTTGGATAACTAGAGAAATGAATGTTCCTGTGAGTTTGAAAACTTTTGGTTCAAGTTTTAGAAATACAAGGAGTGGCTTTAGGGCACCTACCTTCAAGAACAATAGTCACTCCCTGCCATTCCTTCCCAGGCAACAAGGGAGGAGAAGTACATGATTCTTCTTTTTAATGCCCATGGGTGGCTTCATGGATGTGAGAGCTGATATCCTTGCAACTGCTGCACTCCTCACCATGTGAATAGCCGCAGTTAGCCCTAGATTTGATGGTATACCCAGTGGGTTAAAAGCCAGTGAATGTTATGAGGAGAATACTTCTTCCCCATTCCTGAGCGTTCCTTCCAAGTGGATGTCACCCCATTCTTAATCCTGGCCTCTTCCTTTTTACTCACTCCACCCTGATGCCAGTGGAAAATGGGTGAGTAGGGGGAGTGATTTATCTGATTGGTAAATTTGGCATTTGGGCATGTGCTTTCTCAGCTCTACCCAATTTTGTCTTCTTGGGAGCAAGTTGTCCTCAAGGAGCTGGGTTTCCCATCTGTTCTTTTGTGCCCTCATTCTTAAGCTGAGCAAGGCCCTGCCCATTGGCTGTGTCTGGGGTAGGTAAGTCTGTCTCATTCTGGGCTTAGTTAGCAGACCCATTTAGTTTTGCATTAAGCTACATTCTCTGAATTAATTTTTTAATTCGGACCCCTCCCAATTTATTTTTATATACCCAAACAAAATAAAACCCTGGGCTAGATGATGTTCTGCTGCTTCAGGCAGGGGCCTTTCAGGTGAGAGGCCTGAGCTAGAGGTCATCACCAGTGTCTTTTATCTTCTTCAGTACGGACGTCTCTTTGTGGAAGTATTTCTGAAGCAGTGTATGCCGCTCCTAGACTTCAGTTTTAGAAAACACCGGGTAAGAACTGAAAGCAGAGAGCAAAAACCTTTGTATGTTTTTTTCAGAAGATATATCCATGGTAACTCCAAGGAGGGGCATGATGGCAGTCCCCTTTTCCAGGTTCTGGGCCACAGTTCTGCTCGGGCACCTTTGATGCACCTCAGCTTTCACCAGAGATGCCCATTTAGACTGAATATTCCAAAGTAGGCTGAATTCAGATGCACTCTGGTTAAAACCCACCTTCCTACTTCTACTCCAGATCTGAGGGTGGTAGTTCTTTTTAGCTTGATTCTAATGTGTTGCTGTTCTCCCAGGAGCTCATGTATCGTTGTTTTTGTTTGCTTATTCTTTTGTGCTTCTCCGTCTCTACTTTCAGGAATATTTTTTTTTAAAAGAACTCACTTGTAGCCCTGACTGGTGTGACTCAGTGGATTGGGTGCCATGCCATCCCACAAACCAAAAAGTCACTGGTTTGATTCCCAGTCAGGCACATGCCTGGGTTGCTGGCCAGGTCCCCAGTTGGGAGGCATGTGAGAGGCAGCTGATGGATGTTTCTTTCGCACATCAGTGTTTTTCTCCCTCCCTTCCTCTCTCTTTAATAATAAACAAAATCTTTTAAAAATAAAAAGAACTCACTTGTTTTATAAACTCTTTGCTGTTATAACGGAGGTTTTTGTTTTTTGGTTTTTTTTTTAGCCGAGTGGGATCCAGAGGTAGAGTAGTGAAATCAGGGTAGAAACATGACTTCTTACACATATTTGGCCAGCTGAACTTTGCAAAACACTCTCACAATATTTGGTTAGTCTCATAACCCAGAAACAGAGGTGGGAAGACAGCTAGACAGTACTTCTTGTTAGGGCCAAATTAAGATTTTCATTGATATATAGTTGGAACCTGCAAGGTTTATCCTCTTTTGAGCCTTTGGTTGCAAGGATATCTTGCATCTAAAGTAAAATGAGAGTATTTAAAATGGCATTTATGTCCTGGCTGGTGTAGCTCAGTGGATTGAGCGCTAGTATGTGAACCAAAGTGTTGCCAGTTCAATTCCCAGTCTAGGGCACATGCCTGGGTTGTGGGCCAGGTCCCCAGTAGGGGGTGCTTGAGAGGCAACCACAGATTGGTGTTTCTCTCCCTCTCTTTCTCTCTCCCTTCCCCTCTCTAAAAATATAAATAAAGTCTTTAAATAAATAAATAAATAAATAAAATGGCATTTATGAATTTTGTTGTTTATAGGAAGATGTTCTGAGCTTACTGGAAACATTCCAGTTGAACACGAGGCTGCTTCATCACCTGTGTGGACATTCCAAGGTAAAAGAGACAGCAGGTCACGTCACCAGTGTGCTTGTTGGCTTCATCAAAAATTGCAATTGGAAGATACACAGACTTCAGTTCCTTCTTTCTTTTTTACCTGTCTAGAAGAGCCTTTATTTCTGGGACTGTGTTTGTCCAAAGGCAGTTTATTCAAAGTTGTCAAATCCTTAGGTGCTGGTTAAGATTGGGCAGTCATCTAGAGGGGAGTTTCTGCATCTGCAATTTGACTTAAACTCCATAATCCTATTTCCTCCTTTGGTGAGAGATAAGGAATGTTGGTGGATGTGTTACTGCTACAGAATACGTGGGGTAGGAGGAATATTATGTAAGTGGTTGGTGATGACTCTGCTGGAGATAAGAGGTGGTTTTAAAAGTAGCTGTCTTTAGCACTTTTCAGCTGTACTACTTACTTGTCAACGTATCTACCTCTTGTGAGAATATTTCAGCATTAAAGGACTTTTCCACTTTTACCTATAGTTGAACCATTGTCACTTTTTGTTTGAGGGAGCACGGAACCATAGAGTTCTACAGTCACTGGCAAACCAAGTGATTTTTGGATCCAGCCCCTATTACTCACTTCCTCCCCTGGTTTTAACTTTAGAAGGTACTGAACAGTGGGATTTTAAGGACTCTCTTGGCTAAACAGGGCTATTCTCTGTTTTTTTAATATCAGTATAATACGTGTTCAAGAACATTTTGTATAAATTCATTGATAATTGGTCAATTAGTGGTTATGAAGAGCAACCTAGATGTGTTGATGGTGTAGCTTGAAGGACAGTTGCCATTCTCTTCGGAGTACTCTGCCAAACTACTGCTGTTTGATGGAATATGTCTTTGGCCTATACTGGCAGGGCTTATGCTCTTACACAGTGTTCAGGATGTCAGGAATGCTACAGTTTCTGTATAGGAAGTGTGGAAGTATGATAAGAAACCCAGATGAGTTAGGTGCATTTGTTTCCATTCAGATTCACCAGGACATGAAACTCACCAAACATGTGCCTTTGCTCAAAAAGACCTTGGAGCTCTTAGTTTGCAGAGTGAAAGCCATGCTTACCTTCAACAATTGCAGGGAGGCTTTCTGGCTGGGCAATCTCAAAAACCGGGACTTACAGGTAAGCCTGGGGCCCTGCTAGGGTTAATCACCTACTCCCTTTCTTTGTGAGAGCATTGGAAGTATGTAAGGAAGGTCACCTGAGCCCTGCCCTTTCAGTAAGACTCCTTTTCTCATAAATCTGGGCTATTTAGTTCTTTAAGTTAGGGTACATTGCCTGTGGGCCCTTGTCACAGGCTGCACCCCTCATACCAGCCAGCAAGGGCACTAAAATGTGCTGTGGATACAAAGAAAGCCTTATCATATAAGGAGCCAGATCCATAAAACCTCTCTCCTCAGCCAGAGAGATACCTTTCAGTCCTTCTAAGGGTAGATTCATAACCACATTTTTGTATGTGTACAAAGTTTTCTTAAAAATTTTGGGTTTTGCCCTGGCTGGTGTGGCTCAGTGGATTAAGTGCTGGCTTGTGAACCTAAAGGTTGCTGGTTCGATTCCCAGTCAGAGTTCGTGCCTGGCTTGCGGGCCAGGTCCCCAGTTGGGGGAGTGCGAGAGGCAAGCAATCCTCTCTCGCACATCGATGTTTCTTTCCCTCTCTTTCTTCCTCCCTTCCCCTCTCTCTAAAAATAAATAGTCTTTAAAATATATTGGGGTTTTTCCTAAACCAGTCTGTCTTATTCTTAAAGTTATTCTCTGGCTAATTTTAACAAATGAGCATTTATAAGTTCTTTCAGTTGCCTGACTGAAATTTTGTGTTGCTTATAGTACTACTTTGTAGTTATAACATTTTTAAAAATATTTTTATTATTTTTGGAGATGGGGGAAGGGAGGGAGGGAGGGAAACACCCATGCGCAAGAGAAACATAGATCACGTTGATTGGTTGCCTCTTGCACACCCCCAACCAGTCACCTGGCCTGCAACCCAGGCATGTGCACTGACCAGGAATCAAACCAGAGACCTTTTGGTTTGTGGGACAACACCCATTCCACTGAGCCACACCAGTCAGGGCTGGAGTTACAGCATTTTTCAAGTAAGGTCCAAGCCCTACTTCATATTCATGCTTACAATATCTTGAGTTTTATAATCTTATATGAAAAAATTGCATCCCAGAGGATTAGCTTCATTTCTTCACATCAACTTTTTATAAGGTAGATACTATTTTTTCCATGAGAAAATTGAAGTTCAGAGAGGCCAAGTAACTTACCTAAAGTTACTCATCACTGAGTGGAGCCAAGGTTTGAGTCCAGACAGTCCTGTTCCACAGTTGATGTTCTTAAACCACTCAGTGTACTGTCCTTCAGCCTCTGCATGGCCATTCGTGGTTGGTGTGTTGGTGCTCATATACTTTAAGGTATTTGGGAAATTTTAGAACTATATTCAACATTAACTGAAAGTCTGACCTTGTAAAATCTATATGATATTAGAGTACAAAGGTGGACTTTTTGTAAAAACTACATTTGTATCAGAGCCATGTGCACCCTAGAAACCTTGGGTAGATTATCACTTATAGATGCTAGGTCACAGTTCGGTACCCACGTCCAGCCATGTGTGCTTCCTTTGTATTGCCTGTAAACTAAGTGTTTCTCCCCTGGAGACACCTTAGTGATCACTTTAACCCCACCATTTGTCTTGGCCCATCCACATTTAGGGTGAAGAGATTGTATCCCAGAATTCTCAGGCAAGCACAGTGGATGAGAGGGAGGACGACACATCATCTCAGGCCTCCAAGAACAAAGCAACGGAGGTATCTCTCTATATAAGGCACCAGAGTGTGGCATTGATGTTGCATTTTCTTAATTATTCAGAGTTGATAAAGAATGCAGAAGTTTCCCTGCTTCTGTTAATAATCAAGACCTCTATGCCTATCTCCATTCCCTCCAAAAAAGCTTCTGTGTACATATGAGTTCTGTGGAGGCTGGGAAAAACCCACACTATCTTAAATTCACTCTCAGGTATCTCAAGTGGTGGCATGTGTTACAGAGTTGAAAATTCCCTACCATTGTAACCTATTTTCCCTAAATTCATGTCTAAAATCATTTTAGAGGGGAGAAAAGAAGAGGTAAGAATGTTCTATGGGTGTTGAGAAGGACGAGTTAACTTATTTAAACATTTTTCTATATAAAATAAAAATGTGAATACATTTTGTGAAAGCATAAAATCAAGAGCTGCCACTACTGAGGACTAAATTAAGAGGAGGGGTCCTTATTCTTTTCTGGGCTACTACAGGTACTTTTGAAACTTTAAAGAAAGGTGAAGAAAAATGTGTATGTTTATAAAATTTTGGTATAATTCAGCTAAGTTATGGACACTAAGAAGCTCAGATTTAAGAACCCCTCTGGGGAGCCTCTCCATAGTGCAATTTGAGACTAATGCAGAAAGATCATTTAGTAAGAAAAGTTATTTTATTGCTCAGTCCTCTGTTTGTATAGTATACCTCTACCTTTTTCTCATTAAAAAAAAGAAAAAAAAAACAAAAACCCGAGGCAGACAATATCCTATTAGTTTGTTACTTTCTCCTAATCACCCTCCCAGATTAGAGTTGCAGACCAGAGAGAATTTGACACTGGATTCCTGTTGGGAGATACACCAGAATATTTAATTTAACAAACATTTCATTCTAGATTAAATGCCCACTGTGTTCTGTGTCACTTACATACAGTACAGCATGAGGACCATGGCTCATTTTTAAATTTTGCAAATTTGGTTATTGCATAAATCAGTATCAAATGGTCTCCCTCCATGGTCTTGGCTTAGATGTTATGCTATAAGAATGAGGGGGTCTCTCAGTCATTTTTCAAATTAATGGTTTAAAACCTATTATTTGTTGTAACAATGATGTAGTATGGTTTTAAACCCTGTGGGAGCAGTATTGTAATTCACAGGGTCACCCACAGACCTAAACTATTTCATTATCCTTTGCCCCCTAGCTTGGTGAAGAAGATGAAGCAAGTGATGGAGAAAAGGAGCAAGATAGTGATGAGAGTGAAGACGACACTGATTATGATTAGAGCACAGAGAGACTGATGCCCCCTGCTTATCTCTGCCAGCCTCTTACCATTTTGTGTTCAGGGTTTGAAATCTGTTGTCTACCTTTCTCACCGGCAGCATCCTGTTTTGTTCTTAAAGTGGGGGCTTTATTGAATTAACTTAATTGTGAATTTCATAGATCGTCTAACACCATCAGCGACCCTGGCTCAGAATTCCACTGTAGCGATACTTAAGTTTGGGCAAACACAACAGGGCTCCGCTGCAGAGCAATCATGGTTCTGGGCTTGGGGAGCCAGTTTTGAATTTATTATACAAATTAGGTTTGTATCAGCTTTACAAATAAAATGTTCTAGGTTCTGTTTCAGTTGCTTTTTTTCCCCTCTTTCTGGATTTCCTTCATTAATCAAGGATTAGATGGAATTGAATTGAGTTTTCAGCAGAGAAATAATAAAAGACTAGTGCCAACATCATCTCTACCAACTAAAATCATATGTTTCCTAGTCTAAGGACTGTCTTTCTTTGAGATGAGAAGATCTCTGTGTTCTTTTAGGAGGAGTGATGACATTTCTAGTCAAAGCCCAAAGAAAGTAAAAAGGAATATTTGGGCTGCTTTAAAAATTGTTTTGGTCATCTTGTAGATATAAGACAAAGGGGGAAAGGTACCATCAAACTCACGTTGATTTTGTATATGTATGTTTATTTTATTGCCATATTATTCGAGTTATACCTAGAATCTAGTTACAACTGTGTACAAAATTACTTAGTTTATGAGAAATAGAACATTAGCAATATACTTAAGCTAAAATGGGAAGTCTTACGTCTTCTGCCAGAAAGCCTAGTTTTAGTGCTGCTACCAAGTTATTTCTTGTCAAACTATAAATATTTTAACATTTGTTAATATTTCTATCCATTTTTGTAATCACCAGTGGTATTGGGATGTTGGCTGGTTAGTTTTTGTTGTTTTGGTTGGGGGGAGGGTTGTTTTTGTTAAAATTAATCCTTGCCCTTGCCAATATGGCTCAGTTGGTTGGAACATTGTCCTGTAACTCAAAGATCAGGGGTTCAGTTCCTGGTTAGGGCACATGCCTGGGTTATGGATTCAGTCCCTGGTCTGAGCAGGTAAGATCCCCTGTCCAGGCACCTATGGGAGGCAACCAGTCAACCAGTCATGCTTCTCTTGCGTCGATGTTTCTCTCTCCCCCCCTTCTCCTTTCCTCTCTAAAAAGCAATGGAAAAGCCCTGGCTGGTGTGGCTCAGTGGATTGAGTGCTGGCCTGCGATCCAAAGGGTTGCCGGTTCGATTCCCAGTCATGGCACATGTCTGGGTTGCGGGGGCTAGGTCTCCGGTAGAGGGTACACAAGAGGCTACCACACGATGATGTTTCTCTCCCTTTCTTTCTCCCTCCTTTCCCCTCTCTAAAAATAAACAAAATATTTAAAAAAAAAGAAAAGGCAGTGGAAAAAAAATCCTTGACCTGCATATAGATTTTTGACCCCTTCATCCTCAGGTATATAGAAATTGATATCTCCTTCCTTGGTACCCCTTTGTGTCTCCAGTTCATTGTGGTTTCAGGTGTTTAAGTGAGTTCACACTAGGCTTGTTTGTATGGTTTGTTTAATGGTTCTTTATCACATGTACATGTCAATGCTAATTTGACTCTCTTTTAAATGGTTGTTCAACATTACAGTGGGTATTGTTCTCTCTTGCCCTGTTACTGGCCCTTTTTTATAGGGGAAGGGAGGAAAGGGGCTTCTGAATTATCACTGCTTGGTAGAAAAGCAAGATGGCTGAGGCAATTCAGTTTCCTCTACATGGACAGGTGTCTGCAAGCTTCATGCACATAGCAAAGGACATGGTGTGAGGAACGGGGATCAGATGGGGACCCTTTACTTGGAGTGTTGCAAGGCAAAGGTACACTTCTTGTACGTTGCATACAGCAAGAGGATAGAGCGCAGCATCTGTTTGCACATGGTCACTGTCATCTGAATCTGAGGTTCCTTAAGTCCAGTGGGCCACTGGTGCTCCCGGCTGATGATTTTGCAAAAGGCTGACTTGTCTGAAACTCTGAAGGTCCCAGTCCACTTTGGAGGCTGAGCTGTGATGACCCTGCCAAAGACCGAATCCACTCCACTGAGGCGGACAGGCTGGGGCTTCCTGATGAGCCCTTTCTTGTTGTTCATGGTTCGGAGCTCTGATGTGTGGCAGGGTAACCTGGGACTCACCCCAGTTTCCAGAAATGGGCTGTCTAGGACTAGAGTGACCTCTTGAAAGCACAGCTGCACTTCAATGTCAGAAGGGGTGTGTGGGAAGCAGGGGGAGGCCCTAAACGGGTGCTTGGAAGAAGGTGTAGGTGTTGTGTGCCGCAGCCATTGGAAGCTCTCGTCCAGTGGGGTCCATGGTGACCAGAGCTGGTATCCTGCCATTGATAGTTCTAAAGGAAAGGAATCAGAACATGGAATTCCCCTAACACGGTTTTGGTGAGGACATGGCCATTCAAATTTATATCTCTTTATCTCATATTGACTTTAAATCATTCTAGTTCCCATGAACAGATCCCAGTACATTAGTTAGAGTACTAGTATCTCTATAAAGAGTAGTAAGGGATGGTAACGAGTATCGAATCTGTCAAGAGCTATGTGTACTAAAACTATTAAACATTATCACAGGCCTCTGAATATAGGTTTTAACCCATTTTACAGATGAGGAAACAGGCGTGGGCAAAAGTAGGTTAATAATAATAAATAATACAAGAATAAACTATTTGAGAACCAAGATGGCGGCGTAGGTAGACACACTGCGCCTCCTCGCACAACCAGACCTGACAGAGAATCGAACAGCAAGGGGGACCAACACCAAGGAAACAGAAAATAATCATTCATCCAGACTGGTAGGAGGGGCGGAGACGGCACTGGGGTGGAGAGGACTCGCGTGGCTGTGGCGGGACTGAGACTGGCGGAGTGTGGGACAAATGGCGCAGGCAGTCCGAGCACTAGCAGACCCTGCGGTCCCACATTTGCACAGATAAACCCAGAGGGCCGGACTCAGAGTGGCGGAGAGTGGGGCAGGCAGAGTGGCGGATAGCACATTGCGGCACCACATTCGCCCACAGATAAACCGGACGAACGGCGGGCAGAGAAGCAGACCGCTGCGCAACCCAGGGCTCCAGCTCGGGGAAATAAAGCCTCAAACCTCTGATTGAAAGCGCCCCTGGGGGTTGGGGCGGCAGGAGAGACTCCCAGCCTCACAGGAGAGGTCATTGGAGAGACCCACAGGGGCCTAGAGTGTGCACAGGCCCACTTACTCGGGAACCAGCACCAGAGGGGCCCAGTTTGATTGTGGGTAGCGGAGTGAAAGACTGAAATCCGGAGGAGAGTGAAGCGGGCGCCATTGCTCCCTCTCGGCCCCGCCCCCACGTACAGCATCACAGCGCAGCGACCAGCATTACCCCGCCCCGGTGAACACCTAAGGCTCCGCCCCTTAAAGTAACAGACGCGCCAAGACAAACAAAAAAAATGGCCCAAATGACAGAACACTTCAAAGCTCCAGAAAAAATACAACTAAGCGACGAAGAGATAGCCAACCTATCGGATGCACAGTTCAAAGCACTGGTTATCAATATGCTCACAGACTTGGTTGAATCTATTCGAAAAACAGATGAAAAAATGAAGCCTATGCTAACAGAAACAAAGGAAAATGTACAGGGAACCAATAGTGATGAGAAGGAAACTGGGACTCAAATCAATGGTATGGACCAGAAGGAAGAAACAAACATTCAACCAGAAAAGAATGAAGAAACAAGAACTTGGAAAAATGAGGAGAGGCTTAGGAACCTCCCGGATGCCTTGAAACGTTCCCACATCCGAATTATAGGGGTGCCAGAAGGAGAAGAGGAAGAACAAAAAATTGAAAACTTATTTGAACAAATAATGGAGAACTTCCCCGATCTGGCAAAGGAAATAGACTTCCGGGAAGTCCAGGAAGCTCAGAGAGTCCCAAAGAAGCTGGACCCAAGGAGGAACACAACAAGACACATCATAATTACATTACCCAAGATTAAACGCAAGGACCTACGTCCAAGATTACTATATCCAGCAAAGCTATCATTTAGAATGGAAGGGAGGATAAAGTGCTTCTCAGATAAGGTCAAGTTGAAGAGGCTCATCATCACCAAGCCCTTATTATATGAAATGTTAAAGGGAGTTACCTAAGAAAAAGATCAAAAATAGGAACAGTAAAAATGACACCAAACTCACAGTTATTAACGACCACACATAAAACAAAAACGAGAGCAAACTAGGCAAACAACTAGAACATGAGGGTTGTCAATAAGGGAGTGGGAAGGGGAGAGGGGGGTAAAGGTACAGAGAATAAGTAGCATAGATGATAGGTGGAAAATAGACAGGGGGAGGGTAAAAATAGTGTAGGAAATGTAGAAGCCAAAGAACTTATAAGTATGACCCATGGACATGAACTATGGGGGGGGAATGTGGGAGGGAGGGGGGTGGGCAGGATGGAGTGGAGTAGGGGGGGAAATGGGACAACTGTAATAGCATAATCAATAAATATATTAAAAAAAAAAAAAAAAGAATAAACTATTTCATGTACTCACAACTGTAAACCTCCCTTTGCCCACCCCTATAGATTTATCCTAAATGGAGTATCCCAGTTCACCCTTAGGACCTGCTCTGTGTTGATAACTGCTGAAGACAGTCTCCATCTCTGAGGTTGCTTCATGATGAGACATTAATTGTAGTTTAGAAGCTCAGAAAGGCCACATTTTACCAAATGTCTGGGACTCTTAATCCCATGTACTTTACACCAGTGGTTCTCAAAGTATGATCCCAGGAGTAACACCTTCAGCATCATCTGGGAACATAGTAGAAATGCAAATTCTTGGCCCCCACACCAGACCTGTAGAATCAGAAACTCGGGGGTAGGGCCCAGTAATCTGTGCTTAAACAAAACCTCTAGGGATTCTGATGCACTTATAGTTTCAGAATTTATACTGTTCCTTTTAAGGAACTTCAGCTTTCACTAGTCTTAATTATGAAGAGTTTCCTCTTGTCCCTAAAACCCTGTTTTCTAACACAAGGGAGCCATTTTCTCAGAACCCTGAGCTACTGACGTACCACCCCAGAGGAATTACACCAGGCTGGGAGGAAACAGTTTCCAAAGGCCAGATCTTTCAAATTTCTAAAGATTTTTCTGGTTCTAGGTGTGTCTTACTTGTTTTATCCATGGGAGACCCACTGGGTAAGAACTTTGTTTTCTTTTCCCTTTGAAGATAAGGGGCTGGGAGGATGTTGATAACTCACAATGAATCCGAGTAGAGTTTGGATTTTCCATCAGTCTACCTTAAACCCTGACTGGTGGGGCTCAGTGGATTGAGTGCCAGCAAACCATAGAGGTCACTGGTTCAATTTCCAGTTGGCACATGCTTGGGTTGCAGTTTAGGTCCCCAGTTGGCATGTGAGAGGCAACTGGTTGATGTATCTCTTGCACATTAATGTTTCCCTTTCTATCTGCCTCCTTTCCCCCCTCTCTTAAGTGAATAAATAAAATCTTAAAATCTTCCTTAAAATTGTCAGTATATAAAGTGTTTTCCTGAATTCAAGAAAAGCTAACATTTTTTGGAGCATGCACTATTATGTTAAATGACATTGCAGATCCACTTTTTGTCTGGCCAAGTGTATTTCTCTGTCCCTTCTCTCCACAGAAGGAACAGCAGCAGATTTGATTCCACCCAGCAATATGCTGTGAAGTGTTGACATCACCATAGTTTGACAGTATAGTTCATTTTTTAAAAAGAATTGGTGACATTTCAAACCAGATTTGCTCCAACAATGCTTAGCATAAAGGAAATTTGTTGATTTCCTCCAACTGGTGTTTCTCCGGACCTATGCAAGCCCTTCTGCGTACTGTGTTCAAATGTCTGGGCTGCCTTAGGGTGAGAAACTGACTCCAAGGGACACAACCTATTCCAAACAGCCTACCAAAGGCTTCAGATGTGTGAGATCATGGCCCTGAAAGCATACATCCGAGACCAGGGCCACTCTGGTACACTACCGTGGCAGGTTGGGTGGAGGGTGTTAATGCCTCTGAGCACATGACCAAAAAAACTATCTGAACCCAGCATCCTTTTCCTGACTCACCTAAGAGCACAAAGGGCCAAAGGTTTAAAAAAGGAAAAAAAAAAAAAAAAGGCTTTGTCAAATGGCCAGTCTTAAGTATTCAGCAGAACAAACATGGGATGAGAAGGGCTTCTGACCCCAGGTCTTTTCATCACTTTAAGGTAAGCTTTACATAAAGATGGTCTCCTCTCCCGCCACCCAAGAGGAATTGAACCAAGGAGTCTGTGTAAGCTGCTCTAATTACTCCCAGATAGACAACGCCTCCTTGTGGCCAAAAAGGTTTCGCCTTCATACCATTCCTCCCATTCCAAGGAAAAGGGTCCCCCAGTGTCCCCACCTGGGAAAAGGGAAGGCAGCGGAGAAGTGCTGCTGAGGTCCGTGTGAACTGCGATCCCAATTCCGATCCCGAGGGGCTGGAGCTGCCCGGTGTGGGGGGAGCTTCCACTCTCAGCGGGAAGAAGCAGCTTGTGCCCCGGCTAGTCCCTCGGGAGTCCCTACCCGGGGGCGGGGCCACACGACCCTGGCTGAGGAGGCAAAGGTGGTGGTGGGAGCCCAGGCCCGGTCCCACCATCCGGGCTGGGGGCTCACCAGCTGAACTCCACGGGCAGTACGCTCCAGAATGGCGGCTGCGGTTCCGGGCTGCATCTTTTCTCCACTCGGCGCCTGGCAACCACCTTTGTGACCCAGGACCCCGGGACCGCGCAGATGGGGAGGGGAGCTCGAGGTCCCCTGCTGGACGGTATCTTTGCTGAAGTCTCCACCACCACTTCCTTGGAACGCCAGGTCCAGGACTCAGCCTTCGAATCCCGTCACCTCCCCATCTTACCACACCTGTGTGCCTTTGATCTAGTCTCAGAGGACGAGGTGGGGGGCTGGGGGGTCAGGGCGGGGGGCGGGGGGATCGGTCAGGGCACTTCAAAGGGTGTGGTGAGGAATGTGCATAAAAGTCTCTGAAGTTAGTATTAAAAGTCCTTATTAAATCCTGTTCAGTAGGTATTCAGGTGGAGTTACCCAGAGTTCTGAAGGCTTTTGTTGCTGCATTGGAATGTTCCCAGTGCAAGCACACAGAATTTATAAATGCTCACTTACTAAGAGCAAGAAGAGACATACATGTCTTCCCTTGACTTCTTGATCAAAAACCTTTCTCTGCCTTCTGTTAAACCTCAGAAAAGATGATGCTGTCCCATTCTCACAAAGCTGAAAGACTGACCCTTTCAGCTTTTGAGCATAGTGAAAGTAATCTGATAACTTTGTAAGCATCACTCCATTACCTTGGACTGCTGAGGGAAGACGGATCTACCCAGTTGCCTCCTATATCCCGGGTGCCTGGCTATTGCAGTGCCTGGCAGTGTGCAGGAAGTATTTGCAGGAGGAATTAACTAGTGGCTCACTTGCCCTTCCCTTACACACCCAAAAGTTGCCCTTGCACTTTAGGAGGTGTAGAACACAGTACAAATAAGAGCTGTCACCTCTTGTCTGGCTCTTTGAGTGAAGCTTAAGTGAGGAGACTGGGGCCCCAGGGATGGGGTTAGGCTGAGATCCTATTTTGGAAGGCCAGATGTTCTTGAGGGACTTGTCAAGAACTGTCAGATGGCCCTGGCTGGTGTAGCTCAGTGGATTGAGCATGGGCTGCGAACCAGTCACCAGGGGTTGATTCCTGGTCAGGGCACTTGCCGGGGTTGCCGTCCAGGTCCGCAGTTGGGGGCACACGAGAGGCAACCACATATTGGTATTTCTCTCCTTCTCTTTCTCCTTCCCTACCCCTCTCTCTAAATATAAATAAATAAAATCTAAAAAAAAAAAAAGACTGTCAGATGCCGAGTGTTGTTTGCAGATGTGCATGCGTGTGTCCCTGTGGAAGGAGCGCCAAGTAGAGTTTGGAGGAGGAGTCAAATGGAGAGAGGGGCAGAGAATAACTGTTGGAAGAGAATAAAATGACTTGAATTACAAAACTTTTCAGTAAGCTTTTAATTTTCCTCTTGTTATTTTTAAAGCAAAGAAATAGTTTTTATTGCACAGCTGTGTGTTTTTCAATGGAAACCCCCCAAAATTGTTGGATAGGGAGGGCTTCACGCTGTTATGACAGTCTGTGCCCCAATCCCCTGTGCAGTCTGCCCAGCTCTCAGGGCTGTATTGTCAGAGGTGCCATTTGCCATCACCACTGAGTCTGAAGCACCATCCAGCTCCATGGCTACCATGACATATAGAAAACCAGAATTACCCATACTGCATGTTACTCTGACGTAAAATATCAACTTGGTCTATTTCATGCAACCGTCAACAGTCTGGTTGCACTGTTCAGGGATTTTCAAGGCCATAGCCGCATTCACTCTGCTGAAAGCCAATTTGATACTTTCAAAGCAGCCAGCTACATTGCCATAGTGCACATGCCATATCCATAGCTGTGCAAGTGAGGGGCCTAGTGCACGTGACTGTAAAGGAGGCTCAAATGATCACAATGCAACTGACACACTCCAAGAATTTGATTCCACACTGGTTATTATACCTGGAGTCATTGGCAAGATCTCCAGGTTCCATGGAGCACGTGACAGACTCAAAAAGAAGACAGGGACCTGATTCTCTTATGCTTGAGGCTATCCGCCATCGAAGCACTCTTTGTTGTGCCAACAGCATTGCCAAAGGGCTTACCTCTGCAGCCCCGCATCACTCATCAGAAACAATTGCTACAATGAAGAACTACTGTGCTGGCAAATCCAAAGCTGGAGGGCTGCCTGACAACAAATTCTATGAGTTACTTAGGAAAAGTCTCCAGAAGCCCAGAGAAACATTCTTCACTCCAGGACAGCATCATATCCTTGAATTGTTTGAAGTTACAGGGGAGATCCTGGAGCAGGTGTATAGGATATCAAGGAAAAAAAAGAGAAGAGTTGTGCCCTGGTTGCGTGGCTCAGTTGGTGTTTGGAGCATTATCCAATACACCAAAAGGTTGCAGGTTCAATTCCTAGTCAGGATACATACCTAGGTTGCGGGTTTGATCCCCAATCGAAGCACCTATGGGAAGCAACTGATCAATGTTTCTCTCTCACATTGATGTTTCTCTGTCCTCTCTCTCAAATCAATAAATATATCCTCAAGTGAGGATTAAATAAAGAAAGAGCTGAGCCTGACTGGTCCATGGAAGACCATTAATCATTTCTTAAATTGTATAGATGTGTGAATTCTCTGCTTCCTGTTAAAAAAAGAAAATGTAAACTAATCATGAATGCATACTTTATGAAGAGTTAGGCATTATGCTTAAAGTTTTATTTATTCTTTCTCACATAATTCTCCCAATAATCCTAACCCATTCACATTGATATTCTTGTATGACACATGAAGAAAACAATGCTGGGAGTCGGTGAAGTGACTCCTCTATGGTAGATTTACGATTTAAAACTGAGGTGCCCTGCAAATCTGACTTCTCTGATACATCTGAACAAAATACTGACTTCCACAATGTCACTGGGGAAGTAGGGTCTTGAGTGGCAGAGAGGAGCTTTCTGGATGCCTGGGGGTCAATATTTGTTCTTTTAAAAATCATTCACATGAATACATATGAGAGCTGAGATAGGCTAAACTGTTTTCATATTGCTACAGTGAAAGAAGATTAAAGTCTGGAATCAGCTGCTAAAGGTCCACCACTTAATTGGCTGTGTGATCTTGAACTTCAGTTTTCTCATCTGTAAAATGAGAAACCTCTTCCTATCTTCCTTACACAAGGTTTATGAAGGTTCTGAGAGGTAATAGCTATCAAAGCAGTTTTATAGCTTGTAAGATCTGAGTAAAGGACTGTTAGCAATGGTTTCCCTCTAGCTAATGCTAGGAGGCTGTTCAACCACATTTTTAAAAAGGCACTTACTGCACAAATCATATTGCAAATATTCGCCTAAACAAAAATAAAATTGTCCTTAATTCCACTACCTTAACAAACCAGATATTGATTTTTGGGTATATCTATCCTGTCCTCAAGCAGTCATAATTTTTGCATAGTTGCAATTAAACAAAAATTGTATTTTGTGTTCCCTTCAATTTATCATGTGTGTTATGTTGCTATAGTGTTCATAATTAGCATTTATCTTTTAATTATATTTTATTGATTATGCTATTATAGTTGTCCTGATTTTTCCCCCTTGCCTCCCTCAACCCAGCGCCTCCCATTCCTCAGGCAATCCCCCCACCGTTGTTCATGTTCATGGATCATGTGTACAAATTCTTTGGCTACTCCATTTCCTATACTGTACATTACATTCCCATGACTATTCTGTAACTACCTATTGGTACTTCTTAATCCACTTACCTCTTTACTCATTCCCCCACAGCCCCCTCTCATCTGGCAACAATCAAAACACTCTCTGTATCCATGAATCTATCTCTGTTCTTCTTCTTTGCTTAGTTTGTTTTTTAGATTCAATTGTTGATAGATATGTATTTATTGCCATTTTATTGTTCATATTTTTGAGCTGCTTCTTTTTCTTAAATAAGACCCTTTAACATTTCATATAATAATGGCTGGGTGATGATATACTCCTTCAGTTTTTTCCTGTATGGGACACTTCATCTGTCCTTCAATTCTAAAAGATAGCTTTGCTGGGTAGAGCAATCTTGGCTGTAGGTCCCTGCTTTTTGACTGAATACCTCTTGGCAGTCCCTTGTAGCCTACAAAGTTTCTTTTGAGAAATCAACTAACAATCTCATGGAAACTCCCCTGTAGGTAACTAACTTCTTTTCCCTTGCTGCTTTTAAGATTCTCTCTTTGTCTTTAATGTTTGATATTTTAATTATGATGTGTCTTGGAGTGGGCCTCTTTGCATCCAGCATCAATCTTGTTTGGGACTCTCTGTGCTTCCTGAACTTTCATGTCTATTTCCTTCACCAAATTAGGGAAGTTTTCTTTCATTATTTTTTCAAGTAGATTTCCAGTTTCTTGCTCTTTCTCTTCTTCTTCTGGCATCCCTATGATATGAATGTTGGACTGCTTGAAGTTGTCCCAGAGGCTGCTTATACTATCCTCATTCTTTTTAGATTCTTTTTCTTGTTGTTCTGATTGGTTGTTTTTTACTTCCTTATGTTCCAAATCATTGATTTGATTCTTGGCTTCATCCACTCTACTGTTGATTCTCTGTAAATTGTTCTTTATTTCAGTTCGTGTATTCTTCATTTCTGACTGGATTTTTTTTTAAGATGTTTAATTTATTTATTAATTCTAGACAGAGGAGAAGGGATGGAGGGAGAGAGGGAGATAAACATCAATGTGTGGATGCCTCTTGCACACCCTGTACTGGGGACCTGGCCAGCAACCCAGACATGTGCCCTGACTGGGAATCAATAAAACCAATGACCCTTTGGTTTGCAGGCTAGTATTTAATCCACTGAGCCACACCAGCCAGGGCTGACTGGATCTTTTTTATGCTCTTGAGGTCCTCACTAAGTTCCTTGAGTATCCTTATAAGCAGCGTTTTGAACTCTGCATCTGATAGATTGCTTATCTCCATTTTGTTTAGTTCTTTTCTGGGCATTTTGATCTATTCTTTCATTTTGGCTATGTTTCTTTGACTCCACATTTTGGTGGCCTCCCTGTGTTTGTTTGTATGTATTAGGTAGAGCTGCTTTGACTCCCTGTCTTGGTAGTGTGGCCTAATGTAGCAGGTGTCCTGTAGGTTCCAGTGGCACAGTCTCTGCTATCATTCAAGCTGGGTACTTGAGGTGTGCCCTTCATGTGGACTGAGTTCACCCTCCTCTTGTAGTTGAGCCTGGGTTGCTGTTGGCAGGTCAATGGGAGAGATTTATCCAGGCCAGTCAACTGCAAGGATTGACTATGACCACTGACCACTGCCCTCTGCCCTTCATGGAGGATCAGCTGTGCAGGGGCAGGGTGGTGGTGCTCTGATGTGGTCTGTAGCTGTCCACTGGGTGCACTGGCCCTGGGGTTTTCTGGATGGTGCAGGCCAAGGTCAACCTCTACCCATGTTTTGCCCAGGGCCACTCTGCCTGAGCTATAAGACAATCTGGAATGGTTGCTACTTTTGCTGGGCTGGGAGAATCCCAGGAGAAGCCAAGCTGTGAATCTAGGCTGGTGAGGCCACCAGCTGTTGCTTGTTTGAGAGGATTTAGGAAGTTGTGCGAGCCAAGACCAGCTATTCATATGGAAAAGCAGGTTGTATGTGCCTGTAAGTTGGGTGGGGCGGAGTCTCTGGGGATCTCCAAGGCAGGTCAAGGTGTGTAGCCAGGTTGATGGAGTCTTAGGTATGGCACCAGCTTCCTGGCTCTGTGGCTCCTGGGGGGAGGGTTTAGAAAAGGGACAATGGCCTCTGCTCACCTTGATGCCAGACACTTCAGTTTCTCCCAGTATGCCTTTTAAGCTGCTACTATGGTGCTGGAGCACAGAGGGAGTGAGTCTGAGTAGATGAGTCTGTGTGTGGGTTCTTTAAGAGGAATTGCTTGGGGCTCAAGAATTTCCTTCCACCAACTCAGTCCCGTCTGGTTTCTGTAGCCAGAAGTTGTGGGGACTTATCGTCCTGGCACTGGAACCTGGCCTGAGGAGCCTTGTGTTGGACTGGGACTCCTTGCTCCCAGGATATCCCTCTTGAATTTTTATCCACCACACATTGGTGTGGGACCAACCCTTCAGCATCTGCGCCCCTCCTACCAGTCTGGATGGATATGGTTTCTTTAATTCCGTAGTTGTCAGACATCCATTCAACTTGATTTCTGACGGTTCTGAGTGATGGCTGTTCTATATTTTAGTTGTAATTTTGATGTGGTTGTTTGAAGAGGTGAGCCATGTGCCAATGCTGCCATCTTGACCGGAAATCCCCCAATAATCATTTAAATGACCGCATAATATTGCCATAAATGCCTATACTTTTGTTTAGACATTTCAGACTGCGGAGATTTAGTTGTCTTTGGTTTTTTTGTTTGTTTGTTTTTTAAAGATTTTATTTATTTACTTTTAGGGGGGAAGGAAGGGAGGGAGAAACATGGAAAACAGAGATACGTGGATCCTCTATCTCTCACACCCCCCCAGCTGGGAACTTGGCCCCCAACCCAGGCATATGCCCTGACTTGGAATGGAACCTACAGGTCTTTTGGTTCCCAAGCCACACTCAATCTACTGAGCCACACCAGCCAAGGCCTTTTTTTTCTAATCCTCGCCCTGGGATATGCTTTCATTGATCAAGAGACACACACACACACACACCTGTGAGAAACGTCAGTTGGTTGTCTATTGTATGTGCCCCCACCAGTACCGAATGCTGCAACCAATTGAGCCACTCAGCCAAGCTCTTTGTTTTTTTAATAGTTAATGCTACAAAATGTATCTTTGTGTTTAAAGTGATTTTTCTTTTTCTACGATTTTCTTAATGAAATATTTAGGTCAAAAAGTTGAATTTTTTAACAAGTCTTGCCATTAATTTACAAATTTCCTTCTGATGGGACTCTGTAAATTTACACAGTATGACCAGCTATTTATGAGCCTATTAATTACTTAATGTGGTTTAATCGGTTATACCCAACATGTTGCCGACACAGGAGTCTGACGCGGCTGAAGAGGGTGGGGGAAGCGGACTCACGCTCCCCCTAACGAAACCACCAGGAACCCGGTATTGTGGAGAGTTGGGAACTCTCGTCGCGTGCGCACTCTATTCTTTCCGTCAGCATTGAGGCGACAGTTTTCAGGGGCGTGGCAGCGGGAAAAAAAAGACGCCGACCGGGGTGTGACGTCGCGCAGGCGCAAACAATGCCAGTTGATTCGTGCGTGCCCATACGTGGGTGTGCGCCGGCGGCGCAGGCGCAGGGGCGTCTTAGAGGATTGGGGCGCCTGCGCAGTTGTTCTTCCTTAGGCGGCAGCCATGGCTGGACAGGAGGACCCTGTGCAGCGGGAAATTCACCAGGACTGGGCGAATCGAGAGTACATTGAGCTCATCACGAGCAGCATCAAGAAAATCGCGGACTTTCTCAACTCGTTCGGTCAGCGGGCGAGCAGCGGGAGGCGGGATGGAGGGAGGCCTCGGAGGCAGTTTGGCCGGGGCGCTAAGAAGCTTTGATGGGGCTCTCTCCGGGAGCCCTCGGCTCCTGCTGCAGTTCGCTTCCTCCTTCAGGCCCCACCTTCCTCCTTTCTCCCTGACCCTCAGGTTCCACTGGCCAGTCCCTGTAGGGTTATCCTGCTCCGCGCTGAGCTCATGGGCCTTATTGCCATCATTCCGGATCCATTAACAAGTCCTTTTTCCTGACGCGTCAGGCAGCCCCATCCACCCTCTGCGTCTTCCATAGTCTCCGGCTTCCTTTGTGCTCCACTTTCATCCAATTCCTGCTTTGCACTCTGAGTACATCTTCCAGAACATAGTTGTGGCAGAGTCGCTGCCCTGTGTAAAGACCCTTGACGGTTCCCCAGCTCCTTCAGGATTCAGTCGAAACTGTTTAGCGCCATGCCGTTTACTCGCCCTTCAGCCTTTTCTGTTCGTCCTTTCTTGTCTCATGTGTTTGCTATGCTGAGAGTGGTAGGAGATGAGGTCAGAGGTAAGGTCCAGATCGTGTAAAGCTATGGGAATCTCTGTATTGCTAGTATCTAGCTGGCAGTAGGTGTTGTGTCTGCCTCTAGCAAAATCTTACCTAGGCATGGCCTGCTCATGATAGTCTTTTTTCCGTATCCTTCTGGACAGCGAGCCTGCAACAGAAACACCCATCCCTTTTCGTCAGGTGTTAAGAGAACTGGGCACTGTGTAGACTTATGTAATCACAAAGTGTAAGGATGACTTATAGCAGTGGTCCCCAGCCTTTTTTGGCACCAGGGACCTGATTCGTGGAAGACAATTTTTCCATGCATCAGTGTGGGGGTATGGTTTCAGGATGATTCAAGCGCATTACATTCAAGCTTACCTCCTGCTGTGCGGCCTGGTTCCTAACGGGGCTGGGGCCGGATGGTATCCGCGGGCAGCCGGAGCAGGGGGACCCCTGACATATGTATGTGGTCCTTTTCCAGCTCGTGTGCTTCTGTTCAATGAATTCAGCAACAGTAAGCAATTAAGATGTAGGGGGAATGATGTATAGAAAGATTTTTAAAATGTATTATTTTCTAGCTAGAGGACTGATGAGTTCCAGAGACGCAACGTGAATTTTGTTAAAGAGCATTAGCAAGAGAAACTAGTTCTCAGTGCAAGATTCTCTCAGGCACTGTGGGGGACGCAGAACACAATTTCCTGTAGTCAAAGAATTTCTAGCTTGAAGGTGAAATAATAACTTAAGAACAAATTAGAACATCGTTTTTGTATTAATGTACTTACATATAAGATGTATAGGGTTATAAGTTTGATGTATCTTGGTACGGTGGATTTCCTCACCGGGGAATGGAGGTGAAGGCTGTATTATTGAGAGAACAGAAGAGTATAAATATATTATATGTCAATAATCCGCATTCACACACGTAACTTGCTAGAGGTTGTATTAGGAAATGATATCAAGAAATCATAGATCTCAAGTTTCCTGAAATTTGTTGAGGACGTGAGTGAAGGAACATGGTTTAGTGGAAGATAAGTGGTTTTGGAGACAGGAGACTCAAGTTCAGAGAGGCTACACTCATTGATTTTAATGAACTGAAAACATTGAGAAATACTGACCTGTTTACCCTGATACTGAGTCTGTTTCCTCAGAGACTTTCTTTTTTAAAGTTCCACATAGAGTCTTTCAGTGTTAGTTTTCATAACTGGTTTCTTCCGCTTTCTGAATAATTAGGGGGTTTGTTACAGTATTCTTTGCTCATAACATTCCCTCAGAAGAAGGACCAAGTAAGAGGAACCAAAATATTGCCTGCCGGGGGAAAGATGGAATGATGACAGGATCATGGCTTTGGATTAGTCTGGAAAGGCAGTGAAAAATAGCTTAAAAAGTCACTGACTTGTAAAGTTTTAACTTGAAAATGTAGAATTAAAAGATTTCAGTCATCTGGTAAGCATTAATATCTTATATGTACACACAGAATATCCAGGTAGAGTATTAAGAATGCCAGTTCAGTCTATAGAACATCTAAAATAACAGTCAAACTGGGGTTTTCTTCAAAATGTAAAAGTACTCTAGCATCTCAGTCCTCCAAATTTGGATTTGGTAATATAATGTCTTCATTTTTGAGCACTGAATTGTATTAAGAAGCTTTTAGTTCACATTCATTTATCATTGACACAAGTCTTCTTGACATACTACACCCTCTAAATTTACATAGTGGGTGAGTCCTGGGACGGACTGAAAATGAAGGAGGTTGAGCTTAGTATTTGTAGAGGAGAAATGTCTTTTTTTTTTCTTTAATAGCAAAGAAATACCTGCTCTGAGATTTTTATCATTTTGTGTGTGAGTCACATTTTGTGACTAGAAAGAATAAAAACTTTTCTTTTTATTCAAGATTTCCACCAAGTCTTAGGCTGAGGAAATAGACACATAATTCCAATCTTTAGGAACCAGAAGAATGGCTTCCTTTAGCTTAGGCTATTATTCTCCCTTAACGTGATGACAATAGCCTGATGTTTGGAGTGGTTTTTGAAGATTCTGTGGGAAGTGATTTTGTTCTTTAAAGTAAAGAACAATTAACCCTGGCTGGTGTAGCTCAGTGGATTGAGGTCTGGATTGCGAACCAAAGGGTTGCCAGTTGATTCCCAGTCAGGGCACATGCCTGGGTTGCAGGCCAGGTCCCTAGTATGGAGTGAGTGAGAGGCAACCACACACTGATGTTTCTCTTCCTCTCTTTCTCCCTCCCTTCCCCTCTCTCTAAAAATAAATAAAAATCTTAAAAAGAACAAGTAATATCAAGTAAGAGCAGAATTATGAAGCAAGATTAAACACTAAGCAATCTAACTTACCAGGTATAAAGCTGGTGAAGACTGACATCACCATACAACAGTTTAGACAAAGGTCAACAGACTGAGAAACTGGATAAATCATAAGGTTATGCTTGAGTATATTATCTTGGCATTGTATGACTTGGGATTAGTGTGTGTGGGATGCATTTTTCCATTCTGAGTCCTTAGCGTAACTCCTTAGTTCTGATATGTATCTGTATCTGTGTGACATGGAGTTCATGATAATATGATTTGGTGTTGCCAAGATTTAATAGGAGTTTACTTCAAGGAGGCATCTGGAGCACTTTGAAGATGGCAGCAATCCTGTAGTCCTCACCCTGACCACAGAGAGTGTGTTGGCTATGTGCTTTGGAAAGAGAACTGTTTTTACAAGATAGCTGATGACATTCGGAACAGCTTTTACCCTGTGATTGCAGCTGGTGAGAGTAGTTACAATGTCTTTGTGTGCCTGTGTTACTGATTTTAGAGAGCGAGGAAGAGAGAAACATCGATTGGCTGTTCCATTTACTTATGCTCTCATTGGTTGATTCTTATATGTGCCCTGACCTGGGATCGAACCTTCCTTGACGTAGCAGGATGGTGTTCTAACCAACAGAGCTACCCATCCCGGGCTCTTCGTGGTGTTCTCTTTCAGCATGCGAAGACCACCCGAACTGGAGGACACACAAATCATACAGCAGTGATAGCATCCTAACGCTAAGGCTGTTCTCTACTTGGAATTGGTGAAGTTTCCAAAAATAGGTTGTAACAGATGATAGGTTTTTTTTACTTTTATACTTTTTTTTCTGGTCCTAAAGCTAATATGTGCAGAGAAGTATAACAAAAAATCAAGAATGTGACTTTTTAAATTTCAATTTTTATATTTCGCCAACAGATACAGCGTGCCTGTTGTGGCCCAGCTGTGTGTCACATGCTGTGGAAAGGATAATTAATAAATGACATAGTAGTCACTCCTAAGAAATTTAGAATTTTGTTGGAGAAATAAGACTTACCTGCAAAACAGTTCAAGAGAAAGACTTGACTTTTGCAGGCTAAGGCTTATGCATAATAGTTAATAGAAGGAGCTGTCTGGTAGGTAGCTGGCATTTGTCAGCAGTTATAATGTGTATAATTGTCCTCCCTTACCCACTGTTTCACTTTCTACAGTTTCAGTTACTCGCAGTCAACTATGGTTTGAAAACATTACATGGGATATTCCAGGGGAAAAAACAATTTATAAGTTTTAAATTTGGGGCCTGGGGCCTTTCCGAGCAATGTGATAAAATCTCTTGCTGTCCCACTCTGTCCTGCCCAGAACACGAATCATCTCCCGTTGCCCAGCATGTCTATACTGCGTATACTACTTGCCTGTTAGTCACTTAGCAGCTGGAAAGGTAACCAGAGCTACCGCCGCGGTATCACAGCATTAAAGTAACCCTCGTTTCACTTAAATAGCCCCAAAGCACTAGAGTAGTAATGCTAGTAATTCTGGTATCCCACAGAGAAGCCATAAAGGGCCTGTTACATATGGTCACGTGCCCATGCCACATCACAGTGCCTGTGTCACTCACCTCACGTCATCTCACGTAGGCATTGTATCATGTCACATCGTCACATGATGAACACGATGCAGTAAGGTAATTTTTGAGAGAGAGACCACATTCATATAACTTACTATAATTATTTTATTATCAGTTATTGTTAATCTCTTATGTGCCTAATTTATAAATTACATATGTATAGGAAAAAACATAGTATACTCGTATATAGGGTTTGGTAGTATCTGGTTTCAGGTATCTGCTGGGGTCTTGGGACACATTCTCTGTGGTTTAGGATGACTACTGTATACAGCATCAAACACCCTGTCAAGGACAACTGGCATTTTCGGTTAAAGTCTGGTGATAATGTAAATATAAATGTACTCTTGATTTCACATTTGTTCAGCTGCTGGTTGCTTTCCCTGTGTTTTGGTAGAATCAGTGTGTATTTAATGGGATCTGAAATATAACCAAAGTTTCTGGAGTTCAACATTTTATATTTCTCAACAGTGCTGATTCATGTAAGCCACTAGCGTCGTGTTGTTCCTGGATTCTGACTCATCGCCAGATTGCCAGAGCTAGAACAGAACAGCCATCCCGGAAGGAACCCTCCCTCTCACCACCCTGCTACTTTGGATAATTTTAGCTCTTTTTATGGGAAATGACAGGTTGTCTGTGATAACATTCATGCTGTTACCGAATAGCATAGATGGCATGCCTTTGAGCTTCTAAAAACCAGACTGAACGAGATTTGGTCCTGATGGGTAGTTGTGGCAGCGTATCCAGGAAAAGGAGGGCTCTGAGGTGCTTCTTTTGGAGCCAGACCTGGCTCCAATTTATTTATTGTGGTCAAGTGGTTCAGTTGGTTGGAGCATTGCCACATACACCAAAAGGTTGCGGGTTCAATTCCTGGTCAGGGCACATACCTAGGTTGTGGTTTCAATCCCCAGTTGGGCTGCATGTGCATATGGGAGGCAGCCAATCGAGGTTTCTCTCTTTTTCTCTCTCTCTCTCTCTAACATCAATAAACATCCTTGGGTGAGGATTTATTTATTTTTTAAAATTATTTACTGATATTAGAAAGAGAGAAACTTAGGTTTGTTGTTCCACTTATTTATGCATCCATTGGTAGCTGCTTGTTTGTGCCCTGAGCATGAATCTCACAACCTTGTTGTATCAGGACAGCACTCTTAACCACTGAACTACCTGGCCAGGCCCAAACTGCTAATTTAAAAAACTTTTTTTTTTTCCCTTATCCTCACCTGAGGACATATTTTCTTTTTCATTGCTTTTAGAGATAGAGGAAGGGAGAGAAAGGAACTTCAGTGCAAGAGAGATGTATTGATTGGCTGCCTTCTGTATGCCACTGGATTGAGGACCCTGACCAGCGATTAAACCCGCAACCCATGCCCTGGCTGGTGTGGCTGAGTGGATTGAGTGCTGGCCTGCAAACCAAAGGGTCGCTGGTTCGATTCCCAGATCAGGGCACATGCGTGGATTGTGGGCCAGGTCCCCAGTAAGGGGTATGCGAAAGGCAACCACACATTGATGTTTTTCTCCCTCTTTCTCCCCCTTCCCCTCTGTCTAAAAAGAAATAACAATCTTTAAAAAAAAAACAAAAAAAACTCACAACCCAGGTATGTGCTCTGACCAGGGATTGAACCTGCAACCAAAGGTTACAGGATGACGCTCCAACCAACTGAGCCACACTGGCCAGGGCCAAAACTACTAATTTTTAATGGCTGTTTATTTTGTTGTTGTTGTTTTTAGATTTTTAGAATTTATTTATTTTTAGAGAGAGGGGAAGGAAGGGGGAAAGAGGGAGAGAAACACCAGTGTAAGAGAGAAACTCCCATAGTTGCCTTTCATATGCACCCTAACTGAGACTGAACCCACAGCCCAGGCATGTACCCTGACTGGGGACCTAACTGGTGACGTTTTGCTTGGTGGAAGGACACTCAACCAATGAGCCACACTGGCCAGGGCTTTAATGGTTGTTTTAATAGTCTCTCATAGATAGGTCATACTTTATCAAAGCATTCCTAAGTAATAGTGGTGAACATTCATGTCTGTTAAATCATTATCCAAAGCTACACATAACTGAAGACAACTACATAAGTAACTTACAAATTAGAAGTTTAACCATAAATGTTTAGGTAAATAACAGAAGAGGAAGAATTGTATCCATCTGACAAAGATCTCTCAGAGTTCCATAAGCCTTGAAGGAGAATGTTTAGATGAGTCAGATTTGGACATGATGAAGTGAACACTGAGGCAAGATCAGGGTATAGGAAGATGTGTCTCCAAAGGGACGCCAGAGCGCTATGCAGAACAGCCGGGGGAGAGATGAAAAGGAAGGTTATGAGTTAAGTGTTAAATCATGGAGTGGGAGTGTGTGTTGGAGTGGATATTTTAAACTGAAAAAGTGAAGACTATTGAGAGTTGACTGAACACCAGTGTTGGAGGAAGTGGTAGGAAATAATTAGCATGCCTAGGACACTTTCTCCTGTGTGTTGAGAACAGTTCTAGAAAGAGTAGTCAAGTAGTTTCTGTTAGAGAAGTTTGCAGATGAAAAGTTATTTTAGGGGAAATCTAAGTTTCATTTTGGGTGAGGTGGTGAAAGAAGATGGGAAAAAGTGGGAAAGGAATTTTGCAGATGGAATGTTGGCCTCACAGGTATTTGCTGTTCGTGTTTCCTCTCATTCTGAAAGGCCGGTGCAGATACTGATGAAACGGTGAGTGCCGTCCGCAAGCAGCAGTAGTAACACGGCTTCCATGAGTCTGTGCTGTTCTCTTACCCTCTGCCTTTCTTCCCTAATGAGATTATTTTCTTCCTCTTGTCATTTTCCCTCTCTTGCAACTCTTAGTTTGCCTACTAGCAAATGGTCATCGTACAGCCTTGGTCTATTAGTTTTCTGTTGTTGCCATAACATTACCACAAACGTAGCGGCTTACATCACATAAATTTACTGTTTCACAGTTGTGTAGATCAGAAGTCTAGCACTGGCTCACTGGGCTGAAATTATGATATCAGCAGGGTACCTTTCTTTCTGGAGGCTCCAGGAGAGGATTTATTTTCTTGCTCATTGGGTAGTTGGCAGACTTCAACAGCTGTTGCACTGAGATCCCTGTATCCTTGCTGCCTGTCTGCTGAGAGCCTTTCCCACCTTCTAAAGGTCACTTGGATCCCTTGGCTCACGGCCCCCGTCCTCCATCTTCAAAGCCAACAATGGCCAGTTGAGTCCCTCTCACACTTTATACGTCTTCTGCCTTTCTTCTTCCTTTCTCATCTACCTTTATGGGCTTGATATTAGATTGGGCTTCTCTAGACAATCCAGAATCTCAAGGTGTTCTTAACCTTAATCATATCTACAAATTCCCTTTTGTCATGTAGGATACATATTCACAGGTTCCAGGGGTTAGGGTGCGGACGTCTTTGGGGGCCATATTCTCTGACTGCCACATTTGGTAGAAAGCTCAACATACTCACTCTAAACAGCTGTGCTCCTGAGATCCTTCTCACCTTGTCCTCACCACTCCCCTGCTTTGTCCACCAGCTCCCATTTCTATTTAGCATGATATATCATTCCTCTTGTTCAGTTTAGGAGGTGTGTGCATGTGTGTGTGTGTGTGTGTGTGGAATGACATTAATCCTGAACATCAGTCTCCTTTTACCAGATATGTCTTGTCGTTCAAGACTCGCAACACTAAATGAGAAATTGACAGCCCTTGAACGGAGAATAGAGTACATTGAAGCACGGGTGAGTATGACGGGCGAGATGTTGCCTCATGAGGCTAGGCAGTGGCTGTGCAAGAGAGGATACACATTTCTACTTCTTGCCAAAACAAACCTGGGAGCAGAAATAGTCTGAGAGGAGTTAAGTACCTTGCCTGGATTCAAACCAGATTTCTGAGACTCCAGAGCTATTTTCTTTTCTACTACTCCTTACTACCCAGGAACTAGAATAAGATTTTTTTCTTAGACCCTCTAATCCTTTTGAATTTATCTAATTGTCGCTTTTCCTTCAACAGGTGACAAAAGGTGAGACCCTCACCTAGAACTGTGCCAGGCTGCTGCTGGGAAGTTGCTTTACAGAACACAGGCCTCCGTGGGAAAGGTCTCAGCAGCCGTCAACTCCTTCCTCTCTCCTTAAAGAACAACAGGGCTTATTCTTGTTTTTCTTTCTTCAATAATGTGGCCTTTGGGCTCTGCCATGTACATCTGACAGTGTGATATGGCATGTGGGGCGAAGTCCAGGGGAACTCTTGAAAACATTAGGCATTTTACCTTTTCAGTAACATTTTGTAGAACTACTGGTCAATGTATTTGAGACACTCAGAGCCAAAAGCCTGGGACTCTTTGTGAAGGTCCTCCCCACCTCTCACTTTCTTTCTCTCCAACTCTCCTTACAGTTTTCATTGCCTCTGCATTGATTTTATAAACAGTCTTTGTCTCCTCCCCACCTTTGTTTGGGGGTGGCAGACAGTCCTGCCTGAGATGCTCATGCCCTGGCAAGGTGGCTGCCAGAGAATGTTGTTAACGCCACTTTATTGTCCTGGGGAGGTCAAGGCCAAGCTCTGACTTGGCTTGAAGGGACATTTTCAGTTTTCTTTCTGTCATTTGGGCTGCCTGCCTCTGATATTTCACTAATAAACTCCTCAACTTTATCTGACTGCTGTGATTGTGGTGGGGAGAGGAGCTAGAGATGGGACTCATATATTCCACAGAAATCTGATGTGTGAGGTTATTATTCTAACATAACACTTTCAGGGGAAGCTGCTTGATCAAAGCCTAGGTAACTTACCAGCCAGAGCCCCCATATTTGGACTTTGAGCTGACTAATTCATCCTGGGAATCATTTGGTCGTTCAGCAGACATTTGCCAAGTGCTTACTTTGTGGGTACATTGTGTATTCTCCAATAAAAATACAACATTGAATCAGGCGTGATGCTCACAGTTTATTGCAATACCAGCATTCATACAATTTGATCCAGGATTCTAAAACCAGGTTTTGTAAGGTACAAGCTAAATGTCTACTTTTCTAAAGCAAATAGTGTAAACAGAGGAGTCTGAAACCTTTCATTCTAGAATCCAAAGCTTGCTATAAACTTGTGCCAACCTTCTTCTAAAGGCTTACACAGTTACATAGAAGTTATTCAGCGCTGTCCTTTTCCTTTTCTCAGTCCCTCTCATGCTAACACTACAGCTCTGGGTTTATGAATTGTTCTCCAATTTGGTGTCTGCATCCTACAATATACGTGGGTGCCTTTTCTTATATTACCCAGCTGGGTACCTTGTAGAAGGTGGGTAATCAGTAAGTACCAATCGAACTGACTGACTTAGAGAGCTCAAGCTGCTTTGTACTATTAGAAAACACCTGCTTAGACCTTTGGAAGACTATTTACAATAGTACCTTTGTTTAAAAACAGGATTTTACAATGGAGACAAAACTGACATCCTTTGCTTTGGTAAGTGCTGTTTTTTTAACGTTATTGAACTCATCTGTAGAGTGTTTTTAACAACCACTTGAATTTATTGTAGTATCTCACCCTGGCCTTTACAGGATCAAGAATTAGGTACTTTTTTTTTTTTTTAAGATTTTATTTTTGTTTAGGGAGGGGGAGGGAGGGAGGGAGAAAGGGAGAGAAACATAAATGTGTGGTTGCCTCTCATGCGCCCCCTCCTGGGGTCCTGTCCCCCACAACTCAGGTATGTGCCCTAGACTGGGAATGGAACCCATGACCCTTTGGTTCACAGGCTGGCACTCAATCCATTGAGCCACACCAGCTGGGGCTAATATTTTACATTTTAACCTATGTTCGCTACATTGTTGTTTTTGTTTTTAACTAGATGTTATTGGATAGTCGTTTTGATTTGAACTACACAGAGAATGGGTAGGTTTCAGAGAGGTTAAATATACCCAGATTTTCTGAGTCCATATTGAACTCATTCATCTTACCATAATGAAAAATTCAGCAACGTTCGTTTTCTCCTTCACATGTTAGACATTGTAGGGAAGTTAATGACATGTGCTTCTCTTTCTTTCCTCACAAAGTCTTAATGATTTCTGAAGAAGGATAGTTAGGAAGGATTTTTCCTGTCTTCTAACTTGAGTGGGAAATTAGCTGAATATGAAAAATCTCTGCTCTTCGTAAGAGGTTTTAAGATTTTATTTATTTATTTACTATAGAGAGAGGGGAAGAGAAGGAGAGGGGAGAAACATCAACATGTAAGAGAAACATCTGTCCATTGCCTTTCCCATGCCCCCAACTGGGCACCTGCCCACCGCCCAGGCATGTGTCCCTGACTGGGAATCAAACCGGCAACCTTTTGGTTTGGGCTGGCACTCAATCCACTGAGCCACAGCAGCCAGCACTAATTCACATATTTATTGAAAAACTAAGGTGTTTGAATCAGTGAGCTGTTAGACATAAAGAGATCACAAATCTCTTCTTAATAAGGAAGTTCCAATCTTTTTAAAAACCAAGCTTGAACTGGATTCAGAAGCAAGAAAAACAGGAAACTGATTTTTTTTGGCATTCAAGATGTACCCAGTTCTGTCATCTTGCTCTTGTTTAAGATACATTTAGTTCACTTAAAGTTCAAAGTCACTCAGTACTTTGAATTTTTCTACCTTTATTTCATAAAGCTAAATACATGTTCGCAAACATTATTTTTTAGCATAAGCCACACTAAGTGGATAGAAAGCCTATTGTTCATCTCTAGGCTCCTTTCCAGGATTTGTATTCAGTTTCATACTGTTGCCTGCAAAAAAAAGTGTTTGTCCCCACTTGCCTGAGGAGAATGGGAATTAGGGAACTTCGGCAGTTGGCAGAAGGTGCCATTAGTAACTACAAAAATACAGCTGATTTCTGAAGGCAGTGTGGCTGTCAAGTAGCTTGTACAACAAGAAAATCTGGTTGGATCAGGGCATTCAAGTTTATTTTCTGGAGAAAAGTTAGCCAGTACAAAAGCTGTCCAAAAGTTAGGATTAGCTCACAAAACTTAAAGGTAAGACAATTTAAAAAAGAATCTAGTCCACCCCTGCCTTTTGACATTCTTTTTTTTTTTTAAAGATTTATTTTATTTTTAGAAGGGGGGGGAGAAATATTGATTTGTGGTTGCCTCCTGCACACCCCCATCTGGGGACCCAGCCTGCAACCCAGGTATGTGCCCTGACTAGGAATCAAACCAGTGACACTTTGGTTCGTAGGCCAGTGCTCAATCCACTGAGCCACACCAGCCAGGGCATAAATAAAACCTTAAAAAAAAAAAAAAAAAAAAAAAAGCTCCAGGCCCTGGATGTTGTGGCTCAGGGGATTGAGCACAGGCCTACAAAGCAAAGGATCGCAGACTTGATTCCCAGTCAGGGCACATGCCTGGGTTTCAGGCCAGGTCCCCAGTTGGGGGCTTGCAAGAGGCAACCACACATTGATGTTTCTCGCCCTCTCTTTCTCCTTCCCTTCCCCTCTCTAAAAATAAATAAAATCTTAAAAAAAAAAAACCCTAGTGTTATTAAAAAAAAGCTCACAACTGACACTTTGAAGAAGACAAAAGGATGGCAAACAAGCTCATGAAAGATGTTCAACAGTATCAGGTGCCGGGAAAGACAAATTAAAACCAACAGATACCACTATATGATCTATTAGAATGGAAAAAAAAATTTTAAAGAACAAAGCCTTATAATTCTAAGCATAAGCAAATAGGTGGAGCATCTGGACCACTCATTGCTGGTGGAAATGCAGCATGGTACAGCCACTCTGGAAAAACAGTTTAGCAATTTCTTTTTTTTCCCTAGATTTTATTTATTTTTAGAAGGAAAAGGAGGGAGAAAGAGAGGGAGAGAAACATCAATGTGAGAGATACATTGATCTGTTACCTCTCACATGTCCCCAACGCGGGCATGTTCCCTGACTGGGAATTGAACCAGTTACCTTTTGATTAGCAGGCCAGTGCTCAATCCACTGAGCCAAACCAGCCAGGGCTAGTTTAGCCATTTCTCATGAAGTTAAACATACACTCCCCCTATGACCCAGCAATCTCATACCTAGATGATTTTCACTTAAGAGAAATGAAAACTTACATGGAAATGTTTATAGCAGCTTTATCAAATAATTGCTAAAAACTGGAAAGAACTCAATGTCCTTCAGTTGGTGGGTGGAGAGTGGACTACCACTCAGCAATAAAGGGGAATCAGCTGTTGATACATACAGCGCAGAGGACTCAAAACACATTATGCTAAGTGAAAAGCCAGATCTAAAAGGCTACAAACCACATGACTTTGTTATATAACATTCTGGAAAAGGCAAAACTTTAGGGAAAGAGGACAGACATCACTGGTTGCCAAGGCATAAGCCTGGGTGTAGGTTTGACCACAAGGGAGTTTTTTGGGGGTGATGGAATATTCTGTATTTTGGTGTGGTGATAGTTAACATGTCTTTTTGTCAAAACTCACTTCTATACATCAATTTGAGTGAGTTGTATATGTGAATTTAAAATAACTTTAGAAGGAAATCCCCTGGGTAGATACACATCAAACTCAAGATGGTAGTTGCCCTTAAGGATGAAGGTCTGATATGGGGCCAGTTGAAAGTTGAAGATTTTAGCCTCATCATTTTATTTATGAAATTTTAATTTTATATTGATTTTAGAGAGGAAGGGAGACAGAGACTTATTTATGCATTCATTAGCTGATCTTTTTTTTTTTAAGATTTTATTTTATTTATTTTTAGACAGGGGAAGGGAGGGAGAAAGAGACAGAAGAAATATCAATGTGTGGTTGCCTCTCATGTGCCCCCGACTGGGGACCTGCCTGCAACCCAGGCATGTGCCTTGACTGGGAATCAAACCAGCGACCCTTTGGTTTGCAGGCTGGCTCTCAATCCACTGAACCACACAAGCCAGGGCTAACTTTCTGATTATGTTCAGGAGAAAGTTGATTTGACCACTAACACTTGGCATCTAACATCTAACACTTGGCTAATCCTTTTAAACCAAGAGTAGTGTCAGAGCTTTTAACAGACAGTAGATAATTTATTAACTGTTGTTTTGTTTTCTTTGAACTTAGTTCCACTGTACTCTTTTATGGCAAGGGAATGAATTTCTATTGGTGGTAATGATATAAAATTTCTTATCCAACTCGTTTAATAGCTTGCATATACATAGGATAACTTTGAAAGGAAGAACAAAAAGCTGCCGATACCTGCTGTCTCCAGGAACTTTTTCTGGGTGGCTAGGGAAACTGGGATAAGAGGGAAAATTTTAACTTTATTATACTCTTCTGTATAAAATTTTAATTTTGTGACCCAAAATGGGGACCATCTTGATTAATGAGAAATTTACTAGTAAATAATAGCGCAGATGGTAGGGAGAGTATGGTAAAAACTATGAGGTCTTATTAGAATGAATGAAGCTCGGGAAACTAACAGGAGTGAACGACCCAATTTCCAGGGGAACCGGCGAATGGGCTGTCCTAGCACCGCCCACCGCGTCACTGAGGTGAGATGCCTGTGGCTGTATTCGTCCGCACGCACAGACGCCTGCCCGGGAACCAGCACGCACGCCCCGCCCCTTCCTGCTCGGTGCGTCAGCGAATCCCGAGGCGCGGAGTCCCGGGTTCTCTAGGCTGCGGGAGGTAGTGCCCAGGAGGCCGGGAACCTGGCGGTAGCCCAGGCGCGCGCTGAGGAGTACGGCCCGTAAGAGTGCGGCGAGGAGGAGTCCCGGGAGGAGGAAGCGGACGCCGCGCAGGAGATGGAGGCCGGGAAGCCACGGCCGGTGCTGCGCTCGGTGAATTCCCGCGAGCCGTCCCAGGTCATCTTCTGCAACCGCAGCCCGCGCGTTGTGCTTCCCTTGTGGCTCAACTTCGACGGCGAACCGCACCCCTACCCCACTCTGCCGCCGGGCACCGGCCGTCGCATCCACAGCTACCGAGGTAGGGTCGCCCTTTCGCGGCCCGGCCGCACCGCCCTCTTTGTTCCGCTGCTTGAGCGCCTGCCCGCCGCTGCTGATCCGTCCCCAGCGCGCTGCCCAGCGCTCTAGGCCTGATAGCAACAGCAACGGTGGCACCAACTCATCGAATCCCCTCCATCATCCGGGGAGGCAGGTGCTGTTGTCATTATTATTATTCACGCATAAGAAACTGAGGCCCCAGAGAGATAGTGACAGATCCAAGGTGAAGCTGCTACTAAGTGGCAGAGCATTCTTTTTTATAAGACTGATTAATTTGAATTTGATGGTGACTTTTCCCCAATCCCCTTCGACTGGTAGTTGTAAAAGAAGCGCTCCATCCATAATGCCCATTTGTTCAGTCTGTGAATGGAAGAATCTCACATTCTCCAATGACCCCAGTGGGCCAGGCCCGCGTAGGGGCCCTGCCTGCATGGAGAATACAGTCTAGTGGGGAGACAGACGAATGCATAAAAACAGGTGAGAACAAGCCAATGTCAAAATTGCTGCGGTAGGAACGGAGCACAGCGGGCTGCTGGAGCTTGGAGCCGGCATCTATCTGCTCAGTCAAGGGGAGGCGAGGATGGGGGTGGTGGTGGTGGTGAGTGTACACGTGTGGTTTCAAATACGGAGAGCTTCCTAGAGAAGAAAGGGAGCCCTGCAGGATGAATGGGAGCTAACCAACCAAGAGAGCAGTTCTAGGCAAGAGGGCTAAAGGAGGAGTGGGTATGGCATGGTGGGGGAGGAAGCCCTAAAGGTGATTTTACACCTAGGGATATGGGGGCCGTTCAGAGTTTCTAGCAGGGACATGACATTGCCAGATTTACATTCTTAAAAGCTCACTCAGGTTGCAACGTAGTTTGGCGAGGAAGACTGGTGTTGAGGAACCAGTTAGGAAGCTGTTGCAATAACCCATAACTAGGCCTTATTGCCTAAAGAGGTAGTAATCTTCCCATGGTTTTCAAGAAGAGAAGCAGTCCTCGTGGGACTTTATCTTCACAAGTATGGAAGCAGACTCATAGATACAGAGAACAAACCTGTGGGTGCCAGAAGGGAGGTGAGTTGGGCTGGGTACAAAAGCTTGAAGGGATTAGAAAGTACCAACTGGCAGTTACAAAATGGTCACAGGGATGTAAAGTACAGCACAGGGAATATAGTCGATAATATTGTGATAACAGTGTATGGTGCCAGGTGGCTATTAAACTTACGGGGGTATCACTTTGCAAATTATATAAATGTCTAACCACTATGCTTTTACACCTGAAAGTATTATAAAATAATACTAAATGTCAACTGTAATTGAAATATAAATTGTTTTTTAAATGAATAAACATTTTACAACCGTCCTGAGAGGAGCCTGATGGATCTTTTTTCCTTGAGGGTGGTATACTCAATGCCTCTTAAACTTTTACACCAAACTTCCCTAATATTTAATGAGGAAGAACACCGTTCTTCCAGGAAAGTTTCCTACTTTATCTAGAAAGTTGTGTAAATTTTGTATTCTTAAAAATTTATCTGTGCCTGATTTAATATAAAATATTAAAAAATTTTTACTTACCATGTGAATGCACTTAATGTCACTGAAATATACACTTAAAATGGTGTAAATGGTCAATTTCATGTTATGTACATTTTACCACAATAAAAAAATAGCCAGTTTACATTCGTTAAAATTTACCACCAAATCGTCAAGTAAGTTTATGCCCCAGGAACACCTGCTATATTTATTCTGAGGTACCTCCCCCCCTCCTTAAACAACATTGTAGGCCTGAGGGTTTCCCCTCTATTCTTCTCTGTCTTTTGCATGTGATGCATTTGTTTCTTAAATTCAGGTTAACTTACATAATGTGCAAGATCTTAGAGTTTGATGTGTTTTGACAAATGTAAACACCTAATTAAAGTTACAGATTGGAACATTTCCATCACCCAGAGAGTACCCTCCTCCCTCTTTCTACTCATTCCCCTCCCTTCCAGAGCAACCAGTCTTCTGATTTTTTACATCATAGATTAGTTTCATCTGTTCTTGCAGAATGTACCCTCTCTGTCTTGCTTCTTTCTCTTTCTCCCAACATGATGTTTGCACCTTCTTGTTTTTGAGAAGCACAGATTTGAGGAGTCAGTGACCTCCTCTTCTTTTACTTTGCAGTGTTGGTGTGATTTGCAATGCATGTACTTTGCTTGTCTCCATGTTAGAAGATAGGGGTATGATTTGGAGCCTCAAGTACATGCTCTTCTATTTACTAGTCCTGTTGCTTGAGCAGGTCACTTGGCTTTTTCAGAATTATTTTCTCATGTGTAAATGAACCTGTTGTGAGGACTGAGCAAGCTAATATTGGAAAGCCTTTGTATGATAGTTAAGCAGAATGTCAGTCCAGGGAGATGCAGGAAATAGGGGTGTGGCTATTGAACAGCCTCTGCTTGTATTGACAGGTCACCTTTGGCTCTTCCGAGATGCCGGGACATATGATGGGCTTCTGGTTAACCAAACGGAACTATTTGTGCCCTCTCTCAATGTGGATGGACAGCCTATTTTTGCCAACATCACACTACCAGGTACTGATGTTCCATCTTACTTTTCAAAAAGACCAGGCTGCTGCAACAAGTAGAAGAAAGGCCACTTGCAGGAGCCAAGCCCTTACTGATTTTTGCTTGGTGCTCGGCAAGGTATTCGGCCATTCTGTGTCCTATTCTCCACCACAGATAAAATGGAAATAATATATTTGTAGGTAAGCAGAGGTGTTGTGGTGTCTCAAAAGCTCTTTGGGCCTGTCAGAGGTGGGCTAAATTAAAATATCTGATGGTAGAATTATGAACGCATTTTGTTTCCCTGGCCTTAGAGCAGAATTATGCCCTGGAGTCTCAGGAGAAGAACAAGGCGTAGAGAATGAGATATCATGGCTACTGTATTTTTTGTTTTTTTAAGATTTGATTTCTTTATTTTTAGACATAGGGGAAGGGAGGGAGAAAGGGAGGGAAACATCAGTGTGTGGTTGCCTCTCATGTGCCCCCTAGTGGGGACCCAGCCCACAACCCAGGCGTGGGCCCTGACTGGGAATAGAACCCGCGACCCTTTGGTTAGCAGGCTGGTGCTCAATCCACTGGGGCCACACCAGCCAGGGCAATGTATCATGGCTACTTCATATGGCTTCTAATATTGTATCTTTTAATGTCATTTAACCCAGTCAAACTCACAGTGCTAATCAGGGGTTACAAAAAAAAAAATCACTGAATTAAACATTAGCATCATAGTGTACCCTTTGTCTAAAACTCAAGTGATTTTGGGAGTCAATCTCAATCCATTGAGATTTTGCTTCCTGGCAGTTGTTGTCAGTTTGGTTCAAATAAATTCATAAAAATTGTTAAAAATAAAACCTCAAGCAATTACTAGGTTGAACTCTAAGCAACTGATGTTCTTGTGGGTTAAACAAATAACACTAAATTCCTGCAACTTCATAAGGTTCAAACACATACGTGTATATAGGTCCTCTTTTAAGGAAGTGGGTATATAAAAATGACAGTCGATAAGTAAATTTTGCCTCGTGGGATACCCTTAAAGCAGGGGTGTCAAATTCATTTTCACCTGCGACCACACCAGCCTTGCGGTGGCCATCAAAGGGCCGAATGTAGTTTCAACTCCTTAACAGTTAAGGAGTAGTCACATTTATACAGTCCTAAAATTTGATTTGGCTCTTTGAAGGCAACCGTGAGGCTGATGTAGCTGCTGATGAAAATGAGTTTGACACCCCTGCCTTAAAGAGTAAGTTCAGAGAGTAAAATTAGATTTCATTTCTCCCAAAATCAAATTATACACCATTTTGGTTTTGTATTGCTTTTGTGAAGACTACCCCAAAACTACAACAGCCACTTGATTTGTTCATCACCCTGCGGTCCGGGCCACCTCAGCTAGGTGGTCATTCTGCTCATGGTGGTCATCGGTGTGGCTGTTTTCTCCTGGCAGGTTGGCTGAGGGCTGGGCTTCTCTCCCATGTAGTCTCCGTGCCTGTCCCTCTGTGTGAGGCCTCTCCTGCAGGGTAGCTCAGTGCTTCCGAGAGGGTAAAAGCTGAAGTTGCCAGGCTTTCTTAAGGCTTAGACCCAAAATTGCCACACCGTCCCTTCCCCACATTTAGTTCTTAAGGCACATTGCAGGCCCAGCCCACTCTCAAGGGGAAGCTACTACACAGGGTGACAAACACCATGAGCTGTCCATTGGGGCCATTACATTACATCTGCCACGACACATGTCCTCACTTTTTTTGCCCAAAGTGAGGTCTCTCTGTAGTAAATACAATTGCCATGGTTGCAAAGGCTCTTGCTCATCCTGTCTCAAGGCCTGCCTGAGTTTGCTGCTGAAGATCGGTTTTTTGCCCTTACAGTGTATACTCTAAAAGAGCGATGCCTTCAGGTTGTCCGAAGCCTAGTCAAGCCTGAGGATTACAGGAGACTGGACATTGTGAGGTCACTCTATGAAGATCTGGAAGACCACCCGAATGTGAGAAAAGACCTGGAGCGGCTGACACAGGAGCATATTGAAAATCAGCGGATGGCTGAGGAGACTGAAGGTTTTAATTTGCCCTTCTGAGTCTTCGCTTTTGATGGAACTGACTAGTCTTGATCTAGATACAGGACTGGTCACTTTTTCTCGGTTTCAAGGTGTCTCATTCTTGCAGTAAATAATGCTCCTTGCTTAAAAGAAATTAACTGACTTCACTAGGTATTGTGATGATTAGGGGCAAGTATCACAAAATGTAATGCCCGCCCTCTTTAGAAGTGTATATAAAGGGAAAGTACTTGTATTTTTGCCTCTTAGTAAGTCAGGAAAGTTTCTGTGTAAGAACCGTTGTGTATAAGTAATTCAGTGAGAATTGCAGCATATTCTTTGAATGTAGGAGAGCAGTGGCGTCTGCTTTAATTGCTGTACTGTGGTTGGTGACATGTCCGCCTCCTGCCTGAGAAGACTGAGATGTCCTTGAAGCTGGGACAAATCTGTCTCCTCTTTGAGACCCCAGTGCCTCTCACACTATGAGCCTTCACCAGTGTTTGTTGAATGAACAAACCAGTGGATACTTTGGTAGGAAGTATTTGGAGGGTTTGCCCTGTTTTTCAAGGGGGTGGGAAACAGGGGACCTTAGAGTGTGTACAGCAAATAAATGTTCTAAAGGGAATCATTTTGTGCTCGCTTCGGCAGCACGTGTATTAAAATATGAGCGACCACAGAAGACTAGCATGGCCCCTGCACAAGGATGACACGCAGATTTATGAAGCGTTCTGTATTCTGTGCGGTGGCCCGCTGGGCGTCCTCACACCCTTTGCTCAGCCGGGAAGGAGCACGAGTCGAAGCACAGCGTGTGGCACTCAGTAGCAAAATTGTGACTCTTCACTATGAAAATGTTCATGTAAGGCAGGCAACCTGTGAAATGAAAATGAAGCTGAGTTATAGCTGGGGTATTTGTGCTAATATGTTAACTTTCATTTCCTTCATAAAGTTAAACATTCTGAAATCGACCTATTTAAAAAAAAAGCGGGATCATTTTTATATAAAGTACTTTCTATAATTTTCTAATATTCGTACTTTTCTCTGTTCACTATTGTTACAGTGCTGTTTTGCTTTTGTTTCTAAACCAGGGTTAGGTTTTTACTGTTACTGTGATGATAGCTTTTTTGAAACTCGACATCTGCACAGAACATAGGAGAAGATAGCTGTCCTCTTGTTTAACTCTAGTATTAAGGAGAGACTACTGTACTGTAAGTAGGTTATTGCCAAGTGTGGCTATTTCTGTTTCTTTTTGTCAATCCATGGCATTCTGTTTGGTTCAGCATTTTTCCCCAGGCAGGATTTGGTGACACTTTGCACCTGGCTGGAGGAGAGGCTGAGCCCCACTATAAGCTCTGGGAAGTTACTGCTCCCACACAGTGGATTCAGAGAGCAGCCTGGGCTGTTTTACAGTTTTGTAGATGTGCAGACACTTTCTTATATGCCAGGCTTAAATCCATTCAGTACTTCTCCCAGGCTTCCTTTTTGGTAAGTTACTAAACAATTCAGTAGAGAAGATGTTGGAAAGGACAGAAAAGTAAAAGGAAGAAAAAGATCACTGTAGATACACTACTTAAACACAGTCACTAACTTAGCATTTTGAATTTTCAACCCTTTTTAGGGTTACTTTTCGTCAGCTTGTTTTTACAGAGTTGAGGTTATACTGTACATACAGTTTTGTATTGTATTTAACTTTGTAACTTAAATATCTTCTCGTGGCATCTTTATCAGCTCTTCATAAACATTAGCACAGTCTTTCTTTTGTGAGTAATGTTGGGATATTTCTTGGCATCTTTGGTCCCTCGTGTAGCCTTTGGGCTCCCGAACCAGTGCCCCACGGTTGTCTCGTCACTGCTTTAAGTTTCACCCAGTCTTGTTCCCCTCTCCACAGTCAGCAAACTGGTCTGCTCTTTCTTTTTTAAAGCACATTGTAGTACTCCTTCAGCGGTATACCTCCAAATGTGTAATTTTTTATGTCAAATAGTTGGGCAGGTAAGGAGAAATGCTGGAACAGGAGGCAGCTGTCCGAGGTCCGGAGTGGGGTAGGATGGGGATTATGAAGTCTGCTGGTGCTGGATTAGTTTAGTGTTGGTTTTACTTCATATTTAATCTGTCTTTGTGTCAAAATGAGATTTCATGTTCCTCTTGTTAAAACTTTCAGTTTGAGCACTGTTTTTGTGTTGTCCAAGGAAGATTGAAAACCTGTAGCATGAATATGTTTTTCACTTGAAGTCTTATGAATGTATTAAATATATTTAAAAAGTGTGCTGTTTCCTTTTTTTTTTTTTAGTTTTTAGATTTTTAATTTATTTATAGACAGAGGGTAAGAGAGGGAGAGAAACATCCATGTGTGAAGCATCGATCAGTTGCCTCTCACATGCCCCCTACTGAGGACCTGGCCTGCAATGCAGGCACGTGTCCTGACTGGGAATTGAACCGGTGACTTTTTGGTTCACAGGCCAGCACTCAATCCACTGTGCCACACCAGCCAGGGCGAATTTCCTATTTTGACTTTAAAAAAGCTGTTCTGTAATACATTAAATGGTGCTGAGTTAAGGAAATAGGGAGGGTGTGTTATGTAATTTTAACCAGATTCTTCTCTCTGGGAGAGTTGTGAGAGTCATGTTTGTTTAAAGGTGTAAGGTGGGGGGAGGGTGGCAGACACAGCAGCTAACTTCATTCTCAGTCCCTTCTTTTTCCAATGCTGGATTTCTTTTATCATTGCTGCTTTTCACTTTATTTTTCTCATAAATATGAACTATCACTAAAAAAATTAAGCACTCCAGAAAAGTATTATGAAAAATATTTACACTGGAACGAAGTTTTTTTCCACATGAAAACACAACGATCCCTAACAGATGCGTTATTGACGAAGATACACAGATGTTAACTAAGCAAGTGAAAAGATGCTTCACATACGTCATCAGGGAAACGGAAATTAAGACAATGAGGGACCACAAGGCACCAGTTAGGAAGGCCAAAGTCTAACACTGACAACACCAAATTGCTAGCCAGGAGGCAGGGAAACAGGAGCTCTCGTTCACTGCAGGTGGGAATGCAGAATGCTACAGCCATTTTGGAAGGCGATTTGACAGTTTCTTCTAAACATACCCTTACCATATAATCCACCAATTGTGCTTTCTGGTATTTATTCAGACGAGGTCCAAACTTAATGTCTAAAACCCTGCACATGAGTATTTATAACAGCTTCAGTCATAATTGACAGAACGTGGCAGTCACTAATATGTCCTGCAGTAGGTGAATGGATAAATAAGCTATGGTTCATCCAGACAATGGACTCTCCAGCACTGAAGAGAAATGGGCCGTCGGCCATGAAAAGACATGGAGGAGACATGCTTATTACTAAGTGAAAGAAGCCAATCTGATACAGTCACATAACTATGATTCCAACTCTACAATATTCTGAAAAGGCAAAATTATGGAGTAAAAACATCAGTGGTCACCAGGGTTTGGGGGGAGGGAGGAATGAATAGGTAGATTACATATAACTACACTGCATGATCTATGGCATTACACATTCGTCCAAGCCCACAGGATGTACAACACCAAGAGTGAGCTCTAAGGTCAACTATGGACTTTGGGCGTTAATGACGTGTCTGAGTGGGTTCATCATTTCCGAGAAATGTATCGATCGGATCGGGATGTCGATAAGGGGAGGCTCTGTGTGTGGGCAAGAGGAATATGGTGAATCCCTGTACCTTCCTCTCAATTATGCTGTAAATACAAACTGCTCTAAAAAATAGTCTATTAAAAAAAAAAGAACCAGAAAGGATAAATGGTTAATACTTCACGAGTGCTTGTATTGAGAAGGCAATAAAAGGATAGGGCAGTGGCCTAGGAATCGATGCACTGAGGAGACGAAGTAGGTGTTCATGTTTTGTACTCTTGACATAGGAGTACCAGTGTGAGCTTTCCAGATACTTTCATACTAGATCTCTGTGTGTGAGCATTCTTAGCACCTCAGTCCCACTCTGTGCTAGTCACCAGGCTGCCCAATAGCCCTTTACTATTTCTCCTTTCCTTTTTCTTTTCTTATTTATTGATTGATTTTTAGGGAGAGATTGATTTTTAACATCGCTCTGTTCCACTTATTGATGCATCCATTGGTTGATTCTTGTATGTGCCGTGACCAAGGATTGAACCTGCAACCTGATTGGTGTATGGAGATGTCACTAACCAACAGAGCTACCCAGCCAGGGCTCACTATTCCCCTTTCTGTTGGTACACCTGAACTCCCTGCCCTTACAAAATGTGCATGGGGGCTCTCCCCACCCTCACCACACATACGCAGCAATCCATTGGCAGAGCACGGAAAAATTAGGTACACTTGGGGTGGTAATCAAAAGGATTGAGCAATAGCAATGGATATATGACAGAAAGCCTCACAGAACTTGTTTCAGGATTTGGAACATGAAACCTCAGGAACTAATCTGTCAGGTTAACATACAAATAGCAATATACTCTCTCCCTGGGCTTTAGGTAGAAAACACGAAAGATTATTTTGTTTCAGCTGGGAAAACCTGAGAGTCCTAGAGGCCTGGGGCTGGCCCCACAGATGTTAGTAAGAGGGCTGAGACTACTGAAAAAACCAGAGGAAATCCTAGGGAACCATTTTAGTCGCAGATAAATTGAAGGGAAATTAATTGGGCAAAGGATAGTTTAGCAGCTGTTTGCTTGATAGGGAGTGACAACATGGGACAACGTTCTTCACCTGTAGGAGGGTGACCAACCCAAGGGTGCCGAGAACGCTCACTGTAGTTACCCGGTGCTCAGAAGCATAGATAGGAACTAAGCTCAGGGTTATTCTAGCAGGTCTAGCCTATCTGTCCTGGAGCAACTACAGGGAGTGAGGGGAATTTTGAGGGTGGTTTGATATGGCCCTAGGGCAGCAGTTTTCCAAATATTGGTTTATGATTTTCCTTGATAGGTTGTCCTATCCCTCCTGTAGATGACAAAGCAGAATCCTCTGGAACAGACCCCAAAATTAGAAGTAAATTGATGGGAGATTGACCAAATAAAGTATGGTGCTCCTAAATAAACTATTAAAAAGTTCTTCATGTAGGTGACATGAAGAAAGTTGACTGCAGAAAGTTTACAGAAAATTTAATGTGTTTAAAATTTTTATATGCAAAGCATGTATTTTATAGAGGTCTAAATACACATGAAAGTATATACTGCAAACTGTTAATAATGGTGGCCCCCCAGGGATGAGACTGTGGGAAGGTGTTCATCTGTTTTTTCCTCTCCCTCTCCCTTTCTGAAATAATAGGAAAAAAATGACACACACACACACACACACACACACAGGTCTCTGCCCCTGGTTCCTAGCACAGGACTCCCCAAACCCTTGCAAATTCCTAAGTGATAAGAGCAGTAGGAGCATCTTTTGTTCTAATGAGGTGACTTGGTGGGCTCCTGGATGGGGGCTGGTCACCAGAAAGACCAAGCCATAATTACAAGCTTGGGATTTCCAGCTCTGCCCAACCCCCTACTTCTCCAGAGCGGGAACGGGCTGGATGCAGATTAATATAGTAATTGATGGCTGTCAATTACGTGAGGAAGCTGTCATAAAAATCCCAGTAGCACAGGGTTCAGAGAGCTTCCAGGTGGGCTGACACATCTGTTAGATAGGACAAGGCTCTCTAAGTCTGGGCCATTCTTACTAAATGGCATTTTTGATAAATTAAAATGTAGCACAGTGTTTGGCAGACCAACTATAAAGAGAATGAGCTTGACAGGAACCCAACCGAGTAAGTCAAGCTGGCTGCAAAGAAGGAATCAACCTATAATTGACCAAATAATGTATATAAGCAATGACTATGCCTCCCTTTGAGGAGACAGAGCTTTGAATATGAATGCCCTGTCTCTCTCTCTCTCTCTGTGTTTTTTTTTCCCCTGCAAATAAAAGCTACCTTATAATAACTACACTTTGTACTTGAATAGCAGCGAAGCCCTTGAGTTCACACCAGGAAGATGATGCACCCCAACTCCATAGTATCAAGCTCCTGTGCTAGGGACCCTATGTCCTTTTTTAAAAAAGACATATATTTATTTATTTTTAGATAGAGGGGAAGGGAGGGAGAAAGAGGAGAGAAACATCAATGCAGGAAAGAAACATCAATCAGTTGCCTCTTGCACACCCCCAAAGGGGGACTAAACCCGCAACTCAGGCATGTGCCCTGAGTGGGAATCCAATAGGCTACCTTTTGATTTGCAGGAGGACATCCAACGGACTGATCCATACCAGTCAGGGGTGGACCCTCTATCCTTTTAAAAACTGGGAAACACAAGTGTTTCCCTAAGTTCCGTGAGCCTTTCTAGCAAATTAATTGAATATGAGGCAGGGGGGCTCGTGGGAACCTCCAATAAGTAGCGAAGGCAGACAGGAGTTGTGGGTAACCTGGGGGCCTCCTCCATGTGATTGGGCACCTGAAGTAGGGCAGGAACAGCCTTGTGGGGACCCCCTACCCTGTGGGATCTGATGCTATCTCCAGGTTGACAAGTGTCGGAATTGAGTTAAATTGTACGATGACACCCAGGTGGTGTCACAGAGAATAGCTTGTTTGTAGGGGGAAATGCCAGAAGTGTCAAAGTGAAATGTTCTGTGTAAAGTAAAGGAGCGTCAGGGCTCAAGACAAATACCCAACATGTCCCACGGTGGCATATTGATCACTTTGAATTGAAGTTACTTGACTGGCAGCGGGTGCCAAAGGGCATCTGGCCATCTCAATCTCCTTGAAAGCGGGAAGCATAGTCAAACCTCGTTTCTCGAATGTCTAGCTATTCCATTCTCCACCAACTTGTTCATGGGACCGGTGGAGGCTGGGGTGGGGGGAATGTCTCAGTTGTCAAAAAAACTTCTGTTCTCGACCCCGATGGTCCTTTCGTGCTGATAATGACAAATCTCCCCTGTGAAAGGTGTTCTTCTGGAACCTGGAAGACACTCCTTATTACAAGAATTAATTCAGGGCCAAAAAATTAGTATAATCCAATCTGATTGCCTCTTTTCTAACTTAACTACTTTGTTTAAATTCCACATTAATGAACACACAAGCCTGGCAGTCTGGGATTCACAGCAGTGTGAGCCAAACAAGCACCAACGGTGGCGAGGCCAACGTTGTCTTTCTGGCCCCTCAACGACGTTCAAGGCCAAGGAGCCAAGAAGCTTGCAGCCGCGCTGTGGTGGAGAATCACGTGAGGAATAACCAAGTGCTGGGAACTGGAAGTGATTCTACAGTTTTCCATGCCATGCAGCGAATAACTGAAAGAGTGAAACATCGGAAGCTGAACCTCCTCTGCATTCCACTTCCTTCCAGGCCTGTCAGCTCATGCTGCACTATGGCGTAACCCTCAGTGGCCTGAGCCGACGCCCCGAGATTGACCTCACCGTGGATGGTGCTGACACAGTGCTGTAGATGCTGATCTCAGTCCCATCAGGGGTGGTGGAGGCTGCCTGACCCAGCAGATTGCGGTGGGCTGTTTCACTCACTTCATCGTGATTGCCAATTTCAGGAAAGATTCAAAGAACCTTGGGGATCAGTGAGTGGTGCAAGGGAATCCCCACTGAGGTCATCCCTATGGCTCACGTCCCAGTGAGCAGAGCTGTGATTCAGAAGTTTGGGGGTGTGGTTGATTCTTGTATGTGCCCTGACCAGGGATTGAACCTGCAACTTTGGTGTATCAGAATGATACCAGGAGTTTTATCCTGCTTGGGAGTTTGACCCTGTGCACAAATGGAGTGAAGTGAACACAGCTATGAAAATGACCCCCGGAGTGGTGAACACAGGCCTATTCATCAATATGGCTGAGAAAGTCTATTTCGGGATGCAGGATGGCTCAGAGAACCTGAGGGAGAAGCCTTTCTGTGAACCCTGCCAGAAGTGGAGTGTACCCCCCTGGAGCCCGCAGCCCACAGCCAGGTGGACGTGCCTCTCCAGGAGCCTTTGCCTTAATGTCTCAGTGCCAGGTGGACAGCGGCAGGGTTGGGGCTGGGCGGTTAAATCCAGCCTTCTCAAGTCTTGTTATTAAATGTCTTTTTAAAAAGAGAAATACAAATATATATATATTTTACTATTAAAGATACTCAGTTTTTTAAATAAAGTGGAATTTGATTTCATATTTTATATAAAACATTTACTCCCCAAAAGAAAGAAAAGGAAGGGATTGACTTTTAAACTTTTAACTTTAAGGCTCAAGTTTCTGAATATTGAGTTTGCTGAATAATGTAAATCAAAACTTCTTTAAACTGGTAAAATAATGGGCCCAGCCAGCAGTGATTCCCTGATGCCTTACTGGAAACATTGGCATTTACTTTTCTACCACACTCTTTTTTGGTTTTTTGTTTTTGTTGGGATCATGCACGGTACCTTGTTACATATTTTAAGATGAGGTTTACAAAAGTCTGATGAGTGTAGCAGCGTGGTGTGTAAGGACTCGGTGTAAACTGTCAGGGAGAAAATGTGGCGGTTCTTTTGTTAGGATTGGGGGTTCATTCAGCCCCTAGTGTTGGAAGCAATTGGCCAGAAACACTTGCTAGTACTGTGGTGAAATGTGAAATACATATAAAGTATTGTGGTTTTGTTGCTGAGTTTTTATCCGTTCCTGTATTGTTACTTGCATGGTTCAGCATCAGAAGTTCCTTTTTTAAAAGTATATTTTATTGATTATGCAATTACAGTTGTCCCAGTTTTTCCCTCTTTGCCTCCCTCCACCTGGTACCTCCTTCCCTCCAGCAATCCCCCCTTGGCTCGTGCCCATGGATCATACATATAAATTGTTTGCCTTCTCCATTTCCTATACTATTCTTAACATCCCCCTGTCTATTTTGTACCTACCAATTAAGCTTCTTATTCCCTGTACCTTTTCCCCCATTCTTCCCATCCCCCTCCCAGCTGATAACCCTCTAAATGATCGCCATATCTATGGTTCTTTTCCTGTTCTGTTTGTTTGCTTTGTTTGTTTGTTTTTCAGATTCAGTTGTTGATAGTTGTGAGTTTGTTGTCATCTTAATGTTCATAGTTTTCAAAAGAAGAAAAGATATTCTTCTTTTTCTTAAATAAGTCCCTTTAACATTTCATGTAATAATGGCTTGGTGATGATGAACTCCTTTAGTTTATCTTGTCTGGGAAACACCTTATCTGCCCTTCCATTCTAAATGATAGCTTTGCTGGAGAGAGTAATCTAGGTTGTAGGTCCTTGCATTTCATCACTTTGAATAATACTTCTTGCCAGTCCCTTCTAGCCTGCAAGGTTTCTTTTGAGAAATCAGCTGATAGTCTTATGGGAACTCCTTTGTAGGTAACTATCTGCTTTTCTCTTGCTGCTTTTAAGATTCTCTTTATCTTTGACCCTTGCCATTTTAATTATGATGTGTCTTGGTGTGGTCCTCTTTGGGTCCAACTTGTTTGGGACTCTATGTGCTTCATGGACTTGTGTGTCTATTTCCTTCATCAAATTGGGGACATTTTCTTTCATTATTTTTTCAAATAAGTTTTCAATTTCTTAATCTTCCTTTTCTCTTTTGGGCACCCCTATGATTTGGATGTTGGCATTTTTGGAGATGTTCCAGAGTGTTCTTATACTATGCTTACTTTTTTGAAGCCTTGTTTCTTCTTTCTGTTCTGATTGAATGTTTATTTCTTCCTCATGTTCCAAATGATTGATTTGAATCTGGCCTCCTTCTCTTCACTGTTGGTTCTATGTGGATTTTCTTTATTTCACTTAGTGTAACTTTTATTTCTTCCTTTATGTTGTTATCATATTCACTGAGTTCTGTGAGCATCCTCATCACCAGTGTTTTGAACTCTGCATCTGATAGGTTGGTTATCTCTGTTTGATTTAGGGGTTTTTTTTTTTGTAGTTCTTTCATTTGAGCCATATTTGTTTATCTCCTCAATTTGACACCCTCCCTATGTTTGTTTCTGTGTATTAGGTAGAGCTTTTGACACCCTGTCTTAGCGTACCTGTTAAGTTGTATAGGGTAGAGCCTTAGGTATTTGCCAGGGAGGGGCAAATTGCCTCATTGCTTTGTGGCTCTGTGTGGGGGGAGGGTTTGGAGATGGGACAATGCTGCTGCCTGGCTTCTGGAGGCTTCTCAGGCACTCATCCTCTTTCCAATCACTTCACCCACTTCCTGAATGCAGCTGGTGTCCTCTAGCTGTTGCCCTGGTGGTGAATGCCAGAGTGGGTGGGTCTGTGTACATTCTATGTCCATGGGGGGCCTTAAAACAGACTCTCCTGAGAGACTGGCAGTTTCTACCAACCCCCCCACTGGTTTTTATAGCCAGAAGTTATGGGGCTTTATCTTCCTGGTGCTGGAACCCTGGGCTGTGTGGTCTGGTCTGGGGCTGGGATCGCTTGCTCCCCAGACATCCCTCCTGATTCTTATGCGCCACACATGGATGTGGGGCCACCTGTTCCACCGCTGCCACCTCTCTGTGCCACACTGCATCTCCTCGCCTCTCCGACCTGACTCTGAGTCTCCACCCCTCCGACCTGTCTGGATGAATTTGGCTTCTCTACATTTAGTTTGGTTTTCAGACTTCCATACAGTTCGATTTTCTGGTAGTTCTGGGTGTTATTTGTTTGGAGGTTAGTTGTAATTCTTCTTGTGGTTGTGCAAGGAGGCAAAGCATGTCTACCTACGCCTCTGTCTTGACCTGAAGTCAGCATCAGAAGTTCTAACCTCTTTATCTTGTTTGAGGGTTGAAATAAAACAGTATGGTGCTATTTTTTTTTTTTTTTCCCCCTCTTTGGGGAAGAGACCTCAGGGGCTCTCTGGTGCCGTGGTTCTCAAACTTTATGGACTCAGGTTTGGGGAGCTTGTTGCAAATTCAGATTTCAGGCCCTTTATCCTCAGAATCTGATTCAGTGAGTCTGTGCTGGGGCCCAAGGATTTGTATTTATTTATTTATTTATTTAAATTTCTTTCTTTATATTCTTTTTTTTTTCATTTTTCCTGTTTTATTTTTTATGCTATTACAGATGTCTCATTTTCCCCCTTCACCCCCCTCCACCCAGCCCATCTCCACTTCTATAGTCAATCCCCACCCCATTGTCCACGGGTCCATCATGTATGTTCTGTGACTGATCTCTTCCCCTTCTTTCAGTCAGTCGCAATAATCCCACTCTCCTCTTACAGCTGTCAGTCTATTGCCTGATTCCATTCCTCTGGTTCTGTTTTGCTCATTAGTTTATTTTGTTCATTAGATTCCTCTTATAAGTGAGATCATATGATATTTGTCTTTCACCAACTGACTTACTTCACTTAGCATAATAGGTTCCAGTTCCATCCATGCTGTCACAAAAGGCAGGAATTCCTTCTTTTTTCTGCTGTGTAGTATTTCATTGTGTAAATGTACCACAGCTTTTTGGTCCACTCATTTCCTGATGGGCCCTTTGGCTGTTTCCAAATCTTGGCTATTGTAAATTGTGCTGCTATGAACATAGGGGTGAAAAAGTTCTTTTGAACTGCTGTTTTGTGATTTTTAGGGTATATTCCCAGCAGTGGAATCACCGGGTCAAAAGGCAGATCCATTTTTAATTTTTGAGGAAATTCCATACTGTTTTGTGCAGTCTGCATTCCCACCAATGATGCATTAGGGTTCCCTTTTCTCTACATCCTCATCAGTGCTTGCTGTTTGTCGACTTATTAATGATAGACATTTTGGCAGGTGTGAGGTGATATCTCATTGTGGTTTTAATTTGCATCTCTCTGATGGCTAGTGACGTGGAACATCTTTTCATATGTCTCTGGGCCCTCTGTTTGTCCTCCTTGGAGAAGTGTCTGTTCAGGTCCTTTGCCCATTTTTTAATTGGATTCTTTGTCTTCCTGGCGTTGAGTCGTATGAGTTCTTTATATATTTTGTAGATTAAACCTTGTCAGATGTATCATTGGCAAATGTGTTCTCCCATATGGTTGGTTCCCTTTTCATTTTGTTGATGGTTTCTTTGGCTGTGCAGAAGCTTTTTAATTTGATGTAGTCCCATTTGTTTATTTTTTTCCTTTATTTCCCTTGCCATAGGAGATACATTGGCAAAAATGTTGCTATGTGAGATACTGCAAGTTTACTACCTATGTTTCTCCACGAGGATTTTTATGGTATCCCAACTTATGTTTAAGTCTTTTATCCATTTTGAGTTTATTCTGGTGTATGGTATAAGTTGGTGGTCCAGTTTCATTTTTTTGCATGTACCAGCCCACTTCTCCCCACACCATTTATTGAAGAGGCTAATTTTACTCCATTGTATGCTGGTGCCCCCTTTGTCAAATATTAATTGACCATAGAGACATGGGTTTATTTCTGGGCTCTCTGTTCTGTTCCATTGATCTATGTGTCTGTTCTTATGCCAGAACCAGCCTGTTTTGATTACAGTGGCCTTGAAGTTATGGCGCCCTTCTTAAAAGAGTACACAAAACTTGCTCTGATTCCTCTTTAGCACTGAACTTTTTCTTCTCCTGTCAATTTCTCACACAGTTGTTTCTTTGTCCAAATAATATAAAATGTAACCAGTCTGATCATTTTTTGAGCCTCATTTTATGAACTGAGCATCATACAGTGATTCTCCTATGTGCATATTAAATGGGTTTTTCTCCTGTTAACCTAGTTTATGTCAATTTTATTATTACTAGAGCAGCCATAAGAACTTAAGAAGGGTAGAGGGGTGGGAATGCCCCTCTACTTCTAATAGGAGAAGAGAGAGAAGTGGGTTTTTCCCTACACAAGAGGAGAAATGACAAGGGTGGGTTTATTTCTTAATTCACTCCATGTCTCCTTTTGGACAATGGTCATATACTCTCAGAAAAACCAATAAAGATATTCTTATTAGAAAACAGAAAATAGTGCTGGCTGGTGTGGCTCAGCGGTTGAGCGCTGGAGAACTAGGAATGGAAAGGTCACTAGTTTGATGCCTGGTCTGGGCACATGCCTGGGTGCAGGCCAGGTCCCCCCCATTAAGGGGCCTCTGAGAGTCAGCCAATCACATTGATGTTTCTCTCCTTTTTTCCCCTCCTTTCTCCTCTGTCTAAAAAATAAATAAAATCTTTAAAAAAAAAGAAAAGAAAATGTATGTACGAAGCCCACAGAGAAGCTTTTTATTATTTCTTCTTCATCAATCTATCTTCACGCTCCAGTTTCCTGATTAACATTGTTTCTCATCTCTTCCAGCATGTAATTAGATTTACCTGGAAGCTTTTAAAATATTTTATTTATTTATTTTTAGAGAGGGGAAGGGAGGGAGAAAGAGAGGGAGAGAAACATCAGTGTGTGGTTGCCTCTTGCACCCCCACCACTGGGAACCTAGCCCGCAACCCAGGCATGTGCCCTGATTGGGAATCAAACCAGTGACCCTTTGGTTGGCAGGTCCGCACTCGATTCACTGAGCCCCACCAGCCGGGGTTACCTGGAAGCTTTTTAAAATGCCTAGATGGCCCTGGCTGGTGTGGCTCACTTGGTTGGAGTGTCATCCTGAGCACCAGGGGCTTGGGGGCTGGATGCCTGATTTGGGCACATACCTGGGTTGTGGGTTTGATTCCTGGTTAAGGTGCATATGGAAGGCAGCCAATCAATGTTTCTCTCTCGTGTAGATATTTCTCTCTCTTCCTTCCTCTCTCTCTAAAATCAATAAACATATTTAAATTAAAAAAAACCCCTCCAGATAATTCTGATGTGCAGTTGGGATTGCAAAACACTGACTGTCATTTCAAGGAAATTTAATGTGAGCAGGTCCAAATGACATAACTATGCACCTAATTCAGTCTCAGTAACTGTTTCTAACTGGTGGAGACGGTGTTGGCCATGGAAATAGCACGTTAGGGGAAGAAATGAAATGTGCAGGATCATGAGAAAATTTTTGTGGTGGGACAATATAATAGAGCCAAAAGAGCATTTCCTTTGGACTCATATTTGGGTTGAATCCTGTCACTTGGCCAATTTTGCTTGACCGAATTACAATTGACTTGAGCCTCAGTTTCCTATCTGTAGAATGGGAGGTAATTAATAGAATATTTGTTGAATGAATTATATGTGGCAGAACGCCAAAAGCACTGGAAATGGAGTTAGAAGCCCTCCTAGGACTGCCACGGAATTCCCAGATGGCCTTAACCGTGTCTCCTCTCCATTCTGGGCCTCAGTTTCCCTTCCCAGCTCTGACCATTTTGTTTTCGGAGCTGCTCTGGTCCAGCCGGCCAGACGGCGTAGCGCCCCGCGTCGCAGCCGCTGGATGGCAGTGGTGCCCGGCGCCGGCCCCGCCCACTTCCCCGGGAGGCGAGGCGGGCCGGGTGGGAAGGGCTAGCGCCAGGATAGAGAAGTGGACTTTCGGCGCTGCTTCGTCTCAGTCTCCCGCGAGCTTCCCCGCCAGCCCTCGCAGTCCAGCCATGTCCTGCTACATCTATCAGCTGCCCTCCTGGGTGCTGGATGACTTGTGCCGCAACATAGACACACTCAGCGACTGGGACTGGATGCATTTCGGTGAGTGAGTCCCCTAGCGCCCCCGCCGGGGCCGGCCTCCAAGCCCCCTCCTAGCCTCTCTGTAAGTGGGTCCTGATCAGGGGGGGCTGTGTGTGCTGTCATCTGGACCCGGGTCTCGCTGTGTGCCCGCAGGTAGGCCACTGCCCCTTCTATGGACTCTAGTGTGATCGTCTGGAAGGCGTTTTGTGATCTTGGAAGATTTCTGCTGTCACTCTGTCGCTAAGTAATGACCAGCTTGACTGGGCCGTTAACAGTAAAGCTGATAATAATAGCTATGAGCACTTAAAGTAAGCTATCAGTGTGCTGGGCCCTGGTGTAAGCACTTGACAGGCATTATCTCACGTAGTCACCGCCTATAAAGTGCATATTTCCTATTTCTCTTACCCCGTTTTACTGGAGGCAGAAACGGATTTAGAAAGGTAGAGTCACTTGCCTGGGGGCATGGCTTGGTTAAGTGACAGAATGGTGTTTGAATCCAGGGTCTGGTTCCTCCAGGACTTTGTAACTCCTTGGTGTGTTTTGTTTGTGCCTGATGATTGCTGAGAGCGCTAGGCATCTAGGGCGAGGCTGTGCCTGTGGTCCTTAGTTTCCCAAGTAGAGGTCTCCATTCCAGGCCACCACCTCCCAGCTGGTGATTGTGGGTGAGTTCCTTAACCTTTATGAGCCTAAGCTTTTTATTCTGTAAAATAGAGGTTGTTGTGAGAAATGAAAGTTGTATAAAAAGCACCTGACACTTAAGTGTCAGAAAATCTTGTAAGTAATAAGGAAGTATAACAATAATCATTCTTAGCTCTGGCCAGCTAATCATTCTTAGCTCTGGCCGGCTAGCTCAGTTGGTTAGAGCATTATTTTGATATGCCAAGGTTGTGGGTTTGATCTCCGGTCAGGGCACATACAGGAAAAAACCCAATGAATGCATAAATAAGTGGAACAACAATGCAATCTTTATTTCCATTCCTCTCTCTTGCTCTCAAATCAATGAAAACATAGTAACAATAATCATTCTTAGTTTTTAAAAATATTTCATTTATTTATTTTTAGAGAGAGGGGAAGGGAGGGAGAAAGGGAGAGAGAAGCATCGATTGTGCGATTGGTTGCCTCTTGCATACCCCCTACTGGGGATCTGGCCCTAAACCCAGGCCTGTGCCCTGACTGGGAATTGAACCAGCAACCAGCTACCTTTCAGTTCACAGCCTGGTGCTCAATCCACTGAGCTACACTAGTCAGGGCTGTTTTATGTTTTAAGTCAATGTCACTCATGTCACTTTATTTTTTAAGTAATTATCTATTCTTTCTTTAAAATTTATATGATAACATCCACCACATAATGTGTGTATATATATATTTATATACACACACACAGTTGAAAGAAATGAACATGTGTGTGTTATTAATCAGTTTGAGCAAATAACACATATTTTAACCTAGCGGTTCTCAACCAGAGGTGATTTTGCCGCCTAGGGAACATTTGCCAATGTCTGGAGACATTTTTGGTTGTCCCCACTTGGGAGAAGCAGTGGGCAGAGGCCAGGGATGTTGCTGTACATCCTGGAGTGCCCAGGACAGCCCCCTCCATAAAGAATTATCCAGCCCAAACTGTCAGGAGTACTGAGGTTCAGAAACTGTTTTAAACCAGGAACAAAAATAATAAATGCTTATTGCACAATGCTGTGGGAAACAACCAAAGCTCAGATTCCACCACTCAGGGATAACCATTTTTAATATTGGATACCAATAATTATTTTATTTTATTTTTAAAAGTTTTTTAATTGTTGTTCAAGTATAGTTTTCTGCCTTTCCCCCCCACCAATAATAATTTTAAAAACAACAGCCCTGGCTGGGTGGCTCAGTTGGTTGGAACATTGTCCAGTACACCAAAAGGTCCTGGGTTTGATTCCTGGTCAGGGCACATACCTAGGTTGCAGGTTTGATCCCTGGTCAGGGTGCATTTGGCAGGCAACCGATCAATGTTTCTCTCCCACATCGATGTTTCTCTCTCTCTCTCTCTCCCCATTCTTCTCTCTCAAAAATTAATGAACATATCTTTGGGTGAGGATTTAAAAACAAAACACAACAAAACAAACCAACAACAGTAGCTTACATTTATTGGCTTCTTACCATGTGCCACCAGAGTGCAATGTGTTTGAGCCTTCTAGCCTTTTTTTAAAAACACATTTATTTACGTGTGTACATTTTTCAAAAATCATATAATTTTGAACATTCTGATAGCTTGCTTTTTCACTTAAAATATATCACAATTATTTCTTCTTGCCAAACAATATTCTTTAGCAACCTGGGTTTATTTTCAGTGTGTTTCATTAATTATTTTTGATGGATAAAAGTAACAAGTGCACTAGGTTAAGTGGTGTAAGTAATAAACCTGTGATAGAGGAAGGTAAACATCTTGCCCTTCCCTGGTTCTCAGCCTCCCTGTTCCTCTCCCTAGAGAGAGTCAGTGGTAACTTGTCAGGGCCCCTCTGAGAATGTGTATTGCTACCTGATTTTCTAGATTACACTGCGTTCCTCGTTCCTCGGCTGGGGTGATCTGTGATTTAACTACTTTGAATGTTTCCTGGGCAGCAGGCAAACTTTGTGTCAGAGACTCCCTCTAGTTTTTTTCCTGTTGGCCTTAATTGTGAATGCCAGAACAACTACCAGGAAATTGATTTAGAAGGCACACTTAATGAATTTTTTTAAACAGCTTTATTGAGACATAAGTTACATACCATACAGTTCACTCATTTAAAGTGTACAATTCGGTGGCATTTAGTATATGCAGGGTTGTACATCCCTCTTCACAATCAGTCTTAGGATACTTTAATTCCCTTCAGTAGAAATCCTGTACCCCTTAACTGTCACCCCCACATTCCCACATACACCTCTCATTTCCCCCTGCTTTAGGTATTGCCTAACCCGGACATGTATATTTTATATAAATATAATCACACAATATGTGGTTCTTTTTAAAAAGATTTTATTTATTTTTAGAGAGAGGGGAAGGGAGGGAGAAAGAGAGGAGAGAAACATCAATGTGTGGTTGCCTCTCACACACCCCGTACTAGGGGGATGGCCTGCAACCCAGGCATGGGCCCTGACTGGGAATCGAACTGGTGACCCTTTGGTTCACAGGCTGCACTCAATCCACTGAGCCACACTAGCCAGAGCAATATGTGGTTCTTTACAACTGATTTTGATTTAGCATGTTTTCAAGGTTCATCCCATTGTAGCATAATCAGTGCTACAGTAATCTTTTTATTACTGAATAATGTTCCATGGTATGGACACACTGCATTTTATCAGTTGATGGACATTTGGGTTCTTTTCAATTTTTGGCTATTGTGAATGATGCTCCTGTGCACATTCATGTGCAAGTTTTGTGTGGGCGTATGTTTTCATTTCCCTTGGGTATATGTCTTGGGAGTGGACTTAGTGAATCATAGGGTTACTCTCTATTTAACATTTTGAGGAACTACCAGACTGTTGTCCAAAGTGTATGAGGGTTAGTTTCTCAGTGTGTGAGGGTTCGTTTCTCTGCATATTCACCAACACTTGTTATTGTCTGTCCTTTTGGTTCCAGCTATTGGAGCAGGTGTGACGGGGTGTTTTCGTTTGTGTATCCCTAATGACTAATGATGTGGAGCATCTTTCATGTGCATACTGGCCCTTTGTACATCCTCTTTGGGGAACACCTCCAACTTTTTAGACCCTGGAGACACCAGAATTGCTCAAAGTCCTAAGAGGCTTTCCATTGTGGTTTAGGATATAATCCACACTCCTCACCAGGCCTGCCCAATCTGACACAATCTGACCATGCTGATTCTGACCTCCTGTCCTCCCGCGCCCTCTTGCTCACCCTGCTCCCGCCACACTAGCCTCCTTGGTTCAGACTCAGGGCCTTTGCGCTTGCTCTTTCCTCTACCTGTGCTCCCCAAGACTGGCTTTCTAGTCTGTATTTGTTTCCTCATGCTGCTGTAACAAATTACCATAAATTAAGTGGCTTAAGAACAGTACAGGTGTATTCTGTTATAATTCTATAGGTCAGAAGTCCTAAAATCAAGGGGTCAGCAGAGCTGCATTCTTTCTGGAGGCCCTGGGGGAGGAGATTCATTTCTTTGCCTTTACTAGCTTCCAGAGGCTGCCTGTATCCCAGGGCTCGTGGCCCCGTCCTGCATAACACCGTCAGATTTCTCTCTCTGGCCTCTGCTCCTGTCATATCTCCTCTGAGGCTGACACTCCTGCTTTCCTCTTAGAAGGACCATTGTGATGACACCGGGCCCACCCAGATAATGCAGGATAATCTCATTTTAAAACCCTAACTCAGGGGTGTCAAACTCATTTTCACCGGGGGCCACGTTGGGGGCCGAAATAATTTTAGGATTGTAGAAGTGTAACTACTCCTTGACTGTTAAGGAGTTGAAATTACATTCGGCCCTTTGAAGGCAACTGTGAGGCTGACATGGCCCCTGGTGAGTATGAGTTTGACACCCCTGCCTTAACCTAAGTCCATCTACAAATTCCCTTTTGTCATGTAAGATGCCATATTCACAGATTTTGGGGTCGAGGACACTGGCCCCGTTGGCGGGGGCATAGTCCTGTAGGTCTCAGTTTGTGTGTCACCTTGCTCAAGAGGCCTGCCCATTATTCTGAGCCCCATCACCATGTTTTATTTCCTTCATTCCACTTAGCAGCTTTGACATTACCGTGTTCCATGTCTGGGTGGTCTCTTCCCAGAGAATGTCAGCGCCATGAAGGCAGGGACCTCACCCGTCCATTCCACTCCTGTATTCCCAGAGCCTGGGACAGCCCCTGGCCGAGGGCAGGTATCACTGACCACTTGAATGCATGAGCTGAAGGTTGTATGACTGGTGAGGATGTGGGGTGTGCCCACTTCTTGCCCTGCAGAGATGGTTTTGAGCCCATGGTCAGCCAGCTCTCTGTGTTGATCGGGCTGGGAGCCAGTCGTGCCCCCAGTTAGCTGGTCCATGCTAAGTCACCACACTTTCTGATTTCCTCTCCTTGTGACTCTGATTGTCCTTCCAGTCCTCGAGAGTCTTGGCCTCTGCAATCATTTTAGCCTCTTAGGGCAGATTGAGGCCCTGGGGAATGGGGTTGGGAACATCCTTTAAGTGACTCAGAATCACACAGCCACAAATATGCACAATGTTTGAATCTGAGAGTTTTGACAGACAACGTAGTTGCCTCCCAGGCATTTCCCTGTCATTGCAGCTGCATCCGTCTTTGCCCTTGAGGGAAAGCAGGCTTCTTACAGCTTCACCCACCCCGGCTATATTTTGAGGGACCCAGGGACAGGGGTTCCATTGTTGGACCGCTCCTCATCTCACTCACTCATGTGTGTACCAGTCTTTGTGCAGAGCCCTGCTTTGTCCCTGCCCAGTTGTGTGACTTCAGGCAAATGACTCTCCTCACCTGTAAAATGCAGACGAATGGCTGAGAGGCTTAGGGGACATGATGGTGGGGACGGTCCTTAGTGCTTTCCCCTTCTCTCAATTAGACAAGGGGCCTTTGACCCTAGGGCAGGTCAATTCAGGAGGCTGTGCCAGGTCTGCTCCAGAGCGCTTTGAAGAAGGGCAAGCTTCTCTACTGCATCAGGTGAACTCCTGAAGGATTCAGGAACTCACACCCAGAGGGATGGTTTCACATGGTGTTAACCGGAGGGGATAAAAACAGGTTTTTTGAAGAGTGTAGATGGTTTAATAATTACAGCTAACATTCATATCTCATTTACCATGTGCCAAACATCATTCCAAGTGCTTCTATACATATAACTAATCTAATCCTCTCAACAACCTCTGAGGCAGGTGCTGTTATTATCCTCATTTGCAGATGAGGAAACTGAGGCACAGGGCGAGATGAAGGGCCTTCCCAAGCACACAGCAAGTAAGTAGCAGAGATAGCATTAGAACACAAGCCTCTGAATCCACAGTCTGGGCCTAGACCATCATTGAAACTGTCCTGCTGATATAAGCATGTATTTTTATATTTATAGAAAAATCTGGAAGATTAAAAAATTTTTTTAAAGATTTTATTTATTTTTAGAGAGGGGAAAAGAGGGAGAGAAACCTCATTGTGTGGTTGCCACTTGCACACCTCCCCCTGGGGACCTGGCCCACAACCCAGGCATGGGCCCTGACTGGGAATCGAACCAGCGACCCTTTGGTTCACAGGTTGGTGCTTAATCCACTGAGCCACACCAGCCAGGGCAAAATCTGGAAGATTAGAAGCAAAAGTGTAAGCAGTGCTTTTCTTGGTATCTTCCAAGTGGGATATCATGGGGACTTTGATTTTCTCCCATTTTCCAAATGTTCTATTACCTGTGGGTATGGAGAAAAGAGGTGTATGTAACAGGGCCCGCGGCAGTGCCTCATCTCCCCGAGATCCCCATCTTGTTCGGACCCTATTTCACAGGTGTAGTTAGATGTTACTAGGTCAATACCTTAAGATACATCATTTTCATGGATCTAGGATGTCCAAACTACAGGCACCTTAGGGTTTAGTTCTTATTTCTCCTGCATTTCCTGGGAGGAAATGCAACCCACAGAGGCTAAGGGCTGCGGCTGAGTTCCCACAGCCATGGCTTTCGGGGGCAGCCCTGTGCTTCTGGTTTTCTTGTGACACATTATGCTGCCTCTAAGAGTGGGAGGCGTAGACAATACCTTCTCTCTGCTGTTTTTTTTCTGCTGTCAGAAACAGCCCCTGACCCTGCTGACATCACTCCCCACTGTCCTGGAAACTGTCCTGGGGTTTCCAGTGACTACAAGTTGCTACTCAAGGAACTTTCCATCCTAACAGGGCACTCTCCTGGAGGCTTTCTCTCTGCAGGAAACTGTCACACCCTTCCCCACTCCTTCAGAGGAAGGGGGTTGTGCAACATGATTCTGTCCCTCCTGGCCCTGAGGTCTAGCATTGGCCTATGGCTCTTAGGGCCAAGTCCAAACCCCTAGCCCAACATCGAAGCCCTCAGTTATGTTCTCCTGGGCGTCATCTCTTGGCCCCCTTCCTCACTCAGTTCACTTATGTTTGTATTTTTCAAATAGAAAAGCTCCATGGGCTTCTGGTTTACTCACCACAGGATCTCCAGAGCTCGTCACAGGCCTGGAGCACAGTAGTGCCCAATCATACTGTGTTGCAGGAAAGAGTGAATGAATGACTGACTTGATGTTTACGTAGATTCTTGCTCTGTGATTTCTGAAACCCTAGAACTGAAGTGTGATTATTTTATTCCTAGTTAAATAAAATGCCTCTCTCACTTCAGTAAACTCAGCAGAATACTTTTTAACCATTCAAAAAAGCCATTTATGAAGAGCTTATAACAACTGGGAAAAGGCATATGGCATAAAGTTAATAAATAAAATCAGGTTGTAAAATCTTACAGCCTGGCAACAACTGCACCAGAACCACACCTGTGTGTATGAGTGTGTGTGTGGGGGGTGTGTGTGAGAAGGGAAAGTACCCTAATAGGATACTGTGTGACTTGTTTTATTACATTTCCCCTGCATTCCCCAAGTTTCTTTAGTGAACAACCATTAATTTCATAACAAAAAATGAAAAGAAATGCATTATTTTTAAAGATTTTTTTAATTTTTAATTTTATTTTTAGAGAGAGGGGAGGAAAAGGAGAGAGGTAGAGAAACGTCAATGTGTGGTTGCCTCTCCAGCACCCCCTACCGGGGACCCAGCCTGCAACCCAGGCATGTGCCCTGACTGAGAATCCAACCAGTGACCCTCTGGTTCACAGGTTGGCACTCAATCCACTGAACCACACCAGCCAGGGCAGAAATGCATTATTTTTAGTATTGCCAGTTATAGACACCTGCAAATTTTGTGCAGTGCTTCAAAGGTGGAAAAGTGCTTTTAGATCTACAGGCTGTCTTGACCCTTATAACAGTTCTATGAGGATGGTGGGCCATGGTGGGTTGGCTTGCTCATTCATTCATTCATTCACTCATTTGTTCATTTGTGTTTCCCCTGACAGGGTTGGCATTTAGGGATGAGGAGAATGAGATGCTCAGGGTAAATTTTAAAGAGGCATAAGGAGGCACTTACTCTTCAGATGCTGTAAATGTTACTGATGATATTGGCAATGAAATGGCACCAGATCTTATGGCAAAATTGGACCTTGGTTCTTGAATTTGGCAAAGAAATAATTCAGAGCCAGGAACTCAGATTATAAGAGAAAGTTTACTTAGAAAGTTACAGAGGTAGTAAAGTGAGCCAGCTGAGGTGTGTAGGCTCCGGAAACAAGTTACAGAGGCAGAAGAAGGGCCCTTGGAACGTGAAAGAAAGGCAGAGGAAAAGCACCTGGAGGGAAGAAGAGGAGGAAGGGAAAGGTGTGGGCGTGCTCCCTGGTCGTAGAGCATGCACTGGGTCCTTAGTCTTGAGGGTTTTAAAGGCTGGGAGTTAATAAAATTGTATAGGTTTCAGGTGTATGATTCTATAATGCTTCAATACAATAAAAACAAACAAATGGCCTTGACTGGTGTGGCTCAGTGGATTGAGTGTCGACCTGTGAAGTAAAAGGTTACCAGTTCGATTCCCGTTAAGGCACATACCTGGGTTGTGGGCCAGGTCTTCAGTTAGGGGCACGCAAGAGGCAACATATCTGTATTTCTCTCACACATTGACATTTCTCTCCCTCTCTGTCTCCCTCCTTTCCCTTCTTTCTAAAAAGAAATAAATAAAATCTTTAAACAAACAAAAATAAATAATGACTGTGTGCTAATGGGAAGTCTTAGGGGAGGATTGTTTTTTTTAAATATATTTATTGATTATGCTATTACAGTTGTCCCATTTCCCCCTTCACTCCATCCTTCACACCCCCTCCCTCCCACTTTCCTCCCCCCCCCCTTTAGATCATGTCCATGGGTCATACATATAAGTTCTTTGGCTTCTACATTTCCTATACTATTCTTACCCTCCCCCTGTCTATTTTCTACCTACCATTTATGCTACTTATTCTATGTACCTTCTCCCCTCTCTCCCCCTCCCACTCCCCTGTTCATCATCCTCCATGTGATCTCCATTTCTGTGGTTCTGTTCCTGTTCTAGTTGTTTGCTTAGTTTGCTTTTGTTTTTGTTTTAGGTATGGTTGTTAATAACTGTGAGTTTGCTGTCATTTTTACTGTTCATATTTTTTATCTTCTTTTTCTTAGATAAATCTCTTTAACATTTCATATAGTAAGGGCTTGATGATGATGAACTCCTTGAACTTGATCTTATCTGGGAAGCACATTATCTTCCCTTCCATTCTAAATGAAAGCTTTGCTAGCTAGAGCAATCTTGGATGTAGGTCCTTGCCTTTCATGACTTGGAATACTTCTTTCCAGCCCCTTCTTGCCTGTGAGGTCTCTTTTGAGAAATCAGCTGACAGTCTTATGGGAACTCCTTTGTAGGTAACTGTGTCCTTTTGCTGCTTCTAAGATTCTCTCCTTCTGTTTCATTTTGGCTAATGTAATTATGATGTGCCTTGGTGTGTTCCTCCTTGGGGTCCAACTTCTTTGGGACTCTCTGAGCTTCCTGGACTTCCTGGAAGTCTATTTCCTTTGCCAGATTGGGGAGTTCTCCTTCATTATTTGTTCAAATAAGTTTTCAATTTTTTTAATCTTCCTCTTCTCCTTCTGGAACCCCTATAATTCGGATGTTGGAACATTTCTGGTTGTCTCAGAGGTTTATAAGACTCACTTCACTTTTTCCGAATTCTTGTTTCTTCATTCTTTTCTGATTGGATGTTTCTTTCTTCCTTCTGGTCCACACCATTGATTTGAGTCCCAGTTTCCTTCGCATCACTATTGGTTCCCTGTACATTTTCCTTTGTTTCTCTTAGCATAGCCTTCATTTTTTCATCTAATTTGCGACCAAATTCAACCAATTCTGTGAGCATCCTGATTACCAATGTTTTGAACTGTGCATCCGATAGGTTGGCCATCTCTTTGTTGCTTTGTTGTATTTTTTCTGGAGCTTTGATCTGTTCTTTCATTTGGGCCTTTTTTTTGTCTTGGCGCATGTGCTACGTAAAGGGTCGGAGCCTTCGGTGTCCACCAGGGTAGGGTAACGAGGGGAGGATCTTAATAGAATATTCATCAGCTTTATGCTGATACCCCCAAATAAAATTTATTCCATCTTTGGGTGTGGTTGGCACAAATGGCACTAACTGGCTTTCTGTTATCTATCTCCCTGAGTAGGGTGATTTAAGCTATTTACCCTATGGTTGGGGAGGAAAAGTGTAAACTATTTACTCTTTTTTTGAAAAAAAAATTTACTTACCGATTTTTTAGAGAAAGGAAGGAAGAGAGAGAAACATTGACTTGTTGTTCCATTTATTTATGCATTCATTTGTTGATTCTTATATGTGCCCTGACCAGGGATTGAACCCACAACCTTGGTGTATTGGGTTGATGCTCTAATCAACTTAGCTACCTGTCCAGGACTGAACCACTTATTCTTCAGTGTCCTTGGGTGGGAAAGATAGGATTTATGACTTACTATATAGCTGTAAAGTGCTTGGCTATTTAACTACCTGTCTGTTTCCCTGTTCCCCTTGTCTTGGCTTACTGGCCTGTCTGACAGTCCACGGTCAGCCCTAAGAGAGAGCCCCTCCTTACATTTTGCCCCCCTGGGCACCTCCTCTGCTTCACCCTCATCCTGGCCCTGCCCCCACTCCGTGCCAGGCACTGTTCTCTGCTCTGGGGATCTATTAGTGAACAGAACACGTAAAGCTCCTACATGGGCTTCTATTCTGGGGTGGGGGGGTGGTGGCAGGCAAAGTTGTTACCCCGCTGTTACAGTCAAGAAAACAGGTTCCACAGTGGAAGTGACTCGCCCAGAGGAAATAAGTAGCTAAAGCTCTAGGCCCCTGACCCCTAGCATCCAGTGGTCTTTCTCCAAAGTCTTGTGTGGCAGCAAAGTTGATATTTAGGTTCAAGTGTTAATGTGCTGGTCCATGTGAGTATTACATGGAATCAAAATTATAACTTGGGCTGCCTGTGGACCCCAGCTGATGGTGGAATTTCAGGTTTGGCAGGGAGCAGATGGGGGAAATGTTATGAACAAAGCCTGGCTAGCATGCTGACCCTCTCACAGAGGGACTGCTTTTCTAACTCTAAGCAGGTCCTTTCAACTTGCCTTCCAGCCTCCTATGTGATCACAGACCTGACCCAGCTGCGTAAGATCAAGTCGATGGAGCGGGTGCAGGGTGTGAGCATCACCCGGGAGCTGCTGTGGTGGTGGGGGATGCGACAGGCCACTGTCCAGCAGCTGCTGGACCTCCTGTGCCACCTGGAGCTCTACCGTGCCGCCCAGATCCTCCTGAACTGTGAGTAACCAAGATGGTTCTGCGTGGCCGGCCCTCGAGCATGTTTCAGTAGGAGCTACACTCTGGCTTTAAGATCTTTTATATTCTTTAAAAATTTTTTGAATGAAAGAATTTGCCATCCAACTAAGAAATTAGTCACAGGGGCTGCCTCTCTGGTCGCTGGTGGACATGGAGGTCACACCAGGCTGCCCTGGTACAGAGTCCTCCTCCTTAGCTTTTCTCATCACAGAACGCAGCCTTTGGGCTGTTAGGAAACAGCGTCATTTTGTCTGACAGCCTCTCTCCTGCACAGAACTTGACTCAAATCCTTGCTTTCCTGTCCCAGCCAACTGGTCCTCTCAGGGCTGTGAGGTCTGCCTTTGTTCTCCAAACCTCTTTCTCTTCCCCTTAGCCTTGCTGATTAAAATTGCTTGAGGAAGAGGGGTAAAGCCTGCCTTCACATCCACAAATCCCTTGGCTGTTCTTTTGTTTTGGGGAGCCTGGCGGTTTTCACTATTGCTTTGAGTCATCAGGCAAGACACTCCCCCTTTCTCCCCTTTCTCTATCTCCCCCCACCCCAAAACAGAGTGCTATAAATTTCTGTTACCTTTTGGAGGTGAATATAGAGGGGGTGTGTGAAGCATTTTAAGTTTCTGTATTCCAACTAGTCAAGGCAGTTTCCCTTCCCTAATTGTAGCATTAATTAAACCTTATTTTGCAGGTATTTGTTGAAGATCGTTTATGACCTTGCTCAGTTGCCTCTGGCAGTTTGAGAACCTGACCTCTGCCCACGACTTAAAGGGCTTTGAATAGATTTTCATAAAACAGTGCTTGACAATCACATACGCCTAAAGACCTAGGTGGAAAGTGGCTTCCTCAGAGAATTATGCCTCCAGGTCATATCGTTGGTACTTAACAGAGGCTTTCTGAAGGTTGGGTCTGAATGGAGAGGTGATGTGTGGGAGCCTTTGGGGGGCCACGCTGGCATCAAGTCTTTTGCTGGTCTGATGGTGTGAAGAGCGGGGTATGTGGGTTTCTTGGTATTTTCTTGGTCTTAATCGCGAAGACCATGTTATCCAATTTGTCAGACATCAGAGGCCATAAGAATTAGAATGAAGTAGTACAGGAGGCTTATTCTCCAGCTACTTATTCCGTCCTCCAGCAAATCTGCTTGGCAGTGTCACCCCTTTTTACTCTTCTAGCCGGTTCTTGGTAGTCTCCTGTATTAGCATTTCAGGTTCACTGCTGAGACTAAGGGCAGACTACAGTGACTCAGATAAGACAGTTCATTTCTCTCTCCTGTTTCAGTCCAAGCTGCACAGGGCTGATGGGGCGGCTCCATGGGTGGAGGATCCAGTTCTTGCCTTTTCATTACTCTGCCATTTTGGACACCTAGGTGCTGACTCCTACCTGAGAGCGCAGCTCTGTGGCCCTGCACGCACATTCCAGCCAGTAAGAAGGGTGTGCCTGGGAAGCTGCACACCTAACTTGCTTTCACAGGCCACTGGCCAGGATCTAGTCGCATGATCACACCTCGTTGCAAGGGAGGCTGGGAAATTTTAGCTGGGAGGTTATGTGCACCACTAAAGGTTCTGTTACTCTAGAAGAGGAGGGAAGAAACGTTGGAGGGATAGCAGTCTCCCTGTGATCTTCCACTTCGGGCCATCTAAATATCCATGTACACCTGTCTTCCCACACAGAAAACGTGTGCACCCGTTTCCCAAGGGAGACAGGCCTGGAATCGGTTCCTTCCTTCAGCTCAAGGCTCAGGATCTATGGGCGATTCACACTAGTCTTTTCTACCAGGGGTGGAATCTGAACAGGCATTCAGTCAAAACTTTCATTTGAAATGAGAAACACACTGTAGTGCTTGGCAAATCTGGCTGACGGGAATTGTGAAAGGTCCCTTCTGCTAGGGGATTAAGCCCTTTGTTTGGTTCATTTGGCAGCTCCTTGTTTTCAGTAAACCGGGGATTCTCAAAGTGTACTTCCCAGATTTTTATTTATCAGCAGCACCTGGGAACTTGTTAGAAATGCAAATTCCTGGGCCTCACCTCATCTGCTGATTCAGAAACTCCAGGGGTAGTGTCTGATCCAATGCAGATGAAGGTTTAAGAACCATGGCTCTAATACCTGGTTCTCTGACTTCTGGCTGCCTTGGTGGGGGCCGGGGGATTGGTGTTGGGGGTGGGGTGCCCTGTTCATTATTTTCTGTGGCCTCATCTGAAGTGGGGAGTGAAGAGAGCCTGCCCTTATGGAGGGCTACACAGCTTCAGCAGTCCGCTTCCTGCTGGTGTGGGTTTGTGAGCCTGAGGGGAGCTGGAGGGGTGAAACAATTACAAGCGTTCATCTCACCAGGCCTGTGGTTTCTTCGGCAACACAATTCTCATAAAAAACTAGCAGCTTCTTGTCTTTTGGCTTCTAATCAGTTCTGACTCAGTGTAGACCTATCTGAACTCTTAACCCTGGAATGCTTGATCTTTCACTTAGTGGCCTGTGCCCTGGGCCTACCTGCCTCTCCTCCTAATTTAATGTGCTTACCTGGAGCCTCCCTTGAGGCCACCCGAAACAGTAACTTGCATGGGCAGGAAGCTCTCTTAATTTGACTTCAGGCTCTCTGTGTTCTTCAGAGAACCCCTTCGTGGGCTCATTGGTAGAGCTGAGAAAGGTGAATTGTGATTAGAAAGGTTCGGGCCAGGGTCTTATCCCCTGCTGAGGCTGTCTCTTCAGAGCCCCTGACATGGGGCTTCTTGGTCAGTTTGGATTGTCAACTACAGGCTGCGAGAGTCTTCCTTTTCAACTCGGCTCGTACATGTCTCGGTCCACTGGAGTTCATCTCTCTTTTATTGGAGGTTCCTGAAAAAAGAAGCCACATGCGCCAACATTCAGGACATTTGCAACGTCTCCCCTCAGTTACAGGTGCTCTGAGCACATGGACTGCCTTCCGGGTGTCGCAGGCGATGATGGTTTGATGGTTTCACCAACTATTTTGCTTTGCTTCAAGAAGAGTCACCAGCTTTCCAGCCTGCAATGTCTGGATCCTTGCTGCTTGGAGCTCTCCTCCTGGGCACCAAATTCAGTATTAGTTATTATGTTGGTTTGGCTGTGATAAGAAAGGCCACTGACAGCAGCTTGAACTACAGGAGGATTTCTTTCGATTAGTGGTTCGTATGTTGACAATCCAAGGCTGATATGGTGGATTCGCAGTGCTAGAGATTCAGGCTTTTTCTGTTATCCTGCTGTCCTCGACTTGTGGCTTCCACCTTGTAGTTGGAGGTGCTTGCTCCTGCTTCCACTGCCACTTCCACATTCCAGCTGGCAGGAAGCAGGGGAAGGCACTTTCCTGTCCTTTTAAGATGCACTTATCACGTCATTAGATTCTATTGTCTGGAACTTAGTCACAAGACCATAGTTAGCTAAGGAAGTGTAGTTTTTAGCCAGGCAGCCAGATGTTGAGCTGAAATTCCTAAATGTAGGAAGACGGGGGAATGGATATTCTTTATCACATTGGTGCTATCTCTGAATACTGTGCTTATTCTTTTTCATATTTGTCAACTTAAATATTAATCAATAAGTTCCTAGAAGAGGATTTGGCTTATATACACTTCTCCCCCTTCCTCCCAATACATTTCTATCACAATTTTTAGTTCCTCTATACATTGCTTTTGCAACTTTTGTTTTGACGCATGTCCTCACATTTCTAGTTTTTTTCCCGTCTGCTCTAGGCAATGGCTGTTGATGCTCCACTCTGTAAGATGATGTTCATTCCCTTGCCCTTTCTCACCCTCTCTTCCTCACTTCACCTCCCAGCTTCTGACAAAACCAGTTGTGAAGTAGTCCGCCGCGGGTGTCGTCACATCTCCAGGCTCTGCTGAGCCCACAGGGAAGAGCTGGGTCTTGGATGAAGCTCCAGTCTCTGGGTCAGGACAGCAGGGGGAATGCCGCCTTTGTGTCCTGGTTGAAAGGTGTCTTGTTGTGATGGGGACAGTACTGCGTGTATAGGACAACTGCAGGGCAAGTCAGGGTCTAGAGTGGCCTTTCCCAAACCACGTGCCTTACAAGAGTGCTCCGGCAACACCTCCCTGCACACAAAGGTTCATGAATAACTAAACTCAGAAAATCTTGTATGTTTTATCAGTGCCCCCGACCTTTGGAGGTCCACAATGTACACCGGCGTGTTAAAGATCTGATAAGTCCTGTAGTAAAGAAACGTCTTTGGGCTGGTGTTTCCCATTTATATTTGACCATGGAACCCCTTTTTCTTTTGAGGCTTATTAACATTCCAGTGGGACTAGTCCACTGTGGGAATCACTGCTCCCGTATAATGGTGACCATGGTGAAATTGCAGGGCAGCTCCACAGAGCTGAGTCTGGGGGGCCAGGGGCAGCATTTATATGGTCAGGCCATCCCTGACTGGATAGCTCAGTTGGTTGTAGCATCATCCCAATACACCAAGGTTGAGGGTTTGATCCCTAGTCAGGACACACACAGGAATCAACCAATGAATGCATAAATAAGTGGAACAACAAATCGATGTTACTCTCTCTGTTTCTCTCTTTCTCTCTCAGAACAAAACAATATATGGTCAGGCCAGCATTCAGCATTAGAAGAGTCTGGCCCCAGGGGCTAGGGCCAACCATCACCGTGGGGCTTAAAACACAAAAGTCCTAATACTAAGAGGAACTTTTCCAGACTACCAGGCTTAGGAGGGGCCTGGGAGCCAGGCTTCAGGGCCTATGTGCCATCATCTTGGGGGCTTAGGAGCAGGAATCAAGGGAGAGGCCAGAGTGTCAACATTGGCTTCCAGCTGAAGATGGTGTGTCTGCCACCACTGCGGAGCTCAGGAGCTAGTTCAGTGCCACTGAAAGCAGACCTAGGAGCTGAGCCTGTTGATGGTTGGGCTCAGATCGCTTTAGCTCTGAGGATGGAGGCTAGAAACCAGCTGTGCCTCACCTGTGAGGTGGAACTCTCCCTCATTCCTCCCCATGGGGAGTTAGGTACGCAGAGCTGGACAGGAGACTCAGGATTGAACTAAAATATTTATCAAGTGTCTGCTATGTATTGGGCCCTGGGGATGTGGCAATGAAAAATAGGGGCCCAGACCTCAAGGAGCGTGAGTCTCATGTGGGTGATGACATGGGGACATGTAACCAACCACAGTGTGAGTGCTTGAAGGAAAAGTGTAGGTGGGGGGACAGAGAGGTAGGACAGGGGAAGAGGGGAAGAGTTGATCTCATCAGGGGAAACTGCCCCGAGGAAGTGAGACTGAAGCCGCCGTTGGAAGGATGAGAGGGCAACTGAAGTGGGGGAGCACACAGGCCTTTCTAGGCCAAGGTGACAGCACATGCAAAGGCCTGGTGGGAGGGAGTGATGCTTGTGGACCCCAAGGAAAGCCATGGAGGCCTCCCTGAGCCAGAGGACAATGGGAGTGTGGTGGGCTGAGACTGTGGACAGGGCAGGGTCGGGCCACCCAGGGTTGCCCAGGCTGTGGTCAAGTTTGCTTTTTCACCAAGAGTCAAGGGAACATTTTGGAGGGCTTGCACCTGGGGAGCACCCACTGTTCTAGCCACTGTGTAGAGTGGGGGCCTGGGTGGTTCCAGGTATCAGCTGAGTAGGAGAGCAAGGAGCTTCTTGGATCTGAAGGGATCTGGAAGGCGACCAAGGCTTACCTTCTCAGCTGCTGCTACCCTCCTCCTGGGAGTCTGAAGTTTCTCAATTTTTGTGTTGTCTTTTCTTGGTTGTGCAACCTTGACAGTTTCCAACTTTTGGTTTGGCATCTCATCCAAAGGCATTGCCTTCCTGGAGCTGAGCTCTCGTTGAGGGGGGAATTTTTGGCTGCTGCCTAAAGTGAAACAAAAGAGACTGAACTCTTTCTGTCCTGAAGAGGCTGAGCTGTTGCAAGGGACACACAGGGCTCATGCGTTTGCTCTTGGAAGTTTCCCCAGCATCCACCCCTTTCCAACCACAAGGGAACAATAAAACATGCATAGGAATCAGACCTTAGGGCTACTGGGGACTTGCCATCGGAGGTAGCACTGTGCTGGGCCAAGACCCCCTGGGTTAGGAGTCAGTGTATCTGGGTACTAGTGGTGACTTGGATTTAGCACCTAATGTGTTCTAGGCAAGCATCTCATCTCACAAATCTCATTTTCCCCATTTTATAGATGAGGAAACTGAGGCTCAGAGATTGAGTAATATGCCCGAAGCCACATAGCTAGTAAGTAATGGGCTGGGATGTGAGGTCAGGTTCCCTGGACTGTAACCGCTGCTGGGGTCGGTCCCTAGACGGCATCATCTCACTTTCCCCCTCGGAACAATAGGTTTAGACTTTGCCCTGTCTACCTTTTCTTTTTCATTGTAAACTGGAAAGCTTCAGAACATAAGGGATGGTGAGTTTTTTCTTAAGTTATTGCTGTATGGCCTGGGACAGACAGGTCCCCTGACTTCCCTTCCACACATTAGTTATTCCACTGGAAAAAAGGCTTTAATCACTGGGGGCTTTTTGGGGGTAGTGTGAGAATGAGCAGAGAGGTATGAGCAGTACATCTAAACCTGTTTCCCCGCATTTTAGAGAAGAAGGGTAAGAGCTGGAGAGAAAGGACCTGTTGTTTCCTGAACTCCTGCGCCGCGCTAAGCTGCTGTAACTAGGCTCCTCTGGGTTGCAAGGTTTTAGGCACATGTTGAGACTAATCGGGGTAGGCCAGGTTATGTTGCAGTCACAGATACATAGGCCCCGAAGTCTCAGTTGTTCAAAGTCCAGTGCTGCCTCGTGCATTCTTGTGACTGTCATCTGGAACACATGACTTCTGGGCTCACTGTGTCAGGGGAAGAGAGGGACGCACGAGGCTCACTAGCCCATAATTGCTTTGTCTAGAAGTGACTGTAGCATTTCCATTTAAAATCCATTGGCCAGAACCAATCACATGGCCCAGTCTAATTGCAAGGGAGGCTGGGATACAAGAGGAAGCAAATGACTATTTGGTAAGCACTGTCTCAGCTACAGGTTACCTCAGTTCAAGGGGGTTTATGATAAAGTTCTACCTAACCATGACCTACAAAGTCTCACGTGGTTTAACACTTTCCAGCTCATTTACCTTTTATCTTCCACTTTCCCTCTCATTCCTTCAACTTAGCCACTAGGTCATCCTTCATCTGAGGAGGTACACCAAACTGTTTTCTGCCTCGAGGCCTTTGCATATTCTATTCCCTCTCTTTAAAATGCTGGTTCCTCCCCAACTCCCTTACATTCTTCCCATAACTAATCCTTTTCATATTTTGGGTCTGTGCCTAAATGGTGTCTGTCCACAGACATCTTCCCCAGCCACCCTAGATAAGTAAGCCTGTCTACTACCCCTTTCTCCTTGTCTGTCTTCTGCATAGAACTCATCCCAGTGTATGATTAGATATCTCTTATTTAGCTAGCCTAATGTCAGGGTCATGTCAGTTTTGGTAACGAATGGCATCCTCAGTCCCTGTACAACCAATGAATGAATGTGGAAGAATAAGTCATTTTAGCAGCTGTTGGATTACAGGTTAGTGGAGAATCAGAGAGAGAGGGAGAGAGAGAGAGGGAGAGAGAGAGGGAGCGCAATTAGGAAAACAGTTCATATCCTCAGATTTATCTAATTTTGTGTCTAGTTTGAATTGGGAATTTTGAGTGGGACGTGTGTGTGTGTGTGTGGGGGGTACTTTGGATGCCCAGGGATTAGGAAAGGAAAAGAAAGAGCCCAGAAAGCTGCGTATGGCCAGCCAGCACTACGGTTCTTTAGTTAGGGCTGAATCACTTTCATTTGTTCTAGAAGGCATCCGTTTCAGCCACCTGAGTCAGCTGAAGAGTAAAAACAAGTGTATAAATATTGCATCACTGTTTAACTTAACTTGAGGGCTGAGAAGGACGCAGGAATTTCCAGAGTGTGCTCACAGAGGAAAGACCTTATCAGCCACTAGAGTCCCCTCTGCTCATGTGGGTGCTGCCTGGATTTGCCACTGTGTCAGATGTTCCCCGGGCGGTGGGGGAGGAGACCCCAGACCTCTTTGCCAAGGGCCCACTATGTGTAAGCTTCTCAACGGAAGGAAGTGGGGCATAAATAAAGAAGACATGAACAAGACAACTGTTCTGGGTTTCACTTTATTGAGGTATAAAGCAGAGAGAGGAATTGGACCTTTCCCCCAGAGCTTTTACTAATAGCTTAGAATGGTCGAGCACTTCCTTATTTCATCCTGCTGGCAACTCTCTGGGAGTATAGTTCCTTGTCTCATTTGTCAGATGAGATCTAGAAAGGCGACCCTGCTGGGGAGCCTGACTGTGGCCTGCGTAAGCGGGCAGAGACGCATGCTGGAGTGCTGTGAGCGCTTTTGGCTGCGTGGCACTAGTGACCCACTCTCCTTTGAGAGTGTGGGATATCCTGAAAATACAAAGCAGAGAGAAGAAGTCAGGCCCGTCCCTTCCTGTGAACCTTTTAGGGGCACAGAGAAATGTTCCTGCTCCCTTAGCTCTGTCCCCCTGGGACCTGAAACAGCCCTCGTTATCTAGGGAGCTTTCAAAGACATCCAGACTCTGATTCTTGGTCTGAGACGCTATATGTCAACCCCTTGACACCCACAGCCACCAAAGCTGTTACTTCAATCACTGGCATCCTCTCCCTGTCCCGGGCGGTTCCAGCAGAGAGAAGGAACTCTGGCTGTCTGTCTTCCTGTGCGTGACAAGGCTGGCCACCAATGGCACAGGCAGGCGGAAGCAGGCCCCACCTCTCCAGCTGGCTTCTGTATTATGCTGGCCCATGGCCTCTGTGCCTTTCAAGACCATGCCACTGCCCACTGCTCACAGTTTGCCATTAGAGGACTTAAAATGTTGGAAATGTTGAAAATAGTCTTCCACCCCAAATGCGTCCTTCAGAGACCCTAACTTGGGCATCAGAGGTCCCTTTTGTGTGTCATTCAGGCAGAGAGAAAGGACAGAGAATGACCATTTGTATAGTTTATGCCCTGGCCTTAGGCTAGCTGCTTTACATATCTGGTTCCACCGAGTCCTGGGGCAGTTGTATGTTTTTATAGTCCTATATTTTATAATTTTAAATGAAGCTCAGAGGATTAAGAAATTTGCTCTTGGACACGGGAATTTTAGAGGCTGGATCTAGAAACAGGAGCTTCCTACATTTACTCTCGGTTCATTTTTTTCCTTTTAGGTTTTATTTATTTTTAGAGAGGGAGGAAGGTAGGGAGAAAGAGGGAGAGAAACATTGAGAAACATCAGTTGGTTGCCTCTTGCACACCCCCAACCAGGGACCTGGCCCACTACCCAGGTATGTGCCCTGACTGGGAATTGAACCAGTGACCACTGCCGCCAACACCTCTGGTTTATGGGATGATGCCCAACCCACTGAGCCACACCAGTTAGGGCTTGGTTCTGTTTTTTTACTATAATTTGTATGTTTGGATTTTATGATCCTGCAGAATCAACTTTGTATGGAATTTTTTTGAGACTCTCATCCCAGGGGAAAAAAGAATGTTGCCCTGGAAGCCTGAGGCAGCTTCTACACATTAGTCTCAGTAATGATATAATCGACTTGGCCTTCGCAGGCCAGAAACTCAAAGTGAGATTTGGAGCTCATCACCACCCTTTCTCAAGAACACTTTGGCCTCCTTTGCCCTGTGCTGCCCTCGATGTTCTATTTTTATTTCCATGACACCCTGGTGTACCAATCTGCTAGAGTGGGCGTTGTATCTGCTCAGCTATCAGCCACCAGGTTTCCAGGCACAAAGGGCAGAGAAGCCACACCTTCTCTGTCTTCTGCTGTGGATGGCGGGAAAAGAGGTGAGGAAAGGCCTGCTCTGTGCTTCCCAATTCAGATCAGGTGTCAGCCACTCAGGAATAGGAGTGAAGACATATACACAGATGTACTTATTGTCTGCATCTGAAAGACTCTGAAAACCCGCAGCATGTTGAGATGGGGGTTTCACAGGAAACCGAAGCATCTTATCTCAGGTCACTGAGGCCTGACATGGGGCCCTGTCAGCTGAGCTCTGTGGGTGCCGCCCTGGACATGTGACTAGCTGGAAAGGTGCTGACAGGCTCGGCTGCAGGCTGTAGCCCCTGTGGTGTCCCAGGGCAGTTTCCCTCCCAGGTGCGTCCCCCCACTCCCACATGCTTGCCGGTGACCCGCTGTGCCAGCTGTAGGCCACTGCATGTCACTGGGAAAGAACAAGAAAAACAAAGAGAAACACTGGTCCCTCCTTAGGATGAAAACACACGAAAGCCTTTTCTATTCCCCACGGGTGGAGGCCCTAGAGGTCAGCCTTAAATGGGCCAGCAGCCTCAGTGTTCCTGCCAAATACAGTTTTTTATGTGCTGGAACATGAATGAATCATTTTTTTAAATTATATTTTATTGATTATGCTATTACAATTGTCCCAATTTTTCCTCTTGGACCCCCAACTCCCTCAGGCCATCCCCACGCCATTGTCCATGTCCGTGGGTCACGTGTATGAGTACTTTGGCTGCTCCATTCCCTATACTGTACTTTACATCCCCATGGCTATTCTGTACCTACCTATTTGTCCTTCTTAATCCCCTCACCTCTTCACTCCCAAATACATCTTGATGGAGAAGCAAAGGTCTGTGCAGGAAGGGAAACGAAGTCAACAGGAATAGGACACTGAGGTTAGGTCAGTCCAGGATGGTCACCCTTACCCCCGTTTAGGTAAGGAACAGGCTCAGCCGGGCCTCTGAGGGGTGCTGGGGAGGTGCTTCTTCTTCTGGGCCCTCAGGCAATTCGGGGTGCAGCTGGGAGCAGCCCCTGCCATGTGGTCTGGCTCTGCAGGAAATGGCAGTCTGGGGTTCCCTTCACCAGTAGGCCTGGCCAGCCCAGCATAAGGGGAGCTGGGGCCCGGCTGTGAGTGATCTCGCACAGAGGAGCTGCCTCTGTTTGTTTGCCTCATACACAGATGTCGTGAGGATGCCACTGATACGGCCCTTTGAGGAACATGAGATCCTACCCTAGGCAGTTTGTGGAGGCAGAGTGCCGGGAAAGAGGCCATCTTCTAAGCCAGAGGTGGGGGGCAGGGAAGATAAGGGCACTGAATGGCATGGGGTGGCCCCTTCCTCCTTGGTCAGGGGCACAGTGTCCACATCTGTACACACCCCGGGAACAGGCAGCTCATGAATCAGCATTCACCGCTGGTGAGGCTCATTTGCTGCATATTGTGCGAGGGACTGTGCTCTCCGGTGCCTGCAGAATGCAGCGGTACTCTAGGACAGAGATGCGTGAGTCCATGAGTCCTGCCTGCAGGGCCCCCACTGCTGGAGGACCAGTTTTTAGGCTCCCAGTTTTGCAGCCAGCAGGGCCTCCCTCTGATGGAAGTTGGAGAGAGGGCAGTGGGTCCATGGACGCCCTTCTGAGGTGCCTGAGGCCCCAGGTGGGGAGAAATGAAGTGTGTGCTCTCCTGGGCCATGCCAGGGGGCGTGCATCCGCCCACAGCCCTGCCTCTTCACCTGGTTCTGGGAGGGCCCCCCCGCCTTTGTGCCCCAATGCCTCTTCCATTTTCTCCCTTTGGGGTCTCTTCACTTCCCTGCGTCTGTTTCCTTCCTTGCTAAATGTCAAGGACACATTAGACACTTGCTGGCAAAAGCCCAAAGTGGGTCGGATCTGAATCTGTTGATCACCTGCCTTCTAGGCTGGGCCGGATGGAGTTTTCAGGGCAAACGGTTTTTAGTCAGTCTAGTTCAGAAGACTCAGTTCTAGTCATTAGTTTAGTTAGCCTGCCTACCAACTTTCTTCCTTAAGAAACATACTTTTCTGTGTTACAAATCCACGATCACTGTTGAAAAACAATCAACAGCGTGAATAAACTGAAAAACAATCCCCCCCAAACCCACAATATAAATTTACTGAAAATTACACCACCTGGAAACAATCACTGACAACACTTTATGGTCGTTCTTCAGGCTCTTTTTTCTCCATATGTAGATGTCTTCTATACTTGTACACACATCTTACAAAAGGACTGGTAACATATATATCCTTTTTTGGCCACTCAGCCATATAGTCACACCTTTCCATGTAGATGGATACACACATAGTATCTTTAACTGTGGAAAAACGCACAAGTTAAAAAATGTAAGTGAGCAGCCCGGCTGCCAGGCAAAGCAGTCTCCCATGGCGGCAGTTGCAGAGCTCCGCGCCACGGGAGAGCTGCTGCGTCTGGAGCGCTGAGGAAACCGCTCCTGAAAAGGATAGGAGTGACCCCAAAGCCCACTGCCTCCCAGACTCCAAATAGGGGCCCAGCAGGTTGGCAGTGACTGAAGATCGAGGTTCAGCCACCCTCTGACCTCCCACCATGACCAGCACCACCAGCCACCATTTCTTGAGCAACTGCCCTGTCGCTGGGCACTGTTCTGGGCATTGAGGGGGATTCAAAAGAGAGAAAAGGCGTAGTCCTACCCCTCAAGCAGCTTGTAATTTAACTAGGGAGCTGACACCCACTCAAACGACGCAGCGTGAGAACGGTAACAAGCATTATTTCACTAGAATGGGTACCAGGAAGAAAGGTCAGGTGTCTGTGTCACACCCACTGATGACTTTGCTCATGAAGTGATCAGGTGCGGAAATGACAAGAAAACCATTGGTCTTCACTTAAAAGAAGATACTTGGAGGGGAGTTGTCAATAACCAGCAGACAGACTGGTCATTCAGGCTGCACGGAGTTCTGCATGATGCCTCCCAGGGCTTGGTTTAGGGCACAGTTGAGAAGGATGTGGTTTCTCAGGCCCCCCATGGCTATAATGTTAGTTTAATTTATTGTTTTACTTAAGAACCTGTGTAACCCCTTGTGGAGGAAGAGGTGCAAGTATTGTGAATAAAATAAAATATAACCTCATTTACTTAAAACATGTATTTTTAAAATGAGCTGTCAAAGTCATAGAGACAAAAAGTAGGAAGGTGGGTGCATGCTCCCTCCTGGGAGCACGCCCATGCCTTTTTTCCCTGTCAGGCAGGCATGTCCTAACTCTGAGGGTCCTAATGAAACTTGGAACCAGGGGAGCCATGGGCAGCTGTAGCTGGTCCTGGCTAACCCCCTGTACCTGACTCCAAGGCCCTCTTTTCTCTGACTCTCCAGCTAGCTAACTGCTGCCCCGCTGTGGCTCACTTCTTTCCCATAATGTTTCTAGAGAGCCAAAGCAGCCCCACCTCGTCCTGTTGCTTCTACTCCTGGGCCCTTTCTTGTTTCATTGTTTCCAGCCTAATGAACGTACCCTAAAAAAAAAAAAAAAAAAAAAAAAAAAAAAAAGCAAGCCCTAGCTGATGTGGCTCAATGGATTGAGCGCTGGCCTGCAAATCTAAAGGTTGCCGGTGCAACTCATGGTCAGGGCCCATGCCTGGGTTGTGGACTGCCTCCGCAGTTGGGGGCGTGCGAGAAGCAACCGATCAGTGTTTCTCTGGTGCATTGATGTTTCTCTCCCTCTCTTTCTCCCTCCCTTCCCCTCTCTCTAAAAAGAAATAAAAATAAAATCTTGGTAAAATCTTGGGGGAAAAAAAGTAGGATGGCGGTTGCCAGGGGCTGGGGGAGGGGAGTGGGGAGCTGGTGTTGGATGGCGGCAGAGTTTCAGTTTGCGGAGGACAAAGCTCTGGGGCTGGATGGCGGTAAGAGTTGCCTGACAGTGTGACTGTACTGAATGTCACTGAATTAAATACTTAAAAATGGTTACAATGGTCAATTTATGTTATGTGTATTCTACCATAACTTAAAAAAATAAATATAATAAAACTAAAAAAACGTATAAGCAATTCAGAGTTCTGTTAAATGAAAATGAAGAGTCCCTCCCTACTCTTTATAGTCAATATATGGACTGAAGAGCAAACCAATATTTTAATAATAGAACAACAGAGCCCTGGCTGGGCAGCTCAGTGGGTTGGAGTGGCACGCAGTACACCAAAAGGTTTCGGGTTTGATTCCTGGTTGGCACATATGGGAGGTAATCGATTAAAAAAGAGAGAGAGAGAGAGAGAGAGAACAATAATGAAGTTCCTGTGTTTCAAGCTAAGCCATTGACATGCAGTATCTTCTCTTAGTTCTCCTGAAAGTCCTCCAGAGAAAACAAGCTGGGAAGTGATGGAGCTGGTTGGTTTCCATGCCAGGGCCTGAACTCTAAACAGCTAAGTTTGCTGCTTCTTTTATAAGAGTTTTCATTTAAAAAATAACGTATCAGTGACAGTGAAGGAAAGAGTCACTCCTCAGCTCCCATTCAGCCTTCTTCTTACTTCTCTGCATTTCTCTACCAGGATGTCCAACCTTTTGGCATCTCTGGGCCACACTGGAAGAAGAGTTGTCTTGGGCCACACATTAAATACATTGCAACAAGTCATCACAAAGAAAGGTCTCATAATGTTTTAAGTAAATTTACGATTTTGTGTTAGGCCCCATTCACAGCCATCCTGGGCTGCATTCGGCCTGTGGCCCACAGGCCGGACAGCCCTGCATCTAGCCTTTTTTCACAGGTTCCCACCATTTTCCTGCTTAACATCTGTAGAGGGGAGCAGGGCCTAGGGGTGATGGTGATGACCTTGGTATTGGAGTAGTTCTGCCCTAACCAGATAGGAAGGGACAGTGAAACCAACCCTAGGTTTGAATCTTGTCAGCTGTTTGATTCAGGGAGAAATCATTTTGTCTCTGGGAGCCTCAATCTGCTAAAAAAAAAAAAAAATGCAGGTAATTGTTAACCGCTGGAGATTGTCCTGAAAGTCCAGTAAGTCTGCTGGGTGCCGTTCAGGTGCAGTGCCGTGCGTTCAGGCGTCATTACTATTGCTCTAGTCCCAAAGCTTGTGTTTGAAAAGCTGGGCTCCACAGTAGAGGTTGGTTTTGTTTAGAGAGAGGCAGTTTATCTGTTGGAACAAATGCTACTGGGGACTCCAAGGCTGGAGGCAGTTCATCCCAGCCCCACCTGATGAAGCAGGTATGAGAGTTAGCAAGTTGGAAGCCTTCCCTGGGACTTTAGTGCCCCCATTTTTGTGGCTCTCAACTATGGGTCTACCCCAAACCATCAGAGAACGAAGGGCCTCGAATGCCTTGAAGGGCTGTAGAATTTGGACTTGATACGGGAGGCAATGGGGAGATACAAGGAGTCAGGTGGAGAGTGTGTTCTTTGTGCGCATGATGGGGTCATGAAGGCTTTAAGCAGGGAAGTGAGGAGGCCAGATCTGTGTTTGAGTGAGATGCAGCCTGGGAGGGATCTGAGGGCCTCTGCACTGGAGGCCTCGGCCAGCGGGGAGAGATTGCCCAGCAGTGGAGGGGGAGCTCTCACACAGAGAAGCTGGCTGGAAGCCATACCCTTGTGGTACCTTGGGATCTCCCAAATCGATGCAAAAGGGAAGTGATTGCTCTCCAGAAGGCATGTGACCTCCACCCAGGCTCCTTTGGCCAGCCTTGTCTGTCCAGGCTATGTGATCTTGAGGAAGCCACTTAACTTTCTTAGGCCTCAGTTTCCTCGTCCCTAACGGGGATGAAACGCAAAACCCTTGTGTGGATTTGGTATATGCAAAGCTGAGCCTGGGTCTGGCGCATTAGTACTCAGTTGATGTAGCTGCTATTTTCAGGGCCCCCATCTACGAAACAGGGAAGGATGCACATGTTTCCACTGATTGTAGAAGGGGAAGCTGTAGGACCAGCCAGAATTTTTATAATGACAGGCTCAACTGGGGACTTAGCAGGATGGATATCTTTTTCTTTTACATTATTTTTTATTGTATTTTTTCATTACCATTTATCACCCCATACCCTCTTCCACCTCTACCACCCCCTAACCCCGCATTCACCACACTGTTGTCCGTGTCCGCGGAGGATGGGTATCTCTGACTCCTCCTGTGTTAGGGACAGGTACAGTTTATAGAGCCCTTTTGTGGCTGTGTTCTCTCCTATCTCCCTCCCAACAGTCTGTGAGACGGGCAAGCAGTAAAACAGACGTGTTTTCATTGTGTCCCTTTTACAGGTAAGAAAACAGGATCTGAGAAGGAAAGCATCTTGTCTAAGGTCACACGCTAGTAGGGATAGCAGACTCAGAATGTCACACTGGGCCGATCACAGGAGATGGTCATGTCCAACCACTACATTCTACAGACGGAGAGGCCAAGGCTCAGAGAGGGAAAGAACTCGCTGGGCGCACTGTGACTGTGAGGCAGAGCTGGGACTAGACCCGCCTCTGATGGCTGTTCCACTTCACCGAATAACTGTAACTTTCTTCCATTGCACCTTATTCCAGGGAAACCAGTTCCTGAAACCAAGTCTTCTGCCCCGGACTTCCCAGGTGCTGTGAAGCCAGGAGGGCTGTGGGCAGCTTCTGTGCGAAACACTGAGGATGAGCAGCAACAGGGGCAGCCTGTGAAGCCAGCTGCCTTTCTGGGCCCAGGTATTTTAAATTAAATTAAATTATTTATTTAAAGGAAATTTATTTAAGGAAATAATTTATCCATAAAGGTATTCAACTCAGTATATAATAGCAAAAAATTAGAAACAACAGTGAGGATGGTAAAATTAATGACAGAAGTTCATTACGATAATACTGTTAGCATAGCATAATACTGTTAACGTATTTTTAATGTAACAATACTGTTAACAATGATTTGGGTGTGTGTACATCCATGGAAACATACAATATATTAAGTGAAAAAAGCCAGATAATAAAAGAGTATATACCATTTTCAACTGTTTTTACAGAAAGAAATAAGTAACTCAGTAAATGAGGGCTTTCTGTGTGCCAGGCAGTGTTCTAAGCACCTCAAAGATGTCGACTTATTTAATCTTCATGAGCTGTGAGTTAGGTATTGTGATTGTCCCCGTTTCACAGAAGAGAAAACTGAAGCCCCCAGCTCAGGCTGGCCCTGCATGCTGGCTCCCGGCTAGGAGCCTAGTGACCTCCCTGTCCACCCTCCGCAGGCCCGTGGCTTGTCCGGGGTCTGGCCCTCACAGCCATGCAGCAGAGGGCTCCTGGCCTTGCCACCTTCCTCCTCCATGCTGGTCACAGAGCTTTTGCATTGTTCTATGGCACCTGAAGCACCAAGAGGGAAAATGATTTGCTCAAGGTCACGTGAGTGGGAAGTAGCATCTGTCATTTGAACACTTATGTCCCTAACCTCTGCACATATGCTACCCCAAACCCTATCAGACTACTTCAGGTCTTTCTCCATTCCCTTGTACCCAGGAATGGGCTCAGGGCCATTTTGCCAAATCCTAGAAGGACTCAGCTAGCGGTGATTTCCCCAAAGGGAATTGCTCCCTGTGCCCACATCTCCACTCTCACTACCTTTCCCCTGGAGCCCAGCCTCCCTCCCGCTCTCCTGTAGCCTCCTGAGTGGTGAGCTAAAGATCCCATAGCCATGAACCTCAGGTCATCTGTGGATCCCGAAGCCGAGGTCAGCGTGGGCTGAGAGGAACGTGCATAGGCTTTTACATCAGACAGACCCGCATTTGAAGTCCAACTTTGCCACTTTCTATCAGAATTATTTAGCCTTTCTGTGCTTCAGTATTGTCATCTATAAAATGGGCACAATAATAGAACCTACTGTGTCATGTTGAGGTAAGAAATCATACACTTCAGCGTTGGCACCATATAAATGCTCGTTAAATGTTAGCTGAGCCCTGGCTGGTGTGGCTCAGTTGGAGTGAGCATCATCCCATACACCAAAAGATTGGGGGTTTGATCCCTGATTGGGGCGCATACGAGGGGCAACCAATCAATGTTTTTCATGTTGATGTTTCTCTCTCTCTCTCTCAAATCAATAAACATTTTAAAAATGAGTGTTAGCTGACATTAGGAACATTCCAAACACCCTGAATACGTCAAGTTTGGAAAATTAATTCTAGTACAAGGAGTCTGAATTATTTCCTGTATATAAAGAAAAAAAGTGCAGAATTTTGATCAGCAATTAAAGATAAGGAGAAGGCCTGACTGGTATAGCTCAGAGGATTGGGTGTTGGCCTGCAAACAGAAAGGTCATCTGTTTGATTCCTGGTCAGGGCACATGCCTGGTTTGCGGGTTTGATTCCCAGTTGGGGTGTGTACAAGAGGCAACTGATCCACGTTTCTCTCTCCTGTCGATGTATCTCCCCCTCTTTCTCCCTCCCTTCCTCTTTCTGTAAAAATAAAATAATAAAATATAAAGAAAAAAGAAAGAAAAAGATAAGGGGAAATAGCTATAAAGCCAATGTGCTATCAGTTGATGGCCAGTGGGAAACGGCAATAAAATAGGGAGATTCTGGCGGAATGCTTGTCAGGATGGAGGAGGTCTCAGGTGTAGCAACTTCTTCCATTGTTCCTTATCTAGGCGACTGCAAAAACAAGCCTGTATGTTTCTGCCAGCCTTTGCACCATTCAATGTTTTGAGTGACCTTTGGAAGGACTAGGGCCCTGGCAGGTCAAGATGCTAAATACAATCTGCAGACAGAGACAGGAAATCGATTGTTTATTTTTGCCCAAACTGAAAATAAGTGAGCAGTCATTCATTTCCTCAAAATGAAAAGAAGCCACAAAGCTTGTCTTTTCTTGGGAAAACCCCAAGCTTCCTTTGGACTCCGAAGTTCAAGCTGATCATCTTGTGAGAATGGAGATTGCAGAGGCGGCAGAAGCGGGGGCTGGGAGGGCACAACAGGTGGGAACCATGTCAGCATGCAGGAGACAGCGAGCAGGGAGCTTCTGGCCAGTGCCTCCCAAACCATGCTGACAACCAGGGGACGGCCCCTGTTGCCCCCTCAGTAGCTGGGGAAGGGTACATAACCCCTCAGGGCTTCCTGGCTGGATGAGTGGTAGGGCTAGGATTCAGCTCAGGTGGTTTGCTCCAGCCCACATCTTTTTATTTTAAAAAACATATATTTTAAAATTTATTGACTTTAGAGAGAAAGTGAAAGTGGGAGAGAGAAAGTGAAAGTGGGAGAGAGAAACATCAATTTTTTTGTTGTTCCACTTATTGATACATTCACTGGTTGATTCCCCCTGGTCACTGGCCCTGACCAGGGGAATCGAACCGCAGCCCTAGCACGTTGGGATGCTGCTCTAACCAAGTGAGCTACCTGGCCAGGGCCAGAGCCCACATCTTAACCCCTGCGTGTGTTGACCCCCTTGCAGTAGGTGGGGAGGAAGTGGGAGAGAGATGTAGGAGAGGAAAATACTTGAGCGGGGGAGCCACGGACACATTCTCAGTATTTCATTAAGCAAATTCTCAAAGCTGGAATTCAGATAAAAGGGCTCTGAGTAGCTGAAATAACTCACAAAGCCTTAGCTATAGGAGAGGCGATTGAGCTGTCAATAAGAATCTATTTTCTCTTATTCTACACAGAGTTTTACCAGCCTTGGTACTTCATACATACGTAGCAGAGTCTGTTCTTTGTGTTTTATAACTGTCATCTCTTTTAATCTGGACAAGAACTCCACGAGGAATGGACTCTTTGTGCTGTTTTTACATTTGGGAAAGTTAGAGAAATGATGCACAACTCAGCCAAAGTCAAATCTTTAGTAATGTCAGAGCCAGGACTAGAGCCCAGTTCTGTCTGACAAACAAAAAGGAGACGGGGAGGCTGCACACACAGACCCGCTGCCGGCCACAGGGCGGGCAGGGCACAGAAAACAGCGAGGGAGAGGCAGCACTCCTGTGTGTTCTGCACCGAGGCCCCCAGTGGAGCAACGCAGCAGGATGGGATTGGCTGCATTCTGCTTGCCAGGGAAAGCAGATGTTCTAGAAAGATTTTCATAGGAAAAAATTTTTAAATTGTAACAGTTTTGGCACACAAAGGGTTAACTCTTAGTGTTTTGGAAATGACATATATGTAGCCTGTTGTCATCCCTGACCCAGTCCCTCCATGAGCATTCACAGAGCAAGGCTAGCTCCTATCTGATGTGTCAGCCTGGTGGAGTGGCCCAAATCCCACTCCTTCTCATGTTTTACAAAACCACGGGGATAAATAGGCTCAGTCTCCCCTCCAACCAGTAGCCCTCACATGTCACAAGAGCAGACCTCAGTGGTCCTCCCAACCCAAGAGATCTGAGACAGCCCCCGGGGTGAGCACTGGGCATCAAGTCAGACCAGAAAGTCCTGGATGTGTGAGGCCAGTGCTGACCTTGGAGTCACAGGGCAAAGGAAGAGGACAAGGGACCATGTGTGCAGCTCTGTCTGCTCTGAGGCCAGCACTGGGTCAGGGAGGGGGGATGGGGCAGGAGGGAGATCAAGTTGGCCTGGAGCAGCTGTTCCCAGAATGTGGAGCCTGCCCCCGTGGTACATGCGAACAAGGGTGTTAGGAAAAAATATATACCACATGCATAGAAAACTGGAGATTTCAAGGCTGAATGCATACCGTGTGAATTAAAGTGAACTGAAAGAAAACACCAGGTGACTCAGTGAGGTGGCCCGGAGGCGTGGCCAACATCCAGGAGATGGATGAACATGACAGGCCAAGGGTAGCAGGCGGAGACTTCATCACAGGAGCGGCAGTGGCAGGAAGCCTTTCTTCAAGGCAGGGGCCCTGCGCTGCTGGCAGGGGGCACCTGTATTCCGAGGGTTCTCATAGGAGAAATGCCTGAGGGAAAATGGGGAAGGAGCTGGGCAAGGCTGGTGGGTGGGAAGGTTGGGCGCGAGTGTCCCGCCTGCAGTCTAAGGCATGCTGAGGGGTGCCCTTGCGGAGACCAGGGTCACCATCAGAATCCTGGGTCTCCCTGGTTGTCTCCCGTCTGCATTCCTTCACGGGGAAGGGAGTGCCGTGGGGGGAGGCCTGTGGGAAGCTTGGTCTGGGTGAGGATAGGAGATGGATTTGAGTGAGCGGCGGTGTAAGTTCTCTCAGTTAAGCAGCCAGCAACTGGTTTGCAGCACGTTGCTGGTTTTGTTTATTTTACTTTTCCATCTGCATTAATTAGCGTGCTTGTGTGTTTGCCAGAGACACTTCCAGTGTCTGAGCTGTGAGCTGTAGCTCTTACCCTGAGGCCCGGTCTATGGTCACAGTGCACCGACACACCGAGGGTGTGCAAGGGTGTGTGTTTAGTGCCGCACTCGGGTTCTCTGGTGGCTGTGGGTGTGCAGACATCGTACCTTCTCAAGGGTAGTTCTTCAAATATCATGTAACCAATGCTGGAAAATGTGAAAACCAAAACCCAAACTAAACCCCCCTAAAGAGTCCGGAAACAGCCACGGACCAGGAGAGAGGCTCAGGCTGGCCCTCCTGTTGGGCTGTGTGGGGCTGGAAGAGCCTCAGGCTCTGTGTCAGGGAGGTTTTGTTTTGTCAGCGGCCTGGGTTAACAGTTTAGCGAGGCTGCTTCTGGTTTCACCCTGGTACTATTTTCAGTATTCTGAATTATTTTTTATGGCCAAAGTTCCAGATTAACCACTCTTTTCTTGATGTCATAAACTAGAAACACGAGAAGTGGGTAAATTTGGCCAGCAACCCTGGGGTCAAGGCCAGGTTTCCCTGGAAGGGCCGGCCCCCAGTTACTCAGAGGCCTGATTTTCAGCTTCTGTAAAGAGCTGGTGATATTGCTACCCGTCTCCTAGGACTGTTGTGAGGGTTGAATGAGTTAACACAATGCGGCATTTAGAAGGGTCCCTGGCATGATGTCAGTGTGCTAATTAGGTGTGTCTGGAATACTTACTGCACACCTGGACTTTCCCTCCCCCTGTTTCTCCGCCTCCGTGCCCTCAGAACCGTTTCTCCTTCTTTCAAACCAGGTCAAATGCTCTTTCCTCTGTGAAACCCTCCTTCATCTCCCACCCTGTTATGGCCAGCCTCTCCTGCCTCTGACCTTAGAGGCTGGTTCTGACCATTCCTGCTATGGTGGAGGTTTCTAGAAGGCAGCCTTTGTAGCTAATTGCCTCTGTGTTCTCTGATCCTTTTGAGGGACATGTGACAGTGTAGGGGTTAGAGGTCACACAGATGACATTCCATTTGAAGGCTGGCTCTGCCACTTACTGCATGGCCCTAGGTACGTGGCCAGGCCACCTCCAATGCCTCCATTTCTCTACCTGCCAAATGGGGATCATTTATAGGACCAACCAATGCATAGGGTTGTCACGAGGATTCGAGTAACGCATGAGGATTGTCAGGCTGTGCCTGGGACTGTCAGGAAATAGCAGCCATTGCTATTGACAGTGAGTGTTTGTGGGGGGAATCAGAGAGACTGGTTTGGTCTGGGGACTGCCAGGGACCACCCCCTCTTTCCCCAAGCAGGCCACTTTCCGACCACAGTCCCTACTTTCCAGGTCCTGCTCCAGCCAGAGCCAACCTCCTGCCTCCTCCTGAAGGTGCTCCTCCTTCCTTAAAAACTGACCTTCCTGCTTCATCTGATTCAAAGGTAAATCCGCCACCCAAAAGCCATGTCCCCCCTTTGGGGCACTCTCTCTCAAAAGTGCAATGCATTTATTCCCTGAGACCAGTTTGGGGGTTAGGGGTGAGGTAAGGGGGAGAAAGGAGACCCATTGAATTAGTCAAGCTTCTAAGACAGTAAGTACTGGCCAGTAAGACTGGCGGTCAGTACAGCTGGGATGGGGTTGGGTTGGGGTGGGGGGTTGGTGCACTAGTGAATACACTTTTTAAAAAAATTTTAATTTTGATTTACTCATACTGAATGGCTATTGTGCTGGCTGTTGTCATTTAAAAATTTTTATTTAAAAGAACTTGTAAGTATGACCCATGGACATGAACTATAGGGGGGGAATGTGGGAGGGAGGGGGTGGGCAGGATGGAGTGGAGTGAAGGGGGGAAATGGGACAACTGTAATAGTATAATCAATACATATGTTTTTTAAAAATCAATAAATGAAATCTTTAAATTTATTTATTTATTTTTAGAGAGAAGGGGAGGGAGGGAGAATGAGAGGGAGAGAAACATGGATGAGGGAGAGAAACATTGATCCTCTCATACCCAGGGATCTGTCCTGCAACCCAGGCATGTGCCCCGACTGGGAATCGAACCAGCAACCCTTTGGTTTGCAGGATGGCGCTCAATCCATTGAACCACACCAGCCAGGGTGTAAATATACATTTTTAATGAGATTTTCCATTATTTGTGTTTAAGTGAGAGCTGATAATCTTCCTTGGCATCTTCCTACCGCAAAATATATTGGCATTTGTTTACAAACTGCCTCCCCTACAATTTTTTTTCAATCCCAAATATGTTTGTGTTATCTTGAATTTTCACGACTTGGGTCCAGAGCCACATAGGACTTTTGTGGGTCTTGGGCACCTGTGCCTTCATGGGCCCTGTCCTTCATTAAAAAAAAATACATATATTATACTATATATATAAAATATATAAAGTATCATATAATACACTATATGATATATTATATATAACATTATAGTATGATATATAATATAACATTATAGTATATAATATGTAATATAATATTATATATTATATATGTAATTCCATTGATATGAAGATGAATATAATTCAAGCTAGACTAAAAATTAAAACATTTCTTTGACTTCAAAAGTTTGTTTTTGTTCTTCTGATTTTACAAGAAATTAAAACGTATTCATTGGCCCTTAAAAGTGTGTGGGCAGGGTGCCTGGTGAAGAAGTCAGCTCTGCGTGGCTCTGGTTAATAAAGCTTTCCCATAACTGGACTGGGTTTGAATTTTCCTAGAAAATCAGTCATGCTCAGAGATAGTGACTTGGGAGATGACCACAGGGCGATGTTCAGTGAAAACACCAGATAGCAAAACGAGGTGTGTGCGTCCTGACTCCAGTCTGTTGGACGAATCCTCCTGTATCTAGTTTGGGAGAAACACCAAACTTGAAGAGCAGTTGAGTGGATCATGGGATTAATGAGATTCCTGCCCGCCCCTGCACCCCTAATCTTCTAAAACTGTTTATAAGGGCATAAAAAGTTTAAAGATTTAAGTTTATGTACACTCATTTTGAAGACGGGAAGTGATTGAAGCAGAGATCCTTTCCATGGGCTTGCACACAAGCGGTCTCAGAAGCTCTGATTTCTGAATTGTTTTTGGTTCTGTGAAGCCACATCCTGCTTCCCAGCATGCATACCACATGCAGGGCCAGACACGCCAGCTTGGCCATTGACCAGCTGTGGGATCTCACCTCAGCTCTGTGACCTCTTGCGTGCTTACCTTTGTAAACAGAAAAACAAACAAAAAGCAATCAACCTTTTGTCAGGAATACTCACATTTTAGTTAATCTTCAAAATTTCCCTCCAGGGTATGATTGTCATGCTCATTTTTGCTGATGTAATTTAAGTTCAGAGAGGTTAAGTAACTTGTCCAAGGTCACAGAGCAAGTTAGGGGCAGAGCTGGGATTTGAGCAGGCCTAGTCATGTCCTTTTTATCATTCCTCCTCACTGAATAAGATGAACCCCTCCAGCCCTTCTGCTCTGGTGTTCTAAGGTAAGCCTGACATAGTAGGGAGAACAACATTTTCCATATTAACTCCGTCATAATCTGTCTCTTCTTGGAACCCCCAGGATTTTAACACCTCTATTCCTAAGCAAGAAACACTTCTGAACCAGGCTACAGATAGCATTTTCTGGAGCGAGGAGGATGTGGTTCAGGCAACCGATAACTTCAATCAAACCCGCAAAATCAGTGAGGGAACCTTTGCTGATATCTACAGAGGAGAAAGGCAGGGCACGCCATTTGTCTGCAAGAAGCTCAGAGAGGTGAGCCCTTCTTGGTTTCTAGTAGTGGGTGGAGGCTGCATGGTAAGGCTAGATTTTAATGTTTCGGTGTCTTTTCCCACAGATGGCCTGCTCAGGTCCAGGATCAATTGAAAAATTCTTGCAAGCAGAGAAACAAATTTGTCAGAGGTACGCCTGGTTTGGATAATACTCTGTTTAATAATGATGACAGCTAATCCTTACATAGTGCTTCCTGTGTGGCAGGCATGTTTTAAGCACTCTGTGTGTATAAACTCATTTTGTCCTCACAAGAACCCTGTAATGGAGCTGCTATTACCCTATTATTTTACCTATGGGCAAATTGAGGCACAAAGAGGTTAAGTGTCTTGTCAAAGATCACATGGCTAATAAGTGAGAGAGCCTGGATTTGAACCTAGATTGGTCTGGCTCCATAGTCCGTGCTTTTTCTCTGTAGCAACTATAAGTACAGATTAGAATTACAAAAGAACCTTGGCTCCCTTGGGCCAACTCCTTTCATCCAGGGGGAAAGAAATCTGTCTCCATCTCATTTTCTGAGATGGGCAGAGGCTTGCTGATTCCCACTCAAAGGGTGAATCCATCTTAAAACCCTAGTGCTCTGGAGCAGGATCCAGCACATGACGGCCCGCCAGCTAAATCCGGCCCTGCCTGTGTTTGCGTGGCCCGAGAGCTAAGGATGGTGTGGGAAAAATAAAAAGAATATTTCATGACACATGAAAAGTATAAAAAATTCAAACTTCGGTGAGCATAATACAATTTTTTTGGAACGCAGCCATGCTCATTTATTTCTGTATTGTCTGTGGCTGTTTTGGGGGGATAGTGCACGGTTGAGTAATTGGAACGAAGGCCACATGGCCTATGGAGTCTAAAATATTTACTGTCTAGTTTTTTACAGAGAAATTCTGCTAACCTCTGGTCTTGAGCAGTACAGGCCTTCAAAAGTTATCCTCAAACCTGCTCGTTTTACAGATGGGGAAACTGAGGCTGGAGGAGTGAAGTGAGCCTCCCTGTCACAGAGCTGGGTGGGAACTGAGAAAGAGAAGGGGAAGGGCTATTGGGAGACCTAGGGGCTTGTTCTGGCTCTGCCACCACTGACTGATGGGAACTTGACAGAGCATGTCGGGCACCTGGCACGTGCTGTACACCAGCCATCATTCAGCCTTGGCAGGTCCCTGTTGGGTTTCCTCTGCCAGTGTGCAGCCTTGGGCAAGTGATGCGTGATCATTGTACAGTATTTTAAGAAATAAAGAAAATTATAAATAAAAAAATAGAAATCTCCTATTTTCCATAGGACCTATAAATAACCACTCCTATATTAATATTTTGATATATTTTAATCCTTTGAAACTCTTTAATCCTTTCTCAGTTCATACGTGTGTATACACGTACACACACACAATCACATACCGATGTCACACACACTTTTAATGGAAACTGGAAGTCTAATATCCCTTGGCATAGTTCCCTCCTGGAGTTGGCAGTCATTCCTTCATTCATTGATTTGGCAAATGTGCGTTGTCAAGGCTGTACTTGCTTGAGGGAGTGCAGGCCTTGAAAAATGCACTGCCCCTGCCTTGGGGAAGTTTATGGTCCAGTGGGGAGAGTGGTGTGTAAATAATTTTAATGAGTGTGAAAAGTGTGAAATGGGATGGCCTGGGGGTGTGGAAGAAGGCAGAGGGGTCAGGCAGGAGGCCATTACAATAGTCCTGGGGAGAGGCCATCAGGATCTGACCCAAAGCAGAGGAGAGGGGAATGAAGGGATGTTTGAAAATATGATCATTTCATAATTAAATGAGGCGATAAGAAGGTTTCTAGGAAATTGGATGGTCGGTGGTACCCTTCGCTGAGATATAACTATGGGTGGAGAAGTGGGTTTGGGACTTGTCAAGTCTAGGTTGTTCACCTAGAGCAGGGGTGTCAAACTCATTTTCGCTAGGGGCCATATCAGCCTCCCGGTAGCCTTCAAAGGGCCGAATGTAATTTCAACTCCTTAACAGTTAAGGAGTAGTTACATTTATACAGTCCTAAAATTATTTTGGCCCTTTGAAGGCAACCGTGAGGCCGATGTGGCCCCCGGTAAAAATGAGTTTGACAACTGTGACCTAGAGCATGGAGATGAGAGATGTGGGAGTGTTCTTCATAGAGGTGGGAGTTACCTAGAGGAGCAGTTTATAATACAGGATGATGAGCCAGCCTGGAGACTCAGGTTTCTTTCAGAGGGAGACGAAGGAGGAGGGTCTTAATGAAAAAGGCCAAGAAAGAGCGGTTAGAGCGGTAGGAGGAGAGTCAGGAGGGACTGGTGACCTAGAATCCATTGGAAGAACATTTTGGGGAAGAACTCCAGTGCTGGGAGTCAAACTTATCCTGCAATCTCATCCTGGCTTCACTGGTTTCTGGTTATAACCTTGGGCTAGTTGCTTAATCTCTAAGCTTCTGCTTCTTGAAGGAAGGCAGTTTTCATCTTTCTCCTCTGGTGCTAGGGCCTCAGGCCAATGGAGAGGGTAGAAGAGATGTGGGAAGTGACAAATTAGAGCAGTCTTAAAAAAAAATTTTTTTATTGATTGATTTTGAGAGAGAGGGAGAGAGAGAGATAGAAAACATCGATTTGTTGTTCCACTTATTTATGCATTCATTGGTTGATTCTTGTGTGTGCCCTGATCAGGGATGGAACCCACAACCTTGGTGCATTGGGACGACATTCCAACCAACTGGAATGGCTTCTCAGCCAGGGCCAGAGAAGTGTTTGATTACTCTTTCTGTTTGACTCCTCACCCCTGCACTAATGCCTGATTACAGATGCTGTCACCCCAATATCTTACCTCTGCTGGGCTTCTGCACTGGAAAACAGTTTTACAGCTTGATCTACCCCTACATGGCAAATGGTTCTTTACAGGACAGACTCCAGTGTCAGGTAAGAGGCTGGGTCATAGTCAGAGAACAGGACCAGGCAGCACCCCGTTAAAGAATCAAGGGTGAAGGACATACAGGAATCCAGAGAGGGAGGGGCCATCCAGAAAGGCCCTTCAATAGATGTTAGTACAGGATAAATAAGATCTGGCTAAATATTTTCAGGTAAAACCCTATAAAAATTTAATTTGACAAGAGGCATTGCATTTAAATTAAGAGCAAGACTGACATATCCCATAGCACTAATTTTATTCAACATTGTTCTGGAGGTGATAGCCAATGCAATAGAATAGGAAAAAGAATTAAGAGATACAAAGTATGGAAAAGTAGAGACAAAATTCTATTTTAAAATGTTATGCTAATATATACCTATTTGCTTGTGTATTTATGGATATATCTCTGGAAAGATACAAGAAAATGGTACCTTGGCTGCCTCTGGGGAGGGGAACTAGATAGCTGTGGCACAGGATGGGAGGGAAACTTACTGCCGTGCTTTTGTACCTTTTGTGTATTATACCATGTGAGTGTAATACTTAAGAAAATTACAATTTTTAAACAAATCTCCCTCCCATCAAATCCTGAAACAGAGGGGAAAAAGTTAGTCCACATGGAATTATTGCTTCCTTTGGCAGAGACCAAAGCAGTTATTCATGGTGTAACAATAATGATCACTAGCTGTACTGAGCTCTTCCTGTGTGCAGGACTTTGTGGGCGTTACACTTGTCTTCTCCAGGCCTTGCCACAACCCAGCAGGTTTTCTTCATTTTCTAAAAGAGGAGAGTCTCTGGCACAGAGAGGCAAAATGACTTGCTCAAAGGAACCAAGCTGACAAGTGTCAGGGCTAGGGTTTAAACTGGGTTCATGTGGCTCCAGATTTCAGAGTTTTTGAGAAGTTGATTAGCAAGGTCAATTCTTAGAGTATGTGGGACCTAAGACAGGGCTTGAAAAATAAGTGGTGATTTAACTTGAAGATTCAGTCTTAGAACAACAGTGGTAGCACATGGGGGAAGGTAAAAAGAGCTGCTCTTTGTTGAGCACCCACTGTGTGACAGGCACTCTGCTAGTATAAAGACATACCTAGCATAGGAGTTTGAAGGAGTTTGTGAATCCTTACAACAACCCTAAGGCATACGGATTGACATTTCCATTTTAATCGAAGAAAGGGAGGCTCAGAGATGTTGAGTGTCTTTTCCAAAGTCACACAGCTAGTGCATGTCTGAGCTGGGATTTACACCTAGATATTCTGATGTCAGAACTTGTACCCTGCCAGTACACTATGGTGGTTAAGCCCTGTTGCAGAGGACAGGAGGGGCTGGAGGAGAGACAGAAGCCCAGGACCCTGCTATTAGAACTTTAAAAGGCATAGGTATCACTGTTTCTCCTCCTTTCTCTTAGGGAGGCTCATGTCCCCTCCCCTGGCCCCAGCGCATCAGCATCTTCTCAGGGCTGCTTCGTGCTGTGGAGCACCTTCACAGCTTGGAGATCATCCACAGCAACATCAAGAGGTGAGAGAGGTGGACCCTGCCAAGGGCTCAGGCTGCAGAGATGAGACAGACTGACATTCCATGGTTCCCTTCTCCCTGTCTCTCTTCTCTTTGCTTTTCTCTGCTCACCTTGCCTCCCTTGGGTCTATCTTTCTTTTTTATACCCCCAAATTCAGTGTTTCTGATTGCAGTCAGCATAAGCCGCCTACCTGTCACCACATTTGTCTTTCTGAGCTGTTGTTTTCCAAACAAGCACCCCACACCCCACACCTCTGATGTATTTTACTTCCCACCCAGCCAGCTGGTCTGCACCTGGCCAAGTCCCTGGAATTTTGAGCTCTGTGCTCACAGTCTTCTTGGAGACCTTCCCCCCAACTTATGAACCTGTTGTTGAAAGCAACTCGAGTCATGGAGGCTTCCTGCAGATTAGGGTGTACCCCAGTTATCATGCTCCCAGACATCTAAGAGCAAGAGATCCTTGTCTGTGGACTTTCAGCATGGGGAGAAATTCCAGAAGATACCAGAGAATTTGGAAAATCTGAACTCAAAAACATAGACCACACTTCCCGAAAGTCCTCTTTCCATCTGCCAAGGAGAAGCTCTTTCCTCTTTTCTCCCCAGTGATTCTCACTTGGTTGCACAAACAACCAAGTAATAGCAAGAAAGGAAATGAACAGACGTGAGGTCATCCTGGCTCACAGCTAGACTCGTCAGTTTCCTCCATTTTTCAGTCTTAGCCCTAAGGTAGCATGGTTACCTGGTTACCAATTCATGCTCTTTTCCCCTCCTTTGTTTAAACACAGTAAACATTGCATGTCATCATTTTCGGTGACTTCTTAATCTTCCATTGCAGTTGTCCATAATTTATTTACCTCTTCTAATAGTGGACATTGGAATTGATGTCTACTTTTACAGATTTTATTTATTTTCAGAGAGAAGGGAAGGAAAGGAGAAAAGGAGGGAGAGAAACATCAGTTGGTTGTCTCTTGCATGCCCCCAACCAGGAACCTGGCCTGCAACCCAGGCATGTTCCCTGACTGGGAATTGAACCCATGACTTTTTGGTTCACAGGCCAGCGCTTAATTCACTGAGCCACACCAGCCAGGGCATGGTGTCTACTTTTAAAAAAACTATTAGGGATTAGTCCTGCATTGAACAGTGTTACACATCTAGCTGAGTTTTTTTGTCCCCTCCCCTACCTCCACCTTTGGGGTAGTTTCTGAGAGTTGGCTTCTGTGGTTTAGATGAGTAGATTCAAGAGTGTTTTTATTGCTCTTATTTCCTACAATCTGGGCAGATTCAGTCAAAGGATGCTGGCATTTATTTTTATTTATTTATTTATTTATTTTTTATCCTTACTTGAGGACCTTTTTTCGTTGCTTTTAGAGAGAGAGGAAGGGAGAAAGAGAGAGAAAGAAAAAAAGAGAGAAACACTGACCTTCTTACACGTACTCTGACTTGGGATCAAACCTGCAACTCAGGCACATGCCTGGACTGGGAATCGAACCCGCAATTCCTAGGTCCATAGGATGATGCTCCAACCAACTGAGGAGCCAAACTGTCAGAGCAAGGATGCTGGTATTTAGACTTTAGTCAACTGGGCCAGAGCTGGAGGTCCAAACAGCTTTGGAAGGGACTGAGATGATACAACCTATGGGCTTGGCCAGCTGAGGTTGGTCGGGGTGGACAATTAGGATGGTTGTGGGAATTTGGCCACACCAAATGCCATTCCTAAGGCAGCAGGATTAATCTTAGTTCCACCCTCATTGCCAGTGGGAGTGGGCTTCCCTCTCAGGACTGACTCAGAAACTCCATGTTGAGGGTCATCAGTGACCCTAATTTAGTGCGGCTGACACTGCTCACTGCTAAATTGCTTCCCAAAAGGGTGTCCATGGCAACCTCTTTTTGTCCAGGCCAAAATAAGAAGGTTCTGCTTTCTTTTCCACAGCTCCAATGTTTTGCTAGATCAAAACTTCACCCCCATGCTGGCTCACCCAGTGGCCCACCCATGTCCTGTCAACAAAAGGTCAAAATACACTGTGATGAAGACACACCTTTTCCAGGCCTCAGCTGCATATCTGCCAGATGATTTCATCAAGGTGGGACAGCTGACAAAGCGAGTGGACATCTTCAGCTGTGGAATAGTAAGTTTCCTTCTCTGTGGAGACTTGGGCCTGAACTCATCTGTCCTGTCCTTTGCAAGCACAGGCTATCATAGAGGGTGGTGGACGTGTTCTGTCCAAGTTGGAGCTGGCAAACTATGGTCCACAGGCCAAAACTGGCCCATGGCCTATTTTGTATGGCCTATAACTAAGAGTAGTTTTTATATTTGTAAAAGATTGAATAATTTAAAAAAAAAACAAAGAATATGTGACAGGGACCTGGTTTGTTGTCCACAAAGCCTAAAATATTTACTCTGTAGTCTGTTAAAGAAAAAAACTTGCCAGCCCTTGAAATAAAGCCACTCATGAGAGTCCAGATGGTAGTAGGCTACAGATGTCATCCACTGACGTCCCTGATTCCCATCCAGCTACCCGTTTCATTTTCTGTTCAGTGGTGTTTATCCTTGTTGTTCATTCATCTGTTTTGTCCACCTGTCCATCCATCTTTACAATCATCTATCCAACCATTCATTCAACATCCACCCATTCATCCAGCCACACAGCAGCCACCCATTCATTTGCTATCCATCTGCTCATCCTCACCACCTCCCCGTCCGTCATTACTGTGTGTAGAATTGTGTAGACTACAAATGTAACTAAAATACTGTCCCTCTCCCAGGAGCTTATGGTCTGAAAATAGCAGCCTCCAGGGTACATTTGTACAGAACATCAATTCCTTGAGATCTCTGTAGGTTTGGTGTGCTTAAAGGTTTGGTGGCCAAATAGGTTTGGGAAATCTAGGGTAAGCAAAGTAAAGGAGATTTCTGTACCACAAAATTAATCAGAGCCTTTAATATGATAATGAGCCTTTAGTCTGTCAATTGTGAATTTACCACAGCTGGGCAAACAGTATGCTGTTTCCCAAGTTAATTGATAATTGAGCCTTGTTCTCTCAGTGTCTGTGAGCGCCAGTGTCCCATGGAATCCAGTCTGGGAAATGCTGGACAAGAACAGTGACAGACTCTGGTTGACCTCTGCCAACAGCAAACAACTGTATGTTGGACCTTGACCTCTCTCTTCCTCTTCAGCCTTGAACTCTGCACTTCCTCTCTGACCACAGTCTCCTTTCTGTCCACCTCCCTATGAGTGCCCTCCCCCTGAGCCACTTTCTGCCTTCAGCCCAGCGTCTCATGTCAGATTCTGCTTCCTTCAGTCTCCCAGCCAATGGGCTCTTCTGGTTTCCTTGCCCCTGTCAGCTCTGCTGAGTGACTCATTGAAGTGCAGCAGGGCTCTCCCAGGCTCCTGCTCCTTTAAGACCTGGTGGGACTGAACCTGAAACCACCAGGTACTGTAGTGCAGAGCTCAAAAGCAAGGATTTGGGTCCCAGCTCAGTTACTTTCTCTGGGCCTCAGTTTTGTCTTCTGTAAAATAGGGGGTAACAATACATATGGAGATTGATAAGATAATATACATAAACTGGATAGCATAGTACTCTGAACATATTAAGATTATTAGTATTATAGTGATTTCTTTTATTATTCCTACCTTCATACCCTCATTCCTGATCTTTGTTTACTGTTGACTTTTTAACTCAGCTCTTGGTGTAACAATTGACTTCCTCCTGCAATCATTTAGTCACTCACTCATTCAGTGCCCCCTGGCTCCCTGCACTTTTTCTCAGCCCTGCCATTGACTAATAGTATGATTTTGAACTTTGGTTTCTCTTATGAGGAACACTGCATTTCACAATGTATGTTTTGGTGAGCTCCATATGATCTCTGTAAAAGGCCCAGCACAGGGCCTGCCGTGTGGAAGAGGCATAGGAAATGTTTATTCATTTCCCCTTGTTTTTAACTTCCTTCCTGGCAGGTGCTGCTGCGGAGTCCCTTTTCAATAGGCTTCTGTCCACTTGCTGCAGGGGTGCCCACTGCTGTCCCCTTCTGGCCACTGCCACTCTGTTATCAATCCAGTGGGCCTTTTCTCTGGAGCTGAGGATTTCTTGGCAGTAAATGGGAACTTATTATGGGTCGCTTCTAGAAAGGCTGTGGAAGAGAGATTTGACATGAAGCATGGGCTACTCACTCTCTTCTATTCACTACCGCTAGGTCCCCATTTACCAGCAAGGGCACAGGCTCATTTTAGTTACTTGCCCAAAGATCACCTGCACGTATAAGGAACAAAGTCAGAATTTGAACCCAGGCCTGTCTGACCAGAGAGGCCTTAATTGTCATTCTGTCATCTCTGCTGAGAATTCCTATTCAAAGCAGGTTTCTTGTTTACTAAGACACACATTACGGTTTGTCCATTTTGTGGTGGCTTCACTGGCTCAGCCTGTGCTCCTTTTGTGAGCGGATGAATTAGTGAACAAATAATGTCAGTAAAGGCATATGGATGAAATGTGCTATAGATGTTGAGATTTTCTGCATAGAACTCATATCTGCACATGGATTCCTCTTCTCTGAGATTGACATAGCAATTCCTGCTTACCATTTCTGATGGTTTTTTAAACAAAATTATCTTTAAAATATAGTGTGTGTGTGTGTATGTATGTATGTATGTTTATAAATATAGATACAGATGTGTGTGTGTATAATGTGTGTGTATTATACAGGGTGGGGCAAAAGTAGGTTTACAGTTTTTTGTGTGGAAAATAATACAATAATTAATTAATAATACAAGACTAACTCTGTGTTTTGTGTACTCACAGCTGTGAACCTACTTTTGCCCCACACTGTATGTATATATGCACATATATGCATGTAGTTTATATATATATATACACATATAAATGTATACACGTGTATGTTTATAAAATTGATGGTAATACACACACATTTGGTTTCCATCCTCCCTGCCTTGCTATTAGGTCGAACCTTCTACAAGCAGCTGGGAGGCATGTTTAGTTGGAGGAAGTGTGATATTCTTCATGTTCAGATTTTGGGCACAAGTCTGTGCTGGCAAATGGCAGAGCCAGGCCTGGAGCTCAGACTTTGTTATCAAGAAGCTTCTCGCCCTGACTGGTGTGGCTCAGTGGATTGAGTGCTGGCCTGTGAACCAAAGGGTCTCTTGTTCAATTCCCAGTCAGGGCACAAGCCTGGGTTGTGAGCCAGGTCCCCAGTAGGGGGTACCCGAGAGGAAACCCACACATTGATGTTTCTCTCTCTCTCTTTCTCCCTCCCTTCTCTGTCTAAAAATAAACAAATCAAATCTTAAAAAAAAAAAAGAAAAGAAAAGAAAAAAGAAGGAGCTTCTCTCTTGTCCAGAATTCCTGAATTCCTGCCTGACCTTATGCATGGGTGTTTGAACTGTGCTAACTCCATGTTCTCTCCAGGTGTTAGCTGAGGTCCTCACTGGCATCCCTGCGGTGGATAACGACCGAAGCCCAGTTTTCCTGGTAAGGGAACCAGTCGCTTCTGCCTGGGTGGTGCATGTGGGCCATCAGAAGGATGCCCATTTTACAGGTGCTATTGAGGGAGGCCTCAGGTTGGGGTTTGTTTTGCATCTGTGTGAAGGAGCTTTAATCTCCCACCCCCACCTGCCCACCAACACTTACTTTTCCAGAATAACAGGATTTAGAATGTTTAGGGAGAACTCATTTCTTCTTTCTACATGTTAAGCAATCAGATAGGTTTTGTTCTCAAATGGGTAAAAATTAATTCCAGCCCTTTTAAATAGGTTTCTGTAATAAGTTCAATAACTTCCATATTTGGTGCCTTCAAAGAACTATCATATATATATAATACAGTGTGATTTCAAAAATATAACAACATGGCTTGACTCTGGCACTTTCTATAAATTAGCTTTATCAATCACCTCAGAATCCCCATGAGACTGACAGAGGCACCATTTTCATCTATAGGTGAGGAAAGCAGCCTCTGAGATTTGCCTGAAAGCTCTATTATACTAAGTGTCAGAGCTGAAGTTCTGAGTTAGGTCTTCTGGATTTTAGATCCAGAGTTCTCAACCAGGACACTCCCCTGACTGTTCAATTCTCATGGCAGTCCAACCGTGTGAACTCAGTAGTATCATCACCCCCATTTTACAGATGAGGAAACTGAGGCCGAGATGAAGAGACTTTGTCTCATGCTCCTCGGTGAGATCAGTAGTCAAACTGGGATTTGAACCCATGTCTTTGTCTGAGTTTCAAATTTTGTGCAAGCTCTGGTCCTCTTCATCAGTTTGAGAGGGGAGCCCCTTTTCTGACTTGATGTTGAAGTCATTGAAGCAGCTGGCTTTTTTGTGACTGGGCCCCAAAAGCATTTCCTGAGCTTTGGGGTGGAGAGCTGAAGCCCTCCCCTAACCACAGAAGGTCACAACTTGTCCCTCTACGGAACCCCCTGAGCTCTGCCCCTTTTGGGCACTGAGCTCCAGATACTGCAAAAAGGTCAGTTTGGGTTGTTTGGAGAAGTTCTCGTCTCTTGCCAGTTTTCTCGAGATGCATTCCTCAGCAGTGCTCTGGGGTTCTCTGGGTGACCATCGCAGGAGAAGGAGGGTTTTGAGACACTTGTGTGAAATTTGCCAGAAGGTTCTTTCTGTTAATGGTTTGTAAAAATGTGGATGATATCATTTATTTAAAAATCTAGTCTTTTTCCCTCTTCTAGACCCAGATAAGGGCTCTCATCATTTCCTGTTGTTGCACATGCACAGTTAAGATTGCGCATGCCCTCAGGATTCCCGTCAGTGGTGAAAGCTGCTCTCACCTCCTGTGGGTCCCGGTGGGGAGGGAGCAGGCCTCTCCTCTGCGCTCAGGGAAACGTTCGTGGACACAGTGTTTTCAGAGGGAATTGGATGGTTTCCATCCAAATTGAAAATGTGTATACACTCCGATGCAGCATTTTCAGTCATACACTAGGAAACACAACCAAGTGAAGAAAGACAGACGGACAAGGATGCTTGTAGCCTTATTTATGATAGTGAAGCGCTGCAAACAAGTGAAGTATCTCTCAGTTGGGAGGTGGTTAAAGAAATTACAGTGTAATCATTCACACAGTGGAATGCCAGGAAGTTATTTATAAATAACTTCATGTATATAAGTTTATAAATATTTTTAAAATATATTTTATTGATTATGCTATTACAGTTATTCCATTCCCCTCCTTTACTCCCCACTGCCCTGCATATCCCCTCCCACCTTCAAGTTTATAAATATTTGTAAATAATGAGGATAAAACATATGATACATTTTGATATATGTGTGTATCTGTGACCTTGTCACCAAATCAAGATAACATGGCCACGACCCCTCGATCCTCCTTCCCTCACCCCCTCCCCACCTGGGCTACCCCCTGCATCCACAGATGTGCATCCTGTCACTGCACAAAAGCTTCCACTCTCCGAAGGCTCATATAAATGAGGTCATACCGTGTGTGCTCTTTGGCTGGCTGGCTTTTTCCACTCAACAGAGATACCCCGAGATACAGCCATGCTATTTGTGCCAGTGGCTCATGTCTTTTGTCACCGAGTGGTGTTCCATTGCATGGGTCTGCCGCTGTTTGTCCATTTACCTACTGGGCGACATTTGGCTTACTTTCGGTTTTTGACCATTACAAATAAAGCTGCCAGGTAGCTTTGTGTGGGGGTCTCTGGTCATATGCATTCATTTGTCTGAGGTCCAATTCACACTTTTGAGAATGGTGTGAGTTTTGATAAATGTAGACAGTTATGTAACTACCACCACAATCAAGATACAGAATATTTCCATCCTTCCAGAAAGTTCTGTCAGGCCCCTTTATAGTCAGTCCCCTCTGCCATTTCCAGCCCCAGGCAACTCCTGTTTTAATCTCTGTCCATATAGTGCTATATTTTTGTGAGTGTCATACACATGGAATCATAGAATGTAAAGCCATTGTTTTAGCTTCTTTCACTTAGTGGGGTGCTTTTGAGATTCACCCACATCGTTGCATGTATCAGTGGTTCGTTCCTTTTATTTCTGAGTATTCTGTTGTGTGGGTATACGACCATTTATTTATCTATCTACTCACTAGTTGATGGACATCTGTGTTACTTCCAGGTTTTGGCAATTCTGAATAAAGCTGACATTAACATTCTTATTAAAAAAATGAGAAGTTCTGACCAGACAGCTCAGTTGGCTAGAGTGTTGTCCTGATATGTGAAGGTTGTGGGTTTGATCCCCAGTCAGGGCACCCACGAGAAGCAACCAATGAATGCGTAAATGAATGGAACAGCAAATCGATGTTTCTCTCTCTCTCTCTCTCAAATCAATAAAATAAAAAAAAATAACAAGAAAGACATATATATGTTCTGACAGGGAAATATCTCCAAGTGTAAAAGGCATGTTCAGAACAGTGTATGATTTAATGCCATCTTTGATAATAAATAGATGAATGAATGAAAATGTATCTTTTATTTTCCTATTTGTAAATTGGGGATAATTGTACCTACCTGATAGGATTTAGTGAAGGTTAAATAATATGTGAAGTAGCTAAAGAACAGTGATGAAGAACATAATAAGTGCATATGTGGTAGCTATCATTATTAATTGTATTTTCAAAGCTCTTATGAGATTGCTTGCTATTATAATAATTATTATATATAACTAAAGTGATTGTAGCTATAGACTTTTGTAGGGAAAAGTCTAGAATAATGTAATCCAAATATTAGCAGATTGGAGAGTTGACATGAGGGGAAAAGTAAACTTTTGTCCTAAAACTTTAATCAGTTATATTTTAATTTTTAACAAAAAAAGTTAGTAATAATAGCCCTGGCTGGTGTGGCTCAGTGGATTGAGTGCCAGCCTGTGAACCAAAGGGTCATTGGTTCCATTCCCAGTCAGGGCACATACCTGAGTTGTAGGCCAGGATGCATGAGAGGCAACCACATATTGATGTTTCTTTCCCTCTCTTTCTCCCTCCCTTCCGCTCTCTGTAAAAATAAATAAATAAAATATTTTTAAAAAACCCCAAAACAAAAAAAGTTAGTAGTAATAATGATGTTGCTTTTGTAATAATAATTTCTGTTTAATTAACATTGTAAATTCAAATAATCTGCACACCTGGCTTAGAAAACCTAACAGCACTGGGCAGTGACTCCATGCCTCTCTCTTCCCTTGCCCTGACTTGTCGGATTTCAGAGATGGCCTCTTTTTTCTTTCCTTTCTTATTTTTTTTAGGTTTCTTTCTTATTTTAAAATTTAATTAAAAGTAATATATATTTTTCCCTGACCTGTGTGGCTCAGTTGGTTGGGCGTCCTCCCACAAAGCAAAGGGTCCCTGGTTCGATTCCCGGTCAGGGCACATGCCTGGGTTGCAGGCCAGTCCCCAGTTGGCAACTGATTGATGTTTCTCTCTGGCACATCAATGTTTCTTACCCTTTCTTTTTCCCTCCTTTCCCCTCTCTCTAAAAATAAATAAATAAAATCTTTTTAAAAAGTATATATGTTTTTACATTCAATATTATTATGTATTATTATTGCTGTTCAGGTGTACAGCATATTGGTTAGACAATCATATATTTTGCAAATTGTTCCCCTAATATTTCCAGTACCCACCTGGCATGATACATAGTTATTATAATATCATTTACTATATTCCCTATGCTTTACATCCCTGTGACTATTCTGTAACTACTAGTCTGCACTTCTCAGTCCCTTCCCCTTTTTCACCCAGCCTCCCAGCCCCCTCCCCTCTGGCAGCCATCAGTCTGTTCTCTGTACCTGTGCGTCTGTTTCTGTTTTGTTTGTTTATTTATATTGTTCTTCAGATTTTACATATAAGTGAAATCATGTGGTATTTGTCTTTCTTAGCGTAATACTCTCTGGGTAGGAATGGCTACTTCTTAAAAGCCCCTTGTATTATGGACAATTTCAAACATACACAAAAGTAAAGAATATAAAGAATATTCATTTATCTAGCCTATCAATTATTAATAATCATGTTTTTCTTCTTTGCACCACTAAAACTTAGTGTGTGTGTACTTTAAACCCAAATATTATGTTATTTCACCCATACAATAGTTTTCTTAATTTTAAAATATTAATACCCATTTCATTTTTAGAGTTTGTAAATCATCTCAAAAATTGCTTTTTAAAAGTTGGTTTGTTTACAATAGGATACAAATAAGGTCCATTTTGATTTGGTTACGTTTCTTAAGACATTTTTATTCTCTAACCACACCCCTCCCCCCTTTACTTTCTGTATATCATTTCATGTCTGCAGAAAGTAGGTCATTTGCCCTATAGACTCTCTCATGTCCAGACTTTGGTGCTTACGTCTTTGTGGTATTCTTGTTTCTTTGTTCCTCATGTTTCCTATATATAGGTAGTCACCTCCAGAGACTTGGCTAGGTTCATGGTTAGCGCTACTTCCTGAATGGTGTTGCGCACTTCATAGCATCACAACATGTGGCATGCAGCACATTGTCCTACTTTCAGTGCTAAGCTTCATCAGTGGATCTGGGTGGACTTGGTGATTTCCTCCATTACTAAGAACCCCCTTGACCCTGCCACCGAGTGTTCTTAGCTTGTCTTGATGACTACTGCTAGATGAGGTCCATGACATCATCGGGATAGTCAAAGGATAAGCCTCTCCATCTATTGTTCTTTCAGGCTGATCACTTTGACAGTTTCTGGTTTAGTTTCAGATGGTGGTCGACTCCATGTCTGTAAACAATATGCTTCTATTATTTATTGATTTATCGACTTCAAACACCATTGTAATTTTTAAAGAGATAAGCATTTATTTAGAAGGCGGATCTCACGTGAGAGAATTATGAAAAGGATATTTAAAAACCTGTCAGAGGTTCTTATTTTTTAATTAATTAATTAATTATTTGATTTATTTTAATTGATTTGGGAAAGAAAGGGAGAGATAGATCTGTTTTTTTAATTTAAAAACTTTAAATTATATTTTATTGATTATGGTATTACAGTTGTCCCAGTATTTCCACCTTTGTCCCAATCCATCCAGCACCCCCACTCCCTCAGGCAATCCCCCCAACATTGTTCATGTCCATGGGTCATGCGTATAAGTTCTCTGGCTACTCCATTTCCTATACTGTACTTTACATTCCCATGGCTATTCTGTAACTACCTGTTTTCACTTCTTAATCCCCTCACCTCTCTACCCATTCCCCCACACACCTCTCCCAATATAGCAACCATCAAAACACTCTCTGTATCCATGATTCTGTCTCTATTCTTGTTTAGTTTGTTTTTTAGATTCAATTGTTGAAAGATATGTATTTATTGCCATTTAATTAATCATAGTTTTGATCTTCTTCTTTTTCTTCAATAAGTCCCTTTAACATTTCACATTATAATGGTTTGGTGGTGATGAACTCCTTTAGTTTTTTGTCTGGGAAGCTCTTTATCTGCCCTTTGATTCTAAATGATATCTTTGCTGGGTTGAGCAATCTCAACTATAGGTCCCTGAAGATTCTCTCTTTATTTTTAACCTTTGGCATTTTATTTATGATGTGTCTTGGAATGGGTCTCTTTGCATCCATCTTGTTTGGGACTCTCTGTGCTTCCTGGACTTGCATGTCTATTTTCTTCACCAAATTAGGGAAGTTTTCTTTCATTATTTTTTCAAATAGATTTCCAATTTCTTACTGTTTTCTTCTCCATCTGACATCCCTATGATGTGAATGGTGGACCACTTGAAGTTGTCTCGGAGGCTACTTACTCTGTCTTTGGTTTTTTTTTATTCTTTTTTTCTTCTTGTTATTCTGATTGGTTGGTTTACTTCCTTATGCATCAAATCATCGATTTGATTCTTGGCTTCATTCACTCTACTGTTCTTTCCCTATAAATTATTCTTTATTTCAATTAGTGTGTCCTTCATTTCTGACTGGATCTTTTTTATGCTGTTGAGGGCCTCACTAAGTTCCTTAAGCATCCTTATAACCAGTGTTTTGAACTCTGCATCTGATAGATTGCTTATCTCCATTTTGTTTAGTTCTTTTTCTGGAGTTTTGATCTGTTCTTTCATTTGGGCCATGTTTCTTTGTCTGCTCACTTTGGCAGCCTCCCTCAGTTTGTTTCTATGTATTAGTGTGGCCTAATGTATTAGGTGTCCTGTAGGATCCAGTGGCACAAACTCCCCTATCACTGAAGCTGGGTACATGAGGTGTGCCCTTCATGTGGGCTGAGTACACCCTCCTCTTGTAGTTGAGGGTTGGTTGCTGTTGGCAGGTCAATGGGAGGGATTTACCCAGGCAAGTCAGCTGCAAGGACTGGCTGTGGCCATTGACCACCAACATCCATCCTCTGTGGAGTATCAGCTGTGTAGGGACAGGGTGGTGGTGCTTCAATATGGTCTGTAGCCGTCCACTGGGTGTGCAGGCCTTGGGGTTTCCTGGGTGGTGAAGGCCAAGGTCAGCCCCCACCAGTGTTCTGCCTGGGTCCACCTCGCTTGAGCTATAAAGCAATCTGAGACTGCTGCTACTTGTGCTGGGCTTGGAGATTCCCACATGAAGCCAGACCATGAATCTAAGCTGGCTGCTGCTAGTGCTGGGCCTGGGGCCAATTAGCAAGAGGTATGGGGGTCCAACTGTTGCCTGTTGAGAGGATTTAGGAATTTGTGAAGCATGAGCAAAGACCAGCCATGTATATGGAAAAGTCACTAGGGTGGGCCTGTAAGTTGGGTGGGACAGAGTCTCAGGGGATCTCCAGAATGGGACAAACAGTGTCAGCCAGGTCAGATATGGCACCAGCCTACCAGCTCTGTGGCCCTGTGGGGGGAAGGTTCAGAAAAGGGACAATGGCCTCTGCCTGCCTTCCTGTCTGAGAGAAAGCTGTCCCCAAGCTCTTGCCTTGATACCATTGTCTCCTTCTATGCCACTGGTGCCTTTCAAGCTGCTACTCCTGTGCTGGAGGTCAGAGGGATTGAGTCTAAGTAAGTCTGTGTGTGAGTTCTTTAAGAAAAACTGTTTGGGACTCCAGAAGTTTCTTCTACTGACTCAATCCCCACTGGTGTTTGCAGTCAAAATTTATGGGGACTTATCTTCCTGGCACTGGAACCCTGGGCTGAAGTCCTGGTATGTGGCTGGCCTGGGGTCCTGGTGTAGGGCTAGAGTCCTTGCTCCTGAGATAATCCTCCTGAATTTTTATTTACCGCACATAGATGTGGGACCAGCCTGCTCTGTGTCTCAGCTCCTCCCACCAGTCTGGATGGCTGTGGTTTCTTTGATTCCATAGTTGTCAGACTTCCATTCAACTTGATTTATGATGGCTCTGAATGATGGTTGTTCTATAGTTGTAATTTTGATGTGGTTGTGTGAGGAGGCAAGCCATGTTTACCTATGCCACCATCTTTTCTGGAAGTCTCAGCCCAATTTGTTGTTCCACTTATTTATTCATTCATTAGTTTATTCTTGTACATGCCCTGACCAGGAATCGAACGGGCAACCTTGGCATATCCAGACGATGCTCTACCCAGCTGAGCTCCACAGCCAGGGCTAGCCAGAGGTTTTTAGTCTCCAGGCATTCAATTCCTAATGTGGTCAGACATTTATGTATTATTGGATCCTCAGACAACCTATTTTCTGGATAGGAAAACTGAGGCAGAGTAGGGAGTCTTGTTTTGTTTTTGACACAAATTATTACAACCCATGTCTGATAATCTCTGATAATTGTTTTCTCTAAATTATAAATGTATATGTATGAAAAGCAGTATAAAGCAACAAAATTAATTTATTTCTACATTTAATGAATATCTTCTATTAAAAACAATAAAGTTACATAACAGATGAAACTTAGCCAAAGAGTAAGTCGGTAGGTACAATTTGGTGAAAACATTTATGAGTCAGTTACTATGTGCCAGGCACTGTTCTTGGTGCTGGGGGTGAGTAAGGTAAAATTTCTACCCTCATGGGTGAGAATCCTACATTCTAGAATGTTTAGTTATATTGTAAGAAATTGTCCCTGTAGTTGTCAATAAGATTAAATTATTAATGTAATTGCTTAGCATGTAGTAAGTACTGTATAAGTGATAATTATTATTGCTATTAATTATCACTAATAGACTACTGAATGTTTACTTTGTGTCAAACACTACACTTTATGCTTTAGATCCATTATGTCATTTAATTTTTTTGTTAGTCCTATTATCCCCATTTTTCGGATGAATCAATTGAGGCCTATCGAGAAAGATTAAGCCACTGCATTTGCAGTATTTTTTAGTGTACGGTGGAATGCCCTGTGAATGTAGGGAATTTAGCAATTCTTTAGTTCTTGGCTGTTTTGCTTGTTTCTGGGATCCTTGCATTTTTTTAAAAAGATTTTGTTTATTTATTTTCAGAGTAAGGGGAAGGGAGGAGAAAGAAAGGGAGAGAAACATTCATCAGTTCCCTCTCACATGTCCCGAACTGGGACCAGCCTGCAACCCAGGCATGTGCCCTGACTGGGAATCAAACCCACAACCCTTTGGTTTGAGGGCTGGTGTTTAGTTCACTGAGCCACACCAGCCAAGGCCTTGCAGTCACTTTAAAGTCCTGTTGGTTTTCTGAGTTTTCAGCTCTGGTGCAGTCATGGAGATGGGTGGGGCAGGTGTGTTTGGATCCCACACCCTTGCAGCTCTCTCAGGGGTCTTTTTACTGTTTTCCCCACAGAAGGATTTACTCCTCCTGGAAATTCCTTGCTCCAGGAAGATGGGCACGGAGAAAGTGATGGCCAAGGAGATCTGCCAGAAATACCTGGAGAAGACAGCAGGGTGGCTGCCGGAAGACTGCGCGGAGGCTTTGGCCACAGCCGCCTGCCTCTGCCTGCGCAGGCGGAACACCAGCCTGGTGGAGGTGAGCTTGACTCTCAGCCTTTCCCCGGTGATGAGCTCTGTCCTGGGTCACCTGGGTCTCCCTCCCAAAAGCCACTGTATCTGTTTTATCAGGGTTAATCCCTTCAAGGGGATGTGACCTCAATAATCAGGACTGTATTTGGTTGGAAGTAGCAGAAGCTGTTGGAACCTACTAACAGGGCAGTATATGGATAAAGCCTCTCAGGAGCCTGAGGGCAGTGTGCTGCTGGCCTGGGGGCCCAGGACTACACTCTTGGATGTTAACAGAACTCTGGCTGCTTTCTCTGAATGTCTTATTCCTCCTCTTCTCTCTATAGGCCCATTTTCTCTTTTTATTCATATTCTTGGTTAGGGGATGTGGCCATATTCATTTGTACATTATGGTTCTACCTCCACTGAGGGACGACGTCTCCAGGTCCCTATTCCAACATGTCAGTGAGAGAACCTGATTGTCCTAGCAAGGGTCAGGTTGGTGCCGTTGTCCAGTCAGGTACGATGAAGGGGGGTAGTGTTCAGTATATAAACCTGGTGGTCAGTGGGGTCAACCTCTGAAAGGAGAAAGGGCCAGGTCCTAGAGGAAGGGAGCATCTTTAGCATGTGAGCTAGGCAGACACCCCAGAAATCAACCATCACAGGGGATAAAACATTTTCTTATGGACAGGATATGAATAGGTGGTTTCCATGGTAACTGGTACAGATTTACGGACCACTGCTAGGTCTTTCTAAGGACAAAATTACTGCCTGAGAGGGCTCTTAGAGATAATCTAGCTGAATGATTTTCAAGTGGTGTCTGGCAGAGAGGGGCTCCTTGAAAGTGTCTCAGGAGTTGCTGTTGGCAGCAAGGGGACTGTGGGGAGCAGCAGGCCCCGCCCATGGCTCCCACCAGACACCACTTTAACTTCTCATAATTACATTGGGTTCTCAGTATTTTATTTGAGGGAAGGGTTTATGGTAGCTGTAAAAAATCTTCATCAAACACCACTGCCCAAGGCTCCCATTTTATAGCCATGGAAGTAGAGGCCCATATAGAGGAGAAGATGGGGCCACAGAGTGAGTTTCTGTCAAAGCTCTTTGGACTCTCGGTTCATCCCCATGTCCATTGTCTTGCACCATCACGTAGCAAGAGCCTGACACCTGAGTCATTCATTGTTCTAGGCCTGGGTGATTCTCCTATGCTCTAGTGCTATGGTGTTCAGTCATTCACTTAGCAGTTATGTGCTGGGCCCGGAGGTATATCAGCGAACAAGTCCAGTTCCTCTTTCTGGGAGCTCACAGACATTGCACAGTAACTGTGGTGAGCACTGGGATAGTGGATGACAGGGGCTCCACTGAGGAGGGTTTTCTGGAGGAAGTGATGTGTAAGCTAATGAAGAGTCGTCCAAGCAGAAGTAACAGCTCATGCAAATAGCTGAATTGAGAGAGAGCGTGGCACAGTCAAGGGCCTGGAAGAAGGGCAGAGTGTCTGGAGCACAAAGTACATGGGGCAAAGTGGTATGATGAGGCTGCAGAGGAAGGAGGAGCCAATACGAGGGTTATGCAGGCACAAGCAGGATTTAGAGGAAGTAAGTCACTATGGCTTTTCAGCAGGGACTGACATAATCTGATTTATGTTCTAAAAAGATCTCTCCCTCAACCACTTATTCTTTCATTCAGGCTTTCAGCCATTCATTTAATTTTATTTTTTTGCTCAGTGTATTAGTTAAAGTACTCTTAAAGAAGCTGCTATAATGAAGAGACTCCAAGATACAGTCGTGTAAATGAGATAGAAGATTATTCTCGCTAGCTTAACAGTTTGAATGTAGTCAGTCCAGAGCTGATGCGTCAGTGCCACTGTATTGGGGACCCAGGCTCCTATATTGTTGCTTTACTGTCCTTATCATGTAGCTTCTGTTTCAGAGTCCACGATGGCTGCTGTAGCTCAGGTCATTGCTGCTGCATGCCAGTCCCTGAAAGGGGGTTAAAAGGAAGAGGAGGACACCCCTCCTTCCTTTTAAAGGTGTGCCCTGGAGATGTACGTATCACTTTCTCTCACACCCCATAGGCCAGGACCTGGTTATATGGCTGTCCCTAGCTACAAAGGAATGTAGTTTTTAGCTTGGCAAGTATTTATTGAGCATGTACTCTGAAGATTTATCTCAAGAGGTGACACTTGAATTGGGCCTTGAAGGATGAGGGGGCATTTGCTATGTAGAATAAAAGGGATAGAGTACTTTAGGTTTACAGAGAGGAATGAGGCATGGTCCTTGCTCCAGGATTTTACAACCAAGCCAGGAAGATGAGAGATCAACTGGGACATGGACTTTAAGACAAGCAGGACTGGGTTCTGTGGTCAGCTCTGCCACTTACTAGCTGGGTGACCTTAGGCAAGGAACTTAACCTCTTTGATCTTTTAATTGTTTATCTACAAAAACTCACTGTGCATCACACGTCAAATGTGCTTTGTAAATTGCAAGGCACTGAGCAAATGAGATTTGTTAGGGTTGTTGAGGGGTATATATGTATTATCCCCTGTGTGTGTGTAAAGAAGAAACATACCTTCTCGGCCTTTCTCTAATTTTCCTAATCTCCCTAAACAGAAAAGCTCTCAAGGACAATATCTATATTACTTAAGACATTTTTAGTTGCAGAAACTTATAGAAGTTTCTGTAGTTTCAAGTTATAGAAACTTCAACTCAAACTCTTAGAAATACACACATACAGAAAGACAGAGAGAGAGAGATGGGGGGAAGGGGAGGATGTGAATGAATGAATGAATGAATGTATTGGCTCATTTAACCAAACAGCAGACAGGACAGGAATTGCTAGGGCAGCTAGAACCAGGGTCTCAATCAGCAAAGGTGCAGCTATTTGTGTTTGTGTCTGTGACTCTCTCTCTCCATTGCTTGCCTCTGCTTTACTCTGTGTGAGGGCTTCATTTTCACCTACTGTAAATGGGCTTTCTGTGTGTGGTAGGGAGTCTGGCTCTGCCACTGGAAAGGAAAGGGGAATCTTTCCTCAACAAGCTTTAGGTGGAAAAATCCCAGAGAGGATTTTGATTGGCCTGCTTGGGTCATGTGCCCAAACCTGAATCAATCATTAAGGTCAGAAAATGGGACACTATGATTGGTCTGTCTTGGTCATGTGGTCTCATCTATTGGTAGGGGAGATGGGGGCAAGTTCAGCTCTTTTCAAGGGAAAGTTGCTATTCTTCCGGGAAAAGCAACAAGCATTGGATTCTTCAGTGTCTGTCTCTCCTGAGGCCTGAGAGAACTGTTAGATTTTTGATTTCAGAAAGGATTCTTGGTGATTGTTCCCATCTCTCTCCCCCCCAAGGTATGTGGATCTGTGGCTGCTGTGGAAGAGCGGCTCAGAGGTCAAGAGACGTTGCTCCCTTGGGATGGGCTTTCCGAGGGCACAGGCTCTTCCTCCAACATCCCAGAAGAAACAGATGATGTGGACAATTCCAGCCTTGATGCTTCCTCCTCCATCAGTGCAGCCCCCCAGTCTGGGATTGCTGCTTCGCCTGCCCCCACAGAAGATGGAGAAGGCAGGATGCAGGCCAGTGGGGGGATGCAGTCTGCCTCCCCCTCTGAGGCTTGTACTAGTCCGGAGCCTCCACAGGATGGTAAGTGGGTGGAGATCTGAATGCTTATATACACTCATTTATATGTCCCTAACTCAGCTCACCATTTATTCCTCCCATCTCCCTCATTCACGTGTTCATTTGATTATTTGGCCATTCCCATATCATCTGACTGCACAAAGAAAAACCTAGGGGAGTGATCCTTGACACCTTCCTCTCCCTCCAGTACCCCTGTGTCCTGTCCATCATCTAGTCCTATCCATTGATCTAAATAACTCTCAGGTTCATTGCACCCATCTCCCCTAACTCACTGAAGCTACAGTCCTTTTGCTGGAAGACTGCACAGCCTTCCTTTATCCTCCCTGATCCACTCTGGCCCTTACCAGTCCTTTCTCCAGGGCCAACCAGAGTGGTTTTTAAAAACAACTCATGTCACCTTTTGCTTAAAGCCCTTGTGTGGCCTCCCATTGCACTTCATAACCAAGTCAAAACTCTTCCTCCAGACCAGTAAGGCCCTGTGTGGTTCATCCCTCCCTGTCGGCTTCTCCATCCTCACTTCATAGCATGAACCCATCCATGCCAGCTGCTTGTAAAGATACTTTCTAACTAAATGTATGAGGCTTCCTTGTGAAAAAAAAATTTTGAAGGCCTCCTCAATGCTTTGTCCCCCAGTCAATGCGACTCAATGAATGTCCCAGGCTCTGACCATTCCTCCTGCTCCTCCTCCCTTGTGGAAGAGAGAGGGAGAAAGGGTGTAAATGTTCACAGCCCCTCTTGGGGAGGAGCATGGGAGCCCTGCTTCTTCTCTGAAAGGTGGGGGCGGGTGGCAGGGCTTTTCCGCAAAGGCAGAAATGATGAAAATGCTCATTACACTCAGGGCCGATTCAGAAACCTAATTTAAGTGAGAAACTGTGACCAAGGTAGACTTTCTAATAATTATAGTAATAGTACCTATTTCCAAATGCTTTTTGTTCAAGTGGCTTTTTAAAAAACTTTGCATTGAATATCAACTACAGAGACTTCATGGAAAATCGAGATCAATGAGGCCAAAAGGAAACTGATGGAGAACATCTTGCTCTACAAAGAGGAGAAATTGGACAGCATTGAGCTTTTTGGCCCCTGATGACCAGAACACAGCTGAAGACCCTTGTCCTCAATCGGAAAGATGACTGTCAAATCAAGAAAAAAGTCTAGGGCAGAATCCAAGATCTCCCAGGAAACACAAACCAAACATCAGCTTCCCTGAGGGGGAAGAGAAATTTCCAAATTCCAGAGTAAGTGAAGGGAGAAGGGGCCTCAGATTTTAGAGACAGCAAAGTCCACGATGTCCTCTTCCTTTCTGGGGTTTGTTCATCAGAGCTGGGTGTCAGGAGACTGAGGCAGACATCCTGGTACATGGGCTCAGGATGTGAGCGATTTCCTGGTTCCGGGGAGGGTTCAACGTTAACCACCCCAGCAGACGCCGTTACCTTGTTCTCACCCTCGACAACTGACAGAGCATTCCGAATGCTGATGGCACGTTCCCAAGTTAAGATCTCTGGGTCATATTTGTCAACTGCCACCAGCAAAACTCCACGACCTGCAAGGCGTTAACTTGTGTCCCAATGCTGTTCTTGACTCATTTCTCCAGGTCTCAAGTTTTACAAATGCCGCACACCTGACAAAGGGGTCTGTAGGTTTTCTGCTTTGTTGGAAAACAGGAGAACTAATTTTATATCTGATTCTGCTGCTAATTAATTCAATCATGTAATTTGTGGAACCTCAGTTTCCTTGTAGGTAACACCTATTCATTTTCCCTCTGTGGGCTGTTGGGAAGAACAGGTGAGACATGGCTGCAGAAGTACTGTACTTTAAAAATGCACTTGTCCTGTTTTATAAAGTAAATAAATAAAGACATTAAATATCTATTTCTGCCATGTACCTAGAGTTTACACAGTGGGCATATTTCTGAAAAGTCATGTTGCTGATGTTTTTGTGAAACAAATGCTCTTTTATATTTAATGTGTCCTGTTTTAAACAACCCTACTATAGTGATATTTTCCTTTACTTTTTATTTTTGTAAAATAAAAATACATTGATAAAATCAACAGATATCTTGTAATTAGTTTTGTGTCCAGATGAATTTGTTTGGAGCAGTTGCTCTGCATCCATGAGCCAGGGTATCATAGGGTGGCTAAGGGATGGGGTGCAGGCTGTAAATCCCAGCTGTTGATAGCTGTGCGATCTTGGGCCAAGTCAGGGAGTTACTCTGACCCTCTGTCTCTTCATCTCTACAATAGGGAGAATCAAAAGTGCTGTTTTCATAGGTTTATTGTCAGAGCAAGGGGTGGATCCTGCCTGGTGTAAGCATTCTACAGCCCCCCAGCAAGGTCAGCCTTGTACTGACATGTAACAAAGCCAGGTGGACTCCAGCCCAGGTGGACAGCAATCTGTACTGACACCTCTGTCTTAAGCTTTGGTGGCTGTGAGAATTCAACTAAAGTATATGTCACATTCCCCAAGCAGGATCTGGTGTGTGGTAAGCACCTTACAATTATGAGTATTAACAGGGCTCTTTGAGCAGTAGAGGGCAAATGGTAATAGGCTACTGGTTGTACAGACATATTTGCATTTCTAGACTTGGGCCTCGTATGTTTCTGGAGAGATTCATTGAAAATCTGATGAAAGCTATGGACCTTTTCCCTTCAGCAAGCTATAAATACATACACACACCACTCCGTATATTAATTCCAAGTGTTCATGAATCCCCACAGTGCCTTTCCACGAATCCCCAGAGGGTTGGATGGCCTGACTTTTTAGATAATAAGATGCATGTGACCAAGAAATCCAAATAGTACAAAAGGTTACATGGTGAAAAGGAAGCCTTTTAACCACTTGGAACTTAGTCTCTCATTTCTTCTCCCCAGAGGCAAACACTGTTACTAGTTTATTACTAGTTCCAGAGATGATAATTTTTTAAAAATCTTTTTGCTCAACTTCATTAGTCACTGTGTATGTTATGTGCTATTGAGTCAGCTCTGACTCCAGGCAACTCCGAAGGAGTGATGTCCGCAACGTGCCGTTCTCAGCAGCCCTGCTCAGCTCCTGTAGACTCAGGCCTATGGCTTCTTTTATGGAGTCAGTCCGTCTCACATTTAGCCTTCCTCTTTTTCTGCTGCCTTCTACTTTCCCCGGCATTATTGTCCTTTCCAAGGAATCCTACCTTCTCACCATGTGCCCGAAGTACGATAAAAGAGCTTCGGTTTTGTCATCTTGCCACCAGTAATATTTTAGTCTTAATTTGCTCTAGGACCCACTTGTTCGTCTTTCTGGTGGCCCAGGGTATTCATAGAGCTTTCCTCCAATGTCACATTTCAAATGAATCCTTTTTTTTCCCATATTAACCTTTTTCACTGTTCAACTTTTGCATGTGTACATACTCATCGGGAATACGACGGTGTGGGTAATCTTAGCCTTGGTCTCTAATGACATATCTTAGTTCTTGGTAATCTTCCTTAATTCTTCCATGGCTGTCCTTCTGAGTCTCAGCCTTCTCTTGATTTCTTGCCTGCAGTCTCCATTTGAATTGATGATTGAACCAAGGTAAGCATTAGTTATTAGGAAATGTAAATTAAAACCACAGTGAGATACCACTTTGTACCTGCTAGGATGGCTAAAATATAAAAGACAACAGAAAGTTTAATAAGGATGTGGAGAAATTGGAACCCTCATGCTTTGGTGGTTGGGACTGAGGACCCCACATCCTCAGTTATAAAAGGTTTAATAGTTTCATATAGCCCAGCAGTTCCACTGGTAGATATCTACCTAATAGAAATGAAAACATGTCCATACAGAAAAACTTGTGCACCAGTGTTCACAGCAATATTCAGAATAGCAAAAAGTAGAAACAACCCAAATGTCCATCAACAGATGAATGGATAAACAGAATGTGCTATATCCATACATTGGAATATTATTCATCAAATTTGCTTAATTAAAATTATTCATAAAAAAGAACGAAGCATTGATACATGCCACACATGGATGGACTTTGGAATGATTTTGCTAAGTAAAATGTATGATTCCATTTTATGAAATGTCCAGAACAGGCAAATCTATAGAAACAGAAACTAGAAGTGAGGTGGGGGGAGTGAGGGTTGAGGAGGGAAGTGGTAATGGTCACAAGATTTGGAGGTGCTGAAGTGTTCTAAAATTAGATTAGGGTTATGGTGGTGGTTGCACAATTCATATAAATACACTAAAGAAAATCCAGAATTATACACTAAAAAACATGTTGTACGTTTAAAAAGCCATTAAACTACATGTAGTTGAACTTTATGGTATGTAAATTATATCTCAATAAAGCTGTTAGGCAAACATACAATGGTTATTCTTAGGCATTTAAAAAAAACTTGAGGTTTCACTCCTCTCTATTTTATTATTATTATTTTTGCTACACACAGGGTATTTCACTCTGTTCCTGACCCTGTTCCACACCCCCCACCCCCTGCCGTCTGTCTTGGCCGTTCTTTGTCAACAGTACTTTTGGATCACTTCATTCTTTTTGCTTGATATTCCATTGTATGGATAGTCAGTACTTTATATAACTAGCTTTGCTTCTTGCATATTGAGGTGGTTTTCATCCTTGCACTACAAACAAGGCTGTTTTCCCAGGACGTTGTACCAATTTACACGTCCATCAGTGGCATATTCTCCACGTCCTCAGCTACAAAGAATATTATCATGCTTTTTAATCACTGCCAATCTAAAGGGTGAAAATTTTATTTGTACTTTTTAAATGACTGAGGTAGTCATTTTTTAGCATGTTAAAGAGGCTTTTGTCATTTATTTTTATTCATCGGTTCATTTCCGTGGTCCATTTTAATATGAATTCTCTCTCTTTTGAAAAGATTTTCTTTTTAGAGAGCGGGGAAGGGAGAAAGGGAGAGAAACATCGGATGTTGAAACATCTGAAAGAAACATCGATGGGTTGCCTCTCATTTGCACCCCCACGGGGGACTGAACCCGTAACCCAGGCATGTGCCTTGACCAGCGTATAACCCGGGGGACTTTACCCTTTCTGGCACAACGCCCAACCAACTGAACCACACCGGTGAGGTCACGAATTCTCTTATTGCGATAGTTTTTACATTGTAAGGCCATCGCACTCAGACCTTTGCCATATATTGCAATTATTTTTACTGTCTTTTGACTTTGAAATATTTTTTGCCAGGCGGATATTTTACATTTTTGTGTTGTCTCATTTTTTCTCTTGCTCGGAGTCTCGCTCCTCTTGGCTTCTAACTTCTGATTCCAATTCTGCCACTCTCTGGGTGTGTCACTACTTCTCCCTGAGCCAGTTTATTAGGTTAATCAATCAATCAATTAATTAACGTTGGTGTAGATTTGATAAGCGTATCCAAATCTGAAAGCGTCCGGCCTAGGGGACGTAACGCTGAGCAGAATGAAGCAGCGCTAAGCTGTCCGAGTCTGCAAACGCCCTACACGTCCTCAGAAAGTGGCCGTAGGAACGGTCTGCGGCCTCGCCTCAATTTCGCGCTCCCAGAGCCCTCGTGAGTGGCTCCGCCCCAACCAGCTCCCGACCAATGGGCGAGTTTCATAAGACAAAGAGTTCCCGCCTCCCAGGCTCCGGGCCAACAGACGAGCTCCGTCTTGCTTGGAGTCTCGCTCCTCGTGGATTGGAGCACTGGGCTCCTGGCGCAGGACCCGCCCCCACTGCGCGTCAGGTTGCTGGCCGCGGGGCTCGTTCTGGGAGGCGGGCACAGAGGAGGCGGGCGGCGTCTGATCTCCGGAGGAGGCCGCCGGATTGGGGCGGGCGGCAAGTGGCGAACGGGAGGCCGGGGCGGGACGTCCGGGCCGCGGGGTCGGCGGGGCCGACGACTGGGCGGCGGAGCAGGAGGTCGGGTAGGGTGGGGCGTGGTACGAGGCGGCAGACTCGGGCGTCGCCGGCTCCTGAGGGGCTGCTCGGGCCCCTTCCGGCCCAGCCCGGGCTGGTCGGCGGGGCCACGGTTGCTGGGCGGGCTGCGCGCCGTTCCGGCCCTGCCCTGCGGCCCTCCAGCTGCGTTGGGGGCCTCCGGGCGGCGCGCCCGCCCTTGGGCTGCGGGTTTGGCTGCTCTGTGTAAGTCTTAAAGCGCCTGTAGTATTTTTGAAACGCTTTGACATCTCTGAAGGGCTTTGTATTGCCCTTCGAAGCGCTTTATAGTCCCGGAAGCGCTTTGACATCTCCGAAGGAGCGCTGTATAAACTGAAGCGTTTGGTAATCACGGAAACACATTGTGGGCTTGGAAACCGAACCGAAGCCTTTAGTAAATCTTGCAGCGTTTTGACTTCTCCGAAAAGCTTTGGCAACTCAGACCTAGAGAACTGTGATGGGCAGTGGAAAGAAGGGGGAAAGGTCAGTAAGGCTGGTCCCTGGCTCTGACCTTCGGGCTTGCCCTCGCCCAGCGGGCGCCTGGATGGCGGAAGTCTGAGGAGGGGCAGCTAGAGGGGTGGTGTTGGAATCCAGGTCCCCTCTTTACCTTGCAGGTGCTCATGGCGTCGGAGCGGCGCAAGGTCAAGTACCACTGGAGCAGCACTTCGGAAGGGTGTTCCCGCAAGCGCAGCTGCCTCCGGGAGACCAGTGATGTGGCCCCCTCCAGACGGCCAGCTCGTACCACTGCATCGCGTTCTGGAGGGGCCAGCAGCCCCAAGCGCCTGAAAGCTCAGAAGGAGGACGATGTGGCCTGCACACCGAGGTTGTCCTGGGACTCATCCCGCCGCAGAAATTCCTCCTCTTCTTCCTCCTCGCATTCCTCTGGCCCAGGTGTGGACGGGGCTGCCTCCAAAAGCTGCCTGATTCGGAGCACACGGGGTTTCCTTTCGTCAGGGGGATCCCCTCTGCGTCCTGCCAACGCTTCTCTAGAAGCAATGGCTTCTCTAGAAGAGGAAACCTGCAGCCTTAAGGTAGGTGGCTGCAAAGCCTTGCAACCTGTGAACTCCCTTCCACGTGGCTTGAGATTTTGGGAATGGGAATTTTGGTGGAAGGAAACTAAAAAAGATCATGTCCTTTAAGATCTCTGGGGTCTACTTCGTGCAAACACAACACCGAGCGAGCATTTGGCTAGGGAGGGGGCCTGAAGTTCCCTAGAGAGGTAGTTTTCAAAGTTGGCGGCTCTTTGGAACAACTGGAAAGCTTTAAAATACTCCCCCCACCACCCCCCGATTTAATTGGGATAGGGTGTGGTCTGGGCTTGCTCCAATGATTGTAATGTGCATCCTGGTTGGAGAAGCACTGCAGTAGAATGTGGGTTGCTTGCTTTAGAGCACAGGTGGCAAACACAAGGCCTGCGGGCGGAATCCGGCCCCCACCTTGTTTCTGCCCAGCGGCAGGGCAGAGCTCTGGCTTAACTGTTAAGGAGTAAGTTCCATTTATACAGTCCTAAAATTACATTTGGCCCTTTTAAGGCAACCTCTGAGGCTGACGTGGCCCCCAGTGAAAATGAGTTTGATAACCCCTGCTCTAGAGACACAGATGTATGTATGTATTTTAGTTGTAAAGTTAAGGGATTGTGTCCTTGTACTCTGAACCACTCTGACTCTGAACCGGGGAATAAGAATTTGGTTTTTGGGATGGCTTTTCACTAAAGTTACGGTGTCCAGCACGTTGGAGTTCTGGTTGGTGGGGCAGGGGTGGTTTAGCAGGTTAAACATTCAGGTCTCCAATGGGAACACACAGGAGGGCTTCTGAGTATTTGCAAGTGGGATAAGGAGTACTTCACAGACTAAGGAGTGGGAATACCCACTCATTCATTTTATATTGACTTTTTAATTTTATTATTTTTTAACTTTATTTAAAAAGTGTAATAAAATTTTCCCAGCTCTGTGTGTGCGTATGTGAGGGAAAGTTGAACATGAGTCTGTTGGAAGTAGAAGCAAATAAAATCCAGTCTGCTGTTTTCCTCTTAGAGTAGAGCGAGCACTAGCTAACATCACCGGCATACTGTGTACACTTCATCCACTTGTTTAATCAGGTTTTGAACGTTTATTGAGGGCCTAATTTGTGTCAGCCTGTGTCCTAGTTGCTTGGGATTCTCCAGTAACAAAACAAAGATCATTGCCCTCTTAGAGTCTGCATTTTAGATTTTGAAGCTGTGGGCTTTAAAAAACGGTGAAGAGTTCTGTATGTGGAAGAGTGGAGAAAAAGGCTTTATTTGGAGAGGGGGAAAGATGGGCTGTCCCTAGAGAAAAGTTATTTTACAAAAGCTTTAAAAAGCCCCAAGGAAAGTGGGTTTGTCTCTAAGCCTGCCTAGTGATTTCTTTTGTGGAATTGAGAAATGAAGCTGTATTTGGCTGTTTATCCTGGGGAACTCTCTGGCTAAGTGCCCCAGGTCAGGTGTTTTCAGCGTGGGCCTCGCAGAACTCTTGTATGGCACGTGAATTTTTAAAAAATTTAACGGTGAACTGAAAACCTTTGTCTTTGGCATAAGAATACTGAACATGACTCATGCAAATAAGGTGAATGTGGGGCTTTGCTCATATAATTTAATCTTGTCATTAATCCTTGATGTAATTTCATTGTATTTGGGTATAGCATAAAATAATATCGATTGATTAAATTTAACTTCATTGGCAATTACAGATGGAGTGAAGCCTAGTATTAGGAAGGGCAGAAAAATTAACCTTGCTTAGTCTTGGAGGTGTGCTGCATCCCTGGCTCAGGCTGTCCTATGGACTGGGGACTCAAGTTTGAGGGTGTGACCTCTGAGCCAGGTGGGTCTGATCCTACCGTGGACCCACCTTTCTCTCGTTTGGCCCTTAGCAACCTTGTTTTGCTAAAATCAATTTAATGGTTAAACATGGAGCAAGGAGTAGTCTGGGCCTGTCTCTTTGGGTTCACCAGTGCCTTGCTCTTGGTCGATAAGCATTTGAGGGTTATTGTGTGCCAAATACTCTGTTGGGTGTTGGAGCCATGAGATGTCTTCTGAGGAGCACACAGTCTGTTGGCAGTGTGGAGAAGTCACGAGACTGTCTCATGAGGTGGAACGATGGAGCAAAGAGCCCAGATGAGGCTGGAGAGTTAGGTAGGGGTAGATTGCTGCAAGTTTTTATTGCCAAGGGAATTTAGTTTATATAGTACTCTGTACAGAGGGAAGGTAGATTTGCATTTTTGAAAGATCCATCTCTAGCACTGTCAAGGGCTCTCCCTAGAGTGTGCTTGTTGATTTGGAAGCAAGAGGTACAGAACTTTATTCATCTTGATGAGTTACAATATGCCTCTCTTACCTTCCCCTCAATCTGTACCTCTTCCCCCTTTCTCCACAGTCAAGTGTGAACTTGTCTCTTAACTCCTAGCTGAGGGGCATTTACAGAAAATGGCATGTTTCCCCCACAGGTCCTTCCAAGGTCCCCTCAGCAGTCTCTTACCGTCCACTCACACATCATCTGCTCTTCTGTGTTTACTCTGTGACCTTTGAGGGCTGCACACGTGGCTTCCTGTGTCGTCACCCTCACCCCCCTTCCTGCTGCCTCGGCACAAAAATCTCAATGCCAGGTTCTAGAATATTCAAGGGGAAGATGTTTGTCTTAGCCTGGTTTGGCTGCTATAACGAAATACCACAGACTGGGTAGCTTATGAACAGCAGAAATGTATTTCTTATAGTTCTGGAGGCTGGAAATCTGATATCAGAGTGCCAGCGTGGTCACGTGATGACTCTCTTCAGGGCTGCAGACTTTTCATTGCGTCCTCACGTGGCAGAAGGTGTCGTGTGAGCTCTCTTGGGGCCTCTTTTATAAGAACACTAATCCACTTTCATAATGGAATCACTTTCCAGAGGCTTCACCTGGTCCCATCACCTTGGGTTCAGATTTCAACATAAATTTTAGGGGGACATATTCAGACTATAGCTAGACTGGGGTATTTTGGAATCTGTAGAGATTCCTGCTGGCCACCCTCACTTGTTTGTTCCTTATCACCTCTAGGACAGTCGTTTGAGAGGTTTTCTCAAATTGGAATGGTAACTGATGATCTTTGTTTACAGAGAACATTACATGTCTATTATGAACACCTTCACCTACCTTATATTTAGTGTTCATAAAATTTTATATTCAGTATTGGGAAGGAAGAGTGGAAGGGAACATTTGAGCCTTTATAATGTAATAGACCTTGATCAAATGTAATTCTCAGTGTTTGACCTGTAGACTATCGTATAATCTTCAAGAGTCTCGTGAAGTAGGTAGTATTATCTTTACATATTAGTTAACAAATATTTGAGCACCTACTGTGTGTAGGCACTGGGACAAGGAGCCTTAGAAAGGTTAAATAACTTGACCAAGGCCACACAGCTTGTACGCAGCAGAACTGTGGTGTAATTCCAGATCAGTCTGACTTCAAAGGCAGGATTCTTTCCACTGCTGCCCTCTGGAGCACCTGCTCTGCCCTGGCCCAGCATTAGATGTGAGGGACGGAGAGATGAAAAGGACAAGATCCTTCACCTGAGGAGCCCTTTGTAGGGTGACACAGCCCAGACCCAAGAAATGATTGTGTATCTCAGCTTTTCTAATGCTAGAGCTTTCATGTGTGATCCCATTTCCTGCATGTTCCCTCAGCAGATGTCCAGTGCTTGGGTGGAAGTCTGTTTTAGAGGCTACATGTGCAAAGAATTAAGTAGTGGTCGACAGAATGAAAAATCATTCATCATGGTGCAGTGCGTGGAGTGTTATAATAGCAATATTTGAAGTACCAGGGGCCAGAGGAATGAGTGACAAACCACAGGGAAAGGGCTTACAAAAGAGGTATCATTTGAGTTCTGGTGGACAAAGAGGAGGAAAGGACATTTCAGGCAACAGGAGCAGTGTGTATCCAAAAAGGGTCAGGAAATACTGCTGGTCTGAAGTGCTTGGGACACTACTGGTTCCTGTGGGTCCTTCTTCCCCCCTTCTCCAGCACCTTTCTTTTTCTTTCTTTCTTTTTTAAAAAATTTAATTTAATTTAATGTCATTTTAAAAATATATTTATTGATTATTCTATTACAGTTGTCCCATTACCCCCCCTTCCCTCAACTCCATCCTGCCCACCCCCTCCCACCCACATTCCCCCCCTATAGTTCATGTCCATGGGTCATACATATAAGTTCTTTGGCTTCTACATTTCCTACACTATTCTTACCCTCCCCCCGTCTATTTTCCACCTATCATTTATGCTATTTATTCTCTGTACCTTTCCCCCCTCTCTCCCCTTCACACTCCCTTGTTGATAACCTTCCATGTGATCTCCATTTCTGTGGTTCTGTTCCTGTTCTAGTTGTTTGCTTAGTTTGCTTTTATTTTTGTTTTAGGTGTGGTTGTTAATAACTGTGAGTTTGCTGTCCTTTTTACTGTTCATATTTTTTTTTATCTTCTTTTTCTTAGGTAACTCCATTTAACATTTCATATAATAATGGCTTGGTGATGATGAACTCCTTTAACTTGACCTTATCTGAGAAGCACTTTATCTGCCCTTCCATTCTAAATGATAGCTTTGTTGGTTAGAGCAATCTTGGATGTAGGTCCTTGCCTTTCATGACTTGGAATACTTCTTTCCAGCCCCTTCTTGCCTGTGAGGTCTCTTTTGAGAAATCAGCTGACAGTCTTACGGGAACCCCTTTGTATAACTGTGTCCTTTTCTCTTGCTGCTTCTAAGATTCTCTCCTTCCGTTTCATCTTGGCTAATGTAATTATGATGTGCCTTGGTGTGTTCCTCCTTGGGTCCAGCTTCTTTGGGACTCTCTGAGCTTCCTGGACTTCCTGGAAATCTATTTCCTTTGCCAGAGTAGGGAAGTTCTCCTTCATTATTCAAATAAATTTTCAATTTTTTGTTCTTCCTCTTCTCCTTCCGGCACCCCTATAATTCGGATGTTGGAACGTTTCAGGATGTCCTGGAGGTTCCTAAGCCTCTCCTCATTTTTCCGAATTCTTGTTTCTTCATTCTTTTCTAGTTGGATGTTTCTTTCTTCCTTCTGGTCCACACCATTGATTTGAGTCCTAGTTTCCTTCACATCACTATTGGTTCCCTGTATATTTTCCTTTGTCTCTCTTAGCATAGCCTTCATTTTTTCATCTAGTTTTCGACCAAATTCAACCAATTCTGTGAGCGTCCTAATTACAAGTGTTTTGAACTGTGCATCTGATAGGTTGGCTATCTGTTCGCTGCTTAGTTGAATTATTTCTGGAGCTTTGAAGTGTTCTGTCATTTGGGCCATTTTTTTTTCCTTGGTGAGGCTGTTACTTAAAGGGGCGGAGCTTTAGGTGTTGGGGGGGGGGTAACGCTGGTGGCTGCGCTGTGACGCTGTACGTGAGCGAGGGGCCGAGAGGGAGCAATGGTGCTTGCTCCACTCTCCACCGGGTTTCAGTCACTCCCTCCGCTACCCACAATCAAACTGGGCCCCTCTGGTGCCGGTTCCCGGGTGGGTGGGCTTGTGCACGCTCTAGGCCCCTGTGGGTCTCTCCAAGGACCTCTCCTGTGAGGCTGGGAGTTTCTCCTGCTGCTGCCCCAACCCCCACGGGCGCTTTCAATCAGAGGTTTGAGGCTTTATTTCCCCGAGCTGGAGCCCTGGGTTGTGTGGTCTGCTTTGCTCCCGGCTGTTTGTCCTGGTTTATCTATGTGCGAATGTGGTGCCGCGGGGTGCTACCTGCTGCTCTGCCTGCCCCGTTCTCCGCCACTCTGAGTCCGGCCCTCTCGGTTTATCTGTGCAAATGTGGGGCTGCAGGGTCTGCTAGTGGTCAGACTGCCTGACCTGTTGGTCCCACACTCCGCCAGTCTTTGTCCCACCACGGCAACGTGAGTCCTCTCCACCCCAGCTGCCTGTCTCCGCCCCTCCTACCCGTCTCAATGAATGTTTCTTTTTTATCTACTTGGTGTCGGACTTCCTTGTCGTTCGATTTTCTGTCAGTTCTGGTTGTGCGAGGAGGTGCAGTGTGTCTACCTATGCCGCCATCTTGGTTCGTCCAGCACCTTTCTTCATTCCCGGGACATCTGGGTATGTGGAGAAAGCTGGGAGATGATGCTGGAAAGGAAAGTTGGGGGACACCCTGGGAAAGGGTTTTGAGGTCATGCTCAGGAGTTTGGGATGTATAGGTAAATGCAGAGCCATGGAAGGGTTTTAAGCAGAGGCATGACATTGCCAGATTTTAGAACTGGCTCATTGTAGAGAAAAGATAAGAGGGAGGAGGGTGAGAGCTTGTTAGGAACTGTTGAGATTGTTCAGGCTGGCGGTGATGGGGGTTGGAACGGCATCTCCGCGTGATCTTTCCCTCCTGCCTGCCTTCAGAGATGCACAATTCACCGAGCGGTCCTGCCTGGAAAAACTCAATCTCTCCTTTTCAAAGCCAGGTGGTTTGTCTCTGCTCTTGTACTTTCTGCCTAACCTTTACCTTTATAGCCTCCTGTTCACTGTTGAAACTCTTCTTCAATGATCTTAGGTCCTCATGGTCTCTGACATCTCAACCTTTGATGCTATTTCCCAACTTTCCTATTTTCCCTATTCTCCCTTAGTTTCCAGGGTGTTAGGGGGAACTTGAATTTGAATCCTGGTTCTGCCACTTAACAATCCATATGGCAGTGTCCCTTTCTGTAAAGAGGGGTGGCACCCATGGCTGCTGTGTGAATTATAAGTCCATGTGAAAATAAGGTGTGTTTCTATATTCCCAACCTGTTTTTACTCCCACAACTGCAGTCCGGTCTTCCCTGTCAGGGTTTGCACACTGGGCCATAGGCTGAATGTGACCCACAGGTCCTCACAGTATTTAACATTTTAGAAAGTTCACATTAATAATATATACCCCTAGTCCTCTGCCTTGAACTCTAGATTTGAGTGACCTCCTCCCTTTTCCCACTTTGTACTCCCTTTTCTGTTATATTTTTCTCCCTGGCACTTTTCACCCTCTATCATACATACTGCTTTTCCCCTCACAGCTGGGGTGTTTGGGGGTGTGCTCCTTTGGGGATGGTTCTGGGGGAAGACTTGTGGAGCATTCGTACACTAGGCTGGGATTAGACTGGATCTGAGTTTCACAGGGAATTAATATTGTAAGCAAATAATCTATCTTCTTTCCTGTGGACTCCTAGAATGGCTGTATGTGGAGAGGGAAAGAAGAAAGGGGCTGAGACTTTATCTGTATCTCTGAGGAGATTTGGGGGCAGGGAGTAGATCTCTTGATTGACCCTGAAAACTGAGGTACCTTCCAACACTAATGTTTGGATTTGGTGGAAGAAGTTCACTGAGAACTTCAAAGGAGGATCTGGTGCCCTGGCTGGTGTGGCTCAGTGGATTGAGAGCTGGCCTGTGAACCAAAGGGTGGCTGGTTTGATTCCCAGTCAGGGCACATGCCTGGGTTGCAGGCCAGGTCTCCAGTGGGGCATGTGAGAGGCAACCACATGTTGATATTTCCCTCTCTTTCTCCCTCTCTTTCCCTCTCTCTAAAAATAAATAACTAAAATCTTTTTATAAATTTATTAAAAAAAGGAGGCTGTGGGTATAGTGCTAAGCACCCTGCCCTTGAGAGTCAGATGATTGGCATCCACTCCTCATGGGGCCTTTGGGTTTCCTTGACTCCTAGTTGTGGGATTGGGTTAGCTGGTTTCTTGGGAGCTTTTCAGTACTAAGATGTTAGGCTTCTATTTTGCCTCTGTGTGTGTGTGTGTTCTGAAGTATGTGGTAGTCCTCACCCTCAAGGAGCTTGCAGTGTAGTGTTAATAGACTGTTGCTTTCTCAGCTCATCCCTTCCCACTGCAGTGTGAGAATATTATCTGATAAGTAGGAGAAAGTGAATATTAAGAAATAGCAGCAGTTTCATTCCTTTTACAGGGGGTAGGATGGGAACCATCACTTGGAGAGAATCTTTGTCTATCTTACCCACTGCTGCTTTGCCTTTGATTGGTGAAACCCCCACTGGTTTTTTAATTCGCCAAGTGCTTCATGTATGAAATCACCCTTTCTCAATCTTTGTTTTTTCTTCCAGGTTAATTCCAAAGATAGTTCTCGTAATTCCATGAACTCTGAGTTTGCAGCTGAAGCTGAAGGGCAAAATGATACAACCGAGGACCCAAACAAGGTTCAGAAAAGGAAGAAGGATAGACTTCGAGACCAGGGCTCTACAATGATCTACTTGAAGGCTATCCAGGGCATCCTGGGAAAGTCGATGCCAAAAAGGAAGGGAGAGACTGTCACTAGGGCAAAACCGAACACAGAAGAGCGTCCCAACCGTGGAGAAGGACCAGCCAGGAGTGTGACGGTATCTGCTCCTCAGAAAGAGAAAGAGTCAGCCCCAGAGGTCAGAGTAAAAGAGGAAAAAAAAGCTGTGCCAGAGAGGAGCAGCTTCTGTGACAGGAGAGTGGTGGTAGACCCTCAGGAGAAACCCAGGGAGGAGCCACTTGGTGACCGAAGGACAGTTATTGACAAGTGCTCTCCACCCCTAGAATTTTTGGATGACTCTGACTCTCATTTAGAATGCCAAAAGGTGAGTCCTGCCCATAGTTCTCTTGATTAAATGTAGTGTTTGATCTTTCTAGTTTGTTCCTAAGTGTTAATCATTAAAGCAGTACTTTACTTACTCAGGATTCCAGGCCACAATTTGATGGTTCTCTTTTAACATACATTTCAGAGTTAATTAAGAGACCTCAATTTAGTGCTGTCTTTCTTTTTAAGAATTTATATGTTTTTTAGGATATGGATTTGCCTGCCATACAAAGACCAAAGTAACAGTGGCTTAAGGAAAATAAAAGTTTTTTCCATTGGCTGGTGTGGCTCAGTGGATTGAGTGCTGGCCTGCAAATTGAAAGGTTGCCAGTTCGATTCCCAGTCAGGGCATATGCCTGGGTTGCGGGCCAGGTCCCCAATTGGGAGCATGTGAGAGAGGCAACCAATTGATACATCGATGTTGCTCTCCCTCTCTTTCTCCCTTCCTTCCCCTCTTTCTAAAAGTAAATAAATAAAATCTTAAAAAAAAAAGTTTTGCTTGAGGAGGATGGTTCCACCTTGGTGCCTTCTATCTTGATTCTCTGCTGCCCCTCAACACAGTTTTCCATCTTGTGGTCTGAGGTGGCCACTCTGATAGGATTCAGAGTACATTATGTTGAGCAGTTCAGCCAGTAGGAAGAGAAGAGAAGCAGAAAGTACACTTTCTCCCGTTTAAGAGCTTGGCTCAGAAGTTGTCCACATGGTATCTGCTCATATGAATTGACAAGAATCTAAACACCTGCCTATGATCTAGCTGTGATAGAGTCTGGAAAATTAACTTCTATCTCTCAGACGTACACCCAGAAAAACTCCTGCTATTCAGAAGAGAGTGATATTGGAGGGAAACTAGCAATTTTTAACATAGCTTGTAATTGCGGGAAAAAATCATTCCTTTGTTCCACCCGTCTATGCCTATCCTTTATTACTGCTCCTGAGAGGCAGCCCCTTTCATCTCTTTGAGGTCTTTCTTCTAGTACTTAACTCCATATTTCTAAGTAATTTTACAGTCGAATGAGTTTTCAACTCTAGACATGTGGACTTCCTACTCAGGAAGGTGAGAATTTAGTTCTCTACACTAACTCACTTCAGTGGCACCCACACCCATGGCACATTTCCTCCCCTTCCTGTAGCTCCCTGCGTTGTAATACAATTTTTGGCTAAATCCGTTTAGGATTTATTACCACCATGTTCATAGCTGAGTCACATGATATACTCCAATTATATTTCCTTTCTTGTAAAAGTTTACTTTCCTTGGAGGTAATCATTACCTTGCCTTTTTCTTTAGTTTTCTCTGTACCTATCACTGATTCATCCCCAAACTGCTAGTGCCATAAAATTCTTCTCAATATTTTCAAAATAAATATTCTTTCCCACGTTTTTCCTTTGAGGTGTGCCTCCCATAATTGTTTCCTTAGGGTTCCCCCCATGTTTTTTTTCATCTCTGCTTTCTCTATGAGTAAGGTGAGTGTATATAATGATAATATATACTATTTTTTCCACTTTTGACACACTTAATTTCTAAGAACACTGGTTTAGTTTTTTGAATATTCCTTTCTTAAAACATCTTGTTTTGAGGTTACAATACTTTCTCTTGTCTCTCTGGGAATATTAATTCTAGGTTTCTTTTGACCCTTCTGCTTTTTGTACTACTTTTTCTCTGAGTTTCCTTCTGGTTCTTTTTTTTCTCCTAAATATTTTGATTTCTGTCTTTTGTGGTAGGCCTTTTCTCAGGTGTCTTGGCTATCTGTTCATATTTAAAGATGAAGCATTAAAAAGCCAATTGGAAGTTCTGAGCTTATCAACTGGTGCCTTCATCATAAGGTGAAGACTTTGGGTCATTTTGTGGCTCCCAGTTGGCTCTGTACTCTGACCCTCAGAGGCTGCTCAGTGTCCCCTGGGAGAAATCCTCCACTCCTGTGCCCGGGAGGCACACATCTGGCTGCTGGTGTTCTGGGAGTCAGCTTGAGGAAGGTGTCTGGGTTCTCACTGTCCAACATGTGATGGTCCCTTCACTTGACTATGTGTCTGTTGTCCCCGATTATTCCACAGCCTCCTTAGTTCAACTTTCCAGATGTGAACTTCCATCTTTTGCTGGGTGGGGAAAGAACAGACCCATCTGCTCAGGATGAGAGCAGGGAGCTGGGGATTTAACTTCATGACTTCCAGCTTATTCTCCTAGAGTTGTCATCTGCAACTTCACCTTCATTTTGAGAGGTCTGGTGCCTTCAGTTCCTGAGTCTTTCTGGGGTCTTGTAGTGTCAGTTGGTTGCTGGGTTTTTTTCTCCTGCAGTCTTATGTTTGGGCCATCAATGATCTCCTTATCCAATAACTATTCATCCTTCTGCTTTTGAGCATCTAATTTTTATTTAATTTGCTTTGCTGTTCCGTATGTTTTCTCTTTATAGGTTTATGTCTTTTCAGGTCTATTTTCTATAATTTCCAAAGGGTTTTCAAGAAGGAGAAAAACCACATATGCTACATTTAATTGGAAATTCTAAGAATAGTGGAGTTTCCACTGTAATAACGTAGGTCATCATTTTGTTTGGCTGCCTAGAATTCCATTGTATGGATGACTTATATACCCAAACTCCTATTTGTCAGACAGGACATTTAGATTACCTCTGTTAGGAATACATTTGGAGGCAGCATAATATGGTAGGTAAGCACACGAGTGTTGGGATCAGACAAACGGTTCAAATTCTGGCTCTGCCACCCGAGTCACAATCACGAGAAAGTCATTTAACCTCTTTGAGCCGTAGTTTCTCCCTTGCGGTAAAAAGGCGTGGTTAATGTTACCACACTAGTATAGGATTCAGCAAATGCTTTCTGTAAAGGGCCAGGTATTAATAAATATTTTCAGCTTCGTGGGAAAATAACCTCTTTTGCAACTATTCAGCTCTGTTGTAGTAGCATGAAAGCAGCCATATTTAAATGAAGGGCCATTGTTGTGATAAAACTTTATTTACACCAATAGGCAGTGCAGTGGATTTGTCTGTGGGCCACAGTTTGCTGAACTCTGAATACATGAAAACACTTTGCTTAGTGCTAGTGTGTAATAGGCCCTCAATAAATGTAACTTTAAATTTTACCACATGGAGCCCTGGCTGTTACGGCTCAGTGGATTGAGTGGTGCCTGTGAACTGAAGGGTCACCAGCTCGATTCCCAGTCAGGGCACATGCCTGGGTTGTGGGCCAGGTTCCCAGTAGGGGATGTGCGAGATTTGACAACCGATCATGTATCTCTTACATATTGCTGTTTCTCTCTTTCTCCAAAAGTAAATAAATAAAATCTTAAAAAATAAAAAGCTGTGTTTTTCAAAAGTCCCCTAGAGGTTCTGATGTGAAGCTAAGTTCAGACAGCTGAGTATTGCCTTGCACCATTTATTCTATGAAGTAATAAAATGGTGCCTTGCACCATTTATTCTATGAAGTAATTCAACAAATATTTATGAACACTCATTATATGCCAGGCACTATTCTGCCTGTTTGGAAGACATCAGTGAAGAAAATAAAAATTCTTGACCTTTTGGAACTTAGGTTCTAGCAGTGCTAACTTGATTTAATGCAATATGTAGTTTTTCAGGTTACTATGGCACCTAGAGATGTAAAATAACCGTATGGTTTTACTTTCAGTTTTGTGAGTCAGGAATTTATAAATCTGGATTGGGAAGATCTTGTTTAGGGGGTCTTTTATGTGGTTTCATTCAGATATTTGGAGGAACACAATCTGAAAGCTCAGCAAGGCTGGACGTCTAAGATGTTCACTCACACATTGGGCAGTTGATGCTGGTGCCTACCTGTGACCTCTCTAGCATATGTGGTCTTGGGTGGTATAATTTCTTATTTGGTGATTGGCTTCCCCCAGAGGAGCAAGCTGAGAGAACCAGGGTAAGCTTCAAGGCTGTGTTCTGACCTAGCCTTGGAAGTTGTGCAGTTTCATTACTGCATTCTCTTGGTTGCAAGTAAGTCATGGTTTGGGCCAGGTTCAAGGGGAGGGTTCACAAACCCCATCTTTCAGTGGGGAGTAGTGTCAGAATTTGTAGACACATCTTAAAACTACCACAAGTGTGTGGTTTTGCATTTTGAATGTATTAGAAATATATTGTTAGAGATGAGATACCTGGCACTGCATTTCTCTAAAATCTCCAAAACACAGCAGTTTTTCTCCAGAGGGATCATTCAGAGAGAGAGAGGGTGCAGGTGTAGCATCCCCTTCAGGGATGGCATTATGAGTTTATCCCCTGAGCCTGATTTGACTGTTCTTAGGTGTAACCTGGCTCACCTTCTGGAAATTATAAGTAAAGTAGGTGACAGAGTGAGCTAATGAGCCAATGCAAAGCCTTCCTTCACCGTTGCTGAAAAACAAGTGAGAGCTTATGTTCTACAGATGGCAGATTATGGGAGGCTGTCTTCACCCAGGAAGGCTAACCCTTTGTCGTTTCTTTTCTGCAGCCTAAAGAAAGGGAGGTGGTGATAGAGCATGCCTCTTCAGGAAGTGACTGGTCCGACGTGGATGAGGTCTCCACAGTCAGATTCTCTCAGGAGGAGCCTATCTCGCTGAAACTCTCAGCAGTTTCAGAGCCTTCTGCCTTCCCCACTGACTATGTCATGTACCCAGCTCATTTGTACAGTAGTCCTTGGTGTGACTACGCCAGCTATTGGACCAACAGTACCAAGCCTTCTAGCTACCCCTCTGTGGGCAGCAGCAGCAGTGACACATTGCAGGCTGGGAGGAGCAGCCGGGGCCTCCTGAGTGATTATTCCCCCAACTCTACAGTGAGCTCCCAAAATACCTCTAGAGATCTGGAGGTGACGGAGGAAGGCAGATCTCAGAATTCTCGCTCATTTCGATTCTCCAGAAGCTTAGAAGAGCAGGTGAAGGAGAAAAGAACATTCCAGGAGGAGATGCCACCCCGTTCTTGTGAAAGACATGCATCTAGTCCTCTGCCAAGGAGCCATCGGGAGCCATACCTAGAGGAGGGCTTCATTGATACCCATTGTCACTTGGACATGCTCTATTCCAAGTTGTCTTTCAAAGGGACCTTTAGCAAGTTCAGAAAAATTTATAGCAGCTCCTTCCCTAAGGAATTTCAGGGCTGCATCTCTGACTTCTGTGATCCCAGGACGCTGACAGATTGCCTATGGGAGGAGCTGTTGAAAGAGGATCTGGTTTGGGGGGCCTTCGGCTGTCACCCTCATTTTGCACGTTACTACACTGAGAGTCAAGAAAGAAATCTTTTACAAGCCTTACGACATCCCAAGGCTGTGGCATTTGGGGAAATGGGCTTGGATTACTCTTATAAGTGCACCACACCTGTCCCAGAACAGCACAAGGTAATGAGGTTCTCTTTAGCTTGCCTACAGGGTTTTTTTTTTTTTAAGTTCTTAGTCTATTAATCCTCTCATGAAAAATCTGCATGATCACCACAGATAAAGTCACCGGAGAGTCTACTCCTTTTGCCAGCACCAGCGTTGGCCTTTGTAGTGCCCCTGACTTCCTTCATTCTGTTCTTGCACTCATTTCTCTGTTTTCTTGAGGTTGTCTTCCCGTATAGGCCACGTCTTGCAAGTCTAGTTTGGGTTCTTTTTCTTTGCATAATCCAAGGAATCATAAATCATGCCAAAGCCACTTGTCTTGCCACCACCAAAATGGATTCTGAATCCAAACACAAATATGACATCTGGTGTGGTCTTCCACGTTTTGGTTAGTTTTCCTCCAATTTCTGTCTTCAGTACAACAGTTGCTTTCCCAGGGTGGAGGATGTCAGTGACCATTTGTTTCTGCCAAAGTAGTGTGGTGGGCATGGACTTCCGGTCTGGAGAGTCGACTATGTTGTTCATGATGGCAACCCACTTGCTTACAGTTTCAATTTCTTTTTTAGTTGTTGAAATGTAACAACTTTCAATTTCTCTGTTTAGTTGTTGGAATATGTACAATAGAGTTTCTTAATAGAGATTCCTACTTTTTTGGGGGGTGGTTCTCTACTTTTGGAGGTAAAGGATTTAGAGATCCTAAAAGTTTAATTGCTCTTATCAGACCATCTAGATGTCATTTTTCAAATTCTTCACAAGCTATTTCTTTCAGTTTTTTAATGTAAGCAGGGGATGGGGACAGGTACTTTGTGACTTCTTATGGCTAATGATATGTGTCAAAACACCTGTTCTGGGAAGCAACACATTTTGTGTTATTATTTTTATTCTGACTTTAACATTAAGTATACCCATTGTAGAGTACTTGGAAAATACAAAAATGTGTAAAGAGGATAATTTCCCACTCCATTAGAGATAACAACTGTTGCCATCTTAATATTTTTCTCTTCCAATATCTTTCGAGCATGGAGATTTGGCATGGTACGAATGGCTGTAGCACTTCAGTGGAAGTTTCTGTTTTAGGAAGGAGCAGGACAAGGAGAAAGACCCTCCTACTTCCTCACTGTGCATGTTGTCAGGTTGAATTTGTTGTACGCTGTCTTCCTGTTGATGCGTTAGGTCTGGGTCTGCATGCCCAGTGTGCTCAGGCCTTGGTGAGCATGTGTCGATTCCAGCTGGGCAGAATTTGGCACCAGCTTCCCCTTTGGTGCTGTTTCCAGCCCAGGTGGGTCAGCCTCAGTCAGCTGTGCACTGACGCTGTACCTCATTGATCCTGGCATCTGTGGTTCACTATGTGAATTCAGAGAAGGAAATCTTTCAGAGTCAGTGGTTTCTTAACTTTCCTTTGATCAAAGAGAGAAAATTCAAGGAAGGTATGGACTACTGCTTTAGCAGAAGACTACACTTTTATGCACCTTTAGGAAATAGAGATTCCAACTTGAATTATACATGTATCCAATTTGAATTACAGTTATCCATGACAGCCAATACACATGCGAGGCTTAACAGTTAATTTCCATAAGAAACAACTTCAGATGATCAGATGTTTCCAAAGGATTTTTTTTTTAGATGAATCTGCTAGGACCTGTTAAGGTCACTAAATTCCAACAGGATGATTTTGACTTGAGGATGTACATTCAGACAGGTGGGTGAGATTTTATGTATGTGGCATGTTTTCAGTTTTTGACCTGGGGGCATTTCTAGTATAGTGTTTCAATTCACAATTAGGTCTGGGGAAAAATCAGTAGTTATCCTGCCTATCCAGAGTTCCTTTTCGTTACTAACACTGGGCAGCTTACAATTTCTGGCTTGAGGCTGTAATTTATTAGCCAGAAATGAATGGAAAGATAGCTAGACCTGAAGACATAGGAAAAAATAGATTGTTTTAAAGAAAGTGAGACAAATATTTAATTTTCTGCTTTTCCAGTTGTTTTCTGACACAGGGCAGGCGTGGTATAGAAAGAAGAACAGTTCAGAAATGTGTACACTAAGGCAACTGGAAATACTGATATTGTATAGCTGGTGTTTATTAAATGCCTGCTGTATGCCAGGAAATGTGCTAAGTATTTCACAGTAACTCTTCCTTCTATTAAATCATCAAGGTATCAGATCTGCATGTAGAGGTACCTAGGGCCTGCTGACTGAACTTGAAATTACAGCATAGGGTAACAAATAGAATCTTGCAGGAATCATTTGGCTTGATGAGATGGGATTCAAGGCTGGAAAACAGTGATTCAGAGGAAGTAAATTGCTGGCAGTGGGAGGGCTGAACTGTGTATAGAAGAGAGGAAGACAAGATATTTCTGTAGAGCACTAGAGGAAGTGGATGTTCTTGATGTAAATCTAAACTTGGGCACCAAAACAAGTGGTGGTGACTAGCCACTGCCTTAGTTGGATATCAGCATTGAGTTGCATTTGCCTAAAAGCAGAGTGGTTAGCAAGGTCTTGGTGTGTCCTGTTGAATATTTTATCTGTGATAGGAAGAAGAAAAGTCTATGGAAGGACCGTATCTGGTTGAGTAAGAGGGTGCTAGCTCTGGTTTGTTATGAGAGAGAGCTTTGTTTCTGTTACCTTTTTCTGGAAGGATTCGAAAATAGAGAAAAGCAAAAAAAAAAAAAAAAAAAGGGAAAAGTCAGTAGTTATTCTGTTATCCAGAGCAAACCACTGTTAACCTTTCAGAAAAATAATTATTTCCTTTCTGTTTAATTTCTAGGAGTTAGGTCCTGGATGGTTTGGGTGTGAGTTGCACATACCAGCCAGTATGATTATCAGAGTCTCTAGGTTTCTGGAGTTGGAAAGCCAGGGTGAATGAACAGACTCTCCCTCCCCACTTGGGCAGGCCTGGCTGAACCAGGCTGCTTCTGTCTGTATTTGTATTTGACTAGAATTAATTATTGAGGCAATGAATATGCAGCAGCTGCTTGGGGGCCACCCCCAGGAGAGAATGAAGAACTCTAGAACCCCTGGAAATAATGGATCAGTGGGAACCTGAGCTTATGCAGGCAGAAGAGAGTAATTATGCTGGGTAAATCATTGATGTGCACTTCGTTCACTCTTGTTCTTTTTTCAGCCCCATTCCTGGTCAGGACAAATGCTCTAGATAGCTCCAGCCCAGCCACAAGTTCCTGCCCACTAACAATTCTTTTATCTTAACATGTTTGAAATTCAGATGTGTTTTACAAAACATTATATTTGTGATGTCATTGTCCCTTGGAGAATTGCAGGGGAAAATTGGTGGCATGTCTTACAAGCACCTGTTACAGAATCAAGGGAATATGTGTTGTATGTACATGCTTTTAATAAAAGAAATTAGGAAATTTTAAAAAGGAAAGTAATTATTTTGAATGACTTTTTCCACTTGTGAACATGTTCCTGTTTCATTAAATATACTTTGAAAAATACGTTTTTTACTAGCTGGGTTATATTCTACCCAAAGGCTGTAGTAGTAGTTTAACTGCTCTAAGAATAATATTTTTTGAAGCAGGAATTAAACGTTGGAACTATGATCCCTTGCAACCTGCTGCCTCTGGGGGGGTTCAAGGAGAGGAGATGTGTTGGGGAGCGATACAGCCAACTGTACACATTGGAACTAGCTGTCTGAAGCCCCTCCAAGCATTCTGTGATTTTGGTCCGCATGGGCATTTTCTTTGAGTTGGAAACTAAAACAGGTTAAACAAGAGTTATGTCAGAAGTGGTATATTGGCTCAGTGCTTCTATTATGAGAAGAGGAAGCACGAGTGTTAAGACTTGAAAACGTCATTCTCGGGTGAGTATCACCTGACTCAAATTACCACAAAAGCATCTCATTATTTGATGTAAAAAAATGCAAAGTGAATTATACTCCACAATTGAAAAAACTGCTTATGGAGACATTAAGTTTAAGATGAGGCAGTTTGTTTATAATGAATTAATACTTTAGTTCTTTGTCCTAAACCTGAACTTGTTGAGGAAAATATAAATTCTAGCCCTACTTTTTTCATTTAAATCATTAACAGTATGTGTATTTTACTAATGAAGATTTAAAAATGGCTAGAGTTTTAAAGAAAAGTATAACATATCTGTAGATACTCACCTAGAAGAATATCTGATTTTAGCTGAGTAAAGAAAAGATGTATAATATTTATCTGAAAGCGAGGCATTGATTTTGTGTGTGCGCACGCTGTGCTTGTGTAGGAAAAGCTGTGGAAGGTGACTGCTTCTTGGGAGTAGAAGTGGGGACAATGAGGGGAAGGACATTTAGCTTGTACTTTGTGTTCCTGAGCCCCACTCTGCCCCAGACAAGCATTGCACAGTGGTTGCTGTGTGGACACATCTGAACCGTGGCAATATGGCTTCTCAGCTGCAAGTTACTTGGCCTCACTTGGAGCCTCAGTTTCTTCACCTACCTCAGGGTGCTTGTTAGGGTTATCGGTGATAATGTACCTAAAGCGCTTTGAGCACTACCTGGCTCTTTAGTGGGACCCATTAAGTCTTGTCTTTTATTGTACATTATACAGTAGAGTTTAAATATACAAGAGTTGGAGACAGTGGGACTGCCTGTTGGACTGGGTGTTCTAGAGATAACAAACTTCTGAAGTGGCCCTAACCTGCAGGTGTTGTCCTTTATCTTCTCCCAGGTGTTTGAGAGACAGCTGCAGCTGGCCGTGTCTCTAAAGAAGCCCTTGGTGATTCACTGCCGAGAAGCCGACGAAGATCTGCTGAGCATCATGAAAAAATTTGTGCCCTCAGACTACAAGATCCATAGGTTAGGCGGGAGCTTCAGCGGGCAAATGAAATGAATGCTTCCCTCTGTCTAGGATGTTAGTTGGACAAACAAAAACTCAGTAGGAGAGCGTGGATAATGTTGTCTCTACATAGTATCTTTTCTAAAGATTAAGTATGAGGTTAAACCATATGAAATTCTGATATTTGACCACTTTTTACTTACAAAACTGCATCTTTATATGGTTTGAGCTAATACCCTGAATCACCAAAGAGCAGCAGGGGGTTTTTATGACCTTTGTCCCGGGTGGCAGGCTGAAATGGAATCTCAGTTCTCAGAAATGAGGACTGAAGAGGCTGCTATGGAGTCCAGTGACTTAGCACACAGAGAAAATTCCAGGGCACCTGAAAATGTTTCTTTTCCTTCTTTAAATGTGAAAGCTCATTAAAGTGCAGGATATGTTTTATCTGAGTGGTAGCTAGGGGTTCTTGAGTTCAGTTTGACAAACTCTCTCACCATGTATCTGTCCTGGGTGTTGGCTCAGCTGTGGGAGACAGATGAGTCAGCTGGTGCCTCCTGTAGAGAATGTGAGGCTGAGGTGACCAGAAAGTGCTGTGAGAGCCAGGGAGGGGCCATTCGCTAAGCCTGGTTAGACAGGGGTCAGGAGGTGATGCTTGGGCTGGCTCTTTCCAGATGAGTGAGATGGGTTAACTGAAAAAAACAGGGACTCTAGAACCCAAATCAGGTCTTGATAAGTGGCAGAAGTGGGTGGGCCTGTTGGGCCTCTAGGCTGCTGCCTTTCGGGCGCCCAAGCAGAGAGCAAAGGCTCTGACCTCTGACTGTGCTGACACGCCACAGCCACAGCCACTCGGCCCTTCTGGGTTGGTTGGTTCGTTTTTCATTGCTTCATTTTGGGCTGACTTTAAAGGAATTCTAATGGGTGGTGGTAGGTAGATGGCGCCTAAAATGGCCCAACAAGGTGTTGTGGCTGGAGGAAGCCCTGAATTTCCGGATTGGTTTATATACAAAAAAAATTAATGACATAAATAGCCATCAAATTAAGAGGAGAAAATTCATCTGTAGTCGCTTCAATATTTCTTTATTTTTTTATTTTTGTTTATTATAGTTGTCTCAATTTTTTCCCCTTTGCCCTCCTCTGTCCAGCCCACTCCTCGATATTTTTGTTTCCTTTGAATCATTTGACTACATGGTCATAATCTTAGGAGGCCACAGTTTTAAATTCTGCTTCTCTTTCCGTGTTATAAGCACAACCCTGTCCCTGCGTTGTTGCTGTACACCCATTCTTCTGGGTGATTGTTTCAAGTGGCCGTGCAGCATTCTCTGGGGTCCTGGGTTGATGGGTGAGCACTGCTCACCAGTAGTCATCTTGCGTCTTCCTGTGTTGGAGCCAGCTCTTGTCTGTGTTTACTGTGGAGTCCCTCCTTTGGAAGCTGTCTTTCCATTTCTGGAAATTTATCCACAGAAAATAATTTATAAGGGCTAATATGTCTAGAGGGAGTTGGGGGTTGCTGCAGAGGGGATTGTGAGAGAGTGCTGATCTGGAATTCTCCTCCCAGGCATTGCTTCACTGGCAGCTACCCGGTCATCGAGCCCCTGTTGAAGCACTTTCCAAACATGTCTGTGGGCTTCACGGCCGTCCTGACTTACTCCTCTGCCTGGGAGGCCCGGGAAGCTCTGAAACAGATCCCGCTGGAGAGAATCATCGTGGAAACTGATGCCCCCTACTTTTTGCCTCGACAGGTAGGGGTGTCTTCAGGCTGAGTTGAGGCACTGAGGAGAGAGGGTGGGAAGGTTGGCAAGGCCAGAGCCCCAGTGACTTCCAGGTCCCACCCTTGGCTGTGTAGATGTCTCCTTGTATTGTTCTGCAGAGCCAAAAGTTTAGGGGGCTGAGAAGCTGAAGGGTAACCACTCTCTTCCAGGCAGTGCAAAGCCCTACCCTGTAGAGGGTAGTCCAAGGAAGCGTGGGACCCTGCTCACCCAGAGCCCCCCATGACTAGGACTCTCCCTGCACCTGCAGGTAAAGGGGTCTCTACAGGGCAGCCCCAAAGAGGTCCTTACTGGGGAAGGGCCGGGGAGGGAGTTTTGTGTAATGACTGTGCACAGAAGGCACAGCGATGTTCTGAATGCTTGATATCTTCCAGGTTCCCAAAAGCCTTTGCCAGTATGCCCACCCGGGCCTGGCCTTGCACACAGTTCGAGAGATTGCCAGGGTCAAAGACCAGCCTCTCTCCCACACCTTGGCTACCTTGCGTGAGAACACCAGTCGCCTCTACAGTCTTTAAGCAGAGGGTGCAGGAGTCTCCTATAAAAGGTCACAAAATTCACATTTATATTTTTAAAAAATTGGGACAAAAGTGTCTTGCTGCATTTTATTAATGTAGAGAATATAAACATAGGTTGAGCATTAAGGCTGATTTGTCTTCAGTGGACTTGGTTTGAAACCTTCTCCCTTTTCTCTTCCCTATCCTCCAGGACGACCAGTGACCTAACAGGACATAGGCTGGGTCTCACCTCTGCCTGGGTCCCAGGACAAGGGAGTGTTTAGAGAGCACATTGGAGAAAACCAGGACAGGAAACAGGATGTTTTCCTTGAAACCTCATCATACGGATTTTGCTTCTGGCTGGTGGATGGGTGGGGTGGTGGGGTGCATTGGAGTGGGGTGAGGGGTGGAGGTTTGCTGCCCAGCCACATGTTCCAGGACAGTCAGGGAAGAAGAAAGGCTGGTAGAAGGGTGCAACAAGTTTGCCGATCCACATCCCTGTTCTCTACAGCCTGTGATTTTGAGCAGTTTGTGAATAAATTCACCCTCCTATTCGAGTAAGTCCATGTCGGTGTGTAACTTGGTTCCTGGTTCTTAGTTCTGAGAAGGAACTCCCAGTGGGCAATCTCCTGTGGGGCACCTTCACTGGAGATGTGTGAAGTTATCCCTCTCCCTTCCCTGGATAACTTCAGTTTGGTTGTCGCTGTTGCTGTGTCAACTCTGCATCAGCACAGGTGGAAGGACCTCAACTGCTGGGCTCACTGGTTCTACTGCCATCAGTGCAGAGCAGGCAGAAGGGCACTCACTGTCCAGCGAAAGTCCTGGCTGATGGAGATTTGGACAGATCCAGGAACTCAAGGAAGAGGCCTTCCTGAGGAAAAGGACCCCAAAGAAGGTGTTCTCACTGATGCCCCAGGGCTGCAGTTTGGCTGTGTTAATCTGATAAGGGTCCAGTTTGTGGCAGAAGCTACCTGCTAGTCTTGTTGAGATCTCAGCTGCCCTTTGTTCCATTTTGCCCCCTTCTCCTGGAACACTTGACTGGAGATTCATTCTGTTTCATTGCAAATGACAGCCTCTTGCATGCGCTTCCCAGGTTGACAGGTAAATCAGTTTAATTCTCCAAAGCTCTGTTGGGGACATTCAGCCATGTTTTGTTGCCTTTGCAGGACGAGCAGGCCTGGTGTCTGTAATCCCCTCAGCTCCCTTCCTGGTGGTCTTCCTTGCCTTTGCCTCTTCTCTGTTCTTTATGTTGGAAGTAAGAGCCTCTCCTTTGACTTTTGAGCAGCTGGGTCATCTCAAGTTTTGAGCTATGTTCTCCCTACCAGTGCCTTGTGAAGGTATATTCATTACAGGCCCTGGAAGGCTATAATGGTCAAGGGTTAAGTGTGAGGACATGCACTTTGTCCAGAAGGATCCTTTACCCCAGTCTTCCTGCAGTGAGACAGGACACCAAATTCCTTGGGTGTTTTTTGGAAGCCAGTAGCTTAAATCGTGAAATCCATCACTTAGTCCTGGATTTCTCAAGGTGTTTTTGGAAGGTGCATTTGAGCCTTGTAAGTTAAAAGGGAATGGACTTAACATTTTTTCTGTGTGGTACTTCTGTCTTGTCCCTGTATAGAAGTTGCTGGCCTGGGAAGTGGGCCTTGATTCACTGTCGACCTTTCATGGATTAACTGTGTGTTGTCTGTGCCTCCGATTTACCAATGTGGGGCGTCGGGGGCTCATTCTCCTGTTTGGAAGATTTGGGGAACTGCTAAATATTTCAGAGTGCTTCATTGTCACCCAAATGAACTGCAGCATATCCATCTCCTTCACAAGTCCTATTTAGTCAATACTGCCTACATGGGAAACCAAGTAGTCCTGCATTAGAGGATTAAAAGTGATGACTAAGGGGATGTCTTGGAGCCTCTGTGCAGTCTTCCTGCCAAGGTAAAGCACAAGGTGCTATACTTTTATCTCTGGGACTTAGGGTTATCATTTCTATTGCTGTGGGCATGAAAGGTGGTTGGCAATGTTTTTGATTTTGGATGGCTGACTTGATTTTGCTTTGCTGCTGGAATGCCTCTGTATTACCCCTACCACTGGCCATCAATTTCTGAAAATAAAGGGATGGATTCTCAGCCTACTCCCATGCTCTTCACGTTTGTTTAGAATTCTGAGAGTGAGAACAGTGCTTCAGTTGTTGGCCGACTTTGTAACCTGGAAACCCAAAACTAGAGACATTCTTTAGTATACACATGCCTCTCTGCAAAATTACACTGCAGAAATGACATGGTACCTTCTTAAAAGTTCTGCTGTCTTTGAGCATTAACTTTCATTTCCCACTTTGGGAGCTCAGATTTACTGCTGCTACTCAGCTGTCGAAAACTACATAGATACCTTTGTTTCTTTTCCCAGAACAGTGCACTAAGAGGAAGAAATACTGAGTACATGGGTGTGGAGTTGATGAATCCGTTGTACCGTGGGCTTTGGACTGTGAACTCTGACGCTTCTCGGTAAACTTCAGAGGAAATTCTGTTTCACTACTTGCAGTCCTCTCTAATTTCGTACTAAGGTATCATTGAACACAAATGCACAAGCCAAAAGTGAACCCCTAGAAAGGAAGGCTCTGCTCTGAGAATGCTAAACAAATTCAAAATCTCTGTTAATGCCTCATCTTTGAGACACACTGACTGTGCATTTTCAGCATGTTCCTTCACTTTGGGTTCTTTCACAGTTTGACACACTGCGTCTACTCAGTGACAGTCCGTGGCTGAAAATCTGCTCTTAGCTTTTCTGACGTTTACATGTTTCTCTCTGTATTAAGTTTGGGACAAATACTAATCATTTACTGTCAGGACCTACATTTTTGCACCACCCATTTTTATAAACATGGGCAAATGGCCACTGAAATATCCAGTGATGGAACACACTTGGTCAAACAGAGGTGACAGCAGAACTGTCAATCAGTGGCCAGCAGCCCCTCTGATCTCTGTCAGCGCTTATTTGTCAGTGGTGTTCACAAGTGGATTCAGATGAAGGAAGGTAGGTAGCTAAGTGTGGGTCTCCGTGCTTCCGTTCGTGTGTTGTCACAGGGAATTTCTGAGCACACACCTGAAAGTGTATGATATGTGCTACTGTACTGATGTACTAGGTATACCCTAGACCACACAAGCTTTTTTATAAGGAGAATTTTTCCCTCCAGCAAATATCTTGCTCACCCCAGGGGTAAGTACACTCCATTCAGAGAACCTTAAGTAAGTGGTATCATTACATGATACTGGAAGAACAGGTTTAAGAAGGCTGACATAGGATCCTGTTAGAAATACTACATTTTCTCAAGTGTGTTTCTTGTTACCTTTTTAAAAATTTTAAGGGAGGGAGAAGGAAAGGGAGAGAAACATCAACTGGCTGCTTTTGGTAAGGGCCCCAGCTGGGGACTGAACCTGCAACCCAGGCATGTGCCCTGGCCAGAAAACAACCAACGACCCTTTGGTTTGTCGAATGACACTCAGCCAACTGAGCCACACTGGCTGGGGTGCCTTTGTTTTATTTCTGCCAATTGTTGGCTTGAAGTTGACCCAATGTATTATGAAAGAAAATAAAAAACAAATAAAAGAAATCCCTTGGACCCTAGGCAGTAGGCAGGAGAAGTAACCCGCGAGAGGCAGTCGCGTATGAAAAGCGTGGACTTGAGCACTACAGCTCTGGGTGTGAGTGGCGCAATGTGTTTGTTATGTGACCTTGGAAAGTAAACTCTGAACCTCAGTTTCCTCACTCTTAAGTGGCTTCTTGTGAAAGTTAACTGAAATTAAATTAATTACATACAAGTATTTAAAACTGCCTGGTGCACAGCAGGAATGTAGTAAGTGATGGCTTTTAGAATAATTGAATGCTACCGCGTGCCAGGTGTTCTGTTTTTTAAGTATGTTTTATTGATTATACTATTACAGTTGTCCCATTTTCCCCCGCTTTATTTCCCTCTGCCCTCCACTTTCACCTTCATTCCCCTCTGCCTCATTAGTTCATGTCCATGGGTCATGCTTATAAGTTCTTTGACTTCTACATTTCTTATACTGTTCTTAACTTCCCACTGTCTATTTTGTACCTACCATTTATGCTACTTATTCCCTGTACCTTTTCCCCTATTCCCCTCTCCACTGATAACCTCCATGTGGTCTCCATTTCTGTGAATCAGTTCCTGTTCTAGTTGTTTGCTTAGTTTTTGTTTTTGTTTTTGTTTTTTTAGATTTGGTTGTTGATAGTTGTAAGTTTGTTGTCATTGTACTGTTCATAGTTTTAATCTTCTTTTTCTTAGATAAGTCCCTTTAACATTTCATGTAGTAAGGGCTTGGTGATGATGAACTCCTTTAACTTGACCTTATCTGGGAAGCACTTTTATCTGCCCTTCCAGTCTAAATGATAGCTTTGCTGGATAGAGCAATCTTGGATGTATGTCCTTGCCTTTCATGACTTTGAATAGTTCTTTCCAACCCCTTCTTGCCTGCAAGGTTTCTTTTGGGAAATCAGTTAGTAGTCTTATAGGAACTCCTTTGTAGGTAACTGTCTCCTTTTCTCTTGCTGCTTTGAAGATTCTCTCCTTCTCTTTCATGTTGGGTAATTGTGATGTGCCGTGGTGTGTGCTTCCTTGGGTTCAACTTCTTTGGGACTCTCTGAGCCTCCTGGACTTCCTGGAAGTCTATTTTCTTTGCCAGATTGGGGGAGTTCTCCATTATTTTTTCAAATAAGTTTCAATTTCTTGCTCTTCCTCTTCTCCTTCTGGCACCCTTATGTTTTGGATGTTGGAACGTTTCAGGATGTCCTGGAGGTTCCTAAGCCTCTCCTCATTTTTTTGAATTCTTGTTTCTTTATTCTGTTCTGGTTGAATGTTTATTTCTTCTGTTGCAAACTATTGATTGGAGTCCCAGTTTCCTTCCTGTCACTGTTGGTTCACTGTACATTTTCATTTATTTCAGTTTTCATAGCCTTCACTATTTCCTCTATTTTGCAACCATACTCAACCATTTCTGTAAGCATCCTGATTACCATTGTTTTGAACTGTGCATCTGATAGGCTGTCTTTCTCCTTGTTGCTGAGTTCTATTTTTGGAGCTTTGATCTGTTCTTTCATTTGGGCCATTTTTTCCTATCTTGGCCTGCATGTTATGTAGTAAGGGAGTCTTAGGTATTCCCCAGGGTGGGGCAACCTAGGTCCCTGGGTTGTGGTGCTGTATGTGGGGGAGTGGTCCGAGAGGGAACAATGCTGCTTGCTCAGCTCTTGGCTGGTGGTTTTCAGTCACTTCCTCTACTACCCACAGACAAATTGGGCCCTTCTGGTGCTGATTCCTGGGTGGGTGGGTTTGTGTACAGTCTAGGACCCTGTGGGTCTCTCCAGCGAACTCTCCTATGAGGCTGGGAGTTTCTCCCACCACTGCAACCCCCACAGATTTTTTCAGTCAGAGGTTTTGAGGCTTTATTTCCCTGCCCTGGCACCCTGGGTTGTGTGGTTTGTCTTGCTACCCAGTTGTTCCTCCTGGTTTATTCGCAGGGAAATGTGGGACCACCTGGTCCTCTAGCTGCTGCCTTGCCGTGAGTCCTCTCCACCCCAGCTACCTGTCTCCACCCCTCCTACTAGTCCGGATGAATGTTTCTTCTTTAACACTTCAGTTGCTGGACTTCCATACAGTTCAATTTTCTGGCAGTTGTGGTTTTTTGTTTTTAAATTTGTTGTCTTTATTTTGGATGTGAGGAGGCAAAGTATATCTAGCTACATCTCCATCTTGGCTGGAAGTTCAACATCTGTTTGTTTGAGTGAATGATGCAGGTTAGTGGGAGAGGATGCTTGTGAGTCCTTCAAGAGAGGAATAAGTCTTTGGTTTTTCAGGGGGAGTGAAGCATTAGGTGACCAGCATTTCTGCCAGGGCCTCGCACCCATTCTTCCGAGCCCTTCTCCAGCCCAGTCCATGGCTGCTGCTTCACCAGGCAAGCAGCTTGTTTCCTGGGCCAATGTGATCACACATAAGCTTTCAGTCCTCTTCTGGAGCTATTAAGAAGAGGGTTGTGGGCATGGTTTGTGGTGACTAGGGTTGTGCCCCTGCTAAATGATAGAGCTGGTTAATCTCCAGCACAGCGTGTCAATCTAGGCCTCAGTGCTAGGGGGCTGGGTCACAGGGGCTGGCTCTCTGAGGGCTGTGGAAGGTCATTTCCCTCCACTTCTATTTCTTTTCTTCCACCTCATCCACTTAGTTCACGTGCTCTCTCATACCTTAAATTCCTTTAACATGTTTCAATCTGTGATCATTACTGAAGAAGATGCTTTTGGAAACAAGGACCTGCTGAATGAAGTCACTGTGTAGTCTTATAATCAGGTGTCTGTAGTCATCTGAGAGATGAAAGAGAGAGTGTGTGTGTTGTCTGTCGTTTGCCCAACAGATGGATGTGGAGTTGACAGCAGAGCTGGGACTGAAGTGTTGGGAAGAAGGTAAGTGAGAGGATGAACAGGACACCCTTTTCATGTGTTCTCAGTTCTTTTGAGGGTTGCACCTGGCCAGGTGTGGATTTTTTTAAGTTATGTGACAGTTGACACCTGTTCTATGCCAGGGTCTGTGCAGTGTGCTGTGCTGCCTGAAAAGGATCCTGTTGCCTTTAAGCCACTTTATGTAAGCCTGAGGATCTTGTGAAAATGTGGATCCTAATATAGGAGGGGGGCGGTGGGGCCCGAGATTTTGCATTTCTAGGAAGTTGCCAGATGGTGGTGCCATTCTGCAGACCATGTGCAGTTCCTCGATGAGCGCTGGTTTCCATGTGCCTGCTGAGTCTGATCAGTGATTAGTGCCTAGAGGGCTGTGCCTTGAGTGCCTGGCCAGAATTTTACTCAAGGACATACCTAACGCCTAGAGTCTTCTGTGATAGAGGTTTTCCAGAGTATGGATGTTACCCTGCCGTTCTGCAGGGGAGTGTCCTACATATTGCTAGTAGGGGGTTCATATGTCTGACTGGGCAGGTGGGTAGTAGTGCTTCTCTTTGGAGCCTCCTTGTTTACTTTTTATGCCTCCTAACGATTCACTACCCATCATCACCAGCTCTCAGAAATCAGTTTGCATGTTCATGCTGAAGTGTAAATGACTGAAAAGTGACATTCCTCCTAGGAAGGCTGGTGTCTTCACTGGAATTAAATTACGGACCTTAAGGATCAAGTCTCACCCTGACTGGTGTAGCTCAGTGGATTGAGCGCAGGCCTGTAAACCAAATGGTCGCCAGTTTGATACCCAGTCAGAGCACATGCCTGGGTTGCAGGCCAGGTCCCCAGTTGGGGCATGTGAGAGGCAACCACACTCTTCCTCTCTTTCTCCCTCCTTTCCATGCCGTCTAAAAATAAACAAATAAAATCTTAAAAAAAAGAAAGGATCAAGGCTCATTGCAGCTGTGAGCTAGAGTTGGAGATGTTTTGGGACACCTACCTGGCCTCAGTGAAGTAACGAAGGCAGTGGTCTGCCTTTCCTGTGTGAGGTGGGCTTCTCAATAGTAGACAAGGAGGAAGGAGGAGGAGTCATTTCAGCCCCGCCCAGCAGTGTGGCTCCTAGCCATTGTTAGCACTGGCTAACCTGTGGCCACCTGTAATCTTAGACTCACGCTTTGGCATTCCCAGAATTCTGTTCTGATCTTGAATGTTAGTTTAGTGGGTCTTAGCTCTGATAGTATCACCTGCCATTTCTTTGTCCATACAGTCCTTGTTGATAGTAAGTTCTCACTGCAGCTTTGAATTCGGGAAGCTCTGGTGTTTAAAAAACTGTCTTTTTTTTCCCTTTCCTTTCTTCCTCCCCTCCTCTTCCTCTTCTCTCCTTCCCTTCCCTTCTCTCTCTCCCCCTTCCCCACTTCTGCCATACATACCCCAATAGTCTACTTGTGTGAATTGATGTAGTTTGGTTTTCTAAACATGTACACCTGCCTTGCTACATATCCTCCTTTTCTCTTTATGTTGACCATAGACCAAGAAAAACATTTTTTTCAGTGAAATGTGGAATTTTCCTCTTTGGTAAAATAATTCTCATTTTGAACATTTAGCACACAATTGAATATTTATTCAGCTCCTAAGCTAGTATCACTCAGAGCTGGGACTTGTAGAAGCAATCTAAAAGCCAGGTGAGCGCTTCCAAGGGTGGGAGGGAAACAGATGTGGGCTGGTCTCGTGGATGGTCGGTCACTTGTCTGCTGGGGCCTCTGAAAAGCAAGACTCCAAGTCAGAATTCTGGGACTGCTATCTGGCCTTTCTTCCACAGTGGTGACTACTGAGGTGATGTGCTGTAATGGGGGGAAGCATTGGACTGTGACCTGGTCAAGTCACCTGGAAGCTCTGAGTCTTGGTCTCCTTATCTGCACCCAAGGGTTGGTGCAATTCTCCATCTACCTCATTTGGTGCGTGGTGGGGAGGTGCCATGGTGGTGGGGGACGTGTTTTGCAGGTTGTAGGGTGCTTCCAAAGGGAGCTCTTTGCTTTCTTGATCAGGAAGAAGTTGGGTGGTATCTTTTTAAGAGGCGAGAAGGGTTTCAAATCAAACGAAACAACTTTGCTTAACTGGCTTCTGAGCTCATTCTCAATGCAATTGTAGCACTAAGTCCTTTTGTTTGTGGTGTAATATTATTATGATGCTCCAACACCAAATTTTATAGTGGCTGTTAGCTCCATTCTATGGTTAAGGAAATTCGGGTTTATGGGGCTCCAAAGCTCACTCTTGGGACATAGTTCCCCGTTTGAATACAAAAACTGCTTGGCCACCTCTGGGCCACTCACAAATACCAGCCCAGTCTACTCCCCTGCCGGTATTTGGGAGTGAAAAATTAGAAGCCCTTTTTGAGAGGCAGAGTCAGGGAAGAAAACTCTTGTGTTGCCCAGAATGTGGGCTCACATTCGGCACTCTCAGGGAACTCCGCATTGACTTGACTCTGGCAAGGACTTACCGTCGGCCTCTTCCCAAAACATGTCCTGAAGAAACTTCCCGAGGGCCTGGCCATGCTGGTGGTCCTGAGCCCCTGACAGCTTAATTCCAATATCAAAGGGGGTGTCGAACTAAGAGGAGATCAGGGAGGACCCAGGAAGTGTTAGGTATAATCCCCCACCCCTGCCCCAAACAGCCCCATCCCAAAGGAGGCCTGGGCTCTCAGGGTCTCAGCACAGGGGCAGGGTGTGAGACAGGCCTGCGGGCCCAGCAGGTACCAGTGGGGGACAGCTCAGCTACTGTCTTAGGCCCATTTCTTCCTGCCCCCACCCCATCTTCATGAGACTTACCTTGTACTCTCTTCCTTTATTTCTGAGGAGGTTGCTGGTAAGAACTGTGGGGTCCCCTAGATCAAGCCCCACCTCCACCCCACCTGGCAGTTTTGGAAGACATACAGTTGAATTTCAGGCCCTGGCAGGGAGATTCGGGGGGCAGTGGGCCCACCTGGCATGCATAGCATGAGTCTAGGTGATGTTTCTGCCCCCACCTCTCCCTTCCTAGGTATTCTTGCTTTCACATGCATAAGCCTCTTGCTTCCGTGCAAAGTCAGACAGGAAGCTGACCTTTTCCTAGAAAGGTGCTCTGAGCTAATAAGTCCTTTCTTGTTCCTCTGCCTCCATTTCTTTCCTTCCGCAGGAAGAGTGCTCTATTTTCTCTACTTGCTCAGCATTCTGTGAGACTTTCTCTCCATTCACCCAGTAGCTGCCTCAGCACCTGGCTGTTTGGTCACTGAAATGTCTGCACATCTCCATGAATCAGAGGGGAGGAATCTTGGTGCTGCGACAAACCCTTGATGGTTAGTTCTACCCACTACCCTCCAGACAGGAGGTGTTATCCCCATTTTCAGATAAAGCAGCTGAGTTAAATGACTTGTCTGAAGCCTCAGAGGAGTTGGTGGCCAAACACTAGACTGCAGGATTCTTAAGCCCACCAGCCCCAGACCCTCTTCGAGCCCCAGGGTGGATGCAGCAGTGCCCAGTGGGAGCCCTGCCCTGTGCCAGGCTGGGGCCGAGTGCCTTCCTCTGCTGTGTCGAGTGCTTGGTATCTCCCACCAGGCAGGTACCACTGTCATTCCTGTTTTACAGATAAGCAAACGTGCTCAGAGAAGTTACAGAACAAAGCAAAACAGCAAATAGCTGTTGGTTCCTTTAAAAGTTTACCTTCCCCACTTGTCTCCACTGTGAAGGTGGAATGAGTGGGGAAAGACATGGCTGAGTTTTTAGGGAACTTGGACCTTCCTATAACTTCCCTTCAGTAAAGATTCATTTCTCTTCCACCCTTGTGGCCAGTGTGGGGTGGCTGGATCAACTGAACAGATTTCTTAGGAACCATAGAGCACCGATCCAGGGACCTGCTGGTTGGAACTGGGTGGCAGGTGCACTTGAGAGGCAGCATGGCGACTATTGGTTGGGAGATGAGCTTCAGGTGACCTGACAGGGCTCCCTTTGCCTCGATGTCTCATCTGTTCAGTGGGAGATGGGGGGTGGGGTGCAGGTAGGACTTGGTTTGAAAAGTCTGCTAGCTCTGAAATTCAATTTTAGGAGGAAAATGTTTGGGGAAAGTTGGGGGGAGGTGCTGCAATGGGAGAGGTGGGACCCTAGGACTGGAGGGGCCTGGAGAGCGGGCCCAGGGCTCCGTCACCAGGGTTGCAGGACCCCCAGCCCCACCCGCCTCCAGCAGCCTCAGCACCTCCTAGACATTACAGGCTTCTGGTTCCTCGAGGCCAGCCTTCATGGAAATGAAACTTCCATCTGTCTCGGCCCCTCCTTGAGTCATTAGCCACTGAAACCTCCTCCCCACCTGGGCCAATTTAGAGTTACTCTGGCTAGGGTGAGTGCCATCCTGCAGGAGCTGGCCATCTCAGGAAGAAAATTACCTGGCTTTAGTTTAGGGATTTGCAGGTCATTGAGTAGGAATGTGGTAGGTTGGGGACCTCGCAGGTGTGTGGAGGAAGTACCTGAGAACATTTTAGTTTGGGTGAGGGTCAGATAGCATGGGTTGGGGAACTCATCCTGATGGGGAAGAGGCTGGTGGGTAGTTAGAGAAAGGCCGTGGCAGGACACACTTCAGCTTCTCTCAGGTCAGAGGGGATGAGTGAGAGGCAGTGTCTGCTCTGTTTGCCAGAGCAGTAAGGACGAGGAGAGGGCTTGGGGACTGAGGTCAGCCCTGACCTTGAGTCCCACCTCTGCCACACTCTGGCTGTGTCACTGCAGGCACGTGAGTCCACTGTCTGAGCGTCTGTTCCTCCTCCGTACAATGAGGGCAATAATATCAGCCTTCAGCAGTACAGTAACTGCCAGTACTACGTACCACTCCCAGGGGATTCTGGTTTCTCTGAATGGAGGTGACTGCCTGAGAACCATGCACAGCCAGCCTTTCAGGAAGGTTACCTAGGTAACCCTAGAAATCCGCTTTACTGTCTCCTAGTCCTTTTATCTCTAAACAATTTCCTTGTTCTGTGCAAGATTTGTCACAGACAAAACAAGTCTGACTGGTCCTTCCTCATCTGTGGATGGACCTCAGTGGGTGCTGTCCACCAGAGCTCAGCCAGCAGTAGCTCACGGTCCAGGGTGCAGTTGTGGTGCACCCCAGCCCCCAGGTAAGGTCTGAGAGGCCCCTGAGCCAACCAGAATGCTTTCTGCGGGGAAACACCTTCAGTCTGACCAACTATGTCTTCCTCTTTCTCTCTGGGCACCCTGTTTGCTACACCCTTTGAGACCATCTGGCACCTTCTAGCGCCCCTTCTATCCTCTGCTCATGGCTCCTTGTGCATTCCCATTCTGTTGTAGCAAAGCCACTTCTTTTAGCCATTTGCTACTTCATGGGCAAAGACCTTGTACAGCCCAGTGCAGAGTCAACTATTTTCACGTTATTTTACATTTCTTGAGTAGCTGGTAAGTGGGCCCCTGTTCATGCCATCTCCCACAGCCCTCCCCTTCCCTCGTCCCTTCCCCTGCCACATGAGCATAAAACTACAAAGGAACCAACCCGAATTTCCAGCTCATCCTCTGCCCCTTCTGCCTGAGTTCTGTCTTCTGGGCGGAGCCAGCCCTCGAGCTCTCGGGGCTGCAGTTTGGCTGGTGGCTTCTTGGACTCCTTTCTCTGTTGGAGAAAGGGGGTGTTTTCCTGAGGGCCCTATGGCCCCATTCCTTCCAGAAGCAGAGAGAGGCATGGGCCTGTAGCCAGACCCAGGGTCCTTTCTGCTGTCGGAGAAGGCTGGTGCCCAGAGAGGCAGAGCCACTGCTCAGGTCACCCAGCTGGCTGCTGTGTGGAAGGGCTAGAATGAGAATGTGGGGCTTTGTGGGGAGGCATCTCACCTGCACTTTCTGGTGTTCGGGGCTCAGGAAGCTGGAGCCAGCCATGGCCAGGTCCACGCAGAGCACACTGAGGAGCAGCAGGCTGCAGATGGTTCCTGGGGAGGGCATGGCCTCAGCTGGGTTGGGACAGACGGGCCTGAAGGAGAGAGGGTCTCTGGGCAGTATACCGTCCCTTCCCATCCACTCCCCTTCCCTACCCTCCCTGTGCCTCAGCGCTCATGGGTAGGAGCCTAGCAGGAAGGGTGAGGGACTTTGACCTGGGATGGCAGCTCTGCCCACCTCCCCAAGGTAGGTGTCAGCTGAAGGATATGCATGCTCTCGTCCAAGACTGTGGGTTGAGGGCAGAACACGGCAGTGGGATTCCCCATGTCCTTTGTCCCAGCCCTCCAGGAGCTTGTGCCAGATTTCTGAATGGGGGTGTTGAAGCTGAACTGCAAGTTCCCCAGGAGACATGGGGGGATTGGGGCAGCTCCAAAGCCCAGTTATGTCTGCGCAGCCTGGCCGCCCCAGGTTGTGCAACTGCCCCTTTGTTCAGATGGTCCTGTGAACGGCCAGTAAGTTAAACCCGTAAGTGAACGCACAGAGAGAGAGAGAGAGGGAAAGAGAGAGAGAGAGAGGGTGCCTACCTGGATTTCCTGGTGCCGGTGGTGCCTGGTGGCTGGATGGTCCTTATATAGGAAGCCCTATGTTTGTTTTAAACCAGCAACCTCCTATCAGGGCAGCCTAGCTTCCAGGGGCTGATTTACATTCCTTGGGTCCTCTGGGTAGAAATCAACAATGGAGGTAAAATGCCCTGTGAGAGATTCTTAGGTTGGCATGGGGTGGCCATCTGCTTTAGCTGTCCCCAAATGGGCCTGGCCCTGGTTTAGGTGGGAGGGAGGGAATGGCTCAAGGGTCCAGGCCAGCTGTGCTGCTCTGTGACCTCGCCTTACTCTGCTTTCTGCAACCCGCTTCCTCCCTGGATGGAACGAGGTTCTCGTCACTAGATTTTGAAGAGCTTTCTAGTCCTGACACCTGCTGTTCTGTGACCAGTGCTGCTCTGGCTCCCACAGACCTCTGGAGCACAAGGGGAGCCAGGCTCATGTAATTCGCCTGCCTGCCCAGTGAAGGAAGTCCCATTTTCCAGATGAGGAAACTGTTGGGAGAGGAGACGGCTTGAGCTCCAAACCATCCTCCAAGGAGCAGGTGTAGGGATCGTTTTAATCAGTGGCTACACTCTAACCATTCCTTCTGGGTGATGCATGATGACTGCTTGGCTTGATGTTTCTTAATGTGTGGACTTGCCTCCCCTCCCCCAGCCAGGTTTTGAGAGGGAGACAGAAGAGTTGTGACCTGCTACTGGCACAGGTAACTGCTCATAAATTGATTAGCTTTAGGCAGATCACTAATAATCCCCCTCACTTCAGGACTGCCTTTTGGAGTGGCTTTAAGGATTACATGACTTGATACACATGGAAACCTTTCCTTTCCTGTAAACCTTTCATATCCTGTAAGGTATGGTGCAGGTGACAAGTATTTTTGTATCAGGCCCACAGCGCTTGCAAGCATGTGCCATGGTCACCCGTTCTTGAATGGAGTGTTAATTAACATTGTGGAGGATTCCTTACCTGTCTGGAGTGCTTCATCTAATTGGATGCTCAAGCAGTGGCTCGTAAGGGCTGAGTTATCTGTACTGAAGTCCCAGCATTTCAGAGGAGGAACTCACTTCAGGCTGGGGCTCCATGCAAGAGGCAGATGGTGGAAATGGGTCAGGACTGTGAAGGGAGGGCATCGCTGCAAGCAGAATGGTACGAACAAAGTGAGCAAACGGAGGGCGTGGGTGTAGAACATTTGGTGCAGCAGTGAGAAGGCTGGGTGGCTTGGAGGATGGTGGCAATGGCAGGAGGGGGTCATAAGGAGAGGCCCGGAAGGCAGTTCATGGTCAGGTTATAAACCGCCTCGAAAGCTGCTGGCACAAGGAGTTTGGGCTTATGGGTAGGACAAAGGCCACTGAAGGTTCTTGAACAGAGTGACAGAACATAGGATAATGAGAGAGTTAGAAAGACCTTAAAGACTCAGGATGCTGAGACTTTTATTTCACTGAAAGGAAAAGTAAATGCCAACAGGCCGCACGTTCCCCAAAGCCACACAGCCATCACTGGCAATGCGGGGACTCCCGGCAGTAGGTTCCTGACCGCTCCAGGTCTCTCCACTTCCTGCTTCCACAGGGAACATGGTGTCCAGGAAAGGCAGTGTGCTCCCAGCGGGATGGCACGAGGGCAGACACGGTTAGGATGCTGGGGCAGTAGAATAGCTGATCATCAAATGCCACCCGACTTGAAGATCGACTTTGGGGGGCATTGCCTGTGTACAGACTGTAGGGCCAGTGGAGGCTCAGGAGGGGCTGCACAGCCCCTCAGTAGAATGAGGGGCACTAAGTACACCCTGCTGAAAAGTGTTACCAGTTGCAGTGGGGGCTGGATTAAACATGTCACCAGGAGCCCTTCACTTTGTCAGCCATCTGAGCTTAGACCTCTTGGCTCTGGGCCAGAAAGGCTGATGGTGAAGAAGGGTGGGGAGAAGCCTAAGCCCTCAGAGGAGACCCCCACCAAAAGGAAGAAAAATACCCAAAACCCCAACTATGGTGACCAGGCACCTACTGAGGCATGAAGCCTCTGCTTACTGTTGACCCTGGAGGTCTCTGGAGGCAGGAGCTGCAGTGTTGATCTTAGATAACACCACCAGCAAGCAAACACCCACACTCATGGGGTTATCTTTGGGAAACAGAGTGGCCTGTGTGATGGAAAGAAACCACCCTGACCGCAGATCACAGTGGAGGCTAGTGCGGGAGCGGGGAAGATCTGATGGATGGCAGAACCACAGAGGGAGGAGGGAGAGCACCCCGATAGGCCCTCGCTGCCCACTCACAGTTGTGGGATGAGGACGGACCCAGGGTGGGAGGTGCACACAAATCTGGACCAGGAGGAGTCCTGAGGAAGAGCGCAGACTTGGGGAAAGTACCAACTTTCCCCGGCTCACTTTCTTCCTCCTTTCTGAGTGGGTGATACCAAGGCCAGGTGGCACCTCCCTGTACCTGTATCCTCCTCAGAATTTAATAGGTGCCCAGTATGATGCTTCCTCTGGATTGCTTGCTGGTTGGTCACTTTCTTTTCTTTAAAAAAAAAAAACAAACTTGTTTTTTAGAGAGAAGGGAAGGGAGGGAGAAAGAAAGGGAGAGAAACATTGATGTAGGAAACATCGTTTCCTCTTGCGGACCTCTTGCATGCTCCCAACTGGGGACCTGCTCCGCAACCCAGGCACGTGCCCTGACCAGGAATCAAACATTTTAGGTTGCAGGCTGCTGCTCAACCCACTGAACCACACCAGCCAGGTCATTTTCTTTCCATTGCAGGTCTTTGAGGGCCTGCCTTAATGAATGGATGGGAAGCACTCATCGTCACTACTTAATTGCTATATATCACTGGTGTCTGAGAACAAATTGTCTTTATACTTTCCATGACAATTTCATTTGTACTGATAATTAGTCGGCGTAGCAAGCACTTTTTTTCATCAGTTAGGCTAAACCTTGGTCTGAATGAGGCAGATTCTGGGGTTGTAGAGGTGTTATTTTTTGAGATAGGGCTTTTTAGTGTGCTTTCTTTTTTAATCCTAGTTCTGGCATTCAGAACTTCTAGATCAGCATTGTTCAATAGAAATACCATGTTAGCCTCAAATAAGAGTCTCATGTGATTTTATTTCTTGTTTTTAAAATATTTACTTATGTTTAGAGAGAGGGGATGAGAGGGGGGGGAGAGAGAGAGAGAGAGAGAGAGAGAGAGAGAGATGAACATCCATGTGTGAGACAAACATTGATTGGCTGCCTCTTGCAGACCCCCAACTGGGGACCTCGCCCACAATCCAGGCTTGTGCCCTGACAAGGACTCGAACCGGTGACTTTCAGTTTGCAGGCTGGTGCTCAACCCACTGAGCCATACCAAGTGGGGCATAGTCTCATGTAATTTTAAATTTCCTAAGTGTCACATTAAAAAATGCAAAAGAAACAAGTAAGATCAATTATTATTTAATAATTTTAATATAAATTTCCAAAATATTATCAGTTCAACATATAATAAATATGAAATAGTCAATGAGATATTTGACACTGACTTTCTTTTTACTAAATCTTCAAAGTCTGGTGCGTCGTATTCGTACAGCACACAGCAGTCCAGACTAGCCATGTTTCAGGGGCTCAGTGGCTGCATGTGGGTTTGGCTGCCGCACTGGAAAACAGTTCTGGGCATCACTGGTGCACTCTTACAGCCTCCCTAACCCTTGCCAGGCCCTTTCGTTCCCTCCTGCTGTCCACACCAAGCCTCTCCCACTGGGGCTTCCCTGTTCTTATGGTTTTTAACAGCTTCCTTTTTTTCTGTCCCAGTAAGAAATCCTGGCTTCGTCTTGTGCATGTCCTTCCTGCCTCCCGCCGGAACTCAACAGTTTTTCTAAGAAGCCTCAGTTTCTTTCAGTGAGAAATAGTTTTTTGGAGACCACAGTCTGGGTGCTAACAACTAATATTATTGCTGGTGGGCCTTTTCAGTAAACAGAGGTTAGAAATACATACCGAAGGAGAAAAATAAGTCATGATCTCATACAGTTATTTCCAACAAAATTTAAGGTCAGTGTGTTCACTCTTGGGTGTTATGCATACATTTCTTTATCCAAAAGTTGGTTTCTAATTCACAAACAAATTACCTTCATCTTGCTCTATCTTACCAAATCAACATAATACTTTCAAAATAAGAATATTATCACTAGTAACCATAAAACTACTAAATGTACAGTCAAAACACTTTTAAAATCACTTGAATATTTTTTCTATATAATTATGCCATGGTCTTGATATATACCTAAAATAAATACATTTTTTTCAGTTTAGGGATTTTTTTCCTTTGTGATTTCATTTTATTTGTTAATTATTAAATATTACGTGGTTCCAAAGTCAATGCTATCAAACAAGATACATGCAGGACTATATCTTCCATCCCTGTGCCCTCTGCTCTGTTTCTCCTTCCCCTCTATATAGGTTACTATTTTTATTGTGATTTTTTTCTTTGACCTATGAATTTGATGTGTATTGCTTAAATTTCCAAATATTTAAAGATTTTCCAAATATCTTTGTTAAAGTGTGTTTTAAGGTCCAGAAATTAGTTTGTCTTGATGAGTATTCCAGATACACAGGAAAAGAATGCATTGAAGTGTTGTGGGGTAGAATGTTCTATAAATGCCAGTTAGATCAGATTGAGTGATAGGTTTGTTTGCATATTCTGTAACCTCACTGATTTTGGGATCCACTTGTTCAGGTACTCAAAGGAATGTCGAGAACTCCAGCTGTAATTGTGGACTATGTCCCTCAGTTCTGTCGGTTTTTGTCTCACCTGTTTTGAAGCTCTAATTTAGGTGCATACACGTTTAGGGGTTTAGGGTTGTTACGTCATCTTGATGAAATTATTGTCCTTATTTTTATGTTCCTCTTTACCCCTCACATTTTTGGTTCTGAAGTCCATTTTATCTGATATTAATACAAGTATTTCCTGCTCTTTGAAAGTTCATGTTATGCCACTTCATTTTTATGAAAGATCTACATTAGTACCTGTTTTCAGCAACTGAATGAAATCTGAAGAGGATTTTCACTTTTATGAAAAAGGCCAAAAGTCAAAATACCGTTCATTGTTTATTTTGCAGCAGGTCATTATAGAGGCAGCGTGCACTTCCTCCTTCCCGGGACCTACTCTCAGCGTCTCAGCCTCAGGCCCCCAGAGCCTCCAGCTGTGTCTGCAAGCGTCTGTGCTGCATGTTGATTTCTTTTGTGTATCTATTAGCAAGATATGTCCTAAGGTATCAGAAAAATCTAAGAGAGCTCTTTCGGATTTTAATGTAAAACTGGACATGTGTTTTGATTGTGGTGAACAAAATAAAGACATTATGTTTATGTTGAACTTGCCTGAGTCCTACCATTTGTACTATTTATATCCAGAGAGAGAGAAACTTCAGAGCAGTTGAAGTTACTGTTGGTTTTGCTAGTAGCAAAGGGGTCTTTTAGTTGGCGTCCAGTAATAGATAAAATGGAGTCTATTGCTTGAATGGACTGATAAGTGTTTAAAGCAGGGTGTGTATATTAATCATATCACTCCTGCTTTTACTATATGTTAGTGTTATTTTAGGTTTTATATGTTATTTAGTAGGGGTTTTTTGGGTTTGGGAATGCTCAAAATATTTTCCGTATAAAAATGGTACTGCTTCTTTGCTTTATGCCATTTTTAAAAAAGATTCCATTTATTTATTTTTAGAGAGAGGGGAAAGAAAGGAGGAAGAGAGGGAGTGAAACATCAATGTGTGGTTGCCTCTCAAGTGCCCCCTACTGGGGACCTGGCCTGCAACTCAGGCATGCACCCCGAGTAGGCATCAAACTGGCGACCTTTTGTTCGCAGGGTGGTATTCCATCCACCGAGCCACACCAGGCAGGGCACGCTGTATCCCGTTTGGACATGTGAAAGTTTCATAGGGAATGCTCTACTTTTGGATATTGAGGGAAACTTGTATAGATGCTTCAGTTATCTTCTGATTAGTGTTTGTATCTCTTTAAAATAATTCCCATTGTTTTAATTTACCTGTGTGTTTATATTTAAAGTGGGTTTCATATAAACAGCACAGTATGAGTCTTCTAAAAGCATCTCTCTGGCCCTGGCTGGGCAGCTCCGTTGGTTAGAATGGTGTCCTGCTACACCAGGGCTGCGAGTTCACTCTCCGACCAGGGCACACACAAGAATCAACAAGTGCATGCATAGGTAACTGGAACTACAAATCGATGTTTCTCTCTCTTCCCTTTCCCCTCTCGCTCTAAAGTTAATTTAAAAAATTTCTTCTAATAGTCTTTTAACCGGGGGCCTATTTTTGCAGTGTTTAGACCATTTATATTTACTGTCATGACCTACATTCTTTGGTTTAAATCTACTACATGGGTATTTGTTTTCCATTTGTCCCATCTGTTCTTGTTCCTTTTATTTCTCTTTTCATGCTGACTTTGCATTGAGTATTTTAAAGATACCATGTTACCTTTACTATTAGCTACCCTGTTTTATTGCCGTATTTTAGTGGTTGACTGGGTATTTACAAATACACCTTCAACATACTACAGTGTACTTTCAACAAATACGATACCACTTCACATATACTTCAAGGCCCTTACAACAGAATACTTTCATTTCCCCACTTTCGTTATTTCATGCTATTGTTGTCACACATTTTATTTTTATATAAGCTACAAGCCCACAATGTACTTTAAATGATGTGTTTAGAGAGGTTAAATAAATAAAAAAGTGTTATATTTACTCAGATATTTACTATTTCTCGTGCTCTTTGTTTCTTGGTGTAGATCCAAATTTTCATCTGGTATTATTTTCCTTCTGCCTGGAGAACTTGTAATGCAGCTCTGCTGGTGATTCAGTCTTTCAGATAATATTTGAAAAAGCCTGTATTTTACCTATATTTATTATTATTTATTTATTTTTAGAGAGAGGGTAAGGAAGGGAAAAAAAGAGGGAGAGAAACATCGATGTACAAGAAAAACGTCAGTTGGTTTCCGCTTGCACACCCCCAACAGGGGACCTGGCCCGCAATCCAGGTGTGGGCCCTGGCCCGGAACTGAACTGGTGCCCTTTTGGTCTGTGGGATGACACCCAACCCACACTAGTCTGGGCTCACCTTTATTTTTATTTTTTTATTATTTATGATTTATTACTTATTATAGTATTATCTCCTTTGTTTTTAAATTAAATTTTTATTGAGGTAACATTGGTTAGTTACATTACATACATTTCAGGTGTACTATATTGTAATTTGATATTTGTATGCTCTATTGTGTCCTCTCCACCAAAAGTATGGTTTCTGTCCATTAGCACAGATTTGACCCCTTCACCCGTTTTGCCCTCCCTCCACCCTCTTCCCTCTGGTGCTGCCATTTTCTTGTATCTATAAGTTTGTTGTTTTGTTTCGTTAGTTTGCTTGTTCCTTTTTTGATTTCTATTCCACATATGAGTAAAATCATACAGTTTTTGTTATTTTTCCATCTTATTTCACTGAACATGATACCCTCAGAATCCATCAATGTTGCGGTAAGTGGCAACATTTCAACTTTTTAATGGCAGAGTAGTATTTCATTGTGTCTATATCTCACATCTTATCCATTCATCCATTGATGGACGCTAAGGTTGCTTCCATATCTTAGCTATTGTAAGTAATGCTGCAATGAACGTAGGGGTACATTTATCTTTTTGAACTAGTGCTTTCATATTCTTTGGATAAACACCCAGAAGAGGAATTCTGGGTCATATGGTAATTTTATTCTTAATTTTTTAAGGAATCTCCATACTGTTTCCATAGTGGCTGCACCAGTTTACATTTCCCCAACAGTGTATGATGGTCCTTGTCAACACTTGTTATTTATTGTGTTTATGAAAGATCTACATTAGTACCTGTTTTCAGCAACCTTGTCAACACTTGTTATTTATTGTGTTTTTTAAAAGATTTTTAAAAATTATTTTTAGAGAGGGGGGACGGGAGGGAGAAAGGAGAGAACCAACAATGTGTGGTTGCCTCTTGAGCACCCCCTACTGGGGTCCTGGCCAGTAGCCCAGGCATGTGCCCTGACTGGGAATTGAACTGGTGACCCTTTGGTTCACAGGCTGGCACTCAATCCACTGAGCCACACTAGCCAAGTCTGTGTTTTTGATAATAGCCATTTTAAGAGGTGTGAGACGATACCTAATTGTGGTTTTGATTTGCATCTTATAGTAATTAGTGCTGTTGAATATGTTTTCATATGCCTATTGGCCATCTGTATGTCTTCCTTAGAAAAGTGTCTATTCAGATCCTTTGCCCCTATTTTCATTGCTTATTTTGTTGCACAAAATCTTCATATATTTTGGATATTAGCCACTTATTGAGGAATACCATTTGCAAATATCTTCCCCCATTTGATTGGTTGCCTTTTTTGTATGTTGGCGGTTTCCTTTGCTGTGAGGAAGCTCTTTAGTTTGCTGTAGTTCCATTTCTTTATTTTTGTTTTTGTTTCACTTGCCTGCGAAGACAAATTCACAAAATCACCACTGAGGCTGATGTTCAGAAGCTTAGTGCCATGTGTTTTTCTATTTATTTTAAGTCTTTATCCATTTTGAGTTAATGTTTGTGCATGGTATAAGATAGTGGTCTCGATTCATTCTTTTGCATGTGGCTATCCAGTTATCCCAACACCATTTATTGAGACTTTCCTTTCTCCATTGTAGTATCTTTGCTCCTTTGTTGTAAATTAGTTGCCCATATATGTGTAGGTTTATTTCTGGGCTCTCAATTCTGTTCCATTGGTCTGTGTGTCTCTTTTTCTGTCAGTACCATCCTGTTTTGATTACTGTAGCTTTGTAGTGTAGTTTGAAATTAGGGGAGCGTGATGCCTCCAGGTTTGTTCTTTTTTCTGAGGATTGCTTTGGCTAATTGGGATCTTTTGTGGTTCCATACAAATTTTAGGGTTTATCCTATTTCTGCAAAATATGTCATTGAGATTACATTGAATCTGTAGGTTGCCTTAGGTAATATGGATATTTTAACAATGTAATTCTTCCAAACCATGAATACAGAATATTTTTCCATTTATTTGTGTCATCTTCAATATCTTTCATCAATGTCTTGTGTTTTTCAGTGAACAGGTCTTTCACTTCCTTGAGTTTATTCCTAGGTGTTTTATTCTTTTTTGTTACAATATTAAATGGGATTGTTTTCTTCATTTCCCTTTCATATAGTTTGTTGGCACTGTATTCAAATACAAGATTTTTGTATATTGATTTTATATCCTGCAACTTTACTGTATTCATTTATTATTTCTAATTTCCAGTTTGTTAGTGTGGTGTACCACTTGGTTGATAATGTGGGTGCTGAGTCACATCCTTGCATCCCTAGAATGAATCACACTTGATTGTTGATATATGACCCCTTTAATGTACTGTTATATTCTACTTGCTAGTATATGTTGAGGATTCATGTATGCATCTATGTTCATCAGAGACATTGGCTTGTAATTTTTTCTTTTTTGTGTTTTGTCCTTGGTATTAGGGTAATGTTGGCCATGTAAAATGAGTTAAGAAGCATTCCTTCCTCATTTATTTTTTGGAAGAGTTTGAGAGAGAGGTGTTAAATCTTCTGTTTGTTAAACAAACAAATGTTTCTTAAAATTTACCATTGAAGTCATCTGATCCTTGACTTTTGCTTTTTGGGAGGTTTTTTGTTTTTTAAAAGATTTTATTTATTTATTTTTAGAGAGGGAAAGGAAGGAAGAGAGGGAGAAAAACATCGATGTGTGGTTGCCTCTCACGTGCCCCTACCAGGCACATAGTCCACAACCCAGGCATGTGCCCCAACTGGGAATTGAACTGGCAGCCTTTTGGTTCACAGGCCCACACTCAATCCACTGAGCTACACCAACCAGGGCTGCTTTTTGGGAGGTTTTTGATTACTGTTTAAATTCAGGTTTTCTAATTCTTCATGAGTCAGTCTAGGAAGGTTGTATGATTCTAAGAATTTGTCCATTTCTTCTAGGTTGTCTAATTTGGTGCTATCTAGCCTTTCATATTCTTTTATAATTTTTTTGTATTTCTGTGGTGTACATGGTAACTTCTTTCACTTCTGATTTTGAGGCTTTTCTCTCTTTATTGAGTCTAGCCAAAGGTTTGTCAATTTTATCTTTTCAAAGAACCACTCTTCATTTCATTAATCTCTTGTAATGCCTTTTAATTCTCTATTCCTTTTTTTTTCTGCTCTGATTTTTACAATTTCATTTTTTCTTCCACCTTTGGCCTTCATTTGTTCTTCATTTTCTGGTTCCTTAACATATAATATGAAATTTTTTGAGATTTTTGTATCCTCAGGTAAGCCTGCATTTCTATAACGTTCCCTGTTAGTACTGCATTTACTGCACCCCAAAGATTCTTGGTGTGCCGTATTTTCATTTGCATTTGTCTCTATATGTATCTTCTGAATCTTTTATTTCTTGACCCAATATTTGTTCATTAACATGTTTGTTTGTTTATTGGTATAGAAACTGTTTATTAACAGACAAGGACTACAGATTTATTTCTACTTGGACACACCCACAGTGAGACCCTGGTGGCCTGCAGTCCTGGTGTGCTGGCCTCGAACACAAAGACCCCAGAAGTGGTGCAGCGCTCTGTGGGACCCAGTTTTTTTCCTTCACTTCAGGTCTTCACGGAGCTTGTTGTCCAGACCACTGGCCAGGACCTGGATGTAGTTTCTACCCTTCACATCCTTCTGTCTGTGCAAGAACCAGTCTGGACTCTTGTACCTGTGTGGATTCTATGTAATGTGGACCACATGTCCCACCTCATCCTCAGTGAGCTCTCCTGCCCTCTTGGTGGGGTTGATGTCTGCTCTTGTCAGCATCACGTGAGCATATGTTGCCCCACACCCTTACTTGCAATGCCGGTGAAGGCTGTTTCCCATTGCCCATCGATACTGGTGCTGATCTCGGGGGTCACTAGAGACGTGGTGGCAGCCCCAGCAGTGGGGTAGGCCTCCTGGGGAAGAGAGCGGCACGTTCGATCTCCACACATTTGTGATTTTTTTCTAGCTTGCTTCTTGTACTTCATTTCTAGGTTCATGTTCTTATGGTCAGAAGAGATGCTTGATATGACTTCAGTCTTCTTAAGTTTATTGAGGCTTGTTTTGTGTTCCAACATATGCTTGAGAATGTTCCATGTGCACTTAAGAATGTGCATTCTGTTGCTTGGGCTGGAGTGGAGAGTTCTGATAGCATCTATGAAGTTCATCTGTTCTAATGTGTCATTTATGGCTAACATTTCCTTGTTGACTTCTGTCTGTCTCATCTACCTCTCCACTGATGTAAGTGGGGTGTTAAAGTCTACCACCATTTTTTCCTATTTATTTTTCCCTTTAGGTCTGTTAGTAATTGTTTTATATCCAGGATCTGGCAGAAGTAAGGCCTGCTTGTGTGTGGTTGGTAGGATAATGACATGGGTGTAATGATTTATAGTTTTAATTTGAACATTTCACCTAAAATGTCACATGCTGTGCTTGAGTGTGATATTATTATGTTACAGAATTACATGCTTATGATTTAGTAATAAAAGATTTTGTAATAAAAAAGGGACATTATTTGTGCCAGACCCTGTATTTTGGTGCTCCTAAGTTGGGTGTATCTGTTTTCGTACATGTTATGTCTTCTGGATGGATTGTCCCCTTTATCGTTATAAAATGTCCATATTTGTTTCTTGCTCCCTTTTTGTCTTGTGGTCTGTTTTGGTTCGTAAAGTACAGCTGCACACTGTTCTTTTGATACCATTTGCTTGGAGTATCATCTTCCACCCCTTCACTTTGAGCCTTGTCTTTCGAGTTGAGATGGGTCTCCTGAAGACAGCATTTAATTGGATCATTTTTTAAAAAATCCAGCTACTCTGTGACTTTAAAAAAACGTTTATTGATTTTAGATAGAGAGGAAGGGAGAGAGAGAAACATTGATTGGTTGCCTCCCATATGTGTGCTGACCCAGGACTGAACCCACAACCTAGGTATGTGCCCTGACCTGGAATTGAATCTACAACCTTTTGGTGTATGGCATGACACGACACTCGAACCAACTGAAGTGACACTGGCCAGGGCTACTCTGTGCTTTTGATTGGTAAGTTCAGTCCCTTTGTATTTAAGGTGATTATCGATACATAAGGATTTACTGCTGCCATTTTATCTTCGGTTTTCTGGTTGCTCTGTAGCTCCATTGTTTCTTTTCCCTTTTGTTTCTGCCTGCTGGCTTAGTTTGGTGGTTTTCTATGATGGTTTTCTGTTTCCTCCTTTTTTATGTTTTGGATCACATCTCTGGGGTTTTTTGTGATTATCATGAGGTTTGTATAAAATGCCTCACAGATAAAATAGTCCTTATTTGTTATCCATTCATTACCAAATTGAAGTATAGTTATTTTTAATGGTTTTTTTTTCCTCTTTAACCTTTGTATTGTGCTAGGTGTTTAACACCCTATTCTGAAATAGAGTGGCAATTTTCTTCTGTCACTTTACTCAAAATTTTGTGTACTTTGTTTTTTTGTTTCACATAGAAGAGCTCCATTCAGAAGATCTTGTCATGCGGTCAGGTCTGTGGTGATATAGTGCCTCAGCTTCTGTGTGTCTGGGAAAGACTTTATTTCTCCTTCACATCTGAAAGATAACTTTGCTGGATATTGTACTCTTAGCTGGTTGCTTCTGTTTTTCAATATTTCAAATATATCATTCCATTCTTTACTAGCCTGTAAAGTTGCAACTGAGAAACCTGATAACCTGAAGGGGTTTCCTTTGTAGGTTACTGTTGTTTTTCCCCTGGCTCCCTTGAGAATTCTTTGTCATTAACTTTTCATAGTTTTCATATAATGCGTCTTAGAGAAGGTCATTTTGCATTGAGATGCTTAGTTGTTCTGTTAGTTTCTTGTGCTTGAATGTCCAAGTTCCTTCCACATGTTTGGGAAGTTCTCATCCATTATTTCTTTGAAAAGGCTCTCTGTCCTCTTCTCCCTCTTCTCCATCTGGGATACCCATTATCCTTATGTGGCCCTTTCTGATGGAGTGAAATGGCTTTTGTAGAGTTCTTTTATTTTAAAAAATGTTACTTCTCTCATCTCTTCCACATGATTCATTTCTAGATTCTGTTTTTGAGTTTGCTAATTCTCTCTTCTATCTGGTGTGCTCTATTTCTGGTGCTCTTTAATGTATTTTTCATCGCATTTATTGAGTTCTTCAGCTCTAGGATTTGTTTGGTCTTTATTTTTTTAATTTATTTTTTATTGTTATTCTATTACAGTTGTCCCAATTTTTCCCCCTTTGCCCTCCTCCGCCCTCCTCCGCTCAGCTCACCCCCTGCTCCCAGTCAGTTCCCACACTGTCATCCATGTCCATGGGTCATTCATACATGTTCTTTGACTAATTCCTCCCCCTTCTTTCCATCCTTATCCCCTCCCCCTCCTCTCTGGCTGCTGTCTGTTCCATATTTCCATATCTCTAGTTCTCTTTTGCTTGTTATTTTGTTCATTAGATTCCTCTTATAAGTGAGATCATATGGTATTTGTCTTTCACCAAATGGCTTATTTCACTTAGTATAATGCTCTCCAGTTCCACCCATGCTGTTGCAAAGGGTAGGAGCTCCTTCTTTCTTTCTACTGTGTAGTATTCCATTGTGTAAATGTACCATTCATCTACTGATGGGCACTTGGGCTGTTTCTAGCACTTGGCTATTGTAAATAGTGCTGCTGCATAAGATCTTTTGAACTGGTGTTTAGTGATTCTTAGGGTATATTCCCAGCAGTGGAATCACTGGGTCAAAAGGCAGATCCATTTTTAATTTTTTGAGGAAATTGCATACTGTTTTCCACAGTGGCTGCACCAGTCTGCATTCCCACCAACAGTGCGCTAGGGTTTCTTTTTTCCACACCCTTGTTGGCAATTGTTGGTTTATTAATGATGGCCATTCTGACAGGTGTAAAGAGGTATATCTCATTGTGGTTTTAATTTTCATCTCTCTGATGGCTAGTGATGTTGAGCATCTTTTCATATGTCTATGGGCTCTCTGTATGTCCTCCTTGGAGAAGTGTCTGTTCAGGTCCTTTGCCCATTTTTTAATTGGATTGTCTTCCTGGTGTTGAGTCTTATGATTTGTAGATTAAACCCATGTCCAATGTATCATTGGCAATTATGTTCTTCCATACATTAGTTTGATGAGATCCCATTTGTTTTTTCCCTTTATTTCCCTTGCCCTAGGAGATATATCAGCAAAAATAATGCTGTGTGGGATATCTGAAATTGTACTGCCTATGTTTTCTGCTGTTTGGTTCTTTTTTATAGTTTCATCTCTTTGGTATAGTACTCTTTCTGTTCATTAATTTTATTCCTGAGCTCATTGAGCTGAGTTTTCTTGTACCTTGTTGGGTTCCTCATGAATGTTAGTTTAATGCTTTATCATTTAAACCACAGTCTTCCATGACTTGTGAGTTTGGTTTCTGGAGAATTGTCATTTTCTTTCTATGTTACCACATTACCTTGGTTGTTCATGGTTTTTGGTAGATTGTTCCTTTGCTGGCACATTTGAATTAAAAACTGTTCTTATTTAGATACCATTTTGGTTTAACAATTCAGCAGGTTGATATTTAGGGGTCTTTTTCCCCCCAGTCAATGGTGCTGTAGTGCAAGTGTTTGCTTGTCTTACCTGCTCTACTTGCACCTCCAGGTTGTGGTCAGGGCGGTTGCACTGTAGTATGGGAGTCACCATCCAGAGTGGCGGGTTCCCTCACTGTGCCCAGGTTGCCTGGGTCTTGGGGCACCACCGCCATGGGGATGGGGGAATAAGGTAGGTTCATAAGCCTGCTGTGTTGCTACCTGATTTCCTATGGGTGCTGGTGCTGCAGGAGGCCATAGATGCATCTCTGTTCCTGCTATCAGATTCTGGATGCAGTCCAGTAGGGAGCCAGATTGTGGGGTGCCAACACTACTGCTGCCCTTCTACCCTCTGCCAGCTATGGTGTGGAGGCCACACCCCAATTCTTCCATCTTTACCTCATTCACTGGGGTCAGCAATTCAGCCATGGTGGACAGGGAACTGTCTGCAGGACTGTAACTGTCCTTCCCCTGCCCTGCCTCCCCTACATGTTCCAACATGCCCACCTTCAGATGCATTGTGTGAATCTCCCTGGGGTCCTAGTGTGCCGAGCAGTGGAACCTTTGTTAGGTTACAAAAGTCTGACTAGTTATAGCCCTGGCTGGTGTGGCTCAGTGGATTGAGCACAGGCCTGTGAACCAGAGGGTCGCCAGTTCAATTCCCAGCTAGGGCACATGCCTGGGTTGCAGGCCAGATTGCCAGTAGGGGGTGTGAGAGGCAACCACACATTGATGTTTCTCTCCCTCCCTTTCCCTCTCTCTAAAAATAAATAAAATCTTAAAAAAAAAAAAAGTCTGACTAGTTATAAATTTACAGGGAGATACAAAGGAGTTTTCTCTGTCACTCATGTTTATTTTTAAAAAGGTATTTTCACTAGGTATGAATTCTAGGCTAATTTTTTTCCTTTCAACATTTCAAAGATGTTATGGTTTGCATAATATCTGATAAGTTGACAGACATTCTTATACAGTTATTTCTCAGTATCTGGGGGGGATTGGTTCCAGGACCCCCTGTGGATAACCCAGATCCGCAGATGCCCAAGGGCCTCTATCTAGCACAGCGTAGTACTTGTGTATCACCTGTTGTTGCATACGGGCTACAGCAGGGTGTGCCTGCACACCGCTTCATTGACATGGACTCAGCATAATGTTTGGTGTGTGGCAAATCAAGTTTTGCTTTTTAGAACTTTCTGGGATTTTTTCCTGAATATTTTCACCTGCGGGGTGGTTGAATCCTCAGACGCAAAACTCAAAGATGGAGGGCTGACTGTATTTGTTCCTCTGCATGTAATGTCTTTTTTTCTGGCTACTTGTGTAATTTAAAATTTCAGCAATTTTATTATGGGATATGTGTGTTGAGTTTAGTGTTTTTTTTTTTTTTTTTTTTTTTTTTTTTTTTTACTTGGGGCTCTCCAATTTTGTTGGATCTATAGGGTTAGTTTTAATGCAATTTGAAAAATCCTCATTGTTTCTTCAAATATTCTTTGTTCACCTGTCCCCCTTAAAATTTTTTTTCTCTTTGGGACTCCAATTTACACATTTTAGACTATTTGATATTGTCCCACAGGTCACAGTAGCTTGGTTCATTTTTAAGTCCTTTGTGCTCCCGTTTGTGTAGTTTTCTATTGCAATCTTCAGACTTAGTGTATCTTTCCCACTGTGTCTAATCTGCTCTTATTATATTTTCACTACAGAGCCTTAATTTTTCATTTCTAGAAATTGCATTTGCAACTTTTAGCTCCAATTTTTCTTATGTCCCTTTTCCTTTACATTTTTGAACATATTTATAATAGCTGTTTTAAGGTTCTACTCTGCTAATTCCATGGTTTCATTTCTGTGTCTATTAATGTTGTTTCTGTCCTGGTTATTGGTAATATATTCCTGCTTCTTTGCATGCTGGTAATTTTGGATTGGCTGTTGGACACTGAATTTTGTTATCAAGTGATGATATTTTTTCCTTTAAAGAGTGTTGGGCTTTGATCTGGCCAAAAGTGAAATTATTTATGGATCAATTTGATTCTTTCAAACTTGCTTTTAAGATTCAGAGCAGCCTTTCCTCTAGACCTACCTAATTTAAGATCTAGTATTAAGGTATATAACTTTCTTAGGACTCTGCCCAGTGTCCTATGTTTATGAAGGTTTTGCATTCTGGTCCTTTGGAAAATTAACTATTCCCACTCTATGAGTCTCCAGGAACTATTCAGTGTGTTGCGTTCCAGTCAGGAGGAGTTGCACCCTCCATACATGCAGGCCAGTACTTGGTCAGACTCTAAGTGACCCTTGTGCAGATCTCAGGAGCTTGCTCTGAGCAGCTCCCTGCTCTCGAGTACTCAGCCCCCTAAGTTGTAGCTCAGCTTTCCTGACCTCTCATCTGTCTCTTGAACTCAGTGCGACCAGGTTCTGGATTCTCTGTCCTTTGGTCTGGAAACTGCCTCTAGGTAGTACACTGCCACAGCGGCGCTCCTCTCACTTGTTTTTCTTCTCCCAAATGCTGCCTGGTGTCATATCTGAAAGCAGTTGTTTCAGGCATTTTGTGTGCTTTTTCTAGTTGTTTACAGTGTGAGGAAAAGCACAGCTGTTTATCCTTCACGTGTGGAAGTGGAAGCCTCTTCTGTAGAACTCATGTATAAACGAAAGCCTGTGAACCTACTAGCTTTGACAGTTTTCTCAGTGGCTTGCTGAGTTTTCTCTATTCGGAATGGATAATTATTTGGTGGTAATTCTTTGGTTAACAGGCCCAAAGGATCATCCCCTGACCCCCTTTCTTCCCCTGTGCAGATCCCACACAGGTATTATGGCTGTGAAGGGTGTGGCCCTTCTCCTTTAGGTTAGGGGTCTGCGGGACTACCTTCACGTTGTCTGGGGGTCTCTTTTGCTATGCTAGTTGCTTTGTTTTTGTGAAAGGATTAAAAATCTTTGTGGCTGCTACTGCCTTTGTGCCCTATCAAGCACTCTCTCTACCTTTTAAATTATACCCTTTTATCTCATTTGGGGTGGCCACTGCCCTGGAAGATTAGTGTCTCCATTTAATTAACCCATTTTGTGGTAACAAATTTGGGGGATTTCTCACCCCAAGAATGGCGAATGTGTTACTACTCTAAGCGTAAACCATTGCAGGTGGTAATTTATTTACCTCCAGATTACCTTATCTGATCCTTGGTGGTGTAAGCTGCAAATAGAACATATATGCCCAGGAGCCCACTGACCCAGCACCAACCCAGTGTCATGGAAGTAGAGCCTTCTCATTGTTCATTTGTTGGCAGTACCTGGCACCATCAGGAAGACCAGGCCTGTTCTTAGGGAGCAGAGTTTGTTAGGGAAGGCAAACGTGTAGCGCTAGCTAGAATTTAGTGTAGTCACCGTCCGCTGAGAAATGTATGCAAAGTTGCCTCCTTGGGCCTCTCTTTTCTCATGTGAATAACAGGAACCTCCCCGCTCCCCCAGCAGTTTTTATATTGTTCTCCAAAGGCTTGGCTTTTGCAGAATGACTTGGGAGGCTGAGTGGGCTGGGCTATGGCCTCTATTCTCACTACAACCAAAGTAGTTCTACCATTTCCCATTTTACGTATTAAGCTCTAACATTTTTTTCAAACGGAGGTTTTGCTGTGGAGAAAGGAAGGATGAGAAGCAGGTAGAAGGATAGGGATCCACACTTACCTGTGCACACAGCCTCCTGAGGTGAGTGGCTTGACCTTTTTGTCTAAGTGCATTCATATCAAACTCTGGTGTGTTCACCACCCCCTAGACAACAGCTGAGGAGTTCCTTCATTCTACTTTGAGAATAGTAACTTTGGCATTAAGATAGCCCGGTTGGTGTGGCTCACTGGATTGAGCGCTGGCTTATGAACCAAAAGGTATGAACCAAAAGGTATCAGGTTTGAGTCCCAGTCAGGGCACGTGCTTGGGTTGTGGGCCAGGTTCCCCAGCTGGGGACATGTGAGAGGCAACCAATTGATGTATCTTTCACACATTGTTTCCCTCTCCTTCCCTTCCCAAGTAAATAAAATAAAAAAACAAACAAACAAAAGGATCAGGACTCTACCAACTTGGTCAGTCGCAGGTCTCTACCAACTTGGTCAGTCGCAGGTCTCTAACCTTCTGCGCCAGTTCCCCAGTACATTGGGGGTAAACCTACAGGTTTGTTGTGCTGCTTGATGTGTAAAAGAGCCAAGTGTGCTGCCAGCTCACAGCAGGTTGCAGTAAGCGGTAGTTAGTGTTATGACTGCTGATTCAGATGAGGGTCCCTGCTGAGATGTGACACTTGGTTCAGGGTCGATTTAGACCAGGACCATGGTCTCCACCACAGGCCCCTCCTATCACTGAAAGGGTCAATAAACAATGGATTGTGCCCTTTCTTCTGGCCAGTATTGGTTTTTGGTTAGTACTATCTGCATCTGCATGGCATTTTGTGGGTCACCCACATAATAATAGTTCATTTGAATCTCACAACCATTCTATAGGGCAGAGTTTCTTAGTCTCATTCTACAGAAGAGGATGCATACTCAGAGGATATGTGGCAGATCAGGGTTCCAGGCCCTGTAACCAAAGAGCAAGTCTAGCACTCCTTTTACAGTGCTTCCCGGTACCTTCTGCAGAAACGGCACTGCAGGGATGCTTACACAGAGACAGACCAGGTTTGTGGGTAGGGCTTGGCCAGGCCAACAGGGACTTGGTTCATGTTGACCAACAAGAGTCAAAATGAATTTTTTAGAGAGGATAATGTAGGGAGAATTATAAGCAACATGTTTAATTACTTTGGAAACAAAACCTCCCGAGAAATGCCTGATCCCAAAAGGTACATACAAATGGCCAAAAAGTATTTTAAAATAACAGTTTTTCCCTTATAACATGAGTGCTTTCAGCCAGACAGTAAATTACAAACCATATCAAATCATGTTAAGGCAAATGACCAGTCTGGTTGCAGGTTTAACTATTCCTGGGACAGTAACCTTGTTGGAGTTTGGACCTCTTCCGCCCAGCTGTTTAGTCACTTGGTCCAGGGAGGGGCAGTCCAGGAATCGGCATGTGAGGAGCTGGGCCGTGCTTGTCCTGTCACTGCTCGTTCTGCTGGCCCTCTGTGACTGAAGCAGATACAGAACCCTGGCCCTTGTTGACGTCACTGATGCACACCCATTGCCCGTCGACTGACTCCTTCCACAGGGTCACCTGCAAGCCAGCACACACACAGCCTATTACAGGTCAGCACCCCTTCCCCCGGCTCATCTCACTGGATCCCCTAATGAGGGCTAAGATCCCCATAAAGAACCATGGCTCACAGCCTTGTGGGTAAACAGAGGGCTTATCTTGGTTCCCCCACTGAAATCCCATCAGAACAGAAGAAAAATTAAAAAAAAGTGATATCACCAAGATGATGACATGGGTGGTTCCAAATGATTTCACTCCCCCTCCAGAGAACAACTATTCGTGGACAAGAATGTGGGAGTGAGGCTGGTGCACCCTTTGCACCAGAGACCAGGCCAGACTGCATGAGAACGAGGAGAGGAATGGCTATATGCTAACTGCACTGCTCTTCCCCTAGGCAGGTCAGTGCCATGCTGAAACCATGGTTCTTCTGGAGGGAAAAGAGCACAAGGATGACATCCAGCACCCCAAAAGTTATGGGTCATTGCCTTGTGGGAGCCCCTACTCTGGTTTTGCCCCAAAAGGACTGCAGGTGAACCTGTGGGGTCAACCAGGGGGCTCCAATTGTGATGGGGAAGAGGCTTCCATCCAGCACTCAGATCTTGGCAGACCTAGTTCCTACCTGCACAGTAGTCCCAACCAGTGGCTTTGCTCATCAGTAGAACAAAGTCAAGGACACAGTCTGACCAGGGAACTTGGTGGGTGTAGATCGCTTAATTTGGGTCCCCAAATGAGTTTTACCCACTCTGGTGAGTCATTGCCCTACCTGCTGCAGAGTGTGGCCCCTGCAGGAAGGGCTGACAAGAACTTCACGTGTCCCCAAAACTGTACAGCTGAGAGGAGGATGGGCAGGCAGGGCTGACTGCCTCCAGGAAAAAGCCAGTGGCCCCTTTTGGCCAGGAAATGGGGCACAGACCAGCAGGAGTCAAAGCCACAAAGAACATTAGTGGCCTTAGAGTTGCCCTCCCTGCTGAGCCCAGGAAGAAAAACTAATTTGTAGCCCCACTTACTGCTAAATACAGTCTTTAGACCAGGGAAACTGTGTATCCCATCAAATAGCCCTGCTTATAAAGGCACTGGAATAGAAAGCACAGGCTAGGGCTTCTATCTGCAGAGCAAAACAAGTGACCTCACCTGACTAAGATATTCAGTGTACTCTTGCCTGATTTGGGTCCCCAAATAAACTCAGGGTGCTGTCCCATTGTCCCACCAGGTAAGGGCTGAAGCTCATTCTACAGACTTACTTGGACAGGGAACCAAGGCAGGAATCATATCTAGCTGTTCTCAGCCAGTGGCATACAGCATACCCCTCCAACCAGGGGCTCAAACAGCTGCCTTGCCCAAAGATATTACCATCAGACATGTCCAGAAACCAAAACTGAGCTGGCTGGTAAAGAATTCTTTCTGCCAAACTGAACCTTAAAAGTCTAGAAGAGACCACTTACCTCAGTGCACAGATACCAACATAAGATCATCAAAGATGGTTAAAAAAAACCACAGGTAAATACAATACCACCAAAGGAAACTAATAAAGCTCTAGTAACATACTGAAGAAATGGAGATCAATGAACTATTAGGTAAAGAATTTGAAATAATCCTTTTGAAGTTTAATTCAATAAAATGAAATTAGTAAAACAATGCATGAAAAAAACAAAGCAATAGAAACCATCAAAAAATAAAAAAACTCAAATCCTGGACCTGAAAAATACAATTATTGAACTTAAGAATTTGAAAGATTTCAAAAGCAGCCTCAACAATGTACAAGAACCATGATCTGAAAGACAGGACATTGGAAATTATCCAGTCAGAACAGCCAGAAAAAAGAATGAAAGAATACAGAACGCCTTACAGGAATTATGGGACACAACGAAAAGACAACAATGCAGCAGCCCTCCCTGCAACGCACAGGGATGTGTTCCGTGACCCTCCACCGCGGGTGCCTGAAACCATGGATAGTACTGGACCTATACATGTACACCTACGAATAAAGTTTAATTTACAAATGAGGCACAGTATGAGTAACAATAATAAAATAGAACAAGAGTAACAATATACTGTAATATAAGTTATATAAATATGGTCTCTTTTTCAAAGTATCTTATTTACTATACTCACCCTTAAAGGAATTAAGGCTTCTTTTTGGCATATCTTAATTGCCAGCATCACTACCCCTGTGCTAGGGAACATCAAGTACAACAAGGTTTATGTGATCATAAGCACTGTGTTACTGCAACAGTCACTCCGACAAACTACCTAAACAATCAGGGAGAAAGAGCAAGCCTGACTATGTCAATTAAGGAGATTGAATCTGCCATCAAAAAAATCTCCAATGAAGAAAAGCCCTGGCAACACTCGTGAATTTTATCAAACATTTAAAGAACAATTAATACCAATTCTTCTTCAACTCTTTCAAAAAACCAAAGGAAACACTCTCAAACTCATTTTATGAGGCCATCATTACACCGATACCAAAGCCTGAAAAAGACCCTGTCAGAAAAGAAGACTACAGAATGCCCCTCATAAATACAGATCCAGTAAAAGTAATCAATAAAATACTAGCCAGCAAAATTCAGCAGCATGTTGAAAGGATCATTCACCATGGTCACGTGAGGTTTCTATCTGGGAAACAAGGATGGTTCAACATACACAAATCAATGTGATATATCACGTTGATGGAATAAAAAAAATCAAATGATCATCTCACAGAAGATGCAGAAAAAACATTTGACAAAATTTAACATGTATGATAAAAACTCTTAAAAAATTAGCTTTAGAATGAATATATCTCAACACAATAAAGGGCATATATGACAGCACTCAGATCTTGGCAGACCTAGTTCCTACCTGCATAGTCGTCCCAACCAGTGGCTTTGCTCATCAGTAGAACAAAGTCAAGGGCACAATCTAACCAGGGAACTTGGTGGGTATAGATCGCTTAATTCAGGTTGCTAAATGAGTTTTACCCATTCTGGTGAGTCACTGCCCTAACACGGCTAATATGGTGAAAGGTTAGAGGCTTTTCCTGTAAGATCAGAACAAGAGTGCCCACTCTTACCACTCCTATTCAACACAGTGCTGGAGGTCCTTGACAGAGTCATTGGCAAGAAGAGGAAAAAAAGGCATCAGAATTGGAAAGAAGTAGAATTGTCTCTATTTGCAATGACTTAATTTTATACATAGTCCACCCTCGAGTCCTCCAAAAAACTGAGGTCTACTCAAGGAATCCAGTAAAGTTGCAATATACAAAATTAACATGCAAAATCAGTAGCATTTCTATGCATTAGCAACAAATTATGTGAAAAGAAATAAAAAAGATCTCATTTATAATAGCCTCAAAAACAATAAATACTTAGGAACTTAACCAAGGAGGTAAATTACTCTGAAGACTGCAAGATGTTGATGAAAGAAATGGAAGGCATCACATAAATGGAAAGGTATCCCATGTTTCTTGACTGGAAGAATATTGTGAAAACGTCCACATTACCAAAAATTATCTATAGATTCAATGTAATTCCTGCCACGATTCCAATGGCATTTTTTTTTACAGAAGTATAAAAAAAAAAAACCCTAAAATTCATATGGTACCACAAAACACTGAATGGCTGAAGCAATCTTGAGAAAGAACAAAGTGGGAGTTATCACACTTCCTGATTTCAAGCTGTACTATAAATCTTGTAATCAAAACAGTATGGTACTAGCATAAAAACAAATAGATCAGTGGAACGGAATCAAAAACTCAGAAATAACCTAAGCATATATGGTCAATTGGTGTTTGACAAGGAAGCCAAGAGTACTCAATGGAGGACAGTCTCTTCAATCAGTGATCCTGGGAGAAGGAAAAATCTGTGAATAATCAGACCTCATTTGAGAAGGTATGGTTCAGCCACCAAAGCAGAGTTCGTTGGTTTAGCTAGTCTGGAGTTGCTCAGCAAACAATAGAAACCCTTTGGGAAGCAGCTGTGAGGAGCATGCTGAATCATATTAATAGGTTCCCTAATTCTAAACTGTACTTTCATTTGGGAATAAACCTTACTTTTACTAGTCAAAAAAAAAAAAAAAAAAAAAAAAGATCCTGGGAAAACTGGGCATACACATACAAAAAAATGAACCAAGACCCCTATCTTATACCACTCACAAAAATTAACTTGAAATGGATTACAGACTTAAATGTACCTGAAACCATGAAACTCCTAGATGAAAATTTAGGAAAAAAGTTCCTTGACATGGGTTTTCCCATTGATTTTTTAGCTATGACACCTAAAGCATAAGCAACAAAATCCATAATAAGTGGGACTATATCCAACTAAAAGGCTTCTGCATAGTAAAAGAAACCACCAATGAAGTAAAAAAAGACAACCTTTGGAATGGGAAAGAATATTTGCAAACCATTTATCTGAAAGGGGATTAAAATCAAAATATATAAAGACTCATATAACTCAATAGCAAAAAAATCAAACACTCCAATTCAAACTGGGCAGCCCCCCCAACCCAAAACCCTGCCCTGGCTGGTCTGGCTCAGTGGATTGAGTGCCAGCCTTTGGACTGAAAGGTTGCTGGTTCAATTTGCAGTCAGGGCAAATGCCTAGGGTATGGGCCAGCTCCCCAGTTGGGTCTTGCGAGAGGTAGCTGACCAATGTTTCTCTTGCACATCAATGTTTCTCTCTCTTTCTCCCTCCCCTCTTCTCTAAAAATAAATTTTAAAATATTTTTTAAAAATCAGCAGACTTAAAAAAAAGCTGGACTCTACACTTCCTTCTCTTTGTGAATTCTTTCACAGCCTGCATCACGGACCACCCTAACATTAAAAACAACAACAAAAAATCCAAAGCCATGAATAGACATTTCTCCAAAGATATACAAAAGAACAACAGGTACATGAAAAGATGCTCATTACTAGGGTTATGGACATCAAAACCACAATGCGCTATTACCTCACATTGGTTAAATTAGCTATCGTCTAAAGACAAGGATTATAAATGCTGACAAGGCTGTGGAGAAAGGGAACCCTCTTGTACTGTTCATGGGAATGTAAATTAGTGCAGTCACTATGGAAAATAGTATGAGGGATCCTCAAAAATTTAAAAATAGAACTAGTATATGACCCAGCACTTCTACTTCTGGATATTTATCTGAAGAAAACAAAAACACTAATTAGAACAGACTCCTATATTCACAGCAGCATTATTTACAATGGCCAAGACATGGAAACAACCGAAGTGAATTTCGATGGATAAAGAAGTTGTGAGAGAGAGATATATTCCATTGTGTGTTCATACCTATATGTATATACACATAATAATTACACACACAACAGAATAAACAATGAGGAAACCCTGCCACTTGTGACAAATGGATGGATTCTGAGGGCATTATGCTGAGTGAAATAAGTCAGACATATAAAGACAAATGCTGCATGATCTCACATACGTGTGGAAACTGTGCCTCTCCCCCAAACCCAGAAACCAAACTCACAGAAAAAGGGATCAGGTTTGTTGTTACCAGATGTGTGGGGTGGGGGGTCGGGTAGAGTGTTGAGGGAGGGGGAACAGGAAAAAGGCAGTCAAAAGGTACAAACTTCCAGTCACAAGGTAAATAAGTACTAGAGATGTAACCTACAACATAACTAAAGTTCACACTGCTGTATGATATATTCGAAAATTCTTGAGAGTAAATCTTGGGTTCTCACATGGAAAAAAATTTTTTTGTTTTTTCTCTTTTTACTGTATCTATGAGATGATGGATGCTAACTAAACCTAAAGCAGTAATCAGTTTACAGTATGTGAGTCAAATTATTATGCTGTACACTTCAAACTTATGCGGCAATATATGTGAATTATATCTCAATAAAACTGGGGAAAAATACAGAAAAGGAGTATGAATAACAGCAGCTGAGGGTCGGCAATGCTGTAAATAATTTACATCATTAGAACAAAGTAATACTACTAATAATAATGATGTAAACACAGATGCTGTTTAACCATGTTGATACAGCTTCAGTGAGAGGATGTGGGGTGGTAAAGAGCAGTGATTCTCAAAGTGTGGTCCCTAAGACCAGAGCATCTGCATCATCTGGGAGCTTGTGTAAACTGCAGATTCTTGGGTCACAGCTCAGACCCACTGATTCAGAGGATCTGTGTATTAAGAAGTTCAGTAATGCTAACATTTGAGAGCTGTGGCAGAGGAAGAAAGCAGATCAGTAAGTACGTTATTTCTATTCTAAGTCAACAGTGGAAGAAACAGTTAAGAGCTGAAAAGGTTTACCCTGGAGCATGAAAATGAGCAGACTGCATTAAAAAAATCATAACCTCATAAAAACTACCTAAAGGTGTGTAAACATACTAATTTGATTAAAAATGATTTTAAGAACTCCTGCTTTATTTATTTAAAAATATATTTTCTTGATTATGCTATTACAGTTGTCCCATTTCCCCCCCTTTATCCCCCTCTGCCCTGCACACCCGCTCCCATCCACATTCCCCTTTACTTCATGTCCATGGGTCATACACATAAGTTCTTTGGCTTCTACATTTCCTACACTATTCTTAACCTCCCCCCGTCTATTTTCTACCTACCAGTTATGCTACTTATTCTCTGTATTTCCTCCCCCTCCCCACCCACTCCCTAGCTAATAACCTTCCATGTGATCTCCATTTTCTGTGATTCTGTTCCTGTTCTAGTTATTTGCTTAGTTTTTGTTTTAGGTTTGGTTGTTAATAATTGTGAGTTTGCTGTCATTTTACTGTTCATATTTTTTATCTTTTTTTCTTAGATAAGTCCCTTTAATATTTCATATAATAAGGGGTTGGTGATGATGAACTCCTTTAACTTGACCTTATCTGAGAAGCACTTTATCTGCCCTTCCATTCTAAATGATAGCATTGCTGGATACAGTAATCTTGGATGTAGGCCCTTGCCTTTCATGACCTGGAATACTTCTTTCCAGCCCCTTCTTGCCTGTAAGGTTTCTTTTGAGAAATCAGCTGACAGTCTTATGAGAAATCCTTTGTAGGTAACTGTCCTTTTCTCTTGCTGCTTTTAAGATTCTCTCCTTATCTTTCATCTTGGGTAATGTCATTATGATGTGCCTTGGTGTGTTCCTCCTTGGGTCCTACTTCTTTGGGATTTTCTGAGCTTCCTGGACTTCCTGGAAGTCTATTTCCTTTGCCAGATTAGGGAAGTTCTCCTTCATTGTTTTTTCACATAAGTTTTCAATTTTTTGTTCTTCCTCTTCTCCTTCTGGCACCCCTATGATTCGGATGTTGGAATGTTTAAAGATGTCCTGGAGGTTCCTAAGCCTCTCCTCATTTTTTTGAATTCTTGTTTCTTCATTCTGTTCTGAATTTTTCTTTCTTCCTTCTGGTCCACACCGTTGAGTCCCAGTCTCCTTTGCGTCACTATTGGTTCCTGTACATTTTCCTTTGTTTCTCTTAGCATAGCCTTCATTTTTTCATCTAATTTGCGACCAAATTCAACCAATTCTGTGAGCATCCTGATTACCAGTGTTTTGAACTGTGCATCTGGCTGGCTATCTCTTCATTGTTTAGTTGTATTTTTTCTGGAGTTTTGATCTGATCTTTCATTTGGGCCATTTTTTTTTTTTGTTTTGGTGCACCTGTTATGTAAAAGGGGCGGAGCCTTAGCTGTTCACCAGGGCGGGGCAACCCACATAGCTGTGTTGCAACCCTGTGTGTGGGGGAGGGGTACAAGAGGGAACAATACTGCTTGCTCCGCCCTCTGCTGGTTTTCAGTCACTTCCCCCACTACCCACAATCAAATTGGGCCCTTCTGGTGCTGATTTCCAGGTGGGTCGGTTTGTATACATTCTGGGACCCTGTGGGTCTCTCCAACGGACTTTCCTGTGAGGCTGGGAGTTTCTCCTGCTGCTGCCTCAACCCCCATGGGTGTTTTCAATCAGAGATTTGAGGCTTTATTTCCCTGCGTTGGAGCCCTGGGTTGTGTGGTCTGTCTCGCTCCCCAGTTGTTTCTCCCAGTTTATCTGCATGCAAATGTGGGACTGCCTGCTCTGCCAGCTGCTGCCTTGCCGGGTCCGCAAGCCGTTGCCTTGCCATAAGTCCTCTCCCCGCAGCTGCCCATCTCCATCACTCCTACTGGTCTGGATGAATGTCTCCTCTTTAACTCCTTGGTTGTCAGACTTCCATACAGTTCAATTTTCTGTCAGCTCTGTTTTTTTTTTCTTAAATTTGTTGTTGGCCCTCTTTTGGTTGTGCGAGGAGGCACAGTGTGTCTACCTATGCCTCCATCTTGGCTGGAAGTCTAAGAACTCCTGCTTTAGAGGCAGACTTTAGTTACTACACATGCACTGTGCAGGATGCTCTGGACTGAAAACACGCTAAGTCTAACGAAGGAGTGCTATGGAGACAGCAATAGAGTTGAGCTTTTTATAGGAAACAGGCTTATAAAGGAGAGTAAGATGCATTAGCATAGTGACAGCAGACCCCAAACATGGACTGGACAACCAGCACTTGCTCACTGCTTTGTACACGTTATTACTGCAGGGCTGCCTGAGGTAAGTCAGGGTCCCCTGGCCTGTCTTCAGTGCCACCAAAGTTGGGTTCTGTTCCTAACTCTGGCACACACTACAAGTAAAAATGACTGTCCTTTGGGGGGTCAATATAGTCCCCAAATCTGATGGCTTTGGGAAGGGGCCTGCTAGATCTTTCCGGGGCCACCGTACGTGAAAGGGACCCCAGGCTGGATAAAAGCTGACTGTAGAGAGTATTTTTTATTTTAATTTTAAAAAAGATTTTATTTATTTTTAGAGAAATGGGAAGGGAGGGAGAAAGAGGGGGAGACAAACATCAGTGTGAGAGAGAAACATTGACTGGCCGCCCCTTGCATGCACTCCGACTAGGGACTGAGCCCACCACCCTGGCATGTGCCCTGACCGGGAATTAAACCAGTGACCTTTTGCCTTGTGGGATGATGCCCAACCCAGCCCCATGGGTCAAGGCACTGAGGGTCCTGAAGAGAGATTATCTGTGCATCCACATGCATAGCAGCATTATTCACAACAGCCACAAGCTGGAAGCACCCCAGTGACCATCAACATGTGAGTGGATAGGACTTCCAGTCAAGACGGTGGAGCAGGTAAATTCTGTGCTTGCATCCTCTGAAGGCCACATCAAAATTATAACTAAATTACAGAACTATAACGAAGAACCAGTCGAAGTCTAAACAGAACACTTGTAACTGGAAAGAGGGGTGGAGACATGGAACAAGCAGGTCCCATACTCTCAGTGTGGTGATTAAGAATCAGATGGGTATCCTTTGGAGGACCACCTGAGGAGTGAGGGGTCCCAACCCCACACTGGGCTCCCCAGACAGGGACATTGTGTCAGAAAGATGAGTCCCAATAACATCTGGCAGTGAAAACGAGTGGGGATCATGTCCGAATGAGATAGGGTCTGCTGGAGACCTAGGTATCCTCTCAAGGGGCCCGCACATGGGCTTGCTTGCTTACACTCCATAGGAGCTTCGGCACAAGGGCAACAGCTGGAAAAGCACCAGGGACATACGGAAATTAAATTGACTAGCTTTGGGGTAAGGGATGGAGAGGCAAGGGTGAGGGGACAAAAGTGCTGGTAGGCACCACTGTTCTTTGTTGAGCTCTTTTACCCAGGAGGCAGGTGCAGGTGGGCACCAAATCTGAGGTCTCCATTAGCCTAACACTCACTGTTTGTCCCACCCTGGTGATTCTCTGCGACCCTGCCCTACCTAACTTGAGCACTAGGCCTGAAACTCTTCCCAGCGTTTTTTTTTTTTTTCCCACAAGTGCCTTGCCTTGGCTTATGCTGCTTTCCCCAAATCTCTCAAAGGTCCACAAACCCCAAACTACAGCAGCTTTCCTAGGCATCCTTTATACCACTTGCTAAGTATCCCCAGGACTGGCACATGGGGTGACCAGTGAGCAGTCTCAACTTACTGGTCTTGGATTGGAATGCAGCTTCAACTAAGTGGCCACAAGTCTGGTACGGGGGGGGGGGGGGGGGGCAGCGTTGGTTCACAGCACAGCCTCTCCAAGTGACCTACAAGCCCAGCACAAGTGGCAACCAACTGTAGTTCACTTTGTAGCTTCTACCAGGTGGCCCAAAATAAGGCACAAGTGGTGACTGACCTTGAGTTGCACTGGAGACCCTCCCAAGAAGTATAGAACCACAATGGAGCACTACCCAACCAGCTTCACAAATGACACATCCAAAGTGTGAACTTGGCTGGCCCCAGAGTTCTGTAAAAGTGAACCCCACTCTGTAGGGTCATCCCTTGCATAATAGCTTGTCCACTGTAGTCATGGCCAGCCCTCACATCCAGTCAACCTGAGGGTCTATCTACCCACCAACATGCTAACAGCAATCAAGGCTCAACTACAACAAGCAGGCACACACAACCCACATAGGTGCATCTCTGGGCACTCTGCTCCGGTGACCAGGGAGACTGTGCCACTGGGCCCCACAGGACATCTACTATGTAAGGCCACCCCACCAAGACTGGGAGATGTAGCAGCTCTATCTAACACATAGAAACAAACACAGTAAGACAGACAAAATAAGGAAATAAAAAACATGTCACAAAGAACAGGACAAAACTCCAGAAAAAAACGAAATGAAATGGAGACAAGCAATTTACCAGATTCAGAGTTCAAAACACTGATTATAAGGATGCTCAATGAATTTAGGGGACAAGTACATGAACTCAGTGAGAACTTCAACAAAAAGATAGAAAGCGTAAAAAAGAACCAGTAAGAAATGAAGAATACAATAACTGAAATGAACACATTAGAGGAGTCAACAACAGATTAGGTGAAGCAGAGGATCGAATTAGCAGTCAGGAAGACAAGGTAGCAGAAAATATTCAATTGTAACAGCAAAAAGAGAAAAAGAATTAAAAAAATGAGGATAGTTTAAGGGACTTCTGGGACAACATCAAGCATACTAACATTCACATCATAGGGGTACCGGAAGGAGAAGAGAGAAAGCAAAGGACTGAAACTATTTGAAGCAATAATGACTGAAAACTTCTCTACCTGATGAAGGAAACAAACATTCAAGTTCAGGAAGTGCAGGGAGTCCCAAACTTTCTGTGAACCTAAAGAGGTCCACACCAAGAGACACATCATAATTAAAATGCCACAGGTTAAAGACAAAGAGAAAATCTTAAAGTAGCAAGAGAAAAGTAGTTACAGACAAGGGAGTTCCCAAACTACTATCAGCTGATTTCTCAAGAGAAACTTTGCAGGCCAGAAACAATTGGCACCAAACATTGAAAGTGATGAAAGGCAAAGACCTACAACCAAAATTACTCTGCCCAGCAAAGCTATCATTTAGAATCGAAACCAGATCACTAAATTCACTCAAAACACATTAAAGACTTAAATTTTAAGATCTGAAACCATAAAACTTGAAGAAAACATAGGCAGCAAACTCTTTGATGTCATGCTTACAAGTATTATTTCTTGGATATGTCTGCTTGGACAAGGGGAACAAAGAGAAAACAAACAAATGGGACTACATAAAACTAAAAAGTTTTTGCATAGTGAAGGAAACAATCAACAGTGAGAAAAGACAACCTATTAAATGTTGGAAGATATTCACCAATGATATATCCAATAAAGGTTTAGCATCCAAAATATGTAAGAAACTTGTGCAACCTAACACCAAAACATAACAATCCAATTAGAAAATTGGCAGAGGATGTGAATAGACACCTTTCCCAAAAGGACATACAGACAGCTAACAGACATATGAAAAGATGCTTACCATCTTTAATTACTAGGGAAATACAAATTAAAACCATGATGAGATTCTAGCTCATATCTGTCAGATGGCTAGCATCAATAAATCAACAGACAACAGATATTGGTGAGGATGTAGAAAAAAGGGAACCCCCGGGCACTGCTGGTGGGACTGTAAATTGGTGCAGCCACTGTGGAAAACGGTATAGATTTTCCTCAAAAAACTAAAAATAGAACTACCACATGATCCAGCAATTCCACTTCTGGGTATTTATCTGAAGAAATTCAAACATCAATTTGAAAAGATATGCACCCCTATGTTCACTGCAGCATTGTTTATAATAACCAAGGTATGGAAGCAGCCCAAGTGTAATGGACAAAGAATATTCGGTGTACACACACCATGGAAGATTGCCCAGCCACAAAAATGAGTGAAATGTTGCCTTCTGCGACAACATGGATGAATCTAGAGGGTATTATGTTGAATGAAATGTTAGAGAAAGACAAACACTGTGTGATTCCACTTATATGTGGAATCTAAAGAGCAAAATAATTGAACAAACATAACGGCAACAAACTCATAGATACAGAGGACAAATTGATGGTTACCAGAGGAGAAGGGGCTTTAAGGGATGGACAAAAAAGGTGAAGGGATTAAGAAGTACAAATTGCCAGTTATAAATACAGTCACGATATAAAATACAGCACAAAGAATATAGTCAATAATATTGTAATAACTATGTATGGTGTTAGATGTGTACTAGATTTATTGGGGTGGTCACTCTGTAAGTTATAAAAATGTCTAATCACTATTTGTACTCCTGAAAATAATATATGTGAACTCTAATTTAAAAACCAGACAGATGGATAAATAGTGTGTTATAATTAAAATTAGACTTATAAAGGAAGGAAACTGACGCATGTTACAACATAGATGAGGACAGTATGCTAAGTGAAATAAGCCAGTTACAAAAAGACAAATGCTGTATGATTCCACTTACAGAAAGTCACTAGAACAGTCAAATTCCTGGACAGAAAGTACAATGATGGTTGCCAGGGGCTGGAGCAAGGGAAGCAGGGAGTTCTTGTTTAGTGGCTACGGAGTTGGGAAGATGAAGAGAGTTCTGGAGACGGATGATGAAGATGATTGCACGACAACATGAATGTACTTAATGCTACTGAACTGCACACTTAAAAATGGTTAAGATATATTTTATATGTATTTTAGCACAATTAAAAAGAAAGCTGTCTGCAGAGAGGAAGAAGTAACAAGCCACTGCCATCTGCTTGGCCAGCTTCTTCCCTGAGGCAGAGCATCCCTAACTTTGTAAGGTAAGTTTCAAATGCAGTGGTCATGATGAGTCTTCAAATTCATTTGCTCTGGTGCAACTTGCCTTGTGCTAGTCTTTGTTTTACTGAGTTTTCCAACAGTCACTTTGGCTCCATGACCTTGTTTTTGTGCATAGTACTCACGAATTGTACTGATTTCTAAAAATATGTCTCTTAGGGATTCTCACAACTACCCCCTCTCCCAATGTTTTTGCTTTTATGAGTTATTTTTCTAATCTACTTACTTTTTGGGCAGAGCTAATTGGCATCATGAAATTAAGGTAGTCAAATCATTGGGGTGATGGACTAGCAGGGCAGTGGCTTTGGATTTCATTTGGGCCTGAGTATTGGCCCTGTCACCCAACAGCTTTGTGGCTCCTATGCAAGTCAAACCACCTGTCAGCATCTTTCCTATGTGTAAGTGTGGGACATACATAGTAAGATTTGAGGATACCACTGGGACACATGCTCAAAATGCAGTCCTCATTACGGTTCTCCTCAAGCCTGCCATGAGATGGGATACTCAACGGCACTCTCCAGTGAGCAAAGTAAACACAAACGGGGCCTGTCCACCGGGTCATGGCAATGGGGTGTACCTTGTTATCTCCTCCTGAGACGGCCAGGATGTTGGCTGTGATGGACCAGCTCACGTGCCACACAACATCATTGAACTTGTGCAGTAGTTTGGGGGACCATGTATTGCTCGAGGCATCATCACAGGTCCAAATGAACACACGACCATCCTGGGAAGACAGAAGAGTCAGGAGACGGGGGCAGGGATCCTGTCTGGAGCCATATCGGCCCTTTGCAGGAATAGGGTAGGGGATTCAATGCAAAGCATATGCAAGGACTTCTTGGGTAACCACAGCTTTGAAGGCCAATTTCCAGCCCAGTACCCTTGCTCTTATCCCTTTTCCCGAGGAATACACATCACATAGGTCAAGAATCTCCCAGGTTCCTTCTTCTCATTGGTTTCAGGTATGCACTTTGTCTGCATAGCTAACTCTCAAATTTCCTCCGGGGTTTTCCTCATGTTTACCAAGTCACTTCCTATTCCAGCTTCCGCTGGCTCTGTCTATACTTTCTCAACTGAATGGGTATGGCTGTCTAAAAACTGAGCTCAGAGAATAAGGGAGACAAAAACAAAAACAAACATCCCTCTCAGATTTAGGACTAAGTGAAACAGGCACAAATAACGTAAAAGGCTTGGCTGCCTGGCTTAATTCTTGCCCAGGGTGTTGGTAGCATAGAATTAAAGGCTTGTCCTTGCTCTTACTTTTGTGATCTGTCTGGGAAGAGTGGACACTAGGTGAGTTCAAGGTCTGAGAATTTCCCATTGCCCTGGTCCTTGTTTGGGAACACCGTCTCAGAATTACACTTGAGAATCTCCATTCCCTCCTCACACAAGCGTCAAGAGGGGGAACTGGTCCTGCTTTTTTGGCTCAGTGGAGGCAAGCCACTTGTGGCTTATGATCAAGAGTTCATTGCATGATGCCCTGGCTTCACATGCTCCCCTATCTGTACTCGTCCAAAGGTGCCTGATGCCCTGTCCTTACCTTTCAAGGACGTTCCCTTAAAAGGACTGTAAGGGCTGACAGGGTCACTCGGAGATTAAATAACATGGGATGCTCTCATGGGTCTGAGCTGACCTGGGAACAGCTGGCGATGGTGCTGGTGGGTAGACCAATGGAAGGGGCCCAGGCCACGTCTCGAACCCAGTCACTGTGTGCTTCCAACTTCTGCTCCTCCTTCCACTGGCCATCCTCTTCTTCCCTAATAGAGGAGATTGGAGGAAAATCGGGTAGCAGCCCAGGTGCCATTCCCATGCTTCTGTTCCTTCCCCACAGCGTAGGCTCCAAGGGGCTGAGCAACTATCCCATCTTTCTGATTTCATTTGTTGAGCCTGTAGAATTTTATCCAGTTCACTAGCTACAATGAATTGTTTTTCCATAGCCAAGTCAGCTCTAGCAGTTAGGAATTAGGGGAAGAATAAAAGTGCTTGGGCAAAAAGCAATTTTTTTTTTAAAGCATGTCCTCTGACATTGAAAAGTGTTTTGTGGGCAAGAGGGAAAAAGAAAAGATCCTGTTTTTTGTGAACTGTGGCTGAGTCATGGTAGGTAGGGTAGAAGGAAAGAAGTGTCCTCTTGAGAAGTCCACCGACCCCACTTACTTCCACAGCTTGATGAGGTTGTCACAGCCACCGGAGGCAAACTTCTTGATGTAGTTGGGCTTCTGCCCTGATGGCTGGTCTATGAGGCTTCCAGGTACAACAGCAGGGGCCCAGCTGACGGCATTGCAGCCAATCTGCAAGGAAGGAGACTTGTGACCTTTTTGCCCTTTTGCCTTGCAACAGAACACTGCTTTGGCAGACCTAAGGCTGCTGCGCATTTCCTTTCTGATCCTCGACTGGATTATGTAGGACAGCTGTTGCGATGCACTAAGGATTAGCCACTCATAATTCTCCTTCAAGGATTCCTAACTGTATATATTTTTCAGCAATATTCATTTAAAGTAAGAATTAGGGACTCTCAGGAATTTAAGAAATAAAACATTTTTCAAATATATGAAAGGAGGGCACAGATTCAGAAAAACATACATAGTAAATACATGGCTTAATAAACTACTCTCAAGCACTCTTGTAACTGCCACCAGGTCAAGAAAGAAAACTGCCATTTACTCAGGAAGCCCTGTCATTACGTCCTACCTGAATCACGGCCCCTCTCCCTTGGTGAGGACCCATTATCCTGGCTTCTCATCTTTTTGTTTTAGTTTTGTCACTCAGATGTGCAGCCTGACCCTAAAGTTTAGTCTTGCTGTTTAAGTATTTTTTTTGATGCTCTTTACATCTCATTTATAGATTCCTCCTCTGATCCTTTTTTTCTCTTACAATTTTCTGATGAAGAATCAGTGTCATCTGACCTATAGTTTCTCAGGGTGTTTTTTGCTGTTACATACTCAGTTCAGCATGTCCCTCTGAATTCCTAAATTGTCAGCGGGACCCATGATTGGACCAGACTCAGGCTTGCTCCCTCTGCCAATCCTGCAAGAGGCAGTGTGTTCTTTCCTCGGGAGGAATGCGTCGTTAGCACCTGTCAGTAACTTACGCCTCTCTTAGTTCACCGAGCATTACAAAATGGTGATGCTATAATTCCACGCATTTTTGGTCATATATTACATGGAATACGCTAGAATGGAGCAATTCCCTCATTAATATTTGGTGGCCCAGGGGTACAGATCAGATAGGAAAGGCAGGATATTCTTGAATCTTTCTAAACTGGTTTCCTATCATTTTCTAAAGAAGACTGGTTCTTTCTTAAATTTAAGAACTCATGGATTTAAATGTATTTGGTGGGTTCATTGCAACTATTCTCATTTTTTACACACTGCCCATCTTTGTCATTGTGAACTTGTTCAAATTGGCTCTTTTGACATAATCCTAGTATGGTCAAAGTATGACTTTGATTATTTCTTTTCAATCTGGTATGAAAGATGCACAAGCTCATCTTGGAAATTTCCTGCCTCAGACCTGGAATTGGCCATTTCCTCAAGAGCTGTGGTTTCCTTTAGTGAGAAACCGTATTCCAGACTATAATCCGGTGCTAGGGATGCTCATTGCCACATAATTATTTATCTTATTTCACACAGTCTTAAATATGATTACTAAAATCTTTAATAAGGTGTTTGCAATGTTCTTCTCATTCTCCCCCAGTTCTTTGGAGGGAGGGGGGTAGTGTTTGTATGTTAATGGTGCCAACATTAAAAAACGTGGATCTCCAGCTGCTCGTGTGCCTCACCATTTTTACCAGTTGAACTCTATCTATCTGAGCAGAGCACATGGCCAGTGCAGCCTGTATTCTGCCTTCTAACTCTTCTTTAGTCTTAGTTCTCTGCCATTAACTCTTATTTATACAGGCACACCTTGGAGATATTGCAGATTTGGTTTGGACCGCTGTATAAAGTGAGTATCGAAATAAAGCGAGTTGTAATCTTTTCGCTGGTGGAGGGTCTTGCCTTCAATTTGCAGAAGTACAGTAACAGCAAAGTGCAATAAAATGATATATTCCTGTGCAAATGTTTTTCCAGTCATTCTTGTTGTCTGAAGTGTATTTTCTATCACATACCTCAAGAAAGGCTCATGAAAACAATAGTTCTTGGGTTCTTACATACAAATAACTGTTTTTATACACCAAAAATAAAAATTTAAAAACAGCTTTGAGGTATAACTGACATTAACTGCACATAAAATATATGGTCTGATCAACTATGACAGAGATGTACTCTATAAAACCATCATGATCAAGGTAACAACCACCTCAAAGTGCTGAAAGAAAAAAAACTTACAACTAAGAATATTCCACCTGGAAAAGTTATCTTTCAGAATTGAAGGAGAGTTTTTTCCAGAGAAGCAAAAGCTAAAGGAGTTCACTACAACTAAACTGGCCTAAGAAAAGTAAAAGAGACTTCTTTAAACTGAAATAACGGGTGCTCATCAGTAACAAGAAAACATATGAAAGTATAAATCTCATTGGTAAAGCTAAATAAATATATAGTAAAGGTAGTGGATAAATCACTTACAGAGCTACTATGAAGGTTAAAAGACAAAAACAGTAGAAATGACTATCGTTACAATAATTAGTTAAGGGATACAAAAGATAAAAAGATGTAAAATGCTCCATAAATAATATAAAATGTGGGTGGGGACAGAGTAAAACTGTAGAACTTTACAGTGTGTTTAAACTTAAGTTGTCAACTTAAAATAGACTGTTACAAATTAGGTTGTTATATGAAAACGTCATGGAAACCACAAAGCAAAAACCTATAGTAAATACACAAGAATAAGGAAAAAGGAATCAAGCACGCCACTAAAGAAAGTCGTCAAACCACAACTAAGAGAAGAGAGGAAGAAAGGAACAGAGAGAAGTCCACTAAGTCACACACAATTAACACCATGGCAAGAAGCACATACCTATCAATACTTACTTTAAATGTAAATAGACTAAATTCTCCAAAAAAACCCAGAACAAAACAAAAAACCAGAGACACCATAAGGTAACTGGATGGATAAAGAGCCGTGAGCCTTCTATGTGCTGCTAACAAGACAGCAATTTCAGATATAAGGACACACACAGACTGAAAGTGAAGAGATGGAAAAAATTATTCCCAGCAAATGGAAAACAAAAAAAGCTGGGGTACCTACACTTGTGTTAGACAAAATAGACTTTAAAATGAAGACTGTAATAAGAGACAAAGAGGGCATTACATAATTATAAAGGAGTCAATCCAGCAAGAGGATGTAACATTTGTAAATATTTATCTTCCCAAGAGAGAAATACCCAAATATATAAGCAAATAGTAACAGACCCAAAGGGAGAAATAGACAGCAATATAATAGTAAGAGACTTTAATACCCCATATATATCAATGGATAGGTCACCCAGAGAAAATCAATACGAAAATATCAGTTAAACAATGTGTTTGATCAGATGGATTTAACAGATATACAAAGAACAATCCATCCAAAAGCAGCAAAATAAATATACTTCTGAAGTGCACGTGGAAAATTCTCCAGGACTGACCATATGTTAGGCCACAAATCAAGTCAACAAATTTAAGAAGACTGAAATCCTATGAAGCATCTTTTCTAACCACAATGGTATGAATAGAAATCAATTATAGGAAGAAAATTGGAAAATTCACAAATATGTGGAGATTAAACATCATGCTACTGGACAACTAATAGGTCAATGAAGAAATCAAAAGAGAAAAAAATATCTTGAGACAATACAAATAGAAATACAACATACCAAAATTTATGGGGTTCAGCAAAAACAGTTCTAAGAGGGAAGCTCATAGTGATAATTGCGTACCTTAAGACACACAAAAAATGTCAACCTAACTTACATCTCAAGTACTAGAACACAAACAAATGAAGTCAAAAGTTAGTAGAAGGAAGGAAATAAAGATCAGAAAGGAAATTTATGAAATAAAGACTAAAATGACAAGGAGACTAGGAGCTGGTTCTTTCAAATGATTAAGAAAAGAAAAAAGACAAACCTTTAGCTAGACTCACCAAGAAAAACAAAGAGCTCAAATAAAATCAGAAGTGAAAAAGGAGACATTACAACTAATATCACAGAAATACAAAAGATCACAAGAATAAATTCCTAAAAACATACAACCTTCCAAGACTGAATCATAAATAAATAGAAGATCTGAATTATCAGTAATCAAAAATCTCCCAACAAATACAAGTCCAGGGCCAGACAGGTTCGCTGGTACCTCTATCAACATTCAAAGAATTAATAACAATCCATCTAAACTCTTCCAAAACATAGAAAAGAAGGGAATGCTTCCAGACTCATTTTATGAGGCCAGCATTGCCAAACAAGGACACCACAAGAAAAGAAAATTACTGGTCAATATCCCTGATAAACACAGATAGATGCATAAGTCCTCAACAAATTATTATAGAACTGAATTCAGCAATATATTAAAAGGGTCGTACTTTATGATCAAGTGAGATTTATTCCAGGGATGGAATAATGGTTTAACACCCACAAATCAATCAGAGTGACCACATTAACAAACTGAAGAATAAAAATCGTATTTCAATAGATGCAGGAAAAGGCATTTAATAAAATTCAGCATCCATTTATGATAAAAACTCACAATAAAGTGAATATAGAGGGAATGTTTCTCAACATACTAAAGGCCATATATGGTCTTTATGGCTAACATCATACTCAATGATGAAAAGCTGAAAGCTGGTTTTTAAGATCAGGAACAAGACAAGGATGCCCACTCTCACCATTTTTATTCAACAGTCTTGGAAGTCCCAGCCAGAGCAATTAGACAAGAAAAAGAAGTAACAGGCATCCAAATTGGAAAGAAGTAAAACTCAGTATTTGAAGCTGACATATTACATATAGCATACCCTAAAGATACCACAAAAAGTGTTAGAATTAATAAATTTGGTGAAGTTATAGGACACAAAATCAATATACAAAAATCTTTTGCATTTCTGTACACTAAGAACTATCAGAAAGAGAAACGAAGAAAAACAATCTTATTTACAACTGCATCAATAAGAGTAAAATAACTAGGGATAAATTTAACCAAGGAGGTGAAAGACCTATACTTGAAAACTATTAGATAATGATGAAAGAAATTAAAGAAGACACAAATAAATAGAAAGATATTCCATGATCATGGACTGGAATAATTATTATTTATTTTTATTGTTTTAATTCTCACCTGAGGATATGTTTTTATTGATTTTAGAGAGAGAGGAAGGGAGGGGAGAAAAGAGAGAGAGCAAGCACTGATGTGAGAGAGAAACACTGACCAGCTGCCTCCTGTATGTGTCCTGACTGGGAATCGAACCTGCAAGCCTTTGGTGTACGGGACGATGCTCCAACCAACTGAGCCACCTGGCCAGAGTGGACTGGAATAATTATTATTAAGATATCTATACTACCCAAACCAATCTATAGATTCAATATAATCCTTATAAAAATTCCAATGGCATTTTTCAAATAGAAAAAACAATCCTAAAATTTTTATGGAAACACAAAAGACCCCAAATAGACAAAGCAATCTTCAGAAAGAACAAAAAATCTGGAGGCATCATGCTCCCTGATTTCAAACTATATTACAAAGCTACAGCTGTCAAAACAGTATGGTATTGACATACAAATAGATCCACAGAATAGAATAGACAGCCCAGAAATAAACACATGCATATAAGGTTAATTAATTTATGACAAAGGAGACAAGAATATATGATAGGGAAAGGATAGTCTCTTCAATAAATGGCATTACAAAAACTATATAGCAAAGGAATGCAAACTGGAATGCAAAAGAATTAAACTCGACTAATATCTTACACCATATGCAAAAATTAACTGAAAATGATTAAAGATTTGAATGCAAGACCTGAAACCATAAAACTCCTAGAAGACAACATAGGTGGTAAGCTCCTTGATATTGGTCTCAACAATGATTTCTATATCTGACTCCAAAAGCAAAGGCAACAAAACCAAAAATAAACAGATGGGACTATATCAAACTGAAATGCTTCTGCACAGCAAAGGAAATCATCAACAAAATGACAAGGCACCCTAGTGAATGGGAGAAAATATTTGCAAGTCATACAGGTGATAAGGGATTCATATCTAAAATATAAAAGAACTCATACAACTCAATCAAAGAAACAAAATCTGATTTAAAAATGGGCAGAGCTGCTCTGGCTGGATGGCTGTTGGTTAGAGCGTCACCCTGTACATCAAGAGGTTGCAGGTTCAATCCCTGGTTGGGTCAGGGTGTGTATGAGAGGCAACTGATGGATGTTTTCCCCTTTTTTTTCTTTCCCTTTCTCTCTTTGTAAAAATCAATAAACATATCCTCTGGTGAGGATTTAAAAAAATTAAAAATGGGCAAAGGATCTGAACAGACATTTTTCCAAAGAAGACATAAAGATAGTCAACAAGTACCTGAAAAGATGTTCAACATCACTAATCATCAAGGAAATCAAAACCACAGTAAGATACTACCTCACACCTGTTAGAATAGCTATCATCAAAACCCCAGAAATAACAAATATTGTTAAGGATATGGAGAAGAGAACCCTTGTGCAATCTTGGTGGGGATGTAAATTGGTGCAAAACTATGGAAAACAGTATGGAGGTTCCTCAAAAAATTAAAAATAGGACTACCACATGACTCAGCAATTCCATTTCTGGGTATCTGTCTGAAGAAAACACTAATTCAAAAAATATATGTACCTCATGTTCACTGCAGCATTATTTACAACAGCCAAGATATGGAAATAACCTAAGTGTCCATCAATGGATGGATGAATGGATAAAGATATGCAACCTCTGACCTCTGTGGATGCAGCCTTTGTTTGGCTTCACAGCCAAGAAGCTCAAAGCCGCTCCACCAAGCATGTCTGATCAGCAGCCCCTCCCCTGGCCCACTGCACAGCTGCGACACTACCCCTGCCCCTCTCTGCAGGGGACACAAGGTAAGTCTGCAGAACTACCTGTACATGCAGGCGGGGTCTGGACTTACAGTGTGAGCATTGTTGATCTTCTTCACGTCCCACTGGCCCTCCCCGGTGTACGTCAGCAAGGAGATGGCCCCATCAGAGCTCCCACAGGCCAGGATTAGGCCGTAGTCGTGGGGCGCCCAGCATACAGAGTTTACTAAGGAAGGAGGGAGGCACAGTGAGCAAACTTTGATTTTCTACATTTATCATTTTACTAAATCTATAAATAAAATTACATGGATTACCATGGGCAATTTGTAACTTTGTCAATTAAAGAGATTTTTAAAAAACCACAATCTACTAACATCATCTTTTCCTTAACTAATGTCTATCTTAACAAAAGGTAAGCTGGACAATAATCTGAGAATACAGGATAGCACTCAAAATAAATAAACATTAAAAACTGCATTGTCTTTGCTTTTCTCATTTTGCTTTGGACTGGCTTTAGGTATTAGAGCCTTATCTCCCCTCTGGACCACACGTGCAAAAGCCAACCCAAACCCAAGGGATGACCAAGAAGCATCACAAGGGGAAGAGAACCAGAGCATTGGCCAGGACAGAGGCCTTTCTCGCTCACCCAAGGGGCACCCCCCCCCAACCTTGTCCTGCCACACTCAGTATACCTGAGGAGTCATGTCCTGTGTGCTCGTGCGTCTTCTCCCAGGTGCCGTTTTCCTCTTTCCAGATAATGACTTTCCGGTCATAGGAGCAGGATGCCAGGATATTGCCATACATGGGGTGGGCCCAGGCCACTTGCCACACAGGTCCCTCGTGACTGCAAGGGGAGGGGTCAGAGGTTACTCGGATGGGCCAGAGTCACCCACAGTATTCTGCCAGCCACTTCTTTGGACAGAACTAAATGGCTTCCTTGGTAGGCAGAGACAATGTGTCACGACAGAACTCAAAAGGGAGAGGCATACAGTATCACTGCCACAAGGGACCTTCACTGAGCAGTAAGAACCTTGAAGCTCAGAGGTCAGAGAAGCTTTCTTTCTTTTTTTTTTAAATATATTTATTGATTATGCTATTACAGTTGTCCCATTTCCCCCCCCACTCCACTCCATCCTGCCCACCCCCCTCCCTCCCACATCCCCCCCCCATAGTTCATGTCCATGGGTCATACTTATAAGTTCTTTGGCTTCTACATTTCCTACACTATTTTTACCCTCCCCCTGTCTATTTTCCACCTATCATCTATGCTACTTATTCTCTGTACCTTTACCCCCCTCTCCCCCTCCCACTCCCTTAATGACAACCCTCATGTTCTAGTTGTTTGCCTAGTTTGCTCTCGTTTTTGTTTTATGTGTGGCCGTTAATAACTGTGAGTTTGCTGTCATTTTTACTGTTCCTTTTTTTGATCTTCTTTTTCTTAGGTAACTCCCTTTAACATTTCATATAATAAGGGCTTGGTGATGATGAACTTCTTTAACTTGACCTTATCTGAGAAGCACTTTATCTTCCCTTCTATTCTAAGTGATAGCTTTGCTGGATACAGTAATCTTGGATGTAGGTCCTTGCGTTTAATCTTGGGTAATGTAATTATGATGTGCCTTGGCGTGTTCCTCTTTGGGTCCAGCTTCTTTGGGACTCTCTGAGCTTCCTGGACTTCCCGGAAGTCTATTTCCTTTGCCAGATGAGGGAAGGTCTCCTTCATTATTTGTTGAAATAAGTTTTCAGTTTTTTGTTCTTCCTCTTCTCCTTCTGGCACCCCTATAATTCAGATGTTGGAACGTTTCAAGGCGTCCGGGAGGTTCCTAAGCCTCTCCTCATTTTTCCAAGTTCTTGTTTCTTCCTTCTGGTCCACACCATTGATTTGAGTCCCAGTTTCCTTCTCATCACTATTGGTTCCCTGTACATTTTCCTTTGTTTTTCTTAGCATAGGCTTCATTTTTTCATCTGTTTTTCGAATAGATTCAACCAAGTCTGTGAGCATATTGATAACCAGTGCTTTGAACTGTGCATCCGATAGGTTGGCTATCTCTTCGTCGCTTAGTTGTATTTTTTCTGGAGCTTTGAAGTGTTCTGTCATTTGGGCCATTTTTTTTGTTGTTTGTTTGTCTTGGCGCATCTGTTACTTTAAGGGGCGGAGCCTTAGGTGTTCACCGGGGCGGGGTAATGCTGGTCGCTGCGCTGTGACACTGTACGTGGGGGAGGGGCCGAGTGGGAGCAATGGCGCCCGCCTCACTCTCCTCTGGCTTTCAATCTTTGACTCCGCTACCCACAATCAAACTGGGCCACTCTGGTGCTGGTTCCTGAGTAAGTGGGCCTGTGCACACTCTAGGCCCCTGTGGGTCTCTCCAACGACCTCTCCTGTGAGGCTGGGAGTCTCTCCTGCTGCCGCCCCAACGCCCACGGGCGTTTTCAATCAGAGGTTTGAGGCTTTATTTCCCTGAGCTGGAGCCCTGGGTTACTCGGTCTGCTTCGCTCCCCGCCATTCATCAGGTTTATCTGTGGGCAAATGTGGTGCTGCGGGGTGCTACCCGCTGCTCTGCCTGCCCCGTTCTCCGCCACTCTGAGTCCGGCCCTCTGGGTTTATCTGTGCAAATGTGGGGCCGCAGGGTCTGCTAGTGCTCGGACTGCCTGCGCCATTTGTCCCACACTCCGCCAGTCTCAGTCCCGCCACAGCCACGCGAGTCCTCTCCACCCTGGTGCCCGTCTCCGCCCCTCCTACCAGTCTGGATGAATGTTTATTTTCTATTTCCTTGGTGTTGGTCCCCCTTGCTGTTCGATTCTCTGTCAGTTCTGGTTGTGCGAGGAGGCGCAGTGTGTCTACCTACGCCGCCATCTTGGTTCTCTCTCCAAAGTCAGGAGTATAGGTTAAGCTATCCGAACCAACCTGGCAGAACCCTCACCTGACCCAGATTGAAGCCAGCACCACTGACACCTACTGTCGTCAGCAGAGACACTGATCAATCGAGGTGTTGACTCACAAGTGCTCAGTATCTGCAGAATGAATCGTTATTTATCCTTCCAAATGGTCAACTTCTTTAGGTGACAGTATCTGTTTCGTTTTGATATTTTACACTACTCTTTTAAGATTTTTAAAAAAGATTTTACTTATTTATTTTTAGACAGAGGGGAAGGGAGGGAGAGGAACATTAATGTGTGGCTGCCTCTCACGCACCCTCCACTGGGGACTTGGCCCAGAACCCAGGCATGTGCCCTGATCAGGAATCGAACTGGCGGCCCTTTGGTTTGTAAGCTGGAGCTCAATCCACTGAGCCACACCAACCAGGGCTCCATTACTCTTTTAATTTGCTCAAAAGGCATGTCTCTCCCTTATCTTCTGATCTTTGTGTTCACATGTTAAGTATTGTCTGAGCATGTACCCTGTGCTGGGCTTGGTACTGGGGTTGTCTCTTGGTCCAGGGAAGGGTGAGCCCCAGCACACGACAGGTAGCTTGAAACTTCACAAACCACTTTTGACAGGTTCAGTGAGTCACAGCACCTTCTCCATACACTGCATTAATCTTTTTTTTTGCATTTCAGTTACATTTTTACCTTTTCTGAAATAATAAAGCATAACATGCCAAGAATGTTGTGTATTTTCTTCCATTTTCAATATTAAAATGGCTATACAAAAATCCACCAATTTGGTAAGTTTTTTAAAATGCATGCTGATATGACAGCTGTCACCATACAGTCTAACAAAATTGCTTCGAATGAAGACGACAACTGAGTGCTACTAGAGCTGTTGTATGGAAAAAACCAAACTTTTTGGCCAACCCAGTGTTTGTGATGACTCATGTAAAGACCTGGCTTGGTACAAGGGAAAAAAACACTCAATGCCTCTCCAATGTTACTGCTGTCCTTCTTTATTCCCTCATCCCAAAGCTGCAGGCAGTGTCCTCCTCCCTCCAGTTGGGACAATAGCACATTTCCAGTCCTTACAAAGGAGCAGCTAACAAAGCTCTCAGTAGACTCATGTCCTACACCTAGCACAGATTTAACCAGGGTAGAAAAGAATGCGGGTGTGAATTTATCCCTCCAATACCTCACATCTTTTGAGCACAAGGAAGAAACAGAGCAGAAAGGACTGAGTGATGGTGGATGTGACCCCTATGCTGAGCTGGCAGCCCGGCCTCACCCCAGCAGCTCTGGGCTCAGCCAGGGGTTGCCGCACAGGGAAAGTGACATTTGGCTCCTCAGTCATGTGATTCTGGACACTCCTGAAGAAGGCAATGTCTCCCCAAATGGTGAAGGTTATGGTCTCGCATTACTGAGCTTGAGTGACACTTGGATCATGCTGGTAAAACTTAGTGGGGAAAAAAGGAAGTTTCTAACTTTCCAAAGTAGCAGTAGCTACTGAAGGCTTGCTGTGACAGGTTCTACCTGGAAGAAGGCAGCATCAGCCCATTTTGAGGATGAGCAGGTAAAGGGCCCCAGAGACAAAGTGACCCCCTTGTCCAATATTTTCCAGTGGGCATTTGGGTGGCAGATCTGGGATTCACTACTGGATCCATCAGCCCGGGATGTCTACCGAGGGCTGCAGGCTGGCTGGGACCTGGGCGTCCTCTTTGCTAACTGGCTGTGGGGCTGCTCTGATCTGGCTCTCAGGGTTTCCTGCCATGCTTGGAAAGCCCAATCATTCCCTGAGACCATGCCCAGGGTTGGATGCACTCACCCCCTGAGGTCTGCGATGAGGAACTGCCCTCCGTTGCGTACATCAAAGATTTTGACAGACCGGTCTGACGAGCAGGTTGCCAGGCGGGTGCCGTAGTAGTCCATCTGGGCATCGTGCTGCAAAGGGAGGACTACTCAGGAAGCCTGCAGCGGGGCGGGCGGGATGGGCGAGCCACCAGGGCAGACAGCCTAGTTTGGACCGGAATCTACCTGAAATTAACCTAACTGTGGAGAATCACCACTACTGGCCAGGAAGCTAGCATGTCAACATTCTCACTTCTCTGACAGGCAACAGCTTTCTGAAAGGGACAAGACAAACCATACCCAGCTACTTTTAGACCCTTTACACACATGAGGAAGTCCTTTCCCATACTATTCTGCAGGGTGGCTATGGAAGAAAAAAAGCTGGCCTAGCCTCCCTGTTCTTCATCAGGCACTGCCCCTGCCCCCGTGTTCTGAGGTTCTATGGGCTATTGGGAATGATGCCTGGAGCAGGCCTTTGGCTGCCTGTAGGCCCCAATCTTGTCCTCCATGATGCATATCTGGCCTAGACACAGGGTTCCATGCAGACACGGGGCTCCTTTCTCCACCCACAGCCCTGGATCCTTTGTGGACCTTTTCCCTAGTAGTGTGCCCAGCACCCCAGACTGTCCACACATGCTCTAAATGTCACTGGCGCCACCACTGGTAAACTGGCTTCTGCGATGCTGACTGGCCACCCAGACCTAAGGCTGGTCTCTGCCCAGAGCTGCGTGTCCATCTGGGGTGATGGCTCCTCTGAGCCACCGTGCCTGCTGTCCTGCTGTTTGGTGGCCCTTCCTATTCCAACAGATAGCACTTTCTTTAGCTATCCCACCTTGGGGGTTTCAAGAACCATTAGTTGTCACTTTTGTGGTCACCAGGAGCATTTATACCCTTTCAATGGAAGCAATCACTCCATCTGCTTCAACATTTGTTTCTCACCTCACGTGGAAACCTAAGAAAAACATCCTGATTCTTTGAAAGTTAATCCTCTCTACTATTCCTGGTCTTGGCTTCTTGGAAGGCAGTGCGGGTGTCAGATCTCTGCAAATTTCTGAAGCACTTCTCCTATAGAGTGCTATCACACACTTTGGGAGGAAGTAGGGCATCGTACCTAACAGATTTAACTCCTATCTGTTGTGCAACCTTGGAAAAATTACCTAGTCTTCTTGAACCTTAGCTTCCTTATCTTTAAATGGAGCGAACGATGGCATCTGGGTTGATATGAAGGTTAAATGAGGTAATGAATGAAAAGTACTGAGCATGGGGATCTGACAGCATGCAGACATTAGTCATTACTATTTTGCCTTATCTGCTCCTCAAATTGAACCCACACAAGTAGGCAGCACATCCACTATCTTTCCCATTTTAGCTATGAGAAAATCAAGGCTGGCTCAGAAGAGTTAAGAGGTTGACTAAAGAGTCTCAGATTGGCTTTCCTCACCCATGCATGATGCCACACTCTCTCCAAGAAGGTGTGATCTCACAGCTAGACCACACATGGCTGCATCCAGGGACCCTATACAACTGAGACCAGACAACCTCTCAGAAGCCCCCACGCAACACTGGTGGTCAAGAACCCTGAGGAAAGGCTGTAAGCAGACTGACCTGGGTCTTGCTCAAAGACTACCTGGACTGCTTAGTCCTGCATGAGGCTGTGGGAGACTTTAATCTCTGGACTTTCTCCCACAGCTCTGGCCTTTTATATTGAGCCCTGTGTTTGCCTCTCAGGAAACACCCCAAGTTAATGACTTCTGGTCCAAAGGGCCTTGTCTGGCATCTCATTCTGTGGTGGTCCTACTTGGCTCTGTCTTGGGCTTTAGCCAAGCCTGCCACCTGCCTTCATATTGAGTTATCTTCCTACCCTCTCTTCTTTTAACCCCCCTTTCAATGGGGCTAAGAAGTGATAGCAGCAGGAAGACAGATGGGAAGACTGCTGTCAAGCCTCCGTACCTGCTCAGCCTCCATCCCAAACCAGGTTACTCTGTTGGCCAGAAGACTGAAGGCCTTGAGCTACAAACCATTCCCAGGTTCCTCCCACCACAGTGACCAGCCTGCTAGAGCCCTGTCAACTCAGAAGGCATTGCTGGGAGACTGGCTATACCCTTGAGGCTACAGTCTGACTGGCAAAGGCTGCAATGCCACACTGTATTTGTGAATGTTTCCCTCCCACAGAAATGCCCACATCCACAGCCAGCAGGGGCGGGGGGCTAAAAGAATACTTACAATCATGTCCTCATGGGAGGTGTCCACAGTGTTAATTACTGACACCTAGAACCAAAGATATCACTGGTAAACGAACTGACAGCAGTGAGAATGCAGTAATGCTATTACATCCACTGATCATTTCTAAAGTTCTTGACTGCATTTCTCCATTCATTCACTCGGTAAACATTCACTCGAAGTACCTTCTCTTTGCATTGTGTCAGGAACTGGAGAAACAGATACAAATAAGGTACTTCTTGCCCCCGAGAAGCTTGCACACAAGTAACCCTGACACGGCAAGCTAAATACTTAAATGGCGGTTTACGTGTGCTTTAGCAGCCTAAGGGCCGGTGGTGGTGCTGGATACAAACTGGGCCTTAGATAAGGAATTTGCCAGGTGGCACAGGAAAAAAAAGTACAGTCCAAGCAGAGGGCATAATACAAGCAAAGAAGGGGGACGGCAAGCAGGGCCGGCTGCCTTTGAGAGGGAGAGGCACTCCGAGGGAGAATGACTGGTGCTCCCCAACCGGACGACAGAGCCTCAGATGTTCCAGTCAGTTTTCTGCATTGTAAGGTTACTATCTTAGACTTGGAGAATTTATTCAAGTTTCCCTTGAGGCTGCTCCCTGGTCCACAACCTGCGACAGGTTTTAGACTACCTGCTGGTTTCCAGGGTTGAGCAGCTGGTAGGTCTGGAACACAGCTGCAACAGTCATCACCTTTATACCCACTCTCCATGGTCCAGTTCAAGTTCCGGCCCCCTTCCTGAAGACTCCCAGATCCCCCAGCCGGCTGTCCTCTGGCTGTCCTCCTCTGAACATCGTCAGCACTGAACACCTACAACACTTCTCGCTGTTTCTTCTCCCAACTAGAGGGCACGTGTCCCTGAGCGAGGGCCTGTGTTGTCTGCACTTGTGAATCCTCTCAAATCGTCCAGCACAGCGCTTTGTAACCAGAAGTAGTTCAGTGACTATCTGCTGAATGAATAAGTAAATGAAGAAAAACAAACAGTTTTACTTTGCTCAACCCCTCTTCTCTTAAAACTCATGGGGTGGAAAAGGACTGAAAAGGTTTCCGTTTGGAACTGATATTTCTTACCATTTCATCTCTTCCCAGCACAAACCCTGTGGGTGTAAAGTCTGACTCGACTTTCAGAAAGGCGGGCACTGGAAGAGGACGGCTGCACAGCCATTTAAAAGGCAGACATCAGGTAAGCACAGGTTCTCTCATCAAATTCTAGCCTCCCTAAAAAGCGGGCCCCAAGGTCCGCAAAGGCAGGCAAGGAAGATAAAAAGAAGTTTCGTCTGGGGGCCAAGTCAGCCAGGTTACCAAGGGCTTTCACGTGTGCACCGGCAAGGACGAAGGGCAGAGTTAATCAGAGTTGTCTGACAGACCAAGCAACTGAAGAAATCCAAAGGCGAGAAAGAACTTGCTGAAGTTACCCAGCTAGTTACAGGTGGAGCTGGGAAAAGAGCTCCGCCTGCTAACTTCCATCCCACAAAACACCCCACACTATTAGGCTGCCTATCTAGAACATAAAGCAGCTACACTGAAGTCCCTAATCAATGGCTGAGGGCTAAATAAGCCAGGAAGAAGCTTACTGGTAGTTTCATACCACTCTCACCCCAGCCAGGATGGGAAGCATGTTTCTGGACAAGTTTTTTTTTTTTTTTTTTTTTTTTTTTTAAGCTCCTTTTAAAAAAAAAAGTTATTTCTCCAGAGAACCTAAAGTTGCTTGTTTGGTCCTTGTTAAGTAGTAAGTGGCAGCCCTCAAAACATATTAGCTCAGGAGTGTCAAACTCACTTTCACCGGGGGCCACATCAGCCTCGCGGTTGCCTTCAAAGGGCCCAATGTAATTTTAGGACTGTATGAATGTATCTACTCCTTAACTAGGGGCAAGGAGCTCGGTGTTGCCACGGGGTAGAAACAAAGTGCCGGGCAGGACAAAACAAGGTGGAGGGCTGGATTCGGCCCATGGGCCTTGTGTTTGCCACCTGTGTATTAGCTCTCCAGGATCAGTTAATGAGTTAAAAATTCATTTAGAATGAGATGCCTGTCAGAGCATAGGAGTCACCAGTTCTTAGCAGTTGAAGAATCAGAGGCTAAGAGATGAGTAATTTAAAGCCTAGACCTCAGGCAAAGCAAGAACTAAACCCAGTGTCCTGATATCTGGGTTCACCCAAGTTTCCTCAGAACTCCATGCACACACATGTTCCTGAGAGCCTTTGTTTACTGAACCCCCACTCTGTGCCAGGCTGAGATTAGATGCTCTTCATCCCTTAGTTCTCCCGTTCAGTCATTCACGCAGTAAGTGTGGACTGAGGATGTACACTGTGGATTCTAGATTTAAAAAACTGAGCCCATGCCCTCAGAGACTTCAGCTCATCCTTGTATCAGTTTCCTCAAGTGCGCATGATACCTCGGGGCCCTAGCCCCGGCCACGGTTCCACACACATCATTAAGGAATGGTTTAAAGGGTTCGAACCCCAGATCGTCACCTATCAGCTATGCGAGAGGCTTCCTTATTTGTAAAGTGTCGATAACAGCACCTACTTTACAGTAGGGGTTGAGATTATGAATAATGCTCGGCATTTACTAAGGCCTCAGGATACAGTCGTGCCTACAATGTTCTTGGTTTTGTTTTCAATTGCTGGGGGAAGAGAAGGCAAGGAAAGTGCGAAAGGTGCGGCAGAAGGCGCATTCCGCGGATTTCCGGGAGGTTCCGCGACCTCTCCCTGCGGAAAGGTGCCGAGAGGGCCGGAGGCCCCCAAATCTCGAAGCGGTGGAAGGGAGCTGAACGGTCCCAGCCTGAGGCTTGAGCCCCAGCGCGGTCGAGGAGACCGAGACGGGCGCGACCGCGGTCGGAACCCCGCTCAGCGTCCGCAGTCCCAACACTCACCATGGTTGCGGCAGCGACGGCTCCTACTCTCGGACGTGGCAGCTCCCGGCGGCGCCACGGACAGCTCACTTCCGGGGCCGGGTTGGCCGGCCGGGCTGCGGCGCCGGAGCCTCCGGGCAGCAACGGGCTCTTTGTGCACAAAGGTTCCGTCACAGCGCCACACCCTCGTCTGGGCCCTCACCTCTCCGTGAGGAACGCGCGAGACCCACAGTGGAGCTCTCGTTTCGAACGCTTTTGGTATTTGAAGCCCTAGGCGGTCTTCTCGCCGGACCAATCTTCCTCCTCAACCCCCCCGAGATGCTTACGTGAAAGAAAGGATTCCTAACTACAGCTTTACCCATTACCCTGCGGTTCTGGGTGTGACCGGCCTTATGATGAACACTGAAGGACAATCAATTTTGGGGGTAGTGGGTAGACTGGTCCTAGCGCTTCCTTGTTGTTAGTTCCTCCTCGTAACCCAAGGCTGGGACCAGGGACAAAGGCGGCTAGGGGAATGCTCCGTACTAGAGGCTGAGCCCTCTAGCCCTGCCTTCTCCAAGCCATGGGTCCCATGCCTCCAAATTGCCCCATCCTCATAGTTCTGGGGTCCGGTGAGTTTGGCCCATCAGGTAGACTCCTCCAGGCAAGGAGGGATCTCAGCCAAGATTCTGCAGCTAGAGCCCAAGACCCAACTCCCAGTATCCCCAACCGTTAGGTCCCTGGCTTCCCACAACACAGTGAGAACGCTGTGCGCTGGACAGAGCCTGAGGGCTCCCTTATGTTCTGGCAGCCCTGGGCCCCTTTTGGGTTAAGGAGTTTATTGACTTAGGGTGGAGCCTAGGCTCCCCTTGGGTAAGTCACAGTCCCCCAGTTTCCTCTCCTGAAACTGGGGGGAAGAACCCTAGCTGGAGATGGTCACTACTGGCAGGAGGATGTTAAGGCTCAGAGAGTGATAGACCCAGACCATTAGGAGCTTTGGAGAAGCGCAGGTGGGTCTTAACAGAACTCAGGGCTGGGCCTCTGGGAAGCAACCCACCCTCTCACCCCCAACCCAGCTTTCACTCCTTATTTCCCTCTAATGGAGAAATGTTGCAGGGGTCTAGGGGTGTGAGGGGTGGTGCTTAAGGTGGAACAGAGAACAAAGTGGGCAGGGCTCTTGGGTCTCCAGTTTTTCAAGGGACAGGCCCTGGCCTTGGATCTGTACTTGCACCACTGATCCTCACACCCCTTATTGGGTAATCAGATCATATCCTTCTCTCCGAGCCTTGTGCTCCTTGAGTGAAAAATGGGGACAATGGCATATTAGATGTAATACAAATATAATGCATGGGGCATAGTTGTTATTTAAGGAATTCCCTGGTGTAGGCATTGAAGTTGGAGAGATTGGGGATTTGGGACAAGCAATGCAACTGTATCTTATTCATTAAGGTATTTGCTGGTGGGACTGAAAGGCATTATAGAGGTTTTGAGTGCCAATTCTTCCATAAAGACTGCTAAGTATCTACTCTATCTCCTCCTTAGTCTGTGGGCACACCCTTTACCTCTCTGTGCTGCTGTCTCCTGTTAAGTGGGAATTACAATAATTACTCCCTCTTAAGTTGATGTTAGGATTAAATGGGTCCTGGATGTGAAACTTTTTGGAAATTAGATGGGTCTGTGGTGCTTGATTTGGGTATTAGTTCTCCCTGAGAAAAGCTGGGATTTAGTATGTGTGTGGTGTGTGTGTGTGCAGCCCTCAACCATTGGACCAACATTGGGATTTAGGGCGCCAGGCTCCTCACTGTCTCCCCCTTCCCCAATAGGGGATGCCACCTACATCTTTTGTCCATATCTTCCATCACTTCCCTCTGGTTAGTAGCAGACCCCAAATCAGGCCATTCTTAGCTTTCCCCAGTTTGTGTCCTTACCTCCCAGAGCCTCTAGCCCAGGGGTGTCAATCTCATTTTCACTGGGGACCACATCAGCCTCGCAGTTGCCTTCAAAGGGCTGAATATAATTTTAGGACTGTATAAGTGTAACTACTCCTTAACTAGGGGCAAGGAGCTTGGTGTTGCCACTGGGTAGAAACGAAGTGCCTGGCAGGATAAAACAAGGTGGAGGGCTGGATTCGGCCCGTGGGCCTTGTGTTTGCCACCTGTGCTCTAGCCTCTGAATCTCTTCCTCCTCCTCCCGCCTTGGGCCTCTTCTCCTGAAGTCTTGCTCTCTGAGAGTGTCAGCTGTTCCCCATGGAAGGTTAATGACTCATGGCAGGTTGAACTTCTCTCCCTTAAATGATGAATGTTGGAAAGGTGTGACTTGCTTGAAGGAGAGAGACCACCCACTGAGCTGCAAACCCTTGGGCAAAGTGCCTTTCCCTCCCAGGGACTCAGTTTCCCCCTGAGTTCCAATCCACGAGGGCGGGGACCCAGCTGTCCTTCGGAAAAAGGCCTTGTGATGTGTAGCGTGTCTGCGTTTCCACGTGTGCATTTATTGTTATTGCTCAGTATAGTGTTGAAAAGGCAGACAAATCCCATTAATTACAAAAAGCACAAGCCAGAGATACAGAGAAATAAAGAGTGTACAATAAGAGCACAGTCACTTCCCAGCCCCGATTGTCCCAGAACCCCCCAGAGCCTGGGCAGCTTGTGGAAGCTGGAGGCGGCACCATTTCCTCACTACTCTTATAAAATATGTGCACACAAGAGTTAGCAAAGTGTGGCGACCCCCCGAGAGGAAAGGTTCAGAGGAGAGCACCACAGGCATTACAAAACAGACTTAGGGGGCTAGAAGGGTAGTCCCAAAGCAGCTTCAAATATCTTGTTTTCAGTGGAGGGGGTGATGGCTGATACCCAGGGCTTAGGATACCCCTCCCCTGACTTGGGGAAATAGGATCTCTACATTAAAATCAAGAGAGCTTGCTTTGGAACTTGGGAAGGACCAGGGGATTTTCTGCTGTTGTCTGATTTAGGCCTTGGCTCTGGAAGACCCAAAAGCCTTCAAGAAATGCACCCTCCCTCCTGGACTTCTAATGGTGGGGTCTTGGACACTATGGAGAGAGTTTTGGATGGGAGGCGTGTCACAGTGAGCCCAGTTGACAGCCTCCTGTAAGAAGAGCAAGAGCAGGTAGGGGCAGTCAGGGTGGTGAGAAGGTCCAGGCAAGAAACTGCTGCATCCCAAAGGACGTATCACACAACCGCTGAAAACTTTGAATAAAGAGAAAAAAAAAGGAGTTCAGGAAAGGGAGACAGAAATAATAATTTCTCCATAAGGAGAATTAGAAATAAACAATTGAGCCACACATTCTCGTAGCTCCAGGTCTGGAAGAGCCCCCCTTTCTTGTCTGGACCAGGGCAGATGAAGGATCCACCCTAGCACAACCCAGGTGGGTGATTTTGGGTCCCAAACTGGGGTTGCGGGGAGGGGTTGGTGGCCTCTCCTAATGAGATACCCTGGCTTAGGGAGCAAGTGACAGTATGAAAGGAATGCTGGGCTTCCCTCAAGATTCAGGATGCCCTTTTTGTTTCTCCTCACAGGACACTCTCTTTAGTGGCCCTGAGTGGACAGTACTTACAATGGCTGGAATATGTTTGCACACAGAATGACAGAGCCCAGTATTGCACGTGGGTGGAGTACTTGCAAAATTTTAAGGTTTACTGGGAAGAACAGATGTGAGAGAATAACCCAGAAATTTTGTTTAAAAAAAGAGTGAAGGGTACTTATCCCACCACATCGTAAAAACATTATATAAACCAACAATAATTAAAACTGTGTGGCTGATGCCAGATGAGACACCCAGAAAGAGAACGTAAGAGAAATTCCAGAAATAGACCCAAGCCTGTCTCAGCTGTCAGTGTGGGGTAAGGATGACATTTCAACATCGTTGGGGAAAGAGTGGCTATTTATTAACTGGGATACCCAGGATAAGACAGGTCCAGAGTCCTTGTGCCACTGCAGTCATTGTCCTTAGTCTGGTCTCAGAAGCAGGGCACCCTCCCTCTTGCCAATTTTATGCTCTGGTTGGCACAAGGGAGCAAAGGGCCATGGTGAGGGGTTGGTGGGAGCAATCAAGGCTGCTTCTGAGTCAGGGAAAGTGCTGACTGAGCTGCAGGGAGGAAACCCCTCAGTTTCCTTCCTGCCCACTTCCAAAGGTGGGTGATTCTATAGCCCCAGTGGTCACTGAATGGGCCCTCTGCTCCTCCCTCATCTGTTGAGGGAGACAAGTTAATGAACTTAGATCTCAGAACTGAATCTGCAACCTTCTCCTGCAGGCCTAGTCCAGAGGACAGAAAAGTTGCTAAGTGGATGGTGCGGTCCCAAAAAAGGATTAGTTACAGAATGTATATTTACTGTGTTCTGTTTGATGTTGGTTTTTTGCCTTCTTTTTTTAAACCACAGACATTTCAGAACCACATTGCGGGAGTAAGAAGAATCAGCAATTGAAAGCATTGCATAGTATTAAATGAACAGAGACGGTGAGTTCTTCTTTATTTACAATTATTGTCTAGATAAAAAAATTCGTAAAAACAGATGAATGGTCATAAATTATTTACCCCCTAGTGGGGTGAACTGCCAAACGTACCCCATGCTGCTAGATATAGGACACAGAGTGCAAGCTTTATGTACTACAGTGACTTTTGACAAACCAATCATTTCCTGTGTGTGTGGATGTGTGTGCCTGTGTGTATGTGTGTGTGTGTGTGAGAGAGAGAGAGATCCACCGTTCCTGACAAGAAAAGACCAACGCTAATGCGAGGCATTCTTGGTAGCTCCTATCGCTCCCTGTTCTCCAAGCTGTGATCCAGAGAAACTCCTCTTTTCCTTGCATCCTGGCTCCAAATAAACAGGGAGCATAGTGTGCAAGGGCAAGTTTCCTGGTGTCATGGAATGAGATCAGGGACACAAGATTGGAACAAAGAAGGGGGAAGATGGAAAACCTTGAGAAAGGAAACTACAAAAAAAATCACAACCATCATGTTCCAAGGCTGCCCCATGATTCCTGCGTGCCGGTCTTTCCTTTCTCGGCAGGCAGGAGAGCAGTGGGCTGGCTTTTGGTGGTGGTGTACTGGAATCCAATAAGCCTATCTGATGGCTGGTCACCCCTTTGGGGATGCAGTTTCCTCTGCTGGGTACATTCAGAGAGATTTCTTCATGACATTCAGGTGATGCTCTTGCGCAAAGAAGGTCCTCCTTCCAGGAAGGTTTTGCCAGGTGGGATGGGCTGACTTGGGATTCCAAACCCTCAGGTTTCTCCACAGCCATCCAGATGTAGGCCCTCCCAGCTGACTATGGCTCTTTTCCCGAGTGGCTCTCATCTTGTGTGTGGAAGAATTCTCTGGGCCTGGAGAAGGGAAGGGGCAAGGCTGACACAGAGCAACAGTGAGAAGGGTCAGTATGAGGAATGAATTTCACAAGCGAGGCGGAAAGTGTTTGGTTTTCCTTAAAGCATGGGACGTCATTGATCATGGTATTAAAATGTCTTTTGCACTGTACAATTTTATGGAAAAAGATTGTATGCTGAAAAGTCTCAAAGCAAACTTTGTATTAAATACAAAAGTTCTTTTATGAAAAAAGCTGATACCCACAAAGTGCTTAGCAGTTAAGAGGCTGACATACAATTAAATAAGCTCTTATTAAGTGGGATTACTAGTGCTGTAATTGTCTTGAGGGAAAAATAACCTCCTTTTCTCACCTGTGATACTGTAGGGTTTCAGAATGGCTTCCTGTCGGGAAAGCAAGACCTGCTGTTAAAAGGCTACAGTATATATTGCGACTACAGGAAGACAATTTGGTTTAAAAATCACACTGAATACATCTCAATATACACATCATAAGGTTTGTTCGGATCTAAATAGTGCAGAGAAAAAGGCTATTCTTCTTCAAAAATAAAAATAAAAGCAGCAAGCCATAACGATCCTCATCCAATATGCCAACAGCTCATATGCTGCAATTTATAAGGAAATAAACCTCTAAATTACTAACTAAAAAATCAACACAATAGCATTTATAATATTACAACACTACCTCAATCTCTATACAGACAGTGCCAAAGAGAACCTCTTTTTGAAATGCTCTTAGTAAACCCAAGTGAGTTTCATTGAGAGAAAAGTCTTCACCCACTGCTTTGTGAATCCCATCATCCCTGGACCAGGATGGCTTTTGGGGCTCCAAGCCCAGGAAGCCTTCTCTCTCCTCTCCCTTTGTCTACGGAGCATGGTGTTAAAGCTGTCAGGTTGGAGACTTGGTAGCATTTGGCTTCTGCCTGAGCCTCTGGTGGTAGTGACGTAGTGACGTTATTGAACGGAAATAGCAGGCAAAAATCAGAGCATGGCTATCGTAAAACATCAAGGATGCAATCCAGGGAAGTGTCTGTTGGGCCGAGCTGTTTTTGTAGCATCTTAGCCACCAGTGTTCTTAAACCGTACAAATAGCCAAAGACGTTATCTACAGGTTTGTAAACAAATTACATTCTTCTTTTAGGACATAAATAAGTTAAAATAGAGCAATTTAAGCAGAAACAAGGCAACATGCCGGCAAAGAAACTTTATATATCCATGTATATATATTTATATATATATATATATCTACCTATCTATATGGACGTATACAGTCTTGAATAAGTATACGTTGATATAGATATAAAGAAATGGATATAACCTTGTGAGTGTCTATGAAGTTCTTCGGTTCCATTGGTGCAAATCTACTAGGCGAGTTAAGCTCTGCAATTTCAAAAAGTTGTTAAATTAACCTATACAACTGAGACCATGCTTTGCAAGCATTTCAAAAACTCACAGACCAGTGAATTGGATAGTCTCAGAAAAGAGTCTGTTTGCAGTTCCCGCCTAAGAAAACAAACAAAAAACCCTCCCCAACCCCCCAAAACCAAACAAGGGGAGGACTGGAAGTGTACAGTACATTCATGCAGGGGACATGGCGGCTGGACGGGTGCATGGCTGGTCCATGTGTGGGTAGGAGCCAGGAAGGGCTTGTTCTGGGGAAATCACTCATTCCCTGAAGCCCCCGGAGGAGATCCCGCCCCCTTGCCTCAAAGTGAAAAAGAGTTCAAACAGCATCGCAGCCAGAAAAAGGGTCTGTTGGGTGGAAACGGTTTTCTCGCCAGTATTTGGTTTCCTGTTGTTGCTCGTTGCTGCTTGAGTGAGTTGGGTGCCTGGATGGGTGGGTGCCCGGGAGGTGGGTGGTGGCGGGGTCCTCAGCTAAAGCGACGTCTCCAGGCTGTGGATGGGGCTCCCTGGACTTGAAGAGGTAGCTGATTTGCTTGTGTCGGTCGTCAGGTTGATCCCGCTGTCAATGGCGCTGTTGTTCTTGTTGAGCGATGACGGCGGGCTCGAGTTCTGCTTGAGCGCGGCATCTTCTTCCAGGTCAGTGTCGTCAATGAGGGGGATGTGGGGCTGTGAATCTTCGATCCGGAATTCAGGATGAGCCATGAAGTTATGGATGGAGGTTCGAGACTCAGGCTTTTCTAGACCTTCATAGAGAGAGCTACGGAACGCCTTCACGACGCGGATCTGTAAGGGAAGAGCAGGAGTGAGAGCAGTGCCCTGGTGGGTGGGTGTGCGTGTGTGTGCACGTGCACGCCAAGCTCTGGGGGGCTGAAGGAGGGTCAGGTGGGAGAGGGGTTAGGGCTCAGCAGGTGGCTAGAATCCATGGCCGCTGGGTGTTATAAGCATGGGTAGGAGGGGGAAGATTGGAAGAGGGCTCAGGTTATGTGCATCCATGAGGTTTTTAACATTGCTTTGGTTTTAGTCAAAACTCCAATATTAGGACAGGAGGAATCAAGCCTCATCAAAAAGATGGGAAACAGTGGTCAAAGGAAGCAGAGTCCACTCCAGTGGGCACCCCGACCTAGGGAGAGACTGAGCCTTGTTAACTTTAAAGCAGGTTCAACCATGCAAAAGGGGAATGGGGCCAGGTGGGAACAGAATAGGAAGGAGGAGAGGCTATTTTTAATAAATTAATCTTAAAAAAAAAACACACGCAGTTAAGAAACCATACCACATGGAACAGATAACATGTCACAGACAAAAAAGCAACAGAAAGGAGAGACGGATGGATGAACTGGGATGAGAGAAGACACATGAGGGCCAAACAGAGAACAGGAACATCATCAAATCAAAGGCAGCAAAACAAACCAAACCAAAGCCAACTCAGGGCTTTCTGGGGTGCAGAGCAGAGGCAGCCAGAAAGCACGAAGGAGCCGGCGAACTGGTGACATTCGGGAGCAGGAGCATGCCACGGTGGGGTTAGGAACCACACGGCACACACAGACAGACACACGCTATACTTGGAAGCCTGGACAATGTGAACAGAGGTCTTTTGTACCCAACGTTTCTTTCCTTCATGCATTTGGGAGGTAAACACTCGAGTATTGACTCAAAGCCCTGGCCAGTCATTGCAGTTGGTTTTGGGGTCCCTTATTTCCTGGGGTATTTATTTTCTTTATTTGTGCTTTAAAAATACAAAACCAAAAAATGAAGCCAGAATCAGATGGCCCAACCCAGCCCTGGGTGGGGTCCTCAGGGTGTGGAATTGAGCTCAAAACAGCAAGTTCGTTCCTTTTTCCATGTCTCAATTGGAACCTGTGCTTCTCTGAAGAATGGAAGGAGGTGGGGCATTGCATCTTCCGGGCTACAGGAAAGAGCACTGGGCTTGGAGTCAGGAAGACTCAGGTCTGAGGCCTGGCGCTGCCACTCCTGGTGCCTTGACAGTGGGCAAGCTGCATTCCCTCACTGGCCATCCTCGGTCCTGCCTTGCAGGGTGCAGAGGAACAGGAATCTTACTCTGAAGAGGGGGTCGCTCCTCTGGACTCCTAGGAGGGGGTGGGCTATGACTGTTATCTCAAGGGGCTGAAGGGACTTGGGTCAAAGGTGCTTCCTTCTCTTTTCCCAGCCCCACCTCACAGCAGAGCCATTGGAGCAGGGACAAGGCAGCATCAGTGCCTCCAAGGAGCAGAGCCTCAGCCGAGGTGGCTGTGGTCCTGCGGGCACCCTGCATGGCCTTCCCTGCAGAGCGGTGCTTGCCCCCACACCACAGGCCTGTGAGGGGCAGAGGACAGGAGGAGGCCCTGTGGTCCCAGGATTTGTGGAACTCACTGTAAACCCAGGTCATTGTGGGGGGCCCAGGGGCAAAAGCCTGTCCATGAAAATGGGTTTCTTGATCACTGTGGCTGATGATTTTAAGTCATAGCTCAGGGTTTATTCTACTATTTCAGAGGGGGGTCTTTCTGAAGCACACCCTATATTCCTCTCTTTTTAAATTTAGAGTACACCGAAAAGGACTGAACTTTCTCAAGAATCTTTTTGGTCTTGTATAAGATCCCGTAGTTTTGATTTCTTTTAAAAAGTACTTCTCCTTTGCTGTCAGCCCTCACTTACCAGTTCTGACTTTTCCTTGTCTTCTTAAAAGCATCTCTGTCCCTCTCCTGCCTGTTGGAATCGTGATTTAAAGAAGAAGCATCAGGTGCCAAGTGAGAGCCAGCCAGAGGCGGTGCCTCGGTGCTGGCGTTCGGTGATGGCCATTTGGCTGCCCTGAGATTCAGTTCTCCCTGGATTCCCTATTTGTGGGTCTGTAGAGATTATTAAAGTACTCTGAGCTCCTGATCAGTAGTGGGCCATTACACTTGACTAAGTGAAAACAACAAAAAAGGTGTTGCTGGCCTCAGCTTTCTCACCTGTAAAATGGGAATATTAATTATCATAGTAGCTGCCCAGCCTAGTGCCCAGAATGTTCTGAGGCTGAACTGCAGTAAGATGCCAGCAGGAGTGTCCGGTGCAGGTGGAGGGATGGTGGCAGGACCCTGTTGTGTGACTGACAACGCAGAGGGAATGACACATGATGAGATGCAGGCCCCCTGCCCTCCCCCTGGCATGGAGACGACAGAAAGAATGAACTGCTCTGGACAAGACTGTGGGGACAAGACTTTTCGGGACACCCGCCACGGCCATCTCATGTCTCCACTTCAATTCTCTCCGCGGCTGAAATGGAAAAAAATATGGGAAGAAAAAAAGCTCTTCCATCTCTCCTCCCTGCCTGCCCTAGTAGGGGGTTCTGTGGTGTCAGCCGCATTTGGGTATGGGGTGAGGGGAAAGAGGTCTCAGGCAGTTTAGTTTCATAGGCACAAAGGGAGCAAGAGGCCTGTGCACGTCGTGGAGGGCTCTGAGGAAATGCAGAGGCCCCGTCTGGGATGGTTCGACATACTCGAATGTTTACCCGGCTTCAAGGAAGCCAAGAGTCTGGGATTGATTCACATTCATTTCAGGCTCAAGGTTAAAGACTCACAACCTCTTTTAATTTCACTCTCTCTTGCTGAACTCTGTGTCCAGGGTTCTCTAGCCCTCTAGGGAAACAAACACATGGAATATTCAGAAAGCAGAGAGGTCTAGGGTCCCCCCACCCCTGAAGCAAGCCATTTTTCTCAGCGACCCAAGGCTGCACTGAACTATGTACCAACATGCTGCTGAGAGGTCCAGCTTTCCTTTCCTTTACTCCTCCCCCTGAAAGAGGCACACTCCTTGCCCTCGCAGTCCTCAGAGCCTGGAGTCTGAAGCATGGGAGTAGGACAGGCCCTGTCTAGCAGGGGTAGAGTCCAGAAAGTGGCTGGTCCTGGGGGTAGGCATCCAACGCTCATAGCCTGGTTGGAGGAGTCCTTGAAGGAGCAGGACTCTCACAGATGAACATGGAGCCTGCTGCAAACTTGCTAAGTACAAAGCTGGCTTGAGATGGGATAGGAATTTGAGGGGAATAAGGCAGAAGGGCTGTGCAGGTTGGCCTTGGATCAAAGAGCTGAATGTTGATTTTGTCCTTAATCACCAGGGGGAAGGTGCCCTTCTCCCCATCTCTGTCAGCTGGTGAGATTCAAAAGCAGAGAAACAACTTCCCTGGTCTCTGGACCCCAGAGGATTGGTGCTCTTTTGCTGTGGGTGTGGGCACTGGTTCCAGAATGGAAATTCACCTCTGTGGGTTCCAGGTCTGTGGGCCAGTCTAGGAAGTGGTATGGAATGGTGGGAAAAATGAGGAACTTTGCAATCTGACCTCTTGCCCCTCACTTGCTGTGTGATCTTGGGCAAGTCAGTCCACTTCTCTGAGCCTCAGTGTCTGTTTCAGTTAAATGGCTGTATTGGCAGATTCTCCCCTCCTCCTATTTCAGTTGTGAGGCATACATGAAGTGAAGGATATAGGCACCTGCTTGGGAAGATGAATGAGTGAGGCTCAAGTAGAAGGCATTAGGGGTGCGTTATTAAGTTTCTGGGGGGAAAACAAACTTGTTTTTGAATAAGTCAGAAAAGGAAAGTAAGAGAGTAGACCAGAGTCCCTCCCGAACATTCCAGATGCCAGTCTGATGGGACTGATCTCTCATCACATGCATTTGCTTGCCTGGGGCCCCCCATGTCACAGTGGTGCTGGGGGAGGGAGATGTGACGTGGTGGTGGGGTTCCTCACCACGATGTCATGAGTCAGAAGTCCGCCCAAGCACGTACCGCCCAGCCCCTGGCCTTTGTGGCCAGCTCTTGATAAACCAGGGGACAGTGGTTTGACTCCTTTCAGAGCACAAAGACCCCAGGTGTTTTGACTCAGCATGCACATGGCCACCCTCCTCTGCTAGAGGACCCCCAGGAAGAAGACCCTGCTCAGATGCGGGAGGCAGCCCATCTCACCCAATCTTACTTCCTGGCTACATTTTTCACACCTCCCTGTGAGAAGAAAGCCTTTTGGCTTCTGAAGGGACCCTGCTTGGTATCTAGAAGGCCCTCAGAGTGACTGGACACCAGAGGATGTGACATTGTTTCAAAACTATTTCAGCAAAAGAGGAGTGAAGGGATATTTATCCAGAGTTCGCACTGTGACTGTGTTGACCACAATGTGTGTGTTGAAATGACAGAGGCTGCGATCCCTTTGGAACCAGTACCCTTGGGCAGGGGGACAGTCAGGCTCTTTTGAGACCATAAGCCAAAGAAAGGGTCCAAGGAGGGACCCGGAATTATAGGCTGAATCTACTATAGAGGGCAGGAATATAAGATTCTTAGGGAGATGTGATTCTTGGAGGAGAGGCAAGGTGGTGGCTGGGGGGAGGGAGCTGAGCCTGACCAGCCCCTTTGGGTCCTCTGAGAGAATGAAGGGCCAAGGCCTACAGGTTCCTTTTCTACAGCTGTTCCAAAGTTGAGGTCACCATGGGATAAAGGGGATCAATCTGGCCGGAAAGGAGATTGGCTTAGAGATAGGAAGGAAGTGAAGTATGGGCAGAAATGGGCATTTCTCTGAAGAAGTGCTAAGAGCTGACTGTCCCAGGACCAGTCTTATTGAATGGTTTTATAAATTGACAGAAGAACAGATGAGAATTCAATTGCCAAGGTTTGATGACAGAGCTCTTTCTCCTAGACTGTGGAAGCTAAGAGGAGGGAGATGAACTAAGGAAAGACTTACAAAGGATGTGAGGCCAGGATGGCTCTTTTGTGGCCATTGTGAAGTGCCACGCTTCAAGAAGGAGGCTGAACCAAGATGGGACAAAGAACTAAGCGTGCGCTCAGAAGCTAGATTTTCGGTGGTCAGACCCAGCCAGAGGGGTGCAGGGTGCAGGTGTTACCGGCAGGGTGAAGGAACCAGGAGGAATGGATTCTTTCCCAAGTGTTTCTCCAGGACAGAACACTTTTGGTCACTGCACGAGACAGGTGGCATCACTAAGCAAGGCCAGAGCTAAGCTGATGCAGAAGTAGGTCAGCTGAGTGAGGGCCTCCCACCAAGGTGAGGTCTCTCTGATGTGAAGGGGAGAGAATGGGACCAAAGTGTTTCCTGCCCTGAGAAAGCCTGGCAGTGATTTCCTACTGATACCTCATGGAAATGTGACTCTGAACACCATCTGCTCAGATGCACCTGCACTTCACCTTGGCTAGTCTGGCCTCCCCATCACTGTGGCTTTGTGCTAATGAATGCACAAGGAGGGGCTTTCCCACCTTTCCTGCATCCTTCCCCTCATCCTGCATGCCTGGCAGGACTGCATCCACTGAAAGGTCATGGGACGTGAGCACATGCCACCAACAGGCTCTTTGTGGCCTGTGTCTCCCGCCAGGGGGCCCAGATGGCGTGGTTCCCACCTAGCACACGGGCCCTCTCCTCTCAGCGGCCGGCGATGTGTGTTACAGTGTTTTGTGTTTGGATGGGATAGAAGCACCTGATAAAGCATCAAGAGATGAGGTCTGTAATTTGTTCCTCCTCGAAGAGGCCCAAGGGCTGGCTAAGTGAGTGCACCGTGGTGATCTGAGAGGACGAGAATGGGCTCCCTTACCATTTGGAAGGGCTGAGTGGAGACAAGGAAAGGGAGGCAGGTGGTAAATAGAGACTTCTTATTCCCTCAGGGACCTGAAGCCACAGGGGTTCAGAAAGATCTAGACAAGGCCAGAGATGGGAGACCCAGGTCAGATGTGGTAGCCCAAGGAGATGAGCTCGGCAGCAGGGAGAAGATGGAGGAGTCAGGGCCCCAGGCTATCTCTCAGATAAGGAAGGCAGGAAGCCCAGGGTTAGACCAGATCCCATAGGGCCTTCTGGTACCCAGCCAAGATGTGAAGCTTAGCCCACTGCGTTCCACCTGAGGTCAAGCTGAATGGGTTAGGGGCCCTGTTCCTTCTAGGAAGAGGTCAGGCCTTCAGTGTGAAGGGAAAAGTGTATGTAATGCAACTGATGATGTTAGGTGTGCATGGAGAGAGGGCAGAGGGTTCTGAACCACTGGGCACAGGGCCTCCAGGCCGTGATCTCCTTGGGGACCCCAGACTGGCTGTGACCTCTGACCTACAGTGACCCCTCTCTTGGCTGGACCCCACTGTGACTGATTGTGACCCCTGAGGGGCCTTGACCAATGGTAACCCTTTGCTGACTTTGACTGCAGACTGTGACCTTCTGGCCAACTTTGACCCTTGTCCTTGTAGGCCAGGCTTTTTTGTGATTGAGTATGACCTAGACTGATCGGGACACCCTGTGCCCCATGGCTGACTGCTGTCCCTTGACTACTGTGACCTTGTAGTGCACTGGGACGTTTAATTACTGAAACCTCCCTGACCGATAGTGATCCTTTGACTGATCCTGACTTTTTGACCACTTGTGCCCTTCACGACCTCCTGACTGACTGGTTGTAACCCCTGACTCTGACCCCAGCCAACCCTGGCCCACCAAGAGACTGCCACCCCATGGCTGGCTATGGTTGCCTGACCAACTGTGGCCTCTCAGCCCCCAGGCCTAACTATAACCGGCTGCCCCCCATGTCCTCGGCGCCCCAGCCCCTGCCCGCCGGCCCGCCCGGCGCTAGTGTCAGTGGCGCCCAAGGCGGTAAGGATTCACACTCACGCCCAGCTGCAGCAGGAGGAAGGCTGGTCGGAGAGGAAAGAGCATTGGACAACGACACGTGACTAGGGCTAGAGAGATTGGCTACGTCCTGGCTCTGGCTGGTGACGGAGGACTGTCTCCGCAGGGCCCCCTGAAAGGAGGCCCCGCTCTTGAAAGTATTGACTACTTCAATCTGCAACGGAGGAGAGAACGAGACAAGTTGCGAGAAGAACGAACAAAACAGCTACACGACTGACAGGCGCAGTGCCACGAGAACAGCCGCAGCCACGGCAACAATGACGTCACTGAAATCAAAACAAAAAGTACCAGACATACTCCAAGGCTCTGAAAGACGACTGCTCAGTTCTGGGCCCATCTGTAGGCCCCAGGGTCCCCGGGAGGATATGGGGCTTGGCCTTTGTTCTGCTCTAGTGGTGCAGGGGCCAGTGGGCTGGGCTGGGGGCTGGGGGTGATTAAACATGGAGTTTGGAAATAAGAGGGGTGCTTAGCCCCACTTGGGGCCAGGTGTGGAGCCTGAATGGTATGGTGGGGACTCTGGGTGGACAGACCTTGGCCATGCCACTTACGAGCTAGGTGCTTGAGTTTAGTTTCTTGTCCTTCAGAAGGGGCAATGCCACCTACCTGGTAGGATTATCTGTGAGTGGCACAGCACCTGGCCCACAGTGGTGTAAGAGCCAGGCTGGATAGGCACTTGTGTCCACTCAAGATACTATAGTCCCGGGGTCCTGCAATCCGCAGACCTCTGAAAGGCTCTAGGCTGGGTCAGTGACAGCACCAGGGGGGCCATGTGTGCTGAGAGCTGCCCCAGAAGGCTGGGTGCCGGGTTCTTGCCAGGGAGGAGAGCCCAGGCTGCATCAGGCTCTGGGTCTGAAACCCACCTCTGTCTCCCACCCCAGTTTTCTGAAAGGGCTATGTCCTGAACCTCAGTCACCTCTGAAACTGGAGGAAGCATACCTACCTCTCAGGCAGCTGAGGAGGCCAATGAGGTGATGCCTGGGACAGCGCACTGTGGGTGGGAGGCAGCCCAGGTGGCCTACTGTTTGTTATGTTTGTTAAATGAAGTGCTAGACCACCAGGCAGGATGGAGGTGGGGGCTCTGCAACTTCCCAGAGTGTGATGGGTGTTGGGAGGCCATGAACTTGACAGATGCAGCTCTCCCAGGTGGTCTGGGTAAGAGACCGACCCTCTCTTAGTTTCAGAGAGACCCTCCTATTCCCCATTTCATGAGGCTGAGAAAGCATGATGTGAACTACAACCCGGATCTCGGCGGAGGGGCTGGCTCCTGTGAGAGCCCGCAGTGTGTGGTGGGAGCGCTGCCCGGTTGTGCATGTGGCACGTGGCAGCCATGCAGTCTGTGCTGGGGAGGAAACCTGATGTGTGTCTGCAGGTGTCTTCAGTATGCATGTGTGTGTCTGTATACGCATGGGGAAAACCAAGCTTTGCTCCCCAGAGCTGCCTTGAAACCTGAAGTCCACTGTGGAGGAAGAGGACGTGTGCAAATGTGTATAAGCCCCTGGACCTCACAGGCTGATCCCTGACCCCAGGAGAATCTGGGGCCAACCGTGGCCCGAAGCCGCCATCCTGGCCTCACAGGGCCCAGCCTCTAGCCTTGTGCTGCCCCTCCTGGTAGCGGCCCTGTAGCTCTGATTCCAGTCCCCCCTGACTAGAGTCCCTCACTCACTTCAGCTCTCAGGGTCAAACCCTCCCCTGCTCTCAGGGGCAGTCCCCTGGGCCCCTGTCTGACCCCTTGCTGGCCAAGAGGGTGAGGTGATACATTTCTGAGGAGGCCACTGCTTCTTTAGCAGGCACTCGGGAGTGCGTGTGAGGAAGGCAGGTGTCTAAGAAGTCCATGAGGTGGTGAGGGCAGGTCTGGACCCCGGCCTCTGTGGCCCTGGGAGGTGGTATGGAGCACACACATCTCCTTCACCTGCCCGCTGGGCCAGGTGTGGGCCCAGCCCTGGGAGCCTCCTGTACCTGGGTTTGGATCCGATTCAGGCCTCGGAACCATAGGATCTGGCCCCGCCGCAGCTCTCGCTCGGCGTGGTCTATCTCCTCCACGTCCTCGTTGAGTTCCTCCTCTGGAATCTCCTCCTTCTGCGTGAGCCTGCCTGCCTCCTTAAGGAACTTGAGCCTGCTGGTCGGGATGGTGGCGATGACCTGCAGCGGACCCAGCAATGTCAGGGCAGTGGGGGCGGTCCCTCAGGCAGCCTCCTTCCCTCCCTACCTCCCCCTCCTCTGACCCAATTACCTGGTTACATGTCCAACTCGCTCCTTAACTCCTCCCAATCCAATCTTTAAATCTCTTATTAATTTGCTTTTTCATTCACTCCCTCATCCAGAGTCAGGGGGACACAGTGGAAAATCTTTGCTTTCAGGAGTTGGGCAGATGTGACTTTGAATACTCCAGACCGCACTGGTCACGTGACCTTGGGCAAGTCATTTAACCTCTCTGAGCTCCGGTTCTCCCATCTGTAAGCTGAGGTCAGTTCTCAGGGCTGGAGGGTAAGTGAGATGGCGTGTCTGAGTTGCCGTGCGTGAGCCTGCCTGGCCCTCGAGCTTCTGGGCTCACCCCTCCTTAGGTCACTGGGTCCTGGGTCCCCATCCTGAGCAACAGGGGCTCAGGTCCGGGTACCCTGGGGAGAGCCAATTTAGGGACTCTGGGAATCAGTGCCTTCCCCCAAAAGGGGAAGCAATATGGGAAGGGGGAGCACCTTCATTCTTACTTTTTCTCCAAAGGGTTTGTCTATAGGGCTGAGACTTGAGGCAGGCGCCATGGGGAAGCTGAGGTGCCAGAGGTCGGAGGCCCCTTACATCCCCTGCAGGGACAGTCAGGGGCTGGCCTGGACACCCAGCCCCAGGGGTTACCTGGGGTCTACGGTGGGCACTGCCTGCTGGCATCGTCCTTAGGTGTTAGGAGTCTGCTTGCCCAGACAGCTAGAGCTCTCTAAGAGTGTGGGCTCCGGTTTCCCAGCAATGGGGTTACTAAGTCAAATCCAGTTTATTAACTCTCCAAAGAAGCCCCCAAATTTAAAGACGTTTCTTTGGAATAAAACAGAACTTTCTTCTTTATCATCTCGTTAATCTCTGTCATTGGAGTGTTTCACTCAAGCTTGGGAACAGCCTGGAAGTAAGAACATGGTCTCAGGCCCACTGGGCCCCCGCCTGGGTGACAAGGCACCTTGGGGCGAGTCCTTTGGCCCAGGCCCAGGAGTTCAGGGCATACCCTGGACAAGGGCCTCTGAGCTGCATATTGTGAGCATGGTGATGGGGGGGGGGTGCGCACGCCTTGGTGACTTGGGTAACAGTAGGAAAGGGGACTGGTGGGGGATTGTTCTGGGGTCATAGGTGGGAGGGCTCCTGCAGAGCCTCTAGCCCAGGGGTCCCCAAAGCCAGGAGGATCTCAGATGGCCACAGACACAGCACTGAGTAGCTCTGCCACGTGGCAGAGTCTGCCCTTGCATTCCCTCAGAGCCCTCTGAAGGAGCCTCTGCCTAGTGTCTGATCCCCACTTACTGACCTCCCCTCCACACCATCAGTACCACCACTTACCTAATCTCCCTTTCAGCAGCTAGCCGCCCTTAGGCCTCTCGTGGGCTATGGCATCCAGTTAGTTTAGTAACATTGTGCTCATTACATTATTTTTTGCTAGCTTCTATGTCTGACAAATGATACTGATTTTCTACTCACGTTAGTAATATAAAGTTGTCTTTTAAAATAAATTTCAGATGAAAAAGCCTGATATGATTGAAAGAAAATATTAAATAACAGGACTAGTGGTACCTAGAAATATGGCAAAAATCACAGTGATGGGACCCAATGACAAGCATTTGGGACCTGGGCCAATTCCCATTGCTCAGATGCGCAGAGACAGGGAGGGCCTTCTCCAGGGCCGTATGCAAGCCCCTGGCAGAACTGGTACCCATCCCTGGGGCTCCCAGTTTCCCTGGCCAATGCTCTTACCCTTCTCCTGCTGAGAGGAACTTCCTGGATCCCACCCAGAACTTACCTGACCCCAGACGAGCTCTCCTAACCCGATGAATATGCACCACATCCACTGGTCCAGCTGCAGTGGAGCACAGCTGAATGGCTTCCCCCCAAACTGCACGATCACTATCTGGAGGTGAAAGGGAGCAGAGACAGAGATGGGGAGACAGGTCCTCAGGGGCCAGCTCAGAGGCCTGGGCTCTCAGGGCACTGGGGCGGGGTTCCAGTTGCCCCCTGACCACCCCAGCCCAGGTTAGGGTGGCAGCCTGGCTACCTGGATGGCAAAGGTGCCCAGCACGATGGTGCAGAAGATGGGGTTCCGGAAGATTCCATCAAACACATTGCGCTCGCCATGGATCTTGCGGGCGTTGATCTCGTTGAAGAGCTGCATCATGACGAAGGTGTTGAAGATGATGGTGTAGTGTTCTGATGGTGGTGAGTGTAGGGGCGCGTTCCTCCCACTGTCGATCTGGAACATCTTCTCACCTGCCAAGCCCAGAGTGGGAGCTGAGCGGGGGCCAGGCTGGGGGAGATGCTGGGTCTGGCGCGGGGGTCTCTTCTGAGCAGCAGGGTTGGCAGCCCAGACAGGGGGCATGCTCTGGACACTTGGGGACAGGAGGCCCGTGCCACTGGGTGCCTGTGAGTGCAAGTGAAGGGGTGACAAAATCTGTATCCTCTGGGGGAGAAAGACCTTGGGTAAACTGTCTTCCCCTTTTTTATGGAAATATGATAAAGGTGGAATGCTGGCTGTCTTATTAGACATCATTGCTTATAAAAAGTGACACTGATTGACAAACTCCTCTGGACTGGGAGGACTTGGGGTGAACGAGGAATAGCTGGAGAGAGGCCATGGCTTTGGGCTCCCCGCGAAGTGCTGCGTTTTGTAACAGAGCACGCCCCTTGCTGAGACCTCTGGAAGCTCATGGAGCTATTATAAATATCAATTCCTATATGGAGGTTGGGGCTTCCAGGCCAGGCTGGCTCCAGACTCACCCATGTTGCTGCATCCTCTTCCACCTGGCTGTCACATGGAGGAGGGCAGAGGAGCCCCTCCCGGAGGGGGTTGTGGCTACCTGCTGACTGCATGCCTATGGAAGGCAGTGCCAGGAGGCCTTGTGGGGTTTTCTGGGTGTAAGGTGTCTGGCTGAACCCAAGACCCCTGAGGGTAGGTGTTCAAGTGGGAAAGCCAGCAAGTAAGCCAGGGGGCTGCCCTCCTCTCCTCTCCCTCACCTCCAGCTTTCTCTGTGACTCTCCTTTCTCTGGCTTCCTCCAAGGCTGTTCATGCTGATGTTTACAACAGTCCTGTCAACACATCCCCTTTGAAATGTAGGAAGAGGACTGTGGTTTGAGGAACCAGATACACACCCCACCCTCAACTGTACTCTGGACTTCAAGGCAACTGCTCGTTGGTGTTGAAAGTCCAGCTCGAGGAGGCTCACGTGGAGGGAGCCTCCCCAGACTGGGGACTCCCAGCTGGCCCAACTTGCTGGGTGACCATGGGCAAGCCCCTTCCCTTCTCTGGGCCTCTATTTTTTCATCTATTACCCATGGGTAGGCTTTGCCTGGATCATCTCTGAAGCACCCGTGGAAACCAGGCCAGTCTTAGCCCCAGCCAGACCTGGTTCTGCCCAGGCTCCTCCCCTCAGACCGACGGCACGCTCTTGGGCAAGTCACCTCACCTCTCTGTGCTTGGTGCTAACATTGTAATGTGGGGTGATGGCAACGGTGCCTGCCTCACAGAGTGGCTGGCAACCTAAATGAAAGTTGTGGAAATAACTGGTGGGTGGGCAGGTATGTGGCATTTCCCCGAGGAAGCCTCGCTGAGGATACCTTCCACAGGGCAAGGATAATGTGTGGGAATGGGTCAGAGAAGGAGCCAGTCCCTACCCCCAAGAGCCACAGGCCCCTATGGGGCTGGCCTGAGGGGCATTCATTGGCATTCAGGCATTGCCTTGCATGGTGCATACTCAACGTTCAGAGCTGTCACCAGTGGAGTAAGCCTGGGTTTTGCAGTTGGCCAGACACAGCACAGAGCCTGGCTCTGCCCAAGTCTTGCTGTGTGACCTGGAGCAACTAACTCCACTTCCCTGAGCATCCATCGCCCATTCACAAACACAAGGGCAGAGGTGAATCCAGGACGCTGGGTCTTGGCGTGGTGTCTGCTTTGGGTGGGGTGGGGACTCACCAACAAACAGCAGTGTGAAGATGAGGGTGAGCTGGTAGACGGCGTGGCCCAGGATGTTCTTCATCATGGTCCGCGAGATGAGGGGCTTGTTGCGGCCATATGGCTTCCTCAGAAGCAGGGTCTCGGTGGGCGGCTCGGTGGCCAGCGCCAGTGAGGCGAACGTGTCCATGATGAGGTTCACCCAGAGCATCTGCACGGCCTTCAGAGGGGAGTCCTGGGGACAGCGACGGTGGAGAGGGCTGTCACAGCAAGGCCGGCCCCACCTGCTGCTATCAAGTAAGTGCCTGGCATAGGCCTCATCACTGGGGTCTAAGCAGCTTCCTGCTGGAGCCCTGAGGCTGCTCTGCCCAGCGGGTCTGGCCGGCCTGAGTCCCTGAGCAGGCACAGAGCAGGTTCCTGAGGCTTTCCCTGGAGAACAGCCCAGACCTGCCCACTTTGGCTGTCTTACCCCACAAGGACAAAATGGATTCCCCCAGGCCTGATGGCCACCAGCTCTCTGCCCTCTGGTAAATTCAGCCACATCCTTGCCTGCCATCTTCCTTCCTCCCCTCCACAAGTGTCACCTCTAGGCTAAGGCCAAGACTTCTCCCCCATCTCCAGCATGAACCCCTCTCCTCCACCTCCCTCTGCGCCCTCCCTGGTACCTCTTTCCCCTCAGCTGTCAATGCTCAAGTCTCTCCTACCCACCAGCAGTGCCCTGACCATGTCCTCTTTCACTACCACTCACGTTTTCTTTGCCCTTTATCACACTTTAAGTTAAGCAATTGTGTGTGTATGTGCATGATTCTAAAAATAACATAATTTCATGGTAGAAAATTTGGGCAATTAAGTAATAGCAGGAGCTGAAGCCCATCAGTGATTGCACCACCTCTAGGTTCCCACTGCCCGCAGTCTGGCGTGGGTCCTTCTGTACCTCTCTGCCTGAGACTGGGTTGCACATCCACACTGTTCTGTGCAATGATGTCACGCAGCCTACACTGTCCAAAGCTGCTCAATCCATTTCCCCCTCCTTCCTCGCACCCCTGTGTGCCATGTCCCCCGCAGCCAGACTCTGGCCTCTCCATGCCCCCTAAATGCCTTTCCCCAAGGTCGCCAGTGCCTTACTTGTCACAATGAAGGAATGAATTTCCCAGCTCCATCTCGCTGGCCTCCCTGTGGTGTTTGGCCACCACCTCCTCCTTGCACCCCTGACCCCACTCTCCTTGTCCTCTCTGATCATTCCTTTCCTCTTCCATCTCCCTCAGGGTGCCTCTCCTCTTCCCTGCCTCATAAATCTGTGCTCCCCATGGCCCCTTCCCGGGCCCCGCTCTCTTTCTAAACCTGCCTTCCCCACCCCCCTGCTGCAGGGGCCCACCTCTCCCTGACATTACCCTCTTTCCAGCCCAGACCTCTCCCTGTGGCTTTAGCCTCATCCACTGCTGAAACGCCTCCTCCAGGAAGCTCACAGACCCTGAGCTGCTCCTCGTCCCTTTGTCCTCTCTGTGGACCTGCTGAGGCCCCCTCCGTCTGCACTCAGATACTCACATACCTCCTAGGTGCTTATCACAGCCCCTTCTCCTGCCCACTCTACCACGTCTGCCTTGGCATAGTCATATCATGCTCCCCACACCCCGCAGTTTCTTCCTGCCCGTCAGCCCTCACTGATTACTACATGCACCTTGGGGTTAGTGCCTGTGATATCCCCATCAAGGTCTCCATGGCCCTGCCCCCAACTCAATCTAAAACCTTATGCAAACTGACAGTCCTCTCAGAACCTCAGTTTCCCCATCTGGCATCAGTTGGTCTCTGAGAAACGTCTAAGTTGCCGTGGGGGGAGTGTTCCCCAAGCCACCACTAGAGGGAGCTTCTCATCCACAGACCAGGAGAGAAGGCCCTTGAGAGCGGAAGGGGACGCCTTCAGCCACCCCAGGCTCTGACTCTCAGGGCTTGGGTATTGGGTGCTGCCATGTGTATCCCCCAAAGGCTCAGAACAAAACAGAAGAGAGCAGTGTTCCAAGGGCCACCTGACTCTTCAGGGCAGTGCTGGCCTCCGGTCCCCTTGTCTGCCCACAGGGCTGCTGGGAGGAGCCCGGCCTCGGAATACCCCTTTTTCCTCCCAGACCTGCCTAGTCAGCCTCTGGGGAAGGCAGGCAGCTGTGGGAGCAATGGCAGGTACTTGGCCTGTCCATACTCTGAACCTCAGTTTCTGCCTCGGTAAAATGGGGATCATCACTGTTTCCTGCTGCATGGGGCTGGGTGAGGAAGCAGCGAAGCTGCAGATGTTGGGGCCTGTGGTTGGCTTCGCCTGGGTTCAGGACCTACTGCGGCTCAAGAGCCAGACTGAGATTCCCAACGGACAACTGCCTGTCCCAGTGACACAGAGGCCCAGACTCCTTCCTGCTGCCCCCAACTGGCCTCAGGAACCCAGGCAAACAGGCCTAACCCGACATACTCTATGTCAGAACTAAGGGCTCCTGGGCCCTTCCAGCTCCTTGCCCCTATCTGGCTGCCTGATCTCCCTTGGGCACTGCCCCTGTCTCCCTCTGGTCCTTTATGAGGCCAGGAGCTCTACCTTCCCATGAGGACTGCCTCCCCTGCCTTCTGGAGCAAGGACCTGAACTGTGCCTGCAGCAGGCAGATGTGAAGTAAGGCCTGACATCTCCCACTTTCCGGGTGACCTTGGGAAAACCCTGCCATGTTTCCTCCTCCCCACGGGGCTGGTGCCTGCCCCGAGGTCTGTAAAGCAGTTCCTGGCCCTCAGCAGGTACTCCACTGACAGGCACAACAACCTGGGTCCCCGTGTGGGTGGCTGCCTTTCCCCAGGCTCCGGCATGCTTCACCCGGCCCGCTCCTCAGAGGACCCACCTGTGTAATGCAGGCGCCTGTGAAGGCCACAATCACAGCCACCACGTTGACTGTCAGCTGGAACTGCAGGAACTTGGATATGCTGTCATAGACGTTGCGGCCCCACATCACTGCTTTGACGATGCTGCTGAAATTGTCGTCTGTCAGGATGATGTCCGAGGCCTCCTTGGCCACGTCTGTGCCTGCAATGCCCTGTGGGGATGGGGACAGGAGCCTGGGTGGGTTAACGGAGGAGGCAAGCAGCTCTAGTGACACTGTCCTCACCCTCTACACATCCTCAGTTCTCACAACCCCCCATCCCTCACAACATAAACACACCCAACTGCCAGCAGCGCCAGATCACATGGGAACATGCACAAGTATACACAGATGTGTTGCGCGCACACACACACACCCCTACTCCTAACAGACCTAGCCCCCTCGCCTCTTCTTTCAGGAAGCCTCTCCCTGGCCCCTTCCCCACCCCCAACCCAGATCCATTAGTGCAGGGAGCCTCCCTCTGCCCTTCCAGGGAGACCCCAGGGACCAGGCTGAGCTTCAGGAGCCCCAGGCACAGAAGATGGATGCTGGACCGGCTGAGGTGAACTGGGGGTCCTGCACTGCCAGCCTGAGGCTGTATCATCTATGTTCCCCTAACCTCCTGCCCATGAGCTCCTGCCAGACGCTGCCCTGGGCCCCCTGCAAGCCGCTCCTACCATGGCAAAGCCCACGTCTGCCTTCTTGAGTGCAGGACCATCATTGGTGCCATCTCCTGTCACAGCCACCACCTGCCGCTGCTCGGTGTGTGTGCTGTCGATGATGCCTGTGGGATGGGGCGGGAATGTGCTCAGGGCTGTGGATGCTCCATGGGGCAGGATCCCCAGGACACCAGGCTGGGCACAGCTTCCTCTCTGACCTCTGCCCTGCCAACCCCACCCCTCGTGGTTCTTCCCAGCTCCAGACTCACTCATATCTCCCAGAACCAGAGGGGATGTTGGACACCTTAGCCCAGTGCTGGCTTGCAGCAATCCGTGATCTGGGACTGCTTGCCTGTCCAGAACCCTCTTTTCTCTGCAGCCTATGGCCACACCAGCCATGGACTGTGCTCCAGGGGCTCTAGGGTTTTTCCAGGGGCCTATCATGAGCTCCACCTGTTTGGGAGGTCCAGTCACACCTGAGATCTGGCTGTGCCATTTGATAATGACCCCTGACCCACTGTACTGGCCTTGATCTCTCTCTAGACTTTTATCTTCAATAAAATCCTCAACAAATTACAGAATGAACAGATGACATGTGGTCCCTGTCACTGAGCTGGGACCAGTAGAAAAGGATGGGTGAAAATATCACTGGGCATATGTGGAGTTTATGGGTGGGAAAGAGATTTGGGAAAGAGATTTGCGTGTCAATCTTGACATGTCCCCCTCTCATGCCACACATCAAATGTATCACCAAGGCCTGAGGGTCCTGGCTCAGAAATCCCATGGAGTCCTTCTACTTCTCTCTGTCCCCATGCCTTCTACCACCAGCATCTCCATGCCCCCTTGCTAACCCCGGGCTCCCCTTCCAATCTGCACAGCAGCTCCAGGGTCCTTCTAACATCTGAGTCTAAACCTGTCCCCTCAGCACCAGCTGAGGGTCATTCTTTAACTGCCCACTTGGTCTCAGAAGGACATCTGCATTCTTGGCTTCGCTCATGAAGTCCTCCACAGTCAGGACTTGCCCATTCTCTGATCACCTCTTCCCTCATCCCCGGCCACCCCTAATCTGTGACTTAACTACAGGAATGGCTCTTGGTCCTACAGATCCAGTTCCATTTGGGCCTGGAAGTCTTTGCCTCTGGGCTTTCATAGTGCAGTTCTCTGCCCTGCCCGAAATGCAGGCCCTCTCTCCTGACCCCATCCCACCTTCCGTAGCCTGTGGTCTGACACCAGCAGAGGGTCTCAGATCACCCTTCTTTTCTCCCAGTGCAGCCTTTAGGTCTGAGTAGGGAAACCAGCTACATAGTATCTGCTGGATGGGCCCTGGACCATGGATTCCAACAGGGAAAGGTCACGGTTACCAAGAGCAGGGCCCAGCACATGGTCCTCAATGAGCATTTATCAAGACAATGAGTGAGTGAATGAACGGGTGACTGAATAAGAAATGGGGATGAACTGGGGGTCTCCTGCTTGGGTGTCTGCAGTTCTGGGGTTCTGTGTTTCTGTTCCCAGGCCAGATCCTCCTTTGTTAATTTCCCTTGGGCAACATCCCTGGGAAAGGAACCCGAGATGTCCTAGAGATGACCTGAGCCAGAAGCCTTCCCTGTATGGCCACCTTACAGATGGAAAAATTGAGCCCTGGAGTGGAAGGGAATTGCCCAAGATCACAGAGAAAATCAGTGGCAGAGCCAGGACTTGAACCCAGGGCTGTGTTACTCTGAAAGTGCCCAGCATCTGGCCACTTGGGCGGGCTCAGCAAGGGGCGTACCCTCTCCCTGGAGGGAGACAGGGAAGGAGAAGGATGCTGGTTGGCCTCATCTCTCAGGCTGCTCTTCCCAGGATAGCCCATCCTTGAGGGCCTGGTTACAAATGTTGCTTAGAGGCCTCAGAGACCAATCAGATTAAAGGTCTCAAAGTTCCAAGCTCTGGGGCCAGACAGAACGTAAGTAAATTAAGTAAGTGGGCTGAGAGTCAGACAATAAGGAGTGTTGATGGAGTCAAATGTGAGAGGGCAAGGTCTATGTAAAGCCATTGAAATTCAACCCAGAAAAGTCGTTATACCACCCAAGTAAAACATGTCTGTGGATCCCATTCAGGCAATGAGTTTTGGCCCCTAGATAGGCTGCCCCATTGCTTTCTATAGGAGCTGAAGCCCAGAGAGAAGAGTAACATCCTCCTGACCTCACTGTGGCCCTTAGGAGCCCTCCAGGGCTGCAAAGGGGATGAGGGTGTTCTAGGTGTGGGGAGCCCCAGGCAAAAACCCTTTTGTCCTGGGAAGAAGCAGTAGGTGCCTGGGAGGAAGGTGTGGAGAGGCCTGGCACCTGGGCCACAAAACTGCCTGTGCCCGTCCAAGTCTTACCTTTGACCAAGGTATGCTTGTCCGTGGGGGAGGAGCGAGCCAGCACCCGCAGCTTTGGCCAGATCTTGTCGATTCGCTCTTGCTCAATCTGGAGAGGGATATGGAAGGGGGCAGGTTGGTGGGGTCAGGGAGAGAAGCTGAGGCCCAGAGAAAGGAGGAGACTCGCCTAGAATCACTGGGCTCTTGGCACATTGGCTGGCTTCTGGACAGGCACGCAGTCCCCATACCTCCCAGTCCCCATCCAAGCTCACACCTCTTAAGACCTGGGCCACATACCTCTCCCTTCTCATTGCGGATCCTCTGATTGAACTCTTTGCCCTCAAGGCACAAGAAGTCCTCCCCAGGATGGATGATGCCACACTTGATGGCGATAGCCCGAGCTGTGTTGATATTGTCGCCGGTGACCATGCGGACTGTGATGCCTGCCCGCTGGCACTTTCGGATGGCTTCTGGGACCTGGGTGGGAGGGCAGGGGCCATGGGGATGGGCACCACCTTGGGCAGGCCCTCCCTGCCTTTATGGATTCCAGACTGAGCCCTGCTCACAGGCAGCTCCACTGTAAGGAGCCTAGATGACCAGGAGATACTGATGGCACATGGATCATCTCCACCCCTGCTCTTCCCATGGCAGGCATTGCTAATCGATGGTGGCACCCTCTGATTAAACTCTGAAGTGGTCTCAGAATTCTTCTTTGCAGAGTTCCAGGCAGCCACCACCTATCAACTGTGATAGTCCATCCTAGGATGAGACCAATGCAATCCAGACCCAGGCAAGGACTTTGAGAAAGATCCCAGTAAATGATCCCTCAGATCTTGCCCCAGGTCAGAGTATAGAACACTCTACTACTGCACAGGATCTTGTCCCTGCTTTATCCACATGCACATTTCTTGCAAAGTCAATGATAAATGTGTTTGTGTATTACATTTTTTTTGGAGGGGGCATTGCATTTTATTTATAGAATGATACTGGCTTAGAATAAATGCAAATGACTGTCTCATGTAAAATATGACATTTCCCTGTGAGAGTAAGAACTGCTTCCTGCCCTCTCTGTAATGATAGAGTGACATCTGGGCCAATCAGGCCAGAGCAGAGCTAGCCAATCAGAAGCCAGCAAGGCCTCACTCCTATCCAACCACCCAGTTCCCAGCCTTATGCAGAGCTGTGGATTTGGCCAGCAATTAGGATGCAAAAGCCAGACTGGAGCTGCCAGAACACAGATCAACTTTACAGACAACACAGATCAACTGCACAAAATTCTTCCCTATCAATAGTGACAAATAATAAAATAGTAAGGCAACATTTACTGCAAAGCATTTTTTTTTTTCAGCAGGAGAGGATATGTCAAGGGCAGAAAATCCTGTGTACTGAAAGACCAAAGCACTTCAGAATCTCAGGCCCGGCGGGGCTGAGTACCATACCCCACTCCTCCTGCACATCCCAGTGCCCAGGAGCTCACTCTCACCCTGGAGCATCTCAGGGAGCTGACTCTGCCAAGTTGCCTTTGAGAGAGTGTGGAGACTGTTTTGGGCTGAAATGTGTCCTCCCAAAGACACACTGAAATCCTCACCCCCAGGACCTTGGAATGTGACCTTACTTGGAGGTCGGGCCTTTACAGAGGTAATCAAGTCATTGGGGTGGGCCCTCATCCAAAGTGACTGGTGTCCTCATAAAGAGGGGAGATTTGGACATGACATGCACACTGCAAGACGGCAGAGATCAGCGCGATGCTGCTGCATGGCAAGGGATGCTGAAGATTGCCAGCAAAGCACCAGCTGATAGGGGAGCGGCTTGGGATAGGTCCTCCCCTCACAGCCTCAGAAGGACCAACCCCGCCGACACCTTGATTTTGGACTTCCGCCCCCCAGAACCATGAGGCAATACAGCTCTGTTGTTGGAGCCACCCAGACTGTGTTTTGTCACAGCAGCCCTGGTAAATACAAAGAGTTAGAAGATTATCCACTGTGGGGAGGGGGTGGAAGGGGACTGAATGGTAATGGAAAAACATTCCATAAAGATTAAATTAAGAAAATAATATTGGTTCAAACCATGCCTATTGATAACTCCTGCCTGCTAATCCCCTTTCTGGCCTCAGGATTTTAAGAATAAGGATAAACCTTGAAAATATGTGGCCTCTGTGCACACCCGTCTATACCACCATCTTGAGAGAGGTCACTGTCCAGCTCCTCCTCAGCCTCCCTGCCTCTGGCCTTGCCCCTCTCCCCTCTTTCCAGTGACCAGCAACCTGAAGTTCAGTCCATGACGTCACCCTCCTTCAGGGGCTCCACCTGCTACTTGTGGAGAAAATCCAGACTCCTGAGAATGACCACCTGGTGGTGGGGCGAGGGACAAATGGTGTGGAGAGGCAGGGTCCGGGTCCAGGTGAGGAGGCCTCTCTGGCTACGTGTTCCCTGAGAGACCTGCTCTGTGGGGGCAGGTAGTGATCTCCCTGTCACTGAGGGACTAGCACAGGTGAGCTGACCACATTCTCTTGTAGGTGAATTTCCAGGGCCAAGGAAGAGACTTCTGGGACCCGCTCAGGAATGGGGATCACATGAGCAAGGTCCCTGCCTCGTGCCACAGCAGCTGCGCACATAAGCAAATGTGACCTCTTTTTACGGAGCCGGAGGGAGTGGGGATGTGGAATGTCTAAGATCCTGTTTACATAATCTATCATGTCCTCACAATGCCTGTAGCCTGTGCTGCAACCTGCTGCTGTCTTCTGTCCCAGAGGATAGGAAGGAACCACTGTTCTTTCGGGAACACATATTTTTTCTGGTTCCTGCCCTAAAAGAAATAATTTAGGTTGTTGTTTCAAAGAAATTTGAAAACTACACCCTCTGCTCATTGCCTAGATCTCCTCCGAGGTGTTTCCAACAGATGGTTGGTGAGCCTCTGCTTGCATACCTCTGATGACAGGGTGCTCACTGTCTCCAAGGTTGACTGCTCTACGGTGGAACAAGTCTATCGTGTCCTTCCACATATTTCACTCAAGTGTTCTTTTTCCAGATAAGACAGTGATTACTCTGGGTCAGACCTGTACTTTTGTATGGGGACAGTGTCTGTCTTTGGTAAAGATCTGTATAAAGAGCTCTGGAAACACAAAGGAGGATGATGTTACTTTATAAGGAAGTGGATGGGTAGGAGAAATCTCTGTGCTTCCTGGAGGAGAAGACATTTGAGCTTCTTCTGTTCAGCTAACACTAACTGAGGCTCTGGTGCCTGGCACATTGCCTTGGCTGGGGCTACACAGATGACCACTTTATTGTGGTCCTGGCTGCAGAAGACTGTCCCATGAAGTGCAAAGGCAGAGAAGGTGGAGGGGACTCCAGATGAACAGCTGTGGATGATCTGGAGGGGCTGAGGCTGAGGGAGGGACCATGAAGCTGAAGAGGGGACTGAGGGCTGAAGGTGCAGGAAGCAGGGACTTGCTCCTTCAGGCCTAAGAGCCATGGCAAATTCTAAACTGGGACGAAGGTGATTGGTGCCATGTTTTAGAAAGACTTCTGCTTTCAAGACTGTCTCAGGGAACTAAACTCTGCCTGCCTGGAACCACATCCCCAGGGTCTCCTGGGGAGAAAAAGGAGGCTGATTATTATGGCCTCCACACTTTTGTCTGTGTGGTGGAAGTTTCCCTGCTTCGGGATAGAGGACTGAGGGCTTTGCTACTGGGTGCAAACCCAGCCTTGGTGTCCTCATCTGTAAAATGGGGATGATAGTCTACACCCTTCAGCGAGACTGGAGGATTCTGTGGCAAGGGCCTAACAGTGCCAAGCACCCACATACTCCTAGTCTTCTTCTTCTTCTTCTTTTTTGCTGGGGGAGGGCAGAGATGCAGAGGGAGTGTGTGGATGCAGATGCAATGGGAGTGGGGTGAAGTGGGCATCTGGGCATAAGGAGTCAGTGTTGGGGTGGGGTGGACACCCCACCATGACTCAGGTACCTTATATCCTGTGACCTGCCTCAAATGTGGGGGAATTTGAGACAGACCAGGAAACACCTGAGGAACCTCCCTGGCCACCTTGAGATGCTCCACTTCCTTTCTGGGCAGAGGCCCTCCTAACTGGACACCTTTGCTGTGTTTCAATCCTGTTCTGCTTCATGCTCTTGTATGCTAAGCATCTACATTCCCTCCTTCACCAGAGGTTTCCTTAGGCTGTGGGCTCTGGAGTGGGGGGCATTGCCAATTCTCGGAACTCTCCAGGGGGCCTGGCACAGAGAAGGTGCTCTGTAAACGTGGGGCACTGTGAACTACCTCTGCAGTTAAGTCCCTTGAAGTCTGACCTGGGACATGTGATTTTATACATAGCTAGGCGAATGGATTTAGATGGGGACATGCAAACCCTTCACAATTTAGCTCCAAGATCCATTTCTGGCCTTTTTTTCCCTTATCAATTCGACTGGGGTATTCATTAGTTCCCAACATTTAGCATCCCTTCCCACTTGCTTGCTTTTGCCTGTGCTGTCCCCTCTGCCTGGAATGTCCCTTCTTTCATAGGAAATGCCCTCTATTCATGAAGCCATCCTTGCTTGCTCCAAGCCAATGGGACACTTCCATCACCTGCTCTCAGTACTTCCTCCTATTGCTCACTCATTTATTTATTTGGCAAACAGCTATTGAACGTTTAATGGTTCTGGGCACTGGGGATCCAGAGATGATTAAAACTCATGCCCCAGAGGCATCAGTCTGGTTGAAATATGCTTTCCACATAGATAAAATAGCTGTAAAATTTTAAAAAAGATTGCTTCTTTTGCTAAAATTACCTTATTTCTCACTGAGAAAAAACAGCTAGGGAATGGGTGCTTCCTGTTTTCATTAAATAAAGGTTTTGAAACATCTGTTGTTTCTGGTGACAGCCGTTGTCTGTGACTCCAAGGGCTCCCACAGCCTGGCTAACCCAGCAAACCCCGCAAACCTCAGACTGCTCTCTCCTGATGGGTTTATCCACACTGGCTTCAATCAGCCTCGGAAAATGTACCCGTGGTAGCGTTTTAGGGTGGGGTGTTTGGCAAGCCTGTTTTCATTTGTCTGTCCTTTGTCTTCTTGAGGAAGGAAGGCAATCCAAGATTTGCCCCCTTGACAGATGGGGAAACTAAGGAGCCAGAGTTTGTTTTCCTATGGCAGCTGCAAAACAAATCTGAATGTGCCTTCAGGAGCCGAGAGGTTGTCCAGGCTGAGGCTCTCACTCTGGCCGGCCTCAAGGCTGCCCAGGAGAACCTGACATGAACACACTCACTGTAGGCATAGTTGTTCCCCAAGGGCTATCCAAGAAACCGGACGAGGGTGGCTGCCTCTGAGGTGGGAGCCAGGGAACTAGTGATGGCATTGGGGCTGTTCACCCCGACTGTGCCACTGGACCTTTTGAATTTGGCTCCGTGTGCATAAATTACTTAGCCTAAAAGAAATAAAAAATAAAAACTACACCTGCCTGTCTCTCAGGCCTTGCATCCACCCCTGCCCTCTGGGAGGTGCTGAATCAGCAGGTCAGAGCTTTTATATCTTCAAGTAGTGTCACCAGTAACCCTCCTGTGTCCCTTACTTGTGAATGCCCAACTTTCTCATTGTTCAGATGGGGACACTAAGGCCCAGGGAAAAGATCCACTGAGGTCTTCTGTGAAGGACTAGGACCCATGTCCCTTGTGACTGCTGTGTTGCTTCAGTAAGCCACTGCTCCCTAACACAACTTGCAACTTCTAAGTGTACATCCTTGGTGTGTAGATGAGGGAGAGAAGGTCACCAGCAGGGGTGCGTTAACTGAAGGAAGTGGAAAAAGGCGTGAAGGGCCTTCCAGTTAGCTGGCTCAGAAGGTCAGAAGTTGGAAGGGACTGGAGGAGCACCTGGGCCAAGCTCCCATTTTACAGATGGGGAGAGTGAGGCACAGAGAGGGACAGTCTCTGGATGACCAGGCTGCCAACAGAAAATGCCAGGGACCCGGCTCAGCCCCTCTCAGGCCTCTTCTCCCCTTTCCTCACCCTCCTGACTTAGAGCTACTTGCCTTTTCTTTTTCTGCAGCACCCAGGACAGAGTCCTGGGGCAGGAAAGCAGAAAACCTGTTCTAATCTGGATTCCTTCAGCCACTTACAATGAGACTGCGGGAATGTCACTCTCCCAGTTTGGGCCTCAGTGTTTTCGTCTGCAAATTGGGGGTGTGGAAAGGTGTTAAGACTAGATCAGCAGTGCAAACCTTGAGTTGCCCTCCCCTCCTCCCCCATTAGCGGATTGTAAAATCAGTTTAGTGGGTGGTGGCCAGCATTTCTAAAAGAAAGACAGACAAGAGAATTGGAGATACTTAAGTGCATCACATGACTTTGTGAGATTCTCATTTTGGTTAAGCATGTGTGTTTAACAAGTCAGATATAAAATACATTTCTTATTATTGCAGTCATGGCCAAAAGAGTGTGTGTCTAATGCTGCTTTCCACCCACCTCAGCAGTGTTTTTGAGTCAGGGTGAGGAGCCAGCGGCTCCGGGCGTGTGGGGCCGGAGGGGGATTCTGGGGATGGGAAGATCAGGGCAGCCGCAGGTGGGCCTCACGCTGCACAGGGACACGTCTCCATGGCTTGCAAGGAGATAACATCATGGTGAAGCCTGAACCCACTAGCAGCTGGGAATGAGCAGGCGCTCCACAGGGGGGCTGAAAAATGGCCTGTCTGTCCAGGGAGAGATGCAGTCGGCAGGGAAACACATATGGGCTCTGGTGCCAAGGGCCAGGGCATTCATTGCCTTTGCTGTTTTAGGCTCTGTGTGTGTGTGTGTGTGTGTGTGTGTGTGTGTGTGTGTGTGTGAGAGAGAGAGAGAGAGAGAGAGAGAGAGAGAGAGAGAGAGAGAGAGATGAGCACCAGGCACAGTGTTAGAAGACTGGGGTTTAAGTCCCGTCCCTTTTCATTCATTCCTTTCACAAACACTTACCGACCACCTTCTGTACTCCAGGCTCCGTATCAGGGGCTGTATGTGTCACTGGACCCAGAATAATGACTGTACTGGGAGGGGCAGAGAGGAAGGGGACCCACACTTATGGACCAGCTATCCTGTGCCAGCCACCCTGCTTGTTCCTTGTATGTACCCGGTCTGAAGTTTTACAGTATCCCTGTGTGTGTGTGTGTGTATAGAATGCTATTATTATTACATTTACAGATGAGGGAACAGGCTCAGAGAGATTATGTAACTGGTCCAAGGTCATGCAGCCAGTAATACTAAGACTCAGCATCCCAGGTCTGTCTGATGCCTGAGCTCACACTCTTGACCTCTATCCCCGCTGCCTGAACGTGAAAGTCCGTATCTGTGACCTTCTTGTTTCTTTTGGTCTTTGGAACCAACATCAGGGTTGGCAACTTGGTGAGCATCTTGTCTACCCCCTTTCACTTGAAAGAAGGGAAAACAGAGGCTTCAAGAGGAGTAAGGAACGGCCAGAGGCCCCCAGAAAATGGAGTCAGGGCAAGTGGGGTAAACTGAAGGTGCCCTTGGTGGAGGAAGATGCCCCCTGGGGTATTGTCACCAAATCCTACTGCCATGGCCAATCCAGGCCCAACCAACAAGGCCTGGCCAGGGAATTGGGTCTGGACCTAGCAGCTGTGTTAGTCCTTGGAGGAAGGGGAGGCCGATCCCTCCCGTACCTTGCCTCATGTCCTGAGCTCTGCTGCCCACAGCAGTGTTTTGGAGACTTGAAGTAGCTCTTTCCTCTCCCCACAACCTCTCACTGGCCTAGGCAGCCTGACTAACAACCCACGTCCCATCCTTTCCAACCCTGCAAATCCCCAGTGCTGAATTCTTGGCTCAGATTCTTGGTTCAGCTAAAGGAGACTGAAGACCTACTGTAAGCTGGGCACCACACTGGATGCACTTAGTACATCACCTCCCTCGATCCTTATGGGGAGGGGTGTGCTGCTGTGATTCCCCTTCCCTTCTGCTTGAGAATCTGACCTTCTGTTAACTTTCTGGCTCTGTTCCCTTGGAAACCTGATAAAGGCAGACTGTCAGCTGTGCCCCTAGGCAAGCTGGCAAGTGTGAACTGACTGGTAATCTGGGTCTTGATGGGTAGAACCCTAAATGCTGAAGGGGATACCACACTTGGGGTTTTCCTGAGTCTGGTGACCTTTGTTATGGCCATCTCCTTTGTAGGGACCTAGGAATCCTATGAATTTGCTATAGGAGATCCTGGCTCCTGTACGGCAAGGGGCTTCTAGGGCAGGGCAGCCCTCACACCTGTCCCTTTGGGGGCCAGTGGGAAAGTCTCAGGTGGTTGGGTGAACGGTTCCAGGACTGCTTGTAGGCTGTGGTTTCTGCAGTATTACCTGAGCAGATTGATGCCAACTTTGGCCTGTGCTAATGTGGTGAGTCTGAATGTTTAAGAGCCAGTAAAGAGAAGACCCCGTGGGCATCACAGGGTAACTGAGCCTCAGAGAGGTGAGGTGACTTTATGTCAGGTCACCTAGCCAACTAGACTCCCAGCCTTGACCCTCTTCCCTGATCTGCTGGTGGTGGTGTCGGGGATGGGGCGGGGGTTGCCTACCTCAGGCCGCACAGGGTCCTCAATGCCCACCACGCAGATACAGGTGAGGTCGTTCAGAATGTCATTCTCATTATCCCAGTCAGGCTCAGGGCTGCCAGGAAAGTCACGGAAGGCTACACAGATGGTGCGGAGCCCATCACAGGCCATGGGTTCAATCACCTTCTTCACCATATCATCCCGGTCACGGGGCCGGAAGACCCTGGGCTCACCTGCTGAGTTGAGGATTTTGCAGCATCTGAAGGAGGACAGGATAGAAATGGGTAAGGTCCATCCTGGGACCTAAGGATCTTCTTCCCTCTGGCTGTCTCAAGCTCACCTTCCCCTCCCCGGGGATGCCCAGCTGGCTGTGATGGGTCATCCAGTGCCCCACCAGTCCATCTGCCATAATGCTTCAGGGCTGGTTCAGGCCCCATGGGCCCCAGGCAGGGATGAAATCAGGACCAGTCAAATAGAAATCAGTCAGCCTTCTTGTAATATCTGCCCTAGTCCATTTAGCAAGAGGAGGTTTACTTTGATCTCTTTTATATTCACAAAATTTCACCTGAAAAAATAGTTCCACAACTAAAATGGCTTTCAAAGGACATAAAACTTAGGCTAGTGGTTATTGACTCTGCTTGCATACCATAATGGCACGGGGAAACAATGAATAAGTACATACCCATGTGCGAGCCCTACTACAGAGGTTTCCCGTTCAGTTTGTCTGGGATGAGTCCAGGAAACAATGGTTTCTTAAAAGCTCACTGGGGTGATTTTAGCGTGTAGCCAGGATTCAGAACCACTGGATTAGACTAATCCTTTCAAAGTACAAGTTGGGAAACTGAGGGCTAGAGTGGGGGAGTGACTTGCTCAGTTCCCCAGGCTTATTTCTAGCACCTGGAGTCAGAGGAGACTGGTTAACAGTGAAACCATCAACCAAGTCTATATCAAGGGAAGTGAACTAAGAGAGATCTAACCATGATAATGCGTAGAACTTCCTACTAAAAGAGAAGGAGGAAGAGGACTCTCTATAGACATTTTAAAGAGGAAATAGTGGCCCCGGAGGTGGTCTTGCTGTGGGACAGTGAGCAGGGCTCTCTCTGAGCCTCTGGGTGCCAGATGGCTCCTGTGTCACCCCATAGTCCCTGTCTCCCTGCTCCCCTGCCCGCTCACCATGCCACTTACTTCTTGAGCACGATCTCAGACGCGCCCTTGCTGTACATGCGGAAACTCTCGTCGGGCAGCTTGATGACTGTGCTCATGGACTTGCGCACGGAGTTGAACGTGTACACTTTGTATAGCTTCTCCTCTGGCATCTGGTTGCGCACGGGCTCGTAGTCCTGCTTCAGGTCCAGCACAAAGCCCAGCAGGCCGCACTCAGTCTTGTTGCCCACCTGCCGAGGCAGGGCACCCTCCTTCTCTGGAGGCTGTGAAGACAGGTTGGGGAGGCTCATAGGGGGTGATAGTCTCTGTGGTCTGGGAGGTGGGGGCCAGGCTCTGGCCACCCTCTCTCCTTTCAGTGAGCCCTTTGCCCTCCCCCTGCACCCTCAGCCCTCTGTATCCCAGACACAATCCTGGGCTCCGATGCAAGGAGTTATGCAAGGTCAGCCTTTTAAAAAAGTAAGAGCTATTTCAAACATAAAAACGTGATAGAGAATAATAAGAGAAACTGTTGTGCACCCACCATCCAACTTTGTAGAGCCTTGGCATTATGCCATATTTGCTTCAGATTTTTCTTTTTTAAGAAGGAAAACAAGACAGAAAATGTTGAATCCCCCTGTGTATCTCCCTCCATCTGTATAATCCACTCCTTGTCCCAGAAAGAACCTCTATCTTTTTTCTTTTTTTTCTTTTTTACGGGTTTAATTTATTTAACCATTTTTTTTCATGGAAATTGGGGTTTCCAGTTTTTGCTTTACAGTGAGTGTTAACAATGAACATCTTTTTACTTGCTTCTTTGTATACGTGTGTATTCTTTGAGGATATAGAAGTGGAATTGCTGGATTGAAGATACGCATATTTTAAATATTAAAAACACTGCTAAGTTGTCCTCAGAGTGTATACCAGCTTCTAAAATACCCATCAGCCCTTTGGTGCCCTCACCAACACTTGATGTTTTTAATCTTTTCATTGTGACCAAGCTGTTGGGCAAAACATCTCATTTTTAAATATATTTTATTGATTATGCTATTACAGTTGTCCCATTTTCTCCCCTTCACTCCCCTCCATCCTGCTCACCCCCTCCCACCCACATTCCCCCCTATAGTTGATGTCCATGGGTTGTGTATATAAGTTCTTTGGCTTCTACATATCCTATACTATTCTTACCCTCCCCTATTTTCTACCTGCCATTTATGGTACTTATTCTCTGTACCTTTCCCCCTCTCTTCCCCTCCCACTCCCCTGTTGATAACCCTCCATGTGATCTCCATTTCTGTGATTCTGTTCCTGTTCTAGTTGTTTGCTTAGTTTGCTTTTATTTTTGTTTTAGGTGTGGTTGTTAATAACTGTGAGTTTGCTGTCATTTTACTGTTCATATTATTTATCTTCTTTTTCTTAGATAAATCCCTTTAACATTTCATATAAGAAGGGCTTGGTGATGATGAACTCCTTTAACTTGACTTTATCTGAGAAGCACTTTATCTGCCCTTCCATTCTAAATGATAGCTTTGCTGGATAGACCAATCTTGGATGTAGGTCCTTGCTTTTCATGACTTGGAATACTTCTTTTCAGCCCCTTCTTGCCTGTAAGGTCTCTTTTTGAGAAATCACCTGACACTCCTATGGGAACTCCTTTGTAGGTAACTATGTCCTTTTCTCTTGCTGCTTCTAAGATTCTCTCCTTATTTTTAATCTTGGATAATGTAATTATGATTTGCCTTGGTGTGTTCCTCCTTGGGTCCAGCTTCTTTGGGACTCTCTGAGCTTCCTGGACTTCCTGGAAGTCTATTTCCTTTGCTAGATTGGGGAGTTCTCCTTCATTATTTTTTCACATAAGTTGTCAATTTTTTGCTCTTTCTCTTCTCCTTCTGGTACCCCTATAATTCAGATGTTGGGACATTTAAAAATGTCCTGGAGGTTCCTAAGCCTCTCCTTGTTTTTCCAAATTCTTGTTTCTTCATTCTTTTCTGGTTGGATGTTTCTTTCTTCCTTCTGGTCCGCAGCATTGATTTGAGTTCCAGTTTCCTTCGCATCACTATTGGTTCCCTGTACATTTTCCTTTGTTTCACTTAGCATAGCCTTCATTTTTTCATCTAACTTGCTACCAAATTCAACCAATTCTGTGAGCATCCTGATTACCAGTGTTTTGAACTGTACATCTGGTAGGTTGGTTATCTCTTCATTGCTTAGTTGTATTTTTTCTGGAGCTTTGATCTGTTCTTTCATTTGGACCTTTTTTTTTTTCCTTGGTGGGCCTGTTACATAAAGGGGCGGAGCCTTAGGTGTTCACCAGGGCGGGGTAATTCTCGTGGCTGCACTGTGATGCTGTATATTGGGGAGGGATCTGAGAGGGAGCAATGGTGCTTGCTCAGCTCTCTGCTGGTGTTCAGTCACTCCCTCCACTACCCACAATCAAATTGGGCCCTTCTGGTGCTGCTTCCTGAGTGGGTGGGTTTGTGTATGTTCTGGGACCCTGTGGGTCTCTCCAACGAACTCTCCTGTGAGGCTGGGAGTTTCTCCCATTGCCACTTCAACCCCCACAGGTGTTTTCAGTCAGAGGTTTGAGGCTTTATTTCCCTGAGCTGGAACTCTGGGTTGCATGGTCTGTCACCGGGTCCACCAGCTGCTGTCTTGCCGCGTGTCCTCTCCACCCGGCTGCCCATCTCCGCCCCTCCTACTGGTCTGGATGAATGTTTCTTCTTTATCTCCTTGGTTGTCGGACTTCCATACAGTTCGGTTTTCTGTCAGGTCTGGTTGTTTCTTGTTTTTAAATTGTTGCTGTCCTTCTTTTGGTTGTGCGAGGAGGCACAGTGTGTCTACCTATACCTCGATCTTGGCTGGAAGTCTCAAGAACCTCTATCTTAAGTTTAGCAGTAATCATTGCCTGTGAGTCTTTAAAAAAAAAAAAAAAGGAATTCATTTTCCCATAGTTCTGGAGGCCAGAAGTCTGAGATCAAGGTGTCAGCAGGGTTGTTTTTTTCTGAGGCCTCGCTCCTTGGCTTGCAGATGGCTGTCTTCTCCCTGTCTCTTCACATGCTTTTCCTTCTATACATGTCTGTGTCCTAATCTCCTCTTCTTATAAAGACACCAGTCATATTGGACCAGGGCTTACCCTTACAACTCTAATTTAAAGACCCTATCTCCAAATGCCATCACACTCTGAGGCACTAGAAGTTAGGACTTCAACATATGAATGTGAGGGAACACGATTCAGCTCACAACACTTTCCAATAGGTATTAATCCTGACTGGTACAGAGCAGTCACGGGATGTGACCATAAAGCTTTCCTCTGGCCTCTACCCTACCCTGCTTCACCATCAGTAGCAATGCCACTTCCTACCTCCCTGTTCCCTGGAAGCATCCAGTAGCTTTCTCTTGTTCTGATGCAACTAAGCCAGGCCAGTATTCTTGTAGACCCGTGATTCTCCAACCTGGCTATACCCAGAATCACCAAGGAAATGTACAAATTCTTTAAATTTTTTTTTCAATTACAGTTTACATTCAATATTATTTTGTATTGGTTTTGGGTGTACAACATAATGGTTAGACAATCATATACTTTACAAAGTGTTTCCCTTGATATTTTCAGTACCCACTGGCACCATACACAGTTATTACTGTATTATTGGCTATATTCCCTATGCTGTACTTTACATCCCATGATTATTTTGTAACTGCCAAGCTGTACTTCTCAATCCCTTCACCTTTTTCACCCAGTCCCCCATCCATCCTCCCTTTTGCCAACCATCAGCCTGTTTCTGTATCTATGAGTCTGTTTCTGCTTTGTTTGTTTGCTTACATTGTTTTTTAGATTCCACATATAAGTACACCCATACGGTATTTGTCTTTCTTTGATTGACTTATTTCACTTAGCATAATACCCTCTAGGTCTATCCATGCTGTCACAAATGGTTAAGATTTTGTTCTTTTTAGTGGCCATGTATTATTCATATTTTTGATCTTTTTCCTTTTTCTTAAAGAAGACCCTTGAACATTTCTTATAATACTGGTGTAGTGGTGATGAACTCCTTTATTTTTTTCTTGTCTGGGAAGCTCTTTACCTGTCCTTTGGTTCTAAATGAGAGCTTTGCTGGGTAGAGTAATCTTGGTTGTTGGTCCTTGTTTTTCATTGCTTTGACTATTTCATGCCAGTCCCTTCTGACCTGTAAAGTTTCTGTTGAGAAATCAGCTGACAGTCTTATGGGAGCTCCCTTGTAGGTAACTACTGCTTTGCTCTTGCTGTTTTTAAGATTCCCCCTTTGCCTTTAACCTTTGGCATTTTAATTATGATGTGTCTTGGTGTGGGCCTTTTTAGTTTCATCTTGTTTGGGACTCTCTGTGCTTCTTGGATTTGTATGTCTATTTCAATCATCAGGTTAGGGAAGTTTCCCATCATTATTTTTTTCAAATACGTTTTCAATTTCTTGCTCTCTCTTTCCTACCAGCACCCTGTGTTGTGAATGTTAATAGGCTTGATGTTGTCCCAGAAATTCCTTATATGATCCTCATTTTTTTAAGATTCTTTTTTCCTTTTTTGCTGTTCTGATTGGATATTTTCTGCTTGTTTATACTCCAAATTTCTGATGTGAACCTCTGCTTCATCTGCTTTACTATTGATTCCCTGTAATTTATTCTTCATTTCAGTTAGTGTATTCTTTATTTCTGACTGTTTTTTAATAGTTTCCATGTCTTTTTTTAAAAAAGATTTTATTTGTTTTTAGAGAGATGGGGAGGGAGAGACAAAGAGAGGGAGAGAAATTTCAATGTGTGGTTGTCCCTCATGCGCCTGCTACTGGGGACCTGGCCTGGCCTGCAATCCAGGCATGTGCCCTGACTGGGAATCAATCCGTTGACCCTTTGCAACTCACTCTGGGGCTCAATCCACTGAGTCACACCAGTCAGGGTTCCATGTCTTTTTTTATGTTGTTAAAGTTGTCACTAAGTACCCTGAGCATCCTCATAACCATTGTTTTGAACTCTGTATCTGGTAGTTTGCTTTCCTCCATTTTACTTAGTTTTTTTTTCCTGAAGATTTCTCCTGTTCTTTCACTTGGAACCTGTTTATTTATCTCTTTATTTTGGCTGCCTCCTTGTGTTTGTTTCTATGTATTAGGTAGAGCTGCTATGTCTTCCAGGCTTGGTAGAATGGCCATATGTAGTAGGTGTCCTGTCGGGCCTAGTGGTACAGTCCCCCCAGTCACTAGAGCTGGGTGCTCCAGGTGTGCCTCTGTTGGGGCTGTGTACACTGTACTGTTGTAGTTGAGGCTTAATTGTTATTGGCTTGTCCCTGGGAGGAACTGACTGATCAGATGCAAGGACCAGCTGTGACTACAATGAGGAGTTGCTGTGCAGGGGCAAACCCTATGGAGTAGGTCTTGCTTCATTGGGGACTTGGTGCCTGTAGACTCTGGCCCTTGAGTGTGTTGCTCATGGAGGTGATAGCATTGTAATCCAGTGTGGTCTGAAGCTGTTCCTCAGGTGCACTGGTTCTGGGGTCTCCTGTGAGGTGCAAGGTTAGCCACTGCCTGTGCCCTGCCTGGGGTCACACAGCATGAGTGCAGGGTGATCTGCAGATGGCTGCTACTTGTGCTGGGCTTGGAGGTGCCCAGAGGGGCCAAGGCTGACTGCTGCTAGTGCCAGGTCTGGAGCTAGTTAGCAAGAGATACGGGGTATGCAAAGGCCAGATGCTGCTTGTTTGAGAGATTTTAGGAATGTCTGAAGCATGAGGCAAGAGAGGCCATTACTAATGGAAAAGCCACTGCAAATGGCTTGGGTGGGCCTGAAAGTTGGGTGAGGCAGGGTCTCAGGGAATCACCAGGGTTGGGTTAACAGTATTAGCAAGGCTGATGGAGACTCAGCTATGGTGCTTGCCTGTGTGGACAGGCTCAGTGAAAAAATAATGGCCTCTGCCAGAACTTTCGTCTGGGAGAAAGCTGCCCCTCCCTGATGCCAGACAATTCAGTTCCTCCCTATATGTCCCTGGTGCCTGTCAAGCTGCTACCCCAGTGCTGGAGCTCAGAGCAAGTGAGTCTTGAGTAAGTTCATGTGTGGGCCCTTTAAGAGGAACACCTGGGACTCCAGAAGTCCTGTCTCCCTCAGCCATAACCTCTGCTGGTTTTTACAGCCAGCAGTTATGGGGACTCCTCTTCCCAGCACCAGAACCCTGGGCTGGGTCATCTGATGTGGGGCTAGGACCTCTCGCTCCTTAGTGGGGGACCTCTGTAGCTGAGATATCCCTCCTGATTTTTAACTGCCACACATGGGTGTAAGACCAGCCTGCCTGAGTCTCTGCCCCTCTTACCAGTCTCAATATGGTTTTTTCTTTATATCCTTAGTTGTAGGACTTTTGTTCAGCTAGGTTTCAGATGGTTATAAATGATGGTTGTTTTGTAATTGAGGTGTAATTCTGATGTGGTGGTGGGAGTTCTGAGTACTGCATTCACCTACACCACCGTCTTCATGGGAATCCCTACCTTGTGTGTCCTAACTTTTTATTTTGAGAGCGTTCTAGAATCACATGCGATAAGAAATAACACAGAGAGATGTCCTATATTCTTCATCCAGTTTCTTGAAGTGCTCACCTCCAATATGACTGTCATGTAACATCACAATGAAGATGTTAACACTGACAATCAAACTGACCTTACTCAGATTTTACCAGATTTATATGCATTCCTGTGTGGGAACATGTATGTCTTTAATTCTATGCAATGGTCTCACATGTGAATTCCCATGAGGGGGGACAGGACAGCAATTGGACATGTTGCTTGCCTCTCCCCACCTTCTAGAGTTAGGGCTTAGGCCCTGAGAGCTAACCCAAGCCCTATGGGGTCATGGGTAATGATAACATGACCATCCTGAGACCTAGGTATTCATAGGAAGGACTGAGTCTTAGATCCTAACCTCTTGTCCTCAGTTCCTCATCTGTGAAATGGAGAGACTGGAAAAGATAATCTCCATCTGAGAGAAAAATAACCCTTTGCAACCCTTCCTGTGAAGTGGATCATGGTGAGGGAGGGTAGAGTAAGGCAGAGCTGCATGGGTGGAAAGAAGGCTCAGGACACCCCCATGTTCAGGCCATGCCAGACTACGTCTGCAGCATCACAAGCCTTGGAAGGCTCCCTCTCCCAAGCTCTTTTGTGGAATTTGACTTGAAAGCAAAAGAATATCTGATACATCTTCCCATTTCTGGTGTTTGGGAACATAAACTCTGAGCACTCCCCTTTGTCTCTGTAGTATGCTGTTATGTTGTGCTTTTAAAATTTATATATATTTATTTATTTTTTATTTTTTTAAACAATTTTTACAATTAACCTTCTAGTGATTTCCAGAGTTTTATGTATTTTCCACAATAGTACTTTCCCCTACCACTAATGCAAGAAAATGACAACACGGAGGACATAAATAAAAATGCCTAATTACTTATTTGCCCAAGACAGCTGAGCAATTATGTCTTCAAAACACCTGGTGCTTTATTGCCCTCTGTGAAATATTTTAATTTTCCTCTAAAAGGATTTCAAACAATCCATGGTTGCAAATGACAGATCTGCCTCTCCCATAATTCAACGTAATTCCATTGGTTTTCATGAATTTGAGCTCTGAAACTGCCTACATGCATTGCTAAGAAGCAGGACCCGTCCTTTTCTCTCTTGGCTTTTTTAATCTGGACAAACTCAGAGGTTTTGCTATTGCTGTAGATTTTCCAAGAGCTGTTTTATCTCCAGGGCTCCAATTCTGTAAGGGAGTTAAGACGTGGGTATTGTTCTGGTTTTGAAGGACAGAAAGCAGGCCCAGGAGGGAAGTGACTTGTTCACGGTCACAGACCTGGGGCTTTCCTCAAGTTCCTGATGCCCGGTGCAGGCTTCCCTGTGTGGGCACTGAGCCCTGTAAGAGTGCTGGGGGGCAGGTCTAGGTGTAACTTTGAGAGGACAATTCATATCCCTGTTTTGGGATACTGGGGAGTAAATATATTCAAGTCAAGAAATGATTACTTGAAGAACTACAAGTTACAAAAATCATTTACAAAAGTGAGATTAAAAAATGTAGCTAGCTTACCACCTCACACCCATTAGGATGGTTATTATGAAAAATAAAACAGAAAAGTGTCAGTGAGGGTGTGGAGAAACTGTGGCCCTGTGCACTGTTGGTGGAAGGAAAATGGGACAGCAGCTTGGAAGACAGGATGGCGGTTCCTCAAAAAATTACACATGGAACTGTCTTATGACCCAGCAATTCTACTTCTGGGTATATACTCAGAATTGAGAGCAGGGACTTGAAAAATATTGTACACAGATGTTCACAGCAGTATTATTCACAACAGCCAAAACGTGGAAGCAACCCAAGTGCCCGTCAACAGAAGAATAGCTAAAGAAAGTGTGGTCTACATATACAAGGAGATTCAGACTTAAAAAGGAGGGGAGTTCTGACACAGGTTACAACCTGGATCAACCTGAGGACATTATGCTAAATGAAATAAGCCAGTCGCAAAAGGACAGATACTGTATAATTCCACTTATATGGTATACCCAGGATAAAAACAGAATGTAGAAGGATGGTTGCTAGAGGCTGCGGGGAAGGAGAGATAGGAAGTTAGTGTCTGATGGGCAGAGTGTCAGTTTGGGGAGATGAAAAGTTCTGAGATGGATGGTGGTGATGGCCACAACAATGTGAGTGTACTTAATGCCACTGAACTGTACACTTAAAAACAGGTAAGATGATAATTTTATATTGTATATTTTACCACAATTAAAAAAAAACACCCCAAATCCCCCCAAACAACCCAACAACTGCTGCATGATAAACTGCAGCAACTGCAACATGATGATGTTTCTAAGAGTATGTTAGAAGACATCCTTCTGCTTGTTGTCTGTGCCTGGTGGCCTGGCCTCCTCACCCCTGGTGGATGGGCACTGCGGGGAAGCCTCCTGATGCCCGGATGAACCAGCCAGCCTCCACAGCAGCAGCGACCATTTTCTGGATGCTGACTCTGCTCACCACTTTATTAAGGTCCTCATGTGCATAATGTGGTTGTGGGAAGCCGGCTGCTGTTATTCCCACTTTAAAGTTGTCCACACAGAGGCCCAGAGAGGTGAGGTCAACCTGCTAGTGAGTGGGGGAGCTAGGGTTTAGCCCCAGGTGTTTCCAGTTCTGAGTCCATAGCACTTGCTCTCCCAGGAGCCCTGTCTCTTGGCCCTAGCATTTGAGACAGCTCATTAACTAGGTAACGGGTTGGTGATTGTTGTAGAGTCCATGGTGGGGGAATGTGTCTGTCTTGCTTATTTCTGCCTCCCACTGTAGGGTAATTAATGAATAAATGAATACTTTTGTGTTTGTGTGTGGGGTACTGCCAACAGGAGGCCAGGTGGGATAGAATTTTGTCAGGATTTTTGCCTCCAGAATGGTCATCTAAAGGAGCTTCTCAGGTGCCAGGCCTCCCGAGGAGCATGAGGTGGCAGAGCCAGGCTAGTGAGCCACCGGGCCTTCCCCAGAGGATGGAAAGGCAGAAGGTTAGTGGGGGTGTCCAGGACAACAGACAGGACAGGATAAGACCCCTGGGGAGACATTACTAGAAAGCAAACTCCCTGGGGACCTTCTCAAGCTCACCAATGCATTGTACATGTATGTGTTGTGTATGTGTTGTGTATGTGTGTGGTGTGTGTGTGTGAGAGTGTATATGTGCATGTACATTCATGTATGTGTAGTGTGTTGTATATGTATGTAGTGTGTGGTGTGTATATGGGGGTGTGTTTGTGTGTGGGTGTTTGGTTGTTTGGTGTGTTTGTAGGTTAAGGGGGTGGGATATAGGGATTGATATTTCTGTTAAAAATTGGAATTCCCCAACTGGGGTTATTTTTTTAAAACTCTTCTCTCATAGATGGTGTTTGCAAAACAAAACAAAAAACCAACCCCTCAAACAATTAAAAAATACCCCTCACACAACTGAAAACAGTTGCTAAATTCCACACAAAGGCCCCTGCCATTCTGCATACCAGAACTCCACTTCTACCCCACTGTGCCATCTTAATCCCCTGCAAAGTCACTTCCAGAGTCCTTCACGTCTCTGGCACCCCAGGCTTGACCAGAGCCAGTCTCAGAGTGAGGCTTGACCTGGGGAGACTTTGAAGCTCACTTGAATATTCAGTTGAGCCTTGGGTTTGGAGCCAAGAGATCTGAGTTCAAGAGCTGTCTCTCTGTTTCCCAGAATCACTACCTCCTCCCTCCTTCTTCTTGGTGCCCTGGTTCTAAGATTATGGGGAACACAGTTAAGCAGATCCTTCCCATGTTTTGGGGGTTACTGGGGCTTTCTGGGCATGTGGCCACCTCGTTTTAGGGATGGGGTATGGTGAGGAACTGGTGTTTCTAACTAGGTGAAGTTTGGACTATTTATTCAGGAAAACCATCCTGCTGGGAAAGTCCTTCTTGCTCCTTCCTTCAGAACCACTTCAAGGGCTCCAGGGACATTTGTTTTTCTCTTAATCGTTTATGTTTTCAGAAATGTGCCTTAACTTTCCAATAGCTTAGCTCCATAAGCACCTATCCTCAGTTTAATAATTCAAATGTTAGCTGTGGTGTCAACCTACTTTAAAAAAGGTCTCATAAAATATAAAATTCAAGGTCGTTTAGGTGGTTTCAGTACGCAGAATAAATATGGGCAAAAAAGGAGAACATTTTCCCAGGAAAGCACGGTGCCTCAAAAGTCTGAGGATGGAGTTATTTCCTTCTAAAGCTCAGCTGTGACTCTGAAGAAGCAGCTAGTAGAAGCCTTGATATTCAAAGAGTCGGAGATGGTGAAGGAAATCTGAGGCATGCCAGAATTTCTGAGGCAGGGGAGCAATTTCTGACTAAAAGGTGATTTACATAGCTTCCCTTGGAGGGCAAGTTTAGTTGCTAATGACTAGAAATAAGACTGGAAAGAAAAAAGCTTCTGCCATCCTCAGGAAGGAGGAATGGGACATGGGGTTGAGGCTGGCCCTCTGCAGGACCCTCCTGGGCCTCCTTTCCTGGCCTCTCTGCCAGCAGCCTTGGCCCTTGTACCACCCTCTACCCATGTCTGGAGAGGTTCTGAGCACTTATTAAGGGCTTATCTGTTACTGTCCAGCTCCCCCAAGCCTTCCCAGCCTCCCCTCTCATTATTCCAGCCCAGAGAGAGACATTCCCAGGCCACAGACCACCACATTTTCCAAATAAGCCATACATCTTCAGGTCTCTGGGCCATGTCCCCACCTAAATACCCTTGCCCCCTTGCCCGTGTGGTAAGCTCCTCCAGATTCTCTGGGCCCAAGTCTGCCACTTGGTGGTCAGAAGCTGCCCTGGACAGGTTACTTGATGTTTGTGCAGCTCAGTTTTTTTAGCTGCAAGATGGGATTTGTCATATTTGCCTTGATTACCTGGAAGGGGTGTGGAAGGTAAAGCAAGACAGTGGCTGGCAAAGTAAACTACAGAGGGTAAGGCTCAGAAAAAAACACAGAGGTAAAAAGAGTAACAACTGGTATGGACCAAGTGCTTGCTGCATGTCAAGCACAGTGTTGGGAGCTCCACAGGTACGTCTCATCTGATCCTCACAGCAGCCCTGGAATTGCCTTAAGGCAAAGGTGCAGCCAGATGAGTTGGGCACAGACAGGTGGGGGCACACTGGCTCTGGATCTCATAGACCTGGGTTCAAGTTCTGGCTCAGCCTCTTATCTGCTCTGGGACTCAGGGCATGTCCTTTAACTCCTCCCAGCTTCAGTTTCCTTATCTATGTATTAATGATGTGATGTCACCTAGTTCATGGGGTTGCCATACAAGGCAATATAGAGGTCAGCATGCAGCACTAAGCCTGGCTAAGTGAATGTTAGTGATTATTTATATGCTCACTTTACAGACTGGAAAACAGAGGCTTGAAAGGTTATGTAAGTTGCTAGGGTCACACTGATATGGTGAAAGCTGGAGCCTGGAGTTTAAATCCTGATATATTGGACTTTAGGGCCAAAGCTCTTAACCGTCACTTCCTGGACTAGGGGTCAGAATATCTGGATTCTAACTCCACTAACCCATGGGGTGACTCGGCAATAGTCCCTTCCCATTTCTGGGTCTCGGAGTAAAGTGAGGGGGCTGGACCAGGTGGTCTGTAAGGTCTATGAATCTGTGTAGATGACACACACACAACCTATAATTGCAAATACTTGTCTACTGTGCTTTAAAAAAATTTTTTTTTTAAGAATAAAAGGCACTAGCTAATTAGGAGATCTCTGCATCAATGTAGACGAGAGAGCTGAGGGCAGCTGCAGAAGAAATCAGCTCGATGGTCTGAAGGTGCTGAGGGAGTGCTAGCATTGACCATGGGACTTGGACTAGGGCCAGCTTCTACCTTTTTTTGCCATGGGAACAAAGAAGTAGAGGGAGAAATATTAGTCCTGTCCTGAGCTATTTTTTTAATCCTCACCTGAGGACATTTTTTAAATGCTTTTAAGAGAGAGAGAGGAAGGAAGAAAAGAAGGGAGAGAGGAAAACATTGATGTGAGAGAGAAACATCGATTGGTTGACTCCCGTATGCACCCAAACCTGGGATTGTACGTGCCTGGACTGGGGCTCAAACCCACAACCTAGTTATGTTCCCTGACCAGGAATCAAACCTGCTTGCTATCTTTCAGTTATGGGAGGATGCTCCAATCAACTGAGCCACACTGGCCAGGGCCTGTCCTGAGCTTCTATTAATTCATATTCACCACCCACCACCTACGTATTCATCCATCCATTCAGTTATCCATTCATCCACCCTTCCATCCCACCCAGCCACATCTACTCATCCTATCCATCTATCTACCCATCCATCCATCCATCCATCTCCTACCTATCCAACCATCATCCATCCATCCATCTCCCTCTCTTTCTCCACCTACTCTTAATCACATTGATCACACACACACACACATTTATTCACCAATCAATTAACCTACCTTACCTACCCAACCAGTACTTCCTAAGAGCCTAAACCAGGGGCACCAGAGATGACTCGGCTGTGTCTCTCACTCTCAAAGAGCCCACCACCTGCATCAGGCAGTGAGAAGACACAGAAGAATCGGTGTGCTCATGGAAGGGGAAATACAGACATAGCCAGGCTCTTATTTTCCCAGGCCAGGCTCATTTACCTACCAAAGATGAGGGGTCGTATGGGAGGACCCAGCATGCCCTTCCTGCTCTGTCTCCTCTTGTGTGGTTTAGGATGTATTACAGTCCAGATTTCCCAGCCTTGTTTGGAGGAGGCTGGACTTCTGCCCTGGACTGGGCAGCCCTCTGGGCCTACAATGGCAGTCCCCATGGGTCTCTTTGCCCCAAATGGCTGGCAGGCTCTGGCTGTTAATCTGACTCTCTGGAACCCCAGGTCTTCCTTTCCAAGACCACCATAGGCTAAAGATGCCACAGGATTGGTTTCAATGACCAAGACACCCTATCATAACAGCTGTCTTTAGGGTAACTGTAAGTTGGCTTTGCCACTAATTGGCTGGGTGACTTTGGGCAAGACTCTTTCCCTCTGCAGCCCTGATGTCTCTGCCGTCTATTTATTTGCTGGCCAGCCTCTGCATTGCTACAGATAGAATCATCTTCAATGGGAGATTTTTATTGCCGAGTAAAGACAACACTAATCATACCACATGCTGAATATGTGCCTAGTGTTGTGCTAAGCACTCTCCACTTAATAACTCACTTCATCCTCACAATAATCCTATCATTTCCCCTGGGAAACTGAGGCTTAGTGGGGTTAAATAGTTTGTTTACATTCACACATCTAGTGAGAGATTTGAATCCAGGCCTTCTGCTCCAGACGAGGAGCTTTAGCTACCACCCAGTCATACCAGGGGCCCTGCTGTCCCTTTCACACTGATGGCCATCAGCTCCCAGCAAGGAGAGCCACGTGGCTAGGGTTCTCTTAGGAAAAACCCAGAAAGAGAGGCACAGGGGTCCTAGGATGCCAGTGCTCAGGGCACAGAAGGGGACACTGGTGTCTAAGAAGTGACTTTGCCTGACTATAAACCAAGTCTCCTCGTTCCCAGGTCCCCATCCTCTTTCCTGTGTCCATCAGCTACACCTTCTCTGTAGGTTTATCTGACTGACTGACCCCTGTCCTTTCAGCCACCTGGACACAGTCTCAGTCAACCAACATCTGGAAATGAGATTTTTGCTCTGCCGCCACTGCTATGAAACCCTGCCTAATTGAGAGTTATCACTGCGACGATGTTGGTGCAGCCCTCCTGGCAGATCCCAAACTTCACCATAACTACCTAACGTATACCTCAATCCCAGCTCACCTCATAGGGCTCTGCTCACACGGCCACCCCTTCACATGAAGCCTGCCCTGTGACTCAACCTGCTTCCCTCTCTGCCACATCTGAAGGATGAGATCATTAACAGCATCTCAGTTATTTTAGAAAGGCCTGGGGAACGGAATAAAGTACCGTTCACCTCCCTTGCAACCCAAATTGGGGCTGGGGGTGGGGGTGCAGGGGAAAGACAAAAAAAGTCATCATTTCTGGCATCACCCCCAGGGTTCTCTATTACTGTCTGCATGCGATCTCTTGACCTACTTTCTCCTTTTGTCAGTTCTGCCTCCCTCAGCCTGCAGCTCTGGGGGGGATGCATAGCACAGGGTGCAGTTCTTGCAGCCCCAGAGTATGGAGGCAGCAGTCACCTCCTCTTCCTCCCCCTACCAGCCCTCAGCCTTCACTGCTGACTCACATTCTCCTCCCCATATCAATAAAGCTGCTGGCAGTTCCTACAACCCAACCGATCATGAAGGTTTGAGCCGGCTCAGGGCAGAAGGGAGAGGGCAGAGCTAGGGCACATTTGGAGGGCTAGCAAAAATGCTCAGCTGTTCACCCATATGCTTACACTGCAGAAATGCCCTACATCTGGGTGCCGGCTGACCTCTGGATGGACAATTCTGTTTCTCTTCATCCAAATGCTCAAATGCTGTTTAATTCCAAAAAGGCAACCTGTGCTTCTAAACCAAATAGGGAATACAGCATGATGAGTCTAGGCAGCTCAGCTGAGACAGGGATGTGAGAATTTTTCAAGTCAAAGCTAATAGTACCACTACTATTACTAACAACAGTAGTGTCATTGGTGGTAGATTGTGAAAATGGCCATGATTAGTCTCCTCTCTGAATCTATGTCCTCTGCAATGTGAATCTGCAGTTCTTCCCATTAAGAGATGGAATCTGTTTCTCCACTCTTTGAATCAAGGCAGGTAGGTCTCTTGACTTGCATGAGCTAATCCAATGCAGCACAACAACGTGAACAAGCCCAGTGTTAAAGTACAACAGGCCCCAAATGGAATCATTTGTGCTAAGCCCACATCACCAAACTGAGACTTAATACTAACCTAACTTCAGTTTCAGCCTCTCCTGGGAATTTAATCATAACCAGTCAGTCTGGAATGTTTTCGTGAGCACTAGTGAGGGAATCCACCTGATAGCCCCCTCCTGTCTCCCACAGGTAGGTTACCTCAGCCTGGAACAATCCACTCTTTCCTTTCCTTTGCCTGTGAAAGCCTTCCTTTTGTACAGCTCCTCAGAGCTCCTAGACGGGATGCTGACTCATGAATCACTCAATAAAGCCAATAAAGATCTTTAAATTTTACTCAGTTGAATTTTTGTTATTTAACAAATTTGGGAGCAGCATTGGGATCCAAAGCAAACTTCTGATAGCATCCTGGGACAAGGAGACACGCAGGCGTGGTACCCTGCAAACCCTTTGAGTTCATTGTCTTTCTTGCCATTTCCAAGTGTAAGTTCTCGGTTCTGAGCTCTGCTTCTTTGCATTGAGCTCCTGATCTGATTGGTAACCCAGCAGCATGTCCCTTTTAGCTTTTATTTTGCCTTTGAGAGACCCAAGGGTTCTGCTGAAAAGAGAAGGAATCCTTAAAGTCTAAAGATTTAAGTGCACTGCCTTCCAGCACACCTGTTTATTTCATAACTAAGAACTATGGTCCTGGAAGCTATAAACATTTACAAAAATGGCAAAATCTTACTAAGCTTGTTTTGTGTTCTGAGAGGTTGGCTTGGTACCTCTCAGGCTGGAGGTCCCAAAATACAGCCAGACAGAAATGTGGGTTGTACTCCATTTGTGGCTAGGGTCCAACCAAACTGCTGTGAGCCTTCAGAGGTATTACGATGGCCATTAGAGGGACGGTCCCGATGACATAAGGTCCCTTAAGAAGCACACTTGAAAATAAAAGTTCCCAAACAGAACGGGATATCTACTTTAAGTGGCATGCAGAAACTTCCAAAAGGCTACAGAATTCCAAAATAGCTTCACTGAGTTTCACTGCAAAAAGCTAATGAAAAAATTAAAGAGACAAGAGGTGTGTAAAACAAAATACTATAAAATGGATGCAGCTCTTACTGCTCCCCTCTATCCTCTTTTATTTGAGTGCTTATTCTTGTAATCCTGTCTGAATTGCCTTTCCACTCTGAAAAGACTGCAAGACCATAAACAAAACTCTGCCAAGTTAATGGCCTTGCAGATACCTCCTGTAGGGAGCCCTCCCAGGAATTCTCTGGTAAACTGCTACATTATTCCCAAAATAGCCAAGGGGAAACTAACATTAAAATTAATTTAAAAATCTTTCCAAATACTGATAAATACAGTATTGGAGCTGTACTCCCTACTTTAAAAGCCACTCAGAACTTGTAGGTGGGAACCTGGAAAAACTGGCAGAAGCCAGCTGAGGGTGAAAATTCTTACTGGGGTCAGCTCTCCCAGATCCCTGTAGTACCCAGTAGAGAGAGGAAAATAAAATTTCTTTCACATTCTCTTTGGGTATACCTCTTGAGTCCAAGGGGTTGTTTAATAATGCCAAAAATATTTACTTTTCATTCTGACTAAAAACTACAAAGTAGCTCTGTGGTTAGAATCTGGCCAAATGGCAGAGCCAGTAAGAAAAATGTTTAGGCCTTCTTCCCTAAGCTAAAATAAAAACTACATACCCGAGGGCATAAAAAACCTTTCAGCCCTGGTGGAGTAGCTCAGTTGTTTAGAACATCATCCTGATACGCCAAGGTTGTGGGTTTGATCCCTGGTCAGGGCACATATGAGAAACAACCAATGAATGCATGAGTAAGTGGAACAACAAACTGATGTCTCTCCCTCTCTTTTTCTCTCTCTTAAGTCAATACATTTAAAAAAATATTAAGAATACCCTTTAAAGCCCTGGTAAAAGGACTTGTGGGTAGATCAACCTATGATGTCATTTGAGTTGCAAACCAGTTCCTTGATGAACTGACAGCAACTGTCCTTGTCTTACACATCTTTGCAAAAGTAGCTCTAGGGGCAGTTCACAATCCACCCATTTCTTTTAGCAATCTCCCCACCCCTCCCCCCACCCCATTCATCTCAGAAGTCCTGTAAATATTAGCCTTGGGAAACCAGAGTCCTTGGAGGAATTTGCATTCCTTCCCTGTGCCTTTGAGATATAAATGTTCTAGAGACTTCAGAGCTTACTCTTATCTGAAGGAAAGTGAAAGTGGGGAAAGGTCATTTGAAATTTAGGCAAATGGAAAAATCATATGCCTTCTCCACAAATATTAGTAGGAACAATTTTAGCCATCTGAGCAGATAACCTTAACTTATTCCAACTGTTTTTTTATAATTAGTGAGTTTTATATTATAGTACCTGTCTCGTGGCTAAAATGTTAAAATGAGACTACAAGGTCTCCATGTTTACGGGTGTCTATATATATATATCTATGTGGTGGGTGTGTGGCCTTTTCTCCCTCTGGATGTTATCACTAACATTAATTTGTAAAAGAGCTCTGTTTAATTGGCTTAAACAAAGAAGCATGTATATAAATTTAGGACTCATAAAAATTATCAAAAATGTAATAGAAACTAACTCAAATACTTTTCAGGTTCACGTGATCTGGGAAAATATTTGGTATTAAAGCTAGTTTAAGTTTGTTGATTTACATAAAATAGACATGTCTTTAGAGTTATTAGCTTTGAATATAACAAAGACATACAATTACCTGGGTTTATGAGTCAAATGAGTTCATGTTATTTCTTACGAAATATGTCAGCAAGAAAAATTAACTTGGGATGATAGCTGACTTTGTCTAAATTCTCAAAGTTTTGTGGGTATTCTAAACATAATTGTTGAGAACAAGTAAATTACATAGATGTAAGAAGGATAAAAAATTTTAAGGCGAACTTTTAAAATAGTTACCCAAAATCTTTTTGGTAACCATAACCTTAAAGTTTTGCTAAGTTAAATAACGGGTTAAGTTAATGACTATCCAGTTCGTTTCTAAATAAGATAAAATACTGAAACATTAATTGCTGAACATAGGTTTGCACATTTTTTTATTCCTTTTACAGAAGAACCAAAGAAATTTGGGTCTTTTAGTAAACATGTCCTGTACCACATTGAAAAATGTACTAAGAGAAAACATATGTTTCTAGAAATTATTAAAAAGTATTGATAAATTTGCCAAGCCATGGAATGTTAATGTAAAATTGTTTACTTCTTTATTTTCATTAGAAATTAAGTTTTTAAGGGACATAAATTCTAATACATGTAACTAAAACTACTAGAAGTAGTAAGAAAAACATCTCTGTATGCAAGGAAACCTGTGTTTTCAGTAAAAGATGGTATAAAGAATGAAAATGTATTTTGTTAAGGGAAAAGAAAGTAATTTGTTCCAAAGTAAAACTGGCTATTTCAAAATGGGAAGGGAGAAAATAAAAACAAATAAAAAGAAAGTTGTAAAGATAGAAAAAGAGAAAGAGAATTTTACTTTGTGTCTACAATTTGGCTAAAAATTAAATTTGTTATGAGGGTTTAAAGTAAATGTTAATATCAGTAGGGTACTTAAGTGAAACTAAAACTTAATTTTCCTTCATTTGCTAAAAGGATGAAGTTTTCTTGGACTATTTGGTCTGCTTCTGATAAAAGATTAAGAAAGGTTTTTCTTCACCTTTTAAGTAATCTGCCTTGGGGGAAAAAAATCAAAGATCTTGTATCTTGTCAAAATAATCACCTATGGTCAGGTGGGTACTAGACTTACAGGGGGGATCACCTTGTAAGTTACCTAAATACCGAACCACCATGCTGTACACCTGAAACTAATATAATACTGTCAACTGTAATTGAAAAAAAATCACCTGTGCTTCACGTTGTCTTTATCAGGCCTTCGATTACTTTAAATTTCCTAACTAACCTAGTCTTAGTATTAAGAGCTATGTTTTGCTCACAACTGTGTACCTTTATAAATTTGCCCATAAAATCTCTCATTGTCACTTTGGTTAAATAGATTAAGTATTGTTTCACAGTGACCTATGAGCCTATTTAACCAAATATTTTAAAATGTTTTTGGTATTTTTTAACAAACTTTCCAAAAATCATATCCTAAATGGAATTTTTTTTTTTTACCTTGAATTAACTTTGGGGTTTTCCAGAGGGCCCCCAGAACATCTCAAAGATTTGTTCTCTCTCTTTATAAAAAGGGAAACACTAATTGGGCTCATTTGAAATGTTAAGTCATATGGAAAGCACTGTCAAATAAGAAGTAATACTAACTCTTCTTTATGTTGTATCTGAATGGGTATATGTTATAAGCATTCCAGAAACTGTATGAAATTCTTGGAAATCTGGTATGTCCTGGTATAATCTCATCAGTCAGAAGTCCTGTTATCTTAAATTGTTGTATATTACAGAAATAACCAAATTTCCTTGTCACTTCCATTATAATAAACTCTTATTAGATCTTTAATAAAGGGTATTTTAAGTCTTTTGCCATTTACAGAGTTACTGTTTTACTCTGGTGCTTCTATAAAAGTGTTCTTGCAAAAGTGCTTCCTCATCAAGCAGATACATAGAAAGAACTTCGACAAGTACAATTTTCTCATGACTTTAAGATCTTAAAATGAACTGGGTAAGAATTTCTGGTACTAGTGGAAAAACTGGATTCAAGCAGAGCAAAAATTAGTAACATGGAACTGAATGAACTAAGGAGGAGGATTATAATTTTTATGACTTCTTGTTTGAAGTAGTGCTGGCTCTTTAATGTTTTGCTTTACCAGATTTAAGGAAACTTTTTCTTTTAGTCTATCAACAATTTGGTAAGACATACCCATGTGAACAAAGATAAAACATTGACTTTTTCCCCCTTACCTTATCCTCCCAGAATTGTGTTACTCTTGGGTATTCTTTTCATGACAATATAGTTAGTTATTCGTATAAGTTCAATGAGAAGCTTTCTTGGAACAGGACACAATTGGAAATATTGGTTATATTACCAAAGCTGTGACTAGAAAGAACGTCATATTTAAGAAAGATGTGTGTAGACTTGGATATGACCAGATGATTTTAAGGCCAATAAATCCCCTTGGAAAAACTGGCCTGGTACCTTGTTTACAAGCTTCCAGCAAAGAAATCACTATTTTTGCTGTGCTTACGTAAATAATCAGGCCAAGTGCAATGTGTACAAATTAGTTTTGCTGTGGTTATCTTTGGAAAAAAGAAATGGGGATAATTGTAGATTTAAAAAAATTACGTTTGCGTCTTTGTCTATATTAGATTCTAATCCTGTTAATTGTCTTTGAGGTTTTGTTATATAACTGTAAACTGGACTGGATCTTAAATTCTGCTAGTTTCCTAAAAAATTTGGCTATGAGTATCCAAACTAATGTTTCCAATTTTCTTCCACCCTCTGATTTAGGATCACCAAGAATCACCTTAAATCTTCTTGAAAGGACTACACCAGGTCCTCCTCACTACCCAGATGGCAGGCAGACTTCAGGGACTTGAGGCTTGTGAACACATCTCACAGCTAAAGAAGATTCTGTCTGACATTTGGGTACTTCCACATCAAATTGATTAGGAGGAGAATTAGTTGACATTGATGTAGACTGTTTCCTCCAAAGACACCGGGTTAAGACTTCACACTTAAAGTAATCCCGAAACCCTCTCTTCTCTTTCTTTCCTTTACTCTGGCATTGGCCTAGAAAGATAACACTATAATCCATATCTCCCAGGACAGTGCTAAGAGGAATAACCTCTGGAATTTGAAACAACTTTTTATTTTAGGCTAGGAGATTTATTGTACTTCCAGAATGCACTGAAAACCTAACTGACCCCTAGTGTGAATGGGCAAGTGTAACAACTCCTGTGAGTGAATCCACTAACCGTCAACTTGAATGAACTCATCAACAGTGTCACCTTGAGTGAATTCATTAACAGTGTCACCTCGGTGGAAGTGGGTTGTGCTCTGACAGGATTTATCTCTGTGGCAGTTAGCATTTTCCTTGGGCCTATGAATGCCTAGGTGGCTGGTGTACAACTGGGTAACGTCTCTTAGGTTATCTAACTGAGCCCCTAACTGTTTACAAACAAACTGAGGCACCTCATTGGTCAACTCCACTGAATCTACACTGTTGAGCTAGAAAGGACCTACCAGGAGGTGTTCTTTACTCAGGATTCACTTCCTTTGGCAGGGCCCTACTTCTCTGGTTAGGAGTAACTGTAAATAGGGTTATGGTTAGAAACCTCTCCTTAACTCTTGAAGATATTGTAGAATCCACTGCTAAGAGGATAGCTGCCCAAGAAAATTCCTCAGACTCTCTGGACAAAGTCCTTCTTGATAACAGTATCCTTATCTTTTAGCTGAGCAGGAAGGTGTCTATGCTGTGGCCAACACCACCTGTTGCATCTGGATTCACAATTCTGAGGAAGTTGAAACAGAATATTACAGAGCAAGCCACTTCATTTAAAAAGGTGACTCTTTCAGTAGGGTCTTTGTCTGACTTATTTGATTTTGATTGGAGGGGTGTCCAACTTTTTGGTGTCTCTGGGCCACACTGGAAGAAGAGTTGTCTGGGGCCACACATTAAATACACAAACACTAACAAAAACTGATGACACCGTAGAGGGCTCCAAAGTGCAATCTGGATGTTGGGGATTATCCTGTTTTATAGTAGTCGTAACAGTCTACTGGAATGTTGTATTCTCTCAAAAGCTTAAAGTGCATGCTCGCAGCCACTAAGACTGGGATGCTGGAAAAGGAAGGAAGAGAGTGACTGACTTTAAAATTGTGAACCTGAAGTTGTGGCCTGTGAATATCACAGATATTCAGAAAAATAAAGTCATGACTGTACTTCACACAGAGGATCAGTAAAAGCTGCGAGAAATACAGAGCAGTAGCTGAGAGTGGTTAATGCCTTAAAGTTTTATCATATCTTTCAGTTAAGCTGAGAGTCTGGTCACAGGGGCAATTGTTAGAAAAAGCGGTAACAGGCCCCAAATGGAGTCATTTGTGCTAAGCCTACATCACCAAACTGAGATTTAATACCTAACCTAACTGCACTTTCAGCCTCTCCCAGGAATTTAATCTTAAACAGTCAGTCTGGAATGTTTTGGTGAGCACTAGTGAGGGAATCCACCTGATACCTCCCTCCTGTCCCTCATATGTAGGTTACCTCAGCCTGGAACAATCTACTCCCACCCCACCTCGGTTCTGCCTATAAACGTCTTCCTTTTGTACAGCTCTTCAGATCTTCCTTCTACTTGCTATATGGGATACTGCCTGATTCATGAATCGTTCAATAAAGCCAGTAAGATATTTAGATTTTACTCAGTTGAATTTGTGTTATTTAACACCAGACAAGCCTGGAGGAGGTGGGACCTCACAGAGCAGAGATGAGCCGTCCCCGCAGAGGCCATTCTCACCAGCCTGCAGTCCTGCCAAGATCAGCAGAGCCCCACTGGGACCAGAAGAACCACCCAGCTAAGCCCTGCCTGGATTGCTGGCTCATGGATATAAGAGGTAAATATAGTTTTGTTCTGAGCCACTGAATCTTGGAGTACTTTGTTATATAGCAAGAGCTAACTAATTAAAAAAGCTTTTTAAGAAATTTTTTTAGGGAGTGGATAATGACAGGATTTTAAAAGGACAATTAAGGGGGATTAATGGTGACAGAAGGAGATGTGACTTGGGTGGTGAACACCCAATACATGATACAGATGAGATATTGTGGAATACACTTGCAACCTATTTAATTTTATTAACCAATGTTATCCCAATAAATCCAATAAAAATTAAAAAAACACTATCACAAATAAAAGACAATTAATTACATATATACACACACACAGGGTGGGGCAAAAGTAGGTTTATAGTTGTTCATATAGTTGTTCATAAAACAATACTATAATTAATAAATAATAACACAAGAATAAGCTCTGTGTTTCATGTACTCATAAGTGTAAACCTACTTTTGCCCCACCCTGCATTTTTGGTCATACAAACATAATAGAGAAGTCAAGGAGAATTCAGTCACTTACTCTCTGACCACCCCCCAAAATTCAGCAGGATTTAGAAATATGAATTGTGTTGTTCAGCCTTCCCAGTACTTCTCCATCCCCCATGGACATTGCTTTCTGTAGTGGAGACTGTTCCACTTACCAGAATCTTGGTGGTGTAGGCGCTATTGATGGCAATGGCATTGACCAGCAGCTCCATGGTCTTGGCGTTGATGGAGCTGGGGTCGGGGATCTCCTTGAAGTGGACATCACCGATGTAGGCCTGCACTACCGTCATGCGATTGGTTGTCAGTGTGCCCGTCTTGTCTGAGCAGATGGCCGTGGCATTGCCCATGGTCTCACAGGCGTCCAGGTGGCGTACCAGGTTGTTGTCCTTCATCATTTTCTGGGGGGAGGGGCGGATGAGAGGGTGACAGTGAGAGGGAGCTGGGGTGCTGGGGGCACTGGGTGAACACGTAGTAAAAGAGGAAGGGCTGCTACAGTCTCTCCCTTTGCTTTCACACATGCAAAGGGTCATGGTTGCCAGAGCCTCTGACACCTGGCCTTTTTTCTGTGCCACGCTTTCCCTTCTGTCTTATTAGCTGAGCCATTTGAAAGAGTTGATTAGTTGATTCTATTAATTTGGATTGCAAAAGTAATCTACAATCTTTATGCAAAAATAGGGGAAAGGATAAATTAAGGTTGGGACCTCTCTGTTTACTTCAAATATTTTTCTCTTACACTATAATATAAATAATTATTTTTTATTTATTATGAATTTTCTCAAATATACCATCTTTCACTGATGCCTGGTTTTCGCTGTCACTTGGTTTCACCAAAAGTAAATATGTTTTGGAGATATATGTTTATAGACATAAGACAATATCTGGAAAAATATAAAAATATTAGTGTCATTATCTTTGGGTGGTAGAATTATAAGAGATTTTTATAGTCTTCTTTTTAAAAATTTATAGATTCTATTTTTCTACAATGAATACATATTGTAACATGCATGATGAAAATCACAAATTTCTTTTAAATGTAGACACATAAAAAAGAAAAAGAGAACAAATCAGCCATGATGCTACCACTCATAACTGATATTTATACATCAACATCCTTTCTTTTAAAATTTGTAACAAAAATGGAATCCTACTATACATATTATATTAATTTTCTCCACCTCCCTTTCTCTCTTCCCAGCTTCATGCTCCTAGCTTCTTCTGGGTTCTAAAGCAAGTAATACAAGTAAATTAATGCTCTCCCATCACACTGACCCTCAGGGCCTAGGAATTTGATTTCTTTTATTCCTTCACCTCTTTATAACTATAACAAGGGTAAAAAAGGAGCAAAATTAGAATACATTTAATAGCAGGTCATGTTACTAAAAAATGAGTATTGGTGGGATTATATACTATTGCAGTTTCTCTTATTGTAACCTGTGGTAATAGTAACAATAAAAATATTTTGAACGAATGATCAACAGCGATTTGACTTTGCAACACACCTTATAGTTTGCAAAATTCTTCTGCACTTATTACATATATATATTTGCCTGATGTTATAAGAATCCTGTGAAACCTGCGAGGATTCTTGTAATCCATTTTAGCAATTGAAGAGGCCATGGCAAAGTGATCTGACCAGGTGCATACACCTAGTAGGGTTAGAGCTGGGATTTTAATCTCGCTCTTTTTAACCTCACAGCCTGGTTCATTCCAGCGGGCTTCCGCCCATCTGTACTCGCTGACTAAGGTTCGTCTATTGGGCTTAAAAGTATAAGTGCCCAGGTCTGTGCTGTCTGATACAGTAGCCATGTGTGCCTATTGAGCACCAGTCTGATGTGAAGTAAGTGTAAAATACCCATTAAATCTTAAACACATTATGAAAAAAAGTAAAATATCTCACTAGTAATTTTTATACTGATTACATGTTGGCTTGATAATAATTTGGACGTATTGAGTTAATTATGTTATTAAAATTAATTTTGCCTGTTTCTTTTTACTTTTTCTTTTTAACGTTGCCATTAGAAAATTTAAAATCACATGTGCGCCTCACATCATATCTCTATAAGACAACACTGATCTCAGTGGTCACCTCTTTTCTTCTGATGGTGGCTTCCGGGGGGTAAGTCCAGGCCCAGAGAGGGGAGCGTGTGCCCCCCCTGGGTCGGAGTGCTATGCCATGTTTATCAAGTGACGGTATAAGTAACATTATCTAAGTCGGATAAAGGCACCAGGTGCCAGAGATACAAACTACAGAAGGTATGGAGGCCCAAAAATGTCTGTACATGATCCCCCCAAACCAACTCTGTATGACTCTGAAGGAGAAGCCTCCCATCCCCACCTTCCCCCCCGAGCTCAGCTGGTGGCTGTGAGGGTCCTGACTCATGGCTGTGTGACAGTATCCAGCTCCAGGACCCTGGCCCTCAGGCTTTGTGTTGTGACCTGTTTGGGCTTTGGTTTGTGGGATGGAGTTTCTTTGAGAACCCTAAAACAAGGAGATGATAAGGGCAGTATCCTTTACACAGGGCTGCCACTTTCTGGCACCTGCCTAGAGATCTTTTTTCTGTATGAAATTACATCGGGGAGACCAGCCCAAATTCCAGCTTGGAAACTGACGCTCGCTGTGCCCTCCGGCGGCTCTGCCAATGTCTCAGAGCAAATGCCTTATTTATAAACAAACACGCTCAGGCCTCCGCCCTCACAGGGACATCCTGGCCGCGGGGGCCTGGCAAACAGCAGCGCAGCCCTCTCTCCGAAGTGGGAAAACCAGGGCCAAGGGAAGAGAGCGAGCCCAGGGTGTGAGGACCTGGGGGTGAGCCAGGCTTGAAGTGCCCCAAGGAGGGCTGGACACACAGTGGCCACAGGGATACCAGCCCCCTCAGTTCAGTGTTCAGGCTTTGAAGGTGGCCACGGGCCTGGGAGCAGAGGTAGGTGGGGCTCTGACATCAGGGAGGCATGCGAGGAGGCTCACTGACAGTTGGCAGGCAAGGGCCCACCTGCTCTTCATTGAAACGTTTATAAAACTTCATATTTTCAGCCCAACTCCTGAGAGGAGGGGGCTTTCGTCAAGTTAGATGTCCTTTTTGTTTTAGGCTTATTTTTTCAACTTTTACAAAGCAACCTCTAGGATTAGCAGTCGTAGAAGTACTATGGCTATGGTGGGCCTGTACCTGTGACAGCCAGACTTCTGCCACCATTCGGTGGGGTGTGATGGATTTGGGCCTGCATAATGATGTCTGGATTTTATTTTTTGTTTAAAGTTGAGTTGATTGTTGATGTTTAAAAATAAGAATTTATTTTAAGTGCAGATTTCTTGCTTCTTTTGGAAAAAAAGTAAAGATCTGGCAACATTGCGCCTATATCCCGCCTATATCCCCACGAGGTGACACTTGGCTGGGCTGAATAACAGTTGTCCCGTTAGCCAGGGTGTGGATCTCCAGTTTGCCACAGGCCCCTGAAGACATGTGTTCTGTGTTCCTGGATATGTATCTCTCTGAGCTTCCAATGTGTCTACTCCCTTCTTCTTAGCTTTTCTTCCAACCCCAGTACTGGGCCCTGGCCACCCCACAGACCCCCAGCTGTGGGCAACCGATCTCAGCTGCATCAGCTGTCTGGTCCTGCTCTCCATGTCTCACCTTCACAGAGTAGGCCAGTGAGATGGTGACGGCCAGAGGGAGCCCCTCAGGCACGGCGACCACCAGCACCGTCACACCGATGATGAAGAACTTGACAAAGTACTGCACATAGACGGGCGTGCACTCAGGTAGCCACGGCTTCTTGTTGACCACAAAGGTGTCCACGGTGAAGTACAGCACCAGGATGATCACCGTGATGGCTGACATCACCAGGCCTGCAACACGGGGTAGGAGAGTCCTACTCAGGGGCTTTCCTGGGGCTCGGGGGCCCTGGGAATTGAGATGTGGAGCCCTTGGCCAAAAGGGCTCTGGTGTCAGGCCAAACCTAGCTCACATACCAGCTCTGCCACTTACTTGCTTTGTGGCCTGGGGCAAGTCCTTGGTCCTCAGAGAGCCTCAGTTGCTCTTCTGTACAATGCGGATACGTTTTTATTTTACATGGTTTTGTAAGGATCAAATGCAATTACTGCATATAAAGTGCCTCGCACAGTGTCAGACATACAGTAGCTGCTCAAGAAATGTGTGCTGAGCAAATGTGTGAACAAATAAGAACTGCTTGAATAGCGCTCTCACACAGTAACGATGTGCAGTTGGTGCCGTTTATTTACTCATGCATTCAGCACGAGGGACACAGCAGTAAAGAGGACAGAGTCCCTACCCTTGGGAAGCTGAGATTCTAGAGGTGGAGGCAGATAAGAAGCAAACACGAACAAGACAATTCAGATACGGGTAATGCTGTGAAGAAGACTCCAGACAACGTGCTAGATTGTGACGCGGGCTGAAGAGAAGAAAACAATCTAAATGTCCACTGGCAGACAAATGGACAAAGGAAATATGGTATATACATACAAGAGAATATTATTTGGTCATCAAGAGAAGGAAATCCTGCTGTTTGGGACAACGTGGATGGACCTGGAGGACATTCTGCTACATGAAATAAGGCAAACAGAGAAGGACTTGCATGAGGAATCGAAAACAAGCAAACTCATAGAAACGGAGAATAGAAGGGTAGTTGCAGGGGCTGCAGGGAGAGAGGGAGGGGGAGCTGTTTTTTGGTGGGTATACAGTTTCAGTTTTGCAAGATGAGGAAGTTCTAGAGCTCTGCTGTACAACTCGGTGCCTACAGTTAACAATATGGTATTATACACTTCAAAACTGGTTAAGAGGATTGACCTGTTAAGAGTTTTTACCCCAAAAAGGAACCCCCCCCCAAAAAAACAAACTATGAAAGAACACAAGGAAATTTTTGGAGATGGTGGCTCTGTTTAGTACCTTGGTTGTGGTGATGGTATCACAAGTGTAGGTGTGTGTCCAAACTCATGAAGAGGTATGCATTAAATGTGTGTTATTTTTTGGTATATAAATTATACCTCAATATAGCTAAAAGAAAAAAAGTGACATGGGCAGGTAAGGAAAGGCTACTTAAGCAAGGGTGGCCAGGGAAGACTTCCTGGAGGAGGTGATGCATAAGTAGACAGATGAACGATGAGAAGGAGCAGTCAGGTGGTGACCTGGAGGAAGAGACTTCCTGTCAGAGTAAACAGGTGGGAGCACTTTTTGGGATGAGAAAACTGAGGAGATGTGACTTGCCCAAGGCCACAGGCCAAGGAGGTACTGTAGAGTTAGCAAATGCAGGTGGCTACCTGCTGGGATCCCCTGCAACCCCTCTTGCCAGTTCCTGTGCCCATCTCCATGTGTCACAGGTGCTCTGCAGGTGCCTCTGAGACTGTGCATACCTGCAGCCTTCATCAGAGGGGGATTGCTCTTGGGCAATTGGAGTCTCCATGTCAGGAATTACCTGGGAGTGCACCCCACCCTAACTGGATGGCTAATATCCAATGGCTGATGTGGGGGTCCAAAAGCTCCACCCCCTTCCTGTGAGGTGGGCCAGACCCTGCACAGGTCTTCTGCTCCAGAGCTCCCCATAGAGCAGGTGGAGTCTGGGATTTCTCCTGAAACCTCAGCTATGTCTGGTTTCTTCCCTGGCCCTGTTGTGCCCCTTACCTTTTACAGGTCTCATCTGTGAGCACTCCCTCCCCAAATCCCAAGCTCACCCATCTTCAGCTCTGCTTTCGGGAGATTTAGCCCAAGAAAGAAACAGAGGTGGGATGTGAACCCAGAAGTACTTGATTCCGAACTCCATTTTTGGCAGGGCCAAGGAAGTGAAGGGAGATGAGCGAGGATTTTGAGAGCCATGGGGTTGTTCTCCTCGCTTTCTTCCCTGCACCTCAGGGCCATGTTTCCTGGAGTTTTCTTCATGGTGGGGATGGAGGAAATCCCTGTGCCTATTGTTCCCCCACCCCCACTTCCAGCTGTGGAGCCTCAGAGCCTGCTCAATGGTTGTCTGACAGTCGCAGGGGCGGGAAGCCAAGCTCCCAGCAGCCAGGAGCTCTCACCAGGACCCCGAGTTTAAATATAGACAGCCAAGCCTGTAATTTGTCTCCCTTCTCCACACTGTGGTGCCTATAATTAGAGCTGGGAGACAGCCGTGGAGGAGCAAGCAGCCAGGTGGGGAGGCCTTGGCGTTTGCCATGTCATTACCCAGGAGGGGAGACCAAGGCCATGTCAGACGGGCAGGGCTCACCTTACAGCTGGGCTCAGCTTCCTGGACCAGAGGGGCTATTACCAGCCTTCACCAGAGCTGCCAACTCAGTTGGGAAGCCCAGCTTGTTATGCTGGGGATCCTGGCACTGCTCTCAACCTCTTCAATCTTTCCTCTGCACTGCAGCTGGGGTGGTTATTGTAGAGCTCCAATGCATCCCTGCCCTCCCCTGCTCAAGCCTCTTCCATGGCTCACATTGTCCTTAGGATACAGCCTGCACTGCACACTCCATGCCCTGCAGGATCTGGCCCCTCTCCAGTCACCACATGCTATACACCATCAAGTGCTATACACTCTATCCACAATCTCCTTCAGTCCTCATAACAACCAGTCAAGTAGGGACTAATGTGCATCCCAATTCCAGACAAGCAGGCAGGGGTTCAGTTAGGGGGAGTTGTCTGCCTAAATTCTCACAGACTTAGCTGGGTGAGAATGCAGGCAGTGTACTTCTGGAAGCTCGGGCTTTCAGTTTCACTCTTGTCTATAAGTGCTAACTGAGCACCTACTGTAGAAGGACTCAGATTGGTTGCTGTGGTAGAGAAGGGTGGGTTTCAGGGACCATCTCATGCAAGCCACCACTTTGCAGATGAGGCAATTGGGGCTCAGCTTGGGGTAGGGCCCTGACTGGGGTCCTATTGTGTGTGCCCCCTCACACCCTGCACACTCACCTGCCTTCCCGATCTGCACAGCCAGCTTGGTGAGCTTGCCCTGGAGCACCGACTTCTCCTTCTTGTGCATGTTGGCTTTCTTCTTGTCGTCAGCATCACCACCCTCAGCACTCTTGAGGGGCTGCATCTCCATGGCGGCCGCCCCATCCTGCTGTTTGGCTACAGGTGGCAGAGCGAGCATGTGTACACACAGACACACACAGATACACAGACATGCACACACAGGTCAGCCTGCAGGGTAGGGGTGTTGGCCCCCACCCTGCCTGCCTGGGAGAGTGTGGTGAGGTACCCACTTCTCCACCTGGGCCCCTGCATGGCTGGCACAGAAGCCCTGTGGTGGGGGTCTGCCTCTTCCAGCCAGAGACACTGGTCCCAGGGTGCTGGCTGCCTAGGACCTGGAATCCAGGACACGGCAGGGAGTGACATGGCTCTACACTGTATACCCCACGGAAGTGGGCTGGAGTCCCCTCTGGGCCTCTTTCTAAAGGCCTATTGGCTATTCCCACATTCAAACAAGACACACAGGCTTGTGCTTTATCCATTGGTCCTTGGGCCATGTTACTGGGATATTAATCACCAGAGAGCAGGGACAAAAAAGGGGGCTTAAAAGGTAAAAGAGAGTGTCCCCATCCATGGGTGCTGGCCCCCTCCTTATTCAGAGCAGGTATGGCAGGCCTAGAGCCCTACCCCTTATCCCCTGAGGATCTCAAAGAACCAGCTTTAAGTTTTCAGCTAAACAGGCAGCATAGCTCAAAGGCTGGAGAGAAGCTGGCTTGCAGGTGTCTCATCCTCACTGGGTGACACCTCCATTTGGCCTGGTACCACATGAATCATAGCTACACCCCCAAACACATCAGGTAGCCGTAGCTGCAGCCACATCTGCCTCCGGCATAGCCCTCATAACTGGTGGGAAGGGGCCACAGGGACCACAGGACCCGGTTAATGCAAAAGGGTTACCTTTGCTCTGGCTGGCGTCCACAGTGCCATCCTGCATTTTACCTACACGACAAAGAATTTTAACAGACAACAGAGAACAGACAACACACATCGGTCATCACGAAGACGCAACAGGGCCACAGACATTCATGTCACAGATGGAGGAAGGGCTGAGCTGACTCCATCCCTCCACACAGGGATACTGAGGATGTCCCAGAGACAAGAACAAAGCTGGCCAGTATGTCGGCTGCAAGGTCTGTCTTGATTCTCTGGGGGCTTGGAGAGAGTGTTTCTGCAGGAATTATTTTGGCCCTAGGCATCTTACAGATTAAATAACAGCCTTGGAGGGTAAAGGGGACCAAGATTGACTGGCAGGGAGAAGAAGGGTGAGAGTTCTCAGGTCCCTAATGAGTAATTTGATTGGTGTGCCTTTTGTGGTCTGAGAGAAGGCAAAGGGGTGGGACAAGGGGGAAGAGAGAGAGAAAGAGAGAGAGACAGAGAGACAGAGAGAGAGATTGACCGATTCTAGAATGGGACATAGGGAAGTTTGGTTAATGTGTTCCTTAGTTCCTGGCTCCAGGAGAAATGGCACTACATTCTCTTTTTTCCTTTTGAAGGGGTGTGAAGCCACGGCATGGACAACTCCATGCCCAGCCCCACCGAGAGTGACTTATGCAAAGGGTGGGCAGGCACTTCCCAGCAGTGGGCTCTGAGGTACCCCGAGTATGTCCAGGGGGCTTGGCGGGAGTACTCTGACTCCCAGGGGAAGCTGCCAACCACCGCCCCCCCATTTGCATGTGTGCTCTTCATTCTGAGGGTGACCAGCTGAGGCCACACTAGATAGGAAAGGTCAGGTCAGTGGGCTCCAATGGGTGCCCCCCACTGCTGGTCCTGCATACTGGGCCCTGATGTTGCCTAGTGCTGTGGAAAGGGCTGAGTCTGAGGCTCCCTACCCCTTAATCAGGGCTGCCTGGGAGGCCTTCTCCACAGATTGTGGGGTGTGTTAGCAGGGTGGGAGGGAGTGGTGGCTCCTGCCTGGTGGCTAAGACACCTGCTTTCACCTATCAGCACTGTGGACAGGGACACCCTGTCCTCTGAGCTCACCCAGAACTCTGCCTGCGGGCCTCACCACCTCTGGAGGAATCTGAGGAGGTCAACGCCCCTTGGACATTTGCTGCAAAGGTGATTCCCACAGCTCACATTCTGGAAAAACCCACCATGTGCCAGGTGCATACATGACCTTCATGATGTCATCTAGTCCTCACCACATCCTTACAAGATTACAAGGGTGCTCTTGTACTTACACCCATTTACAGATGGCTTGGAGAGGGAGAAAACCTTCCTGGGATTCAGTTGGTAAATGGAGAGCTGGCCCCAAAGTGTGTGCATGTTTCTATCCAGTCAGGAAGAAGACAGCCACCTCTTAGCCCCTCTGAGCCCAGGGGAGGGGCATTGAGGTGGCACTGAGGTGACTGGGCTCCTGAAGTCCCTGCTTGACACCAACTAGCTGTGTAGCGTTACCTCTCCCAGCCTTTGCTCCCACCTCTGTAAAATGGGGATGCAACGTTCACCTTCCGGAATACCTAAACGTTGGATTAGTAATAACCACTGGGCCATTCATCAGTCTTCGTGACACCCTGCAAGGCAGGTGGGAGGGCTTTTCTCACTCATTTTACAGATGAGGAAACTGAGGCCAAGGAAGGTTCAGAGGCAGCCCTCCTATGGAGCATCCTGATGATAACCTTGTGGCTGCATGATGAGTTCCATAAACAGTGTCATCAGCATCAGTACAGCCCCATTGTAGGGAATCGGGGTGGGGTAGTGGCTTTCCTGGATCCCAGATCCACACTCTCTCTCCAAGGGAAGTGTAATGCTCTCCTCACAGCCTCTTGCAGCAAAGGCTCAGTGGGTTCAAAGACAAAGGTCCCCGTTGCTCTACTGTAAAATTCTTTCTAATGGATTTAGAAACAAAAGAGAAGAAGGCCTTTTAGAGTAAACAGAAATGAACTACAACAATTATTTTAATTTTTAAAAATAATTTTACAAACTGGGCTGAAGGGCACCAGAGGACTCCGCTTCAATAGTTGCTTTACATGGCACAAAGGGGACTTTATTTGTATTGCACATTATCAGAGGCAATAGCCTGTGTGCGTGCCCATTAACCAAGCTAGCAATTTCCTCTTTTATTTCCACAGTGACCACGTGGCCAGAAAAATAATCACTGATGCATATGTTTGAGAAAGGGAGTGGTGTTCTGGGGGTGCCCTGAAGCAGATGGTGTGGTTTCTCAGAAGCAAGGGACTTATTGGGGGCTCTCCTTAGCTAAGCGGGTGCTTGCCTGGCCTTGGTACTGTGGCAGGATGGTCAGCTCTGGCTGTATGTGTGCCCTGCAGGATGGGCTGTGTTTCAGGGGAGCTGAGATACAGGGCAGGAGCCAAGAGGGGGAACTGGGTGGAGACTCGGAGGCCCCTCTGCATCAGATGCCAGATGCAGCTTTGCCAGCTGGGACTGTTCTCTTCAGGCATTGCCAGGGACATAGGTGTGAAAGCATGGATGTGGGGCATTCATGGAGAGGTGACCTGAATCTTTGGGGAGACAGACCACTAAGTAGGAGACCTGGGAGATGTCACTTGTCTTTCCTGCTTCTCCATTTCTTTCTTTGTGAAATGCAACAATTTCAACCAAGGTGATGCTTATGAGAAGCACCCCAAAGTGCCCTATAAACGTCTGGAGTTAAGAATGATGTGTAATTAATTAATCATAATTATATGAGACATATTAAGTAGTGATTACATTTATAATAATAAAAGAAATAATAAAATAATAACGGCCATCATAAGGCCTCCAAGATAAATGCAACACAACCATCTTCAGCTGGGATGGGGTTTGGGGAGTAAAGGCGGAGGGAACACTGCCACTGAATTTGTTTTCTACCTCCAAGTCATCCCGATTTGGCTCAGAAGAAGGAGGGAAAAGGAACAGCTACTTCTCTCACCACGCCTCAGCCCTGCGCTTCTCAACCTTTAATGCACTCTCTTGGAGACTGGAGAGCTTGTCAGAATGCAGATTCTCATTTCAGTAGGTCTGCGTGTGGGGGCGGGGGTGCTAAGATTCTGTATTTCTAACAAGCTCCTAGGAGATGCCCAGCCTTCTGGTCCTCTGATTACATTTTGAGCAATGGCTTAGAGCACTGTTTCCCAAAGTACATTATGGGGGCATACCGGTCCTACAGGATTCAGCCAGAAAGCATCCTGCAGCCCCATCAGCCTGGGAACCCCTGAATGGCTCTGTATCTCTCCACTTCACACCAGCATATGCAGGCAGCGAGGAGTCCTGCCATGAGGAAGTCACCAATTCTCCCCAGAGGTTATTAAACATCTTTGGATCATTTTCTTGGGGGGAAGGCCTCTGTTAGTATCCATGTGAAGTTTACAAGACACACTCCATTGAGAAATCCTGAATCAGGAAGAGGAACACGCACTTTAGAGCCAGCCAAGCCTGGGTTCAAATCCCCGTTCTGCTACTCTCTAGCTCTGTGACCTTGGGCTAGGGCCTTGATCTCCCTAAGCCTCAGTTTCCTCATCCTGAAAGGGATAATAAAGTCTGTCTCAAAGTGTTGTCATGAGGATTACATGAGATGGCAATCATGAAATGCTTGCAAAGTGCCTGGTGTACAGTTGGTGGCCAAGAAATGTCAGTTCCCCATCTTTCCTGAAGTTTTTCTTGGGATATGTAGAGTTTTCTGCTATAGCTTGGACGTGAAGGTGCTCTGTTTTGGGAACCAGCCAGCCCAGATGCGGGCTCTGGGGGAGGCAGGATGTCACATCCTGTTTCCTTTTCCTCCAGGCTGTGGGTTTGCCTACCTCGTTTCTCCCTGCCATCCCTCGCCATCCTTCCCTGATGCATGGCACCTCCCACACCCCAAGCTGTCTTCCTTTCTCCTCCTGTTCCTGAAATAGACCCACACCCAAATTAGCCCTTCTTGGCAAAATGCTGTTTGCAGAAGTGTCTTGCCGAGCCCCTGACATCTATGAGGTGCTTCCAACCTGGGTCCCTTTGAATCCAGGTGGCTCACCCAGAGGTCTGGGGCAGGATGAGGTGGGATAAACCTCCATGTCTTCCAGGAGTGGTGAGGAGCAAATGCTACAGTGGATGAGAACCCCAGAGCCCGGTGCCTGGTATGCAGCGATGCTGGGGCACTGGCTTCATGACTGAGCCCTAACAGCTGTCAGCAGTTCAGGAGCAGACTATCATGTTATCTAATTTGGGGACAGGGAGCATATCTGAGTAACAGAAGACTCATTACTCTGGAGATGGGAGGGTATAGATAGAAGAAATGTTGTAAAGGTTTGGAGGCAAGCGCATGGAACTCCTCCCTGCCTGTGTGTAAAGAGGTAAGATGCAGACTAGGTACAGTGGCAGCACCCTCCCCCTGAGGGGACAGTCAGAAGGCAGAGACCCAGGACAAATGCTCCAGCACAGGCAACAGCGAGAAACACCAGTCCACATCTGAAGGCCAGAACCAGGCCCGAGCCCAAGCAAAACCCCTGCCCGTTTGCTCCATGAAAAAGAAGAGGAAGAAATCTCTACCAGTGGCTCAGCCATGCTATAGGGTGGGGCCAAGGGCTGAATCCTGGCCTGGGTCCCCCTACCTCGATGTAATTTTAGAGTCGAGGACTGGAGATTTCACTGGGGACCCAGAGGCCAGCTTCAGCCCAGGTCCTGACCCCAGGCCTTCTTCCCAAAGCAGGGGCCAGGAACGTACTTAGGAGAGGGCCACACAAGTGGGACACTGCTTCTTGGGGCCAAATCTGAAGACCGGGTCATGCTCCTCTTCAGGGCTCCATTGGGGATCAAGGGCCCCACAGGAGCCATTTTGGTGCCGCAAGTGGGCGTGGAGCTGATTCCCGGTGGTGGCTTCTCTCTTAAGCGCCTGCTCCAAGTGAGAGGACGACTGTCCCAGAGCTGTCCATGCACATCCAAGATCTGTGCGGTCCAGAACAGGGAGAGGCCAGCCCAAAGTTGGGGGTGGGGGAGAGAGACACCCATCCACCCAAGACCGAGAGCTCGCCATGGGAGACGTACCATTGACTAGGCTGGTATTTGCACTATCTGCAGCATTTGAACCTGCCGCACCATCGGCCGCTGCGGGGGTGGGAGGGATGGAAAATGCAGTGTGTCACAATGGAGAAAAGCAACAATGCAGAACAGCAACAACAATAAAGACATGAACAAATTGTGGCAAATAACATGACTATATTCCTAAAAGAAAATCTCCATTGGAGATCAAGAAACTCATATTTGGGGTTGGGAGTGAAATGTCCTCATAGAGATGCCACAGAAGTCAGGGGGAAAAAAACTCAGACATGGAGGGTCTTTGAAATAAAACATGGAGGATGATCAATGCGGTTAGGCGGGATGGCACTATTCTGTGGTGAGGGTCCGGGGTGACGCACTCCGCTGGCCCAGCCAATCTGGTGGGTCCCTGTCAGAGAGGGTTCTATGAGGAGAGGGGTTTTGGCTTCCCATCAGGGCCAGAGGGGCCCATGGCATGGAGTCAATTCATAATGTTCAACCATTGGTGCACTACAGCCCTGACCATCCTGAATGGGTTTTGCTATGACCACCACCACATGTATTGGCAGGACATCCATCAGAGGCAGTGATTTAGCAGGATTCATGCCCTTGACTTAGGCCGCCACCCATGGCCACCTCCTCCTCCCTAACCAGCACTCAAAAGATTGCCTTGGTAACCCCATGTGAGATGCCCCACCATTTAAAAGGTGACATCAAACATGTCATATTCTGTGCATGAGACAGAGAAGGTATTAGCGAGTTTTCCTTAATTTAGAAATTAAAAATAATGCGAGATGGTCAAATTCACTCTTGTTGTTCTTTCTTGGGGTGGGAGAACAGCTTCTGTGGGAAGGAGAGGGAAGAGACTGCTGGGTGAGGTAGACACACTGTGGGTGAGTGGGGAGTCAGCCAGGCTCTGTGGGGACAGGTTGGGGAGAAGGGCTGTGGGGTCCCATGGTGATAGGCCCCTGCATTGTGTGCATGGGGCCGAGGGCTGTGTGGAGACTGCAGCAGTGCCATTGGCATTGGACTAAAGGATGGCGCACTGGAGGGGCAAGTAGGCCGAATGGGGTGTTGGCTTGTCCTGTGAGGCTGGCATCACCTGGGACACAGCTGAGGGTATGGTGGGGCAGAGCCCCCGAGGTTAGGGAGCCTCCTCCAGCTGTGTGCTGGGGTCGAGGGCCCAGGCTCAGTGGTCAAAAGCTGCTGCTATTTCTAAAAGCCCCATCTACCCTGAGGGGTGTCTTACTGTACCTGGTAGCTGAAGGCCATCCCCCTTCTTCTCACCTGTGTGATGATTTTTGAGACATATTAATGAAGGAGAAGCACACACTGCCTCATCTGTGCGTACACACACACACGTACACACACATCCTGGCATGCCCAGGGTCATCCTGAAATGGGTACCCATGATTGTTGGGCTTTAGGTAATGTCCCTGATGAAGGGGATGGGATGGCAGTGCTGAGGGGACCCAGCCCCAGCTGTGCTGCTCACGGGGGACAGAGGGGCGAGGCTGCCCCCATCCTCTTCTGCTATGTCTCCTCCACATCCCACTTCTTCCTTCATCTGTTGGGTGCAGGTAAATGTTGAGTGAAGGACCCTGTCCTATGCTTTGGGGCAGGAGAGGCCTGTCTTTCTACTGGCATTTTCAAAAACACAGGTCAAGCCTGTGGGAGCTTCTGCCCCTCACCCACAGCCCAGTGAGGCCAAGGAAATGGGCAAAGGTTGCTGCATCCTGCCCAACTGCCTGCAACTTGGGGCCATAGCAAGTCATAGCTTCTATGTCATTGCGTGGACACTGTACTGACATTCTCTGGCCTCTTGGCCAGGACTTTGTCCTCAGTTTCAACCTCAGCTCTCCCCTTGCTCTCCAGATATGGATTTCACAGAGCTCACCTCAGTTCCATTGTTCCTATTGGTGGGGCAGCTAAATCTTAGGGGGATCCCATTACAAAATGGGTTTCACCCTTGAGGACAAGTAACCTTTGATTGTGACCCACGCTCTGTGCCTGGTTGACTTCTGAGAGCTGGAGGTAGCAGGACTGCCCATAAAACTCAAGGATGGTTCGGTCACCTGCCATCTCACCTCCTTACTCTGGACTCCAGGAAGTCTGGGTGATGGGCGCCCTCATCTTAGGGAGGAGACAAGAAAAAAGACTAAGGATGAGAGAGGGGGGCTGTCCTGACCAAGTGGAAGTGTTGGGTGAGCAGCCAGCTATGCTGGGGCTAGAGGCTTGGGCTCCTGTGTCTTCTGAGCATTCCTCCTCTGCTCTAAAGGCATCTGCAGCCCAGAATGGCAGCCTGCTGCTTGAGGAGGGCCCCGGGAATGAGCAGTCTTGTTTCCAGGGGGAGGAGGAGCTAGAACCCAGATGAGGTGGCAGTGCCAGGGACATCTGGGAGGGGCTCACAGCAGTTGACTTGGAGTCACCTCCCCTAGAAGCTCCTGTGCCCACATCTGGGGAGAATCTATGATGGGTGGGTTCGCTGCCCTGCTCAGCGCAGATGAGAAGAGTGGAGGGACATCCAGTGGGATTTCTACTCAACATCAGGAGTGATTATGGGACCAGGTCACGCTCGAGGTTGGAGACTCAACAAATGCTCAGCACCCTTGGCCTAGCCTGGGAGGGAGGAAGGGCTTCCGTGACATGACTGGACAAGACAGAGACTGGGACAAGACCCTGGAGATGGAACAGACAGAGCCCTCCTGGCATGAGCAGGGCCTTGAGGATGCAGGAGGTGGCTGCTGGCACAGGGTGTCAACATAAAAGGCACTTAATAACTGTTTTGTGGAGTGAATGATTCAACAACAAAAAAGTGGCCTTAAGACCTCCTCTTCTGGTCCGCAAGGGTGTTGCGCTTACCTTTCTTGTCTTTCTTCTCTTCCTCCTCACCGCCGGCTCCCAGCAGGGTAAAGATAATGCCAGTCTGAGAGTTCACACCCACAGCGGTCACCACCATCCGTCCAGAGCCCTCCATCACGTGGGTCCCTAGGGAAGGAGATGGAAGCCAAGTTATCATTGCACGGCCCAAGTCCCCTCCCCAAAGGAGTGGAAGGAACTCCATCCAGAGTCTGCTCCTGGCAATATGCCTGCTGAGGGTAGGGCACCGCCCATGCTTAAGGTTCAAACTATGAACCTTTTAGGATGATTTCTCCTTGGGACAGCACTGTGATGGGCCTGGGGCTCAACACTGCTAGACCTCAGTTCTCAGGCCCTCAGACGGCTCAGACCTACCACCTACCACCCTCTCCTGCAGTGTCTCTCCCTCCCTCCAACTCTCTCTCGCTTCTCCTATGCCACCTTTATAGGCCAAGCAGGGACCACTCTCTCTTTTCCCTATTGATCTGGAACCAGACCTCACTGTGATTAATTCTATAACCAGCAAAGAAATGCCAACTAAGCTTTTTACAGGACTGCTTAAAAGGGGGTGCATCCCCCTCCCACAGATCTGGGGAAAGAACCCAGGGCTCTCTGAACTTCGGCGAGAAAATGACGACATCTTTATTTTTGCAAACATCTAACTGAAAAGCAGCATTTCTCCCCACTATGCATGCAGGCAGCAAACCCCAGGAGTACCAGTAGCACCCCAACGCCACTGCACATGTTACAGGAATCGCAGGTTTTTTTCTTATCACTTGACAGCTGTTGCAGATTTCATGATGCTCACCCTTACTTTATGACTAAGGCAGTTATTAAACTCACTGCTGATCTTGACATTCAGTGTACTAATGAAGAAGCACGTACACTGCTGTACCACACCTTTTATTACTTTATTTCAATCTCACTGTCGTCCTTGTAATCCGATGTATTTTGTTTTATGCATCTCAAAGTGTTAATCTGAGTAGGGGTGGCATATGATGGCACCAGACTTCCCTAGACACCCATGATGCAGAAGTTAAGAACTCCTTTCCTGGAATTTTAGATTTTCCAAACTGGGTTCCAAGGGGCCCTGGAGTTTTTTCACGGGGGCAGCAGGAGCAGCTGGGGGGTAGGTGAGGGAGGCCTTTGGTCAGAGTGGCTCCACTTTCATGCACTTTTGGGGTTTCTATGTTGACTACAGGGCCTTGTTGCTACTGTATGGGTCAGGGAACAACTTGTCCAAGACCACCCTGGTAGTTTACGGCCGAATGAGATAAAATGCAAAGGCAAACCCACTGAACAGGTGGTATACCAATATAATAAAATATTATTCAGTCTTAAAAGGGAAGGGGGTTCTGACATACTATCACATGGATCAGCCTAGAGGACACTATGCTAAGTGAAATAAGCCAGTCACAGAAAGACAAATGCTGTCTGAGTCCATTTACATGAGGTCCCTAGAGTAGTCAGATTCGGAGACAGAAAGTAGGACCGTGATTGCCGGACGCTGGGGAGGGAGAAGGGGGAACAGAGTTTAACGGGGACAGAGTTTCAGTTTTACAAGATGGAAGAAAGTTCTGGAGATGGATGGTGGTGATGGCTGCACAATGATATGCACATGCTTGCTGTCATGAGGCTGTACACGTACTGGTTAAAATGGCCCATTTTATGTTATCTGTATTTTACCATGACAATAAAAAATTGGAAAAATACGGGGCAAAAAGGAAACCTGCTGAAGCTGTGGCCTCACTGAGGAAACAAGTGACTGTGGTGCGAACAGCGGGGACCTGGAACGGGAAATGGACAGCCCAGGACTGACATCACACGACTGCTGGCCCTTTATCCCCAGGCTGGTGTTGCGAACGCATGGCTACTGCGTCCTGCCCAGAAACTTTGTCAGAACAGATGCGCCCCTCACAAAAAGAGAGTTGGCACGTGTGACCAACTGGGCCTGAGTGGTGTCATCGGCAAAAGGCTCAGGGCACACCTGGGGAGCCCCCTTAGTCCTGCTGGTGGCCACTCTATTTAGTAAAGGACAGTCAGGTGCCCATTTTTCCCTGATTTTAATTTTTACCACTCTGAGTAGGAAACTCTCTACAATGCACCACATACTTCTCTCTTCAACAGAGAAGCAGGAATCTAGACCTCGCTTAGGGTAGTGTCTCAGGCTGTTCTCAGGCCGCAAAGTATAAGAAGTAGGTTGGGTTTGCAAGACAGGGTCTGAGGGGCCCAATGGCCATGCACACTGACCCCCGACACTACACAGCCAGATGACTTGCTTCAGTTCTGCTTGTTAATTTTTTCTGCTTTCCTTTCCAGATTGATTGCCACTTCTTGTTTCAGGGTAACTTGTCTCTAACAGTTTCTCTTTGTTTTCTAATTTGCTTTAATCTTGATGTCTAGGTTAATAAACTCATTAGAATGGTATCTAAAATAAGTGTTAAGAGTTCTGAGTCAGGACTGGAAGAATTTCCTTAAAGCAAGGAATCTATTGTCACTTTATAAGAGGTTTCCCTTTGCTTCTAGGGCCCGAACAAATCTTGAGGTCATGGGTGTATCTGTGTGCGTGCACATGTGTGTGGTGTTCTAGCGTCTTGGCTCCCAGTGTCTCGGGATCTTAAAGTGCTTGACAGACAGACATTCTCCAGTAAGTTCCTTTAAGGCAGGGAGAGGTCAGTCTGCCCATTCATGAATGGTTAACTAGGCCACGAAGTCTCCCAGAAGGGGCATGAAACCCAGTGAGCTGAAACAGAACCCAGATCCTCCCCTGTGGCTTCTTGCCCACTCCCAGAACAGAAGAACGGTGCTTTGGGTGCAGGGAATAGTGGCGCAGGGACCACAGAATGACCTCAGACACCAATTCCAGCCCAAGCAGCCCAGGCTGGTATCTTCCCATCACAGGCAGGCTCCGGGGCCCACCTGTCCCCCAAGGTGCACAAACAGGGGAACCAAGGCCCAGTAATGGGACCCTGGATATTATGATAACTTGCTGTTAAAATGCTCTGTTGTGCACCAGCGTAGCTAGTGTATGGGCTGTCAGGAGGGGTCATTAAATATCAACAGTGTTAGACAGATGAGGAAACTGAGGCCCAGAGAGGTCATGTAGGGTGGGACTGGGGTCACTGCAGCTCTTTAAAGGTGAGGGAGGAACACACTTCACTGCATTCAGAGTGCAGACAGCAGTGACGGTATCTACCACTACCTTCTGGAGGATGCCTGCTCTGTGTCAGGCAGCATGCTAACCCTTCCTACCAATCATCTTTGAGCCCTCACACTGGCCCTCGGTTTATGGGGGAGGAAGCTGAGGCTCAAAAGTGCCTTGCCCAGGCTCACAGCTGGTGGGGGGCAGAGCCAGGAATTTAACTCTCTGAGCCTGTTGTCTTTGTCAGGCACCACCTCTCCCTTCAGGAAACAAGGTCTTCACACCCTGATCTCAAACACATTTGTGAGTCTGCTCTTCCTGGGTGGCAATGGAGACACTGCTCCCCACCTCCCCTCTAGGTGGGATGGAAAAAGACACAGGGGGCCAATTTCCACACAACATAATCAGACCCCACCTCAAAAAAATCACCTCTAATCTAATCACTCCCATCGAAGCAGGGAGCTGGTGGCTCTGCTCTGGGAGGCACAGAGGAGGGAGAAAGGTGGAGGAGGCCAGGGAGGTGCCCTCTGGCCACAACACAGGGGTCAGTGGTGAAGCCACAGCATGTCCCCCGCCCAACCTCAGATGACCACAAGGTTGTCCTTTAGGCCTCAGCAGTAGATGGAGCATCAGCGTCCTCTTCTGGCCCTCCCTCCTTCTATGCCCTAGCTTCAGCTCTGACCACTGTCCCCCAGCTCAGCCACCCTCCATAGCTCCCCAAAGTCTAAACACCTCCATCAACATCCCCTGGGTCAGACCCCAGCCTTTTTCTGGCCCTTGACCACTGATTTCTGCTCTGTGGCACTGCCCTGTGAGGGTGCACAGCTCACTGGGCCTTTATGTCCAATCGTTCACTCCCATTGCGCACCCAGTTACCACTGCCTGAATGCCTTCCCCCTACTTCTCCTCCAAAATGTCCTCCTCAAGCTTCCCTCTCTCTCACCAGGACCTAGGGTCTGGCTGCCCCCACTGCCAGAGAAAGAACTGAGTGTACCAGGTCAACCCCCAGGTTGTTACACCTTAGCTCCAGGGCCCCCTACAGAGGACAATGCTTTACCCCAGAGCCTGTGGCTGTAGAACCCCAGGCATGCAAGTCAAAGGTTGGATAACTAAATCTCTCAAAGGAAAGCTGCAGTTTTTGGGTAGGCGCTGAGGTGAGAGCCCTTTGGGTGTGGCCCCTGTTCTCTGCTCCCCGGTAGGGCCTTGCCCTAGGACCTCACTGTCCATGGTCTCCTGGGCACCATTCCTTAGCCCCTACCTCATCTAAGCTCCCGTGGAGCCCTTCAGAATATACAAGCATGGTGGGGGGAGGGTTGGATAGAGTGGGCTCTGAGCTGAGGAGGAGGGGACCTGGGAGCCAGTCTGGTGTCTGCTTCTGATTTGCTGTGTGACCTGAGGCCAGCCCTCTTCTCTCCAGACCTCAGTTTTGTCTTATGCAAAATGGGGGGCTCTGGCTTAGGTCTCACTTCTCAGTGATGAAGTTTGGGTGTTTGGGGTCCCTGGAGACAAGGGCCACCCCTGGCTGGGGTAGGGCAGCCTCCATTAAAAGGCTCCATCTTGGAAAGTTTGGATCCGAGCTTAGATGGGGCCAGCAGAGGCCTGTGTGGACAGACTGACCAAATGTGGAGTCTCCTGCCAGGGCCGCACTTTTCATCTGATGGACAGATGTGGTGGAGTGGCAATTCTGTCTCTGGGGTAGGAAGGGAGTGTCCCCTGTGATCCCTGCTTTCCAGGACCTCTCAGTCTAGTTGGGTGTGAGGGGAGCACACAGCCACACAGACCAACAAAAGCACAAGACAACAGAAACTCAAGGGCCCAGTGGCCTGGCAGGGGGCACAGCTCAGGTAAAAGTGGGGAGGTGGGGCAGGGGGATGGCAGAGAATCAGCTGGACTGAAGCTCAGGGCTTATGAAGGGAGGAGTAGGAGAGAACAGGATTGTGGAGCAGCCTGCGTGGAGGTTTGCAGAGTTGGGTCCTTGCTTGGTGTTCCATAGGAAGCCACTGAAAGTATTTCTGGGGGGAGGGAGGAAGAAAACTAATCTTTACTGAGAGTTCACAATGTGCCAAGTGCTGTCTGAGCTGCTGAGCTGCTTTCTCCAGCCAGCTGTCTAGTTACTCTGTTAGGTAATCATCATCCCCCCATTTCACAGACAGGGGAGCTGCCCTGGGAGGTCATCTCTATGTGTGGCTTGAAGAGGGCAGAGCTGGGGTGGAGTGAGGGTGGGGCTCTGGTCTCTGTTCTTTCCACCTTGCCAGGAAGGCTTAGGGGCAGTGTCAGAAGGCAGAAAGGGAGATGGAAGCAGGAGAGTGGTGGGAGAGCTGTGTCATCCATCCAGTTCCTGTCCATCCGTGAGAGAAAAAGATCAGGCCCAGGGAACACTGCGGCTTCTGCCAACTGGATGGCCTGTCCTGCCCTGCCTTTGCCTTTGACCTAGTAGCAGAGGGTAGGCTAGAACCTTCCCAACTGCAGGTTTGAAGCCCATCTCTACTTTAGACTTGCTATGAGCAGCAGGAAATGGCCCCTACCTGGCCTAGTCCAGATGTTGGCTGTCTTGTGGCCAAAGCCTCATGCAGTGGCAAGTGGAGTACATTGAGCCTCTGGCTGCAGAGCTGGAGGGGCCAAGTTTTACAAAATGAGGCTTCTGAGCTCAGAAAGGGCAAATGGCTGGTTGAGGTTGCACAGCACCAGAGGCATAGGTTAGGGCTTGAACCCAGTGCCCCTCACTCTCCTGGTTTTGACTTCCCAGGCCTCTCTCTGGACAGGAAGAGCAGTAAGGTCACACCGTCTAAAAGGTCTCTTTCTGGGGGTAGAGATATGAAAAAGGGATGCAGGCCCTATGGTTCCCAGCCTGGATTCAGTTCTTTCATCATTACTGTTACTGACACAGTTAATAACAGTAATTTCGCACACTTGCAGAGCACTAGACATGTGAAAAGCATTTCAGCGCCTGTGAGCCTGTCCCGGTCACAACAGCCCTGTGAGGTAGGTTTTGGTGCAAGCACAACCCCGAGCCCCACCCATCCGAGGCCTCTGGTTCAGAAAGGTTGAATGATGGCCCAGGGTCACACAGCTGTGAGTGATGGAGCTGGGACTTGAACCTGTGCTCTATCCACTACACCCCGCTGCCTCTCATGGAGAAGAGGCAGGGTAGTGTAATGGAGAGAGCACTGGCTGAGCAGCAGACGGGGTCTTCCTGCAGTCATGGTATCGTCCTAGGCTCCCTGGAGGCAGTGGCAGTAGTGGCAGGTTTGGCTCTCCATGATCGGCCTACCCCTTGGTGGGCAGGGTGGGCAGCAGGCCCAAGAGGGCTTGCTGATGTTCTGTGCAACCTCGTGTTGTTAATGCTCTGGCTCCAGGGGTGATGGAGGAGGGTGGGGGTCCTGTGGGGGGCAGAGCTAATGGGCCTTTTGGAGCTAGACCCTGCTGCTTTTGCGGACAAACCCCCACTCTGGTCCCCTGGCCCATCCGTGGCCACAGTGATGGCACCTAATCGTTGGTTTCCCAATGGAATTTACCATAAGATATTTCAAACAGGCCATGCTGCTGGGTAATCAAAGTCGCAGGGTCCTTGGAGGCAAGCTCACTCATGGGGGCTTCAGGAAGAGTACAGGGCTGGGAGGCTGGGGGACTGGGGTCTTGCTCTCACCCTGCCCTCTGCTCTGCCCTGGGCCTCACACTGTCCTGGGCCTCAATTTCCCTAGCTGCAAATCAAGATAAGACTAGGTTCTCTAGGGATCTGGAAAGCCCCCAAAAGGCTGCAAAGTCACAAGTCTGGGCATTTATTTTCCATAAGAGGGATTATTGACTCCATGGGACTCTCATGGGAGTTCATGACCTAGGAGGGTTCAAAACCACTGGCCTTCCATGAGAGGCAAAGAAAGGCTAAGGAGCTCCTCCATGTTAAAAGAGGCTGAAGGTGCGGGACATCTAAAAGCCACACAGCATCCCACACTGGGTCCCAGATGGAGGATGCTGTGGAGAACGTAGGCAAAGGTGAATATGATAGCATATTAGGTGGCAGTACTGCATCAACGTCAAGTTTCCTGAGCTGGCTGGCAGCTCTGCTGTGGTTATACCTGAAAATATCCTTTTCTTAGACAATAGACCTGAAGTGTGAAGGGGCCCAGGGCCATCGCGTGTACATGACGAGGAACAGGGAGAGAGTGGATGGAGCGAAACGGTAACAACAGTTGAACCAGAGGGAAGGGCATGTAGACATTCTTTGTACTATTTTTGCAATTTTTTCTGAAAGCTTGAAATTATCTTAAAATACAAAACAAAAAAGAAACGGGCCAGGTCAGAGTTTGTGCTCCAGGGCCCACCCATCTGTTTCTTGACTCACACAAGCTTTACAAGAATAGGGATTTCTTGCCAACACTTAAACATTGGGAGATGGTGCGTGAGAATCTGGATCGCTGGCTTCTCCTGCAAAGGGAACACTGCAGCTGCACTGAGTGGCACTTCTGTAGGCAGCGGCCGGAAGCAGCTGTGCTCTGGTTTGTTGCCCATGGTCTCCCTGCCTGGCCCCGGGGACGTGTGAGCCTGTGATTCCTGAGCATTTGTACTCTGTCTGGTCTGAAGAGCCTGATGTGGGCGGGGGACTGCCTGGCCGTTCTGGGGAAGGAGCTCCAGGCCTTTAGGATTTGTTTTGTTCCTGGAGCACTGGGAACATCAGAGTCTCTCTGAAGGTTGATCTGCCCCATTTGTCAGATGGGGAGACTGAGGTTCTAGGGTGGGCAGAGGTCACAGCTGGAGCTGATGGAGGGCTGGAACCTGAGTGCTCTGACTCCAAACGCTGCTCTTGTTCCACACATAGCACCTCACACTGTATTATTTGCAAAGGACAGTCACATCCATCTGTGTATGTGGTCCCCACAGTAGCCCTGTACGGTAGGCAAGGGGAAGCGCCCTCCCACCCGCTCCCCCACTGCATGGACACAAACATGGAGGCTCTGAGAGGGAAGCAACATGCCCGAGGCCATGCAGCAAGTTCATTCCAGAGCCTGGATCTGGCTCAGCCTGGCCCGACTCTTTTCTTTCTACAACTCAGCGCAGCCTTTCTCCTCACTCTGTCAGGCAGTGCCTGAGCCCCTAAGTTGTGCAGGGCTCACAGGTGGAGCTGGATGTGACCTCCTGATAACCTCAGGCTCAGGCTCAGGCTCCCGCCTGCTTGGTCCAGTCTGGGTGAATGGATCCATGCAGAAGTGCATCCCAGGGCATCTGTCTATGTCTGCTTATCTGCCTACGGCCAAAGATGGAAGGGGCCCATAAAAGTGAGACCCATTGGATCTGGGTGGGTGGTAAGACTGCGGATGGGTTTCGCTCTTTATTTTATTTGAGATGGCTTGCACAGTGCAAAACTCAATCAATGTTGACGAGGCTGTGCCCGAATGGGCTAAGCACGGTGTGGATGTCACAGGCTGTCGTGTGGGTCCCAGACAGTATGGAAGTGACTGCCAGAAGTGGTGCTCAGAGAAGCCTTCATGGAGGAGGTAGGCCTGAGCAGATGGGCAGGAGGTAAATGAGCAATATCAAAGGGAGAGGGCCATTAGGGAGGAGGGAACAGCCTCAGCAAAGGCAGGGCAGAGAGAATGGAGCCAGGTGGGTCTGTAGCAGAGGTACACAGTAAGCAGGGTGTGGTGAATCTGTGACTTTCACGGCCGGGAGAGGCCTTGCGTTCCGTGCCTGGGCCTACTCTACAGCCCTGACACCCACAGCCTCTCCAGACCCTGCTCACACACAATCAGTGACTGTGAACTTACTGTCTTACAGGCAGCCTTTTTTGTCCTAGAAAGGCTCTTCTGTTACAGAAGTCTTCTCTTCCCAGTTAGATTGCTTTCTATTGGGCTGACTGCACCGCTTTCTCACTGTCTTTGCCCATGAGCCTGGGCCAAGCTCCTTGCTCCTCCTTCCCCCCATGCAACTGTGTTTCTGAATGTCAGCCCTGATGCTCACAGTCACATTTCATTTTCTTCAGTCTAATTCACACTGTACTCTGGTGATCTCTGTGGGTCCTGACTAGTGTTTTCTTTTTGCCATGCTCCCTGGGATGGTGGTCTCTGTGAACTTGATGGGCACACTTTCCATATTGTGACAGGACAGAGCTCCAGGAAATGCCACTAGAAACCTTCCACCAGGTAACCTGCAATCCAAGAATCAGCACAAACGGGCTGAAATCTCCTGGCCTCCAGCACAACTCTCTCCATCTTGTCCATGAGGACATCGTGGAAGACCATGGCTGCTGTCTCCTGACATCCAAAGGCCCAGGGCTCTCAGTGCTGGGTACTTCATACCTAGGCTCTCAGCCAGTTGTATAGGTTGAGACCAAAGCAGCTGGTTCAACCTGAGCCAGGGGGCCCCATAGTGCCTTTCTCAGTGCTCACAGAGCACCCACTCCCAAGCTGAGGACCAGAGCTGACCCCCTGTGACCCCACAAGTTTGGGCTTCACAGGGCTCTCCCAGATTGTTGCTTTTTGTCTGTCCCTAGTCCACTGTTCTTACCTACTGAGTGCAGAGCTTACTGCCAAGTCTCCAAGGGTCTGGAGGTCTTAGCTCTCATGGGACTCCTTGGTCTTCTTAGTTCCCTTAGAGACATTCTGCTACCCCTTTCCAGTTATGAGGCTTCTCCTTGACTAGAGGAAGGGACACAACCAGACCACTCAGTCCCAGTGTCTCCCCTTGACTTCCACTGATCCACATGACCCACCTGGCCACTTCTGCCAAGAATGCTCGCCACTCTAAGCACTTCAGCCCAGAGGTCAGAACCAGGGCCACAGAGCCATGATCCTGAGCTCTCATGTGGCCCTAAGCTCCAAGAGGGCATTTGAAGCTTTATTGTCACTGTTCTGGTTTTAGCTCAAATATAATCTCAGATACACCTTCCCTGACCAACTAAGTTTCTGTCCCTTTTTCTGGGTCTCCATTTCATTACCATGGTAGAATGTCTTCATCTGATTTATCAATACCTGAAATTATTTTACATATTTGCTTGCTTGTTTCTTTATTGTCTGTCTCTTGGAGTCTAAGCTCCAGGAGAGCAGGGACCCCATTTGTTCCATTAACTTTACTGGCACACAGTAGGTACTTAAGAAATGTTGGTTGAGTAAGTTCTGGGTAAATAAATGCCCAGGCCTGACTCTCATTCCTTCTCCCATCCTAACCCGCAGGCCTGATGAACTTCCTCTTTGTATTTCTAGGACGCCCCCCCAACCCCTTCAGACTGCTGTGCCTTTGACATGTTTGCCTCTGTTGGGAGGGCCCAACAACTCTCCACAACTCTGTTTGGTGGGCTCCTCCCCGTGCTTTAAAACCAGCTCAATTCCACCCCCCTTCTGTTCCCTTCTTGGCTTTTGTACACCTTCTTCACTCTTCTACTGTGGAATTAGTTGTTTGCTGCTCTGCTTATCCCAGCCTATCTGGGCTGAAGGCTCCTGCAGCCAGAGGTGGGTCTCACTGCTCAGCCCAGGGCCAGTCCCAGAGTGGTTGATCAAGGGTTTGCTGAGCACTCCTGGACAATGAGTCCTTTGGGTGTCCCTGTTGGAGGGACGTAGTTACCTGGCTGCTGTCTCACCTCTGCAGGGCCTCCCTACTTCCTCTCTTACCCCCTGCAGCAGCCAGACTGAAGTTTTAAAAATGTAAATGTGATCACTTCACTGCTTACAACCATTCCAGAGAATCCTCATTACACTAAAAAGATTTCTAACCTCCTGACCATGCCCATGAGGCCTGACATCTGGCCCCTCCAGATCTCCATCTTGCTGACAGTCCTCCAGCACAATACTGCCTTTGGGCCTTTGAACTTGCTGTTCTTACTGCCTAGTGTACTTTTCCCTGGATAATCACAAGGCCAGCTCCTGCTCATCAGTTACACCTCAGCTCCCATGTGACCTCCCCTGACCTCCCCAGCCACTGGCCTCCCAATTTTGGTCACATACCTACCCCCTCTGGAATTTTCTCATTGCCTATCTCTCTTCAATGACACCACAGCTCCTCAGGGATGGGGCCTCATGGGCCTCATCCATTGTTGTTTCTCTAGCACCTAGCCCAGTGCCTAGCACACAGCGGGTGCCCAAAACAATTGTCACCTGACCGATTCTTTCTCATCCTTGATGAGAACGGTCTTCAGTGTTTGACTTTTCAGAAGGTAAGTTCCACGAGATCAGGGATTTGTTGATTTTATTCATCGCACTATCCCTACAGTGGTGCTGAGAGCCCAGTAGGCTCAGGGCATGTTTTCTGGGGAAAAGGGAGGAAGTTCTTATTTAGGGTTGAGCTGGCCAGAGATCTGGAGCCAAGGACCAAAGTCCCTAAGACCCTCTAGCCTCTTGAAGAGGACACAGGAACCCTCCTCCTCACTGGGTGGGAACTGGCAATGGGAGTGAGCCCGCTGTCGGGCTGCAGCTCACCTGACAGCAGCATGGGGTCCTTGTCCACAGACTTGCGCACCTGGTCAGACTCCCCTGTCAGGGAGCTTTCGTCAATCTTGAGGTCATTGCCCTGGATGAAGAGGCCGTCAGCAGGGAGGAGATCACCTGATGGGAGGAAGGTCAAGGGAGTCAGCAGGGTCTCAGGTAGCTGGAGAAGCTGGAATAGTCCCCTAAAGTTATGATTATAAGGGAAGGTTCTCGACTGGGGACCAGCTGCCCAGAGCTCCTAGGGTGTAGGAACCAAGATGGCACCATCACAGGCCAATAGGAAGCTGAAGACTGGAGCCAAGGTGAATGGTACAAGGCCTGGAGGGCTAAGGTTGGGCCCCAAAACAATCCTAGCTCAAGTGGGCATGTTCTTTAGTTTATTAAGTGCTTCTCTTGGCCGGTTGTAGTTTTGAGGACTGGTTTTCTTAACGATTCATTTTCTGGTTTCAACTACAATGTGAGAAATTCTTTTGGAAGGAACTAGTCCATCTTGGCTAGGTGGAGGTGACAACGGGGCAGGCACATATCAGAGGAAACCAAGCCCCTGAGGGCTGAATGAGGAGGGGTATACCCCAATCTCTCCCTCATATTCTGTCTCTACTTTCCCAAGGACATAGCTCATCTCAACCCCTTTGGCACCAGCCTGCCCACTTTCTCCATGGCAGTATCACAGGCTTAGAATGTTCACTCATCTATGTGTACTCTCCAGAACACCCTCCCTAGCCCAGTAACCATCCATCAATAGCCAAATCAGAGATAGGAAGTGGATTTTATCTCATAAACCTATCTGAGTGTCAGTAGTCCTTGCAGTGTTGTGTGAGAAGGCTGCATCTAGGCTCTGAGCTGTGATTGGTTAGTAGTGTCTGCTATGGGTGCAGATATCGAGAGTAGTGGTACATGTGCTACGGATGTGCCATTTCTGAGTTAAATGGATTCTGAAATCTTACCCCCTCCAGAAAGTAGTCTTTTACTTCCAAAGGATCTCAGAAGACATCCTGACTTGGGATCGGTCTTCAGGGACCCAACCCCTTCCCTGGGCCAGCCTCTTAGGGTTTGCTTGGCCTGTCCCACCTCTGCCCAGATGCTAGCTTCACCACTTGGCTCTGTGGCTGGGGCACTTACCATATTTGATTTGGGCGATGTCCCCAACCACAATCTCAGCCACAGGAATCTGAACCACCTGGGCAGCCCGGACCACAGTGAACTTCTGCTCCTGCTCGATGCGGCTCTGCAGGCCCCGGAACTGCTTCTCTTTGCTCCAGTCATTGAAGGCCGTGACCAGGACCACACAGATGACTGAGAGGAGGATGGCAGCTCCCTCGATCCAGCCTGCCTCCGCTTCCCCTTCATCCTCGGCCCCACCCTGGGCCGTGGCGCATCCTGCAGAGAGCAGAAGGAAGCAGGTGGGGTGGGGTCAGCTAGGTAGAAGGGGCCTTGTAGGCCTGGCTTTAAATCCCAGTTCTGCCAAGCAAAAAGTATTGATAATCAGATCATCATGATCTATTTATTCAGTGTGTCTGGGTGCCAAGCCCTGTGCAAAGTGCTTCGTACACATATTCTTAGAGCACTCACTCTGCTCCTTTCACAAATGTGAAAGCTGAGGCTTCTTAGAGAAGCCAAGTAACTTGCCTAAGCTAGGAAGGGCAAGACAGGAGCTAGGGTACCTGGCTTCAGAGCCTATTGTTATAGTTACTTTGGTTTTCTGCCTCTGCTCTAGCTGTGAGATCTTGAGTAAGTGCCTTCACCTCTCTGAACATCAGTTTTCTCATCTGGAAAATAAGAATATTTTTTATCTTGGAGACCATTGTGAGGGTTGAAATTTAATGAGGTAAGGTCCATGGCATCTCCAGCACAGATCTGGCACAATGGAGAGGCCTGATTAATGAAAAAAGAGAAAAGTGATGATGGAATAGAATGAGCTTAATCAATATTGCACCTGCTTTCAGGTCTAAAATGCAGTTTTTAAAAAAATATACGTTATTGATTATGATATTACAGTTATCCCAATTTTTCCCTCTTTGTCCCCCTCTACCCAGTATCCTCCATTCCCTCTGGCAATCCCCTCCCTAAGTTCATGTCCATGTGTCATGCATGTAACGTTCTTTGGCTACTCCATTTCCTATACTGTTCTTAACATATCCCTGTCTATATTATACCTACCAATTTGTACTTCTTAATCCCTGCATTCTTTTCCCCCATTCTCCCTCTTCCTCCTCCCAACTGATAACCATCCAAATGATCTCCACATTTATGATTCTGTTTCTGTTCTGCTTGTTTGCTTAGTTTGTTTTTTAGATTCAATTGTTGATAGTTGTGAGTTTACTGCCATTTTAATGTTCATTGTTTTGATCTTCCTCTTTTTCTTAAATAAGTACCTTTAATATTTCATATAATAATGGCTTGGTGATTACGAACTCCTTTAGCTTTACCATGTCTGGGAAGGACTTTATCTGTCCTTCCATTCTAAATGATAGCTTTGCTGGATAGAGTAATCTAGGCTGTGGGTCCTTCATCACTTTGAATACTTCTTGCCAGTCCCTTCTAGCCTGCAAAGTTTCTTTTAAGAAATCAGCTGACAGTCTTATGGGAAGTCCTTTTTAGGTAACTATCTGCTTTTCTCTTGTTGCTTTTAAGATTCTCTTTTTATATTTAACCTTTGGCATTTTAATTATGATGTGTCTTTGTGTGGTTCTTTGTGTCCATCTTGTTTGGGACTCTGTGCTTCCTGGACTTCTATGTATACTTGCTTCACCAAATTAGGGAAGTTTTCCTTCATTATTTTTTCAAATAAGCTTTCAATTTCTTGCTCTTGCTCCTCTACTTCCAGCACCCCTATGATTCGAATATTGGTACATTTGAAGCTGTCCCAGAGGCTGCTTACACTACCCTTGCATTTTTTAAAATCATTTTTCTTCTTGCTGTTCTGATTGAATGTTTTTTTCTTCCTTATGTTCCAAATCATTGATCTGATTCTTGGCTTCATCCACTCCACTGTTGATTCCCTGTAAATTTTTCTTTATTTTACTTAGTGTAATCTTCATTTCTACCTGGGTCTTTTTTTATGCTGTTGAAGTACCCAACGAGTTCCTCGAGCATTCCTAATAACCAGTGTTTTGAACTCAGCATGTGATAGATTGCTTTTATCTCCATTTTGTTTAGATCTTGTTCTGGAGTTTTGTTCTGTTCTTTTATTTGGGTCATGTTTCTTTCCTCCTCATTTTGGTAGTTTCCCTGTGTTTGTTTCTATGTATTAGGTAGAGCTGCTTTGACTCTCTGTCTTAGTAGCGTGGCTTATTGTAGAAAAACGCACCTGTAAGTTGGATGGGGTGGAGCCTTAGGTAATCGTCAGGGCAAGGCAATCTGTGTGAACCAGGTTGATGAAGTCTCAGACACGGTGTCACCACTCTGTGGCTCTGTGTGTGGCAGGGCTCAAAAAAGGTACAATGGCTGCTGTCTGTAGTTCTGTCTGGGAGGAAGCTGTCCCCTAGTTCTTACCCTGATGCCAGACACTTCAATTCCTCCCCATATGCCACTGGTGCTCTTCCAGCTGCTGCCCGGGTGCTAGAGCCCAGAGGGAGTGAGTCTGTGTAAGTTCTAAGAGCATTGTGGGCTCTTTAAGAAGAGATACTCAAGAATCCTACAGTTTCTTCTGCCACCCCAACTCCCAGTGGTTTTTATAGCCAGAAGTTATGGGGACTTATCTTCCTGGCACTGGAACCCTGGGCTGGGTGGTCTGGTGTGGGGCTAAGATCCCTTGCTCCTGAGGTATTCCTCCCAATTTTATCCACCACACATGGGTGTGGGACTGCCTGTTCTGTGTCTCCACCCCTCCTACCTATCTGGATGAATGTGACCTCTTTAATTCTTTGGTTGTCAGACTTCCATACAGCTCAATTTTCTGACAATTCAGGTGAGAGCTGTTTTGTAATTTAGTTGTAATTTTTGATGTGATTGTGCAAGGAGGCAAGTTGTGTTTACCTATGCCTCCATCTTGACTGGAGGACTCCCCACCCCGACAATGCATTTTGTTGATGTCTTTTCCTTCTGTTCTCCCACCAATCATGAGGCAGGTCTCTAGGGGGTGGGGACCACAGCACTGGACCTGCCCTCTGACTAGTTGGTTCTAATCCTACTGCTGTCCCTGTATGACCCTGGATAAGTCACAGCCTTCTGTGAACTGCAGCATACTCATCTGCAAAATGGGGGTCACTGAGACCACTTCCTGGGCTCAAGGAGAAGAAGGTGAAAGCTCTGGCCTGTGCTCAGCCATAGGAGGTTCTTACTTGGCCCTTGTTGGATTTGAGCCCCTAGTACACAGTGAGTATACCCACATTCCATCTGAACCACTTGTGTGACCTACAGTGACCCTACACCTTTGCTCCATTGAACCTCCCAGTCTGGGCCCTCAAATTGCCTGAGGCCTGCCAGGTCTACCATGTGAAATAGAAAAAGGAAAAACACCACACATGTTTAATGCTGAGTGCCAGGGTCTTTCCAAGACTTTCCACACATTCTGTCTCCTGCTTTCCCACGATCCAGAGAGGAAATGTTATTGCTTCCATTAACAGATGAAAAAACTGAGGCCCAGAGAGGTGAGGTGACACAGCCAAGGTGATTGCTGCAGCCAGGACTAGCTCAGGCCCTTTTTTCCACTGTGGGGTGTATGGGGGAGGTGGAAAATGGCCCTTTCCATGTATGACCATCCACCCCTAGAAAACTCAGGGTAGTTCTCTTCCACAGGGGCTGAGCTACTTGCAAGACCTGCTATATGCCAAGCACTCACTTTAATCTTCAAGTTGGCTGAAAAAAGTGAAGCAATTCAGAGAAGGGCAATGACTCACCAGGGTCACACATGAATCTGGAGTCTGAATCCAGGCCTGGGTCTAGAATCTGATACTGGACCTGGCCTGCCCACTGTTCCTGTGCCCAGCACCACCTCTGCCACGCACTGGCCTCATGTGGAAAAATAAAAAATATTGCCAAACACCTATGGCTGGTCATCTGGAAGTCCAATTCAATCCCAGGAAGAGAGAACAGCAGTTTTAAGAGACCCCACCAGGAGCATCTGGGAAAGCCAGCAGTCAGAAGCAACATGACAAGAAGGCCAATGTTACCAGGGAATGTTTTTCAGCTCCCAGATATTGGGAGGGTCCAGGCTCAGCTGGTGCATCCATGCTGGGGATGGTGCAGAATCACTGTGGCCCAGCAGCATGTGTGGCTGGAAAATTCCACAAGTTTTCACTGAACCAGCTGTTCCCTGCAGGCTAGTTAACAACCACATCACTGCATAGGGTTCTCAAAGCTATGTTTTTTTCCCCTTTGGGAATTTCAAGACTTTTCCATTAATTTTAAACTGTTTAACTGGACCAGCCTTTGATGGTAATGATACTCATAATTGTGCTGATGATAACTGATACTGGGCCAGCCCTGAGTTCAAATCCCAGCTGTACTATTCAACTGCTGTGTTCCCATGAGCTAGTTACTGAACCACAGTGCCTTGGTTTTCTCATCTGCAGAATGTGGGTAATGACAGGTGCTCCATCCTAGGTGGCTGACAGGACTCAGGGTGAGCCTTTATGTAAAGCATCTGTGGCAGTGAGCACCCAATAAAGGCTCAGTTTAAGCTGCTGCTTTCTGCTGCCCAGTGTTTGGAACACACTACTGCCTTCGAGTCCCACAACTAGCCTGAATGAGCCTTGAGCCCCACATTACAGAGGAGATCCAGCCATATTTCAGACCATGTGATGATGGGAGCAGGGGAACTAGGGTGCCCCTCTACCACCATGAATGATACCAATAGAACCCCCAAACTGGAAAACAGAGGTGAACCTTGCTAAACAGAAACCCAGTATATGGAAACACACTCTCTTGGACTTCAGAGGAATGATTTGGGATACAGAGCCCAGTGCTTCACTTGACAGGACTTCTGTTATTCCCTGCCCTTGCTACGTACTCTGTACATGGGAAGGCTGTTCTTCCCCTCTTGTGTGCTCTGCAGTGGGCCCCCCCATTAGTTACCAAAGCATTTAGGACACTTAGAGACAACTCAGGACAATGAAACACCTTCATGTTCTAGAACAAGAAAGACCTGGCTTCAAACCCAGGCTCTGCTGTGTGACTGAGAGAGAGTAAGTGACTTGGCTTCTTTGAGCCTGAGTTTGGACAGCTGTACAGCAGGATGACCCCAGTGACTTTGTGAGCCCTGGACCTAGTAAGGGCCTGGCACATGGTACATGATGAGCTTTGGTTCTCTCCTGTTTTCATGAGCTTCTCTCCTTGGACTGGCTTCTGGAAACCAAAGCATGGTGGTTGAGTAGAATTTGCACTCTGTTGCCTTGACTCCCAGCCTTGTCTGCTGCCCTTGCAGATGTGGTTCCAAAGAGCCCTCTAGGCACTCACTCTGCCAGCAAAAGCCCATTAGCTTTTATCTCCTCTGAGAACTGTCTGATGGTTACAGGGTGTCTTGGAATGACCAGAGAGGCGGGGTGTGGATCTCTTGGTTAGGTGTTTAGCCACTGGGAGCCACTGGACCTGGGAACAACTCCTGCTTCCCCTGGTGCAATTAGGGGGAAGAGACCAGGAAGGGGAAGGAAGAAGGGAGCAGGCAGGCCTTGCTGAGATCTCCTCTGGGTCCCCCTCAGACTGGGGCAGGGACAGGATCTAGAGTTTGTAACCACAGAGCCTGGGGAAACTGCAGCTGCTTTCCCTGGACCTGGGTTTCCTAGGGTGTGGACTTTTGGTCTGTGTGACCTTGGGGAACCCATGTGGCCTCTCTGGGCCTCCCTCTGTTTAATCAGTAAAATGCAGAAGCTACCTCCTAGGTGGACAAGGACTAGTAATGAACAAAGGCCCTCAAAACTAGTCAAGCCGCAAACACTTTCTAAACACCTACTGTGTGCCTGTTACTCTGCTCGAACTCTGGCCCTTGGGTAGCTGCCATGGGCAGGGAATTGGGAGCAGGGGTGTGCCAATCCCAGCCCTGCTACAAACATGCTGTGTGGCCTTGACAAGTGTCTGGAGATCTCTGAGCTCAGCAAGAAAATGGGGAAGAGCTGTGGGTGCTGCAAGGCACTCTACAGCCTGTTAGCCAATCACCAGCACCACTTTTTACATAACTGATGAAGCCTGTGTCTGGCATGGGGGTGGTCCTGGCAACATGGACGGTCCAGAGCTCAGAGCTCAGAGCTCAGGCCAGGGTCTGGGTGTTGGGGAGGTGAAGGTATCGTCGCAAAGTTCAGGAATTCACTCTGCAGGACTGGAGTGTGCACTGCTGCCCTCGTCAACCCAGACTGCGGTTTGCACTAGTGTCTCAGCTGGAGGCAGGGAGGGCAGTGAAAAGAAACAGAAGACTTGGGTTTCAAATCTATCCCTACTGCGTACAAGCTGTGTGACTTAGGCAAGTCCTTCCCCACTCTGGGCCTTGGTTTCCACCTTCTGATGAAGAATGTGGTTGTAGCCATCTGCCTGGAGGGCTCTGGGGAAACTCTCCCTGGCACACACTGGGAGCTCTACGTGTGCTCCCACTGCACCCTCTCTACCACCTGCCCTCTGAAGTCTAATCTTGCACTGAATTGGGTCACATGAGGTTACTTTCTCAGTTGGCACTGTGTCAACCCCATTCCTTTCTGTAGGATAGGAGTGAGGGCTCTGAAGCCAGAATGTCTCTGTATGAGTCATGGTTCTGTGCTTCCTGGAGTGTGATGGAGCACACAATTTCCTATTGCAGGGCCTCAGTTTCTTAGATAATGACAACACCTACCCACAGGGTAGTTGTGAGGATCAAATGAACTTCTCAACTAGTGGTGGCTATAAAAATAGTGAGAACAATTATCACGTTTTTGTGTTGCACCCTTAGCTCTGTTCAAGGCTTATTCAAGTAGCCATGTACAATCTTCTACATTTTCTATAAAACTTCTGCAAAGAATGCTGCCTATTATTCATCTTTTATAATGTTATCTGTGAAATTTCATCTCAGAATTCATTGTCAGGGGACATGTTATCCACCTAAAGAACTGTTTTTCCTCCGTTGATAACTTGGGCTATACAAATAATCCTAATTCCCTTTCTGCCTTGGCTGCCAGGAAGCTCAAAATCAAATTTATATCCCAATCATGATGCCAACATAGTTGGTTTATTTGTTTCTGTTCCATTTTCTGTCTAGCTTTCTATTTGACCTCATATTATGTCTTTAAACCCTTTTTAGAGAGAGGTCATGCAGAAAAAGAAATCAACTTAGTAATATTATGTATAAAATTGAGGCAGTTCACCCAGAAGACTTGGTTATCTGGTTTCCTGGGTAACTCCAGTTTGGGGGGAGATGGGGGAACAGGTGTTCAGGAAACCTGAGAGACGACCTCTGCGTGTGGGGAAATGAGGCTCAAAATGGTTATTTCTTATATGTTATTCCCTTTTATTTTTTTTACCCAAAGCAGCGAACCTCATATGATAATCTATTAATGCAGTATATTCATTACAAAACATCGAGTGGATCAATACAGCTTCCAGCCAAGATGGAGGCGTAGGTAGATACGCTTTGCTTCCTCACACAACCAAAAGAAGGATAACAACCAATTTAAAAACAAAAAATAACAGAACTGCCAGAAAATCAAACTGTCTGGAAGTCTCACAACCAAGGAGTTAAAAAAACATTCATCCAAACTGGTAGGAGGGACAGAGACGGAAGCTGGGGAGGCAAGGACACATGACAAGGCAACGGCTAGTGGACCAGGATATCCCACGTTCACATGCAGATAAGATGGGAGGAACAACTAGGGAGTGAGACAGACAATGCACCCAGGGTTCCAGTGCAGGAAACTAAAACCTCAAAACCTCTGGCTATAAAAACCTGTGGTGGCTGCAGTGGTGGGATAAACTCCCAGCCTCAAAGGAGAGTCCATTGGAGGGGCCCATAATATCCTAGAACATACACAAGCCCACCTACCTTGGAATCAGCACCTGAAAGGTGCACAATCTGCTTGTGGGAAGCAAGGGAAGCAACTGAAAGTGAGGAGAGAGCCAAGCAGGCGGCACTGTTCCCTCTGACCTCCCCCTCACAGACAGTACCACAATGCTACAAAGTGGGTTGTCCTGCACTGGTGAAAACCTAAGGCTCAGTCCCTTACTAAGTACCAGGTGCACCAAGATAAAGAAATATGGCCCAAATGAAAGAACAGACCAAACACCCAGAAAAGGAACCAAGAGACAAGGAGATAGACAACCTATCAGACACAGAGTTCGAAACACTGGTAATCAGGATGTTCACAGAAATGATTGAGTATGGTAGCAAAGTAGAGGAAGAAGTGAAGGCTATGCAAAGTGAAATAAAGAAAAATATACAGAGAACCAACAGTGAAGGGAAGGAAACCGGGACTCAAATCAAAGATTTGAAACAGAAGAAAGAAATAAACATTCAACTGGAACAGAATGAAGAAACAAGAATTCAAAAAAATGAGGAGAGGCTTAGGAACTTCTGGGACAACTTTAAATGTTCCAACATCTGAATCATAGGGGTGCCAGAAGAAGAGGAAGAACAAGTAATGGAAAACCTATTTGAACAAATAATGAAGGAAAACTTCTGCAATCTGGTAAAGGAACTAGACTTGCAAGTCTAGGAAGCTCAGAGAGTCCCAAAGAAGTTGGATCCAAGGAGAAACACACCAAGACACATCATAATTAAATTACCCAAGGTTAAATATGAGGAGAGAATCTTAAAAGCAGCAAGAGGAAAGGAGACAGTTACCTACAAAGGAGTTCCCATGACTATCAGCTGATTTCTCAAAAGAAACCTTTCAGGCAAGAAGGGGCTGGAAAGAAGTATTTAAAGTCATGAAAAGCAAGGACCTACATCCAAGATTACTCTATCCAGCAAAGCTTTCATTTAGAATGGAAGGGCAGATAAAGTGCTTCACAGATAAGGTCAAGTTCAAGGAGTTCATCATCACCAATCCCTTTGTATATGAAATGTTAAAGGTACTTATCTAAGAAAAAGAAGATCAGAACTATGAACAGTAAAATGACAACAATCTCATAACTATCAACAAGTGAACCTAAAACAAAAACAAAAACAAACTAAGCAAACAACTAGAACAGGGGTAGAATCACAGAAATGGAGATCACAGGGAATATTATCAGTGGGGAGGGGGAGCGGGGAGAATGGGGGAAAAGGTACAGGGAATAAGAATCACAATTGGTAAGCACAAAATAGACAGGCAGAGGTTAAGAATAGTATGGGAAATGGAGAAGCCAAAGAACTTATATGTACGACCAGCAGGGCCAGCACCCACTGGGCACCTGCATGCACCAGGCTGTCAGACACTGGTCATGCGTCCCTTTGTCACCTCCTCATAATAACCATTCCAGGTGGGATCACTTGCCCAGTTTTGTAAATGAGGAAACAGGATGAGAGAAGAAAAGTGATTTGCTTAAGGTCACACAGTTGAGAAGTGATGGACAGAGGATTCTAACCCAGGGAGCTTCTTTAGAAAGTGTCTTCAACCATTTTTTTCTCCTTCCACACTTGGTGGGGAGGGGGTTCGGGAGAAGGAGAACAGTTTTCTTGAGGCCAAAGTTGCCATCCTGATCTTCTAGGACAGAGGTTGGCAAACTTTCTCTGTAAAAGGCCAGACAGCAAGTATTTTAGGCCTTGTGGGTCATATAGTCTTTGTTGCAGCTACTGGACCCTGCCATTGTAGTGGAAAAGCAGCCATAGACAATATGAAAAAGAAATGGGGGTGTTCCAATAAAACTTTATTTTTACACAATGACATATGAATTTCATATAAAAGTTACATGTCACAGAATAGTATTATTTTTATTTTTTTCAACCATTAAAAAATATAAAAACCAATCTTAGCTCATGGGTCATACAAAAGCAGGAAAGTGAGCCTGATTTGGCCTGTGGGCTGTAATTTGCAATCCCAGTTCTAGAATATCTGGTGCATATATTTTTTTCACAGTTGCACACCTCAATGAGTGAGTGAGTGACTCAGTGAATGAGGGGTTCTGAGGAGAAGCCCCTCTTTAAAGCTGAAGGTGGGTCCATCAGAAGCTGGAGCACCCAGCAGGCAGGGAACCTGAGAGGGACCTCTGTGAATGGGGCTGAAGCACCGTCAAATCAGAGTGTGAATGCAGCCCACTAGGCAAGCAATTTGGGGACTTTGTCCTCAGATGTGAGAGTGGGAAGCCCTCAGAGAGCACTCTGGACATATGCTCCAAGTGTGGAGTCACCCTCACTCGGACTCCTTCCAACAGAACCAGACTCTCTCAGGGACGGGCCTGGGCAGCAGTTTCTCTAACGAGCTCCACTGCAAAACCTAATGACTCTTCATTACCTGAGTGACCATGAGCAAGTGAATGCACTTTTCTGGGTCTTGGTTCCCTTGATTGTAAAATGGGCATAATCATAGACCTTCCTTCATGGGGCTGTTAGAAGGACACCATCTCAGCACAGAGCCTGGCATGCTGTAAGTGCTCAATAAATGATCATTATAATTATTACTGCTGTTGGCCCAGCCCTTGCATTTCACACACGGGAACACTGGAGGCGGGGCCCTGAGCCCAGGATCTGGCTCAGCCACTGATTGGCTGTGGGTGCCCTTGGGCCTGGTTTCCTCACCTGGAAGGAGCAGTGGGAGTGAGCTGAGTGCCCTCTGGTGCAGCCAGGCACGCATGTTGCAGGGAGGGGTCTGAGGGCCCCCTGACTTACCTTCATTGCTCTCGCCAGGTGGGTGGTAGAAGGACAGCCCCAGGGAGATAATGGCCGCGATTTCCAGGATAATCAGCGTCACATCTTGCAGCGCTTCCCACACGAGCTGCAGGAAGGTTTTTGGCTTCTTTGGAGGTATAAAGTTTTGTCCAAAAATCTGCTTTCTCTTTTCCAGGTCTGGAGCAGTGCCTGGCAAACCTGTGGACAGAGTGCAGAGAGGTTAGCCTGGAGGGCCCAGGAGCGATACACATATTCCTAGAATTGTCACAAGTGGGTCTGGCCACATGGCAAAGGACAGGGAGTGAAGCCTAGTGCCCAGTGCTCCCCACAACCTGTGAATGTGACCTTATTTGGGGAAATGGTCTTTGCAAATATGATTAAGGATCTTGAGATGAGGTCGCCCTTGATTATCCAGATGAGCCCCAAACCCAGTGACCAGTGTCCTTGTAAGAGACGGAAGAGGAGAAGACACAGACACAGAGGGAAAGAAGCCTGTGTGGAGATGAAGTAGAGATTGGGGTGATGCAGCCACAAGCCAAGGAAATCCCAGAGCCAACAGAAGCTGGAAGAGTGAAGGACTGGAAAGTTCCCTAGAACCTTTGGAGGGAGCATGGCCCTGCCAACACCTTGATTTCAGACTTCTGGCCTCCAAAACTGTTAAAGAATACATTTGTCCTGTTCAAAGCCACCAGGTTTGTGGTCATTTGTTACAGCAGCCACCATCATGCTGACCTTGCACCTGCACCCTTGCTCCTGCTTTGCACTTGTCTGCCTGGTTGAGCACAGACTCAGAAGCTTCTGCCTGGGTGCGAATCCCAGACTGTGCCCTTAGCTCTCTGAGCCTTAGTGCTTTCCTTTGCAATGGGGATGGTGAGCATATGTAACCCACAGGTGCTTGTGAGCATCTCATGAGATAATTCATGCAGTCAGTGAGTATTTGCTGAGTGCCTACTACGTGCCTGGCACCGTTCTGGATGTTGGGATAGAGCAGCAGACAGGACAAAGTGCCTGCCCTGAGGAGGTGACTGCCTAGTGGACACATATGACATGTTCGAGTGGTGCCTGGGGGGGGGGTGGATGCTCAACTGACGCTAGTGGTTATGGCTCCACCTTCCCTCAGGTGCATTTGTGCTGTGGAAGAGGAGCCTGAAACAGAAACCTCTCATGGTGGAAATTCAGGTGTGTGACAGACAGAGGCCAGATCCAGTGGAAGGGGCCAGCTTCACTGGGTACTGGGCCCCTTCAAAGGCAAGTGCTTCCCCTTGCTTCTCTCTTTCTTTTGATCCTACCTTGTGTCACCCCAAATCCCTGGCATGTCATTTAATTTGTCCCTAACCAGTGCCCTGGTACACTTCCTATCTTGCTCATGTTGTTCAGTGAGCTAGGAAGAGCCTTTCCTTCCATCTATGCTGGTGAGGCCATTCTCAGGGCCCCTGTGCTGTGAGGCCTTCCTTTCCACCCCAGGCAGACTGCATCTCCCAGCTGTCATCTCTAGCACGGCCTTGACCACAGCAGGGCTTACCTGTTTTGGGGTTTGTGTCCCACCTGTGCCTTGGGGAAAAGACCAATTCTTTCCCTCAGGGCCTGGCACTTGAAGCCACCAACCACCTTAGAATCCTCCCACCCACTGAATGAAGGTGACATGCTCAAGTGTTATGAGCCTGGCCTAGGGTGTCATTGTGGAAAATGTAGAACAAATAGTCCCCTGAAGCTGGGCAATGTCTGTCTTGTCCCTGAGGCCAGCCTACCCCAGATCGCCGACAGTTTAATGAAGACAGCTGGGGGGTGGACCAGGAGGGGAGAAGGAGGGACACACACCTCATCAGACTTCTGCCTCAGTCTACCCATGAGAAGGGTGAATCCAGAGGGATCCTCAGAACAACACCATTATTAGCAAGCTGGGGTCAGAGTGATGAAACTTACTGCTGTTACAGTTAGGGGAACATGTGGTCTAATGTCACACAGTTATAGGATTCTAAGTCTGTCATTTGTTGGCTCATTCATCCATCCATTCATTCAATGCATATTTCCTTAACCTCCACTGTGGGCCCAGGCTGTGCTGGTGATGTGAACAGAAGAGTCCAGTGGCTCATGGATGTAAAAGCTCAGTGGTTCTGGGGGTCCAGCAGTCTATGGCTCAGGGGTGCAGGGAGATAGATGGTCATGTCCCCATTGAGGGCTTAGGTGCTGAGCCTCCTCTAATGCTGACAATGAGACCTCCATTGGAAGCCTCCAAGTGCCAGAGTGGCTGAGATATCCCTGCAGGATAGCCCAGGGTTGGCTCCTGCACCTGCCTTGCCTATTAGTGCAGGTAAGCTCTGGAGATCCAAGGTCCTGCCTGTGCACTGAGAATGAGGGATTCCAGAGTTGGGTTTTGACCATTTTACAGATGGGTAGACTGAGGCATTCATGAGACCAAGTTGCTGCCTTGGGGCAGCTCCTTGGCCCTGAGAACCCAGGCCAGCCCTGTTCCAATCACACATGATGTAGTGTGATTCTAGGAACTGCAGGAAGGTTCCTTGTCTTTCTTCTTTTGTCCATTTCTATCCACAGCAAATGGCTGAAATTCTTCCACTTGGGCTTCATTTCTTTAACTAAAAGTGCCAGTTCTGCTTTTTCCTGGGAGTGGGTTTTGATAAAGGGAAGAAGGGAGAACTAAAGAGGGTGGTGGGCCTCTAAGGAAGGGGGCTATGACCAGTCAACATTGGCCTGTTACAGCAGTTTGCTGTGCCTTTGGCCACCCAATTCCTTTCTCTGTGACTCAGTTTCCTCATCTTGACATTAGGGGAGTTCAATAGGATGAATGGGCCCTAAGAATCCAGGGTTCCAAGGTCTGCAAGCCCTGAAGTGGCCCTGCTGGGGTCTGTTCATATTTTGGGGCTCCTCATAAAGTTTGGTGTAAATAAAGAGCTTCACTAGGAAGTTTGGCAGGGGTGGGGACAGCCCATGTCCATCTCCTGGGCCCCTTCTGATTGACTCAGATAGAGGTGAGTTGCTGAATCTTCTGAGGGTCTGTGATTCAAACATTCTGGAGTCTACAGTGTGACCAGTTGAAAATGTGATTGTTCTCTAGTTCTGGGAATCTGGCTGTGGATCAGGGGTTTAGTCACACTGGGGATTCACAGGCCCAACATTGAGATCCTGGGTCCTGGGACAGAGCAGAATAGCCTCTCTGTCACTTCCTCTACTCTCCTCAGTTGTGTCCTGCCCTGCCCACCCCCAGGCTTCTGTGAGCCCCTCTGTTTTTCAGAAATAACAGCTCACAAAATAAAAATATTTGGCAGATGGTGGCCACAAGGTCTCACTTACCTCTGTCTCCCAGGGGAAGGTGGGCTGAGCTGGAGCTGGGGATATTGAGCCCTAAGACTTGGGTGGGGTTTGGACTCAGCTGTCAAATCCCAGTTCTGAGTGACTCTGGTTAAGTGACTCTTGGTGCCTCAGTTTCCCCATCTGTAAAATGTGGGCAATGGCAGGGCCTTCTTCACAGGAGTGGGGTGGGGCACAGCAGGATGTCTCCTGTAAGATCTGGTTTGTCTGGCACCAGGTGAGAATATCGCACATTGTTGTCCAGTTTGAGGTGGTGTGGGTAATTCATCACTACCTCCTGGAGGAGGAAGACTGGACAGGTAGGATTTCACTGAGACGGGGAGGAGGACCATCAAGTGAGGACAGGCACTGTGAAAGGGCTGTGTGACTGCAGACAAGCCGTTTCTCCTCTCTGGGCCTCAGTTTCCTCACGTGTGACATCAAGGACTGGCTTGGCTGAAGGCTGGGAACTGGTAGTTCTGATACCTTGTATCCAAAGACAGTGTTTTGAGGACCTACAGGTGGAACAGCCTATCAAGACCACCTGTCGCCCCCTTCCCAGGAGTGGACTCACATAGCCTTCCTGCCTTCTGGCTGAAAATTAACAGGCCTAGTTTGGGGAGCAGAAATAACTGGGGCTGGTGTGAGAGACAAATGATGCTGGCAATTCAAGTTAGATTAAAGAGCATCTCACTGTTTAACATATTAAAAATTAATACACCAGGTCAAATATTGCTGGGTGAGGCCAGCTAGGTCCTGAAAATTCAGAAACACAAATGCCCAGGAATTGGTATGGGATGTGGTATGGGGTAGTGGGGTTCCAGACATTAGTTTCTTTTTGTGCAAGAGGCAGAGGGCAGAGCACTAAGCAAGGAGTCTGGTTTGTGGATGAACTTGGGCCAGTTGTTTCATCCTTCAGAGACTCAGTTTTGTCTTCAGTAAATGGGAACAAAATAACCCCTAGGCTGTGGTGAGCCATCCAGAGGGAAATGTGTGTGAATGCTCTCTAAACTGCAAAGGTGCAGTAAGTGTGCCTTCACAGTAAAAAATACTCCAGCACCCAGAGTTAGAGTGTGTGTGTGTGTTCTGCTTATTACGTAAAAGGAGAGAGCCAAGTGCAGAGTGGGGGACTTAGTTGCAAAGAAATTATTTGTTGTAATGGCTTCCGGCTGTCATTGGATATTTGAGGAATCCTTGCCCCAAACTTCATCTCTGTCCTGGACACACACTATTTTTGTCCCCAGCCATTAAGCTTTTGCCTCTGCCAGTTCCCTAATTCCTCTGCTTAGAACGCCTTCCTCTCTCTCAGCCATTTTGGATACAGCCTTGAATGCTAGAAATGGTAGCCTCAGGCCATCAGAGGGGTTTTGTCTGGTCGGCACTGTGTTTCAAACAAATGGAAATTTGTCACAAACATTAAAAACGCAGGCTATTCCAAATAAACTTCCTGACGTCTGGCTGGAGGGCATGTGCTTGGACCTCAGGGAGCTGGACATTGTGATTGAAATTCTCTGACCCACCCCTGTCCCACATTGGCTCTGGGGGACACATTTCCTGTTAAGGAAAGCTCAGGGGGACAGTGAATGCCAGCTTAGGATATTTTGGGGGCAGAGAGAAGGACTCCCTTAGAGGAGAGCTGAAGGTGGGTGAGTGATGTAGGGAGGAGGGAAAGGGAGAGTGCATGCAGCAGCTGGACTACTGGCCATGGGTGTCCTGTCACAGACGCCAGGGCCCCAGGTACTCAGGAGCCTCTTATTTAAAGAAGCCTGGGTTCCTCCTCCTCTATGCAGCCCTGTCAAGGTAGAGAAAGTAGTTAGGGCTGTATTAGATGGTATGCATCCGATCACCCACTTACTTCTTTAAACGATCAACAAGTATTTATCGAGAACTGACTAGGAGTCGAACATTGTTCTATATATTGGGGCCACTGCAGTGGGGAAGACTGGGCTGCCAGGAAGGGTTTCCTGGAGGAAGTGTAATTAGGTGAGTTTGGAAGAAAAAGCAGGGGTTAATCAGGTATAGGGTGTGGGTGTGGAGCGGAAGTCTTCAAAGGCATAAGAAACCCCAAAGGGCTTGGAAAAAGCCAATGTGACTAAAGCATCCTTGGTTTGCCCCTCAGGAGAGGGGACAGATGGTCTCCATATAAGAGGACACATCTCTCATGTGCTATAAAGGGTCATCATTATGAGCGCCTTGTGGTGAGGGTGAGAGGGTGATCATCTAACAGAGTCTTTGGTTCATGGAACTCAACTCGTTGCCCTCTTCCCCTTGCCTGCCTGGTAGCTCAGCACTGAACTTGCAGTTCCCCTCTTGGAGCTGCACTGCAGTGGCACGTATTATGCCTGTGAATCATCATCTTATTTCTCCTTTCTTCCCTCTGCTTGAATTCCTCACTTGAGTTATTAAAAATCTTTCTGTATGAGACAAACTTTCATGAGCTGCTTTAGAGGTAGGACATGAATAATTAGTCAGAATAAATAGGGGATAGAGGTAAGTAAAGGCACAGGGACCGGGTTAGAGGTCAGAATAAAGGGTCAAGATGAGACAATGGGATATACAACATGACTTACTTTCTGCCCTAGTAACCATAGGGCTTCACTCTTTCTGTGTATGGGGCACCAAAACAAGCTACCTCATGCTGACAAGCTTGGATCAATTAAAAGTAGGGGACTCTGGCTCCTGGGAGGGCCTCAGAGTGAGTTTTCCAGGCCATCAAGATGACTTCTGACCACCTCTGCTCTGAGACCCCTGGAGGCTGAGCATCCTTGTTTCCAGCAAAGGGACCCAAGGAATTTTTTCAACCCCTGTGGGAGCCGGAGTGAACTTTGCCCACTGAAGCTATTTGATATTTGAGGGCCATTGTAAGGCTGAATGGACCTGTCTGGTGTCTGAGCAAATGATTTAAAGTAAAAAGTAAGCACAGTAGCTGTGTCCCTTAGACTCTCTATATGCTGCTCTGTGCTACTGTGAAAAGCAGTTGCTCCCTCAGATGCTGTGGGCAGGAGGCCACGGCTGCAGAGGCAGTGGTGAGGGGGAAGGCAGAAGCAAGCTGAGGGCAGGCTGTTTCCAGGGGTGCAACTGGGCCCTTGTTTCCAGTGACTTCAGAGCTGGGTTCAAATCCCAGCTGCTCTTTGGTTCCGAGTTGGTGCCTTGCACAAATCATTTCCCACTCTGAGCCTCAGTTTCCACCTCTGTGAAACGGGATAAAAGTAAAAGTGTCTTATGGGATTGACGGAAGATCGGGAATATGCTGTGTGTAAAAAGTGCCTGGCACAGATGGCCCTTATAAATGATAGATGCAGTTGTTACTACTAACTACCACCATTACTACCAGCTACCATACTACCATTAACTACCACACTATCACTACTGATAGTCTGAGTCTGGAATGTGCCTCCCAGATATTTCTGTTGGCATTGCCACTGTCTTAGATGTATCAGAACCATCGTTGCAGCCATGACACACCCCTCACTTGGTCCCGAGACCTGGTTTAGATTCATCTTTACTTGCTGGGTGAGCTTGAGTACATCACTCACCCACTATGGGGGCAAGAGGCCCTTGGCTATCTCTCTTGAGGATCAAACAGAACCAAAGCTCTGACAGTGCTTTGTGAATTGTAAAGCCCTCCTCTTCTATTGCGATCACCCCTTATGCAGATGTGTACACTGAGGCACAGGGTCCTTCTGTTGGGAGGGCAACTGAGTCAGGCCTCTTTCCACAGAGCTCAGGGCTCACACCTACCCTACTCCAGCCTGATCTAGTCAAGGATGGGCTGTGCCTGCTTGGAACAAATGCCCTACAGTGACCTTCCCTGATTAAGGTGACATGAGCCATTGATTCAAACCAGCCTGATCCTGTCACTCTGGGGTACTTAGGACATTTCAGATGGAACAAATTGTGAGTGCTTTCCCAGGAAAACTAAAGGTGGCTTCATGGCCCTGCTGCATGCATTTAAAAAATGGAAACAAGATTCAAACCAGGTGGTGCCTGTGAGGCCCCTGAGAAGGCAGATGTGTGACAAAGTGTGTGTGGAAGGCTGTCTGTGCAGGTGTGCAGACACTCAGGATGTGGCTGTGTGTCTGTGCACAGGCCTAGGCACACACAGATATGTGGCATGGGGGCTGCACGTGTGAGGGGAATCCATGTCTATGTGCCCTGTTAGAGGCCAGGGAGAGTGGGAAGTTTATAAAGGCATCACTGCTGGGATGTTCGGGAATTCACAGCATTGAAGACAAAACAGTGAATGGGAGGAGAGACCTAAGTCTGAGAGTTACTACTTCCCTGCTGTGTGACCTTGGGCAGGTGACTTCCTCTCTCTGAGCCTTAGCTTCCTCTCATGCAACTTGGGAACAATGATAGCATGTGCCCCACAGAGGCAGTGGGAGGAGGAAGCCCATCTACTGTGCACGAGCTGGCACCTGGCACATGGTAGGAACTTGGAAAGTATCAGCTGCTAATCTGATACCCCTCCCCCTGACTACCTCTTGACTTGAGTGTACACAGAATCACCAGGGAATTTAAAAAAATATTAATGTCTGGGCTCCAAACCTAGAGATTCTGATGAAAATTGGGCTCAGGTGAGGCCTGGGACATGAGAGTCTTAAGAGTTCCCCAGGGACGCAGAGTCAGGTCAAAGACTTCGTGGTTCCCAGACCAGCAGCTTTAGTATCACTTGGACACATGTTAGAAATGCAAATTATTGGGCACACCCAGACCTACTGCCTTGGATCTGCTGGAGGTGGGGCCCAGGCATGTGCCCAATAATTGTGATAACCCTGCCAGGGGACAGGAATGCAGGCTCTGGTTGAAGAACCACTGACCTGGGGGAGAAGGAGAGAGGGAGCTAACCTGCCAGGTGCTTTGAGCCACACCAACAACCCTGGCACATATAGGTTACTGCCGAGGCCCTGGTAGCAGCTTGTCTAGCACACACAGTGGGTGGGGGACAGAGCCTGGGCTTAGCCTATGACCACCTTTCCCTTTCTTCTGCAGGACTTGACATCTCCCAAAGGGCCAGTTTCCTTTCCTGAAAGTTGCCCATGATCAGGCTCACTACCTGCCTTGGGGCAGCAGAAGAGGGAATAAGCGCTGTGGTTTGAAAAGCTGACAAACGCAGAATTGAGTCCAATGGGGACCATACTCAGACCATCTGTCTTCTGCTGGTGGCTGAAAAAGTCTGGAGAAAGAGAAACTAGCAATAAGGTGTGAGAGGAAGGAAACCAGAAGAGATCAGGCAGTGTGGAGTTAGGAGCTCACACTCAAGGTTGCTCTGACAGCATCCCTGCCCTGCTCTACAACCTTCTATGGCTCCCCATTCACAGCTGCATTCAACACCTGGGCTGACAGTAGCCTCTTTGAGGTTGTGCCAAAGAACTCTCCTGCCTCATTCTCAGTCCTACTGTGTTTATCCCACTTTCTTGCCAGGTGACCGACCTCATAACATACCTGGCATTTGTCTACCTCTGTGTTGGTTCATCTAGCTCCTAAACCAGGACGCCCAACCCTCCCCTCTGTCAAGCTATTTAGTGTTCTGAGACCTAGATGAAAATTTACCACCACCTCCTAAAAGCCTTCCTTGATTTTCCCAGCAAGAACAACCCATCCTTCTTGACCTTCCCTGATAGCATTTGTCACCCAGGTCATTCTTTCACTAACACATTTATTGGGAATCTATCCTGTGCCAGGTTTTGGCCCTGGGGGTCAAGTGTCAACTGAGATGCACCCTTTGCTGCCACTATCTTCTGGATGCTGATTTCATCATACTCTATAGGAGGCTGTTCGTGTCAGCACACAGCAGGCCCTAAGGCTCCCACTCTTTCCTGCATCACTGGGGACCAGACATGGAGATGTGGGTGCTGAGGCCACCCAGAGGTGCCGGTACACCTGGGTGGCCATGTGCCACCTGTAAGAGCCATTTAACAAACATGGGTTCAATAATGCCACTGTGGGAAAAGAGCCCAGTGTGGGCTCCTGCTTGGTCTGTGTCTGGGCAGTTGCTCTAAGTTCAGAACAAATCTAATGGTTATGGTCCAGTGGGCATGGGGGGCATGGTGGGCATGAGTACAGTGCCTGGAGTTTATGATCACATCTCGGTGTGATGATTACTGATGGGTGGGTGCAGGATGAGGGTGTCTCTCTGATATGTCATGATCCCAGGTGGGCTTTTCTATGGATCCATTATGGGTGATGACATGCAGGCAGTGTTTATCAGTTCACATGGTCACACACAGAACCGGCATCTAGCCATGCACAAGTGCACGCAGATGCAGCACACAGCTGTGGATGCAGCATTTAACCACTGGTGTGAATGTGTATGGCCACAGTACTGGCTGGTTTCTCTGTAAAACATGTGGACATGATGTCCACTAGTTTATGTGCACATGGACATGGCACGGAAGGGGACCAGTTGCTTGTAAACACCCCAGGCACCATCACTCTAACCAACTTCTTAAAAAAGATATTACTTATTTATTTTTAGAGAGGGGAGGGGAAGGAGAGAGGGAGAGAAACATCAATGTGTGGTTGCCTCTTGCACACCCCCTACAGGGGACCTGGCCTGCAACCCAGGCATGTGCCCTAGACTTTGGTTCACAGGCTGGTACTCAATGCACTGAACCACGTCAACCAGCACCCTCTAAACATTTTGACACACATGTGAACACAGATTTCTCCACTGCTTTAAATCCACCACTTGTCTTTCCCCCAAGTCAGGCTGAATTTCCACCTCAGTTTCCATTGTAAGAATTCTGTGGGCAGGGGAGTGGATATGGGGGTGTGTGGGAGTAGGTGGTGGGAATCTGGTTTGAAGGTGGGTGGCCAGGTACTCATCTTGAAACTGTGAAAATATCAGTTATCTGTACCAAATAATGGGGGGTCCAGTGGAGCTGGGGGCCCTGAATAGGGTTGCCAGATAAAATGTAGGACATCCAGTTAAATTTGAATTTCAGATAAACAGCAAATAATTTTTAGCGTAAGTTGTGCTTCATGTAATACTGGGGACATACTAATGAAAATGTTATTTTGTTTATTTGAAATTCAAATTTAACTGGATATCCTGTATTTTTGTTTGTTAAATCTGACAACCCTACCCTTGAAGTCCCCCTAGTCCTTGCCCTTTGGTTCCCTGACTGTTATAGCAAGGCAAGTCCATGGCCAGCCAGCATCACCCTCCTATTTGATGGGTGGGGAAATTAGAGAAATTACTTGGCCCAGGTACAGGGTGATCCAGCAGCACAGTCAGGCTGGACTGATTCCTGACTCACCAAGGGAGAGGACACTCATCTTGCTCAAGTGAACTTTAAAGAACTGAACCTTATTGCACAAAATTATGTCTATTTCATATTATCTCTCTGTCATTTAGAGGTTTGATTCAGAATGTCCTGAGGAGACCTCTGAGAAGCCTTTAGCTCATCCCTTTGGAAAAATGGAGGTCAGAAAAGCTGTTTTTCTCTACTGTGCAGCGGTCTTAACCGTTGAACACAGACAGATCATCATGAGAGGAGTTTCCCTATCTCTCCAGGAGGGGGCACTCTTTAGAGCTTCTGCTTGCAGCCTCCCAGGATGGCTTGCAAAGGCAGAGGGGATGGAGCACCAGACTTCACTCTACCACTTACTGATACCCTGGGTAAGTGGTGTCCCCTCTCAGTTTCCCCATCCTCACACTGGATCAGAGGGGCAACCTAGTCCTGCCTACTGGGGTGAAGATGAAAGGAGGTGCACATGGGCAGTGCTTGGCACACAGTTGGTGTTCAGAATCTGGACAGAAAATCCCTTTACTCCCTTTTCAACTCAAATGCCACCCCCACATTGCATTGGCAGCAGTGGTAGAATATTCTGTCTACTCATTGTTCTGTGACCTTGAGTGATCCTTTCAGAGATGTAGGACCCCCACCCCCTGCCCATGTATGTGCTGTTATGTGACCATCACTTTACACATGTGATTTGCATTTAATCCTCCCAGTCATTCTACAGGGTTAGGATTATAAACTCCATTTTATGGGTGGGTAAACTGAGGCTCAAAGAGAAAAAGTGACTTGCTCAGGGTTACACAACTGAAGCCAAGGTTTGAACCCAAGTCTCTGAGGCTCCACAGCTATACTCTTTTCACACGATGCCAGGCTGCCTGCTTCAGGACCTAGCACTGAAATCAAAGCCAACAATTCCACCATTCTCCTTGTTGCTCTCTAGACAGCCTCTTGCTATAAACAGAGACTTGGCAATGGACAAGAGCTAGCTCCCAGGGATGCCAAGCACCTGAAAGGAAATGGGAAAACTTAGTCACCAGACTGGGTGTTGCTAAATATTTGTGTTGTCACTGTGGTGTGGGTTCCTCCATTAGCATAAATAAAAGTCCTGTATTTTGAAAGAAAAAAAAATCCACAAGCCCTTCAGAAGCTACAACATTTATAGAAAAATGCATTTCTGTCTTTGGAAAGTGAGTGGGCTAAATAAACTGTGGTACATCCAGTCCATAAAATACTATGCAACAGTTAAAAAAAAAAAGATCCATATATGTGTACTAGCATAGAAGGCTTTCCAAGACAAACTGTTGAGTGAAAAAAAACCCAAGTTGCACAGCAACATGTATAGTTTGATTCCATTTATGTAATACAGAAAACAAAACAATAGTTTTATATATATATAAAATCTGTAGCAAAATGTCTGCAAGGATCTACTCCAAACACATGAAGATGGGACCTCTGAGTAGGGAAAATATTACCACAATTAATTGCATTGATCAAATGAACTTTAGCTTTGATTGAAATATTTTAACTTTACCCAGGAAAATGTGTCCATGTTTTATTTGAGTAATTGAAAGTTTAACTTAAAGGGGGAAATCAATCTGTATTGTAAGAAAATACAGGTTTGTTTTCAGTATAACCTTTGGATGGAGTGATCATGGGGACAAACATTCCTGGGTTAGAATCTTTGCTTCATCACTTACTACCTATGTGTACAGGCACCCAAACAAACACTTATTTCAGACATGACCACCCCACATCAGTCTAGGATGGCTTCAGTAGCCATCTCACTGGTCTCCCTGCTCTTACCCTCAATCCATTTTTCACTCAGTCGCCAGAGGGATGTTTTAAAAGTGTAAAGTGCGAGGAGAACCAAGATGGCGGCGTAGGTAGACACACTGCGCCTCCTCGCACAACCAGAACTGACAGAGAATCGAACAACAAGGGGGACCAACACCAAGAAAATAGAAAATAACCATTCATCCAGACTGGTAGGAGGGGCGGAGACGGGCACCGGGGTGGAGAGGACTTGCGCGGCTGTGGCGGGACTGAGACTGGCGGAGTGTGGGACAAATGGCGCAGGCAGTCCGAGCACTAGCAGACCCTGCGGCCCCACATCTGCGCAGATAAACCGAGAGGGCCGGACTCAGAGTGGCGGAGAGTGGGGCAGGCAGAGCAGCGGGCAGCACCCCGCGCGGCACCAAATTCGCCCACGGATAAACCTGACGAACGGCGGACAACAAAGCAGACTGTGCAACCCAGGGCTCCAGCTACGGGAAATAAAGCCTCAAACCTCTGATTGAAAGCGCCCCTGGGGGTTGGGGCGGCAGCAGGAGAGACTCCCAGCCTCACAGAAGAGGTTGTTGGAGAGACCCACAGGGGCCTAGAGTGTGCACAGGCCCACTTACTCGGGAACCAGCACCAGAGGGGCCCAGTTTGATTGTGGGTATCGGAGTGAAAGATTGAAATCCGGAGGAGAGTGAGGCGGGCGCCATTGCTCCCATTCGGCCCCTCCCCCACGTACAGCGTCACAGCGCAGCGACCAGCATTACCCCGCCCCGGTGAACACCTAAGGCTCCGCCCCTTAAAGTAACAGACGCGCCAAGACAAAAAAAAAAAAAAAAAATGGCCCAAATGACAGAACACTTCAAAGCTCCAGAAAAAATACAACTAAGCGACGAAGAGATAGCCAACCTATCAGATGCACAGTTCAAAGCACTGGTTATCAATATGCTCACAGACTTGGTTGAATCTATTCGAAAAACAGATGAAAAAATGAAGCCTATGCTAAGAGAAACGAAGGAAAATGTACAGGGAACCAATAGTGATGAGAAGGAAACTGGGACTCAAATCAATGGTGTGGACCAGAAGGAAGAAACAAACATCCAAGCAGAAAAGAATGAAGAAACAAGAACTTGGAAAAATGAGGAGAGGCTCAGGAACCTCCCGGACACCTTGAAACGTTCCAACATCCTAATTATAGGGGTGCCAGAAGGAGAAGAGGAAGAACAAAAAATTGAAAACTTATTTGAACAAATAATGAAGGAGAACTTCCCTAATCTGGCAAAGGAAACAGACTTCCGGGAAGTCCAGGAAGCTCAGAGAGTCCCAAAGAAGCTGGACCCAAGGAGGAACACACCAAGGCACATCATAATTACATTACCCAAGATTAAACGCAAGGACCTACATCCAAGATTACTGTATCCAGCAAAGCTATCACTTAGAATGGAAGGGAAGATAAAGTGCTTCTCAGATAAGGTCAAGTTAAAGAAGCTCATCATCACCAAGCCCTTATTATATGAAATGTTAAAGGGAGTTACCTAAGAAAAAGAAGATCAAAAATTGGAACAGTAAAAATGACAGCAAACTCACAGTTATTAACGGCCACACATAAAACAAAAACGAGAGCAAACTAGGCAAACAACTAGAACATGAGGGTTGTCATTAAGGGAGTGGGAGGGGGAGAGAGGGGGAAAGGTACAGAGAATAAGTAGCATAGATGATAGGTGGAAAATAGACAGGGGGAGGGTAAAAATAGTGTAGGAAATGTAGAAGCCAAAGAACTTATAAGTATGACCTATGGACATGAACTATAGGGGGGGAATGTGGGAGGGACGGGGGTGGGCAGGATGGAGTGGAGTGGGGGGGGAAATGGGACAACTGTAATAGCATAATCAATAAATATATTAAAAAAAATGTAAAAAAAAAAAAAGAAAATGAAAAAAAAAAAAAAGTATAAAGTGCAATGTTAATGTAAGGCCCTTGATTAAAATGATCAAGTGGCTTCCTCTGCACACAGAGAAAATGCACCTTCCTTGCCAAGATCTGGAAGACCCTGTACAGTGTGGCCCCTGCTTTCTTGTGATGTCTCATCCCTTCTCCACCACTATGCTCCAGCAACACCACCGTCTTTCCCAGGGGTTCAAATCAAGTGCTTTCCTGTCTCGGGGCGTTAGCATGTACTGCTCCCTCTGCTTGTAATGTTTTTCTCCCCTTTGTGTCTCATTCATCCCTTCCTTTCGGTGAACCTGCCCCGCACCCAGTATTGAGCCCATTCCTGAATGTTCTCATAGCCTCTGGAAAATCCTTTTCATTTTATCATTATTTTAATAATTAATAATGTAATTAGTTTTTCTCAACATTTGGCTCCCCTGCTCACTCCAAGCTCCACAGTGCAGGGACTGCAGCTGTCTTGGTCTGATACGTAGTAAATGTTCAGTCAACATGTGGCCTCTGCTAGACACACTTGCAAAGGAAGAAAGGAGGTGAGAGATGGGCAATGCTTAACTCTGATGTCTACTCTAAGGCATTTTCAGACTGAGGACTGGGGAGCAGGGCAGATACTCACTGTCTTCTTGAGTCACTTCTTTTCTGTGTTCAGCTGCCTCAGTGTACTCTACTGTCCTTGTTGCTCATGGGAGGGATGGGGGAGCCTCCAGTTAAATGCCCCACAAAAAGACTTGGGGAAGCACACATATCCAGCCTCAGCCTCACCCTGGGGCATCCCTCCCACTTTCCAATTAAGTGCCTGAAGTTATTCTTGGGGACAATTGTCAGTGAGATCCAATATCAGAAATAAAAGCCAGGAAAGTAGAAGTCTTCATTTCTATAACACTGGCTTCTTCAGGTCTTTAAAAAGGCAGCTTCTCTGAGGACCAGGAGGTGTCTCTTAGAAATAGATTCTCTCACAGGAAGAAAGAATTTTGGAGAGAATGGGAGACTGGGGGTGGGGGGAGGAAGGTGGTGGTGTGACGGTTATGAAGCAAATTAGAAAACACTTGGAGACCCTAGAAAGCTGAGAGGAACTCCCTTGTGAAAGTTGTTTGAGGATCCACATCCATGTCCATTACCATGTTTGGGCCTTGTGACTCTATAAGGCAGGTATTAAGAGGTCTGTGTTATAGATGAGTAATCCTTGGTTCACTGAAGTTAAGGGACCACCCTATGTCTCTTACATAAAAGTCAAAGTAATGATGGCACATAGCACTTACTGTGCTAGGCCCCATATGGACATTAGTCCATTTATGTCTCATTCCCTGTTTTATGGATGGGGAAACTGAGGTATGGGGATGTAAAGAAACCTATCCTCTGGGTTTCAGCTCCAGGCTCGTCTGAATCCAAAGTCTAAGTCTTAACCACTGTGTCATACCCCCCAGAACACGAACCTGGCTCTCCCTCACTGCAGAAAACCTGTGTAAGCTCTTCCCACCAGGCTGATCCTCATCAAGGAAGCTGGAAAGGCATTATGATAGTCCCATTTTATGGATGAGGAAACTGAGGCATAGGGAGGGGAGAAAGTGCCTCTTCCTAAGGTGGATCACTGATGGTACCTGGATCTGCTCTCTGGACTGTCCATGCCAACATGCTGCCTCCTTTGAAGAGGAATGTTTCAGAGCCTTGAATTCTGACATGCTCCTTGTACCTGGGCTACCTGGAAGGTGCTAATCACCTGGGAGGCTGGAGGCTTACGGAGGTCTGTGGAGTCAGACAGACCTGAGTTTGAATCCTAGCTCTATAAATTTCTAGCCGTCTGACCGTAAACAAGTTATTTAAGTAGCTCTGGGCCTTGGTTTCCCCATCTGTGCGATGGGGGTCACTGGTAGCTACCTCCTAAGATGGGTATGTGCATTACATGAGGCAATGCGTATAATGCACTCAGCACAGCACTTGGTGCGGAGAAATACCTTGACTAATGGGAGCCATTACTGGTACTATTATCTCCTAAGGAGCTGAGACATTTGTTTTGTATGCCCAGGGCCACAGCCTCTCAGTCTTCTGTTACTCCAAGCTGCAGGGTGGTGGTTAAAACCTGAGCACACTGGCCGTACCCCCTCATGTGCCCAATGAATCTGTTTTCGGCTTCAGGGCTTTTCCTGCAGCTGGGTGTCACTAGGTGCCCCCAAGCGGGGGACCTAGAAGTGCCAGGAGCTACCCAAACTGCACCCAGTGGGAGCTGGGGATCAGGACAAACACTCCAGCCTTGTACCCTTGGAGTGACAATCCTGAGGTGCAGCCTGCATGCTCGCTGCAAGCGTCCTGGCAGGACTGAGTCCTGTTGCCCACAGTAGTAACCAGTTCAGTAGTATACCTTACACGGGCATTTCTCTCTTCCCTGTTGTCCCCTCCTCATTCTCTGATTCCTGATACCACTCCCAAATAGACAACCTGCATCCCATCCTCAATTCACCCTGCTTTTGGGGGAAGTCAAATAAAGACATGTTGATCTTCTCCCATCACTGGCCACATGGCCTACTGGGTTCCACTTTCTTTTGATTGAGGGGTTTAGGTTAGCTCTCAAAGGGCCCTTCTTGCTGGAGAATTCCAAGATCCTTCTGCACACTTCTCTTATAACTGCATCATTCATCCATGAATCCATTAACGTTTTATGCAGGGCCTTCTAAGGCTGCTGGGTCAGAGCTGTGGCTCTGCACCAAGTGGCGGGTGCTGCCCCACTACAGAGTGAGGGGATGAACCTGTGCTTGCATGCAGTGCAGTGCAGAGAGTGCAGGGAGCCCTCCTGATCCTATCAGTTTGGTGGCAAACCTCTTATCTCTTATCCCTCTGCCTCTCCAGCAGCTTGCTCTCTCTCGGCCTGGCTGTTCACCTGCAGGGCTGCCCCTCTAGCCCCCATCCTTCTGGGATGGTTCACAGCACCTGTTTTGGGAAGCCACCTCTGACTACCCACTCGGATCTAATGGCCCTTCTCTGCTGCCTTGTCCCCACATAGAAGTTATTAAATGGTATTTTAACTGACTCTTGTGATTACTTAATTTGAGCTTGTGAAAGGCACAGCCTGTGTAATTTCATTTTATGCCCTTGGTTATAGATTGCGCACAGTAAATATTGTGTGCTTATGTATGAAGAAAAGGCAGAGAGGGAGGGGGAGAGAGTGGGGAAGAGGAAGGGAAAAAGTGATGGGGGAGTGGGAAGGGGAGGGATAGGGGACAGGGGAGGCAGGGAGGGCAGGAGGGAGGATGGATTGTTGGCTGAGACAACATTTTGGGCAATGGCCATAATGCTCAATCCCAGCATATATATGAAACCCTCTCATTAAATCCCTCATCCTCATCATCACAGATGATACATGTCTACTCTGTGCCAGCTTCTACACTAACCTGCTCTCACATGTTAACTCATTAATCCTCGAAGTGACCCCTTGTGGGAGGGACTATCACTATCCCATGTTATACAGGAATAGTAAGTGGCAGAGCTGGAATTGAAGCTGCAGAAGCCAGCTTGAGTGCTGTTCTGAACTACTATGTCTTTGACCTCATTCATTCATTCATTCATTCAATAAATTGTGACTGTGCAAGTCACTGCACCAGCATCCTACTAAGCCTGACATACACTGGTGAGCAGACATGCCAATTCCCCATTCCCTGAATTTTCTACACCCTCTGGGGGCCTAACTCTGTAATGCTGTTACCATATGCTTTGGACCCTGTGGTCACAGCATCCGATGACTAACAATGGCTCTAGCCGTACCACTTTCCAGTTGGGTAACCTGAGGCAAGTGAACTTCTCTGGGCCTTTTGGGCTATAAAATGGGGATATTTTGTAGACCTCAGAAGGTTGATGACAGAGTTATGTGAGATAATGTGTCACACAGTGATTGGCTAGAGTAGGCATTGATAATTATTCCCTAAACTTACCGGTTAAAGCACTTGAACTGCATGAGACCAATAGCCTTGTCTCCACTCTATGGAAGAGGACACTGAGGCTCCAGGAGATGAAGTGACTTGTTTGAGCTCATGCAGCTATCAGCGACATAACCAGGACAAGAACCCAGGTCTTGAGACACCAAGACCCTATGCTCTTGTTGCCCTATGACATTGGTGCTTGTGAGTATCTCTTTTGGGAATGGCTAAGCAATTGCACCCTATTCCTACCATCATGTTGATGTTTAACTGCACACTGTTGGGGATTCTTTTGTAACTTAAATGGTTTGTGTGTCTCTCCAATAACTTGAGAAAGGCCACCTCTGTTGCTGCCTGTGCAACAGAGAAGGGTTACCACTTGTTTCATTTCATGTGCCAGGCACTACTCCCCTCCCTCAGGGGGCCTGGGGTGGTGGTGCTTGATCAAGGACCGACCAAGGCTCACGCTAATACTAGAGCCATGGTGACCACTGAGAAAACATACTCAGTGAATCGAATTGGAGCACCCATTGTCATCACTATATTGATCTACTGATTTATGGCAAAGTCCACTGAAGTCTTTATCTAGAAACCTGCCACATTCTCTCTCAAGTGTTATTTAGAAGTGCATTGTTTGGGGAGAATATATGCTTTCTTTATCAATCTGTTTCTGAAGTTTTGCTAATTCTAAATACTAGAGAAGTTGTATGTGTCTGGTTTAGAAATCTGGTTTCTATGATGCCTGAGGACCCATAGGTCCTGGTCAACTCCTGGGTGCCATTCCTTCTGGGAGATGAGTCTGTACTCTGGAGAGAAGGAACATCCATTCCCATGCCCTTGCCAGGTTGAAAGCAGGGACACTCAAAGTCTGGCCGTGATGCCTCCTTGATAATTGGGAGGAGATTGAGAACATTCTCTCTCTTTCTTCAGTTATTAAACTGACTGTCCTATAAAAACACAGATGACTCTGAGGCTGGCTGTTGTCCTAGTTTGCCAGACTGTGAGCTCCATAAGGAGGTTGGTGGAGACAGTCCTTTACCTAGAACAGAGCCCAGCACACAGCAGGTGCTCAACAAATAGGTGTGGAATGAATGGCTGGCAGGCTACAGATCCCACAGTAGAAGAAAAGCATGCTCCCTAAAGTCTTCAATAAAAAATAAAACTGAAATCAGTTGAGAATGGTTAGGCTTATCAAGAAAGTTATCAAACTGTGCCCTCAGAATATTATTATCCATAAAAATAAATGGTTTTTTTTTACCAATTGGAATGAATAAATGAATAATAACAGCTGGGTGATTGTTCTTAAAAATGTTTTTTTTTTTAACTCTTAAAGAGTTTAAGCATTTAAACTCTGTAAGCCTTTAAAGACTTTCTTAAAAGAAGAGTTTAAAGGCTTACAGAGGGAAAAGTTCATGGTTCTGACCTGGATCTCAAGTGCTTTACATTTGACAATTAATTTTGAGGACAATTAATTTTGAGGACTCACTGCTCCCACCTCTGCTCCTTCAATGTCCTTTTCCTTCTTTTCTTCTGACTGTCAGAAAGTGGTCCAGTCTGAAGGCTTGTCCTGCTGCCCCTAGGACGGGGACAACAAATACATTTCATCTTGCAAGTCAACTGATTGGTTAGTAGAGGCTGCCTGGAGTTGAGCTTGAGGAGTCCGAGTATTGGGATTCATTAGTGATACCTGCCACAGATGTGGGTTCAGGAAGTGGGACTTGCCTTCCAGGTATTTGCTGTGTCTCTCATCTTGTTCCTTCTCTCCTTCAGTCCCTGGGCCAGGGTCTCCTGGGGCACACAAGGTTGCCCCACTTGATTGTTTTGTCCACATCTCCAACTCAGCAAGTCTAAGACCAACCTCTTGGTTTCCTTCAAATCTATTCCTCTTTCAGGCCAATTAGCCAGCCTCCTTGGTAGTTCTTGGATTTGACCTTTCTTCTTCACTCTTGAGATCATCACCCAAATCTGGGCTCTCAGCACCTCTCAATTGGCTCTTCCTGAAATGGCTCCTCAGTGGGTCTCCCTCCCAGTCCCACCACCTTCTGCCCCACATTTTATGCTATTTGATCTCCCATAAGCACCCATTGTGGACTTTTACATCTCCACTCTTGAACTTGCAAAGGCTCTAAATGCTTAACAAATAGTGTTTAATATCCCTTGTTCTACAGTTAAGAGCAATCTCATTCATTCCTCATTCCTTCCTTCTGTGTTTACATATTTTTAAAACATTTGTGATTGCTGCATCTGAAATATCAGATATGTGTTGTCTCCTAAGGACACAAAGATAAATTACACATGACTCCTGCCTTGAGTTGCTCACAGTCTGGGGTGGCAATGGCAGAGTGGAGATGGAAGCCTAAAAAGTTAATTCCCATCCAAGGTGATAAAATGCCATCTGAAATGCTTTTCCTTCCATCTTTGGTTCCTTTTCCAGGCCTAGGTCTGTCACCTTTCATTGGGGATCTGCCTCAATGTCATCCTCTCCCAGGACCTTTTCCTTCTCTCTCACAGTACCTACCATGCCCTGGTAGATACGATGGCCTCTTTGCCTATAATCCTTTTCCACCAGCTTGAGCTTTTTATCTCATTTCTATAGAAGGTAAATTGTCCAGAGGGCCCCAATAAGAGTTGAGTTGATTCAGCTCCAGCTTTTGAGTAAATCTTTCATGCATTCTGTTTCTTCTTGCTGACTCCCAATCAGATTTCTCAGGTAGGCCATCCCTCTGTTTGCTTCAGTTCAGATCTGAGGCAGACTGCCTGGCCTTGCCACTTACAGGTTGGCCATGTTAACCTCTGGGTGCCTCAGTTTTTCCACCTTTAAAATGGGAGTGATGATAGTACCTACTTGATAAGGTTCTTGTGAAGATATGATGAGTTAATATACGTGTACATGCTTAAAACAGCATGTAGCACATGCAAAAGTACAAGCCACTACTGTGCTCATAAAGGGCTTTCCATACATATTGGGACAGGCCCTTCTCTTTATTTTTCCTGTGGGGGGGCCGAGCCCATTTAATGTCTGTTTAGAATTGTCACACACTCCTGCTTGCATCTACTTCGTATTCTGTCCCCCTCATTGTGAGTTCTGACTGGATGGGAGGGTCTGTTTTTCAAGGGGGTTGTAAGGAGGAAAGGTGGGTAGACTAACTACTACTTTCTAAGAAGAATCATCGCCCTCACTACTCATTGGGTCATACCTGGTTGCCTAGCAACCAGGAATGCACATCTTGGCTGAGGCTTACAATTTTATGGGGAAACAAAATGTTCCCAACAAACCCTCAAATCATATCCCATTAAGTTCTGTTCAGCCTGAGGCCCAGCAACAAAACCAAAAGGAACAGAACAAAGTGCCAAGACATTTGGGGGCAGGGCACTGGGGTGGGAGACTGGAGCTGAGGTTCTGGCCATGCCCACCCCTAGCTAGCTGGGTGATGCAGAAATCCTCACCCAGGTCTGGGTTCAATAAGTGGCTTTGTCACCTTCTCACTGGCTGAGCCATCTCTCTTCTCAGCCTCCATTGCTGCTCACCTGCTGGAGTGAGGATGTAGTACTTGCTTTGCGGGGCCTTGGTGAAAATGAATGAGATAATGTATCATGTCATTCTTCTGTTCTTGGTTCTCCTGCAGCTGCCTCACTTTAGAGGAGAAACCCACACTCCTCCACCAGGCTCCCACTGTCCAGCCCTGCTCAGTACCCTGGCTTCACCTCTTGCTGAATGTTCCCTCAGATCCCACCTCTGAGCCTTTGCCCATGCTCCCTCCTCATTCCACATGGCGGCCTCCCTTTCACTCTCCGGGTCTTCTTTGTCTCCTGATCCCAGGATCTAGAAGATCTGTTCTACTTTTCCCAACTCCAGTCTCTTGCTTATTTCTGCCAGAGCCCTTACTACAATGGACAATCTCAGTTATTTTTCCTTGTGTGTGTGTGTGTGTGTGTGTGCTTGCTACCCACATCCGAATGCAAGCCCTACATGGGCAGTGACATTGGTTTTGTTCATGGCTCTATCTATCCTCAGGGCCTAGAACTGTATCTAGCACACAGTAAGTGCTCAGGAAACATCTGTTGAAAGGGTGATCAACAAATGAAGGTTTTCCCAATGCTCAGCGCTTAGTAGGCGCTCATGAGTCTCTCCCTGTTAATTTCACGTTAGGCTTTTCTGTAAAGGGGGGTGCACTGACATGCTTAAACCCTGTGCTGCTTGGTGCCAAATCTACTGAAAGCAATTTTTTTGGCTATTTATAGCAAAAGGTAAAAATACCGATTAGCTGAGAAACACATTAGCCGAAAACCATCATCCCTGGCACTTTTCAGAGACAAAACTTCAGCACACAGCTGGCACGACAGGTCCCAAGGGGCTCTGAAATTCAAATACATGAAATAGGGAGAGGGAAAAATACCTAAGATATGAGGGTGTCTGGAACACACTGAAAGAGCAAGGGCTTGGGCCAGGCAGGAATGTCACCTCTGCAACCTGTTGGCAAGTGACCTTGGGTACACTGTGCCTCAGTTTCCTCATCTGTAAAATGGTGATAACACTGAAATGAGATGCAAGTCCTCCCAACCCACCCCAATGCTCAGAATTAAATCTCAGGACTGGAACTCACCCCAGCCCTAAGGGAAGTCTCCATCCGCCTCCCACCTCTTGGCTATACTTTCTTCACTCCTGTGCTAAGGCCTGAAGAGTGGCTGGCTCCCTGAGACGGTAATTGTTAAGGCAATTTAGAAAAGCTTTTGGGGGTGACAGAAAAGCTGGCAGTTCCAAATCAAACAGCCAGCCATAGAGGGAGCCCGTTGTCAGGACATCAGAGGGACAGTTTTGCAGCCTGGGCTCCCATTAACTGCAGCAGTCAAAAAACTGATTATTCTAAACCCTGGTGCTCATTCGCTCAACGCTTTCTCCCTTCCGGGTAATTAGATCTCCCAGGACTTCAAGAGGATGCTGGTGGCTTTGTACCAGCTCATATGTCCTTGAGGCTGGCAAGGGGGTGGCAGGAGATGCATCTCTGCCAGTCAGGTCACAGCCCCTCCTGGGCTGGTACCCTCCCTGAGGACCCAACCTCTAGGTGGGATAAAAGGGACATACCTCTCCAGACAGAGGGGATGCAGGGAAGCTGGGCAGGGACATGTACCGGGAGGAGGTGAAGACTCTGCTGGCGGCTTTGGTCAGGATTAAGTTCTCTGTTTTCTCTGTGGTCCCCAAGCTGAGCTGGGCTGTGGACTCTGGTTGGGGGAAGTGACCTGGGGAGCTGGAATGGGCAGTCCAGCATGCACACACGCACACACACATGCAGTCATCACTCAGGTTTTCACTTATACAGAGTTCTTGCTAGGTGCTGGGGTTTCAGAGGAAACTGAAACTGCCCTTGCCCTCGGGAAGCATAAATTCAAAAGTCTAGGATGGTGCCTACCTACCCACCAGATATGCTACAGCTGCCTCTCTCAAGTGGAAAGAAACCACAGCCCTTTAGAAGTAGAGACAAAGTGTGCTAATTCAAAAAGTTACCCTCCCCACTCTATAGTTTGCCTCCATGGGGATTTTTTTTTTTCCTGCAATGGGGCTTGCCCAGGATTTTTCCCACATGCCTATTTCTCTGGGATTGGGCCAGTTTGGTGACCCCTTTTTCTCACTGGACACCCATTGGCCTCTTGGAACTTAGTTCTTTCCCAGCTGACGATACCAGCTTCTAACAGAGTAGGAGGCTTTTTTCCCCCTTGACACTGTGATTTCCCCAAATACATTTCAGCAAGGAAAGAGGTGTGGGAAGGGGCACAGGACTGGGCAAGTGAGGAGACTCAAAGATAAGTCCTGACTCTGTTACCCACTCACTGTGTGACAAGTCCTCTCTGAGCCTCTGTTTTCTTACTATAAAATGAGAGGCTTATCTCCCAGGGCAGCTGTGATAGAAAAAGAGATCATGAAAGTTATAGGGCCTAGCAGAGTGCCTGAAAGAGCCCAAGACACTGACATAGGGGATCTAAAACCTCTGAAAAGCAGAAGCCCCACTGGAACTCACCCTCAATCAACTGTGGAAAGCAGTTCTAGGCATCCAGTGTGTTGGTTGATAATTAGGTTAAATGTCACCTCCACAGGGAAGCCCCCCTTGCCTGCCCATCTAAGCTGTCCCTCCCCCTACTCACACTTAAAGCCCTTACTCACCTGATATTTTCTATTTTTCCTCACCCAAGGATATATTTTTATTGACTTAGAGAGAGAGGAAGGGGTAGGGAGGGGAGAGAGAAAGGGAGGGAGGGAGAGACAGACAGACAGATATCAATGTGAGAGAGAAAGATCGATTGGTTGCCCCCCATATGTTCCCAACTGGGGATTAAACCCACAACCTAGGTATGTGTCCTGACTGGGGATTGAACTTGCAATGTTTTGGTGTACAGGACAGTGCTCCAACCAACTGAGCAACCTGGCAAAGGCCTGATATTTTCTTGTTCATTTATTTGTTTCTGTATTTTTTGTTGGATTCTTGTAAGCTTTGAGGGTAGGAATTTTTTGCTTACTGCTGTATCCCCAACACCTAGGACAGCAACTAACAAAACAGGTGCTTGATAAACACTTCTTTAAAGGACACATAAATTAATAACTGAATGTAGTAATTCTCAGCCAGGGGATGAGACATCATACCCCACCACAGAATGTGTCAAAATTCAGTGGGGTTTATTAAGGGCAGAGCACCTATAGTCTGAACATTATAATTATTATCCTTGATTTTCAGTTACAATCTTAAATTTATTCTGGAACCCTGAGTGGTATTAATAGAGGATCAGGCTCTATAGTTGTAAAGGATGCTCTGGGGCTCAGATCTCCTGAAGGCTTGAGGACCCTGCAACAGGGTGGTAGCTGGATCATGCAGGTCTGCAGGGCACAGTGAGGAGTGTGGTGTCATTCTAAGAGCAGTTGGAGCCTTTGGGTTTTGAACAGGTGGTAGCACAAGTTTATTCATATAACAAGTTTACTCTGGCCACTGTGGGGAGAAGAATTTGGAGGGGGAGAGAGTGGAAAAAAGGGGGGCTCATATATCCATTATTTTCATAACAATCTTGTAGGTAGGCATTTCTAAACCTACTTTCCCAATGTGAAAACTGAAGCTCAGAGAGGGCAAGTAACTTGCTTAAGTTCACACAGCAAGTGAATAGAGGAGCCGGCATTGAGCCTTTCGTCGGTACTCCATGTCCAGGCCCTGCCAAATGGCTCCAGGGCTGACAGCCTCCAACCCCTGGGCCTGGGATTCTGGACTCATCTTATTTATTTATTTATTTATTTATTTATACTGAATTTATTGGGGTGATATTGGTTAATAAAGTCATATAGGTTTTAGGTATACAATTCTATAATGCATCACCTCTATATTATATTGTGTGTTCAACACCCCAAGTCTCCTTTCATTACCATTTATCCATGGACTCATTTTTATAGCCTATAAGTCCCTGGCCCAGGGGCCCTTGAGAATGTTGTTTCGCAATGTTCAGTGAGAAAAAGGGGTCACCAAACTGGCCCAATCCCAGAGAAATAGGCATGTGGGGAAAATCCTGGGCAAGCCCCATTGCAGGAAAAGTGAGTGAGACCTGGAAACAGAATCAAGTTCTCCGCTGCCCCATTAACACATCAGGTGTCTACCTACCCCCAGCCCTGCCCCTCTTTCTCACATTTGGGCCTGAGCTCCATGGCGTTTGGAGCAACTGAAAACTCCAGACCTCTGGGCCAGAGTCTGAGCACCAGTCTGTGGGGAGCACAGAGTCCTGGGGATACCTCCTCATCTCCCTTTGACAGATGGTTAAGACCATGAGGTATGGCCTCATCCAGGCCCAGGTATTACTCCAACAGCTGTGTGACTTGGGCAAGTCAGTCAACCCTGTGTGCCTCAATTTCCTCAAAATAGGGATAAGAGAAGCATCTTGGTTTGCTGCTCAGTACAAGGTAGTTGCCAACTGATAGTCAGCTATTACTGGAGTACAGGGCAGCACCTTTCCTTGGGCTCCCTTCTAAATCAGATGGCCTGCCTTGTCCTAGGCCAAGCCTGCTGCTGGCCACCAGATGATCCCCAGTAACGGGGAAACTGGAGACCCTCAGGTTTTTGGGTTAGGAGCTGCTGCTTCACCTTGGCTAACTGTGGCCACGAGCCAGGGACCTGTGGTCACAGGAGAGATCTAGCATCTTCCTGGAGGGTCAGTAGGGCTTCCTGGGGAATCATGGATTCACTAGGTTTAGGACAACCATAATCTGTGTTTATAGTTGTGAGATTAGGCCTAAGCCTCCAAAGGTATTTCCCTCATATCTGGGCCACTTCCGACCCTTGAGGGTCTCTGTTCACTCTCATCTACCCTTAGGGGTTACTTGAGAAGCCTCTGCTCTAAGGTACTCTTCAACTAGGAATATCTGTGTCCTCTTGGGAGAATTGCTAAGGATGGGCTCTCAGGCAATATGACAAGAGGTTTAGACATATGCTCTCTCCTTGGACTTGGAGTTAGTGATGTGAAGGTACCAGTTCACACCTGCCTGTGAGAGCTGACTGTTTCATTTTCAGGTATTTTCGGGAGCTGGTTGTTATATATAGTCATTATCAGACTTAAATGATACACACTTATAATTTATACAAATTATATTTAAAAAGGTAACAAATGCCCCACACTCATCCCTTCCTAATTATTACACTACATGCCACTAGGCTCTACTGTCTTAAATCTGCATTATAGAAATACTACATGGATGGAATTGGAGAGCATTATGCTAAGTGAAATAATCCCGGAGATGAAAGACAAATACCATATGATCTCACCTAATAAGTGGAACCTAATCAACACAACAAACAAGCGAACAAAGTAGAACCGGAGACAGGGGAATGAAGAACAAACTGATAGTGACCAGAGGGGAAGGAGGAGGGGGGATAATGGGGGAAAGAAGGGGAAAGGTCAAGTTAAGGAACGTGTACAAAGGACCCATGGACAAGGACAATGGCAGGGGGAGGGGATTGAATGTGGGAGGGGGGTGGGCAGGGGAGAGCAATGGGGGGAAAAATGGGACAACTGTAATCAAATAACAATAAAATAAAAAAGAAAAGAAAATCTACATAACGGTGTGCTAACGTTGCATCTCTTCCCAACTCTGCATTTAACGCCATCGTGTTGGTGACAAGGTGGGAGCATTTTCACCACAAAATCAGCACACTGCAAAGGACTCCCTCCCCATCCAGTCAGCGGGTTTTACACACGTACCAGCCCAGCACTGCCTGGAATCCTGAGTGACATGGGGACCAAGGCAGAAGGAGCAGAGTTTTCACCGCACCACATTCCCCAAAGGGCACCTGTCCTGTCAGTCCTGCCACCCATCCCTGCCTGTCCCGATTTCCTTTGGGAAAACACAGCTAGGTTTTCCAGCCTTTGCTCCAGCTTGAGCCCACCCCACTCTGCCCATAGATCTTTATGATGCTGCTCAGACAGCTTCTTTTGCTTACAGCTGGCATGTCCTCACTGACCCACCTTAGGAGGTTGTCCCACCAGTGTAGAAAGAGAAGCTGAAAAGCGATTGTCCCTAATCTCACCCCACAACCCTGACACTGGCACCGTCTGGATGATCCCTTAAGTCTTGTTTTCTTGCGTCTGTTTTTATGGAGTTGTTGCATGTACCATGCCAAGCCCTGCTTTGCTCACATCACATTGTTTCACGAGCCTCAACCACATTGCTTCATGTTCTCTGAATCATGAATTTTCTGTAATGTTCCATCAGGCACGTGGAACAGCTGAAAGGGGCTTAATTTTCTCCTAATGTTGGGCATTTAGGAATTACTTAAAGCATATATCACACAGGGATATGGCTAAAAAGCATTTTCATTTGGTTTTGTGCCAGATGGCTGTGTGAGCTTGGACAAGATCTTTCCCTCTCTGGGCCTCAGTTTTTACACCTATAGTATGTGCAGGGCGATGATGATAATGATAGTAATAATAATGACGGCAGTTTCCTCTCCCTGCGGGCTTCCTGCACTGTGCTGGGCGTGCTTACTTGCGTCAGCTCATTCACTGCTCACAGCGGCCCAGGAATCAGCACTGTTACCCACAGGTGAGTGACCAGGTTCTGAGAGGTGGTGGAACACGGCTAGGACTCAGACCCAGGATGTCTGCTGCTCAGTGAGTGCGTAGGCCGCACTGCTACTTCTAACGCCTGCTGTGTGGTGGGCTCTCAGAGACTCATGTCCACATAGAAGTGAGCCCATTCGCCCTCACCACAGTCCTCATCTGTTCCAATCATGTCCCCACCTTACAGGAGAGAAACTGGCTGCAAGCATAGAAGTGACTGTCTCAAGTCAGAATGTTGTGGGTTGAATTGTGTTTCCCTCAATACATTGATCTCAGACTTGCAGCCTCCAGAACAGTGAGACAATGCATTTCTGTTGTGTAAGTCACTCAGTCTGTGGTCCTTTATTATGGCAGCCCCTGGAAACTACACAGCAGCAGAGCAGGGATGGATGAGAGAGCTGAGGGTCAGGGGGAAGGTGCGGAGGCTGCAATGGGGGCAGGGAGGAGAGATGCCTTTCTCCTTCACCACCTGTGCAGGGACAATTCAGGACCCCAGCCCTGGGTCGGGTTCTCACCCATTATGTGCTTGGGCAGGTCCCTTCCCTAGTGGGCCCCAGAGTCTCAGGTGCACCCTGGGATTGCTGGATGAAATAGTCCCTGAGAGCCATCCCAGACCTGCAGCCCCATGGGCCCATGAGTCCCCCAGGCCCTTTTCCCACCTGTCCTGACACGACTGAGCTGGTGTGTGTTTGCCGGGGAAGCCCCAGGGAATGCTCCATTGTGCTGTTTTGTCCAACAGACATTTTCTAAGAGCTCATCCAGCAGTCTGCCCTTGAGCTTGTTACTACTTCATTGTCCTCCTTCGATTCTCCTGCAATCCCCATGTCTAACTGACTGCCTATCTGGTGCCAGACAACCTGATCATGCCCTGCCTGCAGGCAACAGTCTCCTTCTACTTCTCTGACTTCTACTTTGCCAGTCTGCCTGCCCTCTCATTAGCTGACATTCCCTAAGGACCTTTGCTGGATGGCCAACCCAGGTGAACTCATTCCTGCATATTTATTGAGTATACTCTGTGCTGGGCACTGTTCTAGGTTTCAGGATACAGCAGCGAACGACACAGACCCAAACCTCTGCCCTCCCATGGCTGACTTCCTCCCATTCAGGTTTGGGACTTGTTAGAAGAGACAAGACTTCTCTATAGACACCTCTAGCATCTGATGTTCCACCTCCAGGCCCACCCTCTCTCCAGGGTTCCAGGACTACTGTCCTAACCCCTAGGCCCCGAGAATGCACAGTGCCCAGCACAAACCTTTTGTCTCACGTCGATCCTGCTCCTGGCCTGGTTGGTTGACCTCTGTCATAAGCGGCTAGTTGCTGTCTTGAAAACTAAGTCTGCATTGACATGTATGTCTCTCCCCACCACCTCTCTTTCCCTCTCTCTCTCTCTTTCTCTCTCTCTCTCTCCTATCACAGGCTGAGTCCTGCTGCTTGAAGCTCCCTCATCTCCTTCCTCTTTATCAACACCTTCCTGGCTGGGTCCAGGCCTCTCTTTTGGATGCCTGTCCCTCCCTCCCCACTGGCTCTATTTCCCTGTTCCAAACTCATTACTACCAGACCAATTGTCTTAGCCACACTACTTCTCTGCTCAAGAATACTTGGGGCTCCCTCTTGTCTCTTATTTTAGGCCCAAACTTACTTTTTGACTTTACATTCAGAGTCCTAGTATACACTCTGGAGTTGTCTACCTGGGTTTAAATCCCAGTTCTTCCACTCATTAGCTGTGTGACCATGGATAAGTGATTTAACTTCTCTGAGCCTCGATTTCTTTATTTGTAAAAATGGGGATAATAGCAGTGCCTACCTTCTACGGTTGTTAGGTGGATTAAATGAGTTATGATGTATGTGAAGCTCTTGGAATGGTATCTGGAACATCTATAATGCTCAGTTACTCTTTTTTTTTAAAGATTTTATTTATTTATTTTTAGACAGAGGGGAAGGGAGGGAGAGAAGCATCAATGTGTGGTTGCCTCTCATGCACCTCCCACCGGGGACCTGGCCTGCAAAGCAGGCACGTGCCCTAAATGGTAATTGAACTGGCGGCCCTTTGGTTTGTAGGCCAGAGCTCAATGCACTTAGCCACACCAGCCAGGGATATAATGCTCAGTTATTTGAAATTATCATCAGTACTGGTTGCTCCCTTCCCCAAGCCCCAGCCAGACAGAACAATCAGCTCTTCCTTTTACATACCTCTCTTCTTTGCCTCTGTGCCTTTGTCAATACTTTCCCCTCTACCTGGAGTGCCCTTCCCCACTGCAAACCCTGCCTATCTCTCAACATCTTGCTCAATACCACCTCCTCCATGCAGCCCTCCTGGATCATAATGCTCGAAGGGCTTGCTTCCACCTCTCAACCTCATGGCAACTTGTCCAAAGCTATTCCACAGAAAAAGCTGAATCTTCTCTGTTCAGAAATGGTCCCTAGAATCATTTTCTGGGACCACGGAAATTTCCAGAGGGCCTCCCTTTGGGGTGGAGGCTGACGTTGGCAGGTGGGTATGAGGGAACCATCTGCAGAGGCGCTAATTTCCACTGACTATAAATAACTCCAGGTCTGAAACCACAGCAGGGGCCTGGATTGCGCCAAGAGGAGTAAGATAATCGTTGCAGGGTGAGGGGGGCCTACATAAATAACTTACCTGCTCTGTCAGAGCCTCTCGTGTGACAGGCGGGGCCTGGAGGGAAAAGCTGCTTCAGCTCTCTTGACCTTTGTGGGACCCAGGCTGGGTGGACTATTGAGATTGGCTAATGTTAGAGAGGGTCCAGCCTGCTTTGCAGAGCAACATCTCTTACCCCTCAGCTCGCTTGACAGATAAGAAAACAGAAACTCAGGGGTGCAAAGTAATCAGCATCTGGTGTCCCAGGGCCCTGGGCTTCTGGGAGCCTGAGACCTATTGCCAGAGAACACCCACGGGCCTCTGGAAGCCAGTGTGGGTAGGGCTCCAAAGCCACCTGGGAGGAAAGGTTTGCTGGGTGGGGGTTTGGGCTGAGAGGCAAAGGGTACTGCCCTGGCCTGGGCAGTGGTGGGGCCTTGGTTATGCCTGAAGGATTGGAAGTCAGTCTTTCACGGGAAGAGCAATCTGGGGCCTGGCTGTGAGCTGGCCACCTCTTGGCCAGTCTGATGTTTGCACTGTTGGGGGGCACTGAGGCAGCAAGTGTCACAATTCTAGAATGTCTGCCCCTGGAGGAGCCTCAGAGACTACCAGACCCACCCTCTTCTTTGGTGTGAGGTTTGAGGACGGTCTCAGTCAATAAGGGCTGAAGTCAGGGTGGTCTCCTTTTTCGTCTTTCCAGCTCAGAGTGTCTCCTAGCACAGGTGGGTAGAGCACACGAGGCCGACCATGGCTAGGGTAGGGTGGGTGGCTGCAAAACGAACCTCCCTGAGGGCACTCTGTGGGCCAGGCGCTCTGTGTGTATTTTTTCACTAAATCAACAGAACAGTATGGGTACTGGGAGCAGGATTTTACCTATTCCATTTTACAGATATAAAAACTGAGGCACTGTGAACTTAAATAACCTGGTCTACAGAGGCTTTGGATACTCTAGTTTAGCACTTTTCTCCTGTACTAGAGGTTTTCAATTTTTTCTTTCCTTTTGAAAAAAAAACACCTTTGTTTAAAAAAAAAATCTTACCAGATGCTTTACCATGAAAAACAGGTTACAAAAAAAAAAAAAAAAGGAGGCTTTCTGGTACATGATAGGGAGGAAAAGTCACTCAGAAACTTCCTGTCCCCTGAGGCACCTCTGTGGAACACCAAGGAACCCAGTATGAGAATCAGCTCTCAAACCTGCAGTTTCCACGCACTCAGTGAGCTCTTCAGCTCACCTAGCGTTTGGAGAGGAGCGATACTCAGGGCTTTACCCTCATAGAGCTCATAGTTCATTTCACACTCACATGGACAGAATGGAAAAACGTAAACACTATTGTCCAAGCTGACAGTCTGCATATACTGCGTGAACAAGCCAACTAAAACCCCGAGTCTACAAAAGTCAACCCATAGTCTGTTGGCTGGAGTCTTCTGCCCTTTGAGATACATCGTAGGCTCCAGGCACAGTGAATTCCTCACCTCTCCCTGTGCACATACTGGTTCTTACCTCAGGGCCTTTGCTCAGGCTGTTACCCTCATTAAGAATGTGTTCTCCACCCCCTGACTGGTGTGGCTCAGTGGGTTGAGAGTGGTCCTGCAAACCAAAAGGTTACCAGTTCAATTCCCGGTTATGACACCAGCCTGGGCTATAGGCCAGGGGTTGGGGACGTGTGGGAGGCTCTTGCAGGTTGCAGGTTAATGTTTCTCTCCCTCTCATTCTCCCTCTCCCTGTCTCCAAAAAACAATAATCCTTAAAAAAATAAGAATGGCTTTCCTCCCTATCTCTGCACGTTCAGCTCCTCCCTGTCCTTGGAGATCTGGTTCAGAGGAAGCTTCTCCTGATTTTGTCTCTTATCAGGCAGGGCTGACCCTTCCTTAAACCTCCAGCACATTCCCTCCTGCTGTAGAGTTACTTTGTCAACAGGAGGCAGTAGATTAAGGAGGTCATGTGTGCATATTCGGGAGCCAGCCCGTCTGGTACCAATCCTGGCTGGGCCTCTTGTGAGTGGTGGTGCCCTGAGCCACATCTGTAAGTTGGGGATGCAAACAGCTCCTGTTTCACAGGAGTTTGTGAAGATTCAATGAGGTAATGTGTCTCTGGTATCACAGCTAGTAGCCAGTATTGCAGCTAGACTGGGAGTCTTCAAGGCAGGGGTGGTTTACAACTCTGTCTTGTACCCCTGGTTCCTGGGAGCTCTAGAGGGGAAGGGGGTCAGGAGGGGCTCCTCTCTCCTCCCCTCTACCTGGACTGAGTCCCTGGCCTCTGCCCCTGGCATTGCCTCCTGTCTGACCTCTATTCTCACTCTGTGGATGGAGAGGGAATGTCCTGGAAAGCTCTCCCTGTCCTGGCCTTCCCACTTGTCTCATGTAGAGCCACACCACACAAAAATTACTGCTGAGAAGCATTTGGAACACCTCTTCCCAGAATGGCAATGTGGCCCAAGCCTACACATATCTGTTCAAACTAATAAATACGTGTCAGCCTACATTGCCATTTGGCATGATAGAAGCAGGGGAAGCAAGGGGACAGTCTCTGAACACCTGTATTTTCTGGCTATGGGAGGTGGGCATTATTATTATGCCAATTACTGCTGGGGAAATTGAGGCTCAGATGGATGGATTGACTTGCTCAAGGGTCTCAATGGTGCAGCTGGGACTCTGGGTCAATGTTCCTCTCATTCTTTCTCTTCTCTGAGCATGTACAAGGTACTTAGTGTTTAGTGCATATTCATTCTGCAAAGCAAAGAAGGCTTCATGGAGAAGGCTTCCTCTCCAAGCCTTTGTTTCTGTTCAAGGGGCTGCTGTGAGGACCACATAAGATAGAGAGCCTGGCCCCGATAGGTTTGCACACAGTAAATTACAGCTGCTGGATGGCTTTGAGACTCAAGCTTTCGCATGGTTGGTCTGCCTAGTGAGAGGTCCACCTGTAAATGCTTCCCCCGCTGCCCATATCCTTCACTCTCCTCTGGGTGCCTGACTATGCAAAGTACCTACCAGGTCAGCAGCGTCATCTTTGGGACATGAAGTCCCTCCAGTCCTGCTGGCATTCACCCAGAAACTCTTGGTCAGTGGCAGGTCAGGCCCTTTGCCTAACTGTTCTGCGCTGTGCTGGCCACCCCCAGGCCTGCAGAACTGTTTGCCTAGCACACACTCTCCTGCCTCTGCCCGAGAAAGTGGATAGCATGTATTAATCAACATGTGGCTTTATTTTATTGATGATTCAGAAAGATGTGTGGGTGGAATTCTGGAAAGCGTCCACGTATGATTCATCAGACTTTCACAGAAAGCTGTGCTTTTAAAGGATTTTTTCCCTCTGGTGGTAGTGGGGGGGAGGGCGGGGGGGTGTATAAGCACTGCAAATCAAATGTGGTACTGACATTTTAAAAAATCATAGGTTCACATGTGTTGCTCAAGCCCATTGATCTGCCCAGACAAGCTATCTTTCTTATCTCCACTAATTTAAACCCAACATGTCCCTTAAAGTCACACAGAGAGTTCCTGGTGTAGAATAATGAAACAGCTGACATTGATAGAGCACCTACCACGTGCCAGGCACTAAGCACTTCACACACTCTGCTCTGACCCTCACAGCCACCCTATGAGAGAGGCACTGTTATTACCCCATGCCATAGATGAGGAAACTGAGGCACAGAGAGGTTAAAGAACTGGCCCAATGCTCTGCAGTGGGGTAGCAAGTGGAGCCAGAATTTGACCATGACATGAGCTGGTCACTTCACTGCTAGAACATTAGTGGTAGCCCGACTTTGTCTGGACCCAGCTTATGCCTATTATCCTGGTGTAGTTATTAACAGTGCTATGGTTTGGCCGTGATCACTCCATATTTAGTGCTCCTGAATCCCACCTTCATTCCTCAACTGCCTTTTTTAAATTTAAATTTAAATTTTTTATTAATTCGAGAGAGCGAGCAAGGGGGAAAGAGACATTGAAGTGAGAGAGAAATGTTGATCAGTTGCCTCCTGTATGTGCCCTGACTGGGGACCAAACCTACGACGTAGGTATGTACCCTGAACAGGGATTGAACCCATGACCTTTTTCTTTCTTTCTTTCTTTTTTTTTTTGAGTATGGGACAATGCTCTAAGCAACTGAGCCACCCAGCCAGGGCTCAATTGCCTTCTTAATTCTATCCTTCCTCCCCATCATGCCAAGCACTTCTCAAGGGCACAGAGCACACCTGCTCTTACTCCATACACTCTCTAGCACACAGTAGGGGCCTTCCACATAGTAGGCCCACAAACACGTGTGTTTTGTGCCTCCATTCCCCTCCTCTCCCCTCATCTCCATGTGGCTTATGTGGACTGACTGGCCCCTGTCTGCAGTAAGCATGTGACCCAGGTCTGACCTATCAGCCTATTCTAACCTCCAGCCACAGCAATTGGTTCAAGATTGGCCATGTGACTCCTGGTGGCCCAGTGAGAGTCTGTTTTGGTACTTAAGGGGAAACCCTGAGAAAGAGGTGCTATTGGCACTGGGGTGGTTGGGATGGGAGGGTATTAGCCTGAATCTGCTGGGACCCTCATGGGATGAGGGCCTGCCTGAGGACAGTGGAGGAGAAAGATAATAGGAGAAGGATGGACAAAGCCCTCCTGCAGCATCGGAGGCCCTGGATCCAGCCATGCTGAGGCCAGAACAGTCACTGGACTTTTCGGTTATACAAGCCAGAAAATCCCTTTTTTGCATAAGCCAATTTGAGAGGGTTCTATCAACCAGATGAAACACGATTCCTATCAACCAATTCTAGCAAGCAGAATCCTAATAGATAAAAATACTCAATAAATATTGGAAGATAATAATTTTTTTTGTGGAAAACTTTTATAGCACTTTCAACTCACTATCTACAAATGGCAAAGAGTGAAGTAGCATGACCCCATTTTACAGGTAAGAAAAGTGAGGTCATGACATGTGAGTCTGAACACCTCCCCAGTCTTCATGCTTGCCCCTCCTCCACCCCTGCATGCACTTGAGAAGGTGGTTAGCTTTCTCAGTCTCTTAAATAGTTTGGTAAGTTTTTCTCCTCCAGGCCTTGCACCTGACAGAGTCCTGGGCTTTAAAATGGAGCATGGGCGACTTCACATGAAGACCACGGGGAGCGGTTCTTGTTTATCTCTGGCCAGGAAGGGAATTTTCCACGTGGACCCTGTATCTGAGAGGTCCCCAGCCTCACCCTGTCTGGGACATGACTGAATCTGTGGCTGCCTCAGTTTCTCTGTCAACCTGTCAGGTCCCCAGTGATCCTTGGGGAAACAGACAACGACATCACAATGACAAGCAGAAGACCCCACCTGCTGCCTCCACATTCTTCCCCATGCCCAGCTGGTGGTAGCTCTGTGGCTGACCTGAGCCCTGCGGTGTTGTCAGCTAACATTGTATTTATGCCACGTGAGGCACCATCCCCCATGACCTGCCCTCCCGTCCTCCCTCAGCCCCTCTCTCTCCTCCACTCGGGCAGGCTGTAGGATTCATACAAAATTAACCGGAGGTTCCGTTTCACAACACTCTGAAGTATCCAGTTCCCACCCCACCTGCTGCTGCCCTATCTTCTTTGTCCCTCTTTCTCCCCCACTGAGAAACACACAATGCATGGAGCACCCAATGGGACATGCCTGAGCTGCCCCTCTGACAGCCCAAGGTGTGGGTGACAGGAGTGAAGGACGAGGGCTGTGTGTGCAGAGTGGTTCAGGAAAGTGCCACTCTAGGCTTGGGGAACCAACGCCAACTGTTCCATGAGTGACACAGGGTGTCCTGTGTCCTGTCCCCAGGTTGCAGCCTTCCGTCCTACACAGGGAAGGGCATCAGGGCCACCCCCATCTCTTTTCTCTTCCTCTTTTCCTTCATTCTGTGAATAATTTGGAGCCCCCAGGCATTGTACCAGGTGCTGGGGACCTGGTAGAGAATGACAAACAGCTCCTGTCTCCAGGAACTCACTGGCCACCCCAAGAGCCAGTCCCCAGCTTTCCAGACTCATCAGGAGTCCACCTACTTTGGGAAGGCTCATTCTTCATTGGGCACTGTTTTATTAATTGCCTGGTTTTCTCACAAGGATGGGGCCCATGCATTAATAAGAAAAGAAATATTAGGTATACTAATAACAATGATAACATCATTTCGTAAGTGTCCAGGGTCTGCCATACACTGCACAAGCCCTTCATGTGGACAACATTTGTGAGGTAGGTGGTGTTATTATCCCCACTTCACACATAAGGCAGCTAAAGCTTAAGAGAGGTTACACTGAATTCTCCCAGTGTCCCTTAAGAAAGAGTAAGCCAGTCAGGATTTGAACATGGGTCTCTGGGGCCCCACTCTTCTAGGCTGGAAGGTTGTGGAAGAAACGGGGGCAGTGGAGGGCAGAGAGAAAAGGCATTACCAGAAGGGAACAGAACCAATAGTGGAAAAGGAAAGAAATGAAGCTCAGGTTGGGGCAGAGGCCACCTCTGGCCTCACAGAGGCCAGGTTTATACAGCAGTTACCCCCAGAGTTAGGTAGAAAATCCAAATTGCCAGGCCGTGGTTCCTGAGCCTGTGGCCTGTGCTAGTAGTAGGTGGTGTACCCTGGGTGGGTGGGAATAGACTTCTATGGCTTTAAACCTCCTCTATCACTTATAGAGATCTTCTTGTCTAAAATTAGATAGATGTGAATGGGAAGGCTAATTTATGTGTGGCCTGGAGCAGTTTCCTCTAGTGTGATTCAGAGGCCAGCTCTTTGCTCACCTCAGCAGATTGGGGGCAGGGGATGTCCAGAATGGCCAACCTGAGTCCCTGTCTGGAGCTGGCATAGCGCCAGGCCACATGGCTCTAAGTTGGGGGCTGGAGGTCAAACATTCCTGTAAATCAGAAGAGGGCAAACAGGGCAAGACAAATGTTGAACATGAGAAAGAATAAAGGAAAGTTCTGTGGTCGCCCCACCCTACTCGGGCCCTCTTCAGACCGAAAGCACCTTTAGAAGACTGTGCCCAGGTGCACGTGCCGGGCTCGGGGCTGATGGCACACCTGGGTGTGGTGTCCGTCAGAGCTGTGTTCAAAGTCTGCTTTGACGTGAACTGTGGTGATGACCTTGAGCCCTCATGCTCCTCATCTGTAAAATGGGATAATACCTCCTACTTCCAGGCTCCCCTGTAATAAGGACGCAGAATAGCCTACTGCAAAGTGAGGCGCCATGTGTGGACACTGACCAGTGTTCTGGAAGAGACAGATTCCACCCTTTCTGGAGAATGTGACTGCTTCTTCTAGAGCAGTGATACACAGAATAAAAACAAGACCTGACATTTATTAAGCACTTAGACACTGAGCACCTGGCCTGATCTCAACAAAGAACAATGTTCACAACCCATTTTACTGATGGGAAAAGGAAGTGTTTAGTCTCTGGGGCTGAATCCTAACACAGCACTGTCCATGTGCTAGGTGCTGTTCTAAGCTACTTCACTGCATCCTCACCATAGTCCCATGAGGTAACCACTGTCATTACCCCCATTTTACAGGGGATAATGAGGAAACTGAGGCATAGAGAGGTTGAGTAGCTTGTCCACAGTCCCGAAGCTGGTAAATGGCAAGGATGAGATTTGAACCCAGATCACCCAAGTCTCGGGTCTGTGGCCTTATGTTCTTCTGCCCCTCCCCAAGCTTCTTTCAGCTCCACCTGCACCCTGGGAGATCCTGCAAGGGACCAATGCAGCAGGGGCTTTGGTTGATCCTTCCAGTCTTTCCTCCTCCCAAGAGATCTTTCCCATCAGAGATCTCATTTGGTCATCATGAAACATTAGGAAACCAAAGCTCAGAGAGGTCGGATAAAAGGCCCAAAGGCACACACAGCTGGCAGGGGCAGAGTACTAGTCAGAGCTGTTACCATTCTTTCCATTTTACAAATGAGAAAACCGAGTCCCTTTTATTTATCATGTAATGCCTAACTTTCGTAATGCATTGGTATTCTATGGAATTCTGTCCAAGAAATGTTGCTTTATTCCATCTACATGCTTCCCTTTTCTTTCCTTCATAGCCAACCACCTCCTCCTCCAGGAAGCCTTCTCTGACCTTCACTGCCCACCCATCTCACCTACCCTATGAGCTCTGGGGCCCTTGCTGCACTTGGCCTGGATTGTTTGCTGTTTTGGCTGCTCAGACATCTGAGCTGCTCTCTGTGGGCTCGGGACTCAATGGCCATGTCTCAGGGTTTGGTTTTTTTAAATTTAATTTTATTTTTATTGAATTTATTGAGGTGACATTAGTTAATAAAATTATACAGGTTTCAGAGGTACAATTTTATAATGCATCAACTGTATATTATATTGTATGTTCACCACCCCAAGCCAAGTCTTTTTCCATCACCATTAAGTTATATACCCTCCTCTGTGCCAGGCACCAGACTGGGTGCTGGATGTACAGAGAAGAGCAGGACAGGATTCCTGCCCTCAGGTGCAGGACACCATGAGCCAGCTGGTAATGACCCTGCACAGTGCTGGAGCTTGGCAATGGGCCACTCAGTTTCCCAGGGTCAGAGAGCCTATCAGGTGGGAGGGGAGGGCAGGTTTCTTAACTCAGGGTCCATAGTCTGGCTTCAAAGGGCTCTGTGAAGGCAATGATAGTGTGAGCCATATCTGTTGCATGAGGTTGGCTGTTTTTCTGGGGAGAAAGGCCACAGCTTCCATCCAGGCCTGCAGCCCAGAGACAGTTAAGAATTCCTGACTCAAGAGAATTTCCTGGTCCTATTCACAAGGCAAAGACCACTGGGCAACCCTGCCTCCTGGCACTCTGGGTATGCTACCCTGATGGCAGAGGTGCACATGGGCCATTTTGCCATGGATTGGTGTTCCCACAAGGCTGGGGCTCAGAAGACCCAAGGCAGACACCACTCCCATTGCAGGGCCACATGTGGTCATTCTCAAGACCTGAGTCAGAATCACAAAGTGAAGAGAGAATGTTTCCTGTATTCCCACTCTCCCTGCCAAAACAACGAAACACCAAGAAAGAAACAATTTCTAAATTTCAGCCCAGGCTCAGCACATAAGCACAACATCAGAGATGGCAGCCAATCTGGAAAGAAGGACCAGGCTTAGCTCTTCCTCCTGACCCAAGGAGGCCCCAAGATGAAAAGGGACAGACACCTCGACCCACTGGGTGCATTGGGGTGCAGGCACAGGCAACTACTAGACAGACTGGCAAGCCCCCATGAGCAGCTAGGCCCATAAGCTGCCTTTATAGGAAATGCATTCAGGGTTAGCACCCAGCCACGCCCAGAGCATGGGGACCAGAGTTAGGAGATGGAATGAGTGACCTCTGGCCTTAGGTTTATCCTCTGTCATATGGGAATAAGGATTCAGATACTGCTTACCTCCTAGGTTGTGGTCTATATCTGGGGGAGGAATTGTCATCCAATCTCTTTAGAATAATATGGCTGCTAATTGTTGAGCGCCTACTGCATGCTTAGGCCTCCACTAGGCCCTGTGAGGTAGGCATTGGCCCCATTTTCCAGAGGAAGAAACTGAGGCACAGTAGAGCCTCTTTGCACAAAATTACAGGATTGGGGAGTGCCTGGGCAGAGCCTCACACCTATGCCTTTTTGGGGTTCATGTAGGGAACTCTTTTCCTCATGGTGAGGGAAGGTAACTGTGGAGATGGAGACTTGAACTGAGCTCTGTGCCTAAGCTGGGCTGGTTTCTCTCCTCTGTGCCCCATGGCAGATGACTGGGCTTTGGCCCCCTCCAGAGAAGCTCAGGAGGTTGAAATCCTCTCTCTCTCTGGAGATCCTAGGCCTACTTATTTTGGCAGTTGCAAGAAAGTTCCACACCCATGTCCAGGGCAAGACACACATGGGCATCTGTCACCCTTCCTGTGATGGCCCATTTTCCTGCCTGCCAAGTCTGTCTAGCAGTTCCATGGCCGAGGGCTGCCCCAGAGACCTAGGAGTCCCCGAGTCAGCCTGGATTTGGGACAGTCAGACATGACCTAGCCCAGCGACAGGTGTTGAGGAGCTGGAATTGGCTAAATGGTACCAATGCTGTGGTTCTATGCTGGAGTCAGACAAAGGGATTTCTGGGGCTTGGGGAAGGGAGGGCAGGAGCTAGGTGGCTGGATCCTGGAATCCAACCTCTGTAGATGGGGTGAGGAAAGCAGGAGCCCTGCCTGAGCTTTTACAAAGGCAAGAAAGGCATGGTTCCTCTTCTGCCCCACTGGTCTCCCTCTGGCTCCACCTTGGAGACTGGGTGCTCCCAGATTTCCAGGCTGATGAGCCCATCCCTGAGGTAGATGTGAACCTGTTCCTATGGTTCTCTCTGCAGGTGACTTGGGTCATGCCCCAACCCACAATGGGGAGAAAATGGAAGCCTCATACCCTGGCCTATCCAAAGGGGCTGACCCTCAGCTAGAATACACCAGAATGGCCATACTGGCATTTCAGTTCAGGTCCAAGACCTCTCTGTGGTTAAGTATCATAGAGCCAACACATATAGCAGTTGCCAGGGCTGCAGCCCCGGATTTGAGTCTCCCACACCTACCTTCGACAGGTGAGGTTTTGAGGCGCCGGCAGATGGCTTCAGTGTCCCCATAAGTCTCCTTGATCTTGACTACAGCTTCAGTGCCCCGCAGCTCCATGAGGGAGCGGAGCTCCTCCATTGTGCATCCAAACTCGCCCCCATGGCCCGACTCATTTCTTTGGTTTTTGGAGTAAAAGTCGCTGTTGGTCATGTCACCCATGTTTGCCACAGTTCCTGCTCGGGGTGGGCCCGAGGGTCAGCGCTGGACAAGAGGCTGCCAGATGATGGCTCTGTGTGGCTGTCCTCAGCACAACCTCACTGGATGTCTGTGACTCCTGGTGACTCCCTCCAGGTCCCAGGGGGAGGAGGTGGCTGAGGTGGGCTGATAACAGCAGTGGTGAACTCCAAGGGGTGTCCCTGGGTGCAGGGTAAAGTCCAGGGGCCAGAGGGGCTCAGGGCTGTAGACCCAGTAGTCTCCATTCAGCAGGGTCCATGCTGCTCCCTGGAGCTGGCATCTACATGGTCAGGGGTGGTGGCTCCTGTGGGGGCAAGCACAGAGTTGTGACAAAGGTCAGGAACTGGAGGCCTCATGGGATGGGTACTCATGAAAGTCCCGTGTACATGGGCATGCATGCCCACTCAAAATAACACATACCCTAATATGGGAGTTTTGTACAACACCCATAGTACACCAGCAGACACTGTAAATCTAAATATACGGGCACTCTCCTGGATACCCCATGATATATCACCCCCACGGCACAGACTGACAGACCTGCATAATACATCCTGATCTCCTAATTGCCCACTGTGCTGTGTAACACACTGACTTCACAACATACATCCTAGTACACTCACACCCTCGGACACACAGAGGTCAGGGTGCCCTGCAACACCCAATTCCCCTACTTTTAGGGCCCACCTCACTGCCACACACACACAGCAATGCACAAGCCCCACTTCCCACACACACTGGGAACACCCCCTCCCTGCCATGTACAGCGTCACATGCAGTCACACTTCTAGGCATACATCTAACATCCCCACCTCCTCCCTTCAAAAATATTTGTACTCATGGCCCCTCTGTGCACACATAGACCCCGATTTCTCTCACTTCCCCACACGCATTCTATGCCCACACAATTTGGGGCATAACCCCCAAGTACAGATGCTACCGCTGTCCATGCCACTGATATACACTGTTCTTGCTACTTGGGTCTTACAGGCACAGGGATGGGAGAAAGCCACCCACCTCTACCCTCAGCCCCCAACCACATTAATTAAGGCCCTCTGTGGGGCCAGAGCAGCCAGCTCATGCATATTCACCAGGACGTCATGAGCCCACAGCTTGGCCCCCAGCATGAGCTGGGGTCCAGGGAGCCCTCACCTGGGGGCCCCCACAGTCCAGCACCATAGACAGCGGCCTCTACGTTCCTCTGGGAGGCCAGGAGGAGAAGGGAATGCTGGCTTCTCTCTGCCTTCAGGGCCACCCTTGCAAGAGTGCGGCATCTGCAGGTCTGCCAGGAGAGAATCCAATCTGCCTGGACACCCAACACCAGTGGCCAAGGCCCCGGCAAGCGTTGGGTGACAAAGGGCCCCTGCTGAGCTCGGCTGGGCCTGGCACGGAGACCGGCTCCGCCCAGCAGCCTCAGACAGCTGGCCATTATAGGCCCAGAACAGTGAGGAGTAGAGGGGGAAGACAGGACTGAGCCCCTGCCCCAGACCCAGCTTCTCCCTCTTGTTCCCGGTCCCCTGTCCCATCTCTCTCCTTCTACAGTCCTTTCCTCTTCCATAGAATTTTAGAGCTGGCAGCATTTTCGAGTTAATCTCATTTCATTCAGTGAGAAGCCTGAAGCTCAACGAGGGAAAGGGACTTGTCAAGAGCCACAAAAATCAAAAGCAGAGGGGCCCAGAGGTGTCCAGTTTTCTGACTCCCAGCCCAGTGCTCTTTCCCCTTCCCCTAGGGGGCACTCTCTCCTTTCTGTCCAAAGAGCCGAGGCTTGGTAGGTGGACTGTTGCCTGAGTTAAGTGAAAAACACAGGATGGAATCAGAGCAATCTGGGTTCAAATCTGACTTCTCCCAAATCCTGTGGAATTCTGGGCAAGCCTCTTCACTTTGCCAAGGCTCAGTTTCCTCATCTGTAAGACAACAGTCATTCTCCTCTTGCTACCTCCTAATTTACTGGGAGCTAATTATAAACCATGTTCAAATCTGGTGTTTCCTTTGGGGTGTGGGGCTTCCTGGACAAGACTTGAGGGTGTTGGAGCTGTAGGGAAAACTTGTCATACCTTTCAGGGGGCCTTTTTTACCTAGGGGTGCAGTAGGAAGCCTTATCTTTACATTGGGACCAACAGCTGAGGCAGGGACCAAGGATGCCTGGATGTACAGATGCTGTAGAGGTTAACAGTCGGTGCTTTAGAAGCCATAGTTTCTGGTCAAATTCTGGCTCCTCCTCCTCCCAGCAGGATGGAAGGCAAATCAACTTTAGTTTTATTATCTTAAAAAAGGGAGGGGGAATAATAGCATCTACCTCATAGGTGCAATGAGGCTTAAATTAGTTATTTCACATAAAACACTTAGAACTGAGCTCAGTAATTACTGAGTGAGGACTCAGTATTTATTGTTAGTATTACCAATCCACACAACTGCTTCATGAGACAGAAAGTCTTATTATCCTCATAGAACATATAAGGATCCTGAGGCAAAGAGAGGTGATATAAACTGCCCAAGGCCACACAGCTAGAGAGTGGTGGAGTTGGGATTTAAACTTGGGCACTCTGGATCCAGAGACATTCTCTTAATCAGGACTCTTTGCTGCCTCCCCTGGTTAATCTCCCTCATGGGGTTCTTAGGATGCTTAAATGAAGTGCCACGTGTGAATAAAAGTGCTTTGCAAACCACAAGGGACTTTCCAAACTCGAGGCACTGTTTTTTATCTGTCCCCCTGCTACCTGTGGTGTGGACTGTAGGCACTGACAATTACATCTGACGGCACGAGCTATGAGAATCGTTAGCAGTAATTATATTTGTGATGACAATGGTAGGCATGAGCTAATGGCCTGCTGGTAATTTTAATGACTATTGTGTTAAGATGAACAATGACCTTCAACCATCTATCCATCCATCCACCCACCCATCTAATAACTGTTTGGAAATCTACTCTGTCCCAGGCACTAAACAATCCAGACATGGTCCTTGCCTTCCAGGAGCCGAGAGTGGAGAGGAGATACAATTAAATGAGTGATTTCTATATAACATGATGGGTTTGCCATGACAGGGAGTTTCAGGTGCTGTGGACACCCAGAGCAGGAAGATCTGATCTGCTCAGGTTACCAGGGAAGATGAGTGGGAAAATTTAACTTCCTGCAGGTTAAGTAGGCCTTAAGCCAAACGAGACATGGAAGAATCTGAAATATACAACTATGTATTAGTAAAAGGTCAGGAGGGACATAGTAAAAGGCACAGGAAGGGACCTGTGAGCACATCTACAGGGATGAAATGCTGGGATAGCAAAATCAGCTAAAACCCAGAACTTTGCCCCTGTAGATGTTTGATCTTAAACTTCCTTCTTTGAGATTTCCCACTGTAGTTACCTCTTCTGATGTGGCTTGTCCCCGGCCCCCATTACCAATTTCTCCTGCATCTCGCCAATGCATGCATGAGACCAGCGCTGTGCTGGGCATCTTGTTTTTTCCTTCTAAGTTGCAGAGCTCACTTTGGAATTTGATCTAACTGTTCCTCGATTAGAGAGCTTGAAGCCTACTGGCACAGAAGTACTTGTATGACGCCACTCAAGTGATATTCTGGCAGATGGGCAGAGCTGAAGAACTGCTAGTTAGTGTAGAATCTATCAGTTGCCTGAATTCTCCAGAATTGAACACTCCACTTCCCCAGCCTGCGCTGCCTTGACAATGGCCTGTTCTGCTTAGCACAGTGTCGTTTACTTGGAAGCCTTCCCGGACCACATAGGGCTGTGTAAATTTTCCTGACTCCTGGATGCCTCCTGTACCATACCACACTCCACAATCTATTGCTTGGGCTGCTTAGCTGTTTCCCTTCCCCAGGAGCTTGAGAGCTCTGAGTGGGCAGTAGTTATGTCACTTTTGTACCTACTATGGTCCCTGGCATCCAGAGGCACTCAATAAATACTTGATGAATGAATGAATATCTGGATTAGGCCCTGGGTCATTCATCCATGGGAAGTCCTTGGATCTCAGTTTCCTCATTTGTAAAATGGGCTGGTGATTCCTACCCTGCCTGTCTTACAGGTTTGCAGGGGGCAAGGAAAGATATCACAATCAGTAGTCACACTTTTTTTCTTTGAGATGCATCCCCTGCCCTCCACTTCCCAGTTTCCCTTCATCACAATGAGGCATGGGTATAAGGTTGAGCAGGCAGCTGTCTCCTCAGCCAAAGCTCCCCAGACTCTGACATTTTTGCAGCCTTGCCCAAATACCTGAGCCACCACTTTATGGCTGAGACACTTAATGAGTGGTGCGACCTTGCAGAAGTCATCTCACCTCATTGGGTGGGTTTCACCTGTAAACTGGAGTTGACCCATCTGTCTAACAGGCTGTTGTGAGGACCCATGGAGACCCCTGTGTGTGTGTCTTGGTGTAGCTGAAGCAGATATTCTACAATTCTGGCTTCTGTATCTCCCCCTCTCCTCCTGTTATTAGCATGTGTGACTACCTCATGGTTGTGATTAGGTATATTTGCAGCCAGTTCTCAACAATGGAATCACGCCTGCCCTAAAAAATGGGCACACAGGCTGCTATGGACTAAATGTTTACCCTCAAATTAGTATGTTGGAGCCCTAATCTCCAATTGATGGTATTAGGAGGCGGGGGCCTTTGGGAGGTAATTAGGTCATGAAGGTGGAGCCCTTGTAAATGGGATTGGTGTTTTTATAAAGAGTGACATGAGAGATGATCAGTCTCAGCCATGTGAGGACACAGCAAGAAAACAGCCATCTGCAAGCCAGGAAAAGGGCCCTTACCGGGAAAATCTGCCAGCACCGTGATCTGAACTTCCCAGCCCCCAGAACTGTGAGAAATAAATTTCTATCGTTTAACTCAGTCTATGGGTTTCTGTTACAGCAGCTGGTGGAATGAGACAGGGGCCTGGGCAGGGCACATGACTAGTTCTGGGCCCAGAGAGGGTGAGCAACACATGAGGGGTCACAGAGCCAACTGAGGCCAGAGTCCATTGAAAAGCTGCTCCTTATTTTCCAAGTTCCTGCAGAGTGACCTTGACCAAGCCCCTTTCCTCCTTGGACCTCATGTGGAAAGTCAAGGGATTGGACTAGTGTTCTCTGAGGTCCCTTCAGGCTCTGAAACTGCCAGGACCTGCAGAATCCAGGAGAATATTCTAACAATATTGGATTTATGCATTTCAATTTCATCTTATTAGCATTTAAATGACTCTGTATTGTTACATTTCAATGACTAAAGAATAGGTTAGGGGAACCTTAATAAAAAGTCTTTGACAGGAAGGACGCCTGCAGAAGAAGGTGCAATGTTTTTTTTGGAGTTAATTTAACAAAGAAGGAATCTATCTTTTGAAGGAAGGATTAGAAAGGAAAACAAAACCTCAAACCAACAGCTTTCAAATCCTACTGAAGGATGGTAGCTGGGACAATTGAGAATGAATTATGTGCTAAAAATAACTTCTGAATGCCGAGTCCTTCTGTTTTAAGATGTGCTGAATTTAAATGCCACCTTAATATGTATTTTTAAAGTCACCTTTTAAGTTTTTTTAATCTTTACCCAAGGACATGCTTATTGATTTTAGAGAGAGAGGAAGGGAGAGAAAGAGAGAGGGAGAGAAACATCACTTGGTTGCTTCTGGCATGTAACCCCCCCCCCCCCCGCCATCCCCGCCCCCCGGGACAGAACCCACAACCTAGGCATGTACCCTGACTAGGAACCAAACCGGTGACTTTTCGGTTTATGGGATGATGCTCCAACCAACCAAGCCACACCAGCCAGAGCTAAAGTCAACTTCTTTTTTGAATCATCTCTGGCAGCCATGACAAATGTAGGGGACATAGGTTCCCTGCTAAAAATCCCAGATGCTGAGGACTGGTGATGCCATTGGTTAGCTTCGTGACTTGGGCAAGGCTCTTAACCCCTCCTGTGCCTTGGTTTCCTCCTCCCAAACACAGCCAGCTTCACAGCCTACCTCATAGGGTTTTGTGAGGACTAAATGAGATAGAGCTTAGGCCAGGTCCTGGCTCAGAGGAAGAACTTGTTAAATGGTGGCTGTTCTTAGGATGGTAACTCATTCACTGCTTCTATCCTCTGCCCAGCCAGAATGCCCCCCACAGTGCTGTGCTTACGCAGAACTCAGATTGACAGGGCTATACCCACAAGGCCCCTAGCACAGCTCGAAAGGTTGAGGAGGGTCCCCGCTTGTTGGCACAGCACACAAGGCTAGTTTCCCCTTTGCTCTGGTCTTGACTAATTAGTTCCCTTGGGGTGAGACACTTTGTTTCCTCTCCTAGATGCAAATTCTGGCCTTTCTGTAGAGTCTTCTGTCCCCAGCAATGGGAACCCTCCATCTTGGCTATGACCCAGGAAAATGGGTGAATTCAGCCAGCAGCTGGAGACAAAGGGACAACTGCTCCTTCCTTGGCCTCACCCAGACGTCTGCAGCTGTTGCCTGAGATGGCCCTCTCTGGGAGAGGGAAGGTCCTGTCTGCGTGTGAGTGTGTGTGTGTGTGTGTAGAGAGCCTGATGGATCTGTAGTGACTGTGAGTGTGAGTGAGGATGTGCATGTTAGTGTGGGTGTGTGGGGTCAGTCAGTATGGATATGCAAGGTCAGTTTGAGTGTGTTATATTAGATGTTCATCATGGCCAGTCCACAGTCTGGGGCACACCTGGGTCAGGATTGTAAAAATATTAGTGTTGAGCTGGACCTGTAAGTGACTGTGTGTGTGTCCCTATGGTGTGTCAGCAGATGTGTGCTAGTGTGGAGGACCCTAGAGGACAAGGTTTACCATGAAGTTCTATTGGACTATCTCGGCCTGAGTGTGTGTCTGTGAGTGTGAGCGAGCCAGAGACATCTGTGCCCACACCTGCCTTTGAGTACACAGGCCCCACAGTGTGTGTATGTGTGTGTGCATCAAAGCTGACAATGAAAATCTCAGCTTTGAATTCCCACAGATGAGGAGAGAGAACTGAGAAGGAGGAAGGGAACTGAAAACGAATACCTCACAAGCGAATTTAGTGCTATTTTTAGAAAACTCCTATCCTGCTAACCAGAAAAGGAAAATCTAAAAAAATAAAAAGTCTCCCAGAAACAGTCATGCATCAGCCTGAAGGCACAGATAGCAGGAGCAGGGTCAGAGGGTGGGCTATTAGGGACCTAGGGCTTTTTTTGTATCTTCTTAGCCTCATGCCTGTCCTAGGAAGGGTAGGTCCTTAGCTGCCTACCAGGCTCAACTCCCTCCCCTATTCCCTGTTCTCTGGAGGAGCTGTCAATGGTAGATGGTAGAAAAACCCTATTCTTAGTCCTCCAGGTATCTCACGTACCTATTCATACTCCCACTTATCTACCCACCAATCTATCCATCCTTCTATCCATCCATCCATGCATGCATCCATCTGTCCACCCACCCATTCATTAGCTGTCCATCCATCTATCTCTCCATCCTTCTACCCAGTCGGTAAACCTACATCTCAGATCTTGCCCCCAAGTTACTGGGATTCTGAGAACAGCAACAGAGGTGCTCAGACCCTACTGTTTAAGGTCTAATCCCTCTGCCATAGAGAGCCCCCTGTGATAACCCCAAAGTTGAGTTATCCTTGGAGGATATCCCTGCAGTTGGGATCTGCAGGCTGAGTTCAGTGATTCCTGCACAATGTTTGCCTCAAATTTTGGGAGGATGTAATCCAAACAGCACTTGCCTGGGAACCAGGTCTGCTGGGTCCCGATCTTGGCTTGATCACTACTATTAACAGAACTTGCTTAGTGCATGCCTCCTTGGGCTGTGCAGTATCACTGTCCCTACCTTACAGATGGGGAAAGTGGGACTCAGAGAGGTTACAGATGACCAAGGCCATACAAATAGGACTTGGTATAGTTTAAATACACTTGCTCTAGTCCAAAGCCTCCATCTTTCCTCTGTGCCCCATTGCCCTTCACCAACTTGCAGTGTGGCCTTGAACCAGAGCCTTCTCTCCTATGTCTCAGTTTCATTTTCTGTAAAGCAAGAAGGGGATTTGGACAGATACTTAGTCTTGAAGGGCCACTGTAGCAATATCCTCAAAGATTTTCCCATCATCTGAGACTTGCTTCTCAGGGCACACATACTTCCTTGCTGCTGTGTCATCCCCAGCCAGAGAGGCCATCACCAATGCAGGCCAAGTCCTACTTGGCTGGAGGCTGTAGGAAGGAGAAATGCCCTAGAGCCAAGTAGTCGTGAGCTGATCAAAATTTACCTGCTGCCTTTGACTTGCACTGCTGTCCTTGGCCTTGGCAGGACAGTGTCTGCTTTCCAAGATTTGTACCCTTGATATGCACCTTCTTAAGAAATATTTCCTTAAAAAATCTTTGAGAGTTTTCTGATGAAGCTAAAACAGTAAAGTCACCAGCAGATGGAAGCAAGAAAGCCTAGATGAGGCAGAAAAGGGCTGGGAGACTCCACTTTGGCCTGCAGAAAGGGGACATGCATTAAGAAGGCTGTGAACTGTGGCTCTGCCTGGGATGGACCAGCTGCTCTGGACCTTGTTCTCTGGTTTCAGCCAAAAGCCTTGGATATCTCTCTGGCCTGAGCTCTCACCTGCCCTACTCTCCCTATAGCTGCACTGACCATCTTGAGGCCCCCTCTGCTGCCCTGGCTGCCCCTAGCCTCCAGATCCTAAATGGTTACAATGAAACTGCCCCATCCTACCTTCATCTTCTTCCTTCTCTCCTGTAGTTACAAGCAGAGGCCTGAAGGAAGGACAAAGAATGATGACAAAGCAATGCCTAGACTGCACCTACTACGTGCCAAGCACTGTTCTATGGACTTTAGGTTTGTTATCTCACTTAATCCTCCACAACTCAATGATACAGTAACTTCTGGCACCCTGTTTTACCGAGGGAAAAAACGGGAAAAAGAGAGTACAGTGACTGGTGTACGGTCCTTGGTTGGGGGTAGTAGAGTCAGATCTCAAACACACACACAGACACTCATAAGGGACCCTCAGGCTCACTCACATCCCTCTCTCCAACAGACCAGGCTCCTGCACCTTCTTCTGGTTTCTATAGTAAAGCACAGGGTTCTGCTGTGCAAGTTACTTGCTGGTTGGTGAGTCTTACAGATTCACCTCTGACTGTGGAGGACTGGGGTCAGGGAGCTGTCTCTGGGGATAAAGTATTGATGGATGGATGGAGGTGGGTGCTGGGGAGGGATTGGGTGGCTGAGGTCAGGGAACCTGATAACTGCAGGCCCCCACCCCTGAAGGCTGACCTGCCAAGGCTGGGAGTGAGCACTGTCCACGTGGCCCTGGTGCTGACTGACAGCCCTCTGGGGAGGACAAAGAAGCAGGCTCTGGGGAACTATCTTCACTGGGAGCTGTTCCCAAGGCCATGGTGCTGACTAGGGGCATGGAGTGGGCTTTAAGAATATCGTAGCAAGGAGCTGTCCACATGAGATAGTGCTGACACAGAGCAAAGGGTTATAAGTGCCCCCAGGAGCCTTCTAGGATGGCAGTACTGACCAACAGAGTGGGGGTTGACTGGGGAGGGCACAGAGCCTTTTCCATGAGCTCTGTGAATAGGCATGGGGAGCTGTCCCCAGATATTTGGTGCTGATACTGAAAGCTGGGTTCTCAGGCAATGGGGTATCCTAGTGAGCAGTTGTGAGCCAACAAAATGACACTGAAAAAGACCACTCAGGGCCACTTAAGTGCATGCACATAGGACTCACCTTGGTCTATCAGTGCCATTTGTCATTGATGCCAGAAATCCCACCATTAGTGATCCATTTTTTTGTACTGTGCATGGTCCTTTCCTTCTGGTTCCTGCTGGAACCATAGTTAAGTGGCATCTCAGTCTGACTGAGTTTATTAAATTTTTTCCTCTATGTGTTGGGGTAGGAATATTCACTCACAGGCATGCCAGGGGATGAATCTAAGTTGGGAGATTACTTTTGAATAGCTAGTGAGTCCTTTGGGGTCCAGAACAGAGAAGCAGGAAGGTAAGATGCGGGGGAAAGTCATTCACTGTGGGCTAGAATAGAGGCTACTCATCCACAGCCTCCTGACTGGACTGTCAATCCTCTTTCACTGTTTCCAGAGTGATGCTGATGGTGACTGCCACTGACTGAGTGGCTTCCATGTGTCAGGAGCTGTGTTAGGCTCTGAACACACCTTATCCCACAATAAGCCCACAAAGTAGGCATTATTATGATGGGGAAACCATGGCTCAGAGAGGTAAAATACAATCATGCCCAGGGTCACAGAGCTAGCAAGTAGCAGAGCTGGGAGTAGAACTGGGACCTATCTGACTCTAAAACCAACCTATTATATTGCCTCCCAGATGGAGCATGCCACTCCTTGGATGAAAAACCATTGCTGGCTTCCCAGTGCCACCTAGGATCCTGCTCAATTGGCTTGGAACCAGACTCCCTGGGCTCTGGTCTAACTAAACTCTTTGCATTTCCAGAACAACAAATGCATGCTCCTGCCTCCCACCCTTTGCACATGTCATTCCCTCTATCCAGGACTCTCTACACCTGCTTTCCCATTAATCAAAACTTTCCTCTCCAAGGCCCAGCATGCCAACTTCTCTAATTCCCCTGCTATAAATTTCAACCCTCTTCCCACTGTCAACCCATCACGTGTGGTTTATTCTTCGATTTCACACCCTCCACCCTCAGTCTTGGGGTGAGTCTTGACAGCTTGTTTCCCCCACTAGATCATGAACTTCCTGAGAACAAGGCCTCCCCAGCCCTTAGCACAGCACAGGCCTCCACCAGTATTGGTTCCATGACTGAGAAAGCAATAATACTATGGAAGGGCAACAAATCTTAGGGTGAAGTCTGCATTTGGAAAGTGGACCTGGTCAGTCAGGTGGCAGGAGGAGCTGATGCTGAATGCACCCAGGTGCATGCCACAGCTTCATAAGCAGCAAATTGGTAAGTCTTTGCCTGGGCCCTATGAAGTAGCTGCTACTAGCATCCCATTCCACAGATGAGCAAATGGAGGTTCTGCCACGTTAAGGAGGTTGCCCAGGATCACATAACTTTTGGATTTGAACCCAGGCAGTCTGCCATCAGAGCCTCTGCTTGGAATCATCAGCCTAAGTCCTCTCCACGATGACTCAGAAGCCCAATGTCGTGGTAGCTCAGGCAATGGGACATACTGAAGCATTTGGAGTCCAGTGAGGAGATGTGCCAGCTCCTCTGGACCACATTGCTCAGGACTCTGCCACATCCAGTGTTAGGTCCCAAGAAGGATCCCTGAGGGCTGGCCATTGTTCTTTTCTCCTCCTGCCTCTTCCCCATTTTCCACACAAAGCTGGAGGTCAGGGATAAGGTCAGGCCAGGACATTCAGAATCTGCCAGGAGGTAGGTCCAGGCTCAAGCCCAGGGATCAGGCAGGGTGCTGGGAACACAGGATGCCTCCCATGCTGAGCTTCTCCTCTGCGTTGGCTGCCCTGGCCCCAGACTCAACCCACTGGCAGCCCCAGACTCAGATTCCAGAATCACACACCCTGAGGGCCTGTGGAATCTCTTTGACTCCTGCATTCAGCAGGTCTGTATGCTGATTAGTGACTGCCCTGCTGGCCAGCTCTGCAGTCTTCTTCTGACTTGGCATGGCTGTCCTGGCCACTGCAGAGACCAACAGAATCTGCCCGGCACCTTGAGCAGATGGTGCCACTTCTAAAAATAACACCATACCACACTCCCTGGTGCAGTTGAGTCCTGGTGACAGAAGGGGGTGCGGGTGGGGGTGAGGGCTGCTAGCTATGCTCACCAGCCATCTGCGCAGGGACAGATGCGAATGCAGCCTCCCATGGGATTCAGAACCAGGGGACCCCAGCCTTGCTGAAGCTGTGCAGAACCATGGCCTGCTGTTAAGACTCCGAGCCCAAAATGAAAGCCAGTAAGGCCACGGCGGGTGTGTACATCCTGACTCCCCCTTGTCCCCATCACTGTGGCTGCTCCCGTAACCCCACCTCCACCTGGACTGCCCTCTCTTTGCCTGTTAGGTTCTATCTCATGTCTGGGTCCCCAGATCTGTCATCTCCAGTGCCACGTTCTCTTGGGAATTTCCTCCCACTCCCAGAACTTCTCCTCTCTGGATTCTTTTTTTTAGAAAAGATTTTATTTATGTATTTCTAGAGAGAGGAGAAGTGAGGGAGAAAGAAAGGGAGAGAAACATCAGTGTGTGGTTGCCTCCCATATGACCCCAACCAGGGGGGCCATATGACCTCCACTGGGGACCCCTCACCCCACCCCACCCCGCTCGACCCTGCCCTGCAACCCAGGCATGTGCCTTGACAGGGAATTGAACCCCCTGGTTAACAGGCCTGCCTGCACTCAATCCACTGAGCCACACCAGCTAGAGCTCCTCTCTGGATTCTTAAACCACTTTTCACTTGACTCACAACTTAGTAGGGTCAGAACCCCTTTGTTGGAGGCTTAGAGCCTGAGAGATCTGTGCTAGAACCCTCACTCTGCTATCACTGAGTGACCTTGGGGAAATGAAGGCAGCTCTCTGGCCTCAGTCCTGAGACCTCTAAAATGGGGACAATAACCATTCCTACCTCACAGGGTGGTTGGGAGGATAATGTGAGTCCATGCAGGACCACTGGTATTTGCAAAGCATGACAGAAAAGCCAGAAGAAGCCCTGCTTCTCTAAGCCCACTTGAATCCAGACATCAGAAGGGACCTTGGAGGTGAAAATCTCTGTGATGCCTAAGTCCCTTCACTGCAGCTGTGCAAAGTTCTGCTTGTGCTTGTGTGCCTCCCTTGACAGGGGTTCACTCCCTTCTTCCATGACAATCTGTGTCAGTGCTGGTGGTCACAAAGTTCTTTAGGTTGAGCTTAAATTTTCTTCTATTTTTATTGTTTCATAGTTACTGGGCAATTTATGACTCAAGCAGAATATCCCTGCTCCCTCTCTTCCACCACAAGTTCATGTCTGTGAGTGCATAAACGTATGTGTATGTGCCAGGGTGGGGCAGATGGTGCGCATGGTTGTACAACCAGCTGTGCATGTACAGGTATGTGTCATGCATGTCAGGGCAGGACAGAGCACGTGATTGATTACATGTGGGTATGTATAGCCTGCTTCCCACAGATGTCTCACCACCATCTCTGGGGCTGTCCATAGGGTGGCCCTGGACTTCTGAGCTCACACACCACTCCATTAGATGATGTTAGCTCTCAGGGAACTCTGCCATTAGGGATCACCCTGAACCGAAAGACAGTGATGACAAAAATGTCATTTTATGAGTGTTCATAAAATGCTTTTCAGTTCAAAGTCCACAAAAAACCTACTGACTTTTTCTATTCCATAAGTAGAAACTAGGGCTAGAGAAATTCAGAGGCCCATGGCAGGTCCCACAGAGAGTGACAACTTCAGGGAGTGACTGGGGGGCTCATGATCCTGCATAGAGCATGCAGCTCCAGAGCTGGTCACTCCCAAGCAAGGGTTGATAGGCCTGGAACAAGCCCAGCTAGGAGGTCCACCATTAGTTGTCCCTGCTCCACTGCCTTCTCTCTTTGGGCCTCAGTTTCTCCATCTGTAAAATAAAGAGGTAGGACTAGATGGCTTCCAAGAGACCTTCACATGCTGTCTTGTGGTAAGTCTTGGATGCTGGGTCAGGACAGGGAAGGAGGCCTCCCTTGTTCCTGGCACCCCCTCCTCTGATGGGCATGTGTGTGTCCTCAAATCAGCCAGTTATCCTCTGGATAACTGAGACATCTATGGTAGGGAAATTTCTTGTTTTAATAATAAAAATAAACTCAGAGCTGCCTGTGCACCACCTGCCATTCCTTAGTACAAGCTGTTCCCCCCCTTCTGCCTCTCTGCCTGGCAGACTCTTATTCACCTTGCAGAGCCCAGCTCAGAAGACCCCTCCTAAGTGAACTCTATGCTGAGCCCACTCTTCAGGCAGAGTGAACTGATCCCTCCATGGGTCTTAGCTGTTCGTGTCCTAGAGCAGGGATGTCAAACTCATTTTCACTGGGGGCCACATCAGCCTTGCGATTGCCTTTAAAGGGCCAAATGTAATTTCAGCTCCTTAACAGTTAAGGAGTAGTTACATTTATACAGTCCTAAAATTGTTTCGGCCCTTTGAAGGCAACCTTAAGGCTGATGTGGCCCATGGTGAAAATGAGTTGGACACCTCTGCTACTCATGTACTAGAGGGCAGGGGACTGTGCCCATCCATTTCCAGGTCCCCAGTATACCTGGCAGACACAGTTGGTGCCTAACAGAAGCTTGCTGAGTGGCTGTAAGAACACATAGCTTGACCTCAGAAAGTGAGAGAGAACAAGGTTGCCTGGGTCATGAACTCTTCCATTGGGTCATCCACTTCTTCAACAAACACTTGAGTTTAGATAACAAGGCAGAGAACATGCAATGAGCACTTCTCTGTACCCAGCACTGGCCTGCAGGAATGATTGAAAGGAATGGAGGTAACATTTCTGGCAGGAAGGTGGCCGCAGTAATAATGGCATCAGAATAGCAATAATAGTAACACAAATAATTATAAGAGCAGCTAAGTTTTATTACTATCAAGGGCCAGTCCTTGTATTCAGCTGTTTCCAGGCATGATCCTGCTCATATCCATGACAGGCCCCAAGGTTAGACACTCTTCTTCATTTTACAGATGAGGAAACTGAGATTCAGATAGTCAGGTGGCTGACCAAAGTCATATTAGGGTCTGCATTCACATCTGGGTCCCAAGGCTGTGCCCTTGACCTTGGCAGTCAACAGACTTCCAGACCCAGAGACACCAGCAGAATGAAATGTGGTATTCAGGGGTGAGAGAGAAACCCAGGGCCACCTGCTGCTCCCCGAGGTGGAGGAACATTGCCTGGTTTCCAAGTGGCCTGGGTCTGGGAGGAGGCCCCCAGGATATTGCTAGCTTTAGCATGCACTAGGGAACCCCCAGTGGAGTTCTTTATCTTGCACTGCTGACAGGTGTGAGGTGGGGGCTTTGGCTGACCTGGCAGCCTGGGTGTGAGGGGTGGGAAGCAGATGGCAGCCCCTTCCTGTGTTTGGAAGAAGTCAAGGATGAAACCCTGGAGTCATCAGCCTGACCGCATCACCTGCTGTTAGAAACAGCCCCTGGGCCAGAGGGCTGGCAGCCACCCAATGTGGCTTTGCTGACAAATGGTAGGCTCTGGGTAGGCCACAAGCCCAGTGCTCTTCCATGGATGGCATTGCTATCTTATTAATGAGGACTGTTACTGGAAGGGGTTCTTCCCAGTGCATCTTCCTTTGTCTCACCTGTGACCATGGGGCAGAGGCAACAGGGTGCCCATTTGAAAGATGAGGGGACTGAAGCTCAAAGAGGACAAGTTACTTGTTTGGCACAGGTCACTCAGAAACAGCGCTGGGATTAGGGTGAGGCAAGTAGATACCCAGGGTGCAAAATGCAAGGAGGTGCTCACTATCAGGTTCCTGTAAATGCCAGATCCCTTCCCTCCACAAGCTGTCACTTCAAGCACCCATGGGCCTACTTTTCCTCCCCTACCTCAAACACAGGCAGAGATAGAAAATCTACAATGGGACTTCAAACCCACTTTGGTGACCTTGTGGATGATGCAGCCTATACCTGGAATCGTAAAAGATGTTTAAATCATCAATCAGTCCCTGAGCAGTAATGGATTGCAGTAGAAACAGTTCATTTCTCACCTCTACTCATTTGGCAAACCTTTGCTCTGGGAGTCAGGAGCTGTGGGACGCAATGTAGATGGACTGGAACTGGACCCACCCTATCCTCAAAAAGTTGTGCTTTGTTCCCTCTGGCATAGTGGCTGAACAGCATAACAATTTAATAAAAATAATCACAATAAGCTAATATTCATGGAGCATTTTCTATGTGCCAAGCACTTCATGCATGTCATCTCATTTGACCCACATCACCACTCTATGAGGCACGTATTCTTATTACCCCCGTTTTGCAAAAAAAGGAAGCTAAGGCAAAGAGAGGTTAAATAACTTGCCCAAGGTCACTTAGGCAGAATACAACAGAGCAGGGATGGATGGTCAGTAGAGTATTTGTTGGGTGAGTGAATGGCAATGTGGGAGAGGTCGTGCAGGGAGACCAGGTAAATGTAAGGGTGATATGACTTTTTTCTTTTTCTTGACGGGGGAGATTTCTTAAGTGTGGCTGTGAAAAGTGCCCTGGGAGCTCCAGGAGGTGGCATCAGGCCTCCTGAGGGTGGTGCTAAGAGAGGGTCAGGGAATTCTCCACACTTTTATACAAACTTGAGCTGCAAGCTTCCAGGAAGATGGTGATGGTGACAGCCGCTGTATCAATTAGCAGTGAGGGGTGGCTCTAGTTTCTCTCTGAGTCTGACCATGTGCCCTACCTACAAAAATATCTGAGGCCAATGGTCCCTCTTACCCTGAGAAAGTGGGCTCTCAGACAGTCTGGACCTGGGCAGGTATGAGAGGAACAGGAGGCTCCTCCAGGGCTGGTCTGGGCAAGAGTCCCTGGCCTGATCCCCCCACCTGCTGGGACTCTGGGCTGTAGGGAGGGGGCTGCAGCTGGACATCCTGACACCCAAGACTTCTGAGCTCACGCCTCAGTCGCCAGGCAACTGTGCAGCTCAGGTTGCAGGAGCTGAGGACAGAGCCTAGTGAGGACGTCAGTGTATAATATTAGATACGGCCCAGCCTAGTGGGGCTGCTTGAGATACACAAATCTCAGACCTGGGCAGGACCTGAGTGGTCCTGTGGTCATGTTGCAGATGGGGAGACTGAATGTGGGAGAGAGAGGGTGTTGTCTGAAGTGACCAGTGAGTCAGTGATGCAGGCAGGGTCATCTCTGCCAAGAAGGTTGGAATAGAAAGAATAGTTCAGAAAATGATGGCAAGTGTAAGTGTACTGCCATGTACAGGGCACAATACCAATGGCTTCTCCCACTGAGGCCCAATTCATCCTGAAAACGGTGAGGTGTAGACATTTTCACACCTATTTCATAGATGGGGAAACTGAGGCTCAGAGAAATTGAGATCATTCAACTGGTGAATGGCAGCAGCCAGACTGGAACCCATGACAGTGTGACTCTGAAGTCTGCGAGTTTCACCCGGCCCTGCTCGGCCCTGCCCTGCCCTGCCCACAGAAACTAAGAGGAACAGAATGAGGACTGAGGGACCTGCCTCACAGCTGGCATCTTTGATCTCTTCAGCAACCCCCAGAGCGGGGAGCAGGAGTATTACTCTTCCTATCAGGACACTGCAGATGCTGAGCTCAGAGGGTTAAGTAGTGGTCCCAACAGGACCTAAGTAGCAGGTACTGATGCAGGATTTAAACCCATAACTCTCTGGTTTCAAGGCCTGGGCTGACCCACGGTCCCCAGGGAGAGGCCTGGGGTGGTGCCCCTATGCCAGGCTTCCCAGTATCAGACATTTCTGCCCCAACGCACCCCAGCAGGTTGAGATTTCTGCAGGACAGGACCCCACTCCTCAGCCCACAGGAGAGGAAAGCCCCAGCACAGAGCCATGACCTTTGATTCCAGGCCACTGGACCGCTCCCTCAGTTGCCCACACCCATACCTCCCAGCAACATGAGCCTGGGCTGGACAAGCAGGTTGCTATGGTGATAGCACATCGAATACTGACCTGAGAACCCACTGGAAGCACAGAGGAAGGCAGACCTTGCCTCAGGGATGGATGGAGGGGTAGAGGACAGGGACCCTGGGGACCGTGCGGCAGTGGAGGTTGCTCTGTGGGCCAGGCTGAGCACAAGCGGCTATTTATAATTCTGCTGAATGGGCCCAATAACCTGACCTGCGGTCTGATGCTGGAAAGCTGCACAGAGGAGAGGACACAGCTCAGGAACCTCCTCCCAGTCCCCAGCTGAGCACAGGGGTGAAGGAAGACCAGGGGGAGGACAGAACGCCCCCTTCCCCCTGCTATCTCTATTAGCTTCAACATCCACCCCTCTGCCCATCCTGCCTTCCTCCTTGTGTCCTGGGCCAGGCTTAGCTGAGGGTTGGGGAAAGGCAGCAGGGCTAAGGCCTAGGTCTGGGTCTTAGGGGGATCAGAGAGTGTGTGTGCATGTGTGTGCCTGTGTTCTAGGATGCCTCCCATTGGAGAGAGAGGACAGGATAGAGGTGGAGGGGACAGAAAGGGGAGAAAGCGAAGCTGTAAGGCAGAGAGGAACTTGAGAGGCAAAGAGTGGGAGGGAGAGGTGGGAAGAGGGAGAGAGAGAAATGGAGGCAGACTTTAAAAGAGAAAGTGAGACAGAAAGGAAGGAGAGGAAAAGAAAGGAGAGGAGGAGGGAGGTAAATAGAAAGACGGGGGCGGGGCAGAGAGATGGAGAGAGGGAGAGAAAGAGAAAGAAGGGAAAAGGAGCGGGAGGTGGAGAGAGAGACAAAGAGCCTGAGGAACTGGACCAGACAGAGGTGGGTACACGGAGAATGGGAGTTGAGACACAGAGGCAGAGGGAGAGGGCAGGGCCAGAGCTCCAGAGCATGTCCTTTTTGGCCCTGGTGGTCAAGCTGCTGGCCCAGAAGCCGAAAAGCAAACATGACTCAGGTCCCACGGGGTTACCTCAGTGGCCTCTATGTGGGAGGAGAGAGGGGTTACATTGTGGTGCGGGCACTGACTGCCTAGCCGCCTTGGCCTGGGTGGGAGCTCTGGCCTGGGCATCCCTCTTCCAGGCCTTCTTGCCACATGGGGGCACAGGCAAGGGCAAGGACTGCTCCAAGGTCTCTGGAACCTGTCCAGGAAAGGCATGGTGGCGGCTCCTGGGGTTTACCTGGCTGTCCGCCCTTGGAACTGGGTTATTTTGGGAGCTGAGCAGCCAGAACACATCCCCCTTCTCCCTGTTCACGAGCCACTGGCTGCTGACTCAAAATATTCTCTCAAGGAAATTGTCACCCAGAAATTCAATGTCACTTCTCCTAGAGGGGCTTCCCTGATTCTCCTAGACTTAATTCTCTGTTCACACAGGGCCTAACTTGTAGCTTCATTAGGAGGCTCATCCTGAGTAATCACAGGCAGGGCTTTACTGCCCATTTCCCCCATCAGACTGAACTTAACAACAGGCAGGGCTGGTTCCCTAGTGCCAAGTGTGGTGTCTGACACACATGGCCTTAATAAGCACTAACAACCCTATAGTAGCAGCACTGGCCAATGTTTATTAAGCACTTAGGACATCCCAAGAACTTTACATGCACCCCCTTATTTAACCTCTCAGTAGCCCTATGTGTAGGTTTCATTAGCAGGCCCTATTTTACAAAGGAGGAAACCAAGGCTCAGAGAGGCTAAGTGGTTTGCCTAATGTCTCACAGTTGGGAAGTTGTTGAACCAAAATCTGACCTAAGGCAGTCTGATATCACATGACCACCAGGCATACAGCTTCCTTTGCTCTACTGATCATTTGCACTTCCATGACTATGCTCAAGAACCTTCTGTGGCTCCCCAGTGCATCTAGGATCAAATCCAGACATCCCATCTGGTACTAGTTCCTTTCCTGTACTTGTTCTTCCATTGTCCTTTCAGGTATCATTCTCTCTCCCCTGATCTCTTGCTTCTAAGCCCCCTTCTGCTATCTTCTGATTTATTCACGCAACAGTTATTTAATGAGCACCTACTGTGTGCAAGGCACATTGTGCTTGCTCCTGGGGAAGACAGATGGTGAAAAGTGCTTTGAAGAGATTAAGGCATTACACCCAACTGCCAGGGGACCTATTTTACTGCATAGATGTGCAAAGACCTGGGACCAGTGTGTTCCAGATAGAGGGGACAGCACAGGCAAAGACCCTGAGGTGGGGAGGGATGGGGCAGGCTTTTAATAACCCAAAGAGGGCCGTCATGGCTAGGGCCTGTGAATGAGGGAGAGTGAGAAAAGCTGAGCTCAGACAAGGGCAGTGGCCAGATTATGCAAGGCTTTGAAGCAGCTGGATTTTATTCCAGGTGCAGAGAGTATCTCTAAAGAATTTTAGGTGGCAGATTAGCACAAAGCTTTGATTTTTTAAAAGATCCATCATTCATCGGAGAATGAACTATCATGGGGTGAGAAGGAGAGTAGGGAGAAAGAGGTGACTACTGCATCATCCAGGAAAATGGGGACAGGGCGCTGAATGCAGGGGTGGCAGTGGTGCAGAAGAAACACAGGCAGGCGGGAGTTGGGACGTGGAACCAAGAGGCTGAGCTGGAAGAAGAGGAGGAGGAGCATGGCTGATAAAGACTCTGCCTTCAGCAAGAGGGTATATGGCAGTGCCATTTACTGGGATGGGAAGTCGGGAAGGAGTGGGTTTTGGGGGTGTGGGCATGATCAAGAATCCTGTTTTGGACTTGTTAACTTCAAGATGCTTGTGAGATGTCCAAGGAGTGATGCCAAGTGGCCAGTTGGATGACGAGTTGGGAGTGCAGAAGAGAGGCTCTGGCTGAAGATATAAATATGGGAATCAGCAGCTTAGAGATGTATTTAAAGCCATGGGACAGGGTGAGATCATCAGAGGAGAGAATGTAACTCAGAGTGGCTCAGAGATGAGCCTACAGCAGCCATCTAGCCACACTGATGAACCTGATTAGGTGACTTCCCTGCTCAAGAGCCTTCAGTGGCTCCCTACTGTCCTCAGAACAAGGCTCAAAATCCTTAGCCTGGCACACAGGCCCTGCCTACTTCTCCAATCTTATGTCCTTTGACCCCTTCCTTGTATCCTTTCTTCCGATCATAATAAACACCTTGTGAGGTTCCATACCTCCAGATTTTCACCCAGGCAGCTCCCCCTCCCTGAAGTGCGCCACCCCACCCCCACCCCCGGCCAACATGCAAAAGTGAATTCGAACTTTTGCTCTACTAAAGCCTTTTCTAACCTCCAGGGTAGACTTTACAACCCCTCTTCCATGTTTCTATGGCCTTCTGGACATATCACACTATTATTGTCTTTCTTGGAGCTCCATGGGGAGCTCCTGGGCACCTTGGGCCTAGCATGTCCAAGGCTCGTGGTGAGCCCTCACACCAATGAGTCTGAGATGTACCATCAGAGCTGGGGTGGGCTGAGCATGTGGACTTCATCATTTCCAGTCTGAGCCTGGGCTGCTGCTTTGAAGACATTTGGAGGAAGGAAGGTTGACATAGGGAGAAGGCGAGTGGGTGCGAAATGAAGGGTAGTCACACTGGTCATTCGCTGGGCCTCCCACCTGCCACTGCAGCAGGTGGGGGCAGGGAAATGGAAAAGCAGGGGAAAAAGAGCAGTAAAGTTTATTTCCCTTACTATTGCCCTAAGCTCATGATGAGAGATTTTACTGTGTAGGAAATGAAAGAGGACTTAGCCTGGAGGGGTCATGCAAAGCTCCTGCACCCTCTCTGGGTCGCTTTTAATCTGTCTTATGTTTAATGTTACCAGCTATAGGCTCCTGAAGAAAGCTCTCTGGAGGGAGGTGGGGCGGAGGGCAACTTGCTCCTTTATTGAGCGTGTCAGGCTCCATGCATTTGGTCAAGGGCACAGGTGGGTTAGGTAGACCTGGGCTATAATTTCAGCTCTGCTGCTTGCTACATGGCCTTGGCCAGGCCACTGCCTTGCTCTGGGCCTTAGTTTCTTCATCTGTGAGATGGGGCTATTTATACACCTCCACTTAGGCTTTGGGGGAGGTGATGTGTAACAATGGTTGTGAAACACTGAGCACAGTGCCTGTCACACAGCTGTCTCCTTTCATCTTTCTAACAACCTTGTTAGAGGAGTATTGATGTTCCCATGGTTTTGGACTGGGCGACTGAGGCTCAGAGAGACCCAGGTCACATGCTAGGAAGGACAGAGCTGATGTCTAAGAGCATTTCTGCCTCCAAAGCCAGAGGCCCCTCCCATCACATCATTCAGTTGGTTGATTCTGGGACCTTGGGTTGGATACTGGGGACTCAAAGGTGATTCAGACAAAAGCTCTGCCCTCTGGGGGTCAGGGCCTCCCACTGACTACTTTATATTCTCACTGGGAGAAGCTGGGGGTGAGGCCTCCCGACTGCACAGGAGGAGAGTGAGTTTGGGGATTCCTTGCTCACAGGGCCTGTTACTCCTTTTGGGACCAGACTGGTAGCTTGAATTACCCCTCTGAGCTTCAGGTTTTTCATCTGCAAAACTGGCATAATCACACCTTCCTCAGAAGACAACCAAAGGACTAAGCAGAAAAGCTGTGGGTGACCTTGGAGCCATTTTAGGGAGCCCCACATCAGGCTGTCTTTAGCTGACGTCCATGTGAGGGTGCTTGGTAAAGGTTTGTACAAAGTTACATTTTTCTGAGGAGGAAGCCTGTGGCTTTCATCAGTTTCTCAAAGGAGTCCCTGACTCTTTTGTCCCACAAAGGCCCAAAATCACTATCTAGTGGGACCAGCTCAATTCCCTGCTTTCCAATGAATGCTGGGTAGAAATAGCACCAAGATAGTGAAGCCAGGGAATAGGGTCCTGGAGATAGTTAGAGAGAGCAAAGTTTGAGGCTGAGTCCCCCATGCTTGGAGACCCTCAGCAAGGCAAGACCACTTGATAATCACCTCTTGCTCCATAGCTTTTCTTTTGTCCCACGACTCGAATCCTACAATAACCAACTACCCTCCATGCCAACGTGGTGGAGGAGAAAGAACTCAGATGCTGTTTTTTCCTGAGGAAAACGCAAAGCTAATTTTTTGCAGATAGCAAGTTCCTGTAACCATAATTGATCAGCTTCTAGTTTAGAGGAAATTAGATTTCATCTGAGCCCCTCATTGCTCTGGGGACAAGAATGAAGGTAAAAGAGCTGGCAGAGAGCTGTTATCACAAATGCACCCCAAGTTTGGCCAGAGAAGTAGATGGATGGTTTCAGCCACCCCCAGTAAGATGCTGCTCAGAGCAGGTACCTTGGGAAAACGCTCAGGGGCTCATCTGCTTGGACAACTGCTACTAGACTCATTCCAGTAGTGGCCAAAGTCATTTAGTCTAGTTTAATGAGCCATAAGTTAGGTGACCCCACTGTGGGCCCAAAAGGCAGATTGTAGCTTGAAATATTAATTTCAGGAGCCTCAACATGGGGTCCCTCTACTCCAGGCCTCACCATGAGCAACAGACACCAGCTTCCTGCCTGGCCTTTCTACCTGGAAGTTCCCATACCTCACACTCAACAGATCTCAAGTCCAGCTGGTCAATTTTTTTCTTTTATTTTGTGGGGTTTTTTTTGTGTGTGTGTCTTCTCTGAAAAATTATTTTTTACTCCTAGGTGGTAAAATATTCTCCTGTTTTCTACAAGCTTTAGAGTTGTAGCTTTTATGTTCAGATCTCTGAGTCATCTTATTTTTTTCATCTACTTTTTATTGTGGTTAAATTTCCATAACAACATTTACCACTTTAACCATTTTTAAGAGTATACACATTCACACTGTTGTGCAATCATCACCAATAACCATCTCCAGAACTTTTCCCTCTTCCCATTCCCTCCTCTCCCCAACCCCCAGCAACCACCACCTTGTTTTCTGTCTGTATGATTTCGACTACTCTGAGGAGCTCATATAAATGGAATCATATAATATTTGTCATTTTGTGACCCTTAGCACAGTGTCTTCAGGATTCAACCATGTTGCAGCATGTGTCAGAACTTCTTCCCTTTTTAAGGCTGAATAATATTCTCTTGTATGTATAGACCACATTTTCCCCATCTGTCAATGGACACTTGAGTTGCTCCCCCATCCTGGCTGTTGGGAATAAGCTGCTATGAACAGGGGTGTAAAACCATCTGTCCGAGTCCCTGCCTTCAGTTCTTCGGGGTAAATAGCCACAAGTGGAATTGCTGGATCATATAGTAATCCTATGTTTCATGTTTTGAAGAATCACCACACAATTTCCCACAGCAGCTGCCCCATTTGACATTTCCACCAATAGTGCCCACTGTTCCAATTTCTCCACATCCTCACCAACACTCATTATTTTCTGTTTTGTTTTGTGTTTTACAATAGACATCCCAACGGATGTGAAGTGGAATCTCATTGTGGTTTTAGTTTGCATTTCCCTAATAATTACAGAGGTTGAGCATTTTTTCATGTGTTTATTGGCCATTTGTATATCTTCTTTGGAGTAAAGTTTATTCAATCCGTTGCCCATTTTTGAATTGGGTTGTCTTTTATTTGTTGAGTTGTAGGAGTTCTTTATATATTCTGAATATTAACCTCTTATCAAATACATGATTTTCAAGTATTTTCTCCCATTCCATGGGTTGTCTTTTCACTTGGTGGATGCACAGAAGTTTTTAAGTTTGATTAAGTCCAATTTATCTATTTTTTCTTTTATTGCCATGCTCTGTTGTCCTATCTCAGAAATCAGTGCCAAATCCAATGTCATGAAGCTTGTTCCTTCTCAATTTGTTTGTGGTGTGAGGTGGAGGTTCAAACTTAACATTTCTGAAATCCAACTCTTAAGCTTTCTTACCCCTACCTCACTCTCCTCTGGGATTCACTGTCAGTATGTCAGAAAACAAGAGTCACCCCTGTCACTTTCTTCTCCATCATCCCAGTCCTATTGACTTTGCTCCTTCCAACATTTCCTTGAAACTACTCATTTCTCTGCATCTCCACAGCCCCTACCCCTGTTCACGTTTTTCTCATCTCTTGCCTGGATGACTACATTAGCCTCTTAACTAGTCTCTCTGCTGACACTTGGAAAAGCAGTTCTGATCACATCACAGACTCCCATCACCTACACAGCTTCAAGGATAAACACGAAACTCTTTAATGTGATCTTCAAAGCCCTGGGTGGCCTGCCTTGGCTCCAACACCCCATTTTCCTGCCTCTCTGCTGCAGCCACACTACTTGTTCTCCTCACCAGGCCTTTGTCTGTTATGTTCCTTCTGCCTGGAAAACTGTTGTTGTTCCCTCCTCATCCTTACCTAGAAAATTCCTACTCATCCTCCTACTCTAGGCTTAATCCCACCTCCTCAGGGAGGCCTTCCCTGGTTAACTTACTATATTGTAAATAATTTTATGTATTTGTGGGACTGTTGGATTAATGTTCAACACTATACCACTGAGGGCGGGGCCTGTGTTTTTAAATTACTATTGTATTCCAAGGGCCTGGCATAGTGTGTAGCAAACAGTTGGTCATCTGTAAGTAGTTTGGGAAGGAAGGAAAGCAAAATGAAAGGAAGGAAGAGAGGGAGGGAGGACAGACACATGAAATGAAAAGAGTAATTTCCTTTGTTATGAATGTCCTTCCCCAAGTGGGGAGCCATGATGCTCGGTGCACGATCTCTAGGGGACAGGAGGTGATTTGAAACTCACTTTCTGTCAGTTTCAAATTTTCTGGGAACTTATTATGTGACAAACACCATGCAGACCCTTTCTCAGCCTCAGTTTCTTTATCTGGAAAATGAGAAAATAAACAGTCCCCACAGGATTGTCATATTAGAAGAGATGATGTCAATATATGAAATTGCTGAGCCCCAAAGAGGTGTTCCATAGATGACCTTGAGCCCAGCTATGCTCCCAAAGACAGCTAAACTCTCTTAGGTTCTCTGTGCCTTAGTTTTCTCTTCATTAGCTGCCAGATCTGGATATGGACACATCCCCAGGATGGTACATGGAGCACATTCTGAACCATGCAGTCTTTGAGGACTGCCCCCAGGTACATGCCCTGGGAGGCTTAACTTAGCTATACTTGGATCTGGCCATACCTGAAATCTGATCAGAAGAACCTTCCAAAAGTGCTCATGGCTCATCTGCTTGGACATCCAAAACTATACCCATTCTAGAAGTGACCCAGGATGTAGGCCAGTCTGGTGGGTCAGGAGGCAAGTGACCCCAATGTGGGCCCACTGTTTCCTATAAGCCTAGACTCTGGGTAATTCTTCCCTTACATATGACTCCAACCAGTTTCCCTGGTGGGCAGGGGAGATACCTAAATTACCTTTAGGCACCAGATGAAAGCCAGAACATTAGAAGCTCTGGGACCCAAGCTGGACCCTGATGTTCCTCTAAAGGGACTATGGCCTGCCTTGGACCTAGGACTGAATGGCCATAGGAGGAATGACCTAGGAGGAATGACCATAGCTAAAATAGGAAGCTCCCTCAATTCTAGGCCTCCCATGGTCTGCTGGTTGGGCTCCCTGCCCTCTTCACCCTTCTTTCCTCACAGCTGGGGCCATTTGGATTCACCTGCAGGCTTCAGGCTCTGGACCCAGCTGGTACCTAATTGGGAGGGGATTCAAAGATCCCAGGTCTCTGGCTCAGACAGTTTGTGTCATCTAGGCAAATAGGCCCTAACTCTTAGGGATTGGCTTTTGTCCCTGGTAGAGAGCTCCCTCCCATACCCCAGTTTATTCGGGGCTGATACCCTGCCAAGTTCTTGCCTGTGTGCCTATCCCCACCTAGATCCCAAGCTTTGTCCGGGCTCTCCTAAGTCCCTCTCAAGTCCATCCCGTTCTCTTCATCTCTGCTTCCACTATCAATGCTGATGTGGGTGGGCGCATTAGTCTCCTCATTTGTCTCCCTGCTGTCCCCTGGCTCCTACAACCTATTCTCCACACAATAATAGAATTGAGATCCCCAAAACAAATTATACTATGTCATTTCCCTGTTAAAACCTCCCACTGGCTTCTAGCACACTCAGACCTAAGTCCAAAGTAACTGGGACCTACAAGGCCAGGCCCAGGTGCTCTGGCCCTGCTGATCCTCCTGCCTCCTCTCCCACATCTTTATTTCCCAACTCTCTGCTCCAGCCACACTAGACTTCAGTCTGCTCCCACCTGCCATGCCTGGACCCCAGAACAGATCATCTCTTTTTGCTGTGGTTACAGATGGGTAGGAGGTCTGCCTGGGCTACTGAGACCTTCCTGAAAATGAAGACAATACAGATGCAAGCAGAGCTGAGTAATGAAAAGACCTCATATGAGCACCAGGATAGAGCTGCACCTGGAACCAACACCCCTGCTTTTTCTTTTCCTGTTAGGTTAGCCAAAGCATAATTTTTTCTTAGGCTAACTCAACTTGGCATTTAAATTAGTTACTTCTAAAGGGAGTCCAATTAATTCAACTGGCCAACCCTTGTCAACCCACCTGATCCTTTTCTGTTCCTCCAATGTGCCAGCACATTCCCACTGTAGGGCTTTGGCCTATGCTGTTCCCTCTGCCTGCAGTGCTCTTTCCCCAGATTTCTACATGTCTCACTCACTAACCTCTTGAGGTCCTTGCTCAAATGTCACTTCCTTGGCGAGGCCTGTTCTGATCACCCCGTCAAACATAACAAGCCTACCCCTTTACTCTGTGTTATTATCTAAAAAGTACTTTTATCTATTATGCATGCTATATATTTACTTTTCTGTCTCCACTAAACTTTAAACTCCATGAGGGCAGAGATTTTTTTAGGCTAACAGTTATCCTCGTTTGCCTAAGACTGAGGGGTGTTCTGGGATGCAGGATTTTTGGTGCTAAAACCAGGAATGTCCTGGGCAAGCTAGGGTGTGTCGATCCCCCTAGACTGCCTTATTTGTTTACCATAAAACCCCACTACACAGGCAAGTGGGTAAATGAGTGCAAGCCCTTGCCAGGTGGTACCCTGCAGTGTTTATGTACACTGCCTCATTTCATCCTCACAGCCAGCGTGGGAAGTGGGTTTTGCTGTTATGTCCATTTTACAGATGAGAAGCCTGAGGCTTGGGCAGCTTGCTAGGCCACACAGCTGGGAAGGCAGGACTGGAATCCAGGTCTGCCAACCTTCAGAACGCAAACCTTTAATTGTTCTGCAGTGCATGCCTCCCAGTTATTGCCTGCTCTGCTCACACCGACCCTTGCCCCACCCAAGTGGGTGGGAACTGGCCAAGAGCAGATCATTCCTAACCAGGTAGGTGGTGAGAGGAGAGGGAGAGTGAGAAGTTCAGGGGCTGGACTAGACCTGCACTAAGGCCAGAACCTCAAAGTGTGGTGTTTATTGCCCCTGAGCTGTGTATCCACAGGCCACCTCTTGTCTAGGCTCCAATGGCTCCAGGTCTCCTCGAAGGCTTGCCAATCACTGTGGTCTTCTGGGCTGACCCTAACTCCTGGATTGAGCTTGAGGAATCCTGTATTCTGCTCATTCACAGGGATCTAAAACTAAAATACCCTTCCCTCCCTAGTTCAGGGAAAGGCCTCTCTCTGCCACCCCAGACCTGGTTGGAACAAGAGGAACAGTATTGCAGGGAGGAGCAGTGCTTCCCTAGGTCAATTTGACTCTCTTGTGATTCCTATAATCAACCTTACAACAGGTGTTCCTTTTTAATCCCCATTTCGTGGATCTGGAAAGTGAGGGTCAGAGTGGTGAAGTTGCTTGCCAAAGCTGACAAAGCTCATAAGAGGGATTCTCAGAGACAGATTCAGGGTTGTCTCCCAAGCTCACGTGTTATCTGCTCTACTTCGTCTTGACGGTGATGATGGAGATGATCAAGCCACTGCTGTTTATTGAGCCAGGCACTTCACAGGCATTATTTCTCATTTCAACCCATCTAGAATGGTAGGTATAACTGTCTCCATTTTACAGGAAGTTGGACAGCACAGGGGTGAAGTGACTGACCAAAGTCACACAGCACAAATGATTCCTAATGGAACTTTATCTTACCCTTGTGCCATCCCTCTGTCCTTCCTTCTTATCACCCTATCTCACTGTTGTACCTATTTAACAGCCAACATTTACTGAGCATCAGTGATGTGCAAGGCCCTGTCCACCTGCCAACACTGCACAGGTTCTGACAGCAGGAGGAAGTCCTGAGCTCAGCAGGCACTCTGGCTCCAGGCCCAGGGCAGCTGGAAATCCCTTCCTGAGAGGCTGCCTGGATTCCAAACTGGGATCCCCTGGGTCCGATTAGCCATCTACTTGGGAGTCTCTCGATTGGGAATTCTCTGGGATCTCAGCTGCTCTGTCCTCTGCCTAGCCACCAAGGAGCTATTTTTTATAACCAAGTGGGATGGGAGAAGGGCCCTGGGAGGCTTTATTAATTCCATTATTGGAAATTTCCATGGTGGTGGAAAAGTCCTGGTGACTGGCCTCCAAACACCTCCCTAAAAAAACTTCCAAAAACAAACTGCTGGACTGGCCCACTGCACCCCATGCCAATGCGGGAGTTGCCCACAAAAGAGCCCCGGGACCAGTGCATCGCCATCAGTCCCCAGCACAGAGCTGGGCACCCAGAGGCATAGGGATCAGGGAAATGCGGACCCCTTTCTCTCCTGGATGGAAACAAAGATGCTCCCTTAGGATTAACTGACAAGCCCAGAGTCTATTTTCTCTGACACCTGTTCACTGACCTTGAGCAGTTACTAGACTTGTCTGAGCCCAAATCCCCCCTGTGGAAGGAGGCAGTTGGAGGGATTCTCTGTAAGGCCTGAAGCATTAGTGATGCATGCTGGCTCTTACTTTGGGTCTGTTCTGCAGACTGAGGACAGGAAGGGTGCAGAGAAACTTGGGCAGCATCTAAAGGGACCAGAGGCTTCCTAGAAGGGACAGAAAGACCTGAACACTCTGCAGGTCCTGGAGGGTACAAGCTGGTAAGCAGGCACCCTCCTCACTGCCTGGCCACCATCCGCCTCTCCCATGGGTGCACAGCTTCCCCAGCTGCCTTTCCATGAGAGAAAGGGACAGGCTGGGGATCTGCACAAAGGTGAGGATCCTTGGGCTGCCCTCAGCACCTTCCCTGCCTTCATTCCCACAGCTACTCCAAGGCTGCTGGCTCTGCATCTGGAGGTGGGGGGGGGTGGGGGTTTGCTCTGGTATTCTGAGCTCTCGACACCCACCAGATGCAGGCACTACCCCCTCCTGCTTCAATTAATTCCTCACCGCCTGTCCCTAGGCTGCCCCACTCCAGGCTCTGTCATCACTCACCAGCCAGGCTAGTCTCGGCGCATCTGAGTTCTGACCCTGTCCTGCCAACCTCACTGCAGGACCCCCACATCCCTAACTATCTGGCTACAGTAGAATCGGGGCAATGACCCATTGCATCACCTCTCTCTTCTTATTAAAGTTTGCCTCCAAATGCAGGAAAATCCCCTTACACTTCAGAGGCCCTCAATAGAATGCAGCCTCCACTGATAGCCCAAAAATATCCCTTGCAGGCTGGGAAAAGAGGCCATTTCTTGTGCAGACCTGGGTTTGAGCCCAGCTCCTCACTTTCTGTACAGACTCCTTCATAGCTCTCAGCCTCAGCTTCCTCAGCCATGAAATGGGGATGAGGACATGTCCCTTGTACTGTTGTCATGAGAATAAGATAAGAAATGAGATAGAAGAAGGTCTGGGCACACAGCCTGGCCTGGAGCAGAGCCCGGGCAGAGCTGACTCGAACCTCCTCTGTGGAAGGTGCTGGCTGAGGGCTCAGTTTTAGTCCTGTGTGGCTTCAGATGAGGAGGGGGTTGTGAGGGGAGGGAGGCAGAGCCATAGGGCAAGAGGCCAGGAGACTTTAGGAGGCTGCGTAGCCATTGTCATCCCTGCCATCTGAGAGGCAGTATCTTTATCCCTGAGCTTTGCACTGGGTAAAGGCATAGGAGGGGAGCAGTGGGGGTGACGAAAGAGGTTAGAAGAGGAGGCAGGTGATGGTTTTGTGCCACTTCCTGTGGGTGGTTGCTCAATGCAACAGGGTTCACACCTGGCACAGCCTCCCCCTAGCCTGGCAGACCTGCGACAGGCTCCTCTCCTGCCTCTGGCCAGTGGTTCCTACTCCCTCTGCTTCTCAATTGTCTCCTCATGAAGGCTTTATAAAGTAGGCCTTTGTAAATCACAGGAAAGAAACCAAATTTGCTCTGCCTATCTCCACATTTTCTCCAGAGGCACAGGTGGGGGTGGGCAGAACCTTGCCCATTCTTCCTGCTCATTCTACAGAGAATGGCAAAGACAGGCTGAGCACCAGCTGACGTGGCTCACTGGGTGGTTGGAGCACAGGGCCTCCCTATCTAGCTTTTAGGCCTGCTACCCTAGGCTGGCTCTTCAGCCAGGACTCTGTTCCTAGGGGCGCAGAGGTGCAGGATATGGTCATGCAAATGTGGGTTCAAACCTTCCTCTGCCACTTACTACCTGTGCAACTCAGTTTCTCTATCTGTAAAATGGGAATTTCATCACCAATTTCCCAGAATTGCTGTGAGGATTGAATGAGATGACAATCCCATTTTCACATAGCAGTTAGATGGGGCCGTGCATGTGTCTCACGCCTGCTTAAGACCCTTCAATGTCAGGATCAAACCCACATTCCATACTGGGACCTACAAAGCCACATACAATCTGGCCTTTTACTGCTTCTTCTGCCTGGTCCACCTCTCTCCCCTTCGAGTACTTCACCCCAGCCAGAGTGGCCTCTGATCTTTGAATACATCCTGCTAGTTCCACCCCAGGGCCTTTGCACGTGCTGGCTCCTTTGCTGGAATTGCTCTTACCTCATATGGTGGCATGGCCAGGTTCTTATCATCTCAAATGTCACCTCTCCCTGACTATCCTACTCAAGCTATCCCAGTTGGCCCTTTTGGTTTCCCTGTTAATTTTCTTTGTAGCCTTGCCTAGAATGATTTATTTTATTTATTAGTAGGATCTCCTCTGTCTTGCTTACCACTACAGTTGACCCTTGAACAGTACAGATCTGAACTGCATGGTTCTATGTATATGTGGTTTTTTCCCCCCTAATAAATAGGTAGAGTACTGTAAATGTATTTTCTCTTCCTTATGATTTTCTTAATAGCATTTTCTTTTCTCTAGCTTTATTGTAAGAATACACTATATGATACATATAACACAAAATTTGTATTAATGGATGTTTTGTTATTGATAAGGCTTCTAGTCAACAGTAGGCTATTAGTGGCTAAGTTATTGGGGAGTCAAAAATTACACAGATTTTTGACTGTGGGAGGGAGTTGGCACCCCTAATACTCATGTTATTTAAGGGTCAACTGTATATTCTCAGTTCATCAAACAGTGTGTGGCACATAGTGAGAATTCATGAAATATTTGTTAAATTGAACAGCAAGTATGGAATGAGTCTGTAACACAGTGGGCATTAAATGCATACTGGTCCCTTTTCCTTTATCTACTCCCAGCACAGCCTTGCCTCTCAAAGAGTGCACATGCATACACACGTGACCAAAATAAATCCCAGATAAAACTAAGGAACAAACCCCCCCAAAAGGAAAACACTTAGCTATGAGGAAGGTGCTAGGAGGAGGATGCTACGGGTCACTAGGTTTCCCAGACCAGTTGTAAGGGCTTGCCTGGCTTACCCGAGGGTCCTTACTGAGGCTGCAGGAAGTCAAGTTTGCTGGAAAGGGCAGAGGGCAGTCCATTGCTTCTCAGCATGAAGCTGGTGGGTTACTGAGCCCAGGAGTAATCTGATTCCTGTCTCTAGTCCTATGGCCCCATGGAGGGTGAAAAACGTGTTCTATGGGCAGAAACCGGTATGGTTCATTTATACCATGCACCCAGTACCCTCAGCTCACAGTAAGTGCCTCATGAATACTTGTTAATGAATAAATGAATGATGGTGGAGGATTGGACAGCAAGAGATAGAAAGAATTGGCCCTCGGTGTCCATGAAAGTTACCAGCTTGGGACTGGTGCCAGGCAATGCCAAGTGCCATCATCTCAGAGTGCCTCTAGTGGTACCCACATCCTGTCACGTGCCTGCTCAAGAACCTGCACTAGTTCCCATTATCTCTGAGAAAGTATGGATTTCTTAGTCTGGCACTCAAGGCCTGCCTGCTTTCTTCTCTTCCTGCCTCTCTCTCGCCACCTATTCATCTCTGTTCTCTACCCACCCATCTACCCCTCCATCACTCCGTTCCTCCACCCACCCACCCTCTCATCTATCCACCCACCTGCCCACCCACACACCTATCTATCTATCCATCAACCCACCTATCCACGCACCCATCCACCTGCCCACTTATCTACCCACCCACCTATCCATCCATCCACCCACCCACCTATCCATCTAACCATCCACCCATCCATCCATCTACCCACCCATCCTTTCATCCATATTTACTGAGTGCTTGCTAGGTTATAGATAACGTTCTAGGTGTTAGAATCAACCCAACTCTGTAATTCTACAATAAAATGATCTCACCAAATATCTATCTGCAAATCCTTTTAAACATATCCAAAATATGATCACTTCTCTCCACCTACAGTCTCTACCCTGATCCAGCCACCATCTTCTCTCACTGTGCTCACTGCAATAGCCTCCCTGGCCTTCCTGCCTTTCACTTCCCCCATACCCACTCCCAGTCTGTTTTCCACACACAGCCAGAGACAAATCGAGTCCTTATTCTGCTCAGAACCAAAAACAAGGAAGAGCCAAAGTCCCTAAAATGGCCCACGAGGCCCTACAAGTTCTGCACCCCTCCACCTGTACCCTCGCTGAACTAATCTCCTGCCCTCTCCCTCATTTACTTCCCTCCACTCCAGTGAGCACACACCCACTTCAGAACCTTTGCACTGGCTGCTCCTTCTGCCTGGAACCCTGTTCCCCAGATAGCCACATGGCTCCCTCAGGTCTCTGCTCAAATGCCACCTTCTCAGGGAGGCCTTCCTGACCCCCTATTTGAAACAATCCTCTTAATCTTCCTTCCTGTTATTTTTCTCCATACACCAACTGTTCCTTGACATACCACCCATTTGCATCTTTGTTTATTGCCTATCCTCTCCTTCTTGAATGAAAGCTAAGAGGCAGTGACCTGGCCTGTTGTATTCAGTGTAATATCTGAATGCCTGGTGCATAGTAGGCCCTCCAATGACATTTGTGGAATGAATGAATGCTCCTCCTGCCTCTACTGCCCTTAGGTATGGATGGCTATTTTCATTTTATGATGGACTTTCATAATTTTTTTTGTCAGTGGTTCTCAAATGTGTCTGCTCATAATCACCCCTCTGGCCTCTCCTTGAACAGATTTTGTGGGTTTTCTCCATGGGTCCCCCTCTCACCATCTCTACCTCTTTCTAAAGGGCCCCAACAGCTCCAACAACAACTGGGACTCACAACAGCCTCCCCGTGGATACCTTCTGTGAGTTCCAAAGCCTTGTCAGCTGGCCCATCTCCCCTCTCTTGGGAACCTGCCCTTCATTTTACCCTTGTTCACAGGATGTCTGTCTGGCTTCCTCCTTGTGGGCCTTCGGCCTCTTCCTTCCAAACCATTATCCTCACTAGTGCCACAGGATCTTCAAAATGGCCAATCTTGTTCACATCACTTACCAGCTAAAACTGTTCAGCCCTTGGCTTGGCCCAGTTACCTCTCCAGCTGAGCACTCACTACCCCTGCCTGGAGCCTCTGGGCTGCTGGTGGTGGCCTCCACATGGCTCAAGTTGTGTCTCTGCCTGGGGCAGTCTCCCTACCTCCTACCTTCCTTCCAGCTGGCTAGCTCTTATTTATCCTTCCACTTGGCTGGCTTCTGTGTGAGGCCCTCCCAAGGTTGTTCCCTGATAACCTAACAAAATGCCTGCCAGGGCCTTCCCCTGGCCTGGTGCTTATATTGGTTTGGGATTACTGGTCTCCCTGCTGGACTGAGCACCCTGGGATTGTGAGGACACTGTTGTCACAGTTAAGCTGGGTGCTCTGGAGTCAGCCTGCTGGCTGGGTGCCCTTGAGAAGGCCATTGTATGTTGCAGAGCTTCAGTTTCCTCATATGTAAAATGGGGATGATAGGTGCCAGAGGGATGCTGTATTAAATAAGTTGTACAGAGCACTGAGGATAGTATCTAAGTCAACAATACTGTACTCAGTCAGCAGCAATGTGATTCAGAAACTAACGCTAGGAAGGAACTCAGGGGTCTGAGGCCAGCAGGTACATCTGTCTGCCTGGGCCTCCTGGTGTGTATGGACCTGCATCTGGTAGGAGCTGAGCTAGCAGGGCCGGCAGATCACCCTGGACTTTCTGTGCCTTTCTCCTTACTAAGAAACCTCTATTTGCTCCAGTTGATATTTAAAAATATGCCTTATTTGCTTTGTGGCTGAGGGAAGTATCTTTTCAGGTTCATGTTTTCTGCCCTTCTTCTCTCTCTTCTGACCTTTGAGCCGTTTTCTGACTTTACCTCCTGCCCTTGGCTGCATGTGGCTTTTTAAAAAAAAAACTATTTTTATTTATTCATTTTTAGAGAGAGAGGAAGGGAGAGAGGAAGAGAGGGAGAGTAACATCAATGTGTGGCTGCCCCTCACATGCCCCCTACTGGGGACCTGGCGTGTAACCGAGACATGAACCCTGACTAGGAATTGAACCAGTGACCCTTGGCTTTACAGTCTGGTGCTCAATCCACTGAGCCACACCAGCCAGGGGTGCATGTGGCTTTTTAAAGCCAACTTTTTGCATCCAACCTTTATTTGACCTCAGATTCCTTGCCCTCCTCTGGGTCTCAGGGCTCCCTGGTTGGGGAGGGGACAATGACATGTCCTGTTATGCCATGTCATCCATGTTGTGGGGGAAGGAGGGAAGAGCCAGCCCCAGGTTTACACTTGGTGGCAGGCAGCCTGTGCTGGGCACTGCACGTATACTAGTGCCTTAGTGTGAGAATGGGGGCACAGAGGGGGCATACCACAGCTGGGAAAGAGCAGAACTGGCAGCCCCCAAGCCAGTGTAATGTATGCTAACCTCTGCTGCCTCTCATCCAAAGCCTGCCAAGCCACCAGGATAGCCACAGTACACTAAGGGACAGATAAAGTCATAGATGTGAATAAAATGATTCCACAGAAAAGAAACAGAACTCCTCTGAATTTATATCTGTCAGCAAGTGAAAGAACAAGCCAGGGAAGGAAACAGCAAATGGCCAGATTTCGTTGACTCCAAGTTGAATTAAGTTGCATCGTGATTTTTTGTACCACTGAGAAAGAAAAGATGCTTCCAGTAAAACTGTGACTTGTCATCAGCTCCCACGTATATCCTGATCTCAAGGATGTGAAATGTGGCAAAAATGTACATTCCAGGATTGACAAAACAGGATATCAACAGGGGTTATGTGAGGTAAATGTGGGGAGAATAAAATTAAGTTATTTTACTATAGACCCTTCTGTATCGCTCCATTTGTTTCAACAAGCATGTATTATTTTTATAATTCAAATTATAAAAATGTACAGTTTAAGAAAGGAAAACAGGGTTTTCCAAACAGTTGCTGCCTGGTTGTTTTTCTGGCGACCTCACGTGTTGGGGACACAGTAATGGGCAGCTCCTGGGTGGCCTGCTGGGAGAGAAGGCTGAGGACTTGTGGGCTGGTGGGCAGGTAAGCGTCAGGTGTGCTCTTTCCTGAGCTCAGCCCTGTGTAGGTTCAATCAGCAGAAATTTCCCTTTACTAAGGTCTGGTCCCCAAACCCATCATTAAGGTGTTTGCAAGATCGGAAACACACAGAGGCAATACAAACAATACAACGAAGCCCATTTTCCCAGAGAATGGAACATCAAAGAGCTCTTCCTCCCACATCTTCCTCTGCTTTCTTCTGCCTCGCACCATCGGTGCTGCAACCTTGTGTTAGACAATTTATAGACCCGGCTATCTACTGCCTTCTCCCCAGCTAGACTGTAAATGGCAGGGCACTAGAAATTGCATTTGTCTCGTCTAGGCTGCACCCCTTGCCCACTCTCTTTTTCTCTCCCTCCAATCTCCGCCTCCTCCTCACAGGGAGGTGGGTGAGCATGAGGTTCCTGGTCAACCTCCTACAATCATTCTTCCCCCATCTTGCAGATAACAGGTCAAGTGTGATTTTGAGGGTGGACACTGCTTTCTTCTTCGAAGCTGCACAAAACAGTACCTGTCACCACCCCCACCCCCACCCCCGCACCCTAGGCCTTTGAATACAAGAGTAAAAGAGACAGTAAGCTAAGCTTCCTGTCCTCACAGAGCTGACTGTCTAGAGGGGAGACAGAGAACAAATAAGGCAATAAATACTGAAAAGAATGTCAATTGTGGTAAGTTCTATTAAAAGACAAGTAATGTGACATGAGAACCTCCTTTAAACAGGCTAAGTGGGGAAATACCATTTAGCTTGAGGAGAAGAAATCTACTATATAAGGAGGAAGAGAAAAGGTATTCTAGGTGGGGAAACAGCACGCACAAAGGCCCTGAGGCAGGAAAGAGGTTGATGCGTTTAAGGAATGGAAAGGAGGCCAGTAAGCTAGAGAAAAATGAGTGAGGAGAGAGGGGTGGGATGAGGGGCCAGACCCTGAAGTGTTTATAGGCTTTGGGAAGGAGTCTGGATCCTATGAATCATGGGGAGGAGTACAGAGTTTTAAGCACAGAGCACCACAGTCTGATTTATATTGTTAAAAGGATCCATCTGGCCCCTTAGGGAGAACACATGATTGGGGGTAGGGACGAGAGAAGATACGGAGGACCAAAAAGGAAGTTTATCCTTTCATTTATTCATTGTGTTTATTCAAAAATATTCCAAAGAAATCTCTGAAAAACACAAAAATGAAAACAAACCAAGCTCATCAGCTGGGGTATGACTCCAGAGCTCCAGGGTCTGTAGCCTGGGAGCTTACAATAAAGGGAGAGGCAGGAAGGCTTCCTGAAGAAAGAGGCATTTAAGGGAGGCTCTGAAGGATGACTAAAGGGTGTTCTGGGGTTGGGCAGAGCTGGGGTAAAGGCTCAGAGGTGGGAAATGGGCAGTGTGAATGGGAGCTGTACTCCAATTCATACTGAGTGGCTAAAATTCCTGACAGACTTAGTGGATGAACTAACTCAGTGAGGAAGGTGAATCTCAGAGGAAGATGCACAAGGGTAGGTAGAGCCTATGCCATGGATGTGCTGAATGCAGGCCGAAGAGTCTGGGCCTCATTTGTTTGGCAATGGGGAGCACTAGTAGCCTGACCAGTGAGTGGCAGGTCAGACAACATTCTGAGAGGGGCCCCCTGGTGGCCATGGGGGGGCCATAGAGGAGGCTGGGACAAAACTGGGGAGAGAAAAATGGGGCCTAGTCCCCCCTACCATTCTGATTCCATGATTATTAATAATGAATAGCTGATACTTCATTGAGTTTCCTATGTGTCAGGCACTGTTCTAAGTTCTTTACACCTATTAAATTATTTAATTCAGCCTATGGAATTGGTATTATTTACTTCCCTTTTTTAGGTGAGGAGACTGAGGCACAGAGAGGTTAAGTCACTTGTTCAAGGTCACACAGCTAGGGAGTGCTAGGCTTAGAATCAAGCCCAGGTTCTCAGGCTCTGGGGTTTGCTCTAAACCACTACCTTGTGCTGTCTCCTCCATCTATGATTCCATAGTTCTGCATTGTGGGGTTTTGTCTCTTTAGCAGAGACAACCCCTCTGGACAGTATGTCCTTGGATGCCCTCTGAAGCCCCAAGCTTATGACTCAAAGTATACAAACTGACCGACTCCCACCCATGACACTATTGCTAACCTGTGGGACCAGGGGCAAGTCCCTGGACTTCTTTAAGGGAACTGTGTTTCCATCTGTAAAGTGAGGATAAGATGCCTTGTTCACAGGATGGACACGAGATGTGCATGTTGCTAGCCAGGGCGATAATCACAGCAGTAACCAGAAATCGGGCAGCAGCTGCGCAGAGCCTTTCACTCACATCTTGCATAATCTCCACATGGCTGCAGTCATTTCCCCCACTGTAGAGGGACAATAAGTCACCCAACCTGTCTGTGCCAAAGCTGGGACTTGAACTATAGATCCCTTAATAGTGCCTGGCAGGTGCTTAAGAAATGTAAGTCCTCTCTGCCCAAAACATAGACCCTGTGTACCTACAACTTAATGAGGGTTACCCGGGTGTCTTTTAGGGATTGAGGATAAAGAGGGAGGATATGATCGACTCCTGGGTCCAGGCCTGTTGTTGCCAAGGGGTCAGCCTCAAGGGTATCCTGAACTTGTCCCCATGCCCGTGTGGGCAGGTGTGTTGGGAACACAGGCCGGGTATAAATGGCCCTTCTCCTGGAGGGGTGGTGTGGTGTATGAGCATGGTGGGGTGACAGTCAATACCATGGACAGAGTGCCAGGATTCTGACTCTCCCTTGATAACCTTGGGCTACTCCTCTCTGGGCCTCAGTCTCCCCTGGAGTCCAACTCTCCTAGGACAAGTCTCGTCCTCTGTGAATGGATCCCTATGCAGTTGTGAGAGGCAAAGTAGCGTGTGTGCACAGAGAGCCTAGCATGGGAAGTGCTCAGTTAACTACAGCTATTAATATTATCCTAGGTTGCCTTGGAGGCTGTAGTGAGGCTCAGGGGAGAAGGTGATATAAAGGCTTGTTGGCCCCTTTCCAACCCCAGCATTTGCATTCACGTTTGGCTGTTGCAGTCCCATTGTAGAGGTTTGACTCTGGAGTTCAGAGAGACCCCCTGGAGAGGCTTTTGGAAGTCCCAGGGCAAGGGAAGCTGTTGGAATTCCCTTCCCCTGAGTCCATTGGAACAGATTCAGGTCTCTTGAGAGGGCAGAGAAACACCCAGAAACAGCCCTGGGCCCAGTGACCAGCCATACTTCTATTACTATTGCCTGAGTACAGGGCCCTACTTTATAGATGAAACTGAAGCCCAATGGGATCCAAAGACTGGTTGGTGAGGCCAAGTCTTGGCCATGGAAGTTACTCATGGTCCAGCTCCCAGCTGAGTGTCTGCTCTCAGCTTCCACCTTCTCCTGGGGCTGCTGGGTTCCCCAGTGACGGTTGTTTCTGGAGCTGATTCATCTCTGGGTCAGCGAGGAGCTTGGCACATGGCCGGCCGGCACACACCAAGTACTCAGACAGTATTGGTTTTATTGATTTACATTCTCTCCCCTCTTCAAGATCCTCTGAGTTTAGAAATCCAAAATTTGCTGGGGGTGGGATGGGAATAAGGGCCTCATTTTAATCTGAACTGAGTCATGTAAATTGATAAATTTGGAGTGGCCTAAAGAGCTCTTAATCTCCTGCCTTCAGATAGTTGCTAGGAAAAGACTGGCTCTAGCAACCTTTGCATCACATATACATATGACAGCATATGCTGTCCTGTCCTGCCTGGGCACCCCTCGCCAGCCTATAGCACCTGCGCCCCAGGTGCTGGGCTGTGCACCTCCCACCTGCCTCCCTCTCTGAAGACCATTCTGGGGTAAACAGGAGCTGCTGCTGGGTCAGGCTTGCTCCTACAGACCTCGATCCAAGATCCACACAGCTGTACACACATATGGCCATGAGTGCCTTACCTCTAACCATGTCCCTTCCCTGGGAATTTGATGATCAGTAATGCCAGAGCAATTTTAAGTATTAGACATTTAAAGTGCCAGAAGGCCCATCTGACCCCAAAGTCCTTGTTTCAAAGATGGGGAACAGGTGCCAAGAGGGACTGTAATGGGTCCAAGGTCACTGCCAGTGTTTGTCAAGGCTGGGTGGCACCCAGGTCTCTGCTCCCCCAGATCCTGCTCCAGTCCATTTTTGTGGCCCTGGCACTGCTTGGTGGCTAGACCAGCTGGCCAGCCAGGGCTTTTGCTCTCTTTAGGGGGGAAGTTTTGCTGTGTCAAACCTTTAGCAGCCAGTAGAAGGCACTGGGAGGCCAGAAAGTGCTGGCTGGTAGGCTTACACAGTGGTTTGAAGGCTCTGCTGACTTTGGGCACAGCCCAGCACAGCCCCTTCCCCTGTACTGTGGTGAATAGGCAGAGACATGAAGGAAGAAGGAAACTACTTTTGATGAGAGTCCTGACCCAGTGGATGCTGCATCTGGCTGCAGCTTCTGTAAGAAACCATCCCTCCCCTGGCAAGAACCCCCTCTTCATAAGAATCACAGAGTCCTAGACCAACATGGGCAAGGAGGCAACATCAGGCTAGTGCCTGGACACGGGGGTCTGGTTCTAGCAGTGGGGAGAGCCAGCTGTGTGACCTTGGGCAAGCCAACATGCATCTTGGGCCTCAGCTGCCCAATCTGTAAAATGAGTGTGGTCTATATTGTTATTTTATTAAGCCCATTTAGATACCATTTATTGAACTAGAAGAGACTCATTAGAAGTTCATCAAATAATAACTGCCTACACTTTTGCCAAACACTGCCTTAAGCACTTTAATTTTATTTAATTCCCACAGCAATCATATGAATTGGATGCTTTTGTTATCCTATTTTACAGACAGAGGAACTAAGGCCCAGAGAAGTTAAGAAACTTGTACAGTCACATAGGAAGGAAGTGGTGTAGCAGGAACTGGAATCCCAGAGTCTGTGCTTTAAACTCCTCCCTGTTCTACTGTCTTTATCATTTATTTTGAGCTGTTAATTATTAAGCACCTACTGTATATAGCCACTCTGCTGGGCATGTGATACACACATAAACGTGTTGGCCTCTCGTATCAGTGCTAGGATGTGGGTATTCTCATGTCTATTGTTTCAGAAGAGGTCACAAAGGGTCCTGTGAGGCGCACAGAAATACCAAAGTCCCACCATGACTAAGCTGGGGAGGCAGGTGGGACACAGGCTTGTTCCCACCAGCCTGGTAGCCCTGTCCTAAAACCTTTAGAGCTTTTATCTTATTTACCATATTTTACTTAATCTGAGATGTACCCATTGTAAGATGCATCACTACTTCATGTATATTTAAGACAAAAGCATGGCTGGTTCTACTGTGACTTGTCACCAGTTATGACAGGCACCCCTATTTCAGAGATAGCAAAATGTGCACCTGGGAATCCACACAATTCAGCTTTAATCACAACAACCCTACAGGGCAGGCTCTACTGCCCATTTAGCAGCTGAGGGAACCAAAGCTTGAAGATGAAGGACACATAGCTGGCCAGTGCCCAGGCCTCGGATTTGATGCTGGACAGACTGGGCCCAGACTTGGTCTGGAACCACTGTGCTACATCACTGCTAAGTCAGGCCAGGTGGCCCACAGGCACAGATTTGAATGCTAAGAAACCTGTCAGCCAGAGCCTAGCACACCCGTGCTCCTGGTGACCTTGTAGCCCTCATCCAGCACAGAAGCCTCAGGCAGGCTGGGGGACACCCCCAAATGGCTTCCCAAGGATCCCCCACTCCTCTACAGCCTCAACAGAAAACTCTGACAGCTCAATTTTCTGTGCGGCCCCTGAGCCAACCGAGTGAGGCAGGGCTTGAGGGAGCCAGGCTGGAAAAACTCCTCCGGACAATATTCCCTATGACCCCTGCAAAGTGTCCCTGGAATGGCCAGACATGGCCCAGTGGAGCAGCCCAAGCCAGCATGGAGAATGCCACCACTTCATAGGAAACTGCTCTCGGGTAGGTATGGGAGCCCCAGAGAGACCTGCTTCCTTCCTTCAAAGCTATATGGCTCCTGGACCTACAGTGGGACCACCCATCACAGGTTCCTCCTTCAGGCTCTTCCAACCCCATGCTCCACTACAGCACGGCTCCTCAGGGCCTTCACAAAAATCGAATCCACCCCATTGGATGAGGATGGCCTGTTCTGAGGGCATAGTTAAGAAAGCCCTCTGGGGGCCTTTCCCCAGAAGCAGGGCAGAAGCTTGACATATTTTGAATGTCTGGTATGACCAGGGCTCCATTTGTGACAGATTTCGATCCATCACATCACTCACACTATCTCATGGGCAGGTTTCCTCAGTCCCGCTTTACATGTCAGGATGCCACACTGGGAGAGACAAAGCTACCGGCTTCAGGTCACACAGAAGTCAACACTGGCACTGGGATTTAAATTCGATTAAATTTCTGATAGCATGAGATGAGTCCACTTTAATACTGATCTCTGAACAAGCCCTGAGCCAAATGCTTCCTCTGCATTAGTTCACCAAAATCCTCACACAACAAACAGTAGAATAAAAATAATAACACTGTTATTATTACCCCAATTTTACAAATGAGGAGACACCCTCTGAGTCTTTAATTGGACCATATGCCAAGGTGAGGCACTTCACCTAAATCCTATTTGCTTCTCAGAACAAGTAGGAAGGTGGGCACTAACATTACTCCCATTTTATGGAGAAGTCACTAGTTCAACAACACACAACTATTCGATGGTAGAGTCACTTATTCGGATGTGGCTTGGAGTGAGCAATTACCTTCCCACACATTAGATGAAAAATAGTTTGCAAAGTGCTTGAGGATGGATAGATTTATTATGATTAGCATTTTAGAACTCAGCAATTACTCTGTAAGTTTGGCATTGCTGTCCCCATTCTCCAGATGAGGACACTGAGGTTCACAGAGAATGAGCAACAGATTTAAAGAACTGTAGTCTGTCAGACTTCTGCTGTGCAGGTCCCCTCACACCTCCAAGCTCCCCTGCCCATCTCCAGCTCTTCTCTCTGGGTCAACACAGGGCTTGCTGGAGTTCCTGCCCACAGACCTGGGTCCAAATCCCAGCTCTAACCCTCACTTGCTGTGTGACTTGGGCATGTTCTTAACCTCCCTGAGCCATGGTTTCTTTATCTGTAAAGTGGGTGATAGTGAGGAGGAAATGAGACACTGGACAAAGGACTTGCCAACAGTAAACACTCAATAAATATTATTGACTGTAGTAGTTGAATAGCATCTCCCCTCCAAATTCACATCCACCTGAAACCTCAGAATGCGCCCTCATTGGGAAAGAGTGCCTTTGTATATGTATTCATTTAAAAATCTCAAGAGGAGCCCTGGCTGGTGTGGCTTAGTGGATTGAGCGCCATCCTGCAAACCGAAGGATGGGTGGTTCGATTCCCAGTCAGGGCACATGCCTGGGTTGTGAACTGGGTCCCCAGTAGGGGGCGTGCAGGAGGCAACCACACATTGATGTTTCTCTCCTTCTCTTTCTCCCTCCCTTTCCCTCTGTCTAAAAATAAACAAATAAAATCTTTAAAAAAAAATCTCAAGAGGAAATAATCCTGGATTTAGGGTGGGTGCTATACCCAATGACTGAGGTCCTTATTAGAAAAAAGAAGAGGACAGAGACCCACAGAGAAGAAGGTGATGTGAAGATGGAAGCAGAGATTGAAATGAGGCAGCTACAAGTTAAGGAATGTCAAGGATTGCTGGCCACCACCAGAAGCTGGGACAGCAGAGGATGGATTCCTTCAGAGCCTCCAGAAGGAACCAGCCCTGCCGACACCTTGATTTCAGACTTCTAGGCTCCAAAACTGTGAGACAATCAAGTTCTGTTGTTTTAAGCCACCCGGTTTGTGGTTATTTGTTATGGCAACTACAGGAAACAAACACAGTGGCTGTAACTGCTATTGCAGACTTTCATTGTCTTAACCCCTTTACCCTAGGGCCAGCTGGCACAAGAATCTGCCCTCACTGTCCCCTCTTTTGAGGGGAAATCATGAGACCAGGGGGCTGACACGACTTGCCCAAGGTCACCCACCAGTGACTGAGTTGGGCCCACAACCAGCTCTCGTGGCCTTCAGACCAAAAGGCCTTCTCCCCCATCTATGGGGACCTCTGTAGTCTCAGGGACACCAGCCCTGGTCTCCACTCCCACCTTCATCAGGCCCAGCCATCTTGCCCTCCACTCTGACCCTTCAGAGGTTTCCTGAATTGTGCACAATGCTTCCAAGATCTTAAAAACACTCCCTCCATCCCTTTCAGGGCTCCCAACCAGAGACCATGGTGAAGTCATGGGACATTGCCTGGTACTCAGCAGGTTCTCAGGAGTGGCTGCTGAAGTGTCACCTATTGTTTATGGCTGTCATAGGGCAGCTCTACGAAGTGGGTAGCCATTTTACAGGTCAAAGCCAAGGCAGAAGAGGCAAAGTGACTGATCCAGGGCACCCTTAAGTGGCAGAGGTAGCTACTGAACACACACCTTCTGATTCACAGACTCGACTTCTATTCACTGAGCCACAAATACAAGCCACACCCTGAGCTCAGCACTTTATGCCCATTATTTCTCCCACTTGCCTCTCACAACAGCCTGAGAGGTGGGTACTATTATCCATTTTACAGATGGGTGAACTGAGGTTCCATCCTACCGCTGTGAATGCCTGGCCCTTGCCATCTTCTCCATCTACTACCAGCTCTTACAGGCATCCAACTGACTCTGTCCAGGGGAACATTCTCCCTCCTTTCTTGTTTGAGGCTCCCACTGGGAGGGAGAAATGATTTACTGCAGGTTCACTGTTTTGGGCTTGGAGAGGGCGGGAGACCCACCCTGCCTCCCACACCTCACTGTATTTCAGGTGGAGTCAGGGGAGGAAGCCCATCTACTACCCACACCCCCACCACCGCGTGCGTCTGCATGCAGCACCCAGCACGTGCTCACCAGACGGCTCTCCTAAGGGAGGCCAGCAGGGGCTGCATCCCGAACCTCAGGGTCCCTCAGTACTCCCTACCTTGATCCTGACCCTACTATGTTCTAGCTGCTTCACAAACATTACTTAAAATCTTCCTAACGTCTTGCTTTTAATCTATTCCCCTTCTAGGAAAGGAAAGATTAGGGTTTACAGAAGGGAAGCCATTTCCCCACTGTCATGTGGTTGGGACAGGCTTTATCAGGACTCAACTAGAAGGCCCAGTGGGTCTCTTTGGAGCTTCCCTCCCAGCCACACTGCTGAGAATACAGTCTCATTTTGGATTTGAAGGTTGACCTGCCCCGAGAAGGGCCTGATCTAACTGCGTAGGGTGAAGCCAGGGTCTGGGGGTAGGATAAGGGGTAGGATACAGGACTGGAGAGCTGGGGACCTGAGTTTCAGTCTCACTCTGCCACCAACTTGGGAGGCGATCTCAGTTTCTTCAGATGTGGCAGGAGTGGGTGAAGAGCACGATGCCCAGGTCACCCCAGTTCTGTAAGCCTATGAGATCTCCCAAGCCCCTTCTCAGTCACCTCAGCTCCCTGGGGTCCAGAGCTATGGAGATACGAACCCTGGGGTATCTGTGACAATGCAGCCCTCAAGACCTCCTGCATCAGTGGGTGACCAAAATCTGCCCCTTACCAGATGATTCTTATATCCACTAAGCTTGAGATCCACCTGTCTCCAGCCTAGAGATTATCTGTCTTTGCTTTCCCTCCTGACTTTGGCAGCAAGATGCTCACCTGCTCTGGCCCTGGTCCTGGTGCCAATCACTCCTCTGTGTACAACCTTGTATAGTGCTCAAGGCTCCCAGACAGCTGTGGGCTGAGGCCGGGCAGGATAGGAATGCCCTAATCACAGATGAAAAGACTGAGGTGCAGAGAGACAAACTGACTTGCTCAAGGTCACACAGCTGGTCAGGAGTAGAGGCTGGGCCTGGCGTACTTCTAATTTGGAGTCAAACATCTGGGGAAAGTCAGGAACATAAACAGGCTCTTGCTCCTTCTTGCCTGGGACCTGAGAGAGATTGGCAAGATTCCCTGTTCTCCTGAGAGCACAATATGACCTTGGACCTGGCTGGGCCTTAGTTTCCCTCTAATAAATAGGCCTAGGCCAGATAACATCAGAGTGTACACATCTGCATTTGGCTTTCTAGGTACCATGAATCCCGTGAAGTAAAGGGGTGGCAGAGTTGTCTGGCTGCCCAGGACAGGACCATACCTGCTTGGGGAGGGCTCCGCTTTTACCCACAGGACACCCTCTAGACCAGGGGTGTCAAACTCATTTTCACCAGGGGCCATATCAGCCTCGAGGTTGCCTTCAAAGGGTCAAAATAATTTTAGGACTATAAATGTAACTACTCCTTAACTGTTAAGGAGTTGAAATTACACTTGGCCCTATGAAGGCCACCATGAGGCTGATGTGGCCCCCGGTGAAAATGAGTTTGACACCCTTGCTCTAGACCCTTTCTTAGATCCCCACCAAAAATATCGCATGTTTTTGGTCTGTTGTTTCCCAAGATGTTGGCATCCCAAATTGGATTAGACTCAAACAGGAGGGGAAGGAAGGTGCTAATAGGCAGGCAGGGAGCCCAATGGCCTGCCTTCCATCTCTGCCATGCTCCAGCCGTGTGACCTTGGGTAGATGCCTTCATTTCTCTGCACAGCTTCCTCATCTGTGGCATGGAAATCATGAGGCTATGCAAGGTCCCACTGTAGCGATGAGTGCATAGCAATTTGCTCAGTGAATACTTGCTGGGTTATTATTTACCCAAATCTCCCTGAACTATACTTGTGCGGGTGAGGAGAAAGGGAAAGGGGGCAGTAGGAGGACAGAGGGAGGGGCCCAGCATTTCAGTGTTTCTGCAGCATAAGCCACAGGCTTTTCTGACCTGTCTAGAGAAGACTTTGGAGAAAGCTGGAGGCATCCAAAGCCCCATCTCTCAGAGATCCCACACCAGTGTGCCGGTTTCCTGGTGCCAGAGAAGGGAGCCTGTGGGGTCCTGGTGGTCTGGACCATAGAAAGCAGTTGTGCCCGCCCCCTTCTGTCTCCTTTCCAACACTGGAAAGCCTTCCCAGCAGGACATCAATAACCCGAGATGGCCCTGCTGAACCCAATCACAACTCCCTGGAAACCTGGGCTGGCCCTCCTCTCAGGCTTGTGTGGGGCTGCAGCTGCCACTTGGGGGCCAGTGCCCTTCTGTCCTCAGGGGCAGTGCCCTGAGGGGCAAGCCTCTCTCCAGTGTCTGGAGGCACCTTCAATTCCACGAGATGCCTGGAGGCTGAGGGTGCTTGGGGCAGGGGTGTGCATACAACATTCACAAAGATGCTACACCTGTGAGCCAGGGCTGTCTTCATACATGTGCAACCTACATTCACCTGTGGGTGTATTGCAGCATGCCATGTGTCTGCCAATAAGTGGATGTGCATGCAGCTGGCATTCAGGATCCCACACATGTGTGCTTGTCTCTTTCATGCCGGGGCCAGCCCTCACAGGGCACACGTCACATTTGTGACTGCTGTAGGGCACAACATGCAGGCTGATTTGCCCATGTGCAGCCCACTGCGTTCCTGTGTTAGTGCTACATGCATGTGTGGACGTGCTGTATTCTCAGGTGTGGGTGTGTGAGTACAGGCTGCATGCATGTGCATGCTGTATTTGCAAGTGGTATTCAGGGATGTGAGCTGTATTCCCATGTGGTGGGGTGTATATATGGGCATGGGTACTCTATATGAATGTCTATGATTGGAACACACAGTGTACTATATGGGTACTCCATATGTGTGTCTATGATTGAAACATACTGCATTAAAATGTGCACTATATTTGTATACATGCATCTGTGCAAATCTGTGGATGTGTTATAGGCCCTGATGAGAAAGGGACAGGGCATATGGAGGTGGCTAAATAATATGGGCCATCAGCATCTTTCCTGGACCACCCACAGGGTTTCCCCAGAGCCACAGCCCCAAACCTGCCACTGCCCCTTCAAGGAAGTTAACAGGCGGAAGCCCTGGCAGTCTATACTCCAAGCCCCCTCCTACTGCACACGTCAAAGGAGAATTTCTCAGGATGGCGCCTGCCACTTCAGGAAATGCCCCAAACATCAGCTCTGCTTCCTCCCAGCAGTTTAGAGAGCAATGCAGGTGAGGAGAGGAGCCTCTTCTGCACTGGGACAGGGGTGTGCAGCATCTTACCAAGACCCTCTGCCGGTGGAGCTCACCTGCTCACTTATCCTTCTGAAGGTCGAGCCAGGCTGGGCCTCTGCATGGGGACTCTGAGACCCCTGGGGCCCTTGCCTGCTGCAGGCAGGACAGCCTCAGAGACCCCTCTCCAAACAACCTGCTGAACGAGGACAGAGGCTGTGTGGAATGGTCACCTAGCTGGCAAGGAGTGTGCCCACAGCAGCCCACCTTTGGGGAGTCCAGAGGCCCCCTGCTGCCTTTCCCAATTCTGACCCTGCAGGGGGCAGGGAGGAGCCCCAGGTACCTAAGTGCCCAGCCAGAGGCCACCCAGGCTGGCTGAGGAACTGGGATTCCAGGCAGAAAGTGCCAACTCCACCATCCAGCATGACTGCTGCAAAATGGCCTGACCAAGCTACTCCTGCCCCCATCCTGGGCATCTCAGGGACCTGGTTCCTGCCATCACACGCCTAGGCTGGCTCGCCTAACCTGGTGGGTCCTGGCACACAGCAGCCCACCCCACCAAGGGGACCCTCTGTGCAGGGCCTCCCGCTGCCTGTTTCCTGGGACCCTGGCTGAGGCAGGCAGGGGTACCCTTTGGTCCTCTTGTGTTTCCCCAGGTCCAGCAGCTCAGGGGAAAGAGAACCTTGCCCCCCCCACCCCCTCCCTGCCACTAGCTTGTTGGCCCTTGCATAACATCCACTGAGGGCATTTGCTGTCCACAGGCTGCCAGAATTTACCTGAGACCCCAGGCATCTGCCTGTCCCAGGCCTCCCTGCCTGTGTCCCCAGCACCCTAGCCTTTCCCTCCAACACAAGGACCCTCCTCACACTAGAGTCTCCCTCAGCAGCAACTCCCAATGCAGCCTGAGCTGCTGCCAGATAAACAAGCCCAGCTCGCAACCCCCTCCATGCTGCCACCGCCACCACCATCAGCGCTGAGAAAAAGCAAATGAAATGAAACAAAATAAAATGGGTGAGGGAGGAAGGGGAGAGCGGAGTGGGGTGCTTTTTATTTTTTTATTTTCTCATGCTGGGGGATGCCGGTACTTACTTGGCTAGGAAAATCAGCACAAATCCGGCATGGTTTACAGGCGGGCAGTCCCGGAATCGCGGTGCGGCAGCTGGTGCCGCGGCTGAGCCCAGCCAGCGTGCCCGGTGCCTCTGCAGACTGTACCATCCCGCCCGAGCAGGTGGGGGGCGGGGGGGCGGAGGCGCGGCGCGGCTTCTAGGAGAGCATCGCCCCGGCAAAACGCGTCTCGGGGGAGGCAGAGGCCGCCCCTGCCGCTGCGCCGGAGGCTGGGGGAGGGGGCCGGAGGACGGGGGCGGGCCTCCGCGAGGGCTTGTTCTGCTGCGAGGACAGGGGAGCGGAGTAGGAGAGTAGGGGGTAGGAGGGGGGTTGTGTGGACCGAACCACCACGGTGTTGTTTGCGGTTTTAATTCCTCCCGTGGGATCATGAAGAGCTAAAGCTGGCAGAGTCTCAGGAATCTGCCCGCTCACTCGAAGTAGGAGGGAATGTCAAGGGCAAGGTGAGGGTAGGGTTGGGGCTGAGCCGGAGGGGAGGGGTCCCTCCAGTGGTGGAAGGGGTGGGGTAGTGATAGCAGAGAGGGGAGGATTTTGCTCACTTTGGTCTAAGTCCTCCCCTTCTTTCTGGGGTCCTCCTGTGGTTGGGAAGGGGATCTGCCCCACCCCTCCCCCGCCCTTTTTGGTCAGGACACCCCCATGACTGAGGGGCAAAGGTCACTGGGGGGAGGAGTGGACTTGACTCAGACCAAACACATCTGTGGTTGCAGGGCCTGCAGTGAGTTCCCTGCTGCCATCTAAAAGCTACCTTTGCAACCCAACCGCTGGCTGGACATGTGCACCCCCACATGGGGTGGGGGCTGGGCTGCAGGCTTGGAGAAGACCCTTTCAAGGGGTAATTTCTCTGCTGACAGGTGCCCATTGGCAGGGATGTCTGCATATGTCTTATGCATTTGCATAATCTGAGGTGATACCTGCGATGAGTTGGGGGCTGACCATTTTGGGGGACAGACGATGTCCAGAGCACCCAAGGGAACCTCAAAGAGGAGTCTGTAGGAATGGTATCCCCCTAGGCAGCTGCCAACTTTTTCTGCCTTATCTCTGGCAGACCTGCTGCCCCTTTAAATACAGAATGGTGGGAGGACAGCCCTAGGAGCAAGGTTAAGAGGTCACAGTGGGTGAAGGGGCTTCTCTTAGAAGCCTCCCTCTCCACTGCCCCGCCCCCTCCAGAGGGGGTACCCTGCTTGGAAGGAGGGCACTGAAGATGGAAGGACGTTTGGGACACGTCTCAGGGCACTTGTCAGCATGGAGGGGGTCCATGGGGGGCCAGGGGTAGGAGTTGCCCCAGGAGGCAGCTCCAGATGGAAGCTGCCTCCTTCCTGCCCCCACCCCCTACCCACTTCTGAGCTGCCTGCCAGAGTGTCCCGAGCTGCCTGCCGCTCCATCTCTGGGCTGGCACAGAATATCAATTTGTCTCGTTAAGCTGAAAGTCTGCACTGCACCAAAATCAGAGCCCAGCCGGGCAGAGGGGCCACGGGAAGCAGAGAGCTGAGAGCACCAGCAGCAGGGCCCTCGCCAGCAGGAGCAGGCTGATAACCCCTAACTTTTCACCCCCACCCCCAAACCCCACCAAAGGGTCCCATGCTACCCATGAACCAGGCAGAGTGGCCTCAATGCAGGGAGGATGCTAAGAAATGAAGGATGCTGAGCACTGGGTGGCCCTGGTCTTCACTGGGGCAGGCAAAGCAGGTACCTGGCTAGGCTACCACAACAGCCCAGGACACCTCTCAGAAAGGCTCTTGCCGCCCACCAACAGCCCGGGACAGGGAGCTCCCATGTTGGCCCTCTTCTTGTGGGTACAGGTCAGGGGCTCCACCAGTCCCCCTCCAGGCAGATTTCTAAGTCAGCCCCAATTCCAGGGCTGGGCCAGGTCAGAAGTCTCCTTTTCTCCAAGACCTAGGGGCAGCCTCTGCCCCTCAACATTGTGTCAAGTAGAATTGTTCTGAGATGACTGGGATGAGGGTGGGCAAAGAAGGGCAGAGGGTGAAAGGTCTACTGCAGCTCACATGTCCAAGCAAACAAGCCTGTGTCCTGAATCCTACTGTTACTACTGTAAGATCACTAGGGGAACCACTTTCCCAGATTACAAAATAAACAGCCCCTCAAGGGGCTGGCTAGGAACCACCATTTCAACAATAATAATCCCGCCCATGTCCAGCACAGTTTATAGTTTGCAAAGGCCACCTGAAACACAGTAAATCACTTAATCCTCACAACTGCTAGAGTGGCCGCTGAGAACCCAAGTTACAGATGAGGAAGCTGAGTGTGGCTCAGAGGCATGCGGTGGCCAGGACAAGGTCTCTCAGCCTGGAGGGGGTAAGCCAAGCCTGTGACCCAAGACTGAGACTTCAACACCTTGGCTTTACGTGTGAAGGTCAGTATGGTGTGGGTCAGCTGTGAGTCCCCATATGCATCTGCTTGGAAGTCCTGGGTACTGCCTGCTCACTGGCCCCTGTTTAGGGTGGGCTGGGGCTTCACCAACAGACTCCAAATTCTCAGGAGCTCATGGGTTTTGGTTCCCTGAATCTAAGACTAGAACTTGTACCTGGCTAAGCCCCCATCTCCTAGGCATTCCTGGTCTTGTGTACTTCTGTATCCATACCCTAGTTACAGGATACCCCCAACTTCCGAGGCAACCCAAATATTGAACAGCATAGTTTGAAAGTTTTTTCTTATGTTAGGCCCATGAACTTCTATTCAATCTCCAAAGTCCAACTCAAGTGTCCCTTTCTCAAACAATCCTTCCTGATTCCACCAACAGAATTAGTTCATGCCTTTGTTCTACCTCTGACCACACCACATTGTGATGTGCTACACATCCGTCTCCCTCATTGGGCTATGACCACATTAGCTGTCTCCAGAGTCCCAGCTCCCAGCTGTGGTAGATATGGTAGTAAAATCTTGAATGAATCTGCTGCTGTGTGATTTTGATTCATTAAATACTAGAACTAGAAGGACCTTCAAGGACTCCTATGCAACTCTCCCATTTTATAGTTGCGTACCCTGAGGCCTCAAGAAAAGGAGGACTTGCCCAAGGTAATCCTTGAGAGAATCTGATCTCAGACATTTGTCCCCTGCCCTACCTCGTGTCTCCCCTTCCTGCAGCAGACTTACCTGGGGCATCTGGCCTGTCCTTCCAGGTTATATTGGGGGCAGGGGGAACTGGACAGGCAGAGGTATTGTGAAATCAGACAAACAATGCTGTTAGTGTTGCAACTCCCGGAAGCTTGAATGACAGGTCAGGGTTACCCACAGGGAAGAGGGGAGAGAGGCAGGAGGCTGGCCAGTGTTGGGGGAAGGCACAAAAAATAGGGTAGGGGTGAGGGGAGAGACAGACTAGTCTGATTTTCAAATGGTGTTTAGGTGGCCAGACTACATTTTCTCCCCTGTAGTACGTCCTAGAGCAGGGCAGAGTGGGGATGGAGAGGGTCAGTCTGCCTAGGGAGTGGGAAGCTTGGCCCGGTCTGATGAAGTCAATCTGCCCAAGGGAGACAGATGAGGTAGGTCCACACAGATCTGATGGAGACAGAATCAGATATAGCTGTGCAGAGCCTAGCTGTGTCTTCTTTGTAAACTATGGGCTCTCTATCGCTTCCTACATTGAGAGGAAGCAGGCATGAGGGCTATACCTGTTCTCACCTTGCCTAGCTCAGGGTCTTCTGACACCTGGGCAGGGGTCCTGGGGCAGCTCTTGGGTCAGCTGATGTTACAAAGAGATGGTGGCAAGGGCCCCTCAGGGGACAGGAATCTATTTCCAAAGGATGCTCACATCCCTGTTTTGTCTGACCTCTACAAGCTACCCTTGGAGAAACTGGGTTTCTTCCCATTTTACAGAAGAGACAATCAAGGCCTGGAGACCTCAAGTGACTCGCTTAGGAGTTGTAGAGCCAGTGAGGATGAGAGCCAAATTAGAACCTGGATCTGTCTCACTTGAGCTCTAGACCTTTCCCTCTGTCCCTGCCTAAAGTTACCCAAATGTGAGGTACACAGCTCAGGCTCTCTTAGGTCCCTGACCTTGAGGGGCCAAGGAATGTGTGTCTGGGGACCACATGGCCCAGCTTGTCCCAAGTCTCCCCTCCACCACCTGGGGGGCCCATCCCCCCCTCCCACCATGGTCCAAAACTTCCTTAGCCAACCTGATCTTGGGCTGGGACTTTGTGGCCAGACAGACCTGGATTCGAAACCCAGCTCCTTCATTTATGGCTATGTGACGTTAGGCAAATGATTCAACATCCTTGAATCCCAGTTTTCTCATCTGCAAAATGGGGACAATTATACCTATTTGGCAGGCTGGCAAGCTAAGGGAGAAGGGTGGCTGTGATTAATAGAAGAAAGAGGATGGGGTAGGGGGGATCAGATTCTCTGGATGGCTCCTGGGAAATGTTGGGGAGGGGGGTGAGTCTCTTCCAGACCCTCAATCCCACTGGGGTATGATCATTCTCATATACCATCTGTTGGGGCTGGTCTCTAGGGCCCAGGCAGCTCTGCTGAGACTCCAATCCAGGCCCGCAATTCCCAGCTCCTCCCCCTTGTTCTTGCTCCCCTAATAAGAAGGGTGCAGGCCTGACTTCGGGCTAACTCCAGCTACTATTCGAATTGACATCCTACTGTGCGTCTCATGTGGTGTGAACTTCACAGCATACTAGGAGGTAGGTCCTATTTTTATTCCCATTTTACAGACAAGGAAACAGAGGCATAGAGATGTGAAACAATGTTGCCCAAGGGCATAGAGTGAGTAGGGGACCTGGGGCTTGAAACCAGTGCTGCGTAGGCCCCATCCCTAGCCCATAGACCTTATGTTTTTCAGGGAGCCACATGGAACCTGAATTTCCCACAGCTGTGGGCATGTCTTCTCAACCACAAAAGTCAGAAATCTGCAGCCTGGGGAGCCTGCCCTAACCTCACAGCTGGGTGAGGCAGGCATGTCATGATGGTTGACCTTGTTACCCCTCTGAGAGGCCGGGAACAGGGGCCAATTAGTGAGCTGGCACTTTATCTCCAGGGAGAACACAGAGCCTGGGGAGTCAAGAGCTACTCTGGGAGAACTTCTTGGAGGAGGCTGCCTTTTCCAAGCCTGGGAAATGCAGTCTCATTTATGCTACTTCTTTGGGTTAATGACACCTGGCTAAGAGGCACACATCCATACTGCCCTCTCCCATCCATCAGTCCTGACTCCTCACCTTGGTTTCCCTGCCTCTTCTCCTGCATCCTCGTCCCATTTACCTACCCCCTGCACCTTAAAGAGCTTTCTCAATTCCTCTAAATCCTTCTTTGGCTCCCCTGTGCATTCAGCATAAAACCCAATTTCCTTACCATTGGGTCATGTGGCATAGACAGCTATTCTAGATCCCTCCCATTATCCTCTGTCTGCTTTCCCTACACCAAGTCTCCCTTGTTCCTCAAACACACCCCTGCATTTCCATGCCTGTTTCTTTGCATGCTCCATCCACTTTGTTAGGGATGCCTCTCCCTCTTCCCCCCCTTCTCTGCCTGAAGAATGCCTACTCATCCTTCAAGACTCAGATCCAGCAACTCCTCCTCCATGAAGCCTTTACTGATTTCCCCTCCATTGCCTCTCCCCACCAAGAATTCTTGCAATTAAGCTTTTTGTATGCATCTGTTTTGTCCATCAGGCTGGGGGGTTCTCTGGGGATAGGAAATGGGTTTCATTTGCCTGTTGTATCCCCAATATTGGGCACAGAACCTCAATAAATATTGATTGAACTGATGAGCGCAGGTTTGGTGAATGAAAAAGCAATTCCCTTGGTGGTTTTAAACTAGTATTTTTATCTCTCTGTGGTTCTAGAAATATTCTTTGCATTTACTTGTAGTTCCTGGCTTAAGAGTTGCTATTTCTTGAGCCTGTCAGTGAACAGGGCTTCCTATGCATGTCCAGCTTGGGCAGGGGAAAGAAAGACCCCAACTTTACTCACACACCATGTCCAGAGATGTCTCAACTGGGACCAGGGGGTCTGAGTCCAGGGTTGGACTCAGGGTGAGTTGAGACCTCAGAGAGGAGCCCCTGTCCCTAAACGCTCCCTCTACAGCCTGACATTTCACCATTACTAATGCATTCCTTTGGATTATGCAGTTAGCAAATATATATCCAGCTCTCACTGAATGTGAGGTACTGTGCTGGGGTCCCTAGTTAACATTTATGTGTGTATGTGTGTGTGTGTGTGTTTTCCCTCCTGCTGGAATGCTGACTCCCTAGAGAAAACTAGGAGGAGGGGGAAAAAAAAACCCAGAGGGAGTGGGGATGATGACTGAGGGAGTGTCAGGAGAAGGGGAAAGGGAACATGCGATTTGCTGAGCACCTACTATGTGTCAGGCACTTAACACATGAGTATCACTACCCCAGGAGAATTTGATGTTATGAGGCCTCAATTTAGAGGGTGAATGGCTTGGTCAGGGGTGCACAGCTGTGTGGCATGGGACCCAGCATTCAAACCACTGTCTGCCACACATCCTGCCATCTCTCAGGATGTGCTCCTGCTGAGGAGGCTGTAAGGACCCAGCAGAGAAAAAGCATTCTCAGAGGATAGGAGAAGAGAGGGTGACAATGAAGAAAGCTGCAAGCTGACTGACTAGATGGCCGGACACTGCCGGGACTGTAACCGATGAGAAGTTGGGGAATGAAACGTGGCCATTCCAGCTGTCTGCGTGTCGTCAGGGTGGGATGGAGTCCACAGGGGCGTCAGCAGTCTCTGCTGAGCGCTTGCTTGTGTGCTAATGCACATGCTATGGACACACACTTAACCTGCTATGTGGGCAGTATCACTCCCACTTTACTGATGAGGAAACTGAGGTCTGGAGAGTGCAGGTGATGATTTCAAGATCACATAGCTGGAACCAGAATTAGAACTCAGGCCTTTTCTGGAAGACTTGCAGAGGTGCAGTGGGGTGTGGGCTCAACCCCTTACGAGATTTCCAAGCAGCCAGCGTTCTCAGAGGAATAGTAGCCTTTGCCCTCTCCCTGTGGGATGTGAAGGGTCTTGCACCGCATCCAAAGGTGGCAAGGGAGTGGCTGCTTGGTGGCAAAGGTTGGGGTCAGGGGAGTGGCAAGAGCTTGGGAACTAGAACCTGATGGCCAATCCTATTCCTCTTCTATGGGCTCTGTGACTCTGGGCAAGCCCCTTAATCTCTCTGGCCTCAGGCTCCTCATCTGTAAAACAGGCATGCTTCCAGCCTCTCCACCTGCTCATTTGTTCAACCAACATCCATTGACACCTGCTATCTGCTAGATTCTGTGTTAGGTGTTAAGGAAACAGTGGTAAGCAGAAAAGCTCATGGTGTCTACTCTCGAGAGGGTTAAAAGACAGATGTGACATGAAATGAACAGACAAACCAATGTAAGTTTACACAGGGGCAGGAGGTGAAGGGGTGAAGGGGCAGAGGCTATGAGCACAGTCTGTAGGAGGACCCTGCTGTCTCTGGTGGGAGAAGAAGGGGAAATCACAGAATGTTTCCCCATGGGGGTAATGACCAGGCTGGGATCTGCAGGCTGAGCTGGAGCTCACTAGGTAAAAGTGGTGTTGCTCACAAAGGGAATGGCATGTGTAAAGTCTCTGAGGCTGGAAATGGTTTAGTAATTCTCAAGGGATTAAAAGGAGGCCCAAATAATGACAGGGAAAAAGTGTGGGGGAAGGGTAGGAGAGGAGGTAGGAGCATTTTGGACCACGGTACAGATTTTTGTCCTTACTCCAGGAAAAGGAGGAAACTTAGAAGGATTTTCAGGATTAAATTGGTGAGGGGCCTGCCACGTGGGAGAATTCCACACTGTTGTCAGACAGTCGTACCACAGTAACGTCACACCTTCCGCAGGCAACACATTCATTCCTCCAACCATGCCTAGAGTAGATTCTGAGCCGGGGACACATCAGCAAGCAGGAAAGGGGTCCTGCTTGTACAGAGCCCAGCTAGGAGGACAAGAACATCCAGTAGGTATTTATGGAGTCCCAAGTGTGCTGGGAACTGAGGGGAGCTACCTGAGGGAAGAGGAGACTGATCTCAGGAGAAGTGAAGGAGCCCCTACCTCCTGGGGTCATGGGTGGTTGTGATGACAGCTGTGGGCTCAGGACTCTCAATCCAGTGCCTCCTCTAGGCCCCCAGACAGCCGCTAATGGTAGCCCCACTTGAGAGCTGCTGGGCAGGAGAGATGGTATTACTATGCGTTATTACAAATAGGAGTACTGAGAGTTGGCACTGAGTAAACAATTACTACATGCCAGGGAATGTTTGTTTTAACAACTTTTCATGTCTTGGCTCCTTTAATTCCTATCCTTTAATGTAGTCTGATTATCACCCCTCTTTTACAGATGATAAAACTGAGGCACGAGAGGTCACGTAGCTTGGCCAAGGTTGGCTAGCTGATAGGTGGTGTTGGGGTCTGAGCTCAGATACCTTCATCACTACCCTGCTACAGGTCTGGGGAATGTTTGGGCCATGCCAGGGTGTCTAGCAAGTGGCTGAAGGGAACAGGGTGAAGGCAGGGTGCAGAGCCAGAGCTGGGCCTGAGGGAGGTTGGGTAATGCTGACAGAACCTTGTCCCCACGAGGGCCTCCCACATCTCCCCAGAGGGAATTCCCTTTGGGATCTGCCTGTGGAATTGGCTAATGTGGAATTTTGGCACATCAGGGCCTGGATGTGCTGCCAGGTCCCTCTGTCAGCCTTACCCTCTGTTTTACAGATGAGTAACCTGAGGTCCTGAGAGTGGCAGCTACCTGCCTTGGACACACTACAACAAGGCCAGGGTTGGGAGGCAAAGGCTGGCTCCAGGACAGCCTTTTAACCCTATAAGAAATGCTGTCCCCCCTGCCCCCCCACCAGTCACCTTGTGGGCCATGTTGCTTATAACCCATCTTTACCAGATATGACTGCAAAGAGCATCTGCACAGGGGCCAGGACCACCCTCCAAGGAGACCCTGCATCAGTGGGGACATTCCAGGCCTGGCTGTCCTACTGTGCAGGCCCTCTGTGGATGGGACTGCCCTCAAGGTTGGGCCAACTCTCTCACTACAAGGCCCCCAATGGGTTGCCCTGGGGAGAGGGGTAGGCACTGGATCAGGAGCCAGCTGGGGTAGGACTAACTGCTGTGGGCCAGGGGTGTCCTGCTCTCCTCAGCCCACCCTCCTCTCCCCCCAGCCTCCCTGCCCTGCCCACCCCACAGGCTGACTGGCAACAATGACATACAAGAAGGACATGGATGGGTCTTGGCAGACTGAAAGCAGCTTCTCAGATATAAGGTGCTATTTTTTCTGGGGGACACACCACAGCACAGCAGGGGCTTGGAGATCAAAGAGATACAGGATTATATCCCTGTTGTTCCACTTAGTATTGGGTGGCCTTGGGATAATCACTTGGTCAATTTGAACCTTAGTTTCTAGTCTATGCAGTGGAAATAATACCTGCAATTATGAGAGTGTGAAGAGGCTTAAATGAGTAAACGTATGTATGGGACACATAGTACGGTGCCCAGCAAAGTCTGCTTTGCTTCTCCATTTCTTTCTGCAAAGGTGACAACACTTTAAGTCTTTGATTTCAAACAAAATGGCAGAGAACAGGAATGGAATATATTATTGGTTCCTTTCTTCATTTCTTTAGCATTAATCGAGCACCTACTACATGCCCAGCAATGTGGGGACTGCCTCCTAGAGCAGGGCTTCTTTGGATGCTCATTTGCAAAGATGGGAAGGAAGGAGGTAAGGTTTAGGGACCCTGTGAGGTGCCAAGTGGTGGCTCTGCCCTGGGGTGAGGGGAAGACAGTGCTGCTGCTCGGCACGCTCCCCATGTGGGGGTGTTTCAAACCTCTCAGGACCTCCCCCAAGGGTGGTTACCAACTCCTCAGACTTGGTCAGGGCTTTCAGCTGCCAGTCCCACAGAGGAACCCACCGATGAATTCCTGCCTGAAAACCCAGATTCAGTTGCCTAATTCAGTTTCCAGAACTATCCTGGCTTGAAGCCATCTGGTATATGGCTGAGGAATGGGCTGTGAACTCACACATACCTGGATTAAAATCCAGGCTCTTCCACTCACTGGCTGTATGACCTTGGGTAAGTTATTTTGAATCTCAGTTTCTCTATCTGAATCTCAGTTTCTCTATCAGTAAGATAGAGATAATGTCTACCCTGGATGATTGTTCTGAGAATTAACTGAGATACTACACGTAGAATACTTTGTATGTCATGTGTTACAGGCACAACTACTGGTTGCTTAAAATGACCCCCAAGCCTCTCTTTTCTCCCCTTGAAGCAAGCAGGACCTGAGTATCCTATCCTGGAGTGTTGATGTGGTGGCAGTCTTGCCCAGTGGTGTCCTGCAGTTGCTTATATTGGCTCAAGAGAGTTGACTGCGCATATCGATGGTCTTGTGTTGGTAGGCAAATACTACAAAATGGGCCCCCGTCTCTTGAGAGCTGGTCATTCCATGTTCACCGCACACCACTGAGCCCTGGGCAGGAGCTCAACATAGCTGTCTGGAGTCCATTGCCTTTTGTGTCCTGAGATCCCCTTTCTGCTCTGGTTTCCTTTGATCTTTTCCTCCCTGCCCACTGCCCTTGCCCACCCAGCACTGGAAACCGGCTCTTGGGTGGTTTTTCATATTCTCCTGCCACGGGGCTTACCCCGGATCACTGCTCTGCCCAAAGGGATTTCAGTGTCAGATGAGGTGACTCTGGTGGGGCACTGCCCTAGAAAACTGTTGGCTAATTACCTTCTCTCGCCTCCTCCCCCTTTGTCTCCCTAGTTCCTGAACCCTTTAAAGCTTAGCCTCCAGCACTCTAGCCACCACGTTTTCACTCAAACTCTCATCCTGAAGGATCCACAACACCCAACACTCACTCCTCTGATCTTACCGCATCTATCTCTTCTCCCTCTGGTTTCATAAGGCCCATGAGCAGCCAGTGGCCTATGGCTTTTGGAGGCAGGCAGGCCCATGGTGGTCCTGGTGCTGCTCCCTTCCTTCTCCCTGGACAAGCTCCTTAACCTCTCAAAGATACCACAGTGAGGACAGTGATACACACACACACACACACACACACTGTGTATACACAGTCTCTCTCTCTCTCTCTCTCTCTCTCTCTCTCTCTCTCTCTCTCTCTCTCTCTCTTCCTGGGTCAGGCACTGTGCCAATAGCTTTACTGGCCAATCTCATTCTTATTTCTTCATCTGCAGAATGGGGACAATAAAAGTGTCTCCGCCAGGGAATTGTGTGGTCATCCTCAGCAATGGCTTTTGTGAAATTGGCTTGCTGATTGTGAAGTGCCATGCTAATGCTGTTATTGTGCTTTGAAGGGCAAGGCTTGTTTAGATCTACAATTTTTAGATGTGTTGAAAAAAATACACCACAGGCATGTTATTTATAGTCAACTCCCGTACAGGTTTTTATCATTCCTTGCCTGCTCAGCTAAAAATAACAAATGACAAAGGTCATGTCTGCTCCCACCTATCAGAGGAATCTGTAAAGAATAAGGCTTTTGATTCACTGCCTCAGTGAAGTAAGAATTCTCCTGCCAGCCACAAGCCCTGGAATTCCTCACTGGGTCTCACTGGCCCACGCTGAAGAGGTGAGGGAAGCAGGGGTGAGGGGCTACAGTATCTTGCTGGGCAGGAGAATCCTGGCCTCAGTCACCTCTTCCAGTCTTGGGAGGCAAGTAGTGGTAATCAACCATAAATGGAAGTCCTGGGCCCTGGTTCCAGGGTGGAGTCTCAGTTTCCCCATATTCAAAATGAGAGGGGTAAACAGGTGTTGAGAACTTTCTCCGGATTGTAAATGCAAAGATATTCTAGTCTTATCTCCCTCCACTCCACCCTGCATCACTGTGGAATCAGTGCATATCCATTGGCCCCCAGTAATGACCATAGCCTTGATGATGTGAATAATCAGTCAGTATTTGTGGAGTGCTGACAACCTGCCAGGCATGTGCCTCTAGGTACCTTCTGGTGGAATAAACTCCCTGACACCACGCACCACTCCCTCCTCAAGAAAGGAAGCTTGTTGGCCGCCATCTGACAGATGAGGGGGGGAGGACTGTGCCCCAAGGGTGAGCTGCATTGTGCATGGTATAGCACTAGGCAGTGACAGATCCAGAATGTGACCAGGTGTCTGCTTCAGGGGCCTGTGCTCGGTGAAGTGCCAGCATTGGGCTGGGCACAGCAGGGAGGAAAATAGACACCCCCAGGTCGTGCTTTTCCCCATCACCACTGAGGAGAGATGGTCCCAGCTATGGTGACCCTCACCCACCGCAGGGAGTGGCAGTGGATGGACAGGGCCTGGGCTGGCCAGGAGGAGGATGCCTCCATTTGGCCTTGTGACGGTTCCAGCAAGGAGTTCATCTCTCCTGGTCCTTGCCCGTTGATAGGTGGACAGGAAAGGCATTCCAGGTGGTAGGCACAGCGAGAGTGGAGGTGGGGTGGTGTGCAAGTGCCTGGGATGTTTGGGCAAAGGCAGGGCTGGGTGTGGGTGGGAGTCACAGAAAGCAACTGGAATCCCACAGCAAGGAGGTTAGCATTTCGCCTGTGACCCAGAACACCCTACCAAACCTCAGTAATAGTGTTGCTGATTCCACATGTACTAGCAGCGACTTCACATTCTTTTTAAAAAATCAACTCCCTTTTTTGAAAACATATATACCTACTTAGTGTCATCTTCTGCATTCATAGCCATGAGATCACAGATTTGATCATAGCTGTATTTTTCTCCTAACACATTAAAAATAAGTGCACAGCTATTAAAATAAAAAGGTTGGCTTGTTCACTCCCCAGAATGGTGGCCTGGGCTCTGCTCTTTGGTAACTGCAGCTGTGGCCTGGGCCCACTGGTGGGTTTAGGTGGCTGACCTGATCTGGGTTATAGAAGGATTTCTTGGCAAGTAGAAGTAGCAGGAGAGGCTTTTCTGGGGGTCACCCCCACCCCTATGAAAAAGGTCAGCGGTACTGGTGTGTCCCCTAGCTAAGCACCACTTGTCACCCTCCCCCTTGACTCATTTGGTTTCACCTGAGCCTGGGAGAGCTCACTCCTGGATACACTCTTTTCCCAGCCAAGAGCTGCTGCAGCCTGCTCTGACCTCAATGACTAACACACATTCCTGGCCTACTTAGAAAGCCCCTCGCCTCTCATATTTATAGCCACCTCCCGACTCTGCTTGCGCCTCTGAGGGAGGCCTGGCTCTTCTTAGCCACCTCTGTGCTGCCCCAGCCCTGCTTGTCCTCACTGAGAGAGAGGAGTGTGGCAGGGGTTTCATTCTGGGTGACCAGAGCAAGTGGCTTCTCCTCCCTGAACCTCATTCATTAGATGGGAGCCATTGGGCCCCCAGGCTGGCCAGGCTGTGGTGAGTTTCAGAGAGATCCTGGCTCTGAAATATGAGTAATGACAAATGCTTGGGGAGTGCCATCTAAGTTCCAGGCCCTGTTCAAAGCCTTGGCACATAGAAACTCACATAATTCTTACAGCAACCCTATGAGAGATATCCTATTATTATGATGCCCATTTTTCAGAGAAAGAAACTGAAGCACAGAAAGGTTAGGTAACTTGCCCAAGGCCACTTAGTTATCTGGAATTCAGACCAGACTCCAGAGTCAATATCTTCAGCACTGAGCTGGCCATGGCACAGAGTGGGTCCTCAGCCATACAGTGGACCTGCCCCCATGAGTTCCCTGCCTTTGGGGTCTCCTTAGTTAAGCATGTCAATCACTGTCTGCAGTCAAGTGCCCGAGGGTGTGTTGGTGGCAAATAATGAAGGCCACGTGCTGGTCTTGGACATTGGCCCCTTCTAGGAAGTTAGTGAGGATACAGCTAATGAGGGAACAGAGCAGGAAGGGGCTGAGAATCAGAGGTGGGACCTGCATCTGGCACAAGTCACTCATTCTGAGTGCCAGTAAGCAAGTGGCTTCTCTGTACAGAGGGGGGCGCTGAGGCCCAGAAAAAGGAGGAACAGGTTGTGGGAGTGGAGTTCTCAGTTCCCACCCCTGCTGCCCACCCACCTCCACTTCGATCACCCTTGCATCTCAAAGGGGGAAACCATGCAATGAATTTACTCACGGAAAGGTTTTAGGAAGCTAGGTACTGTGTCCCATGAATATTCATGGTTACAAAAGAGCTAATATGGTTTGGTGTTTAATCTGTATGTGGCTTTGTACTCACTTGTTCATTCAACAAACATTGGCTCAGCACTTGTTCCACACTGGCTGCCTTAGATGTTATCTCATTTACTTCTCAGCAACTCTGTGAGGTAGGCACTATCATTACCAGAAGAGAAAACTGGGGCACAGAGAGAGAGGCAAAGTCTCCTGCCCAAGGGCATTCACCTAGCAAGTGTCAGGACTGGGATTGAAGGCAGGGCTTTTTGCTCACGCCACAGGATTGTGGATGTGGATGGGGGCGCACCTGTGGGTGAGGAGTTACCAAGCAGAAGGCATCACCCACTTTGTCTGCACGCACATCTTCCCCTAGCAGCACATATCTGGCTGCACTCCACTCTTTTAGGCCCCTAACCTGGGCCCACATTTTCACCCTGATATGGTGCAAAGAAGCAGTAGGGAAAATGTCCTGTTTTGCTGAGCTTCCTAAAATCAGCCCTGCGTGATAAAACCCTGTTCTCAAATTCAAATGAAGCTACAAGCCAAGGTTTCAGGCTCCTGGAGTGAAAGAGGTGTCAGATTGCTTGTCCTAGCCAGAAAATTGGTGGCCGACCCTGACTTAATTAGCTTTACCTTAGAATGATTTAAGGAAGTCTGTAATTAGCTTTGGGGCCCAGAGGGAGAGCTGTGGTTGGGAGCCAGCCCTGGAGCAGGTGATAAGGAGTGGGGGTAGGGAGGCTGGTTTTAAACTCAGACTTCTGGTCTTGCTAGGTAATGGAGGTTAGGCAAACCCCTTACTTCGTGAGGAGGTTGGGGGAGAACAATGAGAAAGAGATGGCTGGAGGGGCTGAGAAAGGGCTGAGATCTACCTTTGCATTTTGCTGTATATTGGACCAAATTATGTGACTTCTGCCGGCAACACATCAGCATGGGTACAGAGGGTGGTGATGAGCCTAAACTGCTACAGATAAATTCTGTAAGTCCCGGGGAGACGGCTATGGTGATCCTCCAATGGTGCCAGGTGTTAAAGCTAGATTTTCCCAGCTAATCATAGGGCGAACCCTGTTCCCAGTTCGGAGGACGAGAGTCCCAGAACAGGGTCTGCACTGAATGCAGAGTGAGAAAATGTTAGCCAGACACAGACAAGGTCTGGCCTGAGACCTTTGCCAGCTTCAAATTCAAGAGTACACACATCCCAAACTTGCCCGTCTATGGGCTCCAGCCTCACAGGCCCCACCTAAGTGGGTTTCCCGGCCACAGACAGAGAGAGCCAGTCCCATCTCTCAGGAATTCAGCCTGACCTGCGGGATGGTACCGGAGAAGCACCCACAAGTAGTCAAGCAACAGTGCAGAGTTTACAGGCCACCCCTGAGAATAAGACATGGAACCAGGGCCCAGGAAGCTCTTCATTCGTGTACTGTCACCCTGAAAACATTTACAAACACTAACCAACCTGCAGCCAGTGGATGGTGTTAGCAATTAAGTATGGGTGTGTTAGCCCCCGAGGGCAGTCTGTTCCTTGATTCCATGTGATCTGCCTGTAGAAGATCAATTTTGAGGTGTTTTATGGATGCTGTTAACCCCACCATGTCCAACCAACATAGGAGCAGTGTGGAAATTGTGTAAAGACACTGTGGAAACAGGTGACACTTCACTCTTCCTAGATGTGTATGGTCCAGTGTTTGTATTGTGTCATCTGAGATGGAAAGACAAATTCTGAACGCCTGAGGGAATTCAGTCTGTGTGTGACTAGAGAAGGCAGAGGTGGCCATGGGCCCCCACACTCATAAGGAGCAACTTTCAGAACGCCTCTTACATGCCAGGGGCTTTGCTAGTGCTTTCCCACACGTCATCTCCAACTCTTACAGTAAGTGCTGGGGAGGCAGGATCTTCCGTTTACAGAAGAGGAAATTGAGAGTCAGAGAGGGGAGGTAACTTGTCCAAGGCTGCCCAGCCAGAAAAGGAAGAGTTTGGATTTGAACCCAAAACTGTCAGACACCAGAGCTGGCTAGTGTCCTTCAACATTTCACAGGGGTGGGGGAGTGGGGCTGGATATCGAAATACAAGGAGGATTAAATGGATGGGTATGAGGCAGAAAGGAAAGTGAATACTAAATTCAGTTTTTAAAATGTACGCTGTGCACCTGTTGTGAGCCAGGCCACCGAGATGAAAAGTACATAGTACCTGCTCTCCAGACGCTCACGGTCCAGAGTTTGTGTATTGTTGAGCCCTACTTGACCAGTGTTCCCCTCCTGGTTCAGTAGCTGATCCTTTTCTGGGCTCCTTGACTGGTTTCTGTCCTGCTTCCCACACCATGCAAGGTCTGCCACCCCAGCCTTGGACTTGGTACTTGTCTCACTGGATGTTTGTGGACCCCCATGCTTTGCTTTTTCTTAGCTGCTGTTCTCATCCCCTTCATCATAACAATCCTCTGGGTGGGGCTCAAAGAAGTTAACTAGCTGGCTCAAGGTCACACAGCTAGCAAGTGGAAGAGCCAGGATTTGATCCTATATCTGACAGATTCTATAGCCTGAGGCCTTCTCCATGATCCTGTCTAGAATCATCATGGCCAACTCTTTTCTACCTCCCAGGTTATTCCACTGGAAGTTACTTGCTTTGAACACAGCACCTGCAGAAGCCAGTTTTGCACTTGTTAGTGGAGGGAGGTGATGTATTTTGGAAACCATCCAAGGAAAAGACATTTGAAATAACTTTTCTCCATAGTTCTTGCTGCCAAAATGCACCGAACCCTGAACAGGAGCAGGCCTCTGCAGGACTCACATCGATGTCTGTTTGGCTGAGATTTACAGCTGACCATGCACTTTCCAACCCATTACCTCATAGATCCTCACAGCTGCCCTGGGATGGGTGTCCTGAACCTCCTTTTACAGACAAGGAAGCTGGAGGCTCAAGAAGGTAATGGGGCTTACTCAACATCATGTTCCCACCTAAGGGTGACCTTGGATAAGTCATGTTCCCTTTCAGAGTCTCAGGTTCTTCATCTGAAAAGATGGTGTTGGTACTGGCTTCCCAGGGCTGCTCTGAGGTGAAGGAAGAGAAAATAGTGTAAGAGGCTTGCACAAAAACATGACCCCTGAGAGGTGCTCCACAGCTGGTAGATGCACTTGACTCTCCAGATAAGGCTAAGGTCATGCACATGTAGACTTCGGGTAAAGAAAGGCTAAGAGAGAAAGATTCTCAAGCTACCACTAGTGCAACCAGGCAGGCTGGCTGCTGCGGACAATGAAAACAATGGCTGATTTGTATTGTTTAATCCTCTGTACATGTCATCTCATTCCATTCTCATCATAGACTGCAGGAGATGAATATAATTTTGATCCCATTTGACAGGTGATGAAGTAGAGGTGCAGACAGATTAAGTAGGAGGGAACCAAAGAGCAGTCTTGCAACAGTTCAGAGTATTACAAGCCTGTAAATCAGCAATTTTCAACTTTTTTCATCTCATGGCATACATAAACTAATTACAAAAATTCTCTGGCATACTGCCAAATATATTTTTTGCCAATCTGACAAAAAATAGGTATAACTTTGATTCATTCACATCAAATGGCTATTGTTGTGTTGACTGTTGTCATTTTTTTTCTTTGACAGTCTAAGGGGAGAGACGTCAGTAGTCCTGACGAAACAACCAGGGAGTGCATATTTTAAAAATTCCGGGCACACCAGTGTGCGTCTTGTAGCGCACTGGTTGAAAAGCGCTGTTGTAAATGAACACTCTTCCCAAAAAACAATCCTCCAAAACTTCTCCCCAGAACATGCCTGCCTCCTTTCCTCAACCCCTCCAGCTCTTATTTAGTGACTTTTTTGACCATAGAGTTCACTGATGGTTCCCTCTCTCAGCCTGAGATTCTTTGGAATCCCTTACCTGCTCCACCAGAACCAGGGGAAATCCTTCCTACGACTTTAGAAGTGGGGGAGGCCCCTGCTTTATATTGAGCTTCACCCCTGACACATGGTGCAGATGGCATCTGGTTAACAGATAATTGTATTTCAAATCTGCTACTGCAAGTACCCCAGGCTGAGGGGGAAACTCCCCGAGTTTCCCTCCCTCACATAGTCCAAAGTCTGGTTGATACCCCAGGGACTCCTGTGTCACTTGCCACCAGGGTTGGGGAACTAGGAGACTGTCTTTGGCTCTACTAATTGGTCAGCTATAACAGGTCCAAGTATTTCTTTCTGGGCCTCAGTTTTCTTTTCTCTACAATGCAGGAGAAAAATAAAAGAAAGCAGGGCTAGATCGGGGTAGAAGCTGCAAACCAGCCACTTGGGAGAACAGCCAGCTTAAAATAAATTTGTTTGTTTTGCTCAGAGCTTAAAATAAAATTGAACTAAGTGCCAGTGTTTAAAGCTTGGGAGATTGTGCATAAGAATCTAGATTTCTGGCTTCTCTTAAAGTATTGGAAGTGCTGTTGACTCTGGGCTTGGCTGGAGGTGGCTGAGGCCATAGAGATGGGCAGCTGGTTACCAGTTCAGCCTTCTCCTCATCTAACTTCATTAAGGGGAGTTCTTGCCTAGATTCAAGAAGTAAGTGATTTACAGTGCCTGGTGGGTCAGGTCCCCTCAGGGAAGAGAGTGGGTTTCTTGCATAAAACCTTTCCCATTTATTTGTCAAACACTTGTTATCTGTCAAATGTCGTTTTAAATATACCAGGTATAGTCCTAAGCACTAATCACATAGCAGTAAATTGCTTAATTCTCTTAACAACCTAATGAGGCGAGCAGCTCTGTTATCACACCCACATTACAGATAAGAACACAAAAGCACAAAGAGGTTAACTTACCAAGGCCACATGGCTGGTAAGTGGTGGCCTTGGGACTTGAACCGTAGCAGCCTGGCTCCCAAATTTGTGCTCTAACCACTGTATGATATCACTCAACCCGTTCCTGGGTGAGTGGCTAGACTTGTGGCTTTGTCCAAGTTTCCATGTCCCAATATGAAAACTAACTATCACCCTCCCCTATTTCTCCTTCACTCCTCTCCTAATTTATTACTTCCCTCCCTCATATGTTAATCAACTCCTTAATCCTCTCAACAATTCTGTAAGGTGCAGGTACTATACTGTCCCCATTTTAGGGTGATTGATGCACAGAGAGATTGAGTGACTTGTCCAAGACCATGGAGAGCCAGGGGTTTTTGTTGACCATCTGGATGCAGAGTCTGAGTTCTTGCTATGCTTTCTCTTCCCCTGCACACCCCCAGATACCAACCCTTGACATTTATTTCTTTCCTCCTTTGTTTCTTTACTTATCCATCCAATCAACACTTAACTCAGACCATTGCTGGGCATGGGGGACACCTGTAAGGTGCCTTGAGGCTGGCTGGGGCAGGAGGGTGACAACCTGCTGTCAGAAGAGGAACTGCCCATGACAACTCTATGGCTGAGGCCAGTGGAAGAACTGGTTTCTAACTAACAGCCCTGGAGAGCTCAGGAAGAGGCAGCAGAGAGAAGTTGGGAGGCTCCTGGGAGCTTCCTGCAGGGCTAGGTGAGTCCTCAGCAAGGTACTTAGAGAGTCAGGGAGACCTCAGCAGCCCCCTGCCCACACCCAGACCCCACTCTTTACAGCTGGAGCACCAACCAGCCTTTTAGTCTTCATTTTGCCACTGACCTTATGTGGGGCCCTGCACAAGGGGCCGCTCCTTTCTGAGACTCAGTTTCCCCATATGTAAAATGAGAACACTAGACCACTGGAGGTCACAAACTGGCAGCTCAAAGACCAGACCCAGCCCAAGGGCAAATTTTGCTTTTTTTAAAAAATAAATTTTTTTTTGTTTTAGAACAATTTTATTTTATTTTTTAAAAAAGAGTTTATTTATTTATTTTTAGAGGGGAAGGAAGAGAGAAAGAGAGGGAGAGAAACATCGATGTGTGAGAGAAATAGATTGGTTGCCTCTTGCACGCCCCCAACTGGGAACTTGGCCCGCAACCCAGGAATGTGCCCTGACTGGGAACCGAACTGGGGACCTTTTGGTTTATGGGATGATGTCCAACTCACTGAGCCACAACAGTCAGGGCAGAACAATTTTAGATTTACCAAAAAATTGCTAAGAAAAGTACAGAGAGTTCCCATCTACTTCATATCTAGTTTTCCCTGTTATTAACAGCTTGTATTAGTATGGTACATTTTTCACAATTAATAAATCAATATTGAAATGTTAACATTAAGTCAAGTCCCTACTTGCTTCAAATTTCCTTAGTTTTTACCTAAATTCCTCTTTTCTGTTCCAGGATCTGATCCAGACACCATATTATATTTAGTCATCATGTCTTCTTAGGCTTTCCTTGGCTTGTGATAGTTTGGCAGAATTAAAAAAAAAATGAATACCTTTGGGATACTAGAAGTATTCTATAGTTTGTTTGATCTGGGTGGTGGTCACATGTATATGTAAAAACCATTAAGTATTACACTCAAGATTAGTATGCTTTATCCACTTTAATGGATGTGTATCATGTGTCTACCAAAAAAAAAACCCCCAAACAATTGAATGTCACTCTGATCTGCCATAGTCCCCAACACTCCCTATTATATTCCCCTCCGAGTCTATTATTCTTTGGTATCATCTGCTTGGTATCTGTAGTCACCACATGCTATATAACTAAGCCCGTTGCAGTTCACTCATCTGTAAAATGAGTATACTGATTTTTTCTACCTGATGCGGCTGTAGTGAAGATTAACTAAGATGACATACATAAGTTCTTAGCACAGTGCCTGGTACATAGTATGTGTTCAATTAATGGGAACAATTATTATTGCTCCTGTAATATTTACATTATTAAAATAGGTACACACTCTTATTTCTCCTTAAAGCAAACCCCATCATCCCCCTTCTCTGACTCCTCTTGTGTCTTCATCTCTCCCTGCTAGGGAAGGTACAAACTCTGATGGCCAGATGGTGGAAAGACAGAGACAAGCCTGCAGAGATGGTCTACATCTGCTACTGTAAACAAGAGACCCCTGAGGATGACCGTTAGACCTAATTCCAGTGTCCAAGGAAACTTTGGTAAAAGGTGGAGTCCTAATCCTTCCCTTCATAAGGAGCCCCTTGGGGAGCAAGGAGTTCTGCAGTTCTGAGATATGCCCTCAAAAGTTGTATCCTGTCTGCCTCAAGGGTTCCCCTTGGCCAAGGATCCCTGGGATGGTGGGGATGCTAGAGGGCTTTTGGAAGGGGGCTTTGGAAATCATGGAAGAAGGTAACATTCCACCTTGCTCTCTGCTAGCCCAGCCTCTTGGGAGATGCCAGCTTCCCCTGTGTAATGCCCCCAGACCTGTGCCCAGAAGCAATGTAGTTAGTCATTTAGGGGTCTCAGATGCTTTAGGGAGACCTGTTGCAAGGACAAACCAAGCTCTGGGCAGGATGTGCTGAAAGGCAACAAAGACCGATAAAGGCTAATGAGATGGTGAGGGGAGCAGAAAGAATAGGGACAGGGATCAGGAGGCCAGGTTGGAGCCTGTCCTGCCTTCTGACTTGTTGAGTGGCCACTGGTAAGTCCCTTTCCTTTTCTGAATCTCCCTTTCCTGATATTAATTATAACAATAGCAACACCACCACCACCAATAAATAGCAACAGTGATGACGGTGATGATGGTGGTGGTGGAGATAGTGGCTCCTGAATGAAGTATAAGGTACAGGATAAGCCCTGTATGTGTACCCCATGAAGTAGGTCCCATAACTATCTCCACTTCATATATGAAAATGGAGGTCAGAAGGTCAAGGACTTGTCTAAGGCTTCACAGGTGAAAAATTTACAGACTCAGGATTTGAACCCTGATCTGCATGACTCGGAGGCTTAGGTCATAACCTACGTCATCTCCTTTGTAGTTGCACCTGTAAAATGGGCAGGAAGCCTGAAGGATCTCTTAACTTTCCTTCAGGTGCTGACCTTGTGGCCTCTGAAGGCCAGTCCACATTCACAGAGTAACAGGGAACAGTGACAATGCTCAGAACCATGGAGCACTTACCTGTGCTAAGGGGTTGCATTTATCATCTCAATTGATCCTCACAACAGTCAAGTAATATAGGTACGGTTACCACCATCTCCATTTAACAGGGTGGGAAACTGAGGCACAGAGAGACTGAGGGAAAGGTGCAAAGTTGCACACAGGTGGCAGGATTTGAACCTGGGTAGTCTGGCTCCACAGCTCTTGCTCTTGCATACTCTAGCAGCCCTCTGGAGGAAGGGCGCATATAGAGCGGTACAAGCCAGAGACTGTCCTGCCAACAGGACTCCTTTTCAATTCCAAAGGGCCCCTGTGGACCAGGCCTCACCTTCCAGCCTCCCTCCCAGCCCAGGATTCAAAGGCTTGAAGGTTCCTCCCCTTACACTAAGTTGTTTCCAATTCAGCAACCCCCTGCCCTGGGGACCCAGGCCCCTGAGGGGACCAACAAGTCCAGGGTCATGGGCAGTATCCAGTGAACCCACCCTCCCATACCTGGGATGGAGATGGTGGCAAATCCCCTGGAGACCCTGCTGAGTCCCAGGCCACAGACATAAACCTCTATTCTGACCTTTTGGCTTCAGCACCAACAGCCACTGCAGACGTCTGCAGTCTGCAGCTACACCCTGTGCAGTGGCCCAGTCCGGTTGCTTCCAGCTGCCAGCAGGGCTGCCTCCCTTTTTGGCCTTGGGATCGGCAAGGGGCAGGCCGGGTGGGAAGGGGCGGGGGAGCATGGCTGGCCACCAGGGGCCGTGGGCTGGCTTCCACAGGGCTGTGTGCTTGGCAAATGGTGTCCTCTGCCAAAAGCAGTGTGGGTGGTGGGCATTTCTGTGTCACGGCTTCCTCCTGGGCCACTATTTGCTTGATGTTTCTGATCCTATCAGTGGTGCCTGGCTCCAGTCCTGGCTACCTGGAAGTGCTTTTGTTCTGAGGACTCCCTGTACACTGTCTGGTGTAGAGCAGCCTTGGGAACTTAAAAGGGCAACTGCCATGTGTGCCTCTGGCTGGATGCAAGAATGGAGGTTTCCAAGGAATCAGGTCACATGAGCATGAGCACTGGGCAGAGGCCAGACCAGGAGAGGTGAGGGCCTGGGCCAAACAGCCCAGATCTCACCTCCTTCAGGAAGCCTCCCTGGACAATATGGCAAAATGGTGACAGAGTCTCCCACCCACCGTGTCTCTTGGCCCCATGATACTCCTTGCCTGTTTTCTCCTAACATGCCCACCCCCCTTCTCCAGGTTTACAGAGCACAGGAAAAAACGTTTTTTGTTTCCCATGAAGTAGAGCCCATGTCCTTTCTCCAACATTGCCGGAGAAGAGCATTTCCACACGAGTGCTTTCCTGGCTCCTGTATCTTCCCCTTCATGTGCCAAGGTTTGTTTGATTTTAAACATTGAAGGTATGAGGAATTCGTCCCTGACTGTTTTTGTCATTTTTAAGTGAATTGATATTTTGCTAATCACAACAGCTCCTATCTGACAAATAAACATCTATGCCGCGAACATATTATTTAGTCAACGCAGTGACTTCCTTCACTTCCCAGCTTCTTTTGCTTTTTAAAATACAGTTTAAGTTGCACAGCTACTAGATGCATATGTCACTGTTGAACAAACTAGTGCAGGGCCCGTAGTGCTAGCGATTTCTTTGGGGTGACTGCTGGGTGGTGATGTGGGGCCCCCCCAGCATATCTACCTTTGCTGCCCCTTCACTAAGCAGCCCCAGACTGCTGCATGTTTTAAGCTTGAGCATCTTATTTTCCTCACTGTTTTGTCTCTGCTCTTGGCCCCACTCTGCAAGCTCTCCATGACTGCAGTATATTTGCTTCTGGAAGCGAACTCCCTGCCCTGTGACTTCATAATGTACCCCTCCCAGTGGCCTCCTTGTACTTCCTTAACTCAAATGCTAAGCACCTACTGTGTGCCAGGGACCAGGGATACAGAGATAAGCAAGACCCTTGGCTCAGGGAGGGATCATGAACACACCTATTGATACATGTGCTCAGAGAGGTTAGACTGCTTCTCTGGGTCACACAGCTAGGGGGAAACAGAGCACAAATGTCAGGCCTATTTGAGTCAAAGCCCCAAGCAAGCTCTTGCCACTACCCTAACCCTCTCGCAGAGTTTGGGGTTTAGTGGGAGAGATGTAACTAAATAACCAAATAAAACATGTTATGATACATTCTATAGAGGTATATCTGAAGAGCTGCCAGACAGAAAAGATAAAGCGATTAATTTTCATGGGGGTGGAAGTTACGCTGGGGACAGTTCTAGGGCAGGTGAAACCTGAGAAGGGTCTTCATTCTCTAACTTAAGAAAACAGATAACTCATTTTGTTAAAATTGTATCTAAAGTAAGAGTCAAATGGTCTTGAGTGAGGGGTTATTTATACATAAAATGCCTGAACATGAAGTGCATGAATGGTGTGGCATCTCTATACTTTGCCACACACCAGGTAGTGAGGTCCCCATCCCTGGAGGTAACCAGAAAGAAATTAAAAAGTGACCAGTCAAGGAATCTGGACAAAACTTCTAGCACTGGGTGGGATTGTTGAGTTCTTTGTTTCCTTCTAACAATAAGATCCTACAAGTTTGTTTTTTTTTTCGACCTAGTGAAGGGAACGCAGGTCCCTCCTTAGTTTCCCCACTGTCCTTGGGGAGGAAAGCCCTCAACCCCAGGCAGGCCAAGGCTGAGAGGAAAAGCTGAGGGAGCTCAGTGACACCTGGGAGCATAGTAGCCTTTGACTCAGACGCAGCAAAGACCTTTGAGCAAATGCTTACAACGCCCATGGGTACTGGTTCCCTCAGCAACTCCCATGGCAGCCCCTGAGGCAGGGGCACCTCACCACAGTCGTCCTGAGCCGCCAGGCCTGCACAGAGCAAGGAGTACTTGCCCCAGGTCACACAGCAGTTCCTGACAGAGCAGGTCTATGACTGGGAGGTTTCTTCTGCCCCATCAGATGCTGGACTTCCTGGAGGCCACTTCCAAAAGCCCTGTAGAGCTGGCCAGAACCCACCTGGTCCAAATAGGCCTCAGTTTCCTCCCCTTGTTTGCAGAGGAAGGAAAACTGCAAACAAGGGGAGGAAACAGGCCCAGAGGGAGAAGAGAGAGAGTGCCTACTGGGGGGGCCGGCATCACATGAGGTCCTTTATAGACACCCCTCATCTGTGAGGTAAGAACCATCTCTACTTTGCACATGGGGAAACTGAGACTGAAGAAGTGGCAAGATTCACCTAGGATCGCAGAGCTCTGACTGGTAGCATTGGGATTTGAACCCAGCACTTAGTGTGCTTGTGCCTAGTCTTGTGCATTCAGACCAGTTCACAGTGCATTGTCCTCAGTGGTCAGTGGTCACAGTGGTGTGGGTAATACAGGTTGTATGCTCTCAGTTCAAGTGATGTGGGAACTTCCAATGTCCAGGGTGGGGCTTATTTTAAGAATGAAGATCTGGCAAGAGGGACAGTCCACCACAGACCCCTCAGGGACTCTGGCCATGCTAGGGATGCTATGGTGGTGATGGGCTCTGGGTTCTTCTGCACTTCTGGACTTCCTGTGTAGGCAGGGACTCAGGGTCTCATCCCAGAATGAAAGCTGAGGGGCTGATCAGTTATCTGACAGCACAAAGAGCAACTGGGGTTCTCCTGTGGTCCTCAGAGCTCTTAGGAAGGATATTTCTTCCTTCGAGGTGATAGACAGGAAGTGGCCCAGGAAGGAAGCCTTTTCTCCTGACACTTGAAGATCAGGGCCCTGGCGGCCCCAGCACCCACCTGCCCAGTAACGGCCACTTGCTCACCTGTCTGTCCTTGTGGTCTTCAGCTGTGACCTCCTCCAAAGCTAGGACCCTGGCTTCTTGTGCTCCCAGAGTCCAGCACACAGTTGGGCTGACAAAAACATCAGTTCAGACCTATTTCCTCTTCAATGGCCGGAGACCCATAGTGGGGTTTGTTAGTGCTAAGAGTCGACGGGAAATCTTGTGGAAGCCAAGGAGTCTATGACTTTGAGAAGCACGTTGCTCTTTTGAAAAATGATGTAAAATTGTCTTTGAGTCAATTTGAGAAATGTCATGACTGAACTGAGAGACTGTTCAGAATCAGCTTCAGACAATTACAACAGTGTTACGGGTTGAATTGTATCCCTTCCTCTCTCTAAAATATGTGGGAATCCTAACCCCCAGCACCTGCGAATGTGAGCTTATTTAGAAATAAGGTCTTTACAGAGGCAAGCAAGTTAAGATGAGGTCATTAGGGTGGGCTCTGATCCAATACAACTGGTGTCCTCAGAAGGGGGGAATTTGCGCACACAGACAGGCAGGGAGGGTGTGATCAGGGTACTACACTCAGAAGCCACAGAACTCCAAAGATTGCCTCCAAACCACCAGAAACTAGGGGAGAGGCTTGGAATAGATTCTCCCTCGAGGGGCTGAGAAGGAACCAACCCTCTAATACCATGATGTTGGACTTCCAGCCTCCAGAACTGTGAGATAGCACGTCTGTTACTTTAAGCCACCCAGTGTGAGGTGCTTTGCTACAGCAGCACCAGCAAATACTACAGATGGCAAACTGTCTATTCCCAGTGCTTGTGCAGTTGAGAGAGACTGACATGATCCCAGTGGAAAGGGGCCTGGGGTCCTCAAAATCTGAAGCCATTGTTCCCACTAGGGCCACCTGAGCAGCTGCTGATATCCTAGGCCCTCTGCTGGACACATCAGGATTTCTCTCCCGCTCAATCCTTCCAATATCCTCTAAAGGAGGGCTTCTTACTCCATTTTAACAATATAACACTGAGGTGGGAGAGTGTTTAAACAACTGCAGAGGATCCCACAGCCAGGCAATTTGCTGTGTGGCCAGGCTGTCAAACACCATGCCCACCTCCCACCCCCACCCACCCCCACCCACCCCCAATCGGGGAAAGAACCTGGGTGGAAGAGCTTCCTGGAGTTAGTAGGTTGGTACCAGAGACCCAAGCTCTTTGTTGCATCCCCTGTATTTCAGACTCTGGCCAGGGGGAGGGTGTTTTCTCCATTCTCTCATTCAGGAAAACAGGAAGGAAGGAAATGTTCTAACTGCCTAAGTGGATAAGGCATTAAGAAGCCCTGGAGTACTTTTAAAGCCCTCTTTTCGTACAAGCTTTCACCTTCCACAAGAGCACTTGGCATGCATTGACTCGCTGCCACCAATGCCCCACAGGTGGGAATTACTGTCCACATTTGAAAGGGGATGAGTTGCTTTGCAAATTGGTGTTAGTTATGGCAGCCTAATACATTACTCCAATGTGGAAATTCTACCAATCAAATTTATTTATAAGGAAGGATGCTTGTGATTTTTACTTACAAGGTGTTTCCACTGAGGATGTTTTGGGTGTTATTGTGACACATATTTGGAGTAAAACATTTCCCATAAATGTTCTCAGACTCCATTAACCGCTCTCAGTTCATTTTCTCTCTGGATGCTCTGAAGGAATGTCCCCACTCCCTGACTGAGAAGGTGACATTATTCCACTCAGGCTGCAATGGCTCATTTCTGTAGTTCCAGGCAGGTCAGGCTCCTGGAGGCCCTTCTTTGGCCACTAGAGAGCCAGATGCTCTGGGGCGGCCAGTTCTGCCATTCATGGTCTCCCATGGCTTGGGGAGGGCCTGCCCCTACCTCACACACCCACATCCCCAGGCCCAGCCTAGAAGGGGTGCTACTGAATGCTTGCTAGCAAACAGCCTTGACCCCAGACTTGCAAATGCAGACATAGCTGAGTTGGAATGCTGGTTCCCTTCTTTCCTCCACTTCCACTGCATTTTGCAAAATCCTGGACTCTGGAGGCAGACCTCCTGGGTTTAAATCCCACCTAGGGTAACTGAGGTAATACTCTGTGCTTCAGTTTCTCCTTTTAAAAGGTGGGGATAGTGGTTGTGACTACCTCATGGGGCAGCTGTGAAGACTAAATGATTAATATTTTTAACAGCACTTAGAATAGAGCCTGGCATATAACACTGTATTAAGTGATTGCTACTGTTGTTGTTATTAATTCTTTCAGCCAATATGGACCAAGGACCATATGTGTAGGGTCAAGATGGACCAGCTTTGCTACTTACTCGCTGAGATAATCTGGATATTTTACTTAACTACTCTGTTTCCCTCTACTGTGAAATGGGAATAATAAAACTACATATGTTGCTGGCTGGTGGTGAGGATAGGGGGCGTGTCCCAATGCCTGATTCATGGTAAGTACTTAGTAAATCCTAAGTACTGTTATTATCATCTATATCATTGGTGTTACTATGATTCCTGGGTGAGGCCAGGCCCTCCACTGCTGACTGGGACAGACTCATGATCACCTTGGACAGATCTACTAGCATTTGAGGCCTGGGTAGCCCTTTCTGTGCCTTCCCTCGGTTCTCCCTGACCACCTCCCCCGACCCTGCAAGCAATTCAGACCCAGAACTTTGACCCAGACTTTCCTGGCACGTCTGTCACCCACCAGTCCTCTCCCAGCTGCAGAGAAATGTTTTTCAAACATTCATTAGATTGCTAGGGATCCTCCAATAGTTTTGCCATTGCATGTAGATTACAATTTAAATGTTGCATGGATTCCTCTAGGCCCCGCCCAACTGGCCCTGGACAGGTATTCCTCTGTCTGCATCACCTATGTATGGCCCTTGCTCACCCTTCCCTAGCCCATTGCCCTCCTCGCTCTTCATCAAGACCTGGACCTCTGCACGGCTGGCTGTTTCTACCAGTGACAGCTCTGGTCAAAGTTCCCTCCTCAGTGATTGCCCATCACTTCCCATCTTGCCACCCTGTTTTGTTCTCTTTGCAGGGTTTGTGATACCCTGAACCCATCTTCTTTATTTATTTTGTCACCTATCTGCTGGAATGTCAGCACCGTGAGGACAAGGGTTGTGTTTCATTCCGGGGGCACCCTGTTGAATAAAAGCATAACAGTGACTGTGCACAGAGGGTGCCCTATAAACACTAGTAAACAGATAAACCCTGTCCCCAAGCATCCTTTAGGGAAGAGATAATGCATCTTATTACATAATAAAAGAGTTTGAACCCCTGGGAAGCCTTTCCTCATCTCGGGGAGAGGAGAGGGGAGATGTCACCTCCTCCTCTGATAGGATGGCTCACATAGATGTCTCTCCTCAACCCACGCCTGTCAAAAGCTGCTGTGTTTAAACGCCCATGTTTCTGTTCTGTATTATCGATTGTTTAATATTCAAGAGATGGCATTAAATAAATATGTGAGCAATTATGTAATGTGTTTGGAAACAATTGGGTTAGTCCCAAAGTGCTTGGGCGAGAAACACTTCAGCGAAGCAAGAGGTCTGGGTGGTCTCTGAGGGTGGGGGACAGGGGCGCCAGGCCAGTCTGCCTGTCTGCTCCCTCCCTGATTTGGTCTGGAGTTACTCATCTTCTTCGCCCCGGCAGGGTGCAATAATAGAAAGCGAGCTCAGGATCTTGGAATTTCACCCTGGCTCTCCCACCTCCTGGCTGGGAAGTGACTTCACTCTGGGTCTCAGTCTGCTCATCTGTGAAAGGGCTAAAAACTCCTACTGGGAAGTCAGATGAGATAATGACTCTGTACGCTGGCTCAGAGGATGTCCTTGTAGCAAATAAGTTGGGTCTGATGAAGAAACATAAGCAGTGTGAGCTCTGGTCCTTGAAGGGTCGGGATGGGGGTGTGGGGCATGGACGTTGAGGTTTGAAGAGATATAATGTAAGGCAAACTGAGCAAGGCAATAACAGAGATCCAAAGAAAGGGCTTTGGGAGTATGGAGGAAGATGTGCTTCATCCTAGCTAGGAGCCAGAGAAATCTCATAGAGCTGTCATATCAGCCAGCATTGGAAGCCTGAGAGGGCTGCCCTTTAACTAAACTGCATTAGGCACCTAGCACGCCTGTTTGCTCAACAAGCATTTATTGAGCACCCACTACGTTCCAGTTACTCTGCTCAGCACTTCACATGGATCAACTTTGCTTGGCCTTCACAAGGAGATGCTATGCTATCCCCATTTTACAGTCGAGAGAACTGAGACTGTTTACTGTGTGAAGTGATGCTGTTCTCTTCCTCTGCGTTTGTGCCAAACTCCCTATGCAAATGTAAAAGGGATGCGGGGGAGTTCTCCCAAACCAGCACAATGGTGCATAAATAATTCATGTGTCCCTGCCACAGTGGCAGAGGAAAGGTCGCTGCTGTCAAACCATGCTTTCCTACTCAGTTGACCTTGTATTGGCAGCAACCCAACAGTCCTCTTCCCAGATCTACCCCACCCCCAGGAAAACTCCAGTCTTCAACTCACCCCTCCACGTGTTCCGGTTAAATAAGAGTCATCAGGGTTTTGAAAGTGGGGCCCATGTCTTGCTGGCTCTGGGGACTGGGTGATGAAGTTCAGCTCTGGAAAAGGGACATGGCATTGGTTAGGGGTGGGTGATTTGATGGGGACCTGGATCAGGAAGGAGTAGGAAGGGAGGAATGGTGTGGAGTATCTCCCATGTACTGGCCCTGGGCTGGGGCCAGAGTTGGACAGGTAGAGAGATAGGAGAGAAGCAGGGGCGCCCCTTCTCACCTACATCCTAGGAGCTGGCCCAGCCAAATGGGGACCCAGCCCCTGCCTTCCCCATCAAATCTTGCCAGGTTCCCCCTCCCTCCCAGGCCCTGTCTAAGGGAAGCAAGTCCACCTGCTGGCAGGGGTGTCAACATGGGGCTTCTCTGTCCTCTGCCTGCTGGCTGGTGTGGGCTACAAGGGCAGAAGGAGTGTGGTTGAGTGGTCATGGGTGTGTGCTTTAGAGAAATAGAGGCCCTGGCCCAAGTGGCTTAACTTTCCTGAACTTCCATTTTCCCATTTGTAGGATAGAAATAATAATGTCTACTTTTACAAGCATTTGTGTGTATGTGTATATATGTGTAGGTTTATGCAATTTTAACATGTATGTAGTTTTATGTAATCACTACCACAGTGAAGATACAGGACTGCTCTATCACAAGTTTCCTTGGACTGATGCTTTGTGGTCACATTCATTTCTTTCCCGCCTTCAATCCTAAGCCCTGGCAGTCACAAAACTGTTCTCCATGTCTAGAACAGTGTTCTTTCAGTGATGATCCAAAAATGGAATCATGCTATATGTAACCTTTTGTGATTAGCTTTTTTCATTCAATATAATTCTCTGCAAATTCATCAGGTTGTTGTGTCTATCAATAGCTAATTGTTTTTTATTGTTGAATACTGTTCCATGGTATAGATTTACCACAGTTGGTTTAACCATTCATCCACTAATGGTTTCTTTAACCATTGACAGCCAGTTTTTGGCTGTTATGAGTAAAGATGCTACAAACACTTGTGTACAGGTATTTTATGTGGATATAACTTTTCGTTTACTTGGGATAAATGCCCAAGAGTGAAATTGTTGTGTCACATGGTAGTTGCATGCTTAGTTGTTGGGTTTTGTTTATTTTTAAAGAAACTTCAAATTTTTACAGAGTGGCTGTACCATTTTACATTTTCACCAGCAATGTATGAATCATCCAGTTTTTCAAAATCCTCATCAGCATTTGGTGGTGTTATTTTTTTATTTTAGCCATTCTATAGGTGTGTATGTGATTTTAATTTGCATTTCTCTAATGACTAATGATGGCGAACATCTTTTCACGTGCTTATTTGCCATCTGTATATCTTCTCTGGAGAAATATTTCTTCATGACTTTTGTTTATTTTTAAATTGGATTGTTTTATTTTTTTTTAACTGTTGAGTTTTGAGAGTTTTTAAAATATATGTTGGATACCAGTACCTTGTCAGCTTTTGTGGTTTGCAAATATTTCCCTCCAGTCTGTAGCTTGTCTTTTCATCCTCTTAACAGTCTTTTGTACAGCATAGCTTTTAATTTTTGTGAAGTTAAATTTATCATTTTTTTACTTTATGGATCACGCTTTCAGTGTCAAGTCTAAGAACTGTTTGCCTAGCCCAAGATCCTGAAGATTTTCCTCTTACATTTTTTTACTAAAAGTTTTATAGTTTTACATTTTACATTTAAGTGGTCCATTTTGAGTTAATTTTTGTATCAGGTGGGAGACTTAGATAGGTGGGGTTTTTTTGTTTGTTTGTTTGTTTTTAACATATAGATGTCCAGTTGCTTCAGAACCATTGGTTAAAAGATTATCACCTTTCCTCCCTGAATTGTTTTTGTACCTTTGTTAGAAATTGGTTTGGCTTATTTGTGTAGCTCTATTTATAAATCGTCTATGCCATTCCATTGATCTATATGTCATCCCTGTATATCACAGTTTTGATTTTTGTGTAATATATCTTGAAATCAGGTGGCCTGATTCTTTTCAATTTATTCTTCTTCAAAACTGTTTCAGCTATTCTAGCTCTTTTGCCTTTCCCATATACATTTCAGAACAATATTTTTTATATTTATAGAATATTGCTGGGATTTTGGTAGGAATTACAGAAAACTGACACCTTAACTTGGCTGAGTCTTCCAACCCATGAACACACTATGTAACTTCATTTATTTAGGTATTCACCGATTTCCTTCTTTAGAGTTTTGCAGTTTTCAGCACATAAGTCTTGTATATAGAAATGCAATACATTTTTCTATTTTTATCTTGTATCTTGTGACCTTCCTAAAATCACTTATTACTTTTGAGAGATTTTTCTTTTTTTTTTTTTGGTAGAATCTTTGGGATTTTTTATGTAGAGACTGAAATTATCTGCGAATAGGGGCAGTTTTATTTCTTCCTCTCCAATCTGTATGCCTTGTCTTGTCTTATTGACAAGTATTCCCAGCACTATTTGAATATAAGTGGTGACAGCTGACATCCTTGCCTTGTTTCTAATTTTAAGGGAAAACACTTAGTCTTTAACCATTAAGATTTACGTTAAATGTAGTTTTTTGTAGATATTCTTCATTAAGTAATGGAAGTTGTCCTCTATTCCTATTTTTTTGAGCATTATATCATAAATTAGTGTTGAATTTTATCAAATGCTTTTCTTGTATTGATGGATATGTCATATGAATTTTCTTCTTTAGCCCATTAAAATAGATTATATTAATTGATTTTTTTAATGTTGAGCTAAACTTGCAGTCCTTGAATAAACCCTGTTTGGTCATAAGGCATAATTGTTTTTATACATTGCTGAATTCTATTTGCTAATGTTTTGTTAAAGATTTTCACATCTATATTCATGAGGGGTGTTGGTCTGTCGTTTTTATTTTTATTTTTTCTACTGTTTTGTCTGTTTTTGATATCAGGGTAATGCTAGCGTCATGAATTGAGCTAGATAGTGTTCCTTATTCTTCCATTTACTTAAAGACATTGTATAGAATTGGTGTTAATTTTTTAAACATTTAGTAAAATTCTCCAGTGAAACTATTTGGTTTGGATATTTAATGTAATATCCAAACCAAAGTTTATGTCTACAATTTTATTTTTTGTTTTCTGTTCTTTTTACATACACTTACAACCATATCTAAAAGTGTTATAATTTTTGCTTTAACCATCAAACATAATTTAGAAAGCTCAAGTGGTAAAAGAATGTTTATTGCATTTACCCATATTTTTGCTTACCAGATGCTTTTTTTCTTTCCTGATATTCCAAGATTTCTTTTTAAAAATTGTGTCCTTTCTGTTTGTAGAGCTTCTTTAAGCCTTCTTTTAGGGTAGATTTTGTAGCAACAAATTCTCTTAGTTTGTTTTCTTTTCATCTGAGAATGTCTTGATTTTCCTTTAATTACTATAGAATCGTTTTGCTGGATATAGAATTCTTACTTGACATTTCTTTCCTGTTAGCATTTGAAAAAAAATTGTGCCACTTCCTTCTGGCCTACATGATTTCTGATGAGAAATCCACTATCATTCAAATTGTTTTCTCCTGATAAGTGAGTTGTTTCTCTCTCATTGTTGCTTTAAAGATTTGTTTTAGTTTTGCTTTTAGTTTTGAGAAGTTTAATTATTTTGTATCTTGGTGTGGATTAATTTGGGTTTATTCTCTTTGGAGTTTTCTCATCTCCATGAAATAAATAGATTTATTTATTTATTTATTTATTGCCGAGTTTGAGAAGTTTTTAGCAATTCAAATATTTTTTCAGCTCCACTGTCTTTCTCATCTTCTTCTAGGAGTTCAGTGAGACACACATTAGATCTTTTGTTATAGTCTCACAAGCTTATTTTTTAGTCTATTTTAGTTTGTTATTCAGATTAGATCATTCCTATTGTTCTATATTCCACTTCAGTGATTCTTTCTTCTCTTCCTTCCAGTCTGTTATTAAGCATATCCACTGAGTTATCACATTTTTCAGTTCTAAAATTTCCATTTGGTTCTTCTCTATGTCTTCTACTTCTTTGCTGAGACTTTTTATTTTTTAATTTGTTTCAAGTGTGTTCATAACTGTTCCTTAAAGCATTTTTATGATGGCTACTCTAAAATCTCTGTCGATAAAATAACATCTCTGTCATCTCAAGGTTGACATCTACTGATTGTCTTTTTTTTTTTTTCATTCAGTTTGAGATTGTCCTAGTTCTTGGTATAAGTAAATTTCATTGAAAGCCTGGGCATTTGGGATATTATGTTTTGAGCCTCTGGATCTTACTTAGACCCTCTATTTCAGCAGGCTTCCTCTGACATTACTTCAGTACAGGAAAGGAGATTGGGAACTCCAGCTCCCCACGAGGCCTCCACTGATACCTCCTTGGATGGGAAGGGTAGGAGTGTCTTGTTACTACTCCACTTAAACCATGAATTGTGGGGGTGAGGTCTTGTTACTATACAGTGAGGAATGAAAGTCCTGACTCCCTACTTGGCCTTCTCTGACACCACCCCAGTGGGTGATTTGGGGTGCCTTCATTAAAGCCTGATGAAGGTGGAAGTCTAGTTTCTCCACTGGATCTTTGTTGGTGGGGGTGGGAACTACAATGTGTTTTATGGTGTTTGGCTGGAGTAGAGAAGTTTTTGTCTAAAAGGGTTGCCCCTTTCCTCGTTCTTTAGCTAGAAAAAGCAGGATTTTGTTAGTGGTTTAAAATTTTTTGTTTGTTTACCCATTGGCATTTTTTTCATTTTTGTATTCTTCAGCTCTAACTCAGGGATATGTGAGGCAAAAAGAAAGCTCAGGAACTCACTATTATATTGTTTCTTGGGTCTTGAGATCCCTAGCAGATCTGTCTTCTCTCTTTTAGAGTTTTATGTAGAATGTCCAAGGGTTTTAGTTGCACCTGGCGAGTAGAATAAGAAGTACCTCTATTCCATCTTCCTGGAAGTAAAAGTCCACCTCAAGACCTTTTAACAAGTGCTTCCTAGTTCCTTGGACTTCTTCAGATCACCTATATCTTCTCGACACTGCTAATCAAATCAGATCTTCTGAAATGCTTGTCATTTCCCATGGGATTCCAGCTTTCTACCTGACTCAGATGAGTGCCCAGTAGGAAACAAGAGAAAATTTGGGCTTTTAGATATGGCAATTGGAGACTTGAAGCAAAGCCCCAAAGATGTCAACTTGTTAAAACTAGAGACCCAACTGGGTCTTTTTCAGGGTTTCCAGCTAGCCCTCTAATGTCCTTTCAGGGGAATACAGGAATCCAAGCACTGTTTCTAATCATAAATGGCTTAAGCCAGGATGTGAAAGTTCATAACTTTGCCTCATTCCCCACTGCTGCTGGTTCCTCCCACTGGGCTGTGCATTACCATCTACAAGAGGCTCGCAAATCAAGCCCTTATCCCCTCCCCTCTGCAGATCTGGGAAGCAAGAAGCATCCACCATTTTTTTTTGTGTGTGAAATGTCTGGCTTCTACAGGGTAGTTACTTATTCAAAGCCACTTAGTTCCACACTGGCAGAGCCTGGATCACACCAAGGCCTTGTGACTCTGGCACCAATGTCATTTTTGAAGGTCTACCTTGACTAGTCCCAAATCTTCTCTGTATTTTTATCTAGGTCAGAAGTTCTCAATGTGTGGTCCCCATGCCCCTGAGGGTTCCTAACACCCTTGCAGGGGAGCTGAGAGGTCAAAATAATTTTCCTAATAACACTAGGATGCTATGTGCCATCTTCACTGTGCTGATATTTGCACTGCTGGTGCAGAAGCAATGGTGGGTAAACCTGCTAGTGCCCTAGCACAAATCAAGGGAGTGGCACCAAATGGTGCCCGTAGCCATCACATTCTTCCTCGCCACACAGTTGTACAAAAATGCCACCTTCACTTAGGAATGTTTTGGGTGAAGCAGGAAAAGTTACCAATTTTATTAAATCTTGACCCTTGAGAACACGAAATGGGAAGTATTCATGGAGCATGTCTGCTGTACATTGAAGTATGATGGATGAAGTAGGATGGAGGAAAAGTTCTCGTGCTGTCAGTTGAACTGTGAGCTGAATTAGCCTCTGTTTTTATGAAACGCTGTTTTTTATGTAAGGGAAAGACTGACAGACAAATGAAAGTTATTCAGGCTTGGGTATTTGGCAGACGTTTTCTCAAAAATGAGCAAAGTAAGCCTATTGCTTCAAGGAAAACAACTGATAATTTTTATTGTCAATGATAAAATTTAAGATTTCAAAGTGAAAATCAGAATTTTGGAAAACTTGTACCTGCTATCATGAGTTTGACAGCTTCCCAAGATGTAAAAACATTTCTGACAAGGTCAGTGGTAAGATTACAGACGTGACTTTTACAATTCTTATATAACAAAATGTACAAACATTTCAAAGATCTGTGTAACTCAGTGAGCTGATATTTTCTAAATGACCAATGACTGATGTTACAAAAGCAGGCATGGGTAACAGGTTCAATGAAATATAAGATGAGAAAATGGATTTTAATGCACAGCAAGAAAATTCATTGAGCTACCTTCAGGTTCTCCACTGCAAATGATTTTTAAGATGCTATCTGTTATGGGCTGAATTGTGTCCCCTCTAAAATTCATATGTTATAGTCCTAATGAACACCTAATACCCAGAATATGACTGTGTTTGGAGACAGGGCCTTTAAAGAAGTGATTAAGGTAAAATGGGGTCATTTTAGGTGGGCTTTAGTTGACTGGTGTCCTTGTAAATAAAGAAAGTTTGGACAAAGAGAGACCAGGGATGCCTGTGCACAGAGGAAAACCCATGTGAGGACACAGCGAGAAGACAGCCACCTGCAAACCAAGGAGAGAGACCTCAGAAAAAACCCAACCCAGCCAAAGCATTGATCTCAGACTTCAAGCCTCCAGAACTGTGAGACAATACGTTTCTGTTGTTATAGCCACCCAGTCTGTGGTATTTTGTTGAGGCAGCTGTAGCAAACTAATATACCATCACTTGTTGAGTTTGGGTGTACTATAAAGAAGAATATCTACAATTATCTGAAAGGGTTATTAAAATACTTCTTTCCAACCACACATCTCTGCAAGGCTGGAATTTCTTCATATACATTAACTGAAACATCATATGGCAACAGATTGAATGCAGAAGCAGATGAGAATCCAGCTGCCCTCAATTAAGTCATTACAGAGATTAGCAAAAATATAAAATATTACTCTTCTCACTCATTTTTTTGTTTTGTAAAATATAGCTATTTTTTAAATAAAATATGTTGTATATGTTACCATAATGGGTTTATTAGTGATATTTTAAATGGATTAATAAATCTAAAACTGAGATTTATTAATAATAAAAATATTAAATCTCAGTTTTAATTTCTAACATGGTAAATATGGAAAATATTCACATGAGCAAAACTCTTTGGGGTTCTCAATCATTTTAAAGAGTATAAAGGGTCCTAAGACAGAAAGTTTGAGAATGGTTAATTGACGTCAGTGTTCCCCAAACCTGGATCAAGAATATACTGTCAGGATGGTTATTATCTGTCCTTTAATTGATCCTATAGTTTTTCCTTAATAATTTGCTTGATTAAAACTTAAACATATTATTTTAAAAGGAAATGTTGTCACTACCATCAGTGGAAAACCAGTACCACTCACCACAAATAAAAGATGACCACAACAAAGAAATATAACAAAATGTTCTTCCATTTAGTGAATCTGATTGTCCCCCTAAGCCTCTGAGCCCAAAATTGGCTTACTCTCTGCTCAGAGTTCAGCCAGTGTTTAGGAGGTATGAGGCTGTAATTAAAGATACACTAGTGCCTTTTGCATTGATGTGACCTGAAAGACTGAAGGAGAACCAAAAACAGACTAGTTTTCCCATCAGGTGATGGGCTGTTCTTGTATATTACCTAATATCCTCCTGGGTCCCATCAGAGACACTCGCCTCACACTTACGGATGCTCAGATTTAGTGGCACAGAGACTGAGAGGTGGGGGAGCTGCTCTCTTCACAAACCTTGACTTCTTGAAGGTGAGCACGGCAGAGGGTGCTACTTGTGCCCACTGGCCCAAGATCACTGACCTCTGCAGCTAGGCTTGAGAAATGGCACACTCTAGCTCAGGTAAGCCCATAAGATGTTACTTGTTGCAGCTCTCCTCAGAAATCAAATCAGTTTATGGCCTGCAGACATCTCAACTGAAGCTTGTGTATATTCCACTCTTGATTCAGTCCCCCTCCCAAATCTGTTTTCCCTCTCATGTTCCTTTTCTAAGTGAATGGCACCATGGCCAAGAATGTTCCCAGCAATGCTGTTTGCAAGAGCTGAACCCTGCAAACAACCTATATGACCACCAGTAGGAGAATGAATCAAAACACTGCCATATCTTCGTGTCAGGAAATATTATACAGCAATGAGAATGCATCAGCTCCAGCTGTAGCCACCACATGGATGAGTCTGAGAAGCAGTGTTGCCTAGAAGAAGCATCTCAGAAGGTTGCAGACTGTGTGATGCCATTTCAAAGAACTAACACAAAAGCAGAACTAAACAATAGGTAGTGTAAGCATACACCCACAGGATAAAAATGTTTAAGAAAAACGGCACATGGGCATTTAATGTGCTTTTTGCTCAATTTTCCTGTGAACCTAACATTGCTCTAAAAATACAGTCTATAGAAAGAAAAAGCAAGGAAATGATAAACACAGGATAGTCATTTCTTGGGGGAGAAGCAGAGGTTGGGATGGGGACATTCACACAGGAATAGGCAAATGATTGGGTGTCATTCCGGTTCTTGGGTTGGGTTGTGGGTCCATGATCTACACTGTGTTATTAAACTAACATATATGCTACATAATTTCTTTTGCATGTGTCAAAATATATTAAAAACATAATAAAAATGTGCAGTCTCTGAGCTAGTCATTTTGTTTTTTAAGAACACATTCTAATAGAAATAATTGGAAACGAGAACAACATTTCTGTCATAAAGGTATTTATCACAGCATTTTTACTTTTAAATCATGGCATTAATTTGGAAAAAAATCTTAATGTCCAGTCCTAAGGGGTTAGTTCAGTAAATTACTGAGCAGTCATAAAATAGAATATCATGCATCTATCAAAAAGCATTTTTTCAAACAATTTTGAATGACCCAGGAAAATTTAAAACCTCAAGTGAAAAAAGCAGAGTATAGAATGGAAAAAAATTAGGATATCAATTTTCCTGACCCCAAGAAGAAACTTATGTTTATAGTATAAAAAAAGACATAATGTTGAAAAATATAACATTAAAAGATACAGTGAAAACATTATGTCAACATTGATGGTATTTAAGGTTTTTGATTTTTCTATAAAATGTGTCTCTATATTTCCTTGTTTTCTAGAGTAAACATGCATGTAAGACAACATGCTAGCATGTGGCATGTTAGTACAGGAAGACCAGCTTGCCCATTTCCCAGCACCCTCAGTCCCCTCTCCTTAAATGATTATCCAACTGCCCCCTGAGGCCGGAGTTTAGTGTCTGATAAGTACCCATCAGCCTGACTCCACCAGAGGACTAGAATGGGAGGAAAGGAGGCATCAGACAGCTTCCCAGACTTCAGTCTCCAGACTGAAGCCCCCCTCAGGGTGCCCCATAGCCCACTTCAGCCTGACCCCACACAGCCCTCTGTACAGTGTCACCTACTGAGAATGGAGAAAGAGGCCAGGTCCCTGAGCTTTGCTGGCTCTGCCCAGCCACTAGCCTCTCCACACAACTAGGGCTACTCAGCTCCTACCTGGGGGGTGGGGAGGCGCATGGAGGGGGCAGCACCTTGGACAGATCCACTCCAGGCCCAGACATGGGGCCTGCCAGGGACTCCTTCCTGAGGTCACCACTTTTCCATCACTTCCCTCTCCAGAGATAGAAATCCACCTCCGAACTTTCCCCCCACCATCACATCTGCATTCTCTCCCACTATGAAGCCACCTGCCTATCAGATTGTGAAGGGATGGCCTATTCACCTTACTGCACCATTTTACAAATGGGGAGACTGAGGCTTTTAGAGGTAAGACAACATATCTGAAGGTATACAACTAAAGGTGGCCAAGCCAGGCTGTGTGGCTTCCAAAGCCAGTAGTTCTACTTCCCATGCTCCACACCTGCTGCCCCTATCCGCAAGTGCTATGAACTTGTGTGATGGTCTCTTTGAGTCAATAATAAACCGAGGCTCAGTTCTGCTGAGCCATCTGCCACACACCAACTCAGAGGCAGACACACCGAACAGCTGCAGAAGGGAACACACCTGCAGCTGGGAACTGAGCAGCAAGAGGCCTGTGCCCTCCCAGGCTTCCCTGGCTGGGCCAGTCAATCATATGGGCATGGAGGGTAGGGGGACCGGTGTGGGCCAAGTTCTTTGAAGATGTGGGGGAGTAGCTGTGGGCGGTGAGCCCAGTTGCCAAAGCTGACTGCCATTGAGGCTGGGTGGCCTTAGGCAAGCCTTCTCCCCTCTCTAGGCCTCAGTTTTGCCATTACAAGGGGTTGGAATATATGATTTTATCCAAACCCGACAAGGTATTCTATGGCTGCAGGTGTTTGGGGGTTGCCTTCACATTCCTGGTCCTTTGAGGTTCATAACAGCCAATGGAGAGAAGGAGAGAGGATTCATAGAAGAATGGCTGGTCCAAGGTCACACTATTCCTAACAACAACAATATCAACAACAATGATAATAATACTCCCCTACCTATAAGATGTAGGCAATTTACATCTCCCAAATCTCTCTCATGCCCACTGTTTCATTCACAGTCCCCATTTTACAGATGAGGAAATGGGATTAGAGAGGAAGAGAGAGTAGCCTAAGGCCACACAGCTGGCCCATGGCAAGGAGGATCCGTGTTCTTATGCATTTGTTTCATGAAACTTCTAAACTATTGTCCCCCAAGAAGCTGCAGGCATGGACTTCCCAGACACCTGTCCAGAGGAGCTGAAGTGCCTTGTAAGCAAAATCATTTTGTGCCAAAGCTGGGAGGGAAACCACACACAGGGAATTTCTGTTTAGGCATTTGCAGAGAATATGTTTCCCATGTTACAAAAATAATCACTGGGCGCCCCAGCCGGAGGGTTTACATAATGCCCTTCACATGTGTGACACCCACTTCAAAGGCAGTTGGGAGGAGCACTGGATGAGGATCCAGTCTTGGCACTGCCCCCCTCAGCCATGTGCCCTGGGCTGAGTCCCTCTCTGTAAAGTGAGGGGGTGGGTCAAGGCAGGTCCCATGGTCCACACCACTCTGAGCACTGAGCCAGTCATTACCAGAGGCATGTCTATCATTTCTTATTCATCTTTTGTCAGACAGGAGGGGTCAGGAATGGTGGATGGCCAGTATACTGCATGGTATGCTTACTGCTGGACCCCATTCCCTGGCACTCAGTAGGACCACATCATTGCTTGTAGATTGGTGACAGGGTTCTAAGGAGCAAATCCCAAGGGTATCTGTTTTGTATCACACAGAGGAATAGGGCCCCTTGAGGCTGCCACTCACTGAATGCTCAACATGTGCCAGAGTGTATACTACAAGTGGGTGAAGGAACTACTTAATCCTCAAGTGATGCTAAGAGTTCAGAGATGCTGCTATTGCCCAGCCCATATTCCCACAGATCTAACTAACCACTATGGTGCAATTTCCCCCACAGTATCTGCACCTCTTTGTCTGAGGGCCTTATCTGGTGTGCAAGTTCTAGAGAAGTGACACCACTCCTCCCACTCCAGCAACCCTCAGGCAATGCCTGATGGGAATCCATGTATCACTACCTCAGCTCTGTTGCTCCTTGAGAGGGAACACTGAGCTGTGGGCTCTATATCAGCTCCCAGAGTCCCCAGTGTGATTGAGCCCCAGGTGCCCACAGGGGTAATTAACTTTCTTGAAAACATCTCTTTTCCTGTCTCACTTCCTCACTCCTTTACCAGCATTCCTGTGCCTCCTACATAAATTACTTGCACTTAAATTACCATCTTATGGTTTGCTTCTGGGAGAACACAGCCTGGGAAAGGAAGGCGCTAATATTCCCTTTTGCATGGGACTAAAGCTGATGCTCAGAGACAAGTGACTTTTCCAAGGTGACACGGAAAGTCCAGATGTGAATCCAGGCCCAAATGAGCTTAGATTTTTTGTTTTAATCACCACATATGCCAAGAACAAAGAACTAAAACTAAAATTCAGAGTCTAATGAGAGGATGGCATGGAGGAACATTAACTCCATTCATTCATTCATTCATTCATTCATTCATACTCTTTATTGAAATCAACTACTTGTCAAGCCTCGACCTGGGTGCTGGGGCCACACTGTTTAAATGTACTGGTTCTGGAATCTTAGTTAGGGACCTGGGCTCAAATCCAGGCTCCAATCATGTGCCAGCTGTGTCATGTGGGTGAGTGATTTATCCTCTCCTTACCTCTGCTCTGTCACCTGTCAAATGGAGGACCATGGTAGTGCCCACCTCACAGGGCACTGGGAGGGTGAACAGACTTACATGTCTAAATAAGTGCTCAACATGTGTTAACTATAAACTGATGGTAATGTCAGTGCTGAAAACTGGAAAGTGATATGTGGCAGCAATATTACCATTTTTAGTATGTCTTATCACTTAGACCAGTCCACAGTTATAGTAAATAACTGTGTGTTGCATTGGAGTTTAAAGTTTGCATTTTCCCCTACTTTTCTTATCTCCCACCATCCTTTTTTCCTTCCTTCTTCCCACCCACACAAACCCTTCTCTTCTGCTCCTTGCCAAACCCTGTGCTGGGCATTAGGACACAGAGATGACAATACTCTGTCCCCAGGGAACTCTTGGGACCTGTGGGAAATGGGGAGATAGACAAGGGAACTGTATAGCTCAGTGTGTTGAACAAAAGCCAGCACAAGTGTAGGGGAGCATGAAGATGAGCAACTGACCTTGTCTGGTAATGCTGGAATTGGGGGAGGGAGCCACATGGCTCAGAGAGGTTAAGTCACCTACTTAAGGCCACATAGCAAATAAATGGTTGGTCTGACTCCAAATCCCATCTGATTTCTAGTATCTTGCCATGCTGTCACATTCTGTTAAAAGCCCCAAGGAATCCATAATAACAATGACTTCTATTGCAAGACAGGTCTGGGGACTCAGCCCAAGTGAGTGTTTTGTGGGTCGCTACCCACAGAGACCAGGACTTCTGAAATCTCATTAGAATGAACAACTGAAGAATTGTGAACAATGTGAAAGCAATAAATATTTACTTCAAAGGGAAGCTGATAAGACATATTAATGATTTTTTTCCTGAGACTTACAACCTAAGCAAATAGCAGAGATGGAACAAGACGCTTTATTGAAGAATAAGGACCACACTGGAACTTAACGCATTTTACTTTGCTGCTGCAGACTACTGTTTCCTTTTCAGTCACCCCACGAGTAACTTAAGTACAAAACAATATCTTGACAAGGGGGATGCAAAAAACCGGAAATATCTTCTGGAGGGCAGGACCCCTGTAGTACAGGCTTCCCCCGCTAGGTGAGTGTTCTAGGAACCCATCTGTATTGGTGTTCCCATTGGCGTTGTTGTGAGAGGCTGGGTTTGGCTGGCCTCAGTGAATTATTTTTGAAGACTCTTTCAACGCATTTGCCCATTTCATGATGGGTGATTTAAAAGTGCAACTGCCCATACTGTGCTGAGTGTTCAGCAGTTTTTGACCAAAAACAACATTACCCCCATGCCCCACCCTCCTTATTCACCCAATCTTGCCCCAAGTGACTTCTTTTGTTTCCCTAGATAGAAAAAGCACTCAAAGGGAAATGTGTTGCCGAAGTGGATAAGGTGAAACAAACAAACAAACAAACAACTCGCAGAAGCACTAAAAGGCATCAAAATTGACAAGTTCAAAACCGTTTGGAGCAGTGGAAAAACCATCTCAATAGGTGTATTGCATCAAATGTCTCGAGCATACATTGAAGGTGACTAAGTTTAAACATGTAAGAATAAATACACAATTTTTTATAAGTACATTCTAGGTTTTTTTGGATTCCCTCCTTGTATTTTTTCCTTTGTGGATCCTCATTCTGTAGATCAGATTTTTATTTGTTTTCAGAAAGCACACTTTTCTCTACGTGGTTCTTTTTTTTAAAAAAAAGATCTAGTGCAATCTGAGGTATGGATCTCTTGTCCCTTTCAGAAGGACGCATAATCACTGAAATGCTCCAATGAAAGTCAACTAGAATAACAGGTTCTGATACACAAAAATTCATTTTACTGGAAGCCTGTCAAGACTTAATGTGTCCATTCCAGGAACCCAGGCTGCCTGGGCACCAACATCACACACTCTTCTGATTATGGCAAGGATCAATGTGACCCCGAAGTCTACAGAATTAGTTGGAGAAGAGTTTTAAACAGTAGGAAATCCATGCTGGGTGAGGTCATGGTGCAGACGAAGGGAAAACATTCACAGTGGCTCTGGGAGAGAAGGAAGCTGTTATGTGTAGTGGCCAATGCCTGACGCAGAGCACGAACCCCAACCAGGCCAGGCTGCTGGCAGGATGCGATTCAGCCTGCTGGTTCTTTGACTGAAAGGTACAGTCTGGCTTTTCCGACTTGGATCAAGTGAGCTTAAGGATTAGACAGGACTGAGGTGGGTGGAAATGCATGTGGACCCTTTCTACCCTGTCCACTCTTGTTTACGGCTATTTCTCTCTGGCCTAGGCAAGACAGCAGAAGTGTTTCATTAAGAGGACTCCAGCTGTAGGCAGCCAACATGCAAAAATCCCCTGAATGACTATGCAAATATTTTCTACTTCCTCTTTCCCCCAACATACAGCCTCCTGGAGCTCAGCTCTGATTCTTAATTATCTCATAGGACAGAAATAGATTTTTATCAGAAATTAGAGTTCAAACTTCCACTCCAGCAATGGGACATAAATGCTAACAATTACATTTCATTTGAGAAAGAATAAAATGTATCATATTTACCTGCTTTGTTCTGTTTCTGGTTCCCAAAGCTAACTAGGATGGCCAGTGGGGGGAGTTTTGAGGATTGGTGCAGAGAGCCAGGCTGGGAGTGTCCTCCTAGTCCTGTGGCCTCGGGTACATCTCAGTTTCCCCACCTGTCAAATGTGGATACCAGCTCTGCATGGGCTGCTGGAAGCACAACGTGAGGTCTGGGCTGGGCCAGCTCTCTAGAGCTCCCGGCAAATGGAAATTAAGAACATTAACATTGCTTTTGAACAATGTCAAAAGTTGCATAAGAAGGGTAGCTGTACTTAACATGGGACTTGGTTTTGGCTTTCTGGAGCAATCCTGCAGCAGCATTTCTGCAGCCAGAGAGGGAACACCCTTCCCACGGCTGCCACCTCGGTGCTGGATGGTGACTCACAGTGCTAGCAAGGGGCGTGGGCGGGAAACCACTTAGGCATCACCATGGAACCTGACAGATTGGCCCCCTTGGAGCTGCTCTGTAAAGAAAAGGGGGAGGGGGCTCTTCTCCCTAAGGTGAGTGGGGCACAGAGGAAACAGCTTTCATCAGCTGAACCCCCTCACTGCCAATGCTGTTGGAAGCAGAGAGCCTAAAGTGTGCGTGGGCACTGGCTCCTGGGGTGGGGGTCAAATCCCACCTCATGGGTGCTCCCTTCCCTCCCCCAGGTTCAAAGACTCCTCAAACACTGAACATCAGAAAAGCAATACAGACCCATTCACTCTGAGCATCTCTGTGCTGGGCCCTCTACCCAGCCCTTTATGTGCTTTGTTTTATTTCATTCTCAGAATTATGTGTTTTTTTTTAATTTTATTTATTTATTTTTAGAGAGAGGGGGAGGGAGGGAGAGAGAGAGGGAAACAATGGGTAGTTGCCTCTCATGCACCCCCAACCTGGCCCACAACCCAGGCATGTGCCCCGACTGGGAATCAAACCGACAACCCTTTGGTTCACAGGCTGGCACCTAATCCACTGAGCCACACCAGTCAGGGCCAGAACTACCTATTCTTATGCCCATTTTACAGAAGAAGAAACTGAGGCTGGAAGCAAGTCACACAGCTCCTGGAAGTGGAGCTAGGGTTCCAGGAACTGTTTCCAGTGCTCTGAAATGTATCAAAAGATCCCCATATTGGAGTTTGTGGACAAGTGAGAAGCAGTTGAATGTTCTAGAAATGCAACTGATGGGGCCAGGACAGCTTAGGGCATTTATTTTTGGCAGTTTCCATTTTTTTAAAAAGGACTTTCTATGTGTTGTCTCATTTACTTTTCTCAACAGTTCTATGAAGCAGGTGATAATATTTCTATTCCACTGGTGAGGAGGCAGAGGTTGACTTGCTCCCCTGCCACCTGCTTGCTGTCTTAACTTACTACCTTCTATGACCTCCAGCCTCCTGCTCCTCATCTGGGCAATGGGGATATATGAAAACCATTGATGTTAGGGTTAAACAAGGTAATAGAAGGGAAATGCTTTAGAAACTGCAAAATGCCACTCGAATACTAAGGAGTATTATTATTTACTAAAATAGCTTAGTGGGGAGAGTGCAAGTGAGGCTGAGAATTACAAGGTTCTGGATTCAATCCTAGATTTCTGCAGAGTGCTTAAGTGGCATTCTTCCCTGCACTGGAAGCTCCTGAGAGCAGGGATCATATCTGGTTTTCCTCAGTTTCCGCAGCTTCCAGCATGGCACAGAAAGAGTTTCTGAAAAATTTTGGCTGAACTATTTAGGATTAGTTCTGCTCAGGGGAAGAGACTGAAGGGGAATAAAAATAGAATCAAGGGCTGGAAGTGACCTTAGGGTTATCAGAAAATTGATCTTCCAATTTGGGGACACTTTTGAGAATGAATGAAAAAGGTATTTTTAATAGTCATGATAAGCTGGGACTGTTCCAGGCCAAGCAGGACATATGGTCAACCTATTTGTTGATCATTTAGCCTGATCCCCACATTGCAGGGGAAACTGAGTCCTAGGAGAGGTACAGAGCTGGGATGGAACTAGGGCTCCTGCTCTCTCCCAGGCCTGCTCTTAGAAGAAACAGAACAGCAACAACCAGTGGGTGGAACTTGTTTTTGAGGGCCTGTGGCTCTCTGGAAGGAACTGGGCGTTATCCATACAACCCAAAGTTTCTGTTGGGTAAATATCAACACTTCTGGGCTGGTTACTAAGGGCCTGAGTGGTTGCTAAGCGACCAGCCTTGTGACCTCATGAGGGGCTATTGTTCTGTGCTCAATAGGCATCCTTGAGTGACATTCCCCAAATCCCAAATTCCAGGAGCCCCTGGGGTTCTGTGGAAAAAAGACAGATTATAATAAGCAGGAGCAGTTGACGGACCCACGTCTGTTTTCTTAGGGTAGAATGGGGAGGGGGTGGGTGCTGCCTTTCCAGAAGAACATAAGAAGGCTTGAGTACCCAGTGACAGACATCCGCTGATGCTACTAGCCACTGAAACACCCCAGGAATAAAGAGTTAATGCCATGCACAGTGCTTCACCTTCTGTAATCCACCTGAATACATGTCATCTCAGTTTGTTTACAAAGCAGCTATATGGGGTAGGGGTCATAATGATCACCCCCTTTCTAAACATAGAACCTGACATCCAAGAGAAGAAACAGCTTGCCCAAAGCCTCCCCCAAGTATCTTGTTTTCTGAGTGGAACAATGGTCACCCGAAGACATCCATATTCTAATCCCTGGAGTCTGTGACTATGTTAGTTTACAAAGGGGAATGAAGGTTGCAGAGGGAATTAAGGTTGCTCATGAGCTGACCTTGAGATGGAAGATGTTACTAGATGATCTGGGTGGGGCTAATGTAATCACAAGGGTGCTGAAAAGGGGAAGAGGGAGGCAGAAGAGTCAGTATTCAATGTGAGAAAGCCCATGCCGGCATGAAGAGGAAGGAAGGGCCTGTGACAAGCAGGGCCACCTCTAGAAGCTGGAAAAAGCAAGAAATCATTCTCCATGAGAACCTCCAGAAGGAACGCAGCCTTGCCGTGATGTTAGCCCAGAAGACCGGCACCAGACTTCTGACCTAGAGAAATGTTAGCTGGTAAATTTTAAGCAACTGAGTTTGTGGTAACTTGTCATAGCAGTGATAGGAAACACACCAGGGTTAGAAATCTGTACCATCTGGGCCAGAAGGGGGGGGCTTGGAGACATTTAGCTCCTTGGAGTTAAAAAACAGAAGGCCCAGAGAAATCAAATGATTTGTTCAGAGTCACAAAGCAAGTGACATGGACAGTGACAGAGACCTCTGGGTGGGATCTCCTGCAGGACCCTGAGACTGTCCGCCGAGTGCTAAATCTTATAGGCCACTTCTCTGCTGATTCTCACCAACTGGCTTGATCAGAATCCTGGGATAGTAACCCTTCTGTCTCCCCTGGCCAGGGGCAGACAGGAGGCAATCTCCTCCTATGTCCCACAACCAAACACAGGTGGCCTGGAGCCAGAACTCGACTTTTGAACCTCAGTTTTCTCATCCGAAAGTGGGCACAGCAACTTCTACCTCACATGGTGAGAATACAATATGAGAAGACAGAGGGAAGCCTGTGGTGCCATGCTCGGCACACAGTGGGTGCTCATTGCCTACTCCTCCCTTTTTCTCAGTCAGGCCCAGGCCCTGCTCCGCTTCTCCCAAGGCTGCTGGCTCTAACACCTCAGTTTCCTTCAGAATTTGAGGGCCTCATTCCCAGAAGGGTGTTATCTCTGCCTGGCACACAAAGGCTAAATGAACGCTTGTGGAACAGCCCACAGGATTGACACCTGAGTGCTCCTCTACCTCCTAGAAGGCTCCTATGTATCCATCAAAGTCTAGCTCAAGTGCAGCCTTCTCTGACCCCAAGGTGCAAGGTCATGTTCTTCTCTTTGTCCTGTGGTACTCTTTTTGTGTTTAGGGCCCAAGCCATGGTGACAGACATGCCTGGGCTCCAATCCTGGCCCTGCCTGCAAGATTCTGGGCCAGTTCCACCTCTTCTCTGAGCGTAATCTCCTCCATTCATTGGGAATAGTGACAGGACCTCCATTGAGGGGTTGTGGGAGGAGCACATGAGATGCTGCATGGGGAGGGTTTGGTGCAGTGCTGGTGCAGAGTGGGCATACCACAAATGGAACCTTTCATTTGGTATGCCCTCCGAGGGCCTCCTAGAGCAAAACCATTGTCCTCAGGGCAGGGACGTGTCTGACCCATCTCTCTGACAGAACTCAGATCTTTACCGAGCACCTACTAGGTGAGAGGCATCTTTATTCTAGCTTTGGAAGGACAGAAGGGAACAAGGTCCCTGCCTCCAACAGCTGACTTTCTGGTGGCAGGGGAGACAGACATTGAATAATCTACACAAATAAAAATAGAAAAATCAGGTAGGGATTGCTGTGATGAAGCAAAAAAGGCAGGACAATGGGCAAGGAATGACAAGACAGCCTATATTTTGGATAAGGGGGTAGGGAAGGCCTTTCTGAGGAGGTGGTGTTTAAGCCCTAACTGAAGAGAGGGAATGGAATGAGCCATACAGACATGTGGGAAAAAGCATTTCTGGGGAGGGAACAGAAAGGGCAAAATCCCTGAAGAGGGGAGTGTGCCTGGCAGGTTTGAGGAACAGCAGGGAGGCTGTGCAATGTGTGCTCAGAAGACATATGCGGAACTGAAATGCTATTGCAGCAATTATACTATTTTATAAAAAATATTTTGTTATGCCTAGGTATTATTTTTTATTCATAGGAAACTCATATTCATTGAGCTTCTTCATGTATTGTGTCACTAAATGCTCACAGCCACCTTCCGGGGTGGGCACAGCTGTCCCCATTTTGCAGATGAGCAAAACTAGGGCTCAGAGAGGAGAAAGGCTTTGCCCCAGGTCACACAGCTGTTAGGTGGCTAAGTCAGGATTTGAATGCAGGGCTATGTGATATTTCAGTTCTTGTTTTATCTCCTGGGACACCAGGCAGGGTGGTATTCATACCCCCTGATTCCTTCTCTCCCACCTTTAGTCACTCCTGGCCTCAGGAGTGACTTCTCTCCTTCCCTCCCTGGCTGGGTTTTTATAACCTGTATCTGTGGCTTCCCAGCCTGGGTCTCTGCTCTGAGACACAGAGGTGAGCATGGGATGTAGGCCCTGGGTGGCCATTGTGGGCTCTAGAAGGCAATTCCAGTTTCAGGGTCCAGAGATGTTGCTGGCTGTAGAGATAAGTGAAGATGCACACAGATGCCTAGGAAGTGAACCTTTCAGGACTTATGAAAAATATGTCAGTTTGTCTCAGGACTCTTACAGCCTTTGCAGCATCTGGGCTGCCTGGACAAGGCTGGATTCCCAGGGCAGTTGTACCTTGGCAGTGAAATAGAAGGAGGCAAGAGAACCTTCCAGTAGGAGAGTAATGGAGGGAGGTGACAGAGTGATCTAGGGCAGGGCTCCAGGAGATACCCAGCTGCATTGAGATGCAGGCGGCAGGGGTAGAAGGGACAGGATTCCCAGAGGACAGGGCACTAGAGCTGGCCTCAGGGGGCAGAAGGAGAAATGGACTGCAGGGCCCAGTCACTGAGGGCTGTGTTCAGGGTTGGGAGAGGGGTCAGAAGTGGCTAGAATGGGCATTGCACCAGAGAGTAATGTTCTATGCCAGTATTCTGTTTTTAATCCTTCCCCCATCATCATTTATCTCAGTAAATGGCAGAGGGGGGATTTGAACTCAGACCTGGGTGAGTTTGAGACTCATGTTTATTTCTATGTCATCCTTCTGGGCCATCATGGTGGCAGGACCAAGGTGGTTGGGAGGAGGAAGGTTGTCCAGAAGGTCCAGTGGTGGGACCAGGTATGCCCCAAATCTGGGGATGGGACAGGGCTGCATCCTGACTGAAGGTGAAACTATGAAGGTACCTTGGCAAGGAAGTAATGTGGGCACATTTTCCCCATTTACAATACTGGGAAGGAGGGACAGGATCCTAATAAGGAGAGGATGCCTGAAGATGAAGCTAGCTCAGGGAGAGGCAGAAGTGAGAGACAGAGAGGAAAGAGTAAGGTCTGATGATTGTTCCAGCCCCTAGACCCAGCTGTACCTGAAGCCTGTTACCCCAGGACCTTTCAGTTACTCAAGCCAATAAATTCTTTTTGGGCTTATGCCAGTTTGAGTCACTTTCAACAAAAAGATTGTTATATAGTTTATAACTTTCTTGGAACAAAAAAGGGAGGATGGAACACAGAAGAAAAAACAGGTGAAAGATAGGTGGAGGGGAGGAGAACTGGTGTTTAATGGGTATAAGGTTTCAGTTTTACGAGATAAGAAAGTTTTTAGATCTGCTGCACAATGGGAATATACGTACCACTACTGAACTGTGCACTTAAAAATGGTTAAGATGGTAAATTTTAAAAACCATTGTGTAAGAAAAGAAAGATGGGTGAGGGGAGACAGTAGAAGAATAGAAGGAGAGGACAGGAAGACAGGAGAGGTGAGGGGTGAAGAGGGAAGGAGTGGAAAGAGGAGAGGAGAGAACAAGAGAGGAGAGTAACAGAAGGTGGCCCTGCAGCCTCCAGGAGGGAGGCCAGCTGCTCCTATCACCTACTCTGCTATTTTTACACCTCATGGCTCTCAAGGTAACTTCACACCTGGTGTCCCTGCCCTTCAAACACTAGTTTGTTTCCCAACATTTTAGAAATGCTTTTCTTCCCTGAGAAACACTGCCTGTTTCTCAAAGTTCCTTATTTTTTTGAAATGTAAGTATCACTGTGAGGGTAAGAAGTTGAACAATAGCTGATGGGGGTGATATTTCTGTTTACAAAGCACTTTCACACTTCACATCTTATTGAGGCCTCTCAAAACCTAGTGAGGTAGATAGGAAAGTTATCAGCCCATTTTATAGCTGAGCAGATCCCGGGCACAGACAGACATGTTCAAGGTCGTCCGGCCTGTGATGCTGGGGTTTGCAACTAGGTCCCCTGATTTCTAATGTTGCTGATAAGATCTGGGGGTGAGCATGGGGGTGGGCCAGCTGGGAGATTGGAGATAATTCGCAGAGCTCATTGGCTTCTCAGGATTTATCCTGGACTTGATTTGAAAGAAACTTCAAGGAGGCACAGGACCCACAAATGACATCTCCGCACATGTCCCCTCATGGGGAGTTCAGGACGAGGCCTGGGTATTCCATTTCCAAAGCAAAATGATTTAAAGATGCAGCAGGCAGTTTGAAGGCTGGACCTGCCTAACACTCCTGCTTCAAGTGTCCATGCTGAGCGATTTGCTTTCCGTTTTGGGAGGAGTTAAGCTGCTCTGATTTTAAGGAGCTGCTGACATGGACACTGCTGGCCTCTTGCAGCCTTTGATCATGGCGCATTTAACTGTGACTTCCCAAACCTGAACAGCTGGTCCAGGCCCTTTCAAGCCTAGCAGGCAATTAAGTTTTCACAAAAAGAAGTAGAAAGTCCAGGGATAATAAGATGGGAAAAACTCAAAGGCAGCAGCTGGTCTTCTGAACAAACCAGGGAAAACCACTCTCATGGATGCCCTTTCTAACGAAGTGTCACCAGTGGGCCAGGATGGGGAAACCCTGAGAGTGGCAACTCTGCAGTGGGAATGCTCCAAGCTTCTGAAAATGGCCATGGATAGCCAAGAACTGCCCTCCTAGGAGGTACGCAGCTCAGCAGGTATTCAAGAGAGGAGCTGACAACCTGTGCTGTCTCACTGAAGCCCTCTAATGTGTTTGGAAAACCCAAAACACCTCCCCACGCTGGCCCCTCTTCTGAGTGCCAGGCCCTTTACAGCTGCAATTATCTCATGGACCCAACTGAACCCCATCCTTCTCTCCAGCCTGCTCCTCCTCCAGTCTTCCCATCTTAGGATATAGCTCCCACAGTCAGTCAACCAGCTGCCTGCAATCCATCACCCACTCACACCCAGCCTACCACCCAATCTGGTAGATTCCATACCCAGTACCTCTTATACCCTGTTCCCTACACTGTCACCAGCCTCATCAGTCCACCATCATTGCTGGCCCGAATGAATGCAGAAGTTTCACGTGGACTCCTGTCTCCCCCTGTTGCTTCCTATACTCCACTTTCCAACAGAGAGGGCTTCTGGAAGCTGAATCCTATAACATGAAGCTTTAATGGCTGCCCTGCAATCAAGATGAAGTCCAAACTCTACAATCATCCTGCAGACCCCTACCCACCCTCTTTCCAGGACCATCTTTTGCTCTCTAGGCTCCAGTCACACTGGCCTTCCTTGAGTGTCCCAGTGCACAAGACCCTTTCCCACCTCAAGGTCTTTATCTGGAACACTCATACACTGCTTTCTTCCTGCCAAATCCTCTTGATTAGCTAGATCGCTGCTGCAGAATGGTCTCTCTGACCCTCTAATCAGAAGCCATTCCTGGGTTTACATAGCTTTATGCCCATGTCCCTCATAGCAATAACCCAGGAAGGAAACTGTGCAGTCATCTATCTATTGGATAGACATCTAATGTCTATCTTTTCTTTTCAGGAAGACTCTGGAAGGTAATTGAATTGATAGAAGTGTTAGGTAGATGTTCAACAATCAGTCAAACATTCAGGAACTAGGATATTCATTGTAACACTGTTTATGATAGAGAAAAATTGGAAACAACCTAAATACTAATCAATGGGGATTAATGGAATAAATTATGGAATACCCACCCATGTATTCCATAATGAATATGATTGTTTTCACATTAGATATGGTTGCAATTATACACGTATGCATGATAAATCTGGTTTCCCCCTTTGCTTTGGCTTCTAGGAAACTCAAAATCAAATATAAAGTGTGCATGCTATGAACTAACCTTCCTGTGATTCCATCTTATTTTCCTACCATTATTTCCTGATTACCTAGTTCATTTCTCTTCAATCTTATTACACTGTATAAACAGGCTGACAGAAATCCTTTTTAAAAAAAATTCTTAAAGTAGTGATGATACAAACACCTTATATCGAGTGTTGGCCATGTTTCAACAATTGAGCCAAGAACTTTGCATGTATTATTTCATCCAATTCTCACATCGTCCTATGAAAAAGATACTCTCATTGCCACATAACAGATGGAGACCCCAAAGCTAGAGAGGTTAATTTTTAAAAGGTCAACTGCCCAGCAGTGGCTAGAACAGGACGAAGGTCAATATTGCCCAACCCCAGGACCTGGAGTCCTAACCACTATTCAACATTGCTTCCTGACAAATCCATAACCTAGTCCGACCACCATGGAACCACTCTGACCCTCACCATGTTGGTGACAAAGATCTTATGTGGCTTTCCTCCTTCTACTTTATAGTTGAGTGGTCCAGGCATTGTTGGTTTGGAGTTAAACTTGTAAAGTGTGAGAATCAGAACCTCTGTGAATGTGGGTGGCCCTCAGATTGCCCCTGAAGGGATACTGGAAATACACCAATCACTGCTTTTCAGGCTGCCAGGGACCTCAGAGGGCATCCAGGGGAACCCCTCCCTGTGTGCAGGGGATTTCTGGACCCCGACAAGCGATTGTCAGGCTTCTACTTGCACACCTTTTGTAAAAGGGACCTGACCACCTACCAAGGCAGCCTTTCCACATTGGTTGGCTCAGACTGTTGGAAATCATTTACTTACACTGAAATTTGCCTCATTATAACCAGATATCACTAATAACAACAATGAACAAGAAAAACCAGGCCACTGTGTCAGCTACCTTGCTATGACTATTTCATTTAATCTCTGTAAACAATTCTCCAAGGGCAGTATTAACATCTTTATTTTGCAGAAGAGGAAACTGAAGCTCAGAGAGTCTAAGCAACTTGTTCAAGAATATATAGCCCCTAAGTAGTAGAGCTAAGTTGAGAACCAAGTCTCCTTATGATTTCACTTCTACCTGTGAAGCCCAGTTCCACCTATAGGAGACACAGCAAGCAAGTCTACACTTCCAACCAAGGTAGCCCTTCAGATATTTGGAGGCTGATCTCTTGCCTCCTGGACATGGGAGATATGGTGAGGAGGGGTAGGCAGAAGGGCAGGAATTGATAGAAGGGGAAGAGCAGTAGCTATGGGAAATGATATCAGGTGGTGTCCACACACATACAAGCCCCACATGGAATGTGTTTCCAAAGGACTGCATACCCTCGTGAGAGAGAAGTATCAAGGATACAGCCAGATCTTTGTTCTGGGTCTAGCCTTGGCTCTGATGCTTAGAATCTTGACCCAGGCTGCTAAGACCACGTGGATCTATCCACTGGGAACAGACTGATGCTAAACCAAACTCTTGGAGGCTGATTAACAACACCCATAGGGTGGTAGTAAATTTCTGCTGTTGCTAATCCCTGGTTTGCCTCCCTGTCCTTTATGTGGTTTCTATTCTATTACCATGAAACCAATTGCCTGCATTAAATTCCCTCTATTTAAAGTACCTGGAGTGGTTTCTGTTGTCCTGATTGACTTCCCATACCTCCATGTCTACTTCTGAGCTTAGTTGGCTCCACAGGTGGGCTGTTAGGCCAGCAGCCACGCTTTTCTCTTCCCCAAATGGGGGCATGTGCCTTGCCAAAACCCCTCTGCCTGCTTCTCAGTCCTGGCTCCAGGCTGACTTTGCATTCCTCTTCTCCTAAACCACTCCTCACCCAATCCAATCCCACCTAGATTCTGGCATGAAGGCAACTTATCATTTTGAAACTGCCTCCAGAGGTGTCTGATCTCCTTCCCCACATGCTGATTTTGTGGCCAAAGCCTCACAGTTCTGGGAGTGCCTTAGTGGTCCTTTATGTGCCCCTTGCACCTACCATTTCCTAGCTTCCATTTCATGCCAGTCCTGTGCCAGGTGCTCCACGAACATTATCTTGTTTTTGTCCTGGTGATAACTCTGGACCCCAACAATTCCAAGATGTGGTAGATTTCCTGTTTTCCTCCCACAGTCATTTACCTCTTCTCCCCAGGGTAATTGAGATTTGCCTGGGCACATGGCTTCTCAGGCAGACTAAACTTCTTAGTCTCCCTGCAGCCAGGTGTAATCATGTGACCAAGTCCTTATTGAGTGGCATGTGAATGGAATGAATGTGTGTCCCTTCTAGACTTTGAGTTAAAATATCTGGGTGTATGTTCTCTACTTGGTCCACTTCCCTATGAGTTGGAATGTGATATACTTGGGACCCAGCTTCCACTGTGCCGACGAGAGCAATAGCCTAAGTGGCTGCAGAGCAATAAAGTAATGGGAACTTGAGGCAATGAATGACCTTGTGGAGCAGAGCACCTGTGTCAGGCCGGAGAAGTTAGCTGTTATCCTAGAAAAACTCTTCTACCTTGGTAAGCCACAGTATTTTGGGGGCCCTCTTTGTTATAGCAGCCTAGCCTTTATTGCCCTAACTGACACATTTGATGTAGGAGGCAAGGCTCAGGAAATGGAAGTGATTATGTTCAAGGTCACACAGACATTTGTGATTCCTGCTGTTCCTTATCACTCACATGGGCTTAATCATCAGGTCCTGACAAATCAAGTTCTAGAAGCCTCTTTATCCCATTCTTGCTTCTGTGCCCTGTTGGCCACATCTCTGCCTCAACTCCTCATTGACTGTTACTACAACAACCTCCTGATGGGTGGGCTCCTCTAAAACCTGCTACCACATTGTCTTTCTAAACTCAGAAATGATGATGTGATAACCAGGCTTAAACAAACCCTTTGCCAGCTCCCTGGCTGCCCAAGAATGAGGTCAAGGCTCCTGTGGCATTCACAACTGACCCCTGAAGTTCTTCTTCAGTCTTCAGCCAATGGAGTAGTAATGAGTCAAACAGACCCAGTTTCAAAATGTGGCTTCATCTATTCCTGACTGGTGACTTGGGCAAGTTACTTTGTAACTTGTATCAAATGTAATGTGGAAATTAAGAGAATGAGCTCTGGAGTCAGATTGCCTGGGTTCCAATCCTACTGACTAGTTGTGTGACCCTGGGCAAATAAACAAACTTTTCTGTGCCTGTCCTTCCACCTTCCCTCATTTCATCCATCAATTCTTTTACCTAACCACCTACTCACCTGTTCTTCCACCCACCCACATTCCCTTCTGTCCATCCACCCATCCATCTGTGTCTGCCCACCTACTGTGTCTGTGCACCCATCCACCCATCAGTTCACTCATTTGTCCACCTACTCTTGTATCCATCTACCTGTCTGCCCATTCATCTGTCCACCTACCATGTTCATCCACCTACTCTCCTCTCAGTGCATCCACCTGCTCATACATCCATCCATTCACCCACGTGTCTGTCCATCTAAATGGCTACCACCCATTTTCTGTCAACACCTACTATTTACCCACTAGTCTAGTTGGGGAACCAAATGAAATAAGTGATGTCTGAGGTCTGGAGTAAGAGCGTATGATCTGAGGTCCCAGCAATTAGGGGCAGGGCAGCATCCACAGCCCCATTTCTGTCTACTATGCCAGCAGTTCTTGGCTCTGTCTGATTCAACACTCCTTTTATTATCCTGAAAGCAAACCCACAGATGATATATCCTACCAATACACATAATTTTTAAAAGGCGTATAATGCCCCAACTGTAATATAGAGGAGAAATGAAAGGAAAGTCATCTGTAAAAACACAATGCTCGTTTCCATGTCTCAATGCCTGGCTGTGATGACACTAGAAGACATAACGAGGCAGTCAGATGATGGATCCTAATTGGGGTGAACTGGTTTGGATGAAAGAGGAGACAACGTTCAACTGAGTGCTGTCAACTCTTTTTTTTACATTTGACATTTTGAAGTGAGGGCTAACTAAATATATTCACAGATATACATTGAATCACTAGAAATGTGACAGCCACTAACAGGGCTGTTATTTCAGCATCTCAAATACCACAGATGCTGCTGCTGGTTCTGAGTATTAAAATGGGAACAGTTCTTGGTGAAATTCTGAATAAAATGAGTATAGTTCCTTCAATTTACTTGGTAGTTTTACTCCTGGAAATTTCAGGATATATTAATATGTTAATGCATAACACAGAGTTGGGTTATGAGCATAGCTACAAACAGAATTTTCTGACATCAACATCCAATGAAACATTCAACAAGGTGCCAGACTCAGGACAGGTCTTGGATGTGCATTGTAAAGCCTATATCTCTGCTGATCCTTGCTCATAAATGACAGTGATTTTCAACCTTTTTCATCTCATGGCACACATAAACTGATTACTAAAAGTCTGTGGCATACCAAAAAATATATTTTTGCCAATCTGACACAAGAAATAGGTACAATTTTGATTCATTTACACCAGACGGCTACTGTTATTGGCTATTGTCATTTTTTTATTAGACAATCTAAGGAAAAAGAGGCCAGTGCCCCTGACTAAATAGTCAGGTATTGCATGTTTTACAAATTCTTGTGGCACACCAATGTGTCTGTTGCAGCACACTGGTTGAAAATTGCTGGTCTACAGCCACTGTGACAACCCAGAATGCTCCCACTTTTCCCCACTGACAGATCAAGCCCCCTCCTTCCAGAGTTGATTCTCCTGGTTCAAGTCCCTCCTCCCAGCCGGAGTGTGAAAGAAGCCAGTTGTCCAAGGTATATTTTGTAACCTACAAGACTTCATCTTAGCTCTAGCTAATCAAAGCCCATTGAGAGGCAAAATGCCCATGTGGAATTTAGGGCCACATGTTGCAGCAAAAGTAGATTTGCAGCCAGGTGTCCCAAAACAAAAGTCTCATTTGGGTGACTTCAGGAAAGTCTATTGGCCTCTCTGAGATTTAGCTTTTAGAATCACAACTGGAATATCTCCTCCTGTGTTAGGAGAAGGCCAAATCAAACCCTGAATTGGCTAATGCCGATTTTGTTCATGCTGACAGGAGAGGCATGGGAGAAGGGCAAGGAATCCAGCAGTCTGGTTTTGCAATCTGAGGGTCCTATTTATCATCTATGTGGCCTTGGGCAAGATGTATGACTTCTCTGAGACTTAGTTTCTTTATCTGTAAAATGGAGAGCAGGGGCTGCTTTCCAAGATAGTTGTGAGATTTTCATGAGCAAATTCATACAAAGTATTTCACAGAGGTGCTTCAGCCAGAGCATAAATATTAGCTAGATTATTGTGATTATTTCTATTTATTAGCATTATGAACCTGAGGAATGTGTGCTGGGCTTGGGGAATGGGATGTGATGATAGAAAATAATGACTAGACTAGGAACTTCATGCCAGCCAGGTTTGTGTTTTATCCATAGCACCTAGTAGGTGCTGCAGGAATGCATGGTTATTGGGTTTATGGTGAGGCTCAACAAATTGTTCTACTGTACCCAGAAGGTCAATGAAGACAGAGTGAGTTGTGTGAAGCAGGAAGTACTGACAGTCCTCTGAGAAGGGCCAAGATAATACCTCCTACTTGGCCAACTCCAAAAATGACCCCTGTTCCCTAGGTAAATAGAAGGCAAAATGCAGAGGTCCTTCGTTGCTGAGGTCAGGCTCTGTCCCTCAGGGAAGTCCTTTCTAGGGTTGGTGTGCCTGGTCCTTTCTAGGAATGGGATCCAAGGCTCAAGTTATGCCAGCATAATGTGCAGAGTTGTTGCTGAATGAAAAGCATCCCTCTGCCTCTGCTCAGCCCACAAAAGGGACGCTGGGAGGAGCCATGGGGGTCTGCCTAGACCACGCCAGTAGAGCAGAGCCAGCCTCTCCCACCCTCTACCTACCACACTCCAAAGGCATGTGAGTCCAGGAGGCAATATTCAAAGCAGGCTGGGCTTTTAGGCCCCTGTCATGGGTTAGGAGTGACTTGTGATATGAAAATCCACACAACTGACATTCAAAGAAAAAAAAAAAAGACATTCCGGAACATAAGGCGCAGAGAAAGCCTAAATTTCCTGAGATCTAAATAGACAGGTTTAGATGGCTGGAGCTCAGGGAAAGTTTGCCTCCCACACCTTCATTTTGACTGTTGACAATCAATTTACTACCAGCTATTTTTGTCCTCCACTGCTTCAGAAATGTACATTTAAAAATATATATATTTTGATTGATTTTAGAGAGAAAGCAAAGAAGGGGGAGAGAGAGAAAGAAACATCACTTTGCTGTTCCAATTTTCTGTGCATTCATTGGTTGTTTCTTGTATGTGCTCTGACTGGGAATCGAACCCACAACCTTGGCATATCATAATGATGCTCCAACCAACTGAGCTTGCTGGCCAGGACAGAAATGTCCTTTGGAAGAGGGGCCTCTGGGAGACATTGGCCTCCTGCTTGGTTTGAGAATCACACGTAACTTCCCTGATAAGATCTAGCAACATCCCTTTCTAACTGCTCAAATGATTCTGGTAACACATTCCCAGCCTCAGCTATTCGTTCCAACGCTAAAATTATCTCTTTCCATTTATGTGGTTCCCGCTATTTAGAATGAAGACGTGTAGGCTCGGTTTTCCATTTTCCCTGCCTCATTTTTGTTTGAACAAAAGACAGGCAAACTAAAAGCCTGCTGATTGACCAGTGTCCATGGAAAAAAAGAGAAAGGATCAAGCTTTGCCATCAACAGAAAAACAGGCCAAATATAACCACAGCCACTATTTGCAGAGCCCTTTCCATCTTGACTGAGCCTCCAGTTAATTCTGTGACGTGGGTTGCTGTCCTCTTTTTCCAGATGAGGAAAGTCAGGCTCAGAGAGGTAACATGAATTACATGAGCTTCCACTCCAGGAAGCATCAGACAAAGATGTCAAATCCTTATATGGCTCCAAAGCTCACACTCCACCCAAGAGTACTAGTGACAAAAGTGATAAACTTGAAAACTACTTTTCATTGAGCACCTTCTATGTGCAAGGCACTGTCCTGGTTACACAGGTGATATATTTTAATTGACTCCACTCCTCGTGGAAGAGTTCAGCCTGTTTTGCAGGAGACTGAAGCTTGGAGAGGGGAAGTGACTTGCCCTGAGTACCATGTGAAGAAATGGAGGAAACAAGACTGACTTGACTACTTTCCTTTCCCTAAGAGTGATACAGATGCTTTTAGATGGTACCCTGACAAACAGTTTTTCTTATTTTAGTAGTTATGGATTAGTTTTATGAACCAGACAAAAAAAATATGTACAACTAGAATGTAAACCCTGACCTCTTGGATAGTACTCCTTACGACAAAGCTAAGGATGGTATTTAAATGATTAAAGTAAGTGAGTTCAAGGAAAAATATTGAGCCGAGCCATTCAGAACCTTGAGGAATGTCTGAGCTAGAAGGGGCTCAAGCTCCGCCCTCTGGGGTGATAGCAGAGGAGGCGAGGCCTGAGAAGTGAAAGGTCCTACGAAGGGTCAGCAATGCCAGCAATGCCAGCACACGCTCTTTAAAAAAAAAAAAATCCTCATTCGAGGATATTTTTTCATTGCTTTTAGAGAAAGAGGAAGGGAGAGAAGAGGGAGAGAGAGAAACATCAATGCAAAAGAGAAGCAAAGATTGGTTGCCTTCTGTAGGTGCCAGGACCAGGGATTGTAAGTACCCATACCAGGGATCCCATACCAGGGAACTGGGATCCCATACCAGGGAACTTTTGATCTTTCTAAGGTATTAGTGGGAAGTTGTACAGCTACACACTCAGCCTTTCCTTTAGAACATGATTTCCTGATAGTGTGCCTCTTAATTTTAGGATCTTTTTGTGTGGGATAGGCAAAGAACTCTCTGATCATTAATTCCTGCTTCCTTTTTGTTTAACAGTTCTTCCCTCAAATTTATCTTCCCCCCTCACATTTTTCTATAAGCAGCAGGAAGTAACCAGGACACATCTTTAACACTTTGCTTGGAAATCTCAGCTAAATATATAAGTCCGTTATTATAAGTTACACTTTCCACATAACCCCAGGACACAATCCTGCTAAGATTCCTGCCCCTGTATAACAAGGGTCCCCTTTCTTCCACTTTCCAATAACATGATCCTCATTTTCTCCAGAGCCCTCAGTAGCAGCACCTTACATGTCCATATTGCTACTAACAGTTTCTTCATGGTGCTCCTCACTTTCTTGTGAGTCACCGCTAACTGAGTTGTTAATAACCCTACTTATACTAACAGCATATTTAAGGCCATCAAGGATTTTTCTATCATACTTGTCAAAATTCTTCCAGCCTCTGCCCACTGCCCAGTTTTAAAGCTATTCCACCTTTTTAGGTATTTGTAAAAGCAACAATACACTCTGGGCACCAAAATCTGCAATTTTTTATGTTGCTGTCAAAACAAATTACCACAAACTTAATAGTTTCAAACAATACAAAAGAATCATCTTACAGTCCTGTAGGTCAAATTCCAACATAGCTCTCACTCTAAAATCAAGGTGTGGGCAGGACTGCATTCTTTTCTGGAGGCTCTAGGGGAGAATCTATTTTCTTGCCTTTTCCAGCTTCTAGAGGCTGTCTGCATTGTCTGCATTCCTTGGCTCATGCCCCCTTTCTCCATCTTCAAAGCCAGCAAACATCACATGTCTCTGACCCTCAATTGTCACATCTCTCTCTGACCACAGCTAGGAAAAGCTTCTCTACTTTTAGGAACTTGTGTGATTAGATTGGTCCCACCTAGATAATTCAGGATAATTTCCCTGCCTCAAGTTTCATAATCTTAATCACATCTGCAAAGTCTCTTCAGCCATGTAAGGTCCCACCTTCACAGATTCCTAGAATTAAAGCACTAACATCTTTGGGGGGAGAGGGGGCATTATTCTGCACATCACATTACCTAACTCTCTGGGTCTCAATTTTTCTCATCTATAAAATGGGGATAATAACATCCCTTCCAGGATTGTCATGAGGATTGAGAGAGCTTGTTAGAAACGCAGAATTTCAGGCCACATCCCATTCTACTGACCCAGAATACGCATTTTAAACAAAACCCCTAGGAGACTGAGATGCATAGCAAAGTCTAAGACACACCAGTGTCAGGAATTTAGCCTTAAAATGACAATCCCATCCCCTGAACTCTAATCCCAACTCTGCCATCAGTTCGCTCTAAAATAAGGGCCTGTTTAGGTATTCTCCAAGAGTACTGTGAATCAGGACCTTGAACTAGACATTTTCCTAGGCTAATTACAACCTGATATTTTACGATTTGATGTTCATGGTGAAATCTCAGGCAGCAGCAATTTGGTGAGTGGGAGCAAATTTCAGCAGGGAAACTTCCTGACAACCTTCAAATCACATCACTAAGGTGACCGCCCACTCTGCTTAGTGACCATGTGGTCAGCATGGTCCATTGTTTGTGCTTTTAAGAAATCAATGTCTTCTCAGCAGGCTGGGCTAAAAGTGTAATGGGACCTAGTAGTTGTACTTGAAACAAAGAAATAGTTGTAAACTATCCCAACTGATTTTCCCCCATAATTAAGGCAAGGGTAAGAAAGTAGGTTCCTCACTTTCTCTGGCCAAAATTATGTGAATACAAAGGTCTTCTTGGTGGAGAGTTACACATAGAAACCCCCTGGCATGTGGAATAATAAAATGGCACAGGGTGACCCCCACTGGAGCCAAGCCCAGGGCTCCACTGGCCAAGTGAAGGGCTTTCTGCCCCTTCCAAGAACAGATCGCTTTTTTCCATGACTTATCAGCCCCTTCAACATCCTTCCATCTTGACCCAGGCCTGAAAGGCCCCTCCTTCCAACTGCCATGCCCAGAGAGGACCACTTTGCCCACCTGAGCCTACCTGAGCCCACCTTGTCTTCTGGCCTTAATGAAGATAAATTTTCACTGTCATTACTGAAGCGCATAGGGAAAGCTAGGTTTAAATATAAAATTCTGGGTCAGTGAGCTGACCTACTTCATTCTTTTCATTTATCCAGGGCCCCACATGAAAAGAGAATTTCTCCATGTTCCAGGTGCTCCAAGAACAATTCTGAAACTCGAGGGGTTGAGGAGGGAGCATTGTTCTGGAAGTTCCTCATGCCGTGGTTTCCTCAAGTAAAGAGGAAGAAAATATTCCCGAGACCGATGTGGTGCCCACAGGGTCAATGCCATCACCCTAGCTTATCCAGCTCTCCTGAGATGGGCAGAAGCTGGAGAAGGCCCTTGCCTGGCGGGGGGAGGACTATCCAGTAGTGCCAGGCACAGAGCCTTCAGCAGGGGTATAAGGGGATGGGGCAGGTGACCTGTGGCCTCTGGCCCCATGGGCTATGAAAGCCAGCTGTGCCATACAAGGGTACAGAGCCAGCTCTCTGCCTAGAGTCTCTAATGAAGGACAGCCTGGAGGAGCCTGACCTGGTTTCCATGAAGAAGTCCACATGAGCAAAGGCACGAACATGGGTGTGTGGTGAACAATTTGGCAGGTGTTGGGGGCCTGGTAGGGATTAGGGGAGCCAGATAAGCTTGGCTGGGCTGTTCAAACTGTGCTCCCAGAAGTACTGAATGCCACACTACAAGCTGTGCATGGAGTTGTAAACTGTGGAAAAAAGCTGAAATCACTGTGGTGGGGGTACACTTAATTAAGTGCTAGCCTCCTCCTTTGCACTCAGCAGTGTCTTGCATGACTTCCCATGGCATCCTGGCTGCTCCTTTAACTGATCCTGTGAGGTAGGAATTGGTAATCTCTACAATGGAGCTATGGAAGATCATATACAACACTGGACCCCATTCTTGAGCTTGCCCTGGATTCATGCCTTTTGCTAAGGAACTTTGGAGTTACTCCCCTTCAAGGAGTGTGGTCAGTTTCCCTTGTGCTGGCTTTGCATTTGGCTATGTGACTTGGTTTGGACAATAGAACAAGGTATGCCCATTGCAATCTAGACCTTAAGAGGTGTTGTGGGTTTCCATCTGCCCCCTTGTGTCTGTGCCATCACCATGAGAAGAACATTCCCCTCAATGAGTTTGCTGGCTGCAAGCAGGGGCTCAGAGATGAATGAAGCTAGCCTGGATCAGCCAACAGACTCTGGAGCTAAAGAAGTGCTTATGAGTGTATTGGGCTGGGGTATTATGGGTGTTTATTACATAGTATTACTATGGCTATGTAATATGGCTGTGGTTAACTGATACCCAGGGATAATAACAGACCCTGCCTCACAGAGTTGTAGTGAGGACTCAGTGAAAATAATCCACATAAAACAAGAGTTTCAGCTTGGGAAGGTGAAAATTTTCTGGAGCTAGATGGTGGTGATTGTGCAACAATGTGAATATACTTAATGTCACTGAACTGTATGTTTAAACATGGTTAAAATAATGGTAAATTTGACATTATGTATATTTTACCACAGTTAAAAAAAGCACTTAGTGCCTGGCACACAGGGAGCACTCGATAAATGTTAGCAATTATTAGAAGGCAGGAGGAGTCATGTGGTGATAATACTCACTCCAACTACTCTACAGAAGGTGATAAATTAAGTCTCCCAGGTGAATGGCTCTGGAGTGACTGTGCCTGACCTCTCTGGTCAATTCTTAAAGGAAGGGACATAAACTCATTCATACTAACGTGCTGACAGGCCCTTGCAGTGGTAATATAAGAAGAATAATGTTAGAGCTGGAAGACTGTTTAACAGTGTCTAAATCAGCCCTGGCTGGTGTGGCTCAGTGAACTGACTGCGGGCCTGCGAACCAAAGGATCTCTGGTTCGATTCCCAATCAGGGCACACATGCCTGGGTTGAGGGCCAGGTCCCCAGTGGACGGTGCGTGAGAGGCAACCACGTGTTGACGCTTCTTTCCCTCTCTTTCTCCTTCCCTTCCCCTCTGTCTAAAAATAAATAAATAAAATCTTAAAAAAAAAAAGAAAACAGTGTCTAATCCTCTCAGAGGGAGAAACTGCAGCTCAGAGAGGCAACTAATGACCGATCTAAAATTGAAAGTTGGGTCTCTTGACTCCTAGTCCAGTGTTCTTTCAATTCTGTCACAGACAGGGTCACAATCAGCCTTCATCTAATCACTAATGGTGGAATCTCAAGCACCTGCAGACAGGATTTGGGAATTTCTGGTGTATCTCAAGCTGTGTGAGCATGACATCAACCAATGCACAAAGCAATTCCTGCCTGAGGGTGTTTTCTGACAGGGTGATAAGAAGGTAAAATGGTTTTTTTTTCCTCCTCTCCTTTTTAAAATTAAGCTCAGTACATTTCTTCATGGGATCTTTACTCCAGTATTGAACAGAATTAATTAAAAGAAAAAATACATATTAAAAGGCCAATTTGATTACTGCTACACATTAGTAATGCCATGAATAATTGATTGAATGTCTATGTTAATTGCTCCCTGAATCAGTGATTTTGCTACTGAATGCCAAAGAGCTGTTGCTATTTTGAAATTAGTAGTAATTTCATTGCACCGAGATGGCAGAGTGCACCACGCAAGTGTCCTTCTGGGTTTAAACCTACCTGTACTTCCTGTTTGCTCCTTTCATCCTAACTTCTCTAGTTTTTCCTTAGACTTCTGTCTACTACCTGCTCCTGAGACCAGTAGGTCCCAAACTTTGGTCTTTATCTGACTCCCAGAGGAGTTTGTTGAGATGCATATTTTGCTCCCCATCCCTTTTTGACCTGGCAAGCCCCCTGGGAATCAATGTTGGTTGACAAGCATCTCAGAGGCTGGGTTGGGAGTTTCCCTTTGAAAAGAGCTGGCTGAAGTAGATGTTCTATGAGATACCAGGCTCTAATGATGGCTTCCTCTCACTGGGCTTCAACCCTCTGCTTCTTTGCTGGTGGATCAACCTCCAGCCCCACTCATCTAAAATGAATCCATTCTTGGCCTCCCACAACCTGCTTTTCCTCTGTGAGCAACTGGCCAGCTCAGCAAATAAGGGCTCTGCCCAACCCTACTTGTTCAAACCCAGAAGCCTCTTCTACACTTTTATTAGCCCTTCTCCAAACATTTATTTAACAGCCAGATCCTGCCTGTTTTTCCCCATTATAAATCCTATTGAAATATTCATTTGAGACTTTAAAATGTTAGCTTCCTAGAGTTCTTTTTGTTCTCCCAATGGTCCCTTTATTGCTATTTCATGGATGCGTATCTTCTCTTTCTGAAATGTTAATTACAGTGGTTTTGGGAAGTTATCTTCTGCTTCCTGCATCATCTCTATTTTCTCCCAGTTTCTTTTTTCTCTATTTTGGTCCCTGCTTCCTTCAGATGCCTGCTGAGCCTGGATGTCTATTTCCATTTATAGGAGAAGCACTAAGCAGCTGAGTAGGAGCTCTGTGGAGTAGGGGGGATCAGTGAAGGGTAGGCTCCCCTGGAAATGGCTGAGGTGGGCTGTCATTAAGAGACCCTAACATGGCAGTGTCCATGAGTGTTTCTTTGGGGTCTGGTGATTATCTCTAGAACAGAATCATCTATTCTTTTGTCTCAGGGATCTGCCTGGCTTTGGGCATTCTCAGACCAAACTAGAGAAGGTGCTTTCTTCATAGCAACCTTTTCTTCTGTTGAATTTTACTCCACCTTCCCTTTAAACATGGCCTTTAACACTGCCCCCATTCTCAGCTGTGTCTTCAACACACTTTCACCCAGTGCATCAGATCACCCTCTGGGATTGCCAAGTTCCAGCCACCTAGGCACTGGCCTTTCCTCCCCTCCAGGCTCTGGTGGATGCCCCCTGAAGTCCCAGCTTGTATGCCCCATGTCTGGGCAGCCCCCCACCCCAACACCTGAAGAAACACACACAGCACTGCTGTCCTTCCTCTGAACCTCATGCACCCAGCAAGGTGGCCATGGGCTTGGGCTCTGGAGCCAGAGTGCCCAAATTCAGGATCTCTAGGGGCCTGGCAAGTGCTGGCCCCTCTGAACCTAGTCTCTGCCCTGTGAAAGGGGCATGACAGCAGCACTACCTTCCTGAGAGGATGAAAGGAGAGAATGTATGGGACATTTAGCACAGTGCCTGGCACAGGGCACACACACACTTGGTAAATGCTAGCTCTTCTTGCTGCTATTACATTTCTGAATTGAGCATGCTCCTAATTCAAACTGGGCCTTAACTGGAAAAGGAGGTTGTGTGGTACAGGAGGGTGGTGCACACAGCCCAGGTAGGGACAGGTTCAAGGTGTCCTACTTTCATCTCTAGGGATAAAGTAGCAGGGAGACCACGAAGTCACCAGGATCATGAGGGCCCCAGAAAGATCCTCAGAAGCACTGAACAGGGCTGGATCTCTTACTTTCATTGTAATGGATTTTTTCCTGTTTAGTGCATAGACACATCCCCCAATTCACAAATATACGCAATATACGTGAAAGCTCCCTCACCCCACTCTCTCTTCCCTGTCTCCTCATCCCCTCCTCTCTTCTATTTTCTTATTAATTGAGAATTTGAAAGAAAACTCTGAACACTTTGTTTATGTCAACTCATTAAAAACTTCACCAAATATTGGAGCTGAAAGTCCTCCTTTTAGGATCACTGAGAATCTGGGGAAACTGAGGCCCAGAGAGGCAAATGGGCTCAGTCAAGGCCACTTGGTAAGGGGTGCAGAGGTGAGAAGACAGCAGGGGCTCCCAAATCCCAGTCCTGCTCCCATGCAGTCTTCTCATGTCTCTCCTGCCCACCCTTGCACACTGGTTGTCTTCCTGTCTCAGGGGACCAGAAGCTGCATAGGAATTCTGTCTTTCTTGGGCCCTTCAGGCTTTGATAACTGAGCTCCCTCCGAGCCCTCCAAATCCTTGCTAGCCAAGGCTAGTGAATCACCAAATGCTGGAGGGCATGTGGAGTTGATTTTCTTTAAAAGTTTTTGGGTTTTGTTTTCTTTCCTTTAAAAGTGCCATATTTAAACAAATGACACTATAATTAATCAAGAGTCTTAGCTAATAGAGAGCAGGTTATTTCTTTGTGCTTTTTTCTGCCTGAGCCTCAGTTTTCCTCATCTGTAAAAGGGGACTTGTGAGAATTAAGGGACACAAGTGTAAATGTATCTGGCCTAATATTAGGTACACCACTGGTGAATAATAAATGTTCACCCTTCTCTTCCTCAGCATGGTGTATAGAGCCCTCAGATGTGCACTTGATGGGGAGAACTTGACCATTCTGCTGACGCTGGAAACAGCCACATGAAGCAGGTGTGAGGCCATGATCCAGCTCATCGCTCTGTTATTTATAACAAAATATTATAAGACCCCTTATTGTCCAGCAACACAGAACTGGTTCAGTAAATTGTGGTACACTGACTCGATATTCTAGAGCATGGCTGTTTAAAATGATGGTTATTTTTATAGCAATAGAGTGTTTATTTTGACTGAGCACTCAATAGGTGCTGGGCCTTATGCTTTGCATGCAGGATATCATCCCTTCCTCACTCTAGTCTCATGGGGTAGGTCACATTATCATCCCCATTTCACAGGTAAGACCATTGACAAATGAGCCAATTAAAAAATTACAATGTGAAATTGACTGTACTTCATAATTATATCTGTATAATACTAGAAAATAAAAATAAATCAATAAAGGCCAGAAAGGATACAAAAAATGATAGTGGCCATACTTTTCCTTTCACTAAAAAAAATTTTCTATAACATTGATTGATTACTTTTTAAAAAAGCAGTTTGAAATTGAGGTGGTGTATAATCATGGAAAATAATCAGACAGACCTGATCCACACCCCAGCTCTGGCATTGCCAACTGGGTGACGTTTGATGAATCATTCTGTGTGTCTGTGCCTCAGTTTCTTGTTTGAGAAATGAGTGTGGGTGATTACTGTATTTTAAATTTTTCCAAATTTCTCCTTACTTCTATTTTCTAACTGTTCTTTTGGTTTCACTATACCCATATTAGTTGCATAAAATGGAGAAAAGATATTTAAAAAGAATATCTACTTTGCCTGTTTTTAAGATTAAATTAGGTCAAGTGTAAGGAACTTGGCAAAGCTTAAAATATTAATTTTAAAGATTATACGGTCTTGGTGGAGTGGGGAAGGGGAGGGCAGATCACTCAGAGGTGGGAAACTTGAGGGGCCGGAAGAGGAGGATGTGTGGGGACGGGAGTCCTAGGGGTCGGATATGAGGGTGGGAGACTTGGCTTGTCTGTCCCTTGAAAGGACATTGCAGTAGGAACAGTTCCTACTGCAAACTCACTTGCATCCTGGGCCTGCCTCTCAGGGCCACAGGGCTGGGACACATCCAGGCCCCTCGTGTCCACAGGCTCCTGGCTAAACAACGGCATTTCTGAATCCTTGGTAAAGCCACCCCCTCTGGACTGCTCAGTGCCTGGGGTCGCAGCACAACCTGCGCTCCCTGGGGAGTACCTGAGGGGAAGAGATAGAATCAGGCTAGATTCTCAGACCCTTCTACTCAGGCTCCACCACCAAGAAAAGCTGTCTGAATGATAATCCAGATTTGCTGGGCACAGGGTGTGCCAGGGGAAGGTGGGAGAGGGCTGAGCCTGTGGGCATGTTATCATGCCCATTTTGCAAATGAGAAAACTGAGGCAAATTGGGCTCAAATGAGATAATGACCATAAAAGGTCACTGGAAAAAGCATTGAGTATGGTCCTAGTGTCAGGTAGGACTAGCTTTATAGTTGGCAGGAGCTAGAACCATTACACACATCACACACAAGGGGTGAGTGTAGATCAGAGCCAAAGATGGGTGCATATATGCATATGTAAAAGTCAGAGAACACATGTGGGGCTATGGGGTCTGGGCATGACAGAGACAGACCTTAGTGGGAACTGAGAGAAGTAATAAAGACACATTCCAACTGGAGGGAGGAGGGGCCAGCAGGGGCAGAAACCTGGAGATGGGCGAGCTCAGGGAAATGTTCTGGGGAGAGCAAGTTTCTCATATCAGGACATGGGTCTGTGTGGAGGGTACAGGTAGGCTGGAAAGTTATGTTGGAGCTTTGTGTCTGTGGTGAGGTGTCTGCATAGAATTCCAGAGTTCTGGGGAGATAGGGACGGTTCTCCAGTAAGTGAGTAGATACATGGATACCAACTCAGGAAGATTTAGCTGGAAGCAGGTATAGGCCAGGTCGCATCTAGGGTATGAGAGTTGGAAAAGGTGTGCAGAAGTTCCTTGTTTTTAGCACTGGTACTTGTGGGGGGCGGGGGGATTTCCCCTCGGCTGCCTGGCTGGCTGAGCTGTGGTGCTCCTGCCTTCTCTGGGGGAGCTGGGAGGGACACTCTGGATTTCGACTGGACCATGTGTGCTTGTTTTGCCCAAATCTATAGTCTTCTAGGATAACCTAGAGGAGGCCTGATTGCTTGAGGGAGAATCTGACTTCTGGATGCAGTCCAAAGTCTGGGCCCTATAGACTGTATGAGTTTGGATCCAAACAAGGTAGGGAAATCTTAAATCATCCCTTATTCACAAGGCACACATTCCTACTTAACAAGCCTTTTGTATGGATTGTCTAATTTTCTCCACACAGTGGATGGTTCCATGAGTGCTGCTAATTGCTCATTTCACAGATGAAGAAGCTGGGGCTCTACAGCTAGATGCTGGCACAGCGAAGTACCAAACCCAGTCTCCTGACTGCATCTAGCCTTCAGAGGTGTGGAAGACCCTGTGCTGACTTCCTTGAGTGGATACTTGGAGAAAAGGCAGGAGGTCTTGCTGTAGGCTCGTAAGAATGGTCTCCATGTGGGCACGGGTGGTCCTGACTGAATTTCACCTTATTACCCAGGATGAATTCAACCAGAATGGTTACTTAAAGAGCCAGAGTCCATTTGAAGGCCAGGGAGAGGAGCTTGGTGTAACCTGGGAGGCCATATTTATGTCAAGAGTTAATGTGTCCATTTCATTGTGTACCAGAAAATATGCCTGGTACTTTAAACCAGTGGTTCCTCTATGTTTCCGGTTAGGATAAATCTTTTTAAAAGTGTGTTTTAAAGATTGAATTGGAGAGAAGGGTGCCTAGGCTCTGGCTACTCTAAGTGTGGTCCTTAGAATAGCAGCATCAACATTATCTGGGAGCTTGATAGAAATCCAGGATTTCAGAGACCAGCCTAGACCCACTGAGTCAGAATCTGCATTTAACAAGATCCCCAGGAGAATTGTATACACATTAGAACTTGGGAAACACTGGGCTGGGTGGTCCACAGTTGTGGCCTAACTACCAAGTTGCCACAGGGAATCCTGAGAAGCCTCCCAGCCCCAGTTTCCTTGACTTCTTAGCCAGCCTCTCCTTCTTATGCACAGTGACAGGAGTTCAGAGAGGAAAGGTGACTTTCCAGATGTCACCCAGAAAGACAGTAGCAGAGTTGGTCTAGGATCTTAGGCTCTTAATTTTCAAGGCACACCCAAGCGAATGCAGGGCTCTAGAAACCAGAGCCAAACAGGAGTGCCCAGCAGTCCCAGCAGTCCCATTAATCTCCCAACCTCAGAACAGGTTGTTTCCCTGAGAGGAACAATCAGTGCCTTTGGGGATAGCAGAGTCCCTGGGATGGGAACTCTGAGAGGGCCCTGGGCTGCAGAATGCAGACTGTGTCCTGCCAGCTCACAAAAGAACAGTCTTTCCTGGCAAGCCCATGAGGACACGTTCCTGGCAGTGTGGCTAGGGAGAGCAAGGTTACCAGGGAGCCTGGGCTCTCCCTGGGGATGTTGGAGAGGACCCAAGGCACTGTGCCATGGGGAGATGAGCACTGGCCAGGCTTGTCCCTGCCACTGATGAACGTTCTTGTTTTCAACCATCCACTTCATGTTCAGAAAACATTTACAGGCACCTCTTCCATTCTGATTCTGTTCTGAGCTCCATGCCTTGAATTGTGCTATGACACAGTCCCAGAATTCAGAATCTCACAGAACCTGAATCTCTGCTCTCACACCAGTAGCTGTGTGGTCTTGGACAAGTGGCCCAGCATCTCTGAGCCTCAGTTTCTGCTTCCATGAAATGGGTGTGATGATACCCCACGCAGCGTGACTAAGATAAGACTGACTGTATCAAGAGTTGATGAGAATGTGGCATAACAGGAACTCTCACACATTGCTGGTGGGAGTGGGAAATGGAACAGCTATTTTGGGAAAAGGTTTGGCAATTTCTAGGGCAGCTAAACCTATATGTACCCTATGGCTTAACAATTTCACCCTGAATAAGAGAAATGAAACTATGTGTCCAAAGACTTGACATGAACATTCATAGAAACTTAATTCATAATAGCTTAAACCTAAAAACCTCCCACCCACGGGGGAACAGAGGAACAACTTGTGATGGAGTCAAACAAAGGAATACTACACAGCACTATACTAGAATGGACCATGGATGTCCCTAACAATGTGGATGCATCTTACAGACATGTCAGGCAAAAAAAGCCAGACTCAAGAAAGAATATCCCATATGACTCTATTGTTAGAGCTTCAAGAGTAGGCAGAACCAATCTGTGGTGATGAAGTCAAAACAGTGGTTGCCTCTGGGTAAGTGAAGGGAGGTCCATGAGGAAGGGGCATGGGGTAGCCCCCCAGGGAGCTGGGAATGTGCTGTAACTGAATCTGGATCGTGGTCTCAGAGGTGTAAACAGAGGTTAAAATCCATTCAGCTGTACATGTGAGATTTCGTCATTTTACTGTGAAATTTTACTGAGAGAGAGAGAGAAGGAGTGAGCACATGTGAGAGAGATGGGAAGAGTCATCCCTACCTCACAGGGGTGCTCTGAGAATAACATTACAGAAGAGAAAGTGCCCACCTCCTAGTGATCTCTTAATCAGTGATTGCTACAGTTAAATCAGTCTATACTTCTCATGCCTCTCTCAGGCCTTGCTTTCTTGCTCTATAAAATGGGAAAAAGGAGGAGTTCCTCTTGAAGGTGCCTGGAATGGGGCCTGCCACTCAGGTGGCCAAGGTTGGTATCTGTGCAGCTGCTTTTTTTAAAAAAAAATTATTGATTATGCTATTACAGTTGTCCCATTTCCTCTCCTTCACTCCACTCCATCCTGCACACCTCCTGCCTCCTACATTCCCTCCCTATAGTTCATGTCCATGGGTCATACATTTAAGTTCTTTGGCTTCTACATTTCCTACACTATTCTTACCCTCCCCCTGTCTATTTTCTACCTACCATTTATGCTACTTATTCTCTGTACCTTTCCCCCCTCTATCCCCCTCTCACTCCCCTGTTCATCACCCTCCATGTGATCTCCATTTCTGTGGTTCTGTTTCTGTTCTAGTTGTTTGCTTAGTTTGCTTTTGTTTTTGTTTTAGGTGTGGTTGTTAACAGCTGTAAGTTTGCTGTCATTTTTACTGTTCCTATTTTTTATCTTCTTTTTCTTAGGTAACTCCCTTTAACATTTCATATAAGGGCTTGGTGATGATGAACTCCTTTAACTTGACCTTATCTGAGAAGCACTTTATCTGCCTTTCCATTCTAAATGATAGCTTTGCTGGATACAGTAATCTTGGATGTAGGCCCTTGCCTTTCATGACTTGGAATACTTATTTCCAGCCCCTTCTTGCCTGTAAGGTCTCTTTGGAGAAATCAGCTGACAGTCTTATGGGAACCCCTTTGTAGGTAACTGTGTCCTTTTGTCTTGCTGCTTCTAAGATTCTTCCCTTCTCTTTAATCTTGGGTAATGTAATTATGATGTGCCTTGGTGTGTTCCTCCTTGGGTCCAGCTTCTTTGGGACTCTCTGAGCTTCCTGGACTTCATGGAAGTCTATTTCCTTTGCCAGATGAGGGAAGTTCTCCTTCTTTATTTGTTCAAATAAGTTTTCAAATTTTTTGCTCTTCCTCTTCTCCTTCTGGTACCCCTATAATTCAGATGTTGGAACGTTTAAAGATGACCCTGAGGTTCCTAAGCCTCTCCTCATTTTTTTTTTGAATTCTTTTTTCTTCATTCTTTTCTGGTTGGATGTTTCTTTCTTCCTTCTAGTCCACACCATTGATTTGAGTCCCAGTTTCCTTCCCATCACTGTTGGTTCCCTGTAGATTTTCCTTTGTTTCTCTTAGCATAGCCTTCATTTTTTCATCTAATATGTGACCAAATTCAACCAATTCTGTGAGCTTTCTGATTGCCAGTATTTTGAACTGTGCATCTGATAGGTTGGCAATCTCTTCGTTGCTTAGTTGTATTTTTTCTGGAGCTTTGATCTGTTCTTTCATTTGGGCCATTTTTTTTGTCTTGGCAGGCCTGTTACCTAAAGGGGCGGAGCCTTAGGTGTTCACTGGGGCGGGGTAACACTGGTTGCTGCGCTGTGACGCTGTATGTGGGGGAGGGGCCAAGAGGGAGCAATGGTGCTTGCTCCACTCTCTGCTGGATTTCAGTCACTCCCTCCCACAATCAAATTTGACTCCTCTGGTGCTGATTCCCAAGTGGGTGGGCTTGTGCATGCTCTAGGCCCCTGTGGGTCTCTCCAACGAACTCTCCTGTGAGGCTCGGAGTTTCTCCTGCTGCTGCCTCAACCCCCGCGGGTGTTTTCAATTAGAGGTTTGAGGCTTTATTTCCCCACGCTGGAGCCCTGGGTTGCGAGGTCTGTTTCATTCCCCTGCCATTCCTCAGGTTTATCTATACGTGAATGTGGGGCCACAAGGTCTGCTAGCTGCAGCCTGGCCTGCCCCGTTCCACAGTCTGCCACCTCTCTGGGTCTACCGGCCACCACCTTGCCGCGAGTCCTCTCCGCCCCGGCTGCCTGTCTCCGGCCCTACTACCGGTCTGGATGAATGTTTCTTCTTTATCTCCTTGGTTGTCGGACTTCCATACAGTTCGATTTTCTGTCAGTTCTGGTTGTTTTTAAATTATTGTTGTCCTTCTTTTGGTTGTGTGAGGAGGCATGGTGTGTCTACCTAGGCCTCCATCTTGGCCGGAATCCCCTGTGCAGCTGCTTTTCACTCTGGGATGCTCCCAGAAAGAGACCCAGAAAGTCTTCTCCAAAGTGCTAATCCTCCCCATACCCTTCCTTACTTGTAGCACAAGTTACTCCATTTAGCTTGACTATGTTACTAATGCCCCCTGCAAATGGGAGTTCTGGGTACGCTGGTCACAGAGAGGCGCCAGGGGACCCACGAACCCATGACACAGGGGTTCTAATAGCAAGGACAGGCTGAAGTCCCAACCATTCTGTATCATTGGGGGAGTGTAGACCATGGGCCTCATGTGGAAGGCAGGGAAACTGAGACTCACAGAGGTGACAGGGCTAGATGGCAGAGGAAGTGAAATCAAGTCCAGGTCAGTGTGACTCTGAATCCTGTACTTACCTCACTGAAGCAACAGTAACTTTGGAATGCATTGAAACCAAAGGATGGCTATGTGATCCCAGGGCAGTCATTGAGCCACTCTGGGCCTCAGTTCCTCTGAGGGAACCTAAGTTCTTATGAGGGCATGTTTTCTGTGTGTCTCACTCTCCTTGTGACCTCAGCACATAGAGCAGTGTATGGCACACAGTAGGTGCTCAGGAAATACTTGTTACATTAGGGAATTGGTAATTCTTTGAATGAATGTGGCATTCAAAGTCAGCCTGAGCTGGCCTGAACTGACATCTCCAGGCCCCCTCTCATGATCCCCCTGCACAGCTGGTATACATTAAGCCTCCCCTCCCTCCACCTTCTGATTCCCTATCTTTGAGTCTTATCCCAGTCCTCAGTATACCTGCTCCCTGCCTCCCCAATTCCCATCTCCCTGCTCCCATGTCTTGCTCTTCACTGTCATGCCTGGGAGGAGAGGAGGAGTTTTGTTTTTTCTCATTTTCTACAGCACAGATGGCAAACACAAGGCCCAAGGGCTGAATGCAGCCCTCCACCTTGTTTTATCTGGCTCCACACCTTGTTTCTACCCGGCGGCAGCGCTGAGCTCTCGCTTAACTGTTAAGGAGTAGTTACAGTAGTACAGTCCTAAAATTACATTCAGCTCTTTGAAGGCAACTGGGAGGATGATGTGGCCCCAGATGAAAAAGAGTTTGACACCCCTGTTCTACAGCATTGCAGAGATAATCATAATAAAGGCTGTTCTATAGACCAGATGTCAGCAAACTATAGCTTGTGGGCCAAATCTGGCTTCCATCTATGTTTGCAAATGAAGTTTTATTTGAACAGAGTAATACTCATTTATGTATTGTCTATGCTGTTTACAATAGTTGAGAATTTGTGGCAGAAATTGTTCAATCTGCAGAGAATAAAATATATTATCTGGCCCTTTACAGAAAAAGTTGGCTGATCACTGCCATAGATTAAGTGCAGACTATGAGATTTTACATGTAATATCTCTTACATCTTCACAACAACCATGAAGGAGCTTGGGAACTAGTGTTATGCCCACTTTATGTATATAAAAACTGAAGCTTAGAGATAAGGGGACTTCTCCAAGGTCATGCAACCAAGTAGGCGGCAGAGCTGGGATTTGAATCCACTAATGTCCTATATTCCAGGAACAGATTCGAATTGCAAACAAAACAGGATTAGCAAGCAAGTAGACTCTAGAAGCACAGAGAAGTTCAATAGATAAGGGTAAATGGGGCCACCAGAGCCCAGAAGGCTCTTGGAAGAGGCAGAAGCTGAGCTGAGTCATTCAGAGAGCAGATTTAGCTGGATGGGGGGAGGTCGGAGATCTGGAAGAGCACATAAAGGAAATCTGGAAGGGTGGGCCAGGTAACTGGGACAAAGCAGGGGCACGAGTCAGCTGGGGGAAGACTGGCCCAAAGCCGAGGGGATGAGGAATCACAAAAAGACACTTAAAATAACACATACAGGTGATCTGTCTGCTGGGCTCCAAGCCCACAGGCAGGAGAAGGAGGGAATGCTGTAGGAAATTCCTTACCTAGGCATTGCAAGGAATTCCTAATTTCCTAAAAAGGACACAAGCTAAAGTTGGGTAGTTTTTGGCAGGGCAGGTTATAAGGAAGGTTTTCCCTGTGGCAAAAATGTTGGCAAAAACTCCCCCAGTGGCATGAGCTGTATGAATCTGGGCAAGCAATTTAACTCAGCACTTTGATTTCCTTAACTCTAAGATGGGGAATGCCATGGGCTTGTGTGAGGGTTTAAAGTCAATGATATTTGCAAAGCACATGGAACAGGGCCTGGCACAGAGTTAGTGCTATAGAAGGGTATGTTAGGTAAATACGGAACACAAATAAGATCCAACTTTAGCAAATATCAGCTTCCAACTTTTTTTTACCCCCAATGATTCACATGCTGTTTGGAATTCGCTTGGTGCACAATGTGGTTAATTTAAACACTGTGCAGAATGGTGAACCTGAACAGCATTTCAATGAACACAAACCTTATTTTTAACAAGACACACTTTTGCACTTGCAAGAACATTTAAAAATACCTTCCCCATTCCAAAGCAGCACTGTGTGGTAAACCAGGTCCAGGGAGAAATCCTTAGTTTTGGGGTCACTGTTTTCTTTGGGACCTGAGGTCTGGGGAAAAAGGGGTATTGGCCAGAGTTGCTGCAGAGTCTGTTGTGGGTGTCCATGGCTAAGAGTTGGAAAGAGACTTTGCAGGTCTTTGGTTAAACCCCCAATATGACAACCATCAATCTGTTTGCTTTCCTCTGGATTGGGGTTCTTCAGAGGGAGATTCCACATCTTTTTTCATTCAACAAATACACAGGGACACCCACAGCACTGTATTACCTCATCTGGGTCTCCATCACCCCAGTGAGATAGGCATTAATGTTGCCATTTTGCAGATGAGAATGCTGAGGCTCAGAGAGTTTAAGCAACCTGCCGAAGGTCATACAGCTGGCAAATGTTGAGAGTTGAACTCTACACTGCCTCCCTAGGAAGAGAACCTCTGAGGTTCCTCGAGAGAATCTTTCCCCCATCCTTGAAAGTCCATACCTTAAACCCCTGTGTATCCTTCCTGTTCTCATATGTAGGCACTACTTAGAAACATACCATCAGCCTCTTCTCAGAGGTGTCAGAAGAAGCATCTTGATGGATTGCATTTCCAAAATAAGAAGTCCTGCCATTTCTCAAAGCTTGATGGAGAGAGACCTTATAGAGAAGGGTGGTGCATGTCTCTGCTTTAAACACACATGGCATCCACATTTGGTCCACTCATCATGTCATGTCCTGCTCGCTGGCATGGTGCAGGTCCCTATTCAAAAGTCACCTCCCCAGAGAGGTCTCTGATCAGCTCTTCATCACACTCTTCCTCTAGCCCTGCTTTAGTTTTCCTCATAGCATTTGTCACCACTAGCTATTCTGTTGTATTATAAATACCATACATTTATTTGTTTAGTTCTTTGTTGTCTCTTTCTGCTAGAACATAAGTGCTAAGAGGGCAACCTTATGTTTTTTCTTTTTTCCCACTGCTGTGTTTCCAGCACCTAGAATTATGCCTGATAAATACACAGTGAGGGATCAATAAATATTGGTTAAATAAATGAATGAATTTAACTACTATATATGTTCAGTATACATTTTATGCTTTATTCTGTTTTTCTTCCTTAAATAAAGTTTTAATTACATAAGCAATACAAATCCATAGTGGGAGATATTTTTAAATACAGATAAGCAGAGAGGAAAATAAGAATCTTCAGTAATTCTATCATGCCACTGCTATATTACTCATCCTCTGCCAGATTTTACTTATCCATAGTATGGATGTATCTTTTCACAAGCTCATTTATTCACAAATGGTATATTGCATGTTCACTGTATTTGAGGTGTTGTGCTAAGCACTGGGCTCTTATGAACTCTTGGACTAGGGCAGGATTCCCATCCATGGCACTGTTGACATTTTGGGCTGCATAATTCTTTTGTGGGGGTTGCCATGTACATTGGCTGCTACCCACTGGATGTCAGTAGCTCCTCCCTAGTCATGACAATCATAATGGAAATTACTGTTAAGAAGAAGAGAACTAGATGTAGACCCAACAGAAAATAACCTCTCCTTCTATATTTTGAGTCCAGGTGGATTCCTAGAGTTGTCCATTGCCGGCAATGCCTCATGAACCTGTATATTAGATATTAGGAGGAACTGGGAGACAGTAGCAAGTTTCCCAGATGCTGACTTCTCTTCTGGGCATAGAGGAAACAAAGCCCATAGACTAGCAAGGGGGTTTGTGCACCTCACTCTGAGAAGCCAGTCCTTGGGAGGACCTGGGGTACTGGGATAGGTCAGGGCTGGCAGAATTATCCATGCCTGGCCTGGTTCTCCTGACCTCTGGTGTCATCTTCCCAGTAGCTCCCTCTTTAGGGGATAACACCAGTGGCCCAGAAAGGCCATTGGAATGCAGAGAAGAGTAGAGGCCCCTCAGGGCCAGCATGGGAGTCAGCCTTGCAGCAGGAGATCCTACACTTGCTGGGTGGTTCTCTTGTTGGGTCTGACCCAGGCCTGGAGATATATAGACGATTAGGGCACAGTCTCTCAAAGAGCTGACTATCAAAGGAGGCAGACAGGCTAAGAAGTGACTGTCATGAGGGTTGTGCTAGAGTAGAGGAAGAGGCAAGCCTGGGCTGAACCTGGTTTTCCTGTGGTGTGAACAAGTGTTGACACCACACCTATGTTGGGGTACACCCTCTCAGGATGGCCCAGAGGAAATGTTCAGCTTCATATCAGATAGCTGTGATTCCACACTCTGGGCTTCAGTTTCCAAACATGCAATATCATAGACCCAGCATTTGATGACATAATGTGTGTAGAGGTACTTAGCAATATTCCCCAACACTTATAAGAATGGCTAAAAAAAAAAAAGAATAAATGATGACAATACTAAGTGCTGGTGAGGATGTGGATTAGCTGGGGCTCCCTTTCATTGCTGGTAGGATGTGAAATGGGGCACCCACTCTGAAAAAGAATTGGGCAGTTTCATATAAAATTAACCATAGGCCCATCATATAACCCAGCAATCCCACCCCTAAGTAGTTACCCAGAAGAAATAAAAACTGATGTTCATACAAAAATGAAGTGGCCTTATTCATAATTACCAGAGAAAACACCCTAATGAATGAGTGAATGACTGGATAAACAAACTCTGGTGTGTCCGTACAATGGAACACTACTCAGCATTGAAAAGGAAGGAATTACTGATACATGCTATAGGATATCAAATGCACTGTGGTGAGTGAAAGAAGCCAGACTCAAATGGCTACATAATGTATGAACCATCAGTATGGCATTATGAAAAAGGAAAATTGATAGATCAGTGGTTGCTAGGGACTGGAGGGAAGGAAGAAGTTGACTGCAAAGTGACAGGGGGTAATTTTGGGGGGTGATGGAATTGTGCTACACCTTGACTACAGTGGTAGTTACACCACTGTATGCATTTGTGAAGACTCACAGAACTACATTAAAAGAAGTTACATTAAAAGTGGTTACTTACATGAAAATTATACCTTAATAAAATAATAGGCATTATGCTAAGTGAAATAAGCCAGGTGGTGAAGGACAAATACCATATGATCTCACCTTTAACTGCAACATAATCAACAGAAGAAAAAAGCAAACAAAATATAACCAGACATTGAAGTTAAGAACAATCTAACAATAGCCAGAGGGGAGGGCGGAGGGAACAGCTGGGAGAAGGGTTTTCAGGAACTACTATAAAGGACACATGGAAAAACCAAGGGGGAGGGTGGAAGCAAGGGAGGGAGGTGGGTTTGGCTGGGGTGAGGGAGAGGGGTGGGGAGAAAATGCAGACAACTGTAATTGAACAACAATAAAATAATTTAAAAAAAAAATTGGGAGCCCTGGCTGCTGTGGCTCAGTGGTTGAATGCCGGCCTGCAAATGAAAAGGTCACCAGTTTGATTCCCAGTCTAGGGCACGTTCCTGGGTTGTGGGCCAGGTGCCCCACAGGGAACACGTGAGAGGCAACCACACATTGATGTTCCTCTCCCTCTCTTGCTCCCTCTCTTCCTCTCTCTAAAAAAAATAAATAAATAATATCTTAAAAATAAATAAATAAACAGAACCAAGATGTCGGCATAGGTAGACACACTGCGCCTCCTCGCACAACCAGAACTGACAGAAAATCGAATGGCAAGGAAGTCCAACACCAAGGAGATAAAAAAGAAAAACATACATCCAGACCAGTAGGAGGGGCGGAGACGGGCACCGGGGCAGAGAGGACTCGCGTGGCTGTGGTGGGACCGAGACTGGCAGAGTGTGAGATGAACGGGGCAGGAAGTCTGACCACCTGCGGCCCCACATTCGCGCAAAATAAACCGAGAGGGCCGGACTCAGAGTGGTGGAGAACGGGGCAGGCAGAGTGGCGGGTAGCACACCACGGCCCCACATTCGCCCACAGATAAACTGGGACAAACCAACCTCTGATTGAAAACGCACGTGGGGGTTGGGGCAGCAGCAGGAGAGACTCCCAGCCTCACAGGAGAAGTCGTTGGAGAGACCCACGGGGGCCTAGAGTGTGCACAAGCCCACCCACTCAGGAACCAGCACCAGAGGGGCCCAATTTGATTGTGGGTAGCGGAGGCAGTGACTGAAATCTGGTGGAGAGTGGAGCGGGTGCTAATACTCCCTCTCGGCCCCTCCCCCACATACAGGGTCACAGCGTAGCGACCAGCGTTACCCCGCCCCCCCCAACACCTAAGGCTCCGCCCCTTTAAGAAACAGATGTGACAAGACAAAAAAAAAAAAATGGCCCAAATGACAGAACACTTCAAAGCTCCAGAAAAAATACAACTAAGCAATGAAGAGATAGCCAACCTATTGGATGCACAGTTCAAAACACTGGTTATCAAGACGCTCACAGAAATGGTTGAATTTGTTCGAAAACTAGATGAAAAGGAAGGATATGCCAAGAGAAACAAAGGAAAATGTACAGGGAACCAATAGTGATGCAAAGGAAACTGGGACTCAACTCAACGATGTGGACCAGAAGGAAGAAAGAAACATCCAACCAGAAAAGAATGAAGAAACAAGAATTCGGAAAAATGAGGAGAGGCTTAGGAACCTCCAGGACATCTTGAAATGTTCCAACATCCGAATTATAGGGGTGCCAGAAGGAGAAGAGGAAGAACAAAAAATTGAAAACTTATTTGAACAAATAAAGAAGGAGAACTTCCCTCATCTGGCAAAGGAAATAGACTTCCAGGAAGTCCAGGAAGCTCAGAGAGTCCCAAAGAAGCTGGACCCAAGGAGGAACACACCAAGGCACATCATAATTACATTAGCCAAGATGAAACAGAAGGAGAGAATCTTAGAAGCAGCAAGAGAAAAGGACACAGTTACCTACAAAGGGGTTCCCATAAGACTGTCAGCTGATTTCTCAAAAGAAACCTTGCAGGCAAGAAGGGACTGGCAAGAAGTATTCCAAGTCATGAAAGGCAAGGGCCTACATCCAAGATTACTGTATCCAGCAAAGCTATCATTTAGAATGGAAGGGAAGATAAAGTGCTTCTTAGATAAGGTCAAGTTAAAGGAGTTCATCATCACCAAGCCCTTATTATATGAAATGTTAGAGAGAGTTACCTAAGAAAAAGAAGATACAAAATATGAACAGTAAAAATGACAGCAAACTTACAGTTATTAACGACCACACCTAAAACAAAAACAAAAGAAAACTAAGCAAACAACTAGAACAGAAACAGAACCACAGAGCTGGAGATCACATGGAGGGTTATCAACAGGGGATTGGGAGAGGAAGAGGGGGGGAAAGGTACAGAGAATAAGTAGCATAGATGATAGGTGGAAAATAGACAGGCGGAGGGTAAGAATAGTGTAGGAAATGTAGAAGCCAAAGAACTGATATGTATGACCCATGGACATGAACTATAGGGGGGGAATGTGGGTGGGAGGGGGTGGACAGGATGGAGTGGAGTGAGGGGGGGGAAATGGGACAACTGTAATAGCATAATCAATAAATATATAAAAAAAACCCAGATAAATGAGCCATGGTTGATGTGGCTCAGGGGAAAAAGAAAAATAAATAAATAAATAAATAAATAAATAAATAAATAAATAAAAAGGAAAAAGCCTTCTAAAGTGTCCTTGTTTTGCTCAGAGCTCTAGGACCACCTCCAATCCTTCTTTCCCTGAACTACACAGGGCTGGTTTGTCTTCATCTCCTCCTGCCTGACAGCCCAACCTTTTCTACTTTGAGATGTGCAGAGAGGCAGAGATGCTCTTGGTTCCATTCTGTCTTGTCATTAGCATTCACTTCCCTCAGCAGCCACCTAGGGCCATGAGAGCCATGGGTTCTGTCAGTTCATCTGTGTGGAGCCCTCATGTAGTCCTCCTCCCCAAGGGAAGTCACTGAAGCTGAGGGGAAGGCAGCAGTGCCCACAACCCTGGTGTCTGGAAGAGGGTGTGTAGCCTGTGTGACTGTGCATGTGCTTTAGACTCAAGGACTGGGGACCAGGTTTCAAAGACCAGCTGGCCATGTCCACCGACACAAAGGCTTGGCTCTGGGACTTTCCTCCTGGTCTCCACACTCCACAGCTGTGCCATGGTGACACCAGGCAAGTAGAGTTTCCTGCTGGAGACTCAAAAGTACCTCATTATCCCTGGTGTCTCTCCTGGCAGGCAGCTGCATGGGGAGGGGAAGCGGGAGGGGTGTGAGCCAGGTGTGAGTGCAGAAATTCCAGAGCAGGAGGCCTGAGCAAGTTACTCAACTCCAGCACCAGCAAGCTGGGCACTGATGCCTGGAGCCCACTTCTGTTTGACCCTTGCTGTGCTTTAAAATAATTGGTGCCAGTATTTAAAGTTGTGCTCTCCAAGAGGGTGGGCACATGTGGCTAGAGCACTTGAAATGTGACTAGTCCTACCTGAGATGTACTTTAAGTAAAATGCACACCAGATTTCAAAGATTTAGTATGAAAAAAAGAGGGTAGAAAATTTCTTCTCTCCCTTTTTTTTGTCATACTGATTACATGTTAAAATAATACTTTGGATATATTTGGTTAAATAAAATATATTATTAAAATAAATTTCAGTTATTTCATTTCACTTCTTTATTGTGATTACTCGAATATTCTAAATTACCCATGTGGCTTAAATTATATTTCTACTGCATAGCTTTGGTTTGAAGAATGGGTGAGTTCACACCAAAATCTATACTTCTAGATCCTCCTGAAAATTCTGGCAACACTGGGTCTGCAGGACAACAGTGAGCTGGGGCTGAGTAGCTGCTGAGCTCTTAAGGGAGGGCATGTGTTACCAGTTTGCTACAATCTCCACCACTCCTGGTTGCACATACAATTCCCTGTTGTATTACATCTGTATTTACACCATGTGCTCAGTCCCTATAGACATGTGAGTTTACAAATCCTGGCTAGGTATAGTTTATCTGAGCAATCCTCTCCTTCCCACAGCTGAACCACAGTGCTGGTGCCCCCCACATCAACACATCCTTTTAAAAAGAACACCTGTGCTTCCCACCATGCATGGACTTCCCCAGCAGATGTCCCAGAAACAGAGCAGACGCTCCTTCTGTAAATACCTAACTCTATCCAAAGGATGTGCCGGGCACTGTGGATACAGAGAGAAGTATACAGTCCCCTTCACTTGAATATTCCCCAAGGCCCCTAGATGGGTCTCCTAAAGCTGTTTTGTCTTTACCAATCTGTCCTCCACGCAGCAGGTGTGGCCATGTCACCTCCCCTGCTCAAAGGTCTTCGATGGCCCTAAAGCCTCTGTGACTGAGGGCCTACTGGCAGTAAGGCCTCACATAAGAACTCACTCCGGTGGGTACCCCTGCTCCCTCCCCTGATTCATCCGTCTTGTTCCCTCTCTACTGGATCATTCCCATCAGCTTCCAAGCACATTGTGCTCTCTCCCATCTTATAAACACACCCTCTCCTGATCTCAGATATCTCCTCTTGCTTCATTTCTCTGTTTGCCCTGATGGCTACAATCCCTTTCTACAATGCTTACTCCAAAGTGAATTAATAACATACACAAGCATTGTAATAGTCCTCATAGCTTAAATTTTGCAAAGTGTTTTATAACATGAAGTTGGTATTATTCCCGATGAAGAAGCTGAGATCTGCTCTGGTGAAGGCCATTTAACTAGCGTGATAAAAATCCATATTTCCTGACTTTCATTCTCACCGCAGTTTCATCAGGCCTGGATCAGGACAGGCCAGAGGATTGAGGGGTAAGATCAATTCCCAAAAGTGAGGGGCAAAGAGAATAATGGGGTCCTAGTTCCAAAAAGTCTACATGAAGAGGTCAGGTTTGAGCATGAGGAAGATCAGAGAACCCCAACATGGAGAAGGAGGTCTGCATTGATCCAAGGCTCAACCAAGTGGGAGCCTGGGAAGACAAGGGCACATGGACACTGAGGACAACCACTGTCAGGACTTCATTTTTCTTTTCCGTTATCTTCCCAGACACCCTGTGTGATATCACTATCACCCCAATTGACAGCTTAGGAAACAGCTCGGAGAGGCTAGTACTTACTGCACCCAATGATTTGCCTCACTACAATACAAAAGGGAGGGAAAAGGATGGATAGAGATGAGTTAAGATTAACCAGTGGTTGATAATTATTGAAGCTGGGTAATGAGTATATGGAGCCTTACCATACTATTCTATTCTTGATATATTTGAAATTCTCCATAATTAAAAGTAAAACATAGGCCCTGGCTGGGTAGCTCAGTTGGTTAGAGCGTCATCCCAACACACTAAGATTGCTGGTTCGATCACAAGTTAGGGCACCTGGAAGAATCAATGAATGAATGCATAAATAGGTGGAACAACAAACCAATGTTTTTCTCTCTTATCTCTGTCTCTCTCTCAAATCAGTAACTTAAAAAAAAGAAGTTAAACCTAGATAAAGTTGCCCAGCTAAGTGGTGCAGTAGACCTTGGAAGTCAGACTTCATGGCTCTCAAACTCATGTATTTTCCTCTGTGTCCAACAGGGATATCGCCCTTCCCAGCTTTGTGCTTTTCTGTTGGAAAAGTTTCAGGCATTCAGAGGACCACAGCTTAATTCTTCTTCCTCAGTGAATAAGGAAACTTTAATAAGAAACCTCACAGACATTTTTGCTTGTACATACTAAGGGTATAAGAAAACAGAACATCTTTTTCTTGGTGTTGTGTCCATAAAACACTGATGGCCATGTGCTTCAGACTCCACATAAGACTGATGGTGTTCCCTTGTTGGTAATATTTGCTCAACTCAGACACAAGTAAGGTTTCATTTCATTTTACAATGTCACATTGGAACATGACCATTTGCTTCCATTTACTGTCTGCTCCCTCTTAATGGGGTTCAAGGAAACATCAATGGTCTGCTGTCAGGTTAGAGGTAAATTCCAAATTCACTTCTATTTAGAAAGAGAAGAAAAGGGGAGAACCAAGATGGCGGCGTAGGTAGACACACTGCGCCTCCTCGCACAACCAGAACTGACAGAAAATTGAACAGCAAGGAAGTCCGACACCAAGGAAATAAAAAATAAACATTCATCCAGACCGGTAGGAGGGGCGGAGATGGGCAGCTGGGGTGGAGAGGACTGACGTTGCCGTGGCAGGACCGAGACTGGTGGAGTGTGGGACGAGCGGGGCAGACCCAGTGGGACTGACCACTGGCAGACCCTGCGGCCCCACATTCACGCAGATAAATCGAGAGGGCCAGACTCAGAGTGGCGGAGAACGGGGCAGACAGAGCGGCGGGTAGCACCCCGCGGCCCCACATTCGCGCACAGATAAACCGGACAAACGGCGGGGAACAAAGCAGACCGCGCAACACAGGGCTCCAGCGTGGGGAAATAAAGCCTCAAACCTCTGATTGGAAATGCCCGTGGGGGTTGGAGCGGCAGCAGGAGAGACTCCCAGCCTCACAGAGAGGTCGTTGGAGAGATCCACAGGGGCCTAGGGCGTGCACAAGCCCACCCACTCGGGAACCAGCACCAGAGGGGCCCAGTTTGATTGTGGGTAGCGGAGTGAAAGATTGAGGTCTGGTGGAGAGTGGAGCAAGCGCCCTTGCTCCCTCTCGGCCCCTCCCCCACGTACAGCGTCACAGTGCAGCGACCAGCGTTACCCCGCCCCACCCCCGGGAACACCTAAGCCTCCGCCCCTTTAAGAAACAGATGTGACAAGACAAAAAAAAAAAAATGGCCCAAATGACAGAACACTTCAAAGCTCCAGAAAAAATACAACTAAGCAATGAAGAGATAGCCAACCTATCAGATGCACAGTTCAAATCACTGGTTATCAAGATGCTCACAGAATTGGTTGAATTTGTTCGAAAAACAGATGAAAAAATGAAGCCTATGCTGAGAGAAACAAAGGAAAATGTACAGGGAACCAATAGTGAGGCGAAGGAAACTGGGACTCAACTCAACGATGTGGACCAGAAGGAAGAAAGAAACATCCAACCAGAAAAGAATGAAGAAACAAGAATTCGGAAAAATGAGGAGAGGCTTAGGAATCTCCAGGACATCTTGAAATGTTCCAACATCCGAATTATAGGGGTGCCAGAAGGAGAAGAGGAAGAACAAAAAATTGAAAACTTATTTGAACAAATAAAGAAGGAGAACTTCCCTCATCTGGCAAAGGAAATAGACTTCCAGGAAGTCCAGGAAGCTCAGAGAGTCCCAAAGAAGCTGGACCCAAGGAGGAACACACCAAGGCACATCATAATTACATTACCCAAGATTAACGAGAAGGGGAGAATCTTAGAAGCAGCAAGAGAAAAGGACACAGTTACCTATAAAGGGGTTCCCATAAGACTGCCAGCTGATTTCTCAAAAGAGACCTTGCAGGCAAGAAGGGGCTGGTAAGAAGTATTCCAAGTCATGAAAGGCAAGGACCTACATCCAAGATTACAGTATCCAGCAAAGCTATCATTTAGAATGGAAGGGCAGATAAAGTGCTTCTCAGATAAGGTCAAGTTAAAGAAGTGCATCATCACCAAGCCCTTATTATATGAAATGTTAAAGGGAGTTACCTAAGAAAAAGAAGATCAAAAATAGGAACAGTAAAAATGACAGCAAACTCACAGTTATTAACGACCACACCTAAAACAAAAACAAGAGCAAACTAGGCAAACAACTAGAACAGGAACAGAACCACAGAGATGGAGATCACATGGAGGGTTATCAATAGGGGATTGGGAGGGGGAGGGGGGGAAAGGTACAGAGAATAAGTAGCATAGATGATAGGTGGAAAATAGACAGGGGGAGGGTAAGAATAGTGTAGGAAATGTAGAAGCCAAAGAACTTATAAGTATGACCCATGGACATGAACTATAGGGGGGGGATGTGGGAGGAAGGGGGTGGGCAGGATGGAGTGGAGTGAGGGGGGCGGGCAATGGGACAACTGTAATAGCATAATCAATAAATATATTTAAAAAAAAAGAAAGAGAAGAAAAGGAAGGTGACCTAAAAATTTAATCTAAACCCACACGTCTTTGTTGGGTTCTTTCTAAATTCTAGCTATTAGACTCTATGCAGGATTAGTCCAATTTACAGGTGAGTAAACTAAGACATAGAGTGGCTTAGTTACTCACACATCCAGAAGGAAATAGAGCTGAAATCTGTATAAGTTTGAGGGACCCCAGAGCCCATACTTTTATAACTAATATTCTGGCTCACAATAGGCTTCTCTGAGTGTTCTCTTCCTGGGGAGATAAACATCTATTCAACGAGCATCTATATTTATCTAGCATTGCATTATGTTCTTATTTTAAAAATGTATTTTATTGATTATGGTATTACAGTTGTCCCATTTCCCCCACTTCACTCCACTCCATCCTGCACACCCAGTCCCTCCCACATTCCCCCCCTATAGTTCATGTCCATGGGTCATACATATCAGTTCTTTGGCTTCTACATTTCCTACACTATTCTTACCCTCCCCCTGTCTATTTTCTACCTACCATTTATGCTACTTATTCTCTGTACCTTTCTCCCCTCTCCCCCCCTCCCACTCCCCTGTTCATCACCCTCCACATGATCTCCATTTCTGTGGTTCTGTTCCTGTTCTAGTTGTTTGCTTAATTTGCTTTTATTTTTGTTTTAGGTATGGTTGTTAATAGCTGTGAGTTTGCTGTCATTTTTACTGTTCATATTTTGTATCTTCTTTTTCTTAGATAAATCCCTTTAACATTTCATATAATAAGGGCTTGGTGATGATGAACTCCTTTAACTTGACCTTATCTGAGAAGCACTTTATCTGCCCTTCCATTCTAAATGATAGCTTTGCTGGATACAGTAATCTTGGATGGAGGTCCTTGCGTTTCATGACTTGGAATACTTATTTCCAGCCCCTTCTTGCCTGTAAGGTCTCTTTTGAGAAATCAGCTGGCAGTCTTATGGGAACTCCTTTGTAGGTAATTGTATCCTTTTCTCTTGCTGCTTCTAAGATTCTCCCCTTCTCGTTAATCTTGGGTAATGTAATTATGATGTGCCTTGGTGTGTTCCTCCCTGGCTCCAGCTTCTTTGGGACTGTCTGAGCTTCCTGGACTTCCTGGAAGTCTATTTCCTTTGCCAGATGAGGGAAGTTCTCCTTCTTTATTTGTTCAAATAAGTTTTCAATTTTTTCTTATTCCTCTTCTCCTTCTGGCACCCCTATAATTCGGATGTTGGGACATTTCAAGATGTCCTGGAGGTTCCTAAGCCTCTCCTCATTTTTCTGAATTCTTGTTTCTTCATTCTTTTCTGGTTGGATGTTTCTTTCTTCCTTCTGGTCCACATCGTTGAGTTGAGTCCCAGTTTCCTTTGCATCACTATTGGTTCCCTGTAGATTTTCCTTTGTTTCACTTAGCATAGACTTCATTTTTTCATCTAATTTGTGACCAAATTCAACCAATTCTGTGACCTTCCTGATTACCAGTGTTTTGAACTGTGCATCTGATAGGCTGGCTATCTCTTCGTTGCTTAGTTGTATTTTTTCTGGAGCTTGATCTGTTCTTTCATTTGGGCCATTTTTCTTGTCTTGGCATGCCTGTTACGTAAAGGGGTGGAGCCTAGGTGTTCACCAGGGCAGGGTAATGCTCAAGGCTGCACTGTGTCACTATATGTGGGGGAGGGGGGGTCCGATAGGGAGCAATGGCGCTTGCTCCACTCTCTGCCGGATTTCAGTCACTCCCTCTGCTACCCACAATCAAATTAGGCCCTTCTGGTGCTGCTTCCTGAGTGGGTGGGTTTGTGTAGGGTCTAGGCCCCTGTGTGTCTCTCCAACGAACTCTCTTGTGAGGCTGGGAGTTTCTCCTGCTGCCGCCTCAACCCCCATAGGTGTTTTCAATCAGTGGTTTGAGGCTTTATTTCCCCAGGCAGGAGCCCTGGGTTTGCGCAGTCTGTCACCAGGTCTACCAGCTGCTGCCTCGCTGGCCAGCTGCAGCTTTGCCCACCCTATTCCACAATCCGCCACCTCACTGGGTCCGCCAGCTGCTGTCTTGCTGCGTGTCCTCTCCGCCCGGCTGCCTGTCTCCACCCCTCCTACTGGTCTGGATGAATGTTTCTTCTTTATCACCTTGGTTGTCGGACTTCCATGCAGTTCGATTTTCTGTCAGTTCTGGTTGTTTTTTGTTTTTAAATTGTTGTTGTCCTTCTTTTGGTTGTGCGAGGAGGCACGGTGTGTCTACCTACACCTCAATCTTGGCCAGAAGTTCTGCATTATGTTCTTTCAATGCTTTAGTTCATTAATTCACACAGCCAATAAAAAATATGCATCACCATTACCGTTTTAGAGATGAGGAAATGGAGGTTCAAGTGGTTAAGGTCATCAGCTCGATAGAGATTTTTAACCCAGGTCTGCCTGATCTCAAATGTGGAGGTCTTTTCCCAGCACTCATTTTTGGTCCAGCTGTGGTAACCATAATCTATGTCCAAGACAATCCAACTGGAGTCAGGAATGACTGAAATGGTCTATGAGTCCACCACTGGTCAGGACCCTGGAGAGCTCCAAGAATCTTCATGCTGATTGGCTCCAGCATGCTGACCTCAGTGGACTCCAAGGCTTTCATAGGCCTGCCCTGGACAAGTCCCTCCCACTCTAACCAAGAAGCCATTGTAGAGTTGGCATCTTCTGCTATAAGTGGGCCTTTAGGTACAGGGCACTGCCAGGTGTTAGCGGCCTTTGGGGGAAGGAGGAGTGGTGGAGGGCCTCAGGGTATGAGGTGAGGTGTTAGATACTCTTCTTAGATATCTTCCCTTCTACCCCAAGCCCCCTTTGAGGCCATTCAAGACCTTTTTTGTGTGCCTCTAGTGGGCATCTCCTTCTCTAGGTGGAATCTAAGGTCCTAATTAGTAAGGGGTGCCTTAGAAGAAAGTTCCCAATGGAATAATACATATTTCCAGGCATATACTATATGGCAGTCTATAAATATTACCCTACTGTGCAGATAAGGGAACAGAGGCTCAGAAAAAGTAGATGACTTACCTAAGGTCACACAGCTAGGAAAACTCAGAGCTGAAACTTGAACCCTGTGATTATTACACCAAGCTTCCACAACTCATATAAAGAGACCCTGGGTATCTTAATCAAAATTATGTTTATCTGATGCTTGGAAATTTCATTTTGATAGCCAGACAGTAAAAATAACCATAATCTATAACATTTCATGGAGTCAAACATCATTTGTTAATTAACAAAAATGTAGTCTACTCTGAGTTGCCTACAAGGCTCTATATAAACTGGCCTCTGCCTAGCTCTCTGACCTCATCTTCTACTGTTGTCCTCTTCCTTTGCTTCTGGAACTTGCCATTCCCAACTTGATACCTTTGCACTGACTGTACCCTCTACCCAGGGTGCTCTCTCCTCAAATCTTTGCAAAGCTACCTGCTTGTCACTTCTCTCAACTCCAAGGTGCCCCTTTTCAGAGAGGGCCTCCCTGACTACCTGAGATAAGTAGCCTCTCTTCACTCTATCACATCACCTTGTGCCATATGCTCCCTGGCACTCACCACTCTCTGAAATGATCTGCTTGATTTATTAGTGCATTTTCCTTCTCCCCCTGTATAGAAACTAAGTTCCTGAGGGCAGGGACTAGGTGACTCTGAATATCACTGTGAGTCCAGCATCATGCACAGTATAGACACTCAAGAAATGCCTGCTGAGTAAATAAAGTCCATTATTTATATCATGCACATTTGGATTTTGTAGATCTCCAAGGTATCTCTCATTACCTTGAGAGAGATGCCAAGGCTTTGAAAAGAAGTTCTTAATTTCAAAAAAAAATGAGTATGCCCATCACAGTTGTAGAGTGAAAGGCTCACTTTAAAATAGTTCAGAGTCACTCCAGTAGTTAAAAGAGCCCATATTTCTTCAAAGAGAAAAAAATAGTTCCAGGCAGGATTCCTTGGCTGTCATTCTCTGTGGCTTAGTTTCAAAAGAAAACCAGCATTTCCTGAAGGCTCAAATTATTTTGAAAGGCTGCTTGTCTCTTTCCCTAGGATGAAAACTCTACAGTCAGCTGCCAGCAGCAGTCCAGGGATGGGGGAAACACACAGTCAAGACAGCCTTTCTCCCCAAATGAAGGAGGCTGAAAGGGGTCAGAGAGAGCTCTGACGTACTTGGCTTCCCCTAGGCACACTCTGCAAGGAATCTCAGCAGACCAGCATGCGGCACACCAAGGACACACATGTGCACATACACGTACATGCATATGTGTAAGCACATCCTCTCAGGACTAACAGTACTTCAAACCAGGCCTGCAGCATGCAACCTGCAGGATTCCATTGTGGCCAGGGCAGTCTGAAACCCTACGTTGAGAAGAAAGAAGTAGCCACCAATGGATCTAAGGGAGGGGTCAATAATGAGCAATTAAGTCATACCCAAATATTTGCCATGTGCTTCCACTGTCCTCCCCATGAGCCAGCTGTTTGGCAGTTGAGTGAAATGGTTCAGAGTATGAATTCTGGGGCCAGACTTCCTGGGTTTGAATCTTGGTTCTACCTCTCATTAGCTAAGACTTTGGATGAGTTGCTCTAGAGCTTGGTGCCTCAGTATATCCATCTGCTAAAATGGAACAACAACAGTATCTACTACCTATAAGTAAGCCCTGCATACATTTTAGCTGCTGCAATTTTAATATTGCCATTGTCCTCAAATCTTTGAGCCCTGGTCACTTCCTCTGTCAAATGACCTTTGAGCCACCAACCCCCAAAAGGATGTGGCAAGGATTAAGTGGGAAAAGGGCTTGCAAACAGTGAAGGTCACATACTTAGGAGGGAAAGGATTAGACTCCAGCTAGGACTACTTGGAAAGGCAGATATTAGGGGAAGACAAGTGATAAGCCCACCAGCAAAGGAGTCTCCTCAGAATACACAGGCCTCCCTGAAATTCAGGGAGGGGACAAGGTCCTCTGAGACGTGTTTTCTAGAAAGCTCTCAAAAAAAGGTGAATCGAGCATAATTTAGGGTTAACTAAGCTAACTTCAGAGGCACGTGAAGAATGGAGTACTACTGTAGTGGATAAAAACAGGGTTTGTGAGTATAGAGTGTCTGGGTTCAAAACTCGGTTACTCTGCTTTGCAACTGCATGACCTGGAACAAATGACTGACCTTCTCTGCATCTCAGCTTATTCAACTATGAAATGGAAGTTTTTACTTTCATAAATTGTTATCAAGATTAAGAGGTAACCTATGTTAAGCACGTAGCCAAATGACACAAACTTTGTTCTTAAATGACAAAAATGTGGGGTGAACACGAAGAAATGCGGTTTCTTACCTCCCAACTAACTTCACTGAGAGAAAGAGAACTCCACTCCAAGCCTACAGGGATTTAAAATAAAAGATCCTTAGCCTCCTTTTCAACTTATTCCAAACTTATTCTTACCTCTGAGCCTTTGCCCATGCAGGTCCCCCATTCCCTATCCTCTAGGAGGATCTTCAGTTGAGTAGAATGAAGTAAAAAAGTAAGTGAGCAAACGAATCAACAAAAACCTGGTCTGCACTAAGTAAGTGTTTGTTGATTGACTTCACAACATGCATTTAACCAAGAGAATAGCATTTTTGAGGTGGCTTTTCATCCCAGGATGAACTAAACAGGGATGACGACCTACAGTCTCAGGCCTGGAGAAGATACCCAGGGAATACTGATGCAGTCCCTGACCTCTTGGCCTCTAATCTAGGAAGACGCTTATCCCCTTCAGAGGGAAGTGTATCTTATAACAGGTAAGTGATCCCCTCTGCCCCTGCATTACCACCAGACTCTCTGCAGAGGCCTGCACTAACAATTGTCCTCAGAGAGGGGCCCTGGTGTCTGGGATCATATTCCCTTTCCCCAGTGGAAGCAAAGACAGGCTCTGAATCCTCTGGGGCTTTAGTCCACACTCTGAGATCCTGCTGGAGGAATCTTCCTAAAACAGCTCTGCTGGCACTGCCTTTGCTGAATAACTTTCAAAAACACCCTACTGCCTTTAGGGCAAAGGGGTGAGCCTGCCTTTGGCATTTGAAGTTCCCTAGAGACAGATCTTCACTTATCCTCCAATTCCAGGCTTCACTATTGGTTCCTGGAACTGGCCTCATCTCTCTGACACTCCACCTCTAACTGGGCTCTTTTTTCCCCCAGGTGGACTCTTGCTCATCCCCCTCAATTGTTGCCTCCTCTAGGAAGTCTACCCTTCCTGTGCCTAGACTCTCTCTGGCCTTCCACTACAGCCTTATCCCACTGAACTGTGATTTTGTATCTGTCTTCCCCTGGACTTTCAGTCCTTTGAGGGTAGGCACGGTGCTGGCTTCATCTCTGTACCCCCATCACTGCCCAGAGCAGAGACTAGCTCAGGAGCTCAGGGAATCTCTGCTGATTAGATGAGCCCCAGAATCAGGGCATTCTCAATGGACTTTTACACTATTGAAATTAGGTCACATTTTTAGGTAGAGTCTTTGGCCTCAGGCAGAGTACACCTTACCTAAGTGTATTTATTCAACCATTACTGAGCACATGATCTGTGCCAGACACTGAGTGAATAGACTCAGCCTCTGTCCTCATGGAGCTTACATTCTACAGGGGAGAGACAGCCAGTACACAAGAATTCAAATAAACAAACAAGATGATTTTAGCATGATGGGCAACATGGAGTGTGGGGTGGCAGGGGTTAAGCCAGATTCCAGAGGGCTTCTCAGGGGAGGAGACATTTGAACCTCAATGACATGGATCAAAGTGGAGGTAAGATTGGTAACTGGGCTGAGTTTTCCCTCAGGTCTCTTGATTCAGAGTTTTGTCTGTGCTGTCTTGCTGAACAGTGGACTGTTTCTGGGCAAGAAATCAGCATGTGGTAGGCAGAGAAGATGGTATCAAAGAGTAGAGGGGTTGAGGCCAGCAGGGGTGGAAAGGCTGTCACTCCAAAGCAGACTTCCATTAGCTCTTCCCTGAGCCCCTGCTGGGCTTGTGTAAAATCAAAAAATACCTTTCTCCTGTCCTTGGGTTTAATTTTCCAAGTGTGTCCCTGAAGGTACTGTTAACGGGATACCCAGGGAAGGTTGGCATCCTGCAGGGTGAATTCCTGTGCACCAAACATCAACCAGATGCTGACCAACACGCAACCACCTGCCCAGGGCTCTCGGCCTAGCTCCTGCTCACCATTCCAGCTGGGGTGGGGGCCCCTTGCCTCTCTTTGTCGCTTCTCCTGTGGCTCAGGGCAAAAGGCTCTGGCAGCTTGCTCAACCCCAGCTGCTGAGTATTTAATTAAAATGGAATCACTGCTCACCCAGGAACCAGGGGGTAAAACAAAAGGCCCTTTCAAGGTGGGAACTGGCTCAGTGGCATTGGTGGCGTCGGCTACAGCTTTACTCACAGGCCTCTGGTTTCAAACTCCAGACGGCTTGGTGCTTTGGTTCTCCATCAGCACCATCTATAGCCCCTGCCAGCTCCTGGGCCAGCCTGTGCCACCTCTGACCCCAACTTAGATGGGGACTCTGAGGGCCTGCATGCAACTGTCCAGGGGCACCTGTGGACCAGTTACCTTGCTCACCAGAAAGCCAATTTTTTTCCTCCCTGCAAAGCTGGGAAGGACCTGGGAAGATGAGCTGGAATGAGAGGGGTGACCATGGAAAAGAGATGGAGGTCAGACAGAAGTCTAGATGAAGTGTTAGGGGCAGGGCAAAACTGAGAAGTGCCCAGGAGAGAGCCTGGGTCTTCTGTAGTTGTGACTCATCATCCAGTAGTTAAGGACCCCATCCTGCAGTCGAGCAAGACCCCCAGATTCCAAGACCTGGACATACTCTGACCCTGTGCAAGCCAGTTGCTCTGAAAGAAGAGGTTCCAGTGCACACAGGAAGGGTACCCTGGTGGGGAGGGGCAGCCCCTTATGTGTGCTTGGAACCTGTGTAGCTTGCCTGAGCACCAGGGGGGATTTTGTGTGCCAAGCTTGGCAAAGGGCGGGGAAAGTGGCCACAATCTCCAGGCAGAAAAGGGGAAGGTGTCCATAGAGGCCACAACTGGAGGTGAGTTTGAGCAAAGGTGCTCCTGAAACACAGCACAGAGAAGAGTCTAGTTGGGTTGAACCCTGAACCCAAGGCCAATATAACAGGGACACCCACCTGGCAGGTCCCGGGGCATTTCTGAAGCCACTCACAGCATATTAAACATAAGTCCCCCTGAGAGGAGGAGTAATGCAGGGAGAGAAGCCTGGGCCAGGAGTCAGGAAGCCTGGGGTCTGGCTTGGCTCTGCCTCAGACAGGCTGTTAGACCTTTCCCTCTCTGGGCCTCAGTTTACTCATTTGTAAAATGGAGGTCATAATTTGAATCCCTGGTTATGCAGTAACAATACACTAGAAGGTCTCTAAGATTCTTTCAATCTAACATTGTCTGCTCTTGGTCGTTCAGAGTAAATCTCTTCCTCCATCCTCTGCCATCCCCCTCCCCCACCCCACCTCATAAAGACAGTAGCTGAGCAAAGCCAAGAAGGGAAGGCCCCTTCAGAGGCAAGGAGGGATAGGTCTGCTCATGCACATACTGTTCAAGCTCTTGCACAACAGCAGGGAAGGCCACAGAGGGGACCCACAACCCCAGAACTTGGGCGGAGGCCAGAGGAGGCTGACTGGAGCTCAGGGTTGATGGCAGATTTAGCACAACTCTAACCCCATTAGGAGCAATCCCAGTTCCCCTCCAGCCTCCCAGGGAGAGAGAGAAGCTTGCTTGGTTTCCTTCATTTTCTCCTACTAAACCTGCTCCTGGGCAAATAATTCATTAATATGGGATTACAGGGATTACAGGCTGCCCCACCCAGGTGACCCAGGTCAAACTTCAGGGGCCTCCGGGTGTCCTCCCCACCAGGCAGAGGAAGAAAACGAGGCCCACAGCTCTTGGGGAGGGCAGAGGGAGTGCTGAGTTGAAGTCCCTTGGAATGGCTCTGCCCTCCTCACCCTCACCAAAAGGAGGACGTATGAAAGCATAATTACCTTTTGGTCACAGAAAGGGGCGCTGTCTTGGAATCCTACCTACCCCGTCTTCTTTTGTGCCCATCTGTGGGCTTCTCAAGTCTGGACTTCCCCAGGCTCTGTCAGTGTCACAAGGGTTATAATGACCTCTGACCTGGCTTTCTGCAGTGTATGACCCAGCCCCTGGAGACCACCTGGGAGGGAACTTCAGGAGGCAAAAAAAGATGTTGCTCCACAATGTGGAAATGGGGTTCCAGATCCCTTTCATTTCTGCTGGTTCTTTCCAGGAAAAATGACAGCTCAAAGCCAATGTGTCTTTAATACCTACCTGCTGGCACTTGCTGACCCCCCTCTTCTAACAGAGATAGTGATGGAGTGGTGGGGGCAGGGGGAAGCAGACCTCAGGCCACAGCAGCTGGGTAGAATTTAACATTATGATTTTTACATTTCTTTGTATTTATTTTAATGTTTAGCTTTATGTATGACAAGTGATTACTATTCCATTTAAGTCATATAATAAAGTTTATCTTTAAAATAATGTAATCAAGTAAAAAATGATGAATGGATAAAAGTGAGAATAAGTGGGTAACAGTGCAGGTGTTTTTCAGATATGGTGAAAATTGTGAAGCGGAACACAAATGACTGCAGGTTGGGAAAGCTGATATGGAGGACAAACTCTACCCCTTGCAGATGTGGAAACTAAGGCCCAGAGAGAGTAAGCACTTATTCAAGGGGAGCTCATGGCAAAGGTGGGATTTGAACCAGGCCACACTCGGTTCTACCCTTCAGAGCCACCCTCCCCCTCCATTTTTTCATATTTTCATATTTCTTCCCTCTGATCTGATGGGTGGATGGACAAGTCCTTTTCTTGACTTCTCAGCTCCCTCTCTCACCTTTTCCCCTCCCTGCTGCTCTCTAAACCCTGTGAAGCTCTATTTCAGACCATCCTTGCTCTGGTAAAGGGACAGAAACTTGAATTAGTGAGAAACCACTGAGAGGTGTATTTAGAAAGAACTCAGACCTGGTAGCCAACCTCGGCGTGGCCTGGCCCTTGCAAGCTGAGCATGTCTGCACCAGCAGCTCACCTTCTCTGGGCCTGGCCTCCATTCCTCTGTAAAAATTGATACCGTTGCCACCCCTCTGGGGACTATTGTGAGCCTTCAATGAGCAGATGCCACTAAAATGCCTAGCACAGAGCCTGGTGTATTTGGCAGATGCTCAATAAATGTTAGTTCTCTAATACAGCAATGTTCAACCTTTTTCATCTTGTGGCACACATCAACTAATTCCTGAAATTCTGCAGCACACCCAAAAAATATTTTTGCTAATCTGACAAAAATAGGTATAATTTTAATTCGTTCACTGTGGACAGCTATGGTTGTGTTGGTTGTTGTCATTTTTAAATTTGATAATCTAAAGGAAAAGAGGTCAGTGTTCCTGACTAAATAGACAGGTACTGCATGTTTTAAAAATTCTGTGGCACAGCAGTTGAAAATCACTGCTTTAATAGAATAGGTTTTTTCCCCTCCCGAAAGGAGCACAGTGGTGCTGTGAATATCCTTGGTATGCTCAGTGACACTCTTGACAGCAGATGAGAAGTCTTAAAACTGCTTTAAAAATAGATAAGAAGTCATTTATAATTTGTACACTCATTGTTGGAATGCAAATGATGCTGCTAAAAGCCCATTCTCTTAAGTGGGCTTGTTAAACCATCAATCTGTTTAGCAAATCCTTTTCTTCTCTCAAGTGCAGGTAAAATCCCATTGCAAGAGTTCAGGATAGCCAAGCTCAGAGACTGGCTCTTGGGAAGGAGGTATTATTATGTCGTAACTATGGGGCCTGGATAACCCATGTGTTCTCTGCCCCCCAATAAGCTGCCCACCTCATGGGATGTGGGTGGGAAGAATCCATCAGAGTGGATGTGTTCACAGATATTTGTTCTGGCATTCAGGATTAATCCACCTTCTCCCTCTTCAGCCTTTTTAGGAACAAAACACAAACCAAAACCCAAGAAATAAACTTCTCAACTGTAAGCCTACAGAGCACAAAGATCTTAGGGGTAAGTGGAAAGAGAGTAAGGTCCAGGTGAATATGTATTTTTGAGTCTTCAGCCTTTCCTCTCTTGAGACCTGCATGTTTGGCCAGTGGCACATCTTTCCTTGGGTGCCCCACAGGAATCTAAACTTCACACAGAAAAAAACAGACTCATCACCCCTCCTCTTACTGCCCCTGCACACTTCTTGTACACAATTTCTCACCTAGGTGAGAAGCACCACTGAGTCACCAAGTGGGTCCAGGAAACTAGCTGGTGGGTTACCCTGGTCTCCCCTCTCCTGCACTCTCCAAGTTGATCTGTGCATAGATTTGACTGCTCTCCTCTTACCCCATAGTCTTAGTCCTGACAAGCATGACCTTCTGCCTTGAGTCCTATTAAGCATCCAGACCACCGCCACCCCCTGTCACTCTGCTTATTGTCTGCCCCCCTCCAAGGCAGCCTCCATGTGGCAGATGGAGCGATGGCCATAAGACAAACTTCCATCACTTCACTCTTCTATTCTACACCTCAGATTCTCCCCTGACCTTCCAGATAAAGTCCAAATTCCCTGACTCATCTGCAGAGAAAGTGTTGATTAGGCACAGCCTATGTGCCTGGTCCTGGCCCCCCAACTGTCAGACACAGCCTGCTGGCACAAAGTAGAGTCTAGAATCTACAGCTATGCTTCCTCTGGTGCCACTACCCACCCCATCACTAGGGTCGATAGTAGAGGCTGCAGACTGCAGCCCCCAGATATATTTCATTTGGCTTCCCTAGCACTGGCTCCATGTTTCAAAGTTATGAGATTACACATAAAAAATCTAGGTTTCTGGCATCTCTTGAAAACCTGGAAGACCTGGCAACACTGGGCCAGCTTTCCAGTTTGCCACAGTCCCTACCTCTCCATATTGCCTTACACCCAGCCTGCTTGTCTCACTTAGCTCATGTGCCTGGGTCTTGTGGATTTTAGAACCTGCTCCTCATGTTCCACGCTCAGTTTCTCCAGTGCATCTAACTGTTCTTGCCCTACCCTGTTGCCTCTTCTGGTTCCTCTTCCTGGAATAGCCTTTCTTACCCTGTTGGGTGAGAAACCCCCCCCCTACTACATTAAAGCATCCTTGTTTATTCATACTTCCATCCCCGCATTAGAATGTGAGCCTGCCCCATCTCTTTACAGCACAACACACTGACTCCTCCTCCAGATAGGCCCATAGGAAGTCACTGGTGGGTGGATGGACAGAGGCTAATAGTAATAAAACAATGGTGCTGGCCTAAGCATTTCACATGTGCAAGCTCATTTAATACTCGAAAGAACCCAACATGAAATACAATTGTCCCCATTGTTTAGATGGAGAAGCTGAGGCTAGAGTTGGGTGTGGGATGCAAAGCTGGCCTGATCACCACCTCTGAGCAGTAGCCGCCTGTTCCTCTGTTAGGCTCAAAGTCCTTTCTTTTCACCTGATAAGTTACTGCCCAAAGGGACCACACTGGGAGAAAACTGAAGAGTGGCTCCAGGACTGAGGCCTGGGGTGTCAGAAAAGAAGCAACCACATCATGGGAAGCCTCAGCTTATCAGGAAGTGACAGAAAAGACTTCAGGACTTCAATGTCCAAAGTGGCCCCTTGCATCTGGGTCATCCTGAGCGGCACCAGTACTGGGCTGCTGTTTCCAATGGGGGAGTTCAGGCTTCAAGTACAGGCTCTGTCACTCTCAAACTGAATGAGACCCTAGGTGAGATACCCCATGTCTCTGAGCCTCTGTTTCCTCACCTATAAAATGTGAAAGGGGACGGTGCATGGGTGCTGTCAAACACCCAGGCCTATGTTTAATAGATGGTGGTGACAACTCTCAACAGTCCCTGAGCAAAACTGAAGTCTGAACCATCCAACTGTAGGATCTCAGCTGGTGACTGGTGGTGGGTTGGAGACAGAAGCCTGCATTAAGATTCTATGACAGCTTTATGGCGAAATAGGACAGGATGCACTTCAAATCCTCCTGCTACTGAATCAGGCTGTAGGTCCAGGTCCCTCTCTTTAGTTAACTCCTGTAGGTGAACATGCTTGCATGGAGCCATGCGTATGTGTGAGTGTGAGCATTGGGGGCATGTATCTGTGTGTGTCTGGGTGATGTGAATGTGTCTATCCTTATGACATTGGTTCAGAACACTAATGCATGCCTACGTGTGTGCTTGTGTGTTTGTACATACCTGCTTAAGTATAATACCCTTCCCCAGACTTCCAGCCAAGATGGAGGCGTAGGTAGACACACTGTGCCTCCTCACACAACCAAAAGAAGGACAGCAACAAATTTAAAAACAAAAAACAACCAGAATTGACAGAAAATCAAACTGTATGGAAGTCTGACAACCAAGGAGTTAAAGAAGAAACATTCATCCAGACTGGTAGGAGGAGTGGAGATAGGCAGCTGGGCAGAGAGGACTCATGGCAAGGCAGCAGCTGAAGGACCCAGGTGGGCAAGGTGGCAACTTGTGGACTGGGCAGTCACACATTCACATGCAGATAAACTAGGAGGAACAACTGGGGAGTTAGGTAGATCATGCAACCCAGGGTTCCAGTACGGGGAAATAAAGCCTCAAAGTCTCTGGCTGAAAACACCTGTGGGGGTTTGAGGTGGCAGCGAGAGAAACTCCCCTCACAGGACAGTTCTTTGGAGAGACCCGCAGGGTCCTAGAACATACACCCATCTGGGAATCAGCACCAGAAGGGCCCAATTTGCTTGTGGGTAAAGGGAGAAGTGACTAAAAACCGGCAGAGGGCAGAGCAAGTGGCATTGTTCCCTCTTGGACCCCTCCCCCACATATAGCACCACAACACAGATTGCTCCACCCTGGTGAACACCTAAGGCTCTGCCCCTTACTATGTAACAGGTACACCAAGAAAAAAAAAAATACCCTGAATGAAAGAACAGATCAAAGCTCCAAAAAAAAAAAAAAATACAACTAAGTGACGAAGGGATAGCCAACCTATCACATGCACAGTTCAAAACACTGGTAGTCAGAATTGTTTGAATATGGTTGCAAATAGAGGAAAAAGTGAAGGCTATGAAAAGTGAAATAAAGGAAACTGTACAGGGAACCAACCGGGAAGGAAACCAGGACTCAAATCAATGGTTTGGAGCAGAAGGAAGAAAAACATTCAACCAGAATAGAATGAAGAAACAAGATTTCAGAAAAATGAAGAGAGGCTTAGGAACCTCTAGGACATCTTTAAATATTCCAACATCTGAATCAGAGGGGTGCCAGAATGAGAAGAGGATGAGCAAGAAATGGAAAACTTATTTGAAAAAATAATGAAGGAGAACTTCCCCAATCTGGAAAAGGAAATAAACTTGGAAGTCCAGGAAGCTCAGAGAGTCCCAAAGAAGTTGGACCCAAGGAGGAACACACCAAGGCACATCATAATTACATTACCCAAGATTAAAGAGGAGAGAATCTTAAAAGCAGCAAGAGAAAAAGAAAGAGTTACCTACAAAGGAGTTCCCATAAGACTGTCAGTTGATTTCTCAAAGAAACCTTGCAGGCAAGAAGGGGCAGGAAAGTAGTATTCGAAGTCATGAAAGGCAAGGACCTACATCCAAGATTACTGTATCCAGCAAAGCTATTATTTAGAATGGAAGAGAAGATAAAGTGCTTCCCAGATAAGGTCAAGTTAAAGGAGATCATCATCACCCAGCTCTTATTATATGAAATGTTAAAGGGACTTATCTAAGAAAAAGAAGATAAAAATATGAAGAGTAAATGACAGCAAACTCACAGCTATTAACAACCATACCTAAAACAAAAACAAAAGCAAACTAAACAAACAACTAGAACAGGAACAGAACCACAGAAATGGAGATCACATGGATGGTTATCAGCAGAGGAGTGGGAGGGGGAGAGAGGGGGAAAAGGTACAGAGAATAAGTAGCATAAATGTTAGGTAGAAAATAGACAGGGGGAGGTTAAGAATAGTATAGGAAATGTAGAAGCCAAAGAACTGATATGTATGACCCACAGACATGAACTAAAGGGGGGGAATGAGGGTGGGAGTGGGTGTGCAGGGCAGAGAGGAATAAAGGGGGGGGGGAATGGGACAACTGTAATGGCATAATCAATAAAATATATATATATTTTTAAAAAGACCCTTCCCCATATGCCCACCCATGCCCCTGAGGGCCTGTACAATATCTGCCTCAGTCACTGCTGCATCCCCAAGGCCTGGAACATAGTAGATGCTCAATAAATATAACACACACACAGATACACACACACACATCTGCTGTTCTCAATCTTGCTTTTAAAAACACCTAATTTGATAATTCTGGGACAAACATCACACTGTTTTTAAACCCAGAGAACCCTATGAGAGCACCCAGAGACTGAGGTGCCTCACCGCTATGGTAGTCAGTGGAGGGAGAGGAGAAACCCTACACACTAGTGGACTAGGCTTGGGCAGAAAACCAGTTTCCTATGTACTGGCTGTGTGACACTAGCCATGCTTTACCTCTCTGATCCCCTTGCATGAGGGGTGAATATGTCTGGACAGGGGAATTCCCAGCACAGAGCCTAAATACAAGAGTTGTCTGTCCTGGTGACTTTAATCTGGGGACCCTGCCACAAAGCTGGGCACACCCAGACCTCCAGTACTGGGACTTAAGAAACACTTTCTAACCAATGTTTCTATTTCTCCTAACCCCAAGGTCTTTTCCTCAGCCAAGCAGAATCCCTGGCCTCCCAGGAAAAGAGTCAGTGATGGGTAGAGACAATGCTCAATTATCTAGCCTTTAGTCACCCCTCCCCTGCCCCTGTGCCACCCTGTCTAGGGTCTCCTGGCACCTAGCCAAGGCATGAGGTCATTCTAAATACCCAGTTTCAAACTCAGGCTCTGCAGCAACCTACACAGTAGCATTCCCATTCAATATTTGAAAAATCTGCCTGCATCGGGGACATGACACCTTTTTTTCATACTTGCACTCTATTATTCCCAAGCAGCGAAGAGGAGGCTAAGCATGCAGTAGGTGCAGGGTAAGACCTTACTGTCTGTCTGATGGCTGATATCACAAGTTCAGTGTCCACGTGTGGAGTAGTAGGAATCTGGCTTTGACTAGGAATCTCCAGAGGTTTTCCTCATGGTGCTCATTACCTCCCCTCCTTCTCCCCTCCACCTGCTCCTCCTTCCCTCATCTCTCTCATCAAGAGGCCCCATCACCCATCCAGTCCCCTGTCCACCTTGAAATCATCCAGACCTTTTCCCTTACAGTTGATCCTTCACCAGCCTCGCCACTCAATCTCAGAAAAGAACAGCAGTGACCCTGTTCTTTACCTCCTGACTCCATTGTCTCAGTCTACATCACTGGCCCCTATGACTTTGAGGTCATGTTTTTCTTCTCAGGATCTCCCTGTGTTACTCCTCACACTGTCTACACTATAGCCAGACTGAGTTTTCTAAGATGCCTAAGTGACTCCTTTACCTGGCATTTGAGACCTTTCATGATGTGACCCTGTCGATCTTTTCTACTAACTTTCTATAGCCTCTGCTCAGGCCTGCTGAACCTGTTACCACACACTATTATATTTTTGTATGTACAAACTCTTTGCAGTTTGGACATACGAAAAACTCATAACATTTTCGCTGCCTTTTGAAGAACTCCTACTCGTCTACGGCCATACCACCCTGAACGTGCCCGATCTCGTCTGAAGATCTCCTACTCATCCTGCAAGACTCAACCCAAATAATCCTTCCTCTGTCAAATCTTGTCTAGCACCCTGAAGCCCAGTTAGCCTCTTTCTGACTTGGGGAGACCCTCTCCTTTCACGTATCACATGATACTACAGTAATCTAAGCAACCATCCTCCTGGCAAGACTAGGAGTTTTTCTAGGAAGAGGCCTCATTCTAGTGCTCCTTGAACTCCTGGTGCCCAGCAGGGAGCCTGGCACGTGTATGGCCTTCAGTGAACATCTGGCAGAAAATGAGGGAAGGAGCTCAGGTCCTTCGGGGAAGTCCTATAACTGCCCTGCTATGGGTATGAGCCAATAGGAACCTTCCCCAGAATTCTGGGCTACCTCAAGTGTAGACAGAGCCACGTGCTGCTGCTACTTCATAGAATCACCAGGAACAGCTCTTGAGCTGTTTCCTCCTTCAACCTCAGCAGCAAAAGCTTTACTAGCTTTGTTTTTCTAGAAGTTCCAGATCTCATGGTTCCTTCCCAGCCTCCATTGTCCACAGCCCCTGCAGCCCCTTACTTACCCTTCTAAGTGTGTCCTGGGCCAGCTCTACCAGAGGAACGGGACTCTCCTGTGCCCTGGGCTCTTCTGCAGGGCAAGCAGCTGTCTGGAGCTCTGGCTGCCAGCATCAGAGACAGACAGAGCCTTTGCTGCAGAGCCCACAGCCACCCCCACCCAGGACTGCGGCTCTGGCAGCTGCAAGGAGCCTCCCGGCATTGATCAGTCCTGCTACTACAAGCCTCCTTGGCATGCCTGGCTGAAGCTGGGAGCTTTGTGAGTGTGCGTAAAAAGAAGTAGAAAATTAAAAGAAAAACCCATAACAAAAGGTCATTGGTGGGAGTGGACAGTAAACCACTTGCCAATGCAAAAATGCCACTGGACAGGGTAGAGGAAGGCCCTTTGACCATCTATGCAAGGGGAGGGGCTGCAGAGGGAGTTCCAGGTAACTGAAGGTGAGCCCTGTGAGAGCTAACTCCTTTGTGTACAGGATTTTGGTTTCGTTTTATTGGGAATGGATAGAAAATTCACAACATAATGTGCAGCAGAACTCACTTGTAATTTCAGCATCTTTTGATGTCTCGAGGCCGATGAAGTGACTATCACTGGGACACTGCAGTGCCTTTGCTCTGTTCATGGGTGAGTGGGATGTTTGGGCAGACACTGAATGACCCTGTAGTGCTAGGTCACTCCTCAACCAGCTGAGTTCCCTCCCTCTCAACCCCACCACACTGTGCTGCTTCTGATGTCCTCTCACTTTCCCAATGGACTCATCACAGTTCTGGAAAAAACTGTGACTCAGTCTACCCTCTCTGAACATTCCTGGTTCCTTCATTTCTTCCCACCCCCCCTTTTTCATTCTTGTGTCTCTCTCCTCTGTCTGTCTGTCCTTCTATCTATCTACTACCTATCTACCTACTTAACCTACCTACGCACCCATCCTTAGAAAAAGATTCCACTATTCTAGGCTCTGGCCCAAGCCTACCTTCTAGCCCTGACCAATCAGTTCTGTCCTCTGGAGTCCTAAAGCTTCTCATTTTCTTTGCTTATTTTTTGAGTAGCTTCATTTAGGGGCATTTCCAGGACCTTTGGGGCTCTCCCAGGATTTGACCAAGGGATTCTCAAAGTGGGGTCTCACATGAACTGCATCTGGGGAGAGCAGGCCCCTGAGGTTTGCGAGGATGATGGAAGAGAAGGAGAAAGGAGCAGCCAAACTGGCTGAGAGACAGCTCAGGATCAATGACAGAACCAGCCTCAGAGATCCAGCCCGAGTGCATGCACACTGGGCAGCAGCAGGCAGACTCCAGACACAGCCTTAGGGCCCCACGGACACCTCTTTCCATCCTGCTCCTCGTGCTTATTGACTGGGTCATCCTGGGTAAGCTACTTGGCCTCTCTGAGCCTCAGTTTGCCTGCATGTGAAATGGTATGGGTGATGCCCACCCCTTTCAGAAGTCGTGCAAGTCTCAAGTGAAGTAGCACCCACAAAGCTCTGGGCACAGCACTCCCACACAGCACCTGCTCAAGAGATGTGCTTTCCTTCCTCCTAACTGCTCCGCCCAGAGGCTCATGGAAGATACTGAGAACTAGGTAGGGAAGTTTCAGAAAGCTGTGAAATAGACCTCAGCCAGGAAGTGGCCAAGCACTGGCTTTTTAAGAACTAGCCCTGAGGCTGCCTGGTGGGGATGGGCGGGAGCAGGAGGGGGCCAGGCATCCTCAGACTCATTGGTTATCTGCTTCTAGATCCCAGACATTTTCAAACCCATGTCCCCAGCCCACATTTTGAGCCTCTTTCACAATCATGGGTGTGTGGCTAGGCAGGACGTCAATACCTTTGAGCCCTTATCACTAAGTGCTTTTCTCCTAGAGGCTTCTCCTCACACAACCAACCCATGATTAAACCACCATCATGCTGCCTGCAGGAGGGGAATGAAATAGTAGGGTCACGGACTTCTAGGTAAAGTGACTGGGTTGGCAGGCTCCAAACTGAGAATGTTCTAGGCCTTGTTGCTCTCTAGGTGACTGATGTAGCCAGGATTCCTAATAATCTTCTTGAAAACAAAGGTGAGTCTCCACCCTCCCAAATCCATATATCAACCTGGGTCTCATCCCTTTCCTCATCTTGTCTCTCCCTCCCTTCTTCCCTCCCTCCCTCCCTTCCCTTCCCCCCTCCCTCCCTTTCCTTCTTTACTTTTTTCCTTCCTACCTTCCTCCCTCCTTCCCTCCCTGCCCCTGTCCTCTTTCATGGTGTATAAAAAGATTTAGGGAGTAAATATTAACACCAACTAGAGGGAACCTTGGCCCAACCTCTGTGAGCCTGTCTGCTCCTCTGTGAAATGGGAAGTGTGGGGGAGGACCCTTCCAGCCTGGACTTGCCATGTGTCTGTGTTAAGCCTGGAAGAGCTACACACACAGCTGGAGGGACCAGAGGAAGAGCTCCCTCAGTGATCACAAAAGGTCACAGAAGCACATCCCACCTGGCTGGCCTCCCGCTCTGACCCTCTCAACAGGTGGCATGCAGCCAGGATGTGCCCATTTCACAGGTGGGAAACCAGGCCCTAAGGGCTCACAGGTGTACCTCTATAGACCTGAGACGTTTCAGAATCAGTCACCAAATCCCACCTCAGCAGGAGAGCACCCTCCTGATTTTATCCATCTGTCTGTTAGAACTGGTGGCTTCCAACCACTCCTGACTCCTGGTTTCTGCTGGGCATTTCTGCTAAGTGCTTTCTTTCCAAGGTTCTTTTAAGTCATGACTGTGCACCCTGGCAGAGGTTTGCAGGGCCCACTGCTCCTATTTTACAGACAAGGAATGACGAGGGCTGTGAGCAAAGGCATGCCCCTGCCCTGGCTGTGTGTACGGTGGTAGGGGTGGTGGTTGAGGAGGGCAGACAGCGGTGTATGGGATCCATGCCTGCCTCTCCAGCCCACACGCCTCTCCCAGGAAAGTGTCCTCATATATCAGCCTCATCCAGCCCCGCCCGACTCCCCCTTCCCTCGATCTGTGCCCTCACCCAGGCAGGGTAGTGTTACCTTCCCCTTGACAGATGGAGGCAGACTGAGGGGTTAGGAGCCTCTTGAAGGCCATACTGCAGGTGACCCAGGCAGAACTGTGATCTAGAGGGAGACTAGGTCCCTCTCCTGAATGATTCAGATGGGATTCAGGACCAGTTCCCTCCTGTTCCAAATGAGTCTGCCCTGGGCCCCCCAAACTCACATAGGTTTTCTGTCTCTGAGTTCTCATTTCAGTCTGCCCCCTCTTCCTACTTAACCTTTGCTTGTATAGTAAAACCCCTTTTCAATCTGTATTAATTCCTATTTCTGGCAAATCCTAAGAGTGTGACCTTAGATAAGTAACTCAACCACTCTAACATCAGTTTCCTCACCTGAAAAGTGGGGACAGTGCCAGTACTGAGAGCATTAAATAAGAGAATGCACTTCAAAAGCCCAGTGTGTTCCCAGACACATAGAAGACAGGCATTCAACAAAAATACCTGTAATTGTTGTTAGGCCTGCCACCATCACCCCCAATCAGAATTGATTTCTCCTGGCTCTACATTTCTGTCACCCCATATCCCATTTTTCACACTCTGTTATATAGCTCAGTGACTCTCATCTCCCTCTCCCAACTCACTGAGCTCCCAGAAGACACCTACCACCCCTGGCCCAGAACTGCGCACACAAGAGAATGCTGGACCATTCCCTCTGGCTGCCTTAACCCCTTCCCAGGCCCCACAGCCCCTAGGGGGCCTCTGCTCCATCTCTGCTTCCTCACTGCCTTCCCATCTTTGTTCCATCCAGTTGGCTTCCATTATGTTCCCTCCCCTCCCCTTCTCTCCCCTGGAGCCAATCAGCCCATCTCGCCAAGTCCAATGGCTATTTCTTGATCCTCCTCTTCCTTGACTTGCAGCAGCATTTAGCACCCCTCCTGTGGTGGGTGACCCAGGCTTTCCTGGGTTCTCCTCCTGCCTCTCAGGCCACTCCTCCTTTTTCAGCTCCTCCTCCCCCCAACCACTAACTATTGGACACCTGGCAGCACAGCCCTGGGCTTTTTTTCTCCCTAACTACATTTACTTCCAGAGTTATCTCATCCAGTCTCATGGCTTAAAATATGGTCTATATACTTCTCTCTCCCTAAGCTCCAGACTCATAAATCCGATTGCCTACTCCACATTCCACTTGGATATCTTAAAGTCAACATGGCCAGAACGTCACCCTCATTTTCCCTACCAAACCTACTACTTACTACCCCCACTCCTGGATTCTAGTCTTCTGCTAGAGTTAATAAATGGCACTAGCACCCACTCTATTGTATAATAAAGAATTTGACTGGCTTTTGTCTGGTTCCTGGGAAGGAGACTCTATATCCTTGAGTTTCTCAAGTGATAGAGGTGTTTGTTTTTCGTGAGCCCCTGCGACCACATATTGAGTTCATACTAACCAGCGAAAGCAGGATGGGGGCTGACCACCAGAAATACCAACTAAGGGGTTAGATGACAGGGCTTTGAGCCAGTCCCACCTCCAGGAAGGGGAGGGTAGAGAGGATGGAGATTGAGTTCAATCACTCGTGCCTACAAAATGAAATACCAATAAAATCTCAGAAGCTCATCAGAGCTTGGTTGGTGAATAATTGATGTGCCAGGAGGGTAGACAGGTCCCTAGTGGGACCCTAACAGACCTCACCCTGTACTTTTCTTCAGTTGGCTGGTTCTAACCTGTATCCTGTATAATAAAACTATAATTCTAAGTATAGTGCTTTCCTGTGTTCTGTGAGTCATTCTAACAAGTTATCAAACCAGAGTGGGTATAGGAACCCACAGATTTGTAGCTGGCCCAACTGAGTTAGCTTGGGAACCCCACTTGCACCTGGCACCTGAAGTGGAGGCAGTCTCTTGGGGAACCATGTCCTTTAACTGGTGGGGGTCTGTGCTAACTTTGGGTAGTTAGTACCACATTTGGACTTCAGCATCCCATTGGTGTCAGAATACACCTCAGTCATCACCTATGATTCCTCTCCTTCCCTCTTCCTTCACATGCACCATAAGAGTGGGTCCAGCCCTGGCCAGGTGGCTCAGTTGGTTGGAGCATCATCCTTTAACACCAAAATGTTGAGGGTTTGATTCCCGGTGAGGGCACATACCTAGGTTACAGGTTCAATTCCCTGTTGGGGCATGTATGGGAAGCAACTGACCAGTGTTTCTCTCTCACTCTCTTCCTCTCTTTCTAAAATCAATAAACATATCCTCAGGTGAGGATTAAAAAAAAAGAGTGGATCCAATCAGCTCAACTTTCACATGCACTCAGCATACAGGGGTCCCTTTTCCCACCTCCATGGAAGCTGTCCTTCTCCAGCCCCATCCTCTTCTCAACTGAGTTACTGCAGCAACCTCCTTCCTGGTCTCCACGATTTCACCCATGTGCCCAGGGGTCTTCTGTTAAGGTAAGTCAGCCTGAGTCACTCTCCTGCTTGGATCCTCACATGTCCCCATTCCATCTGCAAGGAAGGCAAAGTCCTCACTATCTGTCTGACACCTCACCTCCTTCCCAGACCTCACTTCCTACCACTTGCTCCCTGCTCTGGCCCTTGCCATCATGGTTCCTCCATATTCCTCAGACAGCCCAAGCTTCCAACTGTCTTAGGGCTATGCTTTTCCCTTTATCTGGAATGTCTTAGGTTCTCATTCCTTTCATTCTAGTCCTAAAGGTCACCTCCTCAGAGAAGTCTCCTCTGCCCACCTTATGTAAAATAGCTCTACCCCAGCCCCTCCCCTCCTCTCTCAACTCTCATTGGCTTTATTCTCCCCGTAAGCCTTTATGGCACATCATACATGACTTTAATTGCTTATCATCCACCTCCCTTAGTAGAATCACAGCTCCCTGAGGGCAGGGACCATAGCTGCTTGTTTTGCTTCTGTATTCCCAGTACTTGGCTCAATAAATATTTGTCAAATGAATAAATATGTGCCACCAAGAAAACTGGCTAGGTGCAGGGAAAAGTTTCATACAAATGATGTAGTGACTCATGGAATCTCTTGTTTTTCTGCTGGTTGTTACAGACTTATTTACATTGATGTGGAAGGAATCACAATAGGGCAATACAGTTTGAGAAAGAAAAAAACATGCTTTGTTAGCAGGTAGCAAACAGATGCTCTGAAAGCAAAATGTGGCAGACCATTTACTTCAAAAGTTACTGAGAGATTAAAGACAAAAAACACAATTGAGAAAAATGAACTGAACGTAGAATATCCTAACTTGGGTTTTAGTGTTGTTTCTTCCATTTATGAGTTTTGTGACTGGACAAGTGGAATGCTCTCTGTGAGCCTCAGTTTTATTATCTGCGGATTGGGACAATGCTAATACCTCCTGGCTTATGTCCCAGATTCAATGCCAGGGTCCTCTGAGAGGTGGATGGAGCAGACCCATCAGATGTTGTTCAGTTTACTCCTGTGTGAACCACCATGGCAGGAAGTCCCAGGACATTTGAGCAAAAAATAAAGAGTCAATACCAAGCAGATCTCTAGGAATAATGGTCAACTGTCAGTCTCCCAGGAAAGGTGTTGAGAGGAGATTTTGCTGAATCAGAGGAAAATGCTGTAATGAAGCTGCTATGCATTGTGGGGCCAGGTTTTCACAATCATCCATCCCCTCCACAATTCCAAGATCCTGGTGCCTAGCCTGGGCCTTTGACACTGGACTTCATGCCAGTGGCTTCTTCACCTCTCTGGACCTTTAGATGGACTGAAAGGTCCTGCCATCCCTGTCTGTTGACCTGCTAGGGTTGCTGTGAGTCAGAACCCCTCTGGGGAGCTGGCGGTAGGACTACTGGGGCTCAGTATGGATTGAGTTGGGCAAAGACACACCCAGATATCTCTGAAAATGTCCTCCTTTCTGTGCTTGCCTAAATCCAAAACCAGGAGTCATTCCTGACTCTCTCTCCCTTTCTGCCCACGTCTTGACTATTATTCTTTTCTGTCTACTTCTTACCACCCACAACCACTGAGTCCAACTGCATCAGCCTCCCAATTGGCCCCTTTCTTGAACACAGCCATCTATTCACTCCATAGCAGCAGTCAGGGAAAAAACAGAAATCTGTTCCTATCGTTCCCTGACTATAACCCTCCAGTAGCTTCCAGATGTTCTTAGGCTAAAATCTAAACCCTTCTGACAATAGTGGCCTTATGAGGCTGTCCTTTTTCCTTCACCTCTGACCTTTTATCTCACCAGCCCCCCCCCCGCCCCCCCCCCCCCCCCCCCGCGCCCTTGCTCTCTTGTGTTCTAGTGAGGCTAAGTTTCTGTGTTTCCAATGCTTCTCTCTCACCACAGGACCTTTATACAGGCTTTGCCCTTTGCAGGAGATCTCCTTTCCCCTTATTTAGGCCTCTCTTTTCCTCACCTTCATTTTGGCCTATCATCTAACATCTATGACCTGCTCAAGTAGATGCATTCTTACACGTCTCCCAATTTTCACCTTAAATAAGCACTTCCTTAAGGAAGCCCTCTTTGATTCTACCACCCCTCTCCCCCACACCGTTAGGCTCTCATAGACAACTGGCTTCATAGCATTCATCATGTTATAATTATTATTTTATTATCTGTTTCCCCCATTAGGCTCTAAGCTCCACAAGGGTAGGAACCAAGTCTTCCTTGCTTACTCCTCTCTTACCAGTGCCATACTCATAATAGGAACTTGATAATTTGTAAAATTTTATAGATTCACCCTGGAATCATATTTGAGTCTCTTATGCTCCACCTACCTCTGCAGCCTACATCCAATCACTGGTTTCCCTGACATCATCAATCTTGCCCCACAGATACTTGTTGAGCACCCACTTCTCAGCTCAGTAGCAAACGGGAGGATGTGCAGACAGACCCCCATGGTATGGTATGCCAGTGCTCTAATTGGGGGCAAGCCCAAGAGAGGGAGTGACTCCCTGGAAGGGCAAGAAAAGCTTCAGGCCAGACAGTCTCCATGAATGGGGCCTTAAAATGTTCTTAGGAGTTTGCCAGGTTGGGGGTGAAGCAGAGAAAAAGGCATGGGCAAAGGCCCAGAAAAATGAAATAGCACTAACAACATCTTCCCAAATCTTCCTCTGGAGTTCCACTTCCAGAACGTACATCTAGACCCTCATCCCAGCACTTCTGCAAAGCTGCCTAACTAGATTTTTCTGTTGTATTCTCTCTAAGCTCTGTCCTCATTCTGTTCTGCCTTTGCTCAAGAATCTGCTGTGGCTTCCTATTACCTTTCACCTTAAATCTAAGGTGCTTGCTTGCTTGCCATTGGATGCCTATCTCAACCTCACCCTATCTCTCCCACCCTCATTGACATTTTTTTTATTACCCACTGACATAATCAACATTGCTTCCACTAGCTCAACAATCACAAACTTCCATGCCTGCCTGGCTCATCCTATTCCTTCTTTTTATCATTGCTTTTATAAATCAAAATCCTTTTTGAGTTGATGCTAAGAAGAATTATTTTTGAAATTTGGGTTGTCATGTCCAGAAGCCCACTTGAATGGTTTAATTGTTTATAGCCAACTCATTGCTTCTTAGCATAGAAGTGCATGAGAGATTCTCAGTAAAATTAATCTTTGTGGGCCGAACTCTTTTGCTCTGACCTTGAGTGGCCAATTTGTGATGGATGGGCTCAGCTAGGAAGGGTTGTACTTCGCTTCTGGGTCCTGCTGGAAAGAGGAGGTGCACTGCTTGCATTAGAGGTCTGCATTTTACCTCCCTGGGGACCCCTTAAAGGTGGTATCGATGTCTTCTTCATCTACACTCCCCGTCTCCCACTCCAGCTTCAAGCTCAGTGCTCTACAAAATAAATGGCCAGTCATCAGGAATAAGCTGCCCCTGTTATGGGCCAAGTTGTGACCCCAAAATTCAAATGTTGAAGCCCTAACCCCAGCATATCAGAATGTGACTGTATTTGAAGATAGAGCCTTTAAAGAGATGATTAAGGTAAAATGAGGTCATCAGGGTAGGCCTAATCCAACACAACTGTGTCCTTATAAGAAAGAAAGATCAGGGCACAGACAACACAGACAGAGGGAAGAGCATGTGAGGATACAAGGAGAAGGTGGCCATCTAAGAGCCAAAGAGAAGGGCCTCAGAAGAAACCAAACTTGCCAGTGCCTTGATTTCAGGACCTCTGGCCTCCAGAACTGTAAGAAAATAAATATGTGTTGCCTAAGCCATCCAGTCTGTGGTATTTTGTTATGGCAACCCTAGCAACAGCCCCCAAAACCAGTTCTTTCAGAACCATGGTTCTAGTTACAGAATAATACAACACTGACATTGGCTTTGGGTAAAAAGTGTTTACAGAAAAAGAACGTTTTAGAATGAAAAGTGCCGCTATATGTATCTGACTGGCAAAATGTATACATACACATACATACTGGTGGGGGCGGGGAATTTTTTTCTTAGCTAGAATTACTCCTTGTGATAATACAAACAATGAGCATTCCAGTGTAGGACATTTAGAAAATGCACAAAGAAGAAAACAAGTTACCTGTTATCTTCCTACACTTAGATATCTGTCTCGCCAATTTTCTCCTTCCCCACTCCTCTCATTCTCTCCTCTTTCTTTCTACCTTGCTTACTTATGCTGCATTATACCTATTCTTTAAAATGCAGTTAGGATTAATTTTGGCCATCTGCCTTTTCATTTAGCACTGGAATATGAACATTTCCCCCAAAATTATTAGAATTTCATCTCAACCATCATATTCAATGGCTACCCAGAATCTCCCACTATCTGCATGGGCCAAGATGGGCTCCCCCAAACCTCTGCTAGTGGACATTCATGCTGTTTCCTGTTTTCAACTAATAGAAACTATGCTGCAATAAACATCCCTGTAGATAAATCTTAGTACCGGCTTGGGCTATTTCCTCAGGGCAAATTCACTAAAAGTAGAATTACTGGTTACTCATATTTTGAAGTAGATTTTTTTTTTTAATTCTTAAAATGTTCTACACTTCTGGGGCTGTAACAACTTACTGATCACACATATTAAAAGATCCCCAGAGTCTATGTAGTAATTTTAGAAAACTTAAAAAAAAGGACAAAGAAAGAACAAAGAAAACCTAGGTTATCTTGCTATAGTCAAGGCCACAAAGTGACATCCATCCCTGGCTATGACAAAGTTGCCCTTCAGGTTAGAGCCTGGTTATTTAGAAAGGGAAGGGAAGGAGGTGGTCAGGGTGTAATTACAACATTCTGTGGGAAGGTATGCATTTTACAGATTGGGAAACTGAGGCACAAAGAGGTATAGACACTTGCCCAAGACTATACACAGTTTGGGAACGAAACAGTCAGGACTGAAATTCAGTTTTGCCTGGTTCCAACAACCAAGGGTTTAACCATTACACAACACTGCCCTGGGGCAGGGTCTGTGGGCACAGGATGACTCCAGTACAGCTCCCAGATCCAGCCCTGATATCCTGTTCTGCCTTCTGATCTCACCGGCAACATGAGGTACTGGGTGTGCAGGGCTGGGAGGAGGCAGGGCTGGTGCATGCCCCAGGGGTGCATGAGCCAGCAAGGCCCACCTGACCCCACCAGGTAATGGTCTACATGCCCACGGACCATTTGCTCATCTGGATCACAAATTCTCACTGACGCACTGACTGTACTAGAACAGCCACAGTGGTGTGACAGCCTGGCGTGTCAGAGGAAAACGTATACAGATAAAAGGAGGAAGGATAAAAGCCTGTGGCAACAAAGAGGCAAAATTGTGAATCAACTGTTATCTGTATTTCCCAACCTTTTAAAAAAGTGATTTTGCTTTCACAGGCATGTGGTGGGGAAAAAAAAAAAGCCTTTGAAGTTAAATGGACCTGGGTTCCAATTCTGCCTACCAGTTCACTGAGTCACTTCACTTCTCTGAGCCTTGGTGTCCTCACCTGCAGAATGGGGATAAGCATTCTGTGTTGTTCTCAGGATGAACTGAAGTACGAGATTCCTATCACATCTTTAGCTCTGTGCCTTGCAGGGGGCGGGGACTCAGCAAATACCAGTCCCCACACAAATTAACACATTTCTGAGTCCTGGAAATGCAGAGAAAAGTAGATAGGGTTCTGCTCTGGGAGAAGCTGAGTGTGGGGAGGAAGAAGCAATTATATCCTGAGGTGGTAAGTACTTTAACAAATGGGATAAACCAAGTCCACATTATTTTCAGAAAATAATTTGGCTCTCTAGCTCATGATCACAGCAAAATCAGAGTAGGAGGCCACATTCACTTTTGACAGATCTTTAATCCTTCCCTAGTATCACCGTTATTTCTCCATTAAAACTTACCTGTCCCATGTCCCAGTTCCCTAAACCCTGCTATCTGCTGGGGTTAATCTGGTCAGATCATTTCTGCAATGGACATGAGTGCCCACAGGTTGCTAGACCACTACAGATAGCATTTGGAAGAAAAAAAGTAACATGCTTATTACATAAAACTTGGAAAACAAAACACTCAAATTGCCCATACTCTCATAACTTAGAAATAACCACTCCTAACCTACAGATTACATTTAGATGGGAGCTTTCAAAGCTTTCCCATCCTCTCCCAAGGAGTGACACAGAGGGTGGCAATTGGGGTGCTATGACAGGCCGGCAGGAGGGGTGCTGAGTGGGGAAGGCTCTATCCTATCAAACATGGGAGCAACTGCTCATTCCACCTAGGAATGGAGCCAGCTCCACACACACACACACACACACCATGAAGGACAATTTCTCAGGTGTTGCTAGGGAAGTAGTAGCCCAGGGCCATTGGCAGAACTCCCAGGCAGTCCCCCAGGCAAAGGGGCTGTGTCTCCAAATGTTCATTTGTAAATGGATGGACCAACAGTCATTAAGCTCCCAGGACAGTCCTCTGCAGGCTCCCAGGCTGGGGCCCAGCGCTCTGCTCCTCCTTCTCAAATCCTACCCCTGCCAAAACCTCTCATGATGGTGTTAAAAAGATACTAAAGTATGGACTGATATGAAGTCCATGCAACCCACATATTGCTCTTTACCTCAAAAGGACATTTACTAATGCAAGTGCACCTCTGTTTTGGTAGAATATCACACCAAGGTAAAGATGACAACACAGGCTCTGTGGGGGACTGGGAAGGGGGGAAAGCCAAACTGCAGCTTCAGATCTGCCTGGGGCTTCCCTCTTCCTCCCCTGCTGCCCCAGGTCCCCAGGGTTTTGGGAGTGGTCGCTGAGAGACCCTGTGTTGGGAAGGGCATTAGGGATGCTGAGGTGGTTGTGGCAGCAGAGGTGGGAAGATTGTGGGTTTGCACAGACAGGCGGTTTGCAAACCACTAAGGGCTCTGGGGCCACTAACGGCACTGAAGTGTGTACACAGCTGTGTCTGGGAATGCTGAGTCCCCCAGGTGAACCAAGGGTCTTGCTTGCTTGCTTGAACACTCACCTATCTCCCGGGCTGCTCTCAGTCTGGTTCCAGGTGTGGGAAACCTGCGAGCAAAGGAGATCAGAAAGGCCCATCAGAGGGGCTTGTATCTTCTAGGTCACAAACTGGTGGCCAGAGATCCAGATTTCAAATTCAGTATTTGTTTAAAATTTAATATGTGAACTGATCCCAGTATTGAGAAACTGAGGGATTTCATGCAAAAGTCTCACTTTCTGACTCATTTGGGGAGAGCGGTGTCTCTGGGCCACATACCAGCAGGATACTGATGGGTGGGAGCCATGTGGGCTACCCCTCTAGGCCCACAAATGCTCCCCTATCCCAGCGTGTCTACCCCCAACTCCAGGAGCTCAAGTGTGCAGCCCCTGCTCTGGTGTCTGCCTTGGATCTGGAAGCCTGGCATGTTCCCCTTTCAGTCCTGCCTGGGCTTCCACCCCATCCCTCCCTTTCCTTTTCCTGCTCCAGACTTATAAACGGAGAAGTCAGGAGAAAGAACACCACCAGGACCATCCCTTGGAGAAATCAAGGGAAAGAAGACTGAGTCAGACTCCAGACAAAGTTTGGATGGGGAGCCCTGGTACCCCCTCTCCAGCATCTCTTTCCAATATTCCTACTCTGTGGCTGGCTCTTGACAGGGTCCTGAGGGTTTAATAAAGAACATCTTGACAAAGGTGTGGGCAAGAGGGGCCCAGAAGTGAGGGTTCCTTTGCTACCACCCCTATTCTAGAAGGGGGTGGGAGGAGGAAATGGTGTCCAGACCTAGGCACAGAGAGGGCTGCATGAAAAAGACCCCTGACAAGAGTTGTCACCTGTGGTCAAGGCATGCAGCCAGCTCAAGGTGACTCTGAGGGAGAGAGACAGAGCTGAGACTAAATATTCAAATATCTCTCCCCACTCACTCTATATCCTGCCAGAGCTCCACATTGGTCAAAGTCAGCAAGAAGCCAGAGGGAGAGAGAGGGCATTGATGCATACAGGTCACCTCCTGGGGCACAGGGTGGGGTGAATAGGGTGGAGAGTGGGTCTCAAAGGGCAAATGATGGATGGCCAGCACAATGGCCCTGCTCCTGTGCCCTCTTCACCCATAGGAGCCATATCCCTTAGAACCCAAGGCAAGGCTAACCAGGTCCTCCCAAGGACCTCCCAAGTGTCAGGAGCTCAGTTCCACCCCAATGACTACTGGTTGGTGCTGACCCTTCCCAAGCCTCTGTACTGCTCACCTGGACTGAACTCAAGTTTTCTGCCCCATACTCTAGTACCTGACCCTGTCCCTAGCACCTGGAGCCTGGCCCAGGCCCTCACTTCCCCTTACTGCCCCTGCCTGTTCTCTTCCACTGGACATCCTTCAAATACCTCTCATTATGAAGGCAGACTGTCCCCTTCCCAGAAAGACAGCCCAGCCCAGAGTTCCCAGAGATCTGGAAGCAGAGCTGCAGGGAACCCACAGGCATGAGGCTGACACAGCAGTCACAGGATGCAGGAAGTGGGCAGCTGAGAGCTCCCTGCCCCAGATCTCTTCTGGGAAAAGCACTAGCTTGACAAAAGGCAGCCATGTGTAGGGTTTCATGGAACCCAGAGTCGGAAGTGACCCAGGAGATCATCTGCTCTGGTACCTACTTTGGACAGATGGGAAAACTGAGGCCAGGGGATGGGTGGGGCTTACACAGGCCACATAAGCCAGAAAGTGGCAGAGCCAGTGCTTTGTCCGTCAGGCTGTCCCTTCCTCCTGGCCCAGGACACATGAGGGCCGGGCTGTGTCAGGAGACTGATGTCATGAGGTAGGCACTGTTAAGATTCCCATGTTACAGATTAGCAAGTTCGGTTCCTGGAAGTTACCTAACATGCCTTAGACTAGCACAATTGGTGAGCTCTGGAGCACAGGCAACAACATTGACAGCAGTAATAATAACCAGCATTGCCAACTAGGGTGCTTTCTCCAGGCTGGCCCTGTACCGAGGTCCTCAAACACCTTATCCCATTGTTTGCTTGTTCGTTTTACTAGAGAGTTTCTATTAACTTTTCCCACTTGGCTAAAACATGGTGTGTGTGTGTGTGTATGTAAAGTGTCCAGTCTTATTGACATACAACTGACATATAACATTGTGTAAAATGCATTGATTGATATATATCATTACCATGACAGTGTTAGCTAACTCCTCCATCACATCACATAATCACCATTTATTTTTTGTGGTGAGAACATTTAAAATCTATTTTCTTAGCAACTTTAAGTGTGTATCTAGTCAGATAAGACTAGCCATGTGGTATTCAGATGCCTCCTGGTTGTTTTATTCCAGACACTCATTTTTTGACTCTTTGTGGACCCCTTCCTTATGTCTCAGGTTATATGAGGGAGAAAGCTCAGAATCGGCCATCTGTCACACCCAGTACCCTTCCTGTGATGTTTAAGGGGTCTTCCTAATCTTGGGTGGGCCTGCCTACTCCCCCCCAGGGCCCTGAACTTCTGCACATAGTAGCAAGGTCCTGGGCTGTGGGCAGCAAGGCTGGTGTCCTTTTCTTCCCCAGCAGGGACTGTTGGGATGAAAGATTGATGAGCGATCTGTCCTCACTGGTGAATTTTTAATTATAGAAGAAAGAAGACCCCAGCCCCTGGTCCAAACCAAGAACTGTGGGCAGGGTGCTTCTTGGGTATCACTGACAAAAGCTGTCCATAAATAAAGGTGAAGGGCTGAGATGGGAGTAATTGGTGGAAAAACTGCCAGACCCCCAGCATGGAAAGTTCTGGAGTGACATAGTGTGAGTAAGACCAGGACTCATAAAGGTCTTGGGCAAGTCTGGGCATAGGGGCAGTGGGTATGGGAGCCTAGTGGCCATGATAGCTGTCACTCTGTGATTCTTGCCCTTCTACATTGCAGGTGACCGTACCACACACCCTGGATCCTCTTACAGTCAACAAGCTGAGAAAGGGCTGAGTTTGGAGCATGGTTACCAGGCGGGGGCCCCAACCCCAGCCTTGGAGACACAGGAGAGACCAGCCTTCAGCTCATTGCCCTAGGAGAGCAGCATACCTGTGAGACTATCCATGACTCAGTTCAGTCCGATTCACAAGCCAGACACTTAAAGAGAAATGAAGGCCTGCTTTTGAGTCTCTGCATCATTAATGGTCCATGTTCCCAAGTAAGTCACTTCAACCTCCTGAGCCTCAGTTTTCTCCTCCGCAAAAAGGGGTTAGAAACAGCTACTGAGTGATGAAGGTAAAATGAGAAGATTCAGGGAAAACAATGAGCACTTCGTTTGGCATGCAGTGAGTTCCTGATAAACATCAAGTATAAACAAGGAAGAATAAACCACCAGCTCTGCTCTCAATTCACTTATAAACCAGTGGGGCTCTCACACTGGCTAAAAACAAAACTCACAAGGAAGAACAGAGAAGCATAAAATGACATTATAAAACACCCACGGTAAGAATTTGGGTGAGAGATCATTTTGACTTGGGGGCCACAGTCAGAGGAGGCTTCTGGGAAGAGAGGACCAGAAAAATACACCTGCAAGTGCTTGCATCCTTTGTGAGTTCAGGCGCTGATCCCTCTGGTGGGAAGCCTTTCCCAGGCACACAAACTGGGTATCAGTGAATGTGCATCTGATTCTCAGTGGTACTACTATTTAGTCAATAAAGTCACGAGTCATTGGCACCTACAGGCCCCAGACTTTCCAGCTCATACTCCACCTCCTCTAGGAATCCTCCTGGGACTACTTCATCCACACGGATCCCACTCTTCTCATTGCCACTGGCACTCAAAGCCCAAACCACACACCCTAAAGAGCCTTCTTGCAGGGGAGGAGCCCTGGCCCCTGTTCCCTGTAAGACATTAGGCAAGTGCCAGCCACTCTGTGAGCCTCAGTTTTCTTATCTGTGAGCAAGGGAGTTGGACTAGATTGGAGTTTCCCAGAGTGACATTGGGGAGCACTAGTCTTTTGAGAGGCTCCCTAAAACATGGCACCATGTTTCATGCTGGAGCCTCCACCTTCCTTGTAGATTTCATAATGCAATGAATATATACATCAAGGCTCTGATAAGTCCTACAACATAGAAACCAGCTTAGTTTTGCTTGACTCAGCATTTCCTAAACCACCTTGACCTTGGAACATTTCTTTCAGTAATGTCTATTAACAGACCACAGAACTAGCATTCCTCAGAACCCACTTTGGGAAGGAATACTAGCTTCAAAGATCTCTCAGGTACCTTCATGCTCTGTCAATAAGGAGATTTAATAAAAGTCTAGGGTGTGGAATTTCATCCTCTGAGTAACTTTTCCAAAATGTCTGCTTCATTTCTGGCCAAAACGTGAGGGTGCCCTCCTCCAGCTCCCGCAGCAGCCACCATGCCTGGATCTCCATCACGACAGCACTTGCACTGCAGTCGTAGGTATGTCTCCTTCTGCACTGGACCATAAGCATTTAGGGAGGGACCATGTCTGGACACTGATGTGTCCCATGGCTCAACAAGTTCAGTGCCTGGAACACAGCATGTGCTCAATAAATATTTTTGAATACAGGAGTGTGGTTTACATATTTGACAAGTGGTATGGTCATGGCATATATCAAGAGGGACACCAGGTATGAATAACCTACAGGGCTCTCCTGACCATGCTTGTTAGTCAAACACCAGTCTGGTGAAAGGAAGGAGGGAAGGAAGGAATTGCAAGAACTACATGAGAGAGTATAACTATTACCTGCAAAGGAAAAGCACTTTCTAAGGCAAAGCCAAAAGCTGTGTTTTTATCCTTTTCCCTCTCTGGGCTTCTCTGGCTAAGCTGTTCAGATTTGGGAGTGGGGGCTGGGGGCTGCAAAGACCACCCCTCCCCGCCATGGGACCCAGCTGGAGCCAAGGCCACATGAGAAAGTGGGCTTTTCTGTGTCCTCAACAGAGCTGGCAGCAGTTTTAGTATTTTAAATATCCTGAAATCTGAATCCAGAATGGAACATTTTTTCAAGTAAATAATACCCTTGATGTCAGTGTTGCTGCAGCAGGCTCAACAGCCCTCAGAAACCCAGACAGGAGGACGTGCAGGAAGCTGCCAGAACACAAAGCGAACCAAACCCCAGATCTTCTGGTTCCAACTAGCAGACCACCTGCCTTCCAGGGATGTGAAGATTTAGTAAGACACTTCAGGCATTGGCATATTTAAGAGGCATATTTTTTTTCTGATCATACCTGACAATGCCATAGGAAAATTCAGAAAGACCACACCCTGGGGACCCCATACTGTCATGGGCTTTGGGGACCCTGGGTCAAGGGTGAGGGGTGGCAGAGACAGGATGAAGTCTCGTGGCAAAAGGTAAGATTAGAAAAGGTCAGGGCCCTCTCTGAGAGATGGGCAGCACCTGATGCCTGCTAAACTCCCTTATGGGCTGGCTTCAGATTTCCATATTGGTTTCCCTCCTTGGTCAGGATTTGAAGCAGATACCACCTGGTTTGAGTTACAGAATCCAGCTGATGGCTTCCTGACCCTTCTGGGAGGCTTGCAGGGGAGGTGTGAGTTCTCAGGAGGGGCCAGGCCTAGGGCACATCCAGAGGGCTTAGAAGGGAATGGCCAGGACAGTGTCTAACCTGAAGCTTCCTTCAGGGCAATTTTTCCCCTTTGGGGGCAGGAGTGGCATAATGAGAGCAGGGCCAATAAAATGACATTGGTATGATTAGGACAGTGTGAAGTGTATAAAACAAAGTGGAGTCACTTACGTCAACTAAAATGGCTGTCAGTCAGCCATGACACTTTGGTTCAAGAGAAAAATTACCTAAGTCAGACTAAACACAATTGGCAAGGAGACACACTTAAGATATCTTCACACATGGTCAGAGTAGCGTGTCTGCGGAGCAGGACCACCCATAGATAGTCCCTGGGGAAATTCCACACTTGCCAGCAGGGGTGTCAAGCAGAATAGCCATGTACCACCCATAGGCTCCTGGGCAAATTCCCTACTTGGCATCAGGGCCAAGACATTTATCGAAAAGACCCAGAAGGGTGGAGTACATCACTTCCAAGGTATAACAGGCAGGTTCCAGACTACTGATGAGACAGCTGAGCCCCACACACTAACTACAGTGCTGCTCCACGCCACCCTGATCTCCCTTGGCACCAGCCGCCAGAGGCTCTGTCCTGATGGACTGAGGACTTCATCTGCCCTGCTGCCCACCTGGGTCCAGAGATCCTTCCTTGCAAAATGCTGACAACTCCCTTGCCCATCATGCTGTCTCCTGCACCTGCAGCCTGAGACTTTGGGGCTTGGGTTGGTTATCCCCCATTGATTACTGTGTGTGTGTTATGTTTGAGTGTGACTAGGATATTAATGTCTGTTGATATCCTACTCTGAGTGAACCTGCATTCAATAAAAGCTGAGTGAATAGCATAGTTATTGTGTGTGACTCTTGTCTATTCTTTCCTTGCTGCTCAGCAGGCAGCTAGCGGAGCAGTTGTCCTGCTGACTTATAGGAAAGACTGTATCGCGAATATATGCTCCTGACACATCTATACTCGGGACACTTCGGGGTGTTCCTTATCTCTACGATTGCCTCATAATATTGAGGCACACTGCAGGGAAACCACTGTAAGGGGAGAACCCTTGGTTACCTTTACCACCTCTCCAACACTTGCTAAGGCTAACAGGCCTTTACTGGTGGGAAGCAATACCTACCTAGAATTTAACAACACTAGCAGTTTGCCTCCTTTTAAAAAAATTATTTTTACTGTTACTTTCTATTTATGACAGCTGTTACCATATTTTCCCATTATGGTAACAATAAGGTTCATTCTAAAATTTATTTAGGTAAAAAAAAGTGAGCTCATTTGAATAAAGATATTAAGTACTTTTTAGTGCAGGCGAGGTGACCTAATCTACGGGTTGGAGGGAGGTATATGAATGATTGGGGTCTTTGAAACATTCATCCAGTCCAATCACAGTTGGATACACTGAGTCCAGAGGGGAGGGGTCTTACTCAAGCCACACAGCCAGTTAATAGCAAGAGCTGGAATGAAGAACTCAGGGTCAGGGTCTCCAGACTCTTTCTGCCTGTGAAGCCCAGCTGTGAACACCTTCCTTAGTGTGGTCCTTTCTCACAGTGCGGGGGAAATCCAGCCTCATAGCTCTGCTGCCTCCAGGGTGCTGGGAGCTCTGCAGAGGCCATAACTGAGCCTTATTCATTGTTTTATCCCAGAGACAGCCAGAAAATTGGTGATCAATGAGAATCTAGTAAAAGGGATGGATGGGTGGATGGGTGGAAGGATGATTGGAGAGACAGATAAGTGGATAGATGGAGATACAGATGGAGAGAGTGGAGATGGGTGGAAACATGGATAAGTGGTTTGACTGATGACTTAGGGAAGGAGTGTTCAGCCCTTTGGCGTCTCTGGGCCACACAGGAAGAAGAATTGTCTTGGGCCACACATTAAATACACAAACACTAATGAAAACAGAAAAAAAAAAAACCTCATAAGGTTTTAAGTAAATTTATGATTTTGTGTTGGGCCACATTCATAGCTATTCTGGGCCGCATGCAGCCCATGGGCCACTGGTTGGCCACCCCTAATTAGAGTCTCTGTCCTCATTTCATCCATCCAAGGGTATTTCCATTCTGTTAGAGAACTAGCAGAATTTCTCTAAGACAAAAGAATTAATGGTGAAATTTCAGATATCACAATAGATTGGTAGAGACAATCTTCCCCATCCCCATTTTGCCAAGTGAGACCTTGAAGCAAAGGTGAGCAACACTGGCCAGGAAACCTAGAGCCTCTGCTTCTCATTTTGTTTTTGAAACTCACTCTCTGACCTTGAATAAATTCCCTCCCTTTCCTGGGCCTCTGTTTCCCCATATGTAAAATAAGGGGCTGAGTCAAATGAATCCCTCTACCTTAGCATCCTGTGGCCACTGCAAGGCCTTCCAGAGGCCAAAGCCGCCCCAAACATCCCTGATGCTGACTGTAGGCATTGAATCTGTCAGTTGGATTTGGCTTCTGCAAAGTGATATGCTGAAGGCAGCCAGACAAGCCACCCCCTAACAACAGAATTAGCAAGGGGCTCTGTCTTGCTCTGCCTTTGGAACCAGTGTATATGAAGAAGAAAACATCAGAATGGCTGGGACATGCGGTCTAGTCCTCAGTCTCCTAAATGATGCACCTCTTTGTATATAAAACTGCCATGTACAGGGTGTGGACAAACCAAAAGTGAGAAGACAATGGAGGGGCCAGAGGGAGAGGCTTAGAGCACAGGCTTCTGGGCCAGTCAGTCCTAAATGCAAGTCTTGCCCTTGCCATTTCTTAGCTATGTGACCTTGGGTCAGTTCTCCCTGTCTCCCTGAAGTTCATCATCTTCTAATATGGGGGACATATTAGCTCTCCACTTTATTGGATGGTTGAGAGAATTGAAGAAAATGTACATTGTTGAGGGTTCTACAGATGTTAGCTCATCATCCTTCCGTTTGTGAACTGCCAGGGAGAGCCTGGATCCTGTCCAATAGGATTTTCTCCAGTGGGCGGCATGGGGATGGATGTTTGCTCACCTACTAAGTGTTTATTGAGCACCTACAATGTTCCAGGCCCTCCCTTCTGCTCTGGAAACTCAGTGGTGAGGAGAAGCAAACCCTAGTGTCTGACCATAGAGAATTTAAAGTCTAGGAGAAGGGGTGAGAAGACAGTCATTTACCAAGTGGTCACTCAAATAAATGGAAAGTGTCAGGTTCCATAAAGGGGAAAGTAGGGTGGAGTGGGGCTGCATTACAGGGACCTCTTTGTTCCTGGGAAGGGTCATCAGGGAAGTGACTTGAGTTGAGACCCGAAGGATGTGCAGGCTGTGATCAGGGAAAAGTGTTGGAGGTCACAAAAACAGAGGTTTAGCAGGTACAAAGGCTCTGTGGCAGGAAGCACACAGCACATTCAAGGCTCTGAGAGGAAGCCAGTATGGCTGCAGCAGAGAGTGAGAGATAACGTGATGTCAGGGAAGCTGGAGACGTGGGCAGGGGCCTGATTGCCAGAGACTCATGGGTCTTTTTCTCTGTGTGTGTTTGTGTGTGTGTGTGTGTATGTTCATGGGAAAAATGGGAAGCCATTAAAGGGCATACAGTGGAAGGGTGAGGGGTCCAGTCACTGTGATGTGGAGAATGGATGTAGAGAACCCAAAAGGAAGGAGGAGAGCAGTGAGGCAGTCATGTCACTGTCCAGGCAAGAGACAATGGTGGCCCAGATAGGGTGGTGGCAACAGAGTGGACAGCAGTGAAGCTCATTCTCAGCCCCATGGACCAAGGCAGGCCCTCCCCAGAGGCCTTGGCACAGGACAACTGCCTTGGAGTATGATGTCCATGCAATAGTTAAGATGACTGCATGCTCATCCACAGACTTTATAGTTTACAACCATCTTTCACAGCCTTTATCATCTTTGATCCTCAAATCCACTACCGAGATGAGAGAACTCAAAACCCCCAACCTCTTTTGTGACTCTCTTTTAAAGAATAAAAACAATAATCATAACAACTTTGTGTTTCTGTATAAAGATACCTTATTTCATATGTACTGTTGACTCATTAACATTGAACTCATGACCAAAAGCACTATAAAGCACGCTTGAGTGAAGCTCATGAAGCACACTTATTTTCTCCACAAGATACATCATAGATTTCTTGGCTTAGAGCACTAGACAGCACTGCATTTAGGTCATTTTAAACAGCAAAATCAACAACAAAAAGTGAAAAACTGAGGGGGAAAAGTGGCACCAAGTAGAGCACAAAACAGCGTACTTGTTTCCATATGAGAGCTGAGACTAGAAGGCAGAGTGATACCTCATCTGATCTCATCTGGGAACTTGTGCATTGGGTGACTCAAAATTTTCACTGCTCTGCACACATTTGCAAAGGACTGTGAAAGCACCATAAGTATGGATTTAGGGTTACATATAAATTTCAGCAAGTAGAATTTAGTAACATGAAATCTCTAAAGAATGACTGATAAATAAATGTGTTTACCATTCATTTGTTGATTTGACACATTTTCATTGAGGGCTTCCCATGTGCCACTTGCCCTTTGGGTACTGGGGGCGCAGAGCCTGCTCTCATGGGGCTGAGAGTGTGCTACACACCAGGGACTGTGTGGCCTCACCACATGCATTGCCTTGCCCCACCATCCTGTGGTAGAGACTTATTTTCTAGAGGAGATGGAGTGTCCCAAATGGGAGGTGGCCTGGGAGGGATGAAAAGCAGAGGCGTTTCTAACAGAGTCTAGTTCCGCACCCCTAGGCATACACTCATTCTAAATACTGATTTCACACCAGATATCTTAAAATCCTGTTCATTTCCCCCTTCTTGCCCAGTAAGCAGTTCAGCTCACAAACTGTATTAATCTGTGGCATAAATTCATTTAAACGAAATATTGCCAAGCAACGCAAAGGCAGAAATCCTCTTACCACCCACATGGATTGATGCTGTGCATTGAGGGAGGGCTGAGCCTTTTAGAGGCTGATGCTAAACAACCCTGAATCGTGGAGCAGTAATTCCAGGCCTGGTCATAGGATGAGCCTGAGAACAAAATGACCATTTGCCATGGTGGGGCGGACAGGTTTCACAGTCTTTGGATCATCGTGGATGACAGAGGACAGCCCTTAAGTGCTAGCCACTGTTTAATGAAAACCAGCCCCAAAGACTGCATTTAAGACTTTATAAAGCAACTTCATATCCATTGGATGACTCTATTTCCCTCCAATGGAGAGGTAGGCAGTGCTATTAGCCCAGTTTAGAGATGAGAAAAGCAAGGCTCAGGGGAGGAGGAATTACTTGGCCCATGTCACACAGCTGGGCAGAGTGGGGACTTGATCCCATGTCTTTTGTCTGCCAATGGCACAGTCTTTTGATTACTTCCCAGGTTGAAAAAGAATGGTTTCTTCCTTTAAGTTGATTAATTCCAAGTGGAAAATGTGTTTCAGAGGAATAAAGCAGCAAAGAAGGGAGTAAGGGTTACTTGAAGAGCCCCTAAGTCACATGGATTATTTTTGCAGCCTAGCCCTGCCACTTATCAGCTGCATTTCCTGGAGCAATCTACTTCCTCTCTCTGTGTCTCAGTTTCCTCATCTGTAAAACTGTAGAATAGTAGTACCTTCTTCTGACAGTTGGTAGAAGGAGTAAATGAGTCAATACTTGTAAACTGCTTAGCACAGAGTTTGCCACATAGTAAATGCTATGTAATTAACAGTTAAAATTAAAAAAAAATAACCTTGGCATAAATCAGAAGGGGAAAGCAATTGCCAAATCTGTTGCTACCCCAAATTTTATATTCCTTAATTCAGTGAACTACCTGTTGATTTGTTGTAATTAACATTACTATGAATAGCCAAATGACAAGTCTCTTTCCAACCTACAGGAACTTTAAGTAGAAATAGAGTTGTCCCACAACTCTGCATGTAAATATTGTTAACCCATTTTATAGATGAAGACTCCTGAGGCTCAGAGAGGTAAAGTGACTTGCTCAAGGTCATGCAGCTGGTAAGTGGCAGAGTCAAGAATCAAATCCAGTTCCATCCAGCAGCAAGGCCTATGCTGTTAATCACTCTGCCTCCCATTTAATCAGTGGCACCCAAACTCCTGCTGATACTGGCTCCTGGAGGTCCAGGCTTTGGGAGAGAAGGTCTTTGCCAGGGTCTGTGGACGCAGAAGGACAGATCACATAGAGTGGAACCCTCTGGCCTCTCCTCTAGCCCCATACAGGGCCTGGCAGCTCAGGAAAAAACCTGCATCTCCAAACACCATGAACTATGGGCTCCGCCTGCCTTAAAGGGGAGGCATTGAGTCCCTACATTCTGAGCCAGAAGGAACAGAAATGGCTCCATGTCCAACACAGCTACAGGATTAAAATTGCAGGCTACTCTTCGGAAGGTGCTAGAAAATTTAACATGACTTGCTGTTAATTTCCCAGTTGGTTTCTTATAAAAGAAGTTTCTGGAGGGCTGTATTTCTCACCCTACATGGTTTGAGCCAAAAGCTAAAATATTGCCCAACATCTAGAAGAGAGAACTTTGAAGTTAATGTGAAGCAGGTTCATGAGGTCCCCTGCTTGGGTCAGGAGATTTGGTCTATCTTATTTGAGTCACACAGCCACTATCTTGCTGTGTGACCTCAGGAAAATCCTGTCCTCTGTGTCTCCTGAGCAATGGCAGCAGCCAGGGGTTGAATCTAGCCTGCAGATGATTTTTTGTTGTTGTCTTGGAAAAAAAATTTTAAATTAGGAAAATTACATAGAGAAGTGTAGATTTCTGAATTTTCTTAAAAATGGGAATACCTGGCTCCGGGACCCCATGTTCCCACAAGGTGAGCTGTTGATTGGCATCAAGTGTGACTGTTCCCTGACACAATGAGATGGCACCTGGATCCTTACTGAATCAGCCTGGGACCTTCCACTACTAGATGCCTATTACTTTGATACTTTTAGTTATATATTCTGTTACTTGCAGGCAAAATGCTCCTTCCTGGTGCAAAAGGTAACTGAGGCCATGTGACTTGCTTATAGCCAACTCACTGTTAGCTGCCAGTGGTGGCTGCGTGGTAAGACCCTGGTTTCCATGGTTTTAATATCTGTCATAGCACTGTATCCTCAGGTAACTCTGCTGGGGCCCCATCTACTTCAGCCTGGGAGACATCCTCGGGGGTGGCCCAGGGATATCTCTTACAGAAGCTCCAGGCCAGTGCCCAAACCCCAACCAACTAAAAAATCTCCCCGATACTATAAATAGCCTGAAAACCTTCTCTCTGTGGCCTTGAGGAGACATGTCTTTTGGGGTCACTGAGACATAAAGAAAATATAAAGTGCTCCTTTGGGAGCCTCCAATCATAGGTATTGAGGGCCTAGAGGGCTCAGCACAGGCCATTTGGAAAGATGGCCTGTCATCTTCATGGAAGAAGTCGACTGTCTTTTGTAGCCTAAGCCCATGTCAGACCAGCCAGGCCCTTCAAACCAGAAGGACCTTGTGCCCCAAGTACCTCCTCTGTGAGCGCCTCGGCACCAAGAATGTCACATGAGCAGGCCATGCCTGTGGTGTCAGGCTTTGCCCTCTGACAAAACAAACTGCTCTACTTTCCCAGGAATGAACTTCAGATCACTTAGTCAAGTAGCAGGCTTGGTTGGGGAGCCCTGCTATATGTGGACCCAGGTCTTTTGTCGGGAAGCTGGGAGGTTTGAGTTGGGTGTGTAAGGAAGACACAGAAGCATGTTTGTCAGCTTGAGTCTGGCATAAAGGAAAGGGTGATGACCCTTCCATGTGGTTTCAGGACCCCTTGCATGGAAACTAGAGGGGGACAGGCCCTGTACAACACAGGACAGGACCTTCCAACACTAACAAGGTCACAAGGTGAGTGTCCATAGGTATCAGCAAGTGTTCACTTGCCCTGGTGTGCGGGAGGCAATAAGGGGTGGTAGGGACTCTGGGGGCTTGCAGAGTGGCCACCACTAAGCTCAGGATTGCCTGAGCTGCTAAATTCTCAAGAGAAGTTGGAAATCCAGGTTTTTCCATGACATCTCCCAATTTGGGGATTTGGGTAACAAATTAGTTTAAAACAGTAGGCGAGATAATGTAATAAACACAAAATTAAACATGTGTTCACAGAATTAGCCTGCGGAGCTCCCAGTTTGGAGACTCTGATTTAGAGTTTCAATGGTTAGAGGTGTTGCAGGTCAAGTAATCAGGAAACAGCTCCACAAGCCATATGCAGTCCCTTCCTTCCACTGATGACATCTGAGAACACCAGACAACACAATTAACTCTCTGCTTGTTAGGTGTGTGTGCACAGTGGTGAAGCTTCTCCATCTCACCCCTGTACCATTTTGTTCCTGTGTCCTGAGACTCTGAAGCCCACCTATGCCTTCCTCCTGCCCTCTCTGTGTTCTAAGCACTGGGCATTGTAGGGAGAGACAGGAATCAGAGGCTGCTCTCTATTGTAGTCTGCCATGATTTAGCCTTGGTGGAAAATTCCACCAGCTCCTCTTAGGTAGCATTTTGCATGCAGTGACAGCACAGCAGCCACAGGCATCCTTCCATAAAGCCCTGCTCTTCCTTGACAAGGATGGCACCCTCTCGGTCACCCTCATCAATTGCTGCCAGCTTTGCACTGACCAGAAAAGAAAGGCCAGCCTCTGTAAATGGTCCCCAGGGGGTGTTTTACTGAACTTCTCCGGCCTCAGCTCAAAGAGATTCCTGATGGCTGGGAGGTACAGGGGTGGCTGTTAGAGTTACTCCCAGGTCTTCCTGCTGGCTTCCTTGAGACATGGGCAGGGGTAGAGGACCCCTTGGAACCACCCAAATCAATACTCAGGGCTTTAAAACCTGCACAAGTGCTCAGAGACACAAACTACACCACTTAGCAGCTGGATGACTTACCACATCTCCAGCCTCTAAGAAGGGGTTAAAAGTTCCCTGCCTGCTGGCCCCATGGGGGGTAGGATATGGATGAGTCTGATGTGGAAGTGCTGTTCCAGTGTAAAGCCTAATTCCTCTTCCTGTGGCCCATGAGGGCTCTCCTGGCATCAGCTCCCTCACTCATGCCAACACAGTGACAAGTTGCTTTGTGCACACAAACACTCCCTGCCTCTGAGTGCCAGGGACCTGCAGACAAGAATGTCAGGTGACAGCAGGGGAGGCTGGGCTACTCCCCGGGAAATGCATAGGTATGGTCTTGAATGGCTGGCTTCATGCCTATATCACCTTTCTAGGTGGGAGGAGGCTAGGAAATGAGCTCACTCAGGCAGAGGGGCCCAAGTACCTAAGACCCTGGAAAGATTAGGAATAACTTCTAAAAGCAGAGATCGTTCTAAAAAACAAAGCTGGTTCATTGCTTTCCTGATTTAAACTGCTCAGGGGACTTCCATCTCCAGCCAAGATGGAGTAACAAAGACCAATTAACCCTCATGCCTGTAAATAATTAAAAATGGGCAAAACATACAAAACAATAGTTTGTTTGGACATCAGGTGATGATGATAAGTGATAAAAGAGATAGGATAAGAGGTGAGCCCAGTGACTGTCTCAGCTTACTTAATGCCTTGGGAGCATTCCAGGCCACTGCTCAGGGGTGGAAACCCAGGTGGAACCTAGTGAACTCCTCGAGTTAAGGAGATGGAGCTAAGAGTCCAGGACTGATAACTAGAGAGATGAGAGCAATGAAGAGAGAGATCTCTGGGGGTCAGCAGAGGGTCTTTGTGTGAAGAAACTACCCAAGACTAGGGAAAGAACCATCCAAAAGAATTAGAAGTAACAAAGCCTGCACTCAGACAGGGCTGGGAGTAGTGCCTGTTGCCACCGGCCATACAGGCAAAGCTCAGGATTCGTGGGACACTGACTCAAGTACTCGCAAGGGTCTTGCCTAAGCAGAGGAGAATAATGAGCCCTATGCTGAGCACTGCTCTGGTTCCATCTAACAAATATTGAAAGCCAGATCCAAAAGGACCACCTGCTTCTAAGTACCTTAACTGCATCTCAGACAAAGCTTAAGAATATTGGTAGGGATACAAGATATCTGGCACCCAGCAAGGTAAACTACAGTGTCTGGAGTCCAATTTAAAAATTATCAGGTATGCAAAGAAGAAGGTAATTACAATCATAATGAGAACATCAATCAATCAAAACTGACCCAGAATTGACCAGATGTTAGAATGAGTGGATAAGGACACAGCAACAGTTATAACTGGACTCCATATATTCCAAAAGTTAAGGAAAGATGGGGAAGATATAAAAAAGATGGGTTGAACTTCTAGTGATGAAAAACACTACACTGTGTAAAATGAAAAAAAAAAAAAGAAACACTGGATGAGATTAATATCAGACAGTGTGGAAGGAAAGATTAGTGAACTTGAAGACAGCAATAGAAACTAAAATGAAACAATGAGAAGAGAGAATAAAAAGCTCAAAAGAGCATTGGTGAGCTGTGGGACAATGTTAAGTGGCCTCGCATATGTTCAACTGTAGTCTTCACAGGAGAGAAGAAAGGGGAGAGAGTGCAGAGAAAAATATTCAAAAAACTAATGGCTGACATCAGAGAGATGCAAATTAAAACCACAATGAGGTACCATCTCATACTGGTCAGAGTGGCCAACATAAACAAATCAACAAACAAATGTTGGAGAGGATGTAGAGAAAAGGGAACCCTAGTGCATTGTTGGTGGGAATGCAGACTGGTGAGGCCACTGTGGAAAACAGTATGGAATTTCCTCAGAAAACTAAAAATGGAACTGCCCTTTGACCCAGCAATTCCATTACTGGGATTATACCCTAAGAACCCTGAAACACCAATCCAAAAGAACCTATGCACCCCAATGCTCATAGCAGCACAATTTACAATAGCCAAGTACTGGAAGCAACCTAAGTGCCCATCAGCAAATGAGTGGATCCAAAAACTATGGTATATTTACACAATGGAATTCTATGCAGCAGAGAGAAAGAAGGAGCTTATACCCTTTGCAACAGCATGGATGGAACTGGAGAGCATTATGTTAAGTGAGATAAGCCAGATGGTGAGGGACAAATACCATATGATCTCACCTTTAACTGGAACCTAATCAACAAAAGAAAAAAGCAAACAAAATATAACCAGAGACAATGAAGTTAAGAACAATCTAACAATAACCAGAGGGGATTACAGGAACTACTATAAAGGACACATGGACAAAATCAAGTGGGAAGGTAGAGGTGGGGAAGGGAGGTGGATTCAGCTGGGGTGGGGTGGAGGGATGGGGAGAAAAGGCAGATAACTGTAATTGAATAACAATAAATAAAAGAAAAAGAAAGAAAAGAAAAAAATAATGACTGAAAAATTTCCAACATTTGATGAAAACTATAAACACATACACCCAGGAAGCCCCAAGAATCCTAAGCACAAGAAATGTAAAGAAAACTATACCAGAGTTCATCAAAATAAAATTTCTCAAAACAAGGGATAAAGAGAAAATATTAAAAGCAGCCAGAATAAGAGACACATTATTCAAAGAAAGATAACAATAACAGATTTCTCATCTTGGTGAGAAACATGAGAGGACAGTGGAGCAACATCTTTAAAACACAGAAAGAAAAAAAACCCTGTAAACTATCAGCAAACATATCTTTCAAAACAAAGGCAAATAAAGACATTTCAGACACACAAAATCTGAAAGAATTCATCACCAACAGAGTCGTATTCTAGGAAATGTTAAAGGAAGTCGTTCAGACACAAGGAAAATGATACCAAATGGGAATATAGGTTCTCACAAGGAACGAGGAGCACTGGAAATGGTAAACACATAGGCAAATATAGAAGATTAAAAAATTATTCAAAATGTACATGGTCAGGCAGACCCAATGAAGAGACAGAGATTGTCAGATTAGACCAAAAAACCAAGACAACTCTGTGCTGGCTACAAGAAACGCACTTCAACATAAAGACAAATATGTTCAAAGCAAAAAGATGGAAAGAGATATTCAAGCTAACACTAGTCAAAAGTTGGAGTGGCTATATTAATATCAGACAAAGTGGATTTCAGAGCAAAGAATATTAGCAGGGAAAAAGAAGGTCATTTCACAATGATAAAGGTGTTGTTTCATCAAGAGGACAAAACAATGCTAAATGTTTAATCTCCAAAAAGATAGCTTAAGATATATAAAGCCAAAACTGATGGAAATGCAAGGAGACAGAGGCAAGCCCACAATCATAGTCAGAGATTTCAATATCCCCCCTCAATAATTAATAGAACAAGGGACAGAAACAGGAGAAAACTTTTGCAACCTTAGGCAAAGATCTAGGTAAATATTTCTTAGATACACCACCAAAAGCACTACCCGTGAAAGAACAAATTGATAAATTAGATCTCATAAAAACTTAAAACTTCTGTTCTTTGAAAGATACTGCTACAAAAATAAAAAATTAAGCCACAGACTCAGAGAAAATATTTGCAAACCATATATACCTGCTAATGGACTTGTATGCAGAAGATATAAACAACTCAAAATTAAATAATAAGAAAACAGCCCAATACAAAATGGGGGAAAGAATTGAGCAGACACTTCACCAAAGAAGATATATGGATGGTAAATAAGTATTTGGAGACAGTATCAACATCATTAGTCATGAGAGAAGTGCAAATTAAAGTCATAGTGAGATACCACTACCCAGTATTAAAATGACGAGTGACGAAGACTGCCAACACCAAGTGCTGGTGAGGCTGTGATACACCCAGAGCTCTCATAAACTGAGGGCAGGAATGTACAATAGTACCACTACTTTGGAAAATAGTTTAGCGGTTTCTTGAAAGTTTATTATATACTTATATTATGATCTAGTTATTCTACTCTTAAATATTTGCCCAGGAGAATGAAAACATATGTTCACACAGAGATTTGCACACAAATGTCACAGCATGCTTATTTGTCATACTCTCAAGGTAGAAGCAACCCAGTGGCCCATCTGCAGGTGAATAAACTATGGTGTATTCCAAGTGGAATACGATTCCATTGGGATCAAAAGAAATAAAGTATTAAAACGTGGTACAACATGGAGGATATGAATATTAAAAATAATTACTCGTATGTTGAGTGAATGAAGTGAGCTGCCCCCCTAAAAAAAAAGAAAAGTAGAAAATGTATGATTCAATTTATATAAACTCCTAGAAAGTGCAAATTAGCTTATGGTGACAGAAAGCAGATCATAGTTCATTGGGGAGGGGGGACCAGGAGGTGGCAGGAGGGAGGGGGTGACAAAGAGACAAGAGGAAACTTTTGGGGGTGATGTATATGTTCATTATTGATGTTGGTGATAGTTTCGTTGGTGCATACACATGACAAAACTTAAGCAAAATAAACATTTCTTTGGGATATCTGCACAGCTCTTAAGATGAAGGCCAGATTCCTATCAGACTTTACAAGACCCTGGGAGGGCAATTTGTCACTTCTGCCCCTCCAGCCTCACCATGGCTGCTCCCTGTGCCACCCTCACCCAAGCCTCCCCCACCTCCCCACCCATGCTCAAATGCCAGCCTCTGGCTACACTCAACTTCTACTTCCCCAAGGTAGCATATTCAGTTGTGTCTCCAGGCTTTTGTATCTGCTGTTACCTCTGCCAGGTATACCTTCCCACTTCCAAATTCAACCAGATAATTCCTGCTAATCCTTTAGTTTTGGAAGTCCCCATTAGGTAACCCTCCTGGACCCTCACACTTATCAATCTATATTAAAATAACCTGTCATATGATCCCTCATATCAGGTTCTCAATCAGTATGTGTTGATTAAAATAACCCTAGCCCCATGCCCCCACCCCCCAGATGATACAGCCTATAAGGGCAGGGAGCAAGTCTGGTCAGATTATCTTGGAATCCCCAGCACCAAGCCCATACATAGAGAATCTACCAGACCCTGTTCTAAGCATGCAGCAAACATTAACCCATTTAATCTTCACAGCATGTCTCCAAGGTAGAAACTATTATTCTTTTTCCAGATGAGAAAACTGCAGTTCAGGAAGGCTGAGTAATTTGCTTAAGTTCACATAGCCAGAATGTGGTGCAGCCAGCACTTGAACCAGGTGGCCTAGCTCTTAATGACAGTCCTGTGCTGCCTACAAAGTAAGTAAACAAGAGTTGCAGAAGCTTTAAATATTAGACATCAGAGTGGTTTTGGAGTCATCAAATCCAACCTCTTGTTATGCCCTGTGGTTCTGGGGGAGGGGCCTGTCCCCATCATGCTGGATTGGGCACCAGGGTCAACTAATCATTTTATCATACCACCCTGGCTATTGGTTAGGAGTTATCACATGACCCAAGCTTGGCTGATAGGGCTCAACGAAACCTAACGTCAGGACTTTTGCTAGAGCTATAGGACAAAGGGCTCTTGCTCTCTTCTGGGGCCTCTGAGTGGTATGACATAAGTTTAGAGCTGCTGGGGGCCACCTTTAAATATTATGGGGAGATGCAGAAAAAAAACCAGAGCTTACAAGTGGAGGCAGATAAATCAAGGGCAACGGAGCTGGTGCCCCCTGGATCTATCTAGCCTTGCCTGAGCTGTAACAGCTTTACTTATGAGAACCTTATACTCCTTTTAAAAATTTTACAATAGTTGAAACTGAACTTGTACAACTTACAACAAAGGTGATCAAAGACAAGACAGGGTACTACTAACACAAATTAATGCCACAGGTCATTCAGCATTGTAATAGAGGACACAAGAACCTCAAAATACAGCTGGAACGGATCTTAGGATTCTAAGTATGTATTATGCTAATCATTACACCTGCTGCCACGTCAGGGTCATTTGCTTCGAGAAGGGCGTTTTCTAAACCAGTGTTAAGTCCTGCACCCCCATTTTCTCCCCACGTCCTCTGGGAGACACACCGGCAGTGCTCAATGATGGCTGCTCAGAGTCCACTTCAATCACATGAAGGGAGTGTCCGAGAGGTGCTGCACCATCCCTGTTTCACAGATGAGAAGCTATACTAACGGGGTAGCTGGCAGAAACCCACATTTCACATCCTCTTCTCAATGACCTTCCAGACAGAAAGGATGAGTGAAGGGGCAGCTGCAGGGCCAGAGGCCAAGAAAGAAACTTCAGAAACAACCTCTGACTGCTGTGTTTGTCACCAACGCTTACTTGGGAACAAATGAGGACAGAGAATCATCATTTTCTCATCCAGATACATGTCTTGTGGGTAAAGAGGATGGTCCTCACCTTGCTTACATGGCAGTGGAGGCTATGGGGATGGTCTGGCTCCACTCATCACCTCTTTGCATGACACCAGACACAGATTCAAAACACCCACCAGTTAACAGCAGTGGGTACGGTTATTAGGATGAAGAAACTGAAGCTCAGAGAGATGAAGGAATTTGCCTAAAGACACACATTCAAGGTCTATAAGACCAGTACACCTTCTAACACACCCAAATTAAAAAGGTGAGAACTAGAAATTAACATGATAATAAGAGTAAACAGTAAAAAGATTATTGGGCATTCACCTTGGGCTAGTCATTGAGGGGCATCCTTCAGACACTGTGTATAATTTTGTCCTTGCCACACACCCAACAGAATTTACCACAGATGGGTCAAATGAGAGACTTCAATGCAGGTAATATTTACAAGCTGTAGTCCCCAGGAAGGATGGTAAGGCAGCAAAAGGCTAGCAATTGGGTAGAAGGTTGCTACCCAAAGGTGTCACTGGAGCCCAGTAACAGCTGGAGATGTGGTGGAAGCCTGGAAGCAGAGAGGGAGTGAGGTAGAAATACAACGTCCCTTTTTTCCTCTGACCCTCCCATCTCCTGCTGGGGCCTCCCACTGGCTGAGCCCACGCTAAAGCTGGAGGACAGAGGAGCTCAGGAGTACAGTCTCTGGGGGTCAGCCTCCCACGTCACAGAACACGGTGGAGAGTGGATCTGCATAGAAGGACTTGCTGTGAAGGTGGAGAATGATTCGACCATTATGCCAGAGGTTGGGACAGAAGAACTCAGGTGGCCCAAGGGGAGAAGATAGTGCAGCAGCTCCTCTGAGAATTGCCATCTGTCTTTTCTGTCAAGGAGAATCATCCTCAGGCTGCAAACTCTGCAGAGAGGGCATGGGAGTTGGTAAGGGCATGGTGTTGGCCTGGGGACACTTGGTTTCTCTAGGGGTCATCCTGGGGAACTGTGACATGATCTACCAGTGGCTGTCTGGGATCTGAGGAACTGTGGGAAGGCCAGAAGGCAGGAGAGGCCAGAGGCTGCAGGGAGATAGTAGTGACCTTCCTGGAGATTCCCAGGAGGCTCAGCAATGGAGGAGGAGGGAAGCTTACAACCAAGAAAGAAGGGGTGTAAGACATAGATGTCCTCAGCTTGCCCTACCCCAAGTCCCTGCCTGAAATATCCTGCCTCCCACTATCTCTCCCAGGGCTCTCTGAACAGAAAAACAAGAACAGTGTGGGGGCTTGGTGTCTTCTGATGCTTTTGAGGAAATGTTGGAGAGAGAAGGACCAGGTCATAATACAACAGAGGGATTCACAGTGTTTGGATGACCAAATGAATTTGGAAGTGTCAACCACATGTTTCTGTTCTCCCACTTCAACCCACTGATCAGTGACCTGGATGAGAATGTTAATGGCTTCCTGACCAAGCATGTGTGTATGTGACCCACAAGGAAGGGAGGATTCGGGAACCCCTAGGGTGAAAAGCAACCTCACAGTCTCAACTGAATTCAGGGCAACTAACAACCTTGGGACCACAAGTGAACGAAAGGAAACACGCAGAAACAGAGCAGGATCCACTGTAAGAGGGGTACAGGTGAAAGATGAGATAACATTGCTTTTGCAGACAATTGTTGGCTTTAGTCAAAGCTGGATGCTGCAGTCAAGAAAGCGAATCTCACGTTGAACTTGTTGACTACAGAGGCAGTGTCTTGACCTGGGATTGCAAACTCAGGCCCTCTAGGGGCCAAGTAGATGATGAGTGAGAAAGGATGCTTGGGGACCACAGCAAGCACGCAGGCAGTGTCTGGCCTGTATAAAACTCAGCAGAGCCCTGTGGTCACATATCAAAATAATCCATTTCTTTGTTTAAAGAACACATGATTTTTCATGACACAGGAGGCCCACTCCTCTGGAAATTATCACAGGTATGCACAGAGATTTAACTAAAAAGAGATACAGCATGAAATAATGCCTGAGGCCAATCTGTTCTGAGTACTTGTCATGGTGGGCTGGGTGTTCCACACATGTGACTGCGGAGGATCCCTGCAGCACCATGGTCAGAGAGGGAATCAGCTCTGGTCCCATCCCCACCTCCCCACACCACCTGTGTATGGAGGAGGCCTGGTAAATGTGTGTGGTCACCTGCGGCCAAGATCTTTCTCTCTAATGCAATTTTCCTCTAATAGGAACCACAGATCCTTAGAGAAATGGCTGACTGCAGGGCTGGGTTCAAGGTGAGCCAGGAGGAACATCTTGTTACGCCAGAAGGTTAAGGAGGTACTTAACCCTCCCCCCCCAAAAAAACAAGGAAGGAGGCCTGTCACAAGGACATGAATGCCATCTTGCAGGGACTCCCACTGGCCAAATCTGAAATGATTTGAGCACCAAAATAATTAAATACAGTCACGAATTATAAGACACTGGGGGAAAAACAGGAATTCATGAATTCACATAGAAAAAATTGATAAATCAATGAATCAATGGGAGGAAGAGAGAGCTCTTGCTTAGAGAGCCACAACCTGCCTGGTCAATGCAGTGGCAGTGCTGGAGTTGCAAAGCCAGCATTTGGAAACCATCACGGTAAAAGTGTATCAGGCGAGAGTTATCAATGGATGCTAAGTCTAGAGAAAATTCTGTGGAGGAGCAGGATATGTACATGGTCTTTGAGTGTCTCCCACAGGTTGGAGATAAAATAGTAAGGATACAGCAAAGAATTAAATGACACCTTGCCAGCTAATCAAAATTAACATCTCTAATGTGGAGCTCACGGGTCATGTACCTCTAGGCTCGATGTCCTGGGAAGGACAACATTGCCTATCAGCGGTGTCCAACCGTTTGGTGTTTCTGGGCCACAGTGGAAGAAGAAGAGTTGTCTTGGGCCACACATTAAATACACAAACACTAACAAAAACTGATGAGCAAAATAAAGGTTTTATGTAAATTTATGATTTTGTGTTGGGCCCCATTCATAGCCATCCTGGGTCACATATGGCCTGCGGGCCACAGGTTGGACACCCCAGCTAGGCAGTACTTTGCCTGAAAAGGCATAACTGGAAGCTAATCATGAGGAAGTTTCAGACAAACCCCACATGAGGAACATTCTATAGGAAAATGACGGCACTGTATTCTTTGAAAATTTTCAGTGTAATAAAAGTCAAAGGAAGGTTGGGTAAATGTTCCAAACTAAAGAAAGCTAAGGAAATGTAAAAACCAAATGCAATATTTGACCTTAGGCTGGATCCTGTACTGGAGAGGAAAAGATAGGTCACTTGGCAAAATTGAAATAGGGCAGCAAATTAGATAAAAGAATTATAGCATACACCAAAAGTGCAAGCAACAAAAGAAAAATAGATAAATTGGACTTCATTAAAATAAAACTTTAGTCTATCAAAGGATATTTTCAAGAAAGTGAAAGGACAACCTACAGGATGGGGGAAAATGTTTGCAAATTATTTATCTGATGAAAGTATAGTATCCAGAATATATAAAGAACTGTTACAACTAATAACAAAGACAACCTAGTTCAAAAATGGGTAAAAGACTTGAATAGATGTTTCTCTAAAAAAGATGTACCTGTGGTCCGCAAACAAATAAAATGATGCTCAATATCATTAACCATCAGGGAAATGCAAATCAAAACCACACTTCATCCTCACCAGAATGGCTCTAACAAATTAGCAAACAAAATTGGAAAATAATACGTGTTGGCGAGCATGTGGAGAAATTGGAGCCTGGGTACATTGTTGGTGAAAGTGAGATTGTGCAGCTATTGTGGAAACAGTTTGGCTATTCCTCAAACAGTTAAACACAGAATTTCCACCTGATCCAGCAAGTCTACTGCTAGGCATAGGCCCTAAAGAATTGAAAACAGGTATTCAAACAAATATACATACACACTTCTTCATAGCAGCACTATTCACAGTAGCCAAAAGGTAGAAAAAATCCAAATGTCCATCAATGGATGAAGCGATAAACATACTGTGGTATGTCCCTACAATGGAATATTATTCAGTCATAAAAAGGAATAAAGTAATGATATATGCTAGAGTGTAGATGACTCAGAAAATAATATTCTATGTGAAAGAAGCCAGCCCTGGCTGGTGTGGCTCAGTGGATTGAGTGCTGACCTGTGAACCAAAGGGCTGCCGGTTCGATTCCCAGTCAGAGTGCATGCCTGGGTTGCAGACCAAGTCCCCAGTGGGGGACATTCAAGAGGCAACTACACATTGATGTTTCTCTCCCTCTCTTCCTCCCTTCCTCTCTCTCTAAAAATAAATAAATAAAATCTTTTTTTAAAAAAGGAAGAAGCCAGACATAAAAGGTCACATATTGTATAATTTCATTGATATATCCAGAATAGATAAACCTATAGAGACAGAGTACAGATAAACAGTTACCAGAGGCTGGAGGAAGGTAAGAAATGGGTAGAAACTGATTAATGGGCGTACAAAGTCTACTTTTGAAGTGATGAAAATGTTTTGGAACTAGATAGAGGTGGTGATACTATGACACTGTGATGTAATAAATGCTGTTGAATTGTTCACTTTAAAATGATTAATGTTATGTTATGTGAATTATACCACAATAAAAAAGAATTATATCAGTGTTAATTTTATGGAGTGTATAATTGTACTGTGGTTATGTAAAAGAATATCCCTGTTCTTAGGAAATACACACTGAAGTATTTAGAAGTAAAGGATATGTTGAATGCAAGTTCCCCTCAAATGGTTTAGAAAAAAAATCTTATGTATATAGGTAGAAGCAAAGAAAGGAAGGAAGGGAGAGGGAGGGAGGGAGAAAAAAAAAAGAAGTAAGAATCTGTGTAAATAGTAAAGCAAATGGAGAAAACATCAACAGTAGGTAAATCTAGTTACAATCTATAAATGTCCTCTGCAGTGTTCTCATGACTATTCTGTGATCTTAAAATTATTTCCAAATCAAAAGTGAAATATAAAAAAGGGATGTGTGTGCTCAAAAGAATCTGTGGAAAAAGCTGTAAAGAACATTACTCGGGCAATTGATGGTATGTGAATGTGGACAGTGGATTAAGCAATAGCATTGGATTGATGTTAAATTTCCAGATTTTGATAACTGTATTGGCATTATGGTCTCAGGAAATACACACTGACATATTTAGAGGGGAAGTGTAAGTAAGTCTGCAGCTTGCTCAGTGTACCCATATGTGAGCACACACAGAGCACATGAGGAAAATGTAAATAGTGGGTGCTTGGGAATAAAAGTATATGAGAGTTCTTTTTATTTTTCTTGCAATTTGAAATTATACCCCCCAAAAGTTATAAAAAGATTTTTTAAAAAGACTAGAGACATGTGTGAGAAACAAGGTCTGTGAACTGGGCTCGCACTGATCTCTAATACCACCATGATGAAACCTGGAAGCTCAGTCATGTGTTCCCTCCACAATCTCCATTTCTCCTGCACCTGCAGCTAGTGGTAATATTGCTAGAGTGATAGTCTGGGTCTCCTTTTATCCTAGAACATTCAGGGTCTCCTCGTGTGACTAGAACATAGAGTCAAAGGGAGGATTGGGAGGCTTCACCCTCTCATGTTACAACGTAAGGCCCAGGGCATAGTGGTGCTCACAGTATCTTTGATGTGGCTCCACTGAGCCTGTGAGGACCCACCTGACCCCAGCAGAATCCCTGTTGCAGAAAACCTTAGTGCACAGAGCCTTGCTCAGGGTATCTTGGTAAGGGGCTGTCTACCACAGGCGACTAAGGGCACCATCCTTTCCAGAGACAAGCACCAGAAGCCCACCCTTTGCCTGTCTCGATTCAGACACCATGGTCAATCAGGGGGCAGAGGGCTGCCTCATAGCAAGAGGGGAGCTGAACTGGCAGGAGATGGGACAGCAGGTGGGGTGTCAAGAAGATTCTGGCTGATGTCTCTATTTGTGAGTTTGCATTGATGAGCTGGATGAAATTGCCTATTCAGGGACATCGATGATCCTCCTGAAACCTGTAAATACTCCTAGGTTTTTGCAGATCACACTGACCTTCTTACATTGTCCTGGGGATGCCTAAGAGGACAGAAATGCTGCAATGATAGTCCTGGCCGCATCACTTTTTCCCTCAAATTCTCCGTGCCAGGAATTTTGTCTTTTTCTGTCCCAAACCTCCTCATCAAAAGGCCCAGCTCAAGCCCTTCCACCTCCCAAAGTCAGCCTCAGCGTGGATGATCAGGGCTCATTAGGACACCCCCACTGCTCTGACTTCCCATGGGCTCCCTGGTTCCTCCATTTATCACTCAGTTCTAAATATGCCTTCCACTTGCGATTATTTCCTGAGCATGTCAGGCCCATGGGGTCTCTATCAGCTGTTTCTTCATTCACCCTTTCTTCACCCTCAAAGGTCCTTATCCAGTAGCACCCACACAGCAAACACTCAATAATGCTGGCTGACTGAATTGAGGGAGCCAGATGAGTTGCGTAATGAGAACAATCTTTGAGAAAGATTTTTCTGACAGCAGCATAAAGGACGGGCTGGAGAAAAATCAACAACAAGCCCATCAATCATTATGCATTTATTGAGCATCTCCTGTGTGAGCCACTCTGCTAAGAGCTTTGGAGAATTCAAAGACAGTTAAGTCACCCTGCCCACACCCCCCACCCCCACCGGAACTTAATTCAGGTTGATGAGACAACACGTAGGGAGTTACATAATAATACAAGGCATGAAGAGCCCTGCAAATCAACAGCATCAGAGATGGGGCACAGCAGGATGTGATTAATTGCCAGGTGAATGACACACTACAAAGGAACATCATATCCTGCTGTGATCCAGCAAAGCCATGAGGCTGCAGTGCATGGTGGGTGATGGTGGTGAGAGCAAATGGGCAGCCCCTTCCACAGGGTGAGGGTTTGGGAAGGGGCAGGATTGAGGCGAAAGAAGAATTTGAGTTGTGTCAGCCCACGGAGAGGGTTTCCATGGAGAAGATGAGGGGAAGGAATGACTGACAGGGGATATGGGCCTATAAAAGTGAAAATCGGGTATGTTCAGGGGCCTTGGGTAGGTAAGTCTGGTAGAGAGGAAGGTGAGTGGCAGGAGTCTGGCAGGCTGCAGTGGATGGGAAAGCACCCTTACACCCAACTGAAATTTGAACACTCCTCACCTCTGCTTTGTTTTGTTTCAATCTATTTTTTTTCTCTCCCCTCCAATCATCTAGGTTCAAAACTTGCCATCATAGAAGCTGAGAAGTATAGTTCCATGAAGAAGAGGATGGATGGGACTGTCTCCACTATGTTACCACAGTTGCTGCAGGGAAGTGGGGAGGGTAGACATGAAAGGGTCCCCTGGGTTTGTCTAGGACAGGCTGGGGTCCTGCTAGGACACCAGAGGATGGGGGCTGGGGGTGGGCAGCAGGTGCAGAGCTCTCTTTTGGAAACTCAGGCTGGAGAAGGAAGGTGAGGTTAAAAGATGATCCATGGATAGTGAAAGCATCACAGGAAGTAATATTTTTTCTTAGTAGAGGAAGCCTGACCCTGTCTGAGAAGAAAAGAAGTTGATGGTGATCAATAAAAGAGCAGTCAAGTGGGAAATAAAAGTCAGGGGTGAAGTCCAGAGAAGTGCACAAAGGAGCCACCTGTCTTCACAGAGGAAAGGGAGGGTAGATAAGGTGTAAAGGGAAGATGATGAAGTTCAAACGCAATTCCTTATCACCTGATTCCAGGCTGCTCTCTACTTTCCTCCGTGATATATTCCTGAAAAGTTGGCAAACCACGGGAAAGCAGAAGACCAGCAGTGGAGTAGGGGGTGCCTTTAGCTGCCGAGATGGTAGTGCTTCAGAGTCTAAGTTGGGAGGAGAAGGTTGAAAACAGTCTTCTCTGCAAATGAGCAAGGAAATCAACTTGAAGACTGCCGAGCTGACTTAGGCAATGAGAAGTGCTAAGAGGATGACAGCCGTAGTTGTAGCAGTAGTCAGTCATGACTCAGCTCCAGCCAGTGACTTTCTCCAGCAAATCCAGACCAATTGAGGAACTGAGAAAAGGGGCTATGCTTGTCTATAGACAGGAGGTACTCCTCACACAGGCATTTCATGGTCCGTGTCTTGCTGGCTGGTCTTCCCTCAGAAAAGAGTCACCTGTGTGCCCTTTAATCTGTGTTTGAAAACTGTAGTGGATTTGTGCCTGCCCGGGATGTCCAGCCATCTCAGGGAACTATGCCTCACTTCCCTCTACCCACATGGCTACTGAGGGAGCTGCCATGCGTGTGTATGTGTGTGTGTGTATAGCATGACCCACACCCTGGCAAAGCTGACTGGTTCAGGGGTAAGTACCTGACCCAACTAGACCAATCAGATTCCTTCCCTGAGATTTTAGAATTTAACATGAAAAAGAGAAGTTATTTTCTCTCTTCTCGTGGCCAAAACTGAGGACTGGTAAACTCAGGAATTGTTGGTGGCTGGGTGGAGTGAGGGACAATAGAGGACAGTTAAATGGTAAGAACAAAAGATGAAAGACAGATGGAAGAGGGAGAGAGGGGGAACAGGCAGAGCCTGTCAGAGAATTTCCAGGGTTCTTGGTCCTCTTCTCTATCTACATTTAATACCTAGATGATCTCATCCCATCTTAAGACTTTCTCTATGCTGATGACTCCCTCATTTATATCTTTAGCCCTGACCATTGTATCTATCTGCCTGTTTGACATTTCCTCTGAGATTTCTCAAGCTTAATATATTCAAACTCCAAACTCCTGATATTCCTCCACACCTGCTTTTCTGATCATCTTCTCCATCTCTGTTAAAGACAACCCCATCTTTCCAGTTCTCAAGTTCAAAACCTTGTCATCGTCCTTGAGTCTTCTCCCACATTCAGTCCACCTTTAGGAAGTAATCCAGAATCTGACCATCTCGACTGCCACCTACTGTCTCTTTCCACCACCATCATTTCTGTCCTGGATTATGGCATCACTAGTCTCTCTGTTTCTGCCCTAGGCCTCTCCTAACAGGCCTGGTCCTGTTCAACCCAAGTCACATTATGTAACTCCTTGTCTCAAGACTGTCCAATGGCTCCCCATTGCCTTCAGAATGAAAGCAAAGTCCTTGCAAAGCCTTGCATGGGATCACACTGTCCTGGGTTTCCTCTGATATCATCTTTGCAGACGCACCTTCCTCCATCCAGCTTTGAAGCTGGAGGCCATCAAGGCTTGGGCCCATGCCCTCTCCTTGCCCATCCACAACCATGGTCTTCATTTCTAACTCATTCACACTTCTCCTAAGGGCTACAGCTCCCAACTGACATTTCCTCTGAGACAACACAAAACTACTCATGTTCAAGGAGACCCAAGCAGAACTCAGGAATCCCAAACACCACAAAATATGGTCCTCTTCCAGGGTTCCCTCTCTCAGAGAAAGCACCCTTCTTCTAATGCACTGTGTCTGCCACAGACCAGGGGGTTATCCCAATGCTTCTGCTTCCAAATCACCAAATTCCTCATTACAAAGTCCAGTTGATTTTCCACCCCTGGACTTTCCCAAATTTCCTCACTCCTCTTTATTTCCATCTCACTCTGCTTGCAGCCCAGATGGCCACTCCTCTTCTCTGGACCACTGCAGAAGCCTCCTCACTGAATGTTTCCACATCCTCTCTTCTCCCTATCCATTCTCCACAATATGAGTGGGTGATAGATTTCATCTGGAAATGATGGAAACTATACTTGAGGATGGCCCAGAGCATCTCAGCAGCCAGAGATGGTGGTGATCAGGTTGATTCATTCCCTGCTAAAACTCTTCATATGGCCTCCCATTGTTTGTAGGGTATAGAGCTGCACAGTCTAACACAACAGGAATGAACCACATGTGTCCATTTAAATTTAAATTAATTAAAATGTAATGGAAACAAAAGTTCAGTTCCTCAGTCATACTAGCTACATTTCAAGTGCTCTATAGCAACAAGTAGCTAGTGGCTATTATATTGGACCCACATATATAGAACACTTCCATCATCACAGAAAGTTCTATGGATAACATTGGTATAGTCAGAACTCCCTATAGGCTCTCACATGCCTGCATAGTCTGGTCCCTGCTCACCCCTCCAGCCTCATCTTGTGTCACAATCCTGCTCATCTTCCTGATCCAGCTCTACTGGTCAACAAACTCCCTCTAACCACAGGCCCTTTGCACATGCTGTTCCCTGTGCTTGGAGCACTTTTCTCTGTACTATTAGACTTATTAGCTCAGGGATGGGTAAATGGATGGACAGAGGGATGGATGGATCCATGGGTGGATGGGTGAATAGGTGGATTAAGTAGTGGTATATTTAGCTAGTGTCAAAGATTGTAATCTTCTGGTTAGTCCTTATCCATTGAGAGACAGAGTTCTTTAGCCTGATGCCACCCCACACTCTTTCCCTCTTACTCTCTTGCTTCAATTTGGAGCTATCGTCTGATGCTCACATAACTTTGCAAACCAGCAGAGAATGCACCAATCACGATGATTCCAGGTTTCTGGATTCCAGGTACCCTGGATGATTCCAGGGTAACAGTGGCTCCATAGTTAACCAATATAATGGCTTTCTATTATGACTTGCTTTCCATGGAGCCTGGGACTTCAAGGAAAGAATATTCTGGTCCAGATAATGGGGCTATTTTATTATTTAAAAAATTATTTTAATCCTCACTGAGTACATTTTTTTCATTGCTTTTACAGAGAGAGGAAGAGAGAGAGAGAAGTATCAGTGAGAGAAGAAACATTGACTGGTTGCCTCCTATAGATGTCTGGACTGGGGATGGAACCTGCAACCTAGGTATGTGCCCTGACCGGGAATGCAACTTTCAGTTATGGGTCGATGCTCCAACCAAATGAGCAACACTGGCCAGGGTGGAGCTATTTTTCAAAAATCATACATGAATAAATGGACCTTCTTGTGTCCACTCCAGCCCTGGATGTGGACTGATTGGTGTGAATTGCCTATGAAGGTTGATAATCCCACACACTGCCTTGAGGGGAAGATGCTCTGGGCCACAAAGTAGAAAGTTTCCATCATTTCCAGATAATTACCTAATACCTAATTACATCAAGGATAATAAAGGATTAGCAGTACCCTCCAGGAGTCAGACAAAAGGTGAAGCTATAAGGTAAGATCTTTTAAATGCACAAGCAGACCTATCCCATTTCTGGTTAAGTTCCAATTTAGCAAACTAGACTTGGCTTTACCTCAGTCACTTAAATTGTGTTTCCTTGGGTGACCTGAACCCAAGGAAATTTTGGCTGCATAAGTACTTGAAGGAATGCAGCAAAAAGGCAGTGTGCTCAGTGCAGCCACTATGGAACAAGTATGGGGATTCCTTAAAAAGTTAAAAATAGAATACCATGTGTTCCAGGATTTCTACTCCTGGGAATATACACAAAAGGTTTGAAAGTAAGGACTTGAACAGATACTTGTACTATCATGTTCTTTAGCAGCATTATTTACAAGAGCCAAAAGGTGGAAATGACCCAAGTGTCCATCGACTGATGAATGGAACAGCTATGAAGGGATAAACAAAATATGGAATATTATTGAGCCTTAAAAAGGGAGTTCTGACATATGCTACAACACTGACGAGCCTCGAGGACATTATACTAAGTGAAATAAGCCACTAAAGCAACTAAAGGACAAGTGAAATAAACAACTAAAGGACAAATACTGTATGATTCCACTCATATGAGGTCCCTAGAGCAGTCAGACCCACAGACAGAAAATACAATGATGGTTGCCAGGGGCTGTGGTGGGGGTTGGGGGAGGGGAATGGGAAATTAGTGTTTAATGGCTACAGAGTTTCAGTTTGGAAGATGAAAAGTTCTAGAGATGGGTGGTGGTGATGGTTATACTGCAATGTGAATGTACTTAATGCTATTGAATTGTATACCTAAAAAAGGTTACAGTAGTAAATTTTATATTATGTATATTTTACCACAATACCAAAAAAATTAAAGCAAAAAAAAAAAATACGGTGTCCTTTACTGGGTATTTCTAAGGTAAGCACAGCTCCTACCTGGGGCCTTCTGTTCAATGGGTGTGCCCCAAAGCAGTGAGAGTGGAAGCTGGAAGGCCATGCGATGACTCTTATCACACTGCTGCTGTCCATCAACCCATCCTGGGGACATTCTTTTCAAAATTTAAAAGTATCCAACTTTCATTAGCTGTGGGCGAATTTGGCATTCTGAACTGGTAACTCCTTATTACTCAAAGTATAATGTCCAAATGCCTTCCTTTTCCATTCAAGGCCTCTCCCCAGCCTCTGATCCTTCCACATACACCAGTCAAATGCAGCAATTATTCTTAAGCACCTATTAAGTGCCAGGCATTACTGGAGGCACTTGAGATAAAGAGGCGAAAGACAGACAAGGTCTCTGCACTCAGCTCACATTCCAGTGGAGAAATGTGAGATAGACAAAGAAACAATCAGACAAGCCTGATGACTGGAGTTATTATAAGTGTTACAAATGAATCCAACAGGGCAATATGCTGGGGTGTGACTTCTCTAAGTCATGACATAAACTGAGACCTCAAGGATGAGAAGAAGCCAGCCCTGAGAAGATCTAACAGAAGAAAGTTTCTTCCTCTAGAAGAGAACACAGCAAAGACCCTGGGGCAGGAACAAGCTCACAGTGTTCAGAGAATGGAGTCACCAGGATGGCTGCAGTGAGTGAAGGGGGAGCAGGACAGGAGATGAGGGGAAAGGCTGGTTGGGCCAGATTACCAGGACTGGTTGGACATGGCAAGATGTTTAGATTTTTTTCCAAGTGGAAGAAGAAGTCACTGAATGGTTTCTTTGGAGGAGGCTTAGTGAGGCATGATCAGATTTACATTTTTAAGAGACATTTTTATATTTTACATTTTAAAAAGCCTCCTTGCTGCTTGCTTTTGAAGAATAGATTATACTAGAGGAGCTTGCGGGGAAGCTGGGAGGCAGTCAGGAGGTGAGAAATGATGGGGACACATATGACTTCCCCAACAAGTAGTGTCTTTTATATCCCATGCCTTTGCACATGCTGTTCCCTCTTCCTACAATGCTATTTCCACCATCTCCATCTGAAAAATTTCACCTGTGCTTCCACAGACTGCTGGGTGTCAGCTACATACCATCTACTCTCAAGCCCAAGCATGATAATTTGCTGCCCGGTCCTCTGATCTCATTTAAAAATGGATCTCTCTCTCTCTGCTTTAGCTCTTATCACATACATGCTGCAGTGTGGTAAAAACCTGGGCTTTTTGAGTCAGACCACAACTGGCCCGAGGCCCAACTCAGCTACCCCTGGCTGTTGGACACCTGAGGAAGTGGCTGAAATGTCCTAAACCTCAGTCCCTTCATCTGGAGAATGGGAAAACGGCTACACTTACTGCAGACACTAATATGAGGATTTCGGTGTCAGTCATGTATAAAGGAAGCACTCCCAGGGGAGAACAGTAAGGGAGAGGGGGAAGCAGGTCGGGGACAGGAAAGGAGCAAGCGAGGGTGTGATCTCAGGAAGAACTCTCCAGGGAGCTCCAACCCACTGCTGCTGAGAGCTCTGGTGGGGCTGGGGGGGGCGTGTAACTAACACTCAGGGTCCTCTAGCAGGGAAGAGAGCTGGGCTTTCCGCCCTCCCTCACCCACTAGTCACTGCCTAAGGGCCTCCACAACAGAAGGGACAGAAACTCCCAGGTGTTTTTTGTTCTCTGCAGGTGTGGGTGAAGCAGCTCCAGGAACCTGAGGGTGGGCTGCTAAAGAAGAGTCACAGGTGCAGCCATCTGAAAGCAGAAGCTCACCCCAGCTGGGTGAGGGGTGTGCAGACATAGTAGGGGTGTGAGGGGACATGTGCTATGCCCACTACACCACCCTCTGGGTCAGAATGTGGAACAGTCACCACCACTCCCTGTGCCAATCCCCACCCACCCATGGGGAGGGGAGGCTAAGATAGGATCATCTCATTTAGGAGACTTCAGGCTCTCCGAGGACAGGAATGGGTTCCCTCCATCTTTATCCATTGAAGGACATTATTGAGGGAGAAAGTGCCTTGTTGTCAAAAGCACTGTTTTACAAAGATACCGACTCACCCCAAAGCCTGTGTGCCAGGCAATAAAGTGAGCATTTTATAAGGGGTCTTGTTGATTGCTGACATCTACCTGAAAGGTCAGGAATGGCATCATACCTGTGTTACAGATGGGGAAAGTAAGGTCCCGGGAGGTAGAGTAAGGTCCTAGAGTCAGGAAATTTGAACCCTGAGTGTTTCACTCCGAGTGGAGCTGGGACCCTGATCCTTCCATTTTGTGCACCTATCTCCTCCCTGGCGGATGTCTTGGGGGAAAGATCATACCTCCCCTTCTCAGAAACTCCCCGGGGCCCTGTGGCTGTGAGGATTTGATTTGTCCCAACCACAAAGTGGCTTCTGGGGCCCTGAAGGGACCCACGCCCCACATGTCCCCATCCACCCAAAGCAAAGCCCCTCTTGCCTAGCCCCTAACTGCAGGGCAGTTGAGCTACTTACAAAGGCTGGAGCTCCTTTTCTGAAAGATTTGTGTCCAGCGACAAGCGGGCGTCACCAAGGGCACCTCTGAAAAGGCTCCCTGGTCATGAGATTCGGCTTCTCTGCAGGTTGGAGCTCCCTCTCTGCCTGACGTGACCCCACAGCTTTTCTGAGACTTAGGGACTAATCCTATTTCACCAAAATTCTTTTGTGAGCCTCAGACCTGGGTCTGTGGAGCATATTTTTAATTTGCTTTTTCTCAGAGGTAAGAGAGATGATAAAAGATCGTTGGAAATATAAGAGCAAAGGTATTTGATCTCCCTGGTGCCTTGAAAAGCAAAAGAAATGGAGAAGGCCTAATTTGGGGAAAAAGAAAAAGTTAATCTTTTCCCCACAAATTTTAGTTTTCTTTCAGTCTCCCCTCTCATAAAAAGGCACAAACAATTGCACAGATGCCTAAACCAGAAACCTAGAGTTATCCAACTCTCCTCCCCACCCCCATTCACTCCGTCTCCAAGTCCTATTATTTCATTCTGTGTCCAAGCTGCTCTCAAATCCAGCCACTCCTCTCCATTACTCAACTGCAGTGGCTCCTCCCCAGGCTTCCCCATCCACCTCAGACCCTTACCACCTGAACTTTTAGGAATGCAAAATGACCTGTGTCACCTCATCACCTGCTCCCCAGCTCCCCAGCTCCCCTGCTTCAAACACCCATTAAACTTCCCTTTGCGATGGGAATGAAGAACAAATTCCACATGGGGTTGGTCAAGCTCAGGTCCGGTCCCACCCATCTTAGCCTGCATCACTCCCTCCTTGCTTTCAGAGTTCAGGCCACAGGTTCTTGGCACAGGCTGACCTCTCTGTTTCTTCATTCTCCCCTTAGCCTGGCTAACTCCTCCCCTTCCTGTAGACCATGGCTCAATATCACTTCTTCAGAGAAGCCTTTCCTGACCATGCTGCACAGGCTGCACCCCTATAATCCTCCCACAGCTCCATGCATGGTATGTGTGCCTCTCTCATGACAGATACAGCTTTACGCATAGCCGTATGATTCCTTGATTAAGGTCTGTTTCCCAGCTGAACGGGGAAGGGACCTCTTCTGGTTTTGCTCATTATTGTACCCCTAGCACATCTCCAGGGCCTGGCACACAGTAGGCCCCTGAATAAATATTGCCTAGATGAGCGAATGAAGCAAAGATGTATGGGAACTTGTAGCTGAAACCACTTTGGTGCTTGCCAAAGATTAATTTCCTCCTAAAATTTAGGTTCCATATCCCCTTCTGACATCTTAAGCTCCTCAGGAATGACAGGCATGGTGTCATCTCTTGCTTTGAGGGTCCCACCCACTCAGCACAGAAATCAGCAGGTGTCAGAGCTGCCAGCAGAGAGAAACCAATCGCAGAAGGCAAAATAGACCTAGGGCTGCTGCCTGAACCCTCTGGTAAAGGGCTCTGCCTCTGTCCTCACTGTGAGACAAACCCAGTGAGGGACTCTTCAGGATGAAAGGAACTTCTGAGAGTCTCCTGAATGGCCCCCACTATCCATATCACAGAGGAAGCAAGCAAAAGTCAGATACAGTTAAGGATTTGCTTTTGGTTGGAAGAAGCCTATGGCAGAGCAGGGGTCAAATCCACTTCATGGCTTAGAGCTTTCCTGTAGTACACTGTGCCCCTGACTGCTGAGCCTGTCCCCAAAGACACTTAGAGGGATTTGACTGGTCAGACACTCCCCTGCCCCATGCTGCTTGTAAAACCAGTGACTTGGCAGTGACTAAGAGAAACCACCAAAGGGCCCAGGGAAGCAACAACTCCAGTTGGGGGTAAAAACAAACACCATAGCATTGTGCCCGATGCTAGACACATACCTTCTCTGAGCCCAGAGGCCCCTCCCCATCCTTCTCTAGGAAGCTCTCCCCTTCCTTCCTGGAACCTATGATGCTCATTTGCACAGAGATGCCAGCCAGTAACCAGTGCCTTTCCCTCCTCCTCGCCAAGTCCCACCAAGCTCTCCAATCTCCACCTCTTGTAAGGCAGCCCCCCAGGCCACTACTGGTGGTGCCTGCTCTCACTGGCTCACAGTCCCTGTAGCCCTTTGTTCACTAGGAATTTCCACGTGTACATCTGTCACCCCCTCCCCCAGGCAAAGGAACTCTGGGCATACCCTCTATCTCCTCTGTCCACGCAGCACCCTTCAAGATGTCCTGGTGGAAGCCCACAGGAGGAGCGAATGGGTGGTTGGACGAGGTTCCAATCCCTGGCCGTCTTTCTCTCACTTCCTTCCTGGCTCGGGTAGGCCCTGCATGTGTTTAACCTTGTTGCTCTGGAGGGGAGCCCACAAGTGACAGAGGGGCACAGGCCCCCACACCCAGATATGCTTTCCTCTGTAGCTCAGTGGGTATGGCTGGCCAGGAGCAGAGGGTCTCTTACCCCTTCAGGAACACAAAGTTTTGCCTGAACTACTCTCTGAACTTTAAAATTCCACCACCTGTTTTCTGGGCTTCCCACTTTAGCTGGGTTACCAGGCAACAGAGACTATTCCCACCCCCACGCCCCTGCCCGCATAGCCCCCCACTTTGGACTCCTGTGAGGATCCAGGCAGAGTTTCCACCCTCACTGGAGCTCCAGCAAGACAGAGCCCCAGAGACATAAGTGACCCAGCTTGACCTCTGGCTGGTTGTGTATTGTTGAGCAAATTCTTCCCCCTCTTGGGCATCAGTCTCCCCATTTGGAAAATGAAGGGACTGGGAAAGACCATTTCAGAGGTGATTCCTACCAACACCTACTCTTTGCTGGGCACTGTCCAGAAGTCCTTGCAGTGGCCAGAGGAGTTATTTATTCTCCCCACTTTACAGATGAGGAAACTGAGGCAGAGGCAAAGTCACTAGTTCAAGGTCACCTAGCTAGATGGTCCGGGGTGAGGGGAATTTCAGTCTGGGCCTAAGTCAGAGCTGTCCTTCCTCTCAGACACCACAACATGCTGCCCTTGGGTGATTCTGAGACATCTCTGTGGGTTGAAGGACCCAGCTAACGTCTCTTGGTATAAGGCCCCCAGAAATAAGGCAGTGGGGAAAGGTGGCTTAGAGCATAGTATTTCTGGGTTCTCTGCTCTTAGCTTGTGAATCTGGGCTGCATTCCACATCAGGAAGTCCCACACCATCAGAACACTCGGCTGGGTCAACAATGACCAGGCACTTTAGCATGTCCCTTGTCCTTTGGTCTTCACAAACAGCCCCTGAACTCTGCAGGGCACCTTGACTGGTGACCCCATTCTATACAGATTTGGAAATGAGGTTGAGAGAGGGAGCCCCTGCTAAGTTAACATGCGCTCCAATGTAAACCTAAATCCTTTGACCCCAGATCCAGTCTGCTCTGAACAGGAGCTACATTCAGAAAGAACAAGATGGAGAGACAGGCAGACATAGCTGGTGGCCAAAAAACCCTATCCAGCTTAGGTCTCTCTCCAGTCCTCTGGGTAAATTCCAAGTTCCCTTCCTCACTATGCAAAATAAACAACTTGACACAACCTAATTAGAGGGAGAACACTGAGTGATCTATTTTCAAAATCAAGGGCTGTGTTTTACTTTTAAAAAGTGCCCTGGCTGGTGTGGCTCCGTGGATTGAGCACTGGCTTGCGAACTAAAGGGTCACTGGTTCAATTCCCAGTCAGGGCACAAGCTTGGGTTGCAGGCCAGGCCCTCAGTAGGGGGTCCCTGAGAGGCAACCACACATTGATGTTTCTTTCTCTCTCCCTTCCTCTCTCTAAAAATAAATAAAATCTTTTTAAAAAATAAAAAGAAATACCTGAACTGGGATACGAAGTGTGGGGGTGGGCATGAGTGGGGAATTCTCAGGTCCTCTTGGTGCCATGTGACCTTGTGTGGCAGCACTGGAGCACGGCTTCCCAACCTGTACAGTGGCAGGGTGATGCTGGGTGCATATAGCAGCTTACCAGTGCCCTGCACTTTAGGGCCAACTCCATGCTTTTGTGCATTTGCTTGATTCCTGTGACAAACTTGAAATATAGGTCTTATTATTATCAGCATTGGGTGGACATTCAGAGTAGTTAAGGGACTTGGCCATGATCACACAGCTTGAGAATTGCAGAGGTGGGATTCAAACCCAGAATGATCTAACTCCTGATCCATGCCCTAACTGCCACATGCTTCAGAAATGAAATTCTATGGCTCTACCAAGATTATCAATACAATAAGGATGTCAATGATGATATTGAGCAATTAAGTCACATACTATGTGATCACTATAAACTGACCTTCTGTACCTCCAGGCATGCCCTGCCTCAGGGCCTTTGCACTGGCTGTTCCCATCCCTACAAGACTTTTTTCCAGTTATTCTCATAGATTCCTCCCTCACCTCCTTCAAGTCTTTCCTCAAATGTCACCTTCCCGACCCCCCCGTTTAAAATTGCATCCCTTCTTCTTCACCCCAAATTCCTAATCCCTCCTTCTGGTTTTATTTAAAAAAATTTTTTTAAAGGTTTTATTTATTTATTTTTAGAGAGAAGGGAAGGGAGGGAGAAAGAGAGGGAGAGAAACATCAATGAGTGGTTGCCTCTCATGTGCCCCCTACTGGAGACCTAGCCTGCAACCTAGGCATATGCCCTGACAGGAATAGAACTGGCAACCCTTTGGTTCGCAGGCCAGTGCTCAATCCACTGAACCACACCAGCCAGGGCTTATTTTAATTTTTATCAATGGCACTTGTTACCATCTAAAAAACTCCATGTATTTTGTTTGCTATCTGTCTCCATGAGAATTTACCCTTGTTCAGGGTATGTCCTCCCATCTGTTTCCTTCCTGTTGTATCCCAAGCCCCAAGCACAGCACACAGTAGGCAGCATACAGTAGGCACTCAGTGGATCATGTTGAATCATGACTGCTGACAGCAACCTGAGGACAGAGATATTGTTTTATGCCCCTTTTTATAAATGGAGATGTTAGAGAACCTGTCCCAAAGTCACACTGCTTGCAAATGCTCAGTTTAGCCCCAGGAAGCAAACATGCAACAACTGAGATACTAAGACTATAATGTGGGTTGGGGGTTGGGCAGAGAGGAGACCCTTTCAGAATGTTGGGGTGGGGAATCTGTGGGAAGCCATGGTCCTCATGAGAACAGTATGTGGGGCTATTTGCCAAATGCTTTTCTCTTCTTATCCGAAAGAGGACTCAGTTTGGAACCCCACTCAGGACACTGAGGGTGTTTTTGAACCCAGGGCCACATGTTTGGGGTTATGGCATGGAGATGTTGCAGGATTTTCTTGAGCAGGGCTGGGACATGGCAGATGGGCTAATCTCTGTCCCACCAACACAGTCTCCAGAGCCCCATCTGGCCTGTGCCCATGCCCCACTCTTATTCTGCATCTAGACTCACCTCTCCTCTTCTTCCCCCTCGCCCAGCTCCTCCCTGATCCCTGTGTCCTGGGCTCACCACCTTTAGTTGTTTAAACTATGGATTCTAACTTCGGCTTGTGTCAAAGTCATCTGGAGAGTTACAAATAAGGGGCCTGGCCTTGCCTCCAGACTCTGGGTCCCCTGAGCTGAGTGGGAGACTATGCCTCCCAACCTCGGCCTTGGTTTGCACTTGCCTCTGTGCCCTAGAGATGAGTCCTCATTTCACAACCAGACTATAAACCCTCTAAGAGACAGGAACACATGTCCCACTTTTATCTTCTAATTCTGACCCTGAATGCTCAGTAGGTGTTCAATAAATTCTTGAGGGTTGGCTGAGGTCAGGCCAGCTGGGAGTGATGACTAATTCATAAGGTAAAAGCTTGCAAGCCAAAATTATCCCAACAGGCAGAATCCCTGGACCAGACCAAGAGGGAATGATACTCAAGGATGGATGAAAGTCAGGCATCTGGTCTCAGGCAATTAGGTACGAATCAGTGGGGGAATTTGCTTGGTAGTTAATAGTTCATGTGAGGAAGCTTTGAGAGGCATATTTGACAGGCTTAACAGGAGTTAACAGTGTGATGTGGTTGCTTAAAATAAAAAATCAAACCCAAATTAGGTTGTATTATAAGAGGTAGAGTAACTACTCAAGGAAGGTGATGATGCCCCTCTTTTCGGACTAGGCCAACCTGAGTTGGAGTGTGATACTCAACTCTCTGTAGAGGGATATCAGCTATCACTCTGAAGGTAATGACTCAAATGGTGGTTTGATGTTGCAAAGGAGAGGCATCTTAAAATCACTGACTCAAAGAATAACCTAAAAATGACAAAACAGGGAAATTTAGCATGGGGAAGGGAAGTACTAATATTAGTGTTTAAGTATTTAAAGAAGTCTTGAGTGGAAGAGGGAGGGCCTGGGCCTCACTGAGCTACTCCCGAGAGTGGAAGTAGGATTGTAGGGAGAAGCTCAGCAAGGAAGAATTTAATATTGGAAATGAATACAACAACAATTAGTGTTTTACAACAATGGAGTTGGTGCCCTCTGAGGTAGTGACTTGCCTGTCACTACAGGCATCCAACCAGAGCTGGCTGGCCTTGATGCAGTCTGTAACGGGTTTTCTGCATCAGATGACCTCCCGGGTCCCTTTGACTCTGATCCCAGAATGTTTTAGGTTCAAATGTGGTCATTTCTCATCTGAACAGTTACCCTCTGGGCAGCAGGTGTGACCCCAGGACAGCCTGAAGTACACTGACCTAGAGATATCCTAACAAGTCAGGATCCCTCCTGTTCTCTCAGTGCGTGAACAAATCTACTTTGAGTAAGTAGATTTTTAGATGAGATGAACATTCAAATTGGTGGACTTTGGAACGCAGCCTTGGGGTATAGGAGATGGGCTGGGGCAGGAGAAAGAGCCAGAAAGCTGAGAATCCTGAGAACTGGCTTATGTTCAGCCACCAACTTGCTGTGTGGTTTGGGGCCTTCTCTTTGTGCCTCAGTTTCCAAAATATGCAGTGGGAAAGTGTGGGCTCAAACTTTCTTGTGCATGTGGGTCACCTAGGGCTCTTGTTGAAGGGCAGATTCTGATTCAGTAGGTCTGGTACCTATCCTGTTTGAGCCCTGAATACTGGTCCCACGAAGCCCTGTCTGAGATTCTGCGTTACGTAATGGTCCCAGGTGATACTGATGCTGCTGATGGTGGGGGTTGGGGCACACTTTGAGCAGCAAGGATCTAGCAGTTTCCAGTACCTTTTGTTTAGACAGTCTGGATTTCAGAATCCCCATTCTCTCCTCCACAAAGAAAAACAAGTGCTTGAGGTGGGTGCCCATGTGACTTATAAATGCCCCTTCTTCAAATTATGAAACCTGGTGGAGAAGCTCCAAAGCTGCTTAGTAGCTTGAGGTGGGAAACCCAAGGACATTGGTGACCTTTTCACTGAAGGAAAACACATCACTCTGAAGCACCCGTGATGCATCATTACCCCGAATCCTGGGTAATGGAGAAAGTAGAAGTTGGGACCTCAGCAGGATGTATTGTGCGCAGGGGGCCCCTGAGACATGGTGATATTTGTGCAAATGTCTGCATTTTCCTTGTGCAGAGCCTCAGAGCAAGAGCAGTATGATTTTACGCAACACGACAGCCAAGCAAATATTTGATAAGGTGTTTTGGGCCTGCAACCTTTCGGCGATCCTTGGAGATCCTAAGTCCCCATTGGTTCAATCATCTGCTCAGGTTTCTGTTGAGAGTACCATGAAGAAATAAGATGCTGAAACCCAGGTCAATTCCAGCTTTCTGAACCTCCCTGTGGCACTCCGGTTTCCAACCCTGTAAACAAAGTGGACGCACTCATGGGTTCAGGAGAGGCCCTTGGATTTTGTCCTCAGCAGCTAGTACTGACGGACACACAATTTTTGACTCCTTGCTCCGGAAGAAGAGAAAGGCACCAGAAAAGATCAGGCAGGTGGGGCTAAGTTTGGTTAAGAGCTGTTTTAACGAGCTCACTGTAAATGCCAGGTGTCTTCAAGTTACTGCTCTTCCTAGGATTTCCAGACCAATGGCCTGGTCAGGAAAATAGCTTTGCATTTGGCACCAAGCAGTTTGGATTAATCATTATTCATGCCCTTCCCATCATTTGGAGCAGGACCCCTGGCATGGGCCCAGGCCCAGTCACTGAATTTTAAAGGTCTGCAGATTATTGGCCAGTGAGCAATGATCTGACCAGGGTGTGTAGAACAGGATTATTAGGGTCATAAATTTTTATTAAAGGTCACTAACAGATTTATAGAAAGCACTGTAAAATGACACTTGTTTTTATTAGTACAGATTCTACCCCTTGACAGAAAAGGCCTGGTCTGAAGCAAAGCCAGAGGACTCCTCCAACAACAGAGGGGCCTTTGATTCAAGTTCTTATAACCCATGGTGGGGGTGGGAAGGTGGCACATACTCCCAGGATTATTCAAAGAAGGCCTAGTGGAAGTTCAAGGCTGTGATTCGAAGAGCTATCACAGGGTGTGCCTGGGCTCCTGCCTCTGCCACATGCTGATGGTAACCTGAGCCAGTCATTGCTCTTCCCAGAGCCTCAGTTTCCTCCTCCGAAAAATAGGGGTGATATAATGTGCAACCTCAGGAATGCTTTGAGGGTTAAGATATGTTGTGATTGCCCATATGAACCAGTAGGAACATGTAGTGCTTTCCATTAATTCTGTCATCATTGATTTTATTTCCCAAGCACTTGCCAGTTGCCCAAGTAGACTGGGTAAAAGTAGATCTGGGACCATAGTAGATCTGGGCAATAGAAAGGGTTAACCTCAAATTCAGGCTGGAACATCTGACTCCAGATGCTCCCAAATGAAGGGTGTCCTGTAGCTTGCAGGTTTTCAGGGGTTCTTAGTGTCAACATCTAATTTCACATACTTTCCTTAAAAACAAACAAACAAACAACAACCTTTGGAGAAAGACTGGAAGAAAACATGGAAAAGTGATGGTGTCAGGGTGTTTAGGTGCTCTTTTTCCTGCCGTTTTCCCAGACTTTTTGTTATAACATTGGTGCTTGTATAAAACAGAGATAGCATAGGGCAGGCAGACCCAGATTCAAATCCCAGCTTTCCTTTCCTGGTAGTGAGAACTAGGATGAATTGCATAACTTCTGAGTCATGGATTCCTGATATACACAATAGGGTAGGACCATCTGCCTCATGGACTGCGTGTGAGTGTGGAAGCCATTTGGGGGACCTTTCCAGCATCTTCTCCCTCCTCCCTTTGGCGAGTTTACTTTCTACCCAGTTGGCCCTGACAGACAGCTAATGCTCAGGAGGGGAGAGAGAACATGTCTGGAAATGAGGCCAAATTAGAAGAACCAGAGCAGAGGAGCAGAGGGAGAGAAAAATGGGTCAAATCGTTTAGGTCCTGAATCAAATCTGACCTGAAGCTGGACATCCCTGGATTGTTCAGCTATGTGGACCAATAAATATCCATTTTAGTTGTTTGGTTGGATTTGCATTACTTATACTCAGATGACTCATGAGATTATATATAATGCACATTAAATGCTTAACAGGCAAGGGACACAGTGACATAACCTGATGATTGGTAGATTTCTTTTTAAAAAAATAGGAAATAGTATTTTTCTTTGTTTCCCAAATTTTTATTTTGAAAAATTTCAGTCCACCAGAAGATTTGCCAGAGTATTTCAGTATGTGTTCACCTACTCTTCACTTACATTTACCAACTGCATTCAACCCCATCGGTGCTCTGTTTCTTTCCCTATCTCCCTCCCTTTCCCCTGAGATGTCAGTTCATTTTAGTTCTAAGTACTCGAGCATGAATTTCCTAAGAACAAAGACATTCTCCCACACGACCACAACTCCACCATCTTATTTCCATCCCAGGAGGTTCAACATTGACACAGTGTATCATCTAATCTACAGTCCTGTTTGAATTTCCCCAGTTGTCCCTTGTCTTTACAACTACGTTTTCTACTCCCAATCATACATTATATTTTGTTGTCATGTTGCTTTAGTCTCCTTTAATTCAGAACAGTTCTCCAAACCTTTTCTTTCTTGCAATGTAGGTATTTGGGGGAAGTTGCTCACTTAGATTCCTCTTACTGTTTCTCACAGTTAGATTCTTAGTAAATGAAACATTCTAGATAAGAATACTACACAGGAGATGTTGAGAGCAATAGGATTTAATTGTAGTAAACATTTATTAAATCTCAGAGAAATACATAAAAGTGACCAGGTACTGCATTTTCACAAACTGAACATACCTATGTATCCAGCCCCCAGGTCAAAACACAGAATCCCCCTTCATGTACCTCCTGGTCTCCCTGTGAGTTCTTTCATCACAGATAAGTTCTGCCTATTCTTGACCTTCACATGAAAGGGATCAGTCAGCAAGTTCCCTCTGGGGCCTTCTTTCACTCAACATCGTCTTTTTGAGATTTAGGCATGTCCCTACATATATCTGTGGTTCACAGCATTTATGATTATTGATTTATTATTTGCATAGGAATAAAGAGTGAATCAGGCCTCAGATGTTTTCAGTCGAAAGAACAAATTGGAGTGTGTGGAGCTGTTCTTGCCCTCTAAACTGGCCTGGCCTGCTACTCGCTGGGGCACTCCTTGTTTGTAAGTTGAGCAACAAATACCACCATGGGTCCAGACACAGCCCAGGGTGCATGATGAGCTGGTCCTGTCCTACTCTCACTCACACCAACTTTATCTGACTCAAATCTTGGCCTTGACCCCAAGCTGGTCCACTCATCCCATCACCCTCTGGATTTGCTGTTCAGGAATGTAAGGCCCTGGTGATCTGTCCTGCCTCCCTCTTTGTTCACTAGTGCCTCACCTGGGGCACTCTAGCTACACTGGTCTTCTTTCAGTTCCTACCTTGGGCCTTTGCACATGCTGAGCTCTCTGCTTGGAATGCCCCTCCTCCACACTTTTCCTGTCATCACATGCTCATCTTTCAGGCCTTGGCACAAATGCTACTTCCTCAGATAAGTCTTCCCCAATGGCCACAGTGAACATTGGCTTCTGGTTACCACAGCAGTGCAGGCTTGCTGTATTTTTGAAATTATCTATTCTCTACCCATTTCTTCCAGTGAGGGCAGAGATTATGTTTAAGCACCAGATCTGGTACTTTCTAAGTTCAGTGAAGAAGGAAGAAAGGAAGCATAGTAGTAAAGAAGGAGAGAGGAAAAGGGGAAAGGAGAAAAGAAGGCAAGCCTGCCTTGGTCTCTGGATCTCGCTTTTTCCCTGGACATCAGCTGGCTCCCCCTTGTGGGTCCCAGCCACTTCTGCTGCCATGGGTGTGGTATCACATAGCCTTGGGGAGCCCTTGGCCATCTGCAGTGGTCTAGCCTCAGACCCTCCATGAGGGAGACTGTAGCAGATAGCTGATGCAAGGCGCTATCGTACCTGCAGGTACACATTGCCCTCCCAGTGTACTGAAGGAGATCACCTTCAGGTAGTGAGTTTAAATACTAACCCCTGTGTGGTGGGGTCAGAGCCTGGGGGACAGAACCACACATAGATTCCTGGTGAGGAAGGTGTCCCCAGGGGTCAATTTGACTCTACATGCCTGGCACTCAGGAGGGGTGCCATGAGGATCTCACCAAGGAACTGAATGGCCTTTGGCCTATGGGTTCTTTGAGAAAGCCACTCTACAGGAGAGAAAAGTAAGGATTACACAAAAATCTAGCTGCAAGGCAGTTCCCTACAGCATTATTTATAGTAGCTAAAGTATGCATGCAAATACATATAGGCCAAAACTAAAGGAATGCTTAAATATAAGAGGTAGAAGGTAATTTATCCATTTTAAATTATGTCATTGGCAAGGAAAGATATGTGAAGAAAGGTTATGATAGTATATTAAATATGACCCTATTTTTATCAAAAAATATGAAAGACAATTACATAAAACATACTATGTGCCAGACCCTGTTCTAAGTACTTTCCATGCATGATCCCCTTTATTCCTCCTACAGCCCTATGAAGCAGATACTAGTGACATGCCCATTTTAAAGGTGAGGAACACCTCATTTTACACCTGAGGCACAGAAAAGTTAAACAGCTTGCCCCAAAGGACATATGACTAGTAACAGGGAAGCCAGAATTTAAAACTAGACTGAGTAGAACAGATTCTGCACTCCTAGCTGCTATACTATACTGCCTGCTGAAAAAAGATGCTCACCATGGACTTACAACAGGCTAGAATTTCAGATGCTTAAATTTTTTTATTCATACTATGCTCATTGGTATTTGTTATACTAAAAAGAGCATTTGTTGCTTTTATAATAAGAATAGGAACCATAAAAATGTTTAATAATGTCTGGATGGGCAATCCTTAAGTTAACTGGAGCATCATGTCCTCACCAAACTGAGAAATTCTGTAGAATAAACCTGGTGTTCTCTGGGGAATGGCATATGTGCTCAGCAGTCCCAGAGGTGGTTAGCTTGGAGGAAGGAAAGGAAAGGAGATACAAGCTTCCCACAGCAAGATAATATCTACTGGGTATCTACTGTGTGCTGGGGCTCCGTCAGTGGCTAAGGGGCTGACCCTGGCTTCTGGGAATCCAGGTGTAGGAGGAGATGACTTTTCTCCTAGAAGGGACCTAGGAAGGGCTGGTACCTAAGAGAGCACATGTTTGTGAAGCAGGGATTCCTTCTCCCCTCTCAGGAAAGCATTGACAGCTTCTGGAAGCAGTGAGAGAACTTGTGCTCCCAAGGTAGGCTAGAATTTGAATCCCAGCTCCACCAACCTGCTTAATGTGGGTGAACTCAGCCAATCAATTTACTTTGTGGAGTCAAAGCTTTGCTGAAACAATAGCACCAACCTGTCATAGACAGAATTCTAAGTGACCCTCAAGTTTCCCACACCTTGCTGTACATATCCTGAATAATTCCCTCCCCCTGAGTATGGGAAGGGCCTATAGATATCATGGAATATCACTCCTGTGGTCATGTTAGGTTACACAGCAAAGGTGAAGGGATTCTGCAGGTGTAAATAAGATTCCTCATCAGTTGATTTTTAAGTTAAAGCCATGTGGAGATTATCCTGAGTGGGACTGACCTAATCAGGGGATCTGTAACAGAAGGTCTAGCCAGCAGGGGTGTCTAACCTGTGGCCCCGCTGGCCACATGCAGCCCAGGATGGCTATGAATATAGCCCAACACAAAATCGTAAATTTACTTAACACCTTTTCTTTGCTCATCAGTTTTCATTAGTGTTTGTGTATTTAATGTTGAGGCTCAACAAAACTCTTCTTCCAGTGTGGCCCAGAGATGCCAAAAAGTTGGACACCACGATAGAGTCGTTCTCCTGCTGGTCCTGGGGAACCAGTGAGTTCTATAGATGCAAGAAAATAGTTCTGCCAACAACCATATGAGTCTCATGGAGGATCCTGAATCCCAGAGGAGACCCTTTCTCTAGCTTGGATTACAGCTTGATGAGACCCTGAGCAGAGGACTCAGATAAGCCTTGTTTTGACACCTGCCCTATGGAAACTGTGAGATAATAAACGTGTATTGTTTTAAGCCACTGAATTTGTTATGCAGCAACAGAAAACTAATACATTATGTCACAGGATGTCTGTGAGATAATGCACATGCCATCTCTTTCTTTCTCTCTCTCGCACACACACACACATGCGAGGTCTACGCTCAACTACTTGATCTCCTTTCCCTTCTTCTAAATGTCAGGGACTGAGGGTATCACTAGGTAGGTCTGTTCAGCACTGCTCTTCCATTCACCTAGCACCCTAGCCTTGGACTCCTGAATAGGCTACAAGGAGCTAGCAGGGTGCCCTCCCCAGAGAAGGCCACCATTATCACATCACCCCTCATCACAGCTGTCCAAGGCCTTGCATGGTGGATGTTTGGTAACCAACAAATTACTTAAATAAATAAAATAAGCAGATATCCTTTTGGCTTCCAGCTCCTGTCCAATTTGGGGAATAATCAGGAGGGGCAAGGCTGAAATTAAAGTTTGAAGGAGAGAGAAACTTGCCCATCTGCACAAGGAGATGTATATAGGCGTCTCACTGTGTTTGCGAACTATCAGGAGAACAAATAAACTGTCAGATCTCCATACAGTGGAATACTATACATCAGTAAAAATGAACTACAGCATCATGTATTGATGTGAATATATCCTTAAATGATAGCGATTTGCAGAAAGATGTGTACAACATGATACCACTACATAGAGAGTAAAAACATGCATATGTACTGGAAGTACCAAAAGATGCCTGAAGAATGATAAACCTCAAAATTAGGATTATAGTACTTCCAGGGTGGTAGGGTATGTGTGGAATAAACAAGCACAAAGTTTTAATTATATTAATAATGTTTTATTTCTTAAGCTGCTGGTGAGTAAATGCTGCAAGAATGTTAGTAGCATGTCAGTCCCATGCGAGATCTTTGGTTTGTTCATTGCTAAAGCTGTGGCACCTAAAAAAGTGCCTGACACATAGCATGCATACAATAAATATTAGTTAAATAAATAAATGATGTTGCTTACATTATCCTTTGTTAGATCCTGGAATCTTTCAAAAAAACCCTTGAAAATCCCTTGGCACCAGAGACATCCCATTGCCAGTCACCAACTTGCTGTGTAGCCCTGGGAGAGATCACTGACCCTCTTGGGTTCTCCAGTTTGGCATCCCTAAAATAGAGCACTGCATGGACTGATCTCTATTTCCCTTTGCTGCAGGAGTCTGTGGTCTCAGGATTCTGGAGGCCCAGGTGAGTGGTCAGCTTCAGTTTCCCCCTCTGTTAAATAAGCCTAAATATAGTACCTGCCTCTCAGAGTGTGGTTGTAAAGATTACTTGAGTTTATATGTCTGACTATGGTAGGTACCTAATCATTCTTGCCATGCAGCAGGTGCTTTGTAAATGTTAACATTTGTTATTGAAGCTGTTTTTCATATTTGTATCCTGAGGACCAAGCACAGCACCTGCACCCAGTAGGTGTCCCATGAATGTTTGTGTGAACAGGAGAGTAAAGGAGGGAGGGGGTTGTTACAGACCAGTGCAGGTAACTGTCCCTACGACATTTCCTCTTTTATTGAACCTAAAGTTACCCACATTCTTTGCAGGGCTCATGTCAGACTTTGCTGGGTTGCATGGCCATGAGCCCCAATTCTGGCCTTTGCTAGCAGTGTAACCTTAAACAGACTGTTCACCTCTTGAAGTTTTAGTGTTGTCATCCAGAAAGTGAATATTGTAATCCATCCTCAACCTGCCAGTCAGAGACTATGGCCAGTGTGACAGCCCTTTTAGGTCTTATTCTGTGTCCCCCAAATACAAGAACTATGGTGAGTTTAACAGGAACCTAGTCAACAAAACAAATAAGCAAGCAAAATATAACCAAAGACTCTGAAGTTGAGAAAAGGCCAACAATGACCAGAGGGGAGAGGGGAGGGAATTTCAGGGGAAAAGGTTGAAGGGTTTGTAGGAACAATTATAAAGGACATATGGACAATAACAGGGGGTAGGGTGGGGTGGTAGAAATGGGAGGGAGGTGGGGAGGGCTGGGGGTTAGGCTGGGGTGGGGGGAAAAGTTCTCTAACTGCACTTGAATAACAATAAAATTAGAGAAGAAAAAAATAATATAAAAATACACAAATAAAATTTTGTTGTAAAAAAAAAAAAGAACTATGGTGAGTATGCTAATCCCCTCTCACTGATTAGCAAAACTGGCTTATCAAATATTCTTCCTTAACTGTGTTCCTTGGAAAGTACAAGTTTCCTGGAGAGTAGAGGGTGGTCTCGGGACTCATCCAAGGCTGACCCCTCTGCAGGTGGGGTATCCTAGTAAGCAGATTCCTGCAGGTTCCCCAGCCCTCCCTGAGTGACCATATCTCCAGGCAGGGTCCCACACTAGGGAACCTGGCCTAGCTCCAGGTCATTTGTCCCTGCAGCCAACACGATCACAATCTCTTCTTGGTGTGCAAGGCACCTCTCTGTTTCCAAGGAGTTGTCATGTTCTGTGCACACCCACTAATCCTCACAAGCTGGGAGGCATGTGCATGTCTCCCTGTGTTACACAGTGGGGAGATTCATGTGCAGTAGGGTCAAGTGTCCAACTCCTTCCTTCCCTTCCTCTCTTCCTCCCTCCCTCCCTCCCTCTCCTTTTCATACATACATTCATGGGACACCTACTGGGTGTAAGTGCTGTGCTTGATCCTCAGGATACAAATATGAAAAACAGCTTCAATAACAAATGGTAACATTTATAAAGCACCTGCTACATGGCAAGAATGATTAGGTACCTACCATAGTCAGACATATAAACTCAAGTAATCTTTACAACCACACTCTGAGAGGCAGGTACTATATTTAGGCTTATTTAACAGAGGGGAAAACTGAGACTAACCAAGGTTAAGGAATTTTCCAAGTCATACCGCTAGTAAATGAAGGAACAGGATTCAAACACACAGTCTAGCTCCCAAACCTGCAAAGGTAACTATTCTGCTAACCTGGCCTCTGCCTTGAGACTACAGTTTGGTATGGAGAATTTATGATTTCCAGGCACACAGTAGGTGTCTTTTATCTAACAAGTAGAAAGTACTTGTTAGATAAAAGGATGATTAGTAGTGTAGGGGGATCATAAATGCTCAAGGCAGTTAGGGACGGCACCCCTGAGGAGGAGGCCTTGGAGCTGGGCATCGAGGAATGAGTAGGAGTTCACCAGGACACCATATCTAGATTCCCTTCTTTCGACAAGGCCACACTGATTCCCTAACAGTCAGAGACTGCTGGAAAGGGGATTTAGGATTATTTGGGCTCCCATCCGTGCCTTACTAAGGGCTGCCATTAAGGACTTTTCATCTGCCTCTATCAACACCAGGTCTGAAATCCTCTTTGCCCTGCATCTGAGAGCAAGTTTGGAGCACTGATTCCCACTTAAATGCATGTGTTACCTCAAGGTAGGGAGGACCCCAAGATTAAAACTTAAGAGAGGAAGCATGAGTCAGAGAGGTGCAGAATCAGATACTGGCCAAGAACATGAGCTTTGGAGCAGATAGACTTGGATTCAAATACCAACTCCCCGTTAACTGGCTTTGTGACCTTAGGTAAGTTACTTAACTCCTTTGTGTCTTAGTTTCTTCACCTGTGAAGAGAAGATAACAAGAGTACTTACCCCATAGGGTGTTGTGGTGATTAAATAATTCATTAGAAGTATTTACAAAGTACCTTGGCAAATGCTTAGTAAGCATAGCCTGTATTTCAATTTAATATTTTAAGTAAAATTAAATTAATTAATTTAATATTCTAAACCTGGAATCTTTCTGGGAAGTCAGAGAAGCTGCATGAAGGTCTATGAAGGACATGGGCAAGGGGCCCCTGTGAACTCTGAGTATGAGGACTTCTAATTAGGGCAGAAGAAAGGCCAGGTAGGGGTTTTAGGTGAATAAATCCAAGACACACACAAGAAATTCCAGAATCCTCCATACCTAGTCTGGGCCTAGTTAAAAAAGGACTGAGGATGGGAGGCCTCAAGGGTCAGTTCATGATCCCTCTGGCTTCTGATGGGACAACCACAGCATACCTGGCAGGAAGCAGCTTTGCAACTGGAATGAGGATTGGAATGGGAGACTGACCTGTTCTTTGTGTGCACATAGTCCTTAGACTGTAGACTGTTAAGTGCTGTGCACCCGTTAGTCCACTTACTCTATGGACTCTGATATGCTAAAGGATGGGGCCACAAAATGAATGTGGTTACTAATGCTGATCATACATATGTCCATTGAGTTTTTGCTGTGTGCACTTCAACTCCATGATCTCATTGACATTCACAAGGTCCCTGCCAGATAGGTACTGTTGTTAAATCCATTTTACACATGAGAAAACTGAAGCTCAGGGAGTTGAACCACTGAGGGGTAGTCCTGGGATTTTAGGCCAGGTTCAGTTGGCTGTAGGGCCTGTGCTTTTAACCATGCTCTGTAATGCCTAGGATGAGCCAGAGAAAGAGATGCAGGAGAAATGTGAGGCAAGAGATTGCTACTAAATTACCATAGTGGAAAACTTGATTGGCTGGAAGGATGGGAATGGATGTCAGTGTTCATTAACGACAAGTTTTGCTGACTTCATGACTGCCCATTTCTTCGTGTAGAATAGGGATGGGGGGAAATAGTGATCAGCTAATATGAACTCCAACCTTAAGATTCTCTGCCCATCAAAGCAGTCTCTGGGAGAAGCATGACTTGTTCTTCTTGGCTTCTACCACCAAGAACATCACTGCCAATACTCCTTTCAAGGTCGGTGGTGAATCATCCAAGAAAATGTTTCCTTACTTTATTTTTCACTTTGACCCAAAGCCTTCTCACTCAATTTATAATCCTACTGACATTTTACCCCTTCCAGAAACTTTATTGGCCCTTGAAGGGAGCATCTACTGTTTGCAGAGCCCCAGTCTTCATTAGAGAATGATCTCTTCCCCATTCTACAGGGCTTGGGTGAAGCTGTCAACCACTGTGCCTTCCTTAGCCAACCATGGCAGCCCATCCCTCTGCCCACAGTGACTGGTCTAAGGGGAAGGAACATAACCTAAGCAGGGCCAATTTCAGTCCATCCATGAGATGTGCTTTGTGGGCAGGGGAAGGAAAAGACTGTTCTTTATCTAAGTTTGTGAACTGGCTGTAAGAACTAGGTCAGGCCAGAACTACTGGTGGCCATCTGATTTACCATAAAGAAAGAACCCCTAAGACTGAAGCAAACACTGGAAGTGGAGCTGAGAGGAAAGGAAAACCAAGCCTTCATAATATGATTTGGGCCTCGGGATTCAGCTGTGTCTGATGCCCTCAACCCTGTACTTTGCAGTTGTGTGAGCCAATACATTCATTTTCTTTTTTGCTTAAATTAATTTGTGTTGTGATTTGGCCACTGGCAACTGAAAGACTCTATTAAATACCACCCTCAAAGGATTCATCAATTAATTGCCTCATTCATCAATGATGTATTTAGTACTCACTCTGGGCCTGGCACTGACGTGTTATCTGCCCAAATGGAAATTAGAATGAAGATTTATCATCTTAGGATATTGTGGCAACGGGACCCAGGTTCTGAAGGCAATTTCTAAAGCGAAGTGTTCAACATGTCTGGGTTGAGGTCCAGCTCTTAGTAGCAGGTTGTAGCAATCACGACCATAGCAGTGACCACAACAGGGATCACACTAACAACAAAGGCTAACTGAGTGCTTGGCAACAAGTTGCAGTAGCAACTGGATGGCTATTTTACTTGGGACAATGACAAAAGCAAGACAACTCCTGAGTTTCTGTTGTTGTGAGTTCATCATAGAAGAGTTGGTCAGAAGAGGAGTTCAGGTCAGAGGGGATAAGTGAAGAGAAGCTAGGCCTGAGAGATTGTGAAGATTCACACTTTCAGGAGAATTTACCAGAAGCTAAATTGAGCTGTGGAATCACTCAGGACCACAAAACAGACTAAATCCAGATCACCCATAACATTCTGTTTCTCTGAGGTTCCTCTCCTAGGGCCCATTTCCTCCTCTGTAAAATGGGTGTATTAATTCTCAACTGTCTAATCTTCAGGGTTAGTGCAAGGATCAAATGAGGCACTCTGTAAATGGCACGGCTCAAAACTTGTTTCCCAGTGGAAAGCAGGTACCTGATGAAGAATGAAATCCATACTCTAGAGTCAAACCAATAAGTGTGCTTACTGGGACCAGACTGGTTGGGAAGAAGCACAGAACAAAACATTATCTTCAACCAGGCAGGTGAGCAAGCAGAGTGAAGCTGTGGAACTTGTATGAACCACTCTTGGAAAGCAAGCACTGCCATGTGCCTAGTGGAGACTCTAGCTGAGGTGCCTCCACTTCACTGTGAGATTACCAGACCCCTGCTAAAGGTCTCCTCTCCCACCTGAGAATATATGTGTACGTCCACACTCACCTCTGTGCAGGGCCACATGCACCTGGCTGAGAAGGTAAGCAGGGTTTACATCCAGTCCACTGTCTGCTTGACAACTAGTGTTCCCTTGGGGCTGCTTCTGTCCAGAGGGGGCACCTTTTCCTAGTGTGCACAAAGGCACCCTATGATCTACTGGTGTGTGTGTGCATGCATGAATACACACATGAACACAAACATGTATGACCTTTATGATGGACAGATCTTTGGCAACCAGAATTCTAGATCCACTCTTCATTGATTTGTCCTTTAAGCCCCAACTCAAAGGCTTCCCATTTCTAAAACTTTCCCATTTCTAATTCTAAAAACTTTCCCATTTCCCATTCTAAAAACTTCCCATTTCTAAAAGTTTCTTTTTATATGACATGTGGACTTTTTAGCTAAAGACACCAAAGGACAACCTTCGATCAAACGGATCCATCTGGAGTGGAGGTGACTTTGTTTTAATGAGCCACTCATTCTCCTCTCAGGGCTAACTTGTAAAATGCTTATTCTATCCCACCCTTCTCCCTGTGTTCCTTATCTTCCTCCCCTTCTTTTCTTCTTCCCACTGATTTAGAATCTTGTGATTGCCCTATTTGAGCCATGTGGGATGGGAACTTTAATTTGTTTAAACAGAGAGTGGTTAATGCCTCTCTAATAAAAGGCAGTCCATCATGTATCATTTTCCAAAGAAAAGCACCAAGAAACCAGTTGAACTCTCTGTGTGGTTTCCTCAGACCAATGTTAGGCTTGTGGAGGACAGGGACTATGTCTTGGGACCCCCATGAGTATCTATGACAGGTGTCTCTATAGAATAAATCCACTTTGGTATTCTTAAATTGAGTAGTTATTAAGCACTCATATGTTCTAGGCATTGTGCTAGATGCTTGTTGCATTCTCAGTAAATCTTCACAACAATCCTATTTCACAGATAAGTAAACTGAGAACATTTCTAAGCAGTAGTTTCTATGCCCCCAAGAGGTTAAAACTAAGAACAAAAGCAGTTAGGCTCCACTCATGGAAGCTTCTGGAATAGTGGGGTGGGGGTGATGTGTGGTACTGAAACCACCAAACATGCTCATTTTACAATGGGGAGATTGAGGCCTGAAGAGGATTCTGGGATGTCAGAGAGGCATGGTTGAAGGCTGGAGCCCTGTCTTCTGAAAGCACATTTGAATGTGAGAGCATAGGGCTGTGGCTGACTCATTATGCATGACCGATTATATATGAAGCTGGACTTCATATATACCAGGGGTGGTGTAGAGAAACTCTTCTACACAGTGGCCTCCTCTGATTGATAATTAATCCCTCTGAAAGTCCAGTCTCTTCATGTATAAATGGAAACAATATAAATACCTTCCTTAAAGTATTGCTGTGAGGATGTGAGGGTTGAGAGGTAACCCATGTTAAATGCTTAGCATGGTGCATGTTATATACCAAGTGCTCATTTTGTCTACTTGTATCATCTTGCTAAAGCACACTTTTAATGCTTCTGTTCCAAATATAAGATGAATATACGAGTCAAATATAATATGCCTTCCCAATGGTATTTCAGGCCAGCACTGTTTTCTTCAGTTTAGAATCTTCTGGGAAAAGCTCTTGAGGAAATCTGCTCTAATCAGACTTTTTAGTTTCGGTGAGACAACAAAGAATGAGGTGATAAAACACTAGAAACAAAAAGCGTTAATGGGACTCAAGATATCTGCCAGTTATTAGTTGTGTGGCCTTAGAAATAATAATGCGGGAGAACCAAGATGGCGGCGTAGGTAGACACACTGCGCCTCCTCGCACAACCAGAACTGACAGAGAAAAGAAGGGCAAGGAAGTCCGACACCAAAGAAATAAAAAATAAACATTCATCCAGACCGGTAGGAGGGGCGGAGACGGGCAGCCGGGGCGGAGAGGACTCGCGTGGCCATGGTGGGACCGAGACTGGTGGAGTGTGGGACGAATGGGGCAGACCCAGTGGGACCGACCACTGGCAGACCCTGCGACCCCACATTCGCGCACAGATAAACCGGGACAAACGGCAGGGAGTGAAGCAGACTGCGTAACCCAGGGCTCCAGCGCAGGGAAATAAAGCCTCAAACCTCTGACTGAAAACTCCCGTGGGGGTTGGGGTGGCAGCAGGAGAGACTCCCAGCCTCACAGGAGAGGTCCTTGGAGAGACCCACGGGGGCCTAGAGCGTGCACAAGCCCACCCACTTGGGAACCAGCACCAGAGGGGCCCAGTTTGATTGTGGGTAGTGGAGTGAAAGATTGAAGTCCGGTGGAGAGTGGAGCGGGTGCCATTGCTCCCTCTCGGCCCCTCCCCCACGTACAGCATCACAGTGCAGCGACCAGCGTTACCCAGCCCCAGTGAACACCTAAGACTCCACCCCTTTAAGTAATAGACGCGCCAAGACAAAAAAAAAAAAAAAAAAAAAAAAAGGCCCAAATGACAGAACACTTCAAAGCTCCAGAAAAAATACAACTAAGCAACGAAGAGATAGCCAACCTATCGGATGCACAGTTCAAAACACTGGTTATCAAGACTCTCACAGAATTGGTTGAATTTGTTCGAAAACCAGATGAAAAAATGAAGCCTATGCTAAGAGAAACAAAGGAAAATGTACAGGGAACCAATAGTGATGCGAAGGAAACTGGGACTCAAATCAACGGTGTGGACCAGAAGGAAGAAAGAAACATCCAACCAGAAAAGAATGAAGAAACAAGAATTCGGAAAAATGAGGAGAGGCTTAGGAACCTCCAGGACATCTTGAAACGTTCCAACATCCGAATTATAGGGGTGCCAGAAGGAGAAGAGGAAGAACAAAAAATTGAAAACTTATCTGAACAAATAATGAAGGAGAACTTCCCCAGTCTGGCAAAGGAAATAGACTTCCAGGAAGTCCAGGAAGCTCAGAGAGTCCCAAAGAAGCTGGACCCAAGGAGGAACACACCAAGGCACATCATAATTACATTACCCAAGATTAAGCAGAAGGAGAGAATCTTAGAAGCAGCAAGAGAAAAGGACACAGTTACCTATAAAGGGGTTCCCATAAGACTGTCAGCTGATTTCTCCAAAGAGACCTTACAGGCAAGAAGGGACTGGCAAGAAGTATTCCAAGTCATGAAAAACAAGGACCTACATCCAAGATTACTGTATCCAGCAAAGCTATCATTTAGAATGGAAGGGAAGATAAAGTGCTTCTCAGATAAGGTCAAGTTAAAGAAGTGCATCATCACCAAGCCCTTCTTATATGAAATGTTAAAGGGAGTTACCTAAGAAAAAGAAGATCAAAAATAGGAACAGTAAAAATGACAGCAAACTCACAGTTATTAACGACCACACCTAAAACAAAAACAAGAGCAAACTAGGCAAACAACTAGAACAGGAACAGAACCACAGAGATGGAGATCACATGGAGGGTTGTCAATAGGGGAGTGGGAGGGGGAGAGGGGGGGAAAGGTACAGAGAATAAGTAGCATAGATGATAGGTGGAAAATAGACAGGGGGAGGGTAAGAATAGTGTGGGAAATGTAGAAGCCAAAGAACTTAAATGTATGACCCATGGACATGAACTATAGGGGGGGAATGTGGGAGGGAGGGGGTGGGCAGGATGGAGTGGAGTCAGGGGGGCGGGAAATAGGACAACTGTAATAGCATAATCAATAAATATATTAAAAAAAGAAATAATAATGCTCAATAGCCAATATTTATTGAACACTTCCTATGTGTCAACTACTTATTCTGATTTTTATATATACATATATACATATACATACACATATATATTCATTATCATTATTCATGTAATATACTCAATAAATTCTCACCATGACCCCTGTGAGGAAGGTGTTAGTTGTTTTTGCTATTTACTTTTCCCAGCCTCAATTTCTCCAACTGTGGTAGAGGCCAGTGCACAATGGCCCACCTTTTGGGGTTATCAGGAATACCCAGAAGACAAGATATATGAAGTTGCTTGTCAGACCCAGAAGGATGAAGGTTGATCCTTGTTGCCAGATGTCAGTCTTTCCCTGAGGACCTCCAGCCACAGAGTGCCCCAGTGGCACACTCTGGGAAGGACATCCTAATTCAAAGATATGGCACCTGCTGCTAGGGAATCTGTCATTGACGGCACATTGGCTTTTAAGAGCACAAAACCTAGAATAACAGGCATAGTCTTACTTGTCAGCACTCTTCTGTACATCCTTTGCCTCAACTTCCTACTCTTCAAGATCAGAATAAACAACTTTTGTTTTCAGAAATTAGTCTGAGTCCATTTTAGTTACAGATTGACCCTGTTGGGTTGTGCCAAATGACCTGAGTCCTCTGAGACAGCCACCAGAGAAAAACATTCTGAAAGGGGGGCAGAGTTAAGGCAAACATACCTATGTGCTGTCATGATTTATCCCTAGTCAGGCCACCAATGGCCAGCAGAAGAAGCTGACCCAGTAATGTCATTTTACAAAACCCACCACGTGCTTACTCATCAGAACGCAAGCCATTAATTTCTCATGGACATCAGATGGGCAAGATGGAAATTGTGGCTTGACTGAGGACAGTACTGCAGTGAAGAGAGAAGGGGATATAGCCTTGAAAGGTATTAGTGTGGCCCTCAGTTTAAAAAGGGAAAGCAAAGGGATTATAAGAGTCTCTTCCTTCACTGTACTGATGTGGAAACCACTGGGGCCAATGCTCATGTAGTGATTACCTGGTGGAGGTGCTGGGGAGAAGGGCAGATCCATGACCAGTGGAGGGAATCCACTTTGAGCTCTGTGTGAATATCAGATTTGACGATTCAATACCTCCTACTCATCTGTCAACACTATTCAGCTAAACGGTTTTCTTGGGCCTTGCTGTGGATCAAATAAGGAATCTGACTTCTGGTCATGATGGCAGTGAAGGCAGACATGGCTCGCCTTTTCGCACAACCACATCAAAATTACAACTAAAATACAGAACAAGCATCTCTCAGAACCATCAGAAATCGAGTTGAATGGAAGTCTGACAACTATGGAATTAAAGAAACCATATCCATCCAAGACTGGTAGGAGGGGCGCAGACGCGGAATGGGCTGGTCCCAAATGCATGTGTGGTGGATATAAATTTGGGAGGGATATCTTGGGAGCAAGTAGTCCCAGCCCCACTCCAGGCCCCCAGCTCATGGTTCCAGTGCCAGGAAGATAAGTCCCCACAACTTTTGACTGCAAAAACAAGCGGTGATTGAATAGGTGGGAGAAACTTCTGAAGCCCTAAGCAGTTCCTCTTTAAAAAACCCATACACAGACTCACCTACTCAGACTCACTTCCTCTGAGCTCTAACACTGGGTTAGCCACTTGAAAGGCACCAGGAGTATACTGAGAAAAACTGAGTGTCTGGCATCAAGGTGAGCAGAGGTCATTGCTCCTTTTCTAAACTCTCCCTCCACAGAGCCACTGAGCTGGTAAGCTGGTGCCATATCTGAGACTCCATCAACTTGGCTAACACTATTTGACCTACTTTGGAGATCCCCAGAGACTCCACCCCACCCAAATTATGGGCCCACCCAAGCTGCTTTTCCATATGAATGGCTGGTTTTGGCTTATGCTGCACAACTTCTTAAATCCTATCAAACAAGCAACAGCTAAGTGGCCTCAGGCCTGGCACTAGCAGCAGCCAGCCTAGATTCACAGCTTGGCTTCCCCTGGGAATCACCAAGCCCAGCACAAGTAGCAGCCATCTCAGACTGCTTTATAGCTCATGCAGGGTGGCCCCAAGGCAGAACACAGGTGGGAGCTCACCTTGGCCTGAACCACCTGGGAAACCCCAGAGCCTGCACACCCAGTGGATAGCTACACACCACATTGGGGCACTACCACCCTGCTGCTTAACAGCTGATACTTCACAGAGGGTGGAAGTTGGTGGTCAGTGGTGACAGCCAGTTTTTGCAGTTGACTGACCTGGGTAACTCCTTCCCACTGATCTGCCAATAGTAACCAAGGCTCAACTACAAGAGGAGGGCATACTCTACCCACACTAAGGGTGCAACTCGAGTACTCAGCTTAGGTGGTAGGGGAGGCTGTGCCACTGGACCCTACAGGACACCTACGACATTAGGCCACACTAACAAGACACGGAGTCAAAGCAGCTCTACCTAATACATAGAAACAAACACAGGGAGGCTGCCAAAGCGAGGTAACAAAGAAACACAGCTCAAATGAAAGAACAGATCAAAACTCCAGAAAAAGAGCCAAGAAAAATGGAAATAAGCAATCTATCAGATGCATAGTTCAAAACACTGGTTACAAGGATGCTCAAGGAACTTAGTGAGGACCTCAGCAGCATAAAAACGATCCAGTCAGAAAGGAAGGATACACTAATTGAAATAAAGAACAATTTACATGGAAATGACTGTAGAGTAGATGAAGCCAAGAATCAAATCAATGATTTGGAACATAAGGAAGCAAAAAACAACCAATCAGAACAACAAAGAAGAAAAAGGATTCCCCCCAAAATAAGGATAGTATAAGCAGTCTCTGGGACAACTTCAAGAGGTCCAACATTCACATCATAGGGGTGCCAGAGGGAGAAGAGAAAGAGTAAGAAGTTGGAAATCTACTTGAAAAAATGAAATAAAACTTCCCTAATTTGGTGAAGGAAATAAACATGCAAGTCCAGGAAGCACAGATAGTCCCAAACAAGATGGATGCAAAGAGGCCCACTCCAAGCACATCATAATTAAAGTACCAAAGGTTAAAGGTAAAGAGAGAATCTTAAAAGCATCAAGAGAAAAGCAGTTAGTTGCATACAGGGGAGTTCCCTTAAGACTGTCAGCTGATTTCTCAAAAGAAACTTTTCAGGCTGGAAGGGATTGGCAAGAAATATTGAAAGTCATGAAAAGCAGGGACCTACAGCCAAGATTGCTCCACCCAGCAAAGCTATCATTTAGAACTGAAGAGCAGATAAAGAGCTTCCCAGACAAAAAAAAACTAAAGAAGTTCATCATCACCAAACCATTAGTATATGAAATGTTAAATGGACTTATTTAAGAAAAAGAAGATCAAAACTATAAACAATAAAATGATAAGAAATACATATCTATCAACAAGTGAATCTAAAAAACAAATTAAGCAAACAAGAACAGAGACATAATTATGGATATGGAGAACATTCAGAGGGGAGGGGAGTATGGGAGAATGGGTGAAGAGTTGAAGGGATTAAGAAGTATAAATAAGTAGTTACAGAATAGACATGGGGATGTAAAGTACAGTATAGGAAATAAGGTATCCAAAGAACTTATATGCATGACCCATGGACATTAACAATGGTGGGGGGATTGCCTGAAGTAGTAGGGGGTGCTGGGTGGAGGGGTCAAGTGGGAAAATCAGGACAACTGTAATAGCATAATCAATAAAAAAATGGAATCAATATAAAAAAAAGAATCAATATTTTAAAAAAGAAACCCTTGAGTTATCTGGTTCAGATCTCAATATATTCTACTAGGTCAATCACTTTCATCATCCTGAGCCTCTCTTGGAGTAGCCCTGGCCTGGGGAGGGGAGCAGGTGAGGCCTTTGGCATGGGCTGATCTGGGTTTGAGACTTGTCTTTGCTGTCACGAACTCTCTGCTCCTCAACTTTCTCAATCATACAATGGGAACAATAATGTTTATTTCACAGAATTGTTATTAATATTAACTAAGATTAAAAAAAAACCCTACCAGAATAAGGTAAGTCAGTGTTTCCCAGAATTTTAGGGATGTGCTAGGCCAGTAAAATTAAAAAAGCAAAACAAAACCAAACAACCAAAAAATAACATTAGGCAAATAAATCTAGTGTTGCCAAATACAAACATTTAAAAAAGAAATAAGACTTCCTTCTGGCATCAGTACCATAGAGAAAAGGCCACTTTAACACAGAAAGTGTAAGGAGGTGGTAATCTCAGAACAAAAGGGCCTCTTTTTCTCTTGGCTTTATAGAAAGCCTTCCAACTATTTCTCAATTCCTAGGACTGGAGAACCCTGCCATAGACCAGTACTGGTCCAGACACGGCTTCTAGGAAATCACTTAAGATGATGTATTTTGCACATGGAGGAAGCCTGGTGGCTGTCAGTGACCTTCCTTACTTGTCACACTCTGCCATGCTGTTAAGATACTTGCTGTACACCCTCCACCAGTGGCAGGTTTTGCATGGGCAGAGCCCAGGTTCTCAACAGAGTAGGTGCTCAATGAGGGTGGGGCAAACAACAGAAGAAGGAACATCCCAGAGACAGTGAAAGATCCATCCCAGAGATCAAAACTGAAGGGAGGGAGGCCAGTACACACCAATCCACTGCTGCTATTCCCCCATACACAGAGGATTCTGTTGTCACACTGCAGAGCAGACACAAAGGCTCTGGGGACAAACTGCAACAATAATGTTCATGTCAAATGAATACAAGTCCCACTTTGAAAGGGCAAAGCAGAAAAGGTACTGAGAGGGAACTAAGTCCCAACTATGACTTGGTTCACCAGCTGGGACTGACACAGAAGAGGATACAGGCCTAATTCTGGAACAAGGCCTCTTTAAGATCAATAGGAGGCTCAACATCCAATCCACAGGAGAGCTGTCATTACTATGGAACCTTGGACTGTCATCCTCCTAAGAGCAGACACAGAGTAGTCACACCTGTCAATATAAACTATGTGATGGATGGATGGATGGATAGATGGATGGATGGATGGATGGAAGGAAGGAAAGGTAGATAGAGATAAATAGACATAGGTATCTTCATATCTCAATCTCTTCTTACAAAAGGTACTACTGTTTCCATTTTACAGATGAAGAAACTTAGGCTTCTGAAATTTAAGTCACTTGCTCTGGTCACTCACTCAAGCTGTTAAATGACTTTAAATTCTCTATCTTTTGATGACTAAACTGTGTGAATTAGATGCATAAAACTTTTCTTAGAACCACCCCCAGGGACAGAGAAGTGGCTTTGATGGGGCCTAGGATCCACATGCACATATCAGTGTTGTATGGTAGGAAAGAGAAGCAGCAAAATCGATTCCTAGAGGAAAATCACTCAATTATGGGAAAGATCATGGCTTGGAATTCTCACCTGTTTATGAATTTTAAAATGTCCAAACCCACTTTAGAAAAGTTTTTAAATCAAGTTTTCAAAACTCAATCCATAATTGCCTGTTGTATACCTCTGTGTTCACTGGTGGATTCCCAAATACCTAGGACAATGTTATAATAGTCAGGACTCAAAGGTACCTGCAAAGTCTTTACTGAATTGTTGACCCACATGCAAGGCACTTTCTGAAGGCCTACTCAGGGTCTCCAGTTCTTCATAAGCAGACACTTTGAAGTCAAAATGGGAATGTTTCTTTTAACACAAGAACAGAAACAACACAGGCCTTGGAGGGCTGGGGTGGGAATTCTAGCCGAATTTCACTTTCTGGCTCTGTGAATTCCAGATGGTTCCTTAGCTTCTTGGAGCCTCAGGGTCTCATCTGTGAAATGGAGACAGAGATATCTCTCCATCACAGGAATGTTCATAGAGTGACCTTCTTAAATAACCACACAACAGATCGTGCCATGAAAAAAGTATTCCAGGCCATGAGTACCATGAGGTGGGTCCCCAGGGCTCCCATGTTAAGCCATTCTCCCTTTCCTGGTTTCCAGGCCCCACATGCCCCAGTAACTGCCCCATCTGGACAGGAGAGGGCCTGGGTGCTCTGGCTGTGGTTCTCTAGACCCACCACCACCAACACAGCACCTCTGTAGGACCCTCAGGTTTCACCCCGAGCGCTCACATTTATTTCTCCTGGCCCTCCATAACAGTCCTCTACCTGGAGCTCCGACACAGTCAAAACCCAGGAGCGAAGTGCTCAGGTTTATCCATGAAACCAAACTGTTGGTTTTTAGAAAACAAACACACTGAACACAGATCCATTTGCATGATGCATGAACTCAGTACTGAAGACCAGCAAGAGAAGTCACCAGGAGGTCCCCCTGGTCACCACGTGACTATACCTAGGAGATACTCAGCAAAAATCTGATAGTCAATGAATGTTATATTTCCATTTCTCTGTCCCAGACCTGGACCCTGAGGCAGAAGGATAGAGATTTTCCATTGTCCCATGTCTCAAGAGGATGAACTCAGCAATGCCAAAATCCCCAGGATCGCACAATAGCACACACCCAAACCTTGACAGCCTGAGGCCATTCTTCCTAGGAAGAATGCAGGTGATGGTTTTCTTTATAGATAAGGGGTCTAACCTCAATGAAGGGGGTGCCAAGAACTTTCCCACACAGGATCTCCTTTAACCCTCTAACAATGCTACCTTCTGACCCCTACTTTACAGTTGAGAAAACTAAAGCCCAGAGAGGTCAAATGACAGTTAAAGTGAAAAAGTGAAGATGGGAACTCAGGTCATTCTGACCTTAGTCTATTTTCCTGGCTGGCTCTTAGAAGGTTTTGATGACTCATATAAGTCAGAAAGAGGGAGGACAAGAATCCATCTTCATAGTAGCTCTATTCACTTTTTATTAATTCAAAATCTGAATATTTTTACAGGATGTACAAACTTGAGGAGCTTGGAGTTGGCAAGCAAACAAAATCAAGCTAATGTGATTTCGATTTCTGCTCAAAGGGCGGAAAGAGTTAACACACAGATGCAGGCATTAGGATCTGCTTTGGCAGAGGGAGCCTAAAATAGCTGCTGTCCTATTCCCTGCCTCTCTTCCCAACCATCATTCATTAATTTCTGCTTTGTGGGCGCCGAGACTCACGGGCTGCAGACAAGTGTCTGGCCTCACAGCGTTTTTCTGCAGCACAGTGATAAATGACTCGCAAGGGCCTGGCAGGGAAATGGATGAGGGGACATGTTGAGGTCATGATCACAGCTACTTGATGTCCACATGCTGGGGGATCCCTGAGTTTGAAATGACTCCCTCAGTGACCCCAAGAGTGTCTTCATGTTTCAGCATCTTGCCTGGCACCTGGAAGGATGGTTTGTGGTCCTCTGATGGGGACAGCAAGGTGTGGCAGCAACTTGGGTGCTGTGGACCCTCATGATGCAGTTCTCAGTGACACTGAGTAACTGCCTGCTTCCTCAGCCTGAGGATGGTGCTGAGTCAAAGCCACATGTCCAGGACCAGTCACAGGCTCAAACAAGGCCCTCGAGACATATTTTGTGAGTGCGTGAATGAATGAATGAATAAGTAAATGAGTGAGCTACTTTGAGTCTTTGTATCCTTGCTGGTTAAGTTATCCTACTACATAAACTTTCATGTGATTTAAAGGAGATGAACATACTCCTTTCTCTTACCTTAAAAGCTAAGTGTTGTACAAGAGTTACTTGGGATTGCAAATTCAGCCCTTGCTTTTAAAAAAATTCTCATCTCATAACAACTCAGCAAACAGTTGCCAAGTATCTGTTCTATGTTCTGTTCTAAACCACACACAGGGGTTACAGATGAAGAGACATAGTGGTTTGCAGAAGCACCCTCCTGCCCCCCCCCCATTTGAGTAAGGAGCCTTCCCTGTGGCCCCCAGGACAATGGTAGATTCTCTAATGGGTCAAGTGGGGAGCAGAGAGAAAAGAGAATGCACCTCAGTCCCCAAAGGCACTCAAGCAGGTTCCAGGGAATTTCTGTGTTCCATAACAGACCCTTCTGCTTCCAGTCATCTATCTCTGTGTACATAAAAACTTATATGAGGGATTGGGGCCTGAGATTACACAGAAAATGTATGAACATCTATTTTCCTTCAAACACAATTAATAGGAAGGTTAAATGAGATAATGCAGGAAGGTATGCCTGACACGCCGTATCATGAACCACAAAAGGGTGAAACCACAACCTACCAGTGTGGACAAGTAAGACCTAAGACTTGACAATCACAGCTTCTTGGGGTTGCAGGAAATGTGCTCCTGATGACAGAGTTGAAAGAAAAGTATGTGGTATCCTCAAGGTCATGGGTATTCAAGCAACACTTCACAGCTCCCTTGGGAATAAAGACAACATATCATCGCTAAGGGCCTCCTGCTTTCATTGGCCAACCTTATAAAATGGGTACAATTATCTCTTTCCTTCAGCAGGTATTTGAGTTTCTACTATGTGCCAGGCTTGCTCAGGTTTGGGGGTGCTGAAGGAACAAAACAGCTACGACTCCCTGCCCTCATGGGCCCCATATTCTAGTGAGGTGGGCCAGCTTAATGACAGCAAAGTACATGCCAAAGCTTGGTCCTTCCTGTATTTGACTATGGTTTTTTTGTTCTCTTCCCCTTTTTTCTTCTTGTAATTAATTTCTAGTTTCATACCATCGTGGTTAGAAAAAAGCATAATATCATATCAATCTTCTTAAGTTAATTCAAACTTGTTTTGCGGCCTAACGTGGTCTATCCTGTACATGTTCCATGTATACTTGAAAAGAATGTGTATTCTGTTCCTTTTTAGATGGAATATTCTGTAAATATCTATTAAGGTTCTTCATTTTTTTTTTAATAAATGCATATCTAATTATGCTTCTCTGTCCTCATAGTGATATGTTCTGGAGATAGAACCATATTCGCACACAGACATGGATCTACCTCATTTCTTTGTTTCTGTTATGTGGAATTCCTCAGTGCAACTACTCTGTGGTTTACTTAATCACCTGCTGTGGTACAGTCAGTAAAACATGAACCACACATGGGTAGGGACTTGGACTATTTTGTTCATGGCTATATCCCCAGAGCCTAGCATAGTGCCTGGAACATAGTAGGAGCTTTATAAATTATTATTAGGTGAAAGAATACATTTGGGTTGTCTCTAGGTTGTTTCCAATGCTTTAATATCAAACAGTGTTCAGTGACCATCTGCATAAGCCTCCCAGGACACAGGGTCACGTCTCTGTGGCAGACAGTAGCAATAGTGTGAACTTGCCAGGCCAGGGATCCTGTGTACTTACATTTAACTTTTTATTTGGAAATAATCATAGATTTCAAGGAAATGTACAGGGAAGACCTACACACAATATCAAAACCAAGAAAGAGACACTGGTAAAATCCATAGAGCTTATTCAGCTTGTACCAGTTGTATAGCCATTTGTGTGTGTTCATATGTATAACTCTAGGCAATTTTATCATATTGTACCTTTGTGCACACACCAACACCAAAATATTCAACTGTACCATCACCACAAGGCCTCCTCCTATTCCCCTTTATGGCTGCATGCCCCTATCCCCATCCCTAACCTCTGACAATGACTAACCTGTTCTCCATCTCTGTAATTATGTCATTTCACTAATGTTTAAATGGAATTGTTCTGTAAGCTGTGAGAATTGGCCTTTTTCACTCCTTGAGGTTCATCCAGGTGGTTGCTTATATCAACAGTTTATGGTTGGGTAATGCTCCACAACATGGTCATACCACTGTGTTAAAACCTTAAATGTATTCTCAATTCTAAAAGATGCTTCAGAATTGCCCTCTCAAATGGGTCGTGGCATGGAAACACTGATCAGCAGTCTATACAGTACCTACACCCCCATGTTCTCACCAATACTTGAGAGGATCACAGTTTTTAATTTCTTCCAGTCTCATGAGTGAAAATTGATCTCTCATTGTTTGAGGGCATACATTTTCTTGATTCCACAGATAAGACTCTTGTGAAAAAATTCTTTGCGTGGCAAGGGAATCCTGGGCTTTAGAAGGACTTTCAGGAGTGATGGCCACCCACTGTGACAGGGACAGCCATAGAGGCCAACACTGATGCTGGCTGTTGTGCAGATTGAGGGCATCGACAGTGCTAGTCGAAGGTCTGCCTGTATCCAAGTCTTTTCCAGTGTGACTTTGCCTTCAAGAGGTGTCATCTTATTTCCTCATCCTTGAATTTGGGGTGACTTCTTGACTTGCTTTGGCCAATAGCATGCATTGGCAGTGACACTTTACCAATTCTGCACCTGGGTCTCAAGAGTCCTTGTGTGTTTCTGTCCTCTGTCTCACATAACCCTGCCATTGCCACGTGAACAAACCTAGGTAAGCATGGAGTGGAAATGAGCCATCCCAACTGCGATTATTTGAGGCCAGCTGATCCCCAAATATATGACAGAGGTCAGCAGGATCAGTAGAACTGCCTACCTGACCAATGGCTAACCACAGATATGTGTGGAGCCAGGACAAGAAGAACCATCGAGCTGTCCTGTAGATTTTGCAGCATTAATACAAACTTATTGCTTTAAGACACTGAGTTTTGGGCAATTTGTTACAAAGCAATAGCTAACTGATACAGCAGTTCAAGAGAAAAGTGTCTGGCCAGACAAAGTTCCCTGGGCACTGCAACAGTGCATAAGTGCAGGAATCTCTGGCAAACTAAGTTTCAGATATCTCTGTGCCTATATGCAAAAGTCCCAGACAAGTTTCCTTGCTCAATCCCAGGCTCACAGCCACCCACTTTGAGTAAGAAACTTTAACAACTTCTGTCAAAGACAGTTTCCATCTTAACATGACAGTGGGTGAGAAACCCAAAGAGGTGAGACTGCCTCCTCCCCAGTCTCACCCTATGAGACATGGTGTTTGCAGTTAAAAATACTCTTCCCCCTCTTCTCAAACATGGAAACTGTCCAGGGTCAGCCTCCCACACACTTCCACTCAATTTCTGACTCTGGTTATAAAACCTTGTGCCCAAAAATAGATTTCAAGGGGATTTCATAGACATGTTCTCAGGCATAATTGCAGTGTCCCTGCAAACTTTAGAGAAATTCAATTTCTGTCTTTGAACACACACTCTTCAAAGCCCTGCCCACCAGGTATTAAGCATCAGGAAGAGCTGTGATTGATTTCTCTCCCTCTGGTTCTCCCACAATGAAGCAGGTGTCAGATGCAGCTGTTCTCAATGTGCTTCTGCCTCATTTGGTTTCAGTCATTCACCTCTGTGCCCACCTCCAAATTGCCCTGCCAGGGGTTTGCACACCTGTCTTGTCCTCCCTGGCTACTTGGCCTCCTCTGGCTTCTTCTTGCTCTTCCTTCCTTTCGCTGCCCTTTCCTTCCTTGGCGTCCCTGAACAAAAGCATCCCTCTCCTGATCCCTTTTGTCATTGCAGCCTCCCCTTCCCACCTTACACAAGGGCAGGGTTTAGAACAAGGAAGTATGCTAGAAGTCCAACTGGCCCAACCTCCTTAATTTACAGATGACGCTTAGAGAGCCAGGCTGGGAGAGATAAAGTCAAGGTTAAATGTGGGAGTGGTGACCAAGGCATAACTGAAACCCAGAACCCCCCTACAAGGGAGTTACCTCTAGATCTGGTAACCCACCAAGTTCTAAAACAACAGCAATAACAGTATTGATAATTATAATCACTCCATTTATTAAATTCTTATTATATGCCAGTTCCTGGGCACACATTTAATTATCATCTTCATTTTATAATTAAAAAAACAGATTTAGAAAAGGGAAGTGTTCTGTCCAAGATCATAGCTCTTAATTGGTAGATTAGGGATTTGAAGTCAGGTTCTATACCAAAGACTGTTGCTTCTCAAGCCCACCATGAATCCTGGTATAAACACCTCTTCCCCTGAGGTTTTTCTCCTGCATTTTCACTACACCAAGCCTTTCCTAGGCCCTCCTGTGAGTTTTCAGGCTCCCCTTTCCCATCCACTCCACAGCCCGTTGGTCTTAGGTGGGCCCTTCATGGCCATCACAGTCCCTTTGCAGAAGGGAGATAGCTTTTCAGAACAGATCTGCTTTCTCAGCCAAATTCTACCACTTCTTGGCTCAGTGATATTGGACAAGCACAAACAACCTCACCCTTTGAGCCTTTGCTTCCCCATTACATAAAGGCACAAAAAAGATGAGACAAAAAATAAGTACAAGTACAATGCCCAGCACAGAGTAGGCCTTCAGGACTGAGTCCCCTTCAGGCTTCAGACCTAGTTACTGTCTTCGCTACCTCAAATCCATCACACTCATATCCACTCTCTGAGTACACAAGTATTTTTCCCCACCACCCTCTTCTGCCCTTCATGGGTATCTCATCCCTAATGCGCCTTGTCCTGCTTTCCTGGGCACCTATTCTACATCTTTTTTTAGGTTCTCGAGTTTTCCCACAACTAAATTGCAATGTCTATGAGGGCAAAGCCATTCCTATACTCTCTGAAATACCTAAACCACCCACCACATTGACAGAACATTGGCATTGCCAGTACACAGAGAATCCTGAAATCTCAGGGTCTTGATGGAGTCTCTAGAAACACCTACTGATTCATTTCATTTCATTCTTTCATTCATTTAACCAATAGCTTACTCAATATCTACATGTGTAAAACCTTGTGCTTGCCTGCAAAGGACCAGGAAGGAATAAGGCCCAATCACTTGTCCTCTCATAGCTCTCAGTCTAGCAGGTTAGCCAGGAGAGCAAGCAAATAGTTGGGCTGATGCTAGGAGCTGCCTCCCCAGTGGCCATTCCCTTCTTCATCCTGGCTGGCAGAGTCCAGACTGTGCCCCCAACTGACTCAGAGATAAGTCCTGGTCCTTTCAAGCCCGTGGTCCCATTCCCCTGGCAATGACTGGTTTAGGCATGGACATGCGACCCAACTCCAGTCAATGAGACACAGGGGAAGTTGGCTGGGACCTCCTCCCTGATAAAAGAGACACTGAGATGCCTTCTGCCTTTGTCCTCTGGGCACTGTGACATCTGCAGGGGATGCTTGGGATACAGGAAAATTTTCTGGTTTGATGATGCAGAGGAGAAGAACAGAAAGACTGTGGGTTTTGATGGCATGGATGAGCTGTTGAATTACCCACCTGCAAAATTTTGATTATGTGTGATAAAAAAGGGTCTTATTGTTTTTCAGTTGAGTTAGGGACTCCAATTCACTAAAGCCAAAAGGAGACTCCCTGGTTCAACTTAATACACAATAGTTAGTGCTCTGGTAATGGGGGCTGCAGAACATTCCTTTCTGAGCCTTGACCTGCTCTGTCTTGCTTTCAGGGATGGGTAGGGTGAGTGAGGTAAGTGGGGGATTGTGAGAAAGAGTTTCACAAAGTCACACATGACCAATCTTTCTTTCCACAAATAAGGAAATGTTAGCCTTTCAGATGAGATGGCATTTGCAAAGACTGGAGGCATGAATTACCCTAGGGTATGTGCAAAGGAGAGGTCTAGGACTGTGAAGCAGCCCACATACTAAAAATAAAGATAGACATCCATCTGCTCCTTTCACCACATCCTCTCCAGGCCTCACTTCGGTCCTCTGTAAAATGGGAACAGAGACCTTTCTTGCAAGGTGGTAATGAAGCTCAAATGGAACTGTGCATACAAAAGTGCTTATAATTGGCCCTGAATGGTATGGTTCAGTTGGCTGAGTGTTGTTCCACAAAGTGAAAGGCCACTGGTTTGACTCCTGGTCAGGTCAGGGCACATGCCTGGGTTGTGGGTTCATTCCAGGTTGGGGTATGTGCAAGAGGCAACCAATTGATGCTTCTGTCTCACATCAATGTTTCTCTCCCTCTCTTCCCCTCTCTCTAAAATTAAATAAATAAAATCTTTTTAAAAAATGTGCTTAAAATTGTCTGGCTCCACATAAATCATAACTGCCATCTGCATTTTGCCTTTGCCTGGGAAATGGCTCATCTAAAACTGGGGACTGGAGTCCTCTAAAACCAGCTCCCTTCACATGCTCTCCCTTTTCTTCCATTCAGTCCAACCTTCCAGCCCTGCTACAATCTACCATTCATCTCTCTCTTCCCTTCAGACCCTTTACAGTTTGCCCTTAAGCCAGAAATGATTTCTTTACCTGATCATACACTTCTCTTCTTTTACCCCAAAGAGTTTTGCTTGATTCAGCAACTCCACTTCTAGGAATTCATCCTCTGGAGAGCCTGGACACATGCCCAGGGTCCACATATAAGAATGTTCCTCACAGTATTGTCTATAATAGCAAAATTATGGACACAACCTAAGTGCCCATCAGGAAGGGATCCATTAAATCAATTACAGCAGTGCTACTTACAAAAGATGAAGTAGAGGTATTGTTATTGATATTTAAGATGTCTGTACTCTATTATTGAGTGAGAAAGAAACAAAACACACACACGCACACACACAAAACCCCACCATCTATCTATTTACCTATAAATCTTAGAGAAATGTATGGAAGGACTTTTGACAAAATGTTAATAGAGGTTGGCTATTCTATGGCATTTTTTGAGTTTTGCTTTCTTCTTTACACTTTTCAATACTATTTGAACTTTCTACAATCATTATGTAACATCTCTATAATCAGAGGGTAAAAGCTATTTTTACTTTGAAGATTGCAGCTAAGATCCACCTTCCTTGGCCAATCTCACCTAAAGTCATGTGTGATAGGATTGAAGAGTTTGCACTAGTTCTGCTAACCTGGAATGCCTTCTATGCCACCTCTGCTTGGAAACCTACAGTGGTGAGCTCACTCTATGCCACGCCAAGCTCTAATGGCTAGAAAATTCACCTTGAGCAACAGTCTCATTCTCAGTCCTAATTATGCCTTCTGTGCCTCACATTTGAACAACCCCAATGCTCCCCTCTTCTTCCATACACTTGTCCCCTCTAACCCTAGCCATTCATTGGGTGACAGGATGCTCCATTCTAGACAGAGCATGAGAAAAGGTCTGGAGATGTGAAACCATGTGGCCTATTTCAAGAATGCTATGGATTTGACAGGCAGAGCACAGAGCACATATAGAGACAAAAGTAGATGAGGCCAGGGTGAAATTGGAAAAGTTCATATATGTCATGCTGGGGAAATTGGAATTCACTTCATAGGACAGTGGTTCTTACCCATTTTGTGTTCATAACACCTTTAAATACTAAAATTTTCGGTGTCACACTTGAAGGAATTAAAGACTCACGAATATCTCTAAAGTTGTGATTATTTCAACTCACTCTCTACCTGTATCGAATCAGTCAGGATGAGCCAGGTTATGCTGCGACAATGAATAAGCCCAAAGTGCCAGTGACTTAAAGCAAAGGCTTACTTCCCAGTGATGCTACATGTCCATCATAGATCTGCTTTGCATCATTCTCACTCAGGAATCAGACTGAGTGGACCTTCCTCTCCATGATACCTTAATTGCCAAGGGAGAAAAAGGGAAAAGTAATAAACAGCATGCTAGTTATTAGAGCTTCCACCCAGAAATGACACATGTCACTTCTCAAAGTAAACTGCTAACACAAAACACACAACTACAACCAATGTCAATAGAGGTGATTTCAATTTATCATGTGCTTAAAGAGTAGGGAACTGGAAATGTTTTTATATCATTAATGACTAACCAAATCACTATATTAAAAAGATGAGGGAGAAAAGGATGAGTGGAAGGATGAAGAAGGTCAGGGAGGGAAATGGTACCATATTTTGCTGTGTATAATGAGTACTTTTTGCCCAGACTATTGAGGGAAAAATAAGGATGCATATTACGCATGGGTAGTACCAATCTGTATCTATATAAATGTTTTTAATTCTTTTATTTATGCTCATGCATTAGAAGTATAGCTCTAGAAAGCAATAATGGTATCTGTATGCAAAATAATTACCTGGAACGTGATAATCAGTTTTGTTTCTAAATATAAATAAATAAATAATTGAATTTTAAAATAAATTGAAAGATTTTTTTCCTGAAAGTTTGGGCCAAAAACATGGGTGCACATTATACATGGCAAAATACAGTATTTGTGATCCAGGCTCTTTGCAAAACACTTCACAAATCTTAATTCTTAAAACAATCCTATGCACTATTTTTATGCTCCTTCTTCTACTGCTGAGGAAATGGAGGCACAGAGAAGTTAAGCCACTTGCCCAAAGTCACACAACTAGTAAGAGGTCTGTACTGAATTTGTATCTATGCACTCTTAGCTATCATTCTATTACTGAACAGTCAAGAGTGAATCAGTGCCAATAAAAACATTCAGTCATTCTGGAATTCAGCTGGCAGTCCTATGCACTGATTTGCAGAGAGAGAATTTTCCTAGCCTTATGTTCTTATCTACCCCTGATGGCAACATTTGGGAAATTCTGTTCAGTGTGGCATTGCTCTCCAAAGCCCATTCATTACACCTGGTGCCTCTTATATCCCACCTACACGTTGGACTCTCTATGCACCTCTACCCCTCACAACTCACACAGTTCTATAATATGACCACTGGATGGACACCTCAACAGTTTTTTCCCTCGACTCAAAAGCAGATTTTTCAAGTTGATCGTGTGTTGACAGCCCACCTGTGAGTTTTGGTGAAGAGAAAACACTGCTTAAGCAAAGTAGCCTTATCCCAGGGCCATGTTGTTGTTGTTGGGGTGGGGGCAATGGCTATATGTGTTTTATAAGAAACTCATTCATCCAGCACATATTTATTAAACACCTACTATTCACCAGGGCCTGAGGATACAAAGTTAAAAAAAGACCCAATCAGTCTGACCTTCCAGAGTGCACAGTGACACCTGGGCAACGGATGCTGAAGCCATTTTCCATTTTGGGGTACTGCTTACTTCCCCTCATGTTCATCTCTACTAGGTCCTAACATGTCACTGTTCCCCAACCTCCCAGCCCATGAAACCAGAAAGTATCCAATAGCAACATCTTCTTACCAGTGGGCTAGAAGCTGATATTTATTGAGCCACATCATAGGCTTGCTGTAAAGATTGAAAGATACAAAGATATATGAAAAGTACTCTGTAAGTTACATGATGATGATGGTAGCAATAAATGCTGACATCTAGAAAGTGCCTACTGTGTGCCAGCCACTGTTCTAAGAACTTTGTCTTAATTTCTGTCATTCCTCACAAAAGTTCCCATGTGGTAGGAACCATCAGTATCTTGTACACAAGAAGAAACAGACAGAGAGAGCTGAAGCCACCTACCCTACATCACACAGATACAATTAGAAAATGATGGTGCCAGGACTATAAGCCAAGCAGGCTGGCTCATACGGGAGATGCTGTAGAGAAATTTGAACTGTTTTCTCTCTGTATGTGGATTGAATAATTGTTGCTGTTGTTGTTTTCTCCTTCTAAAGAACTTTTGGTTTTTCAGAATTAGCATTAACTTTGGAGTAAGAGGAGCTCATTCTTACCTGAAATCATAACACTCACTCACTCTTTGGTTCATTCTTGTTGTACATTGAATTGTGTCCTCCCCCAAAAGACATGTGGGAGTCCCCTAGTACCTGTGAATGTGGCCTTATTTGGAAATAGGGTCTTCGCAGACGTAATCAGAATGAGGTCATACTTGATTAGGATGAGCCCTATTCCAATATGACTGGTGTCCTTATAAGGAGAGAAAGATTTGGAAGTAAAGGGAGACACACAGAGAGGACACAGAAGCAGTAATGGGAGCAATGTGGCTACAAGCTAAGAAACAGCAAAGACTTCTGGCAACTATGAGAGTCTAGGAAGAAGTAAAAAAGGATTCTTCCCTACAGGGTTTAGTGGGAGTATGGCCCTACTGACACCTTGATTTCAGATTACTAGCTTCCAGAACTGTGAGAGAATAAATTTCTGTTGTTCTAAGCTTCTCAATTTGTGGTAATTTGCAGCAGTCCTAGGAAACAGATAGAATCATGTACTGAGCATCTACTATTTCCAGTCTCACTGCAGATGACATTAAATGAGACAAGAACTCAGGCCCTCACATGTTCACAGCCTGGTGGATCTGGCTTAGTTATAACTCTGCTCTTAAAAAAAAAAAAAAAGGAAATAATAACCAAGTAGTGGTTTGAGTAAGTAGCAGGAGAAACAAATTCTAGTTCAGTCCCTTTAAAATGCTGTGTGACCTTGGAAAAGTTGCTTTCCCTCTCTGGGCCAATCTTTTCACTTTTTCTGTGAAATCAAGGAGTTGGCCCAGACACTCCTGAAGGAGTATCTTAGCTCTAAAGTCCTAAGACTTGCTGGGGTGAGGACAGGTGGGAAGGAGCAGGGAGAGCATACTTCCATACTACTCACTACTTCCTTTATGGGGCTCTTACACTCTGGCCACTGTTATCCTGCCCTAACCACCCAGTGCCAGGTCCAGACAACTAGGGACAAATACTCTGTTCCGGAGCCACTGAAATTATTCAAACCGGCCAATGCTAAACCCGCAAACCCACCTTTCCCAATCCTTCCTGAAGAAACTACAATAAAGGCTCCTGCCCAAGTTTTCTCCTGCTTCTCAGGTCTTTCTAGCCTTATTTTCCAATCCCCAAGTCCCAATAGTTGACTCTCTTTATTTGGTTCTCTATTAATGGATTCAAGTTTTTATACATCATAAAGTTTTAGTAATTCCATCTCATTGGGGAGGGAAGAAAGGAGGCCAGTCTAAATTAATGAAAAGTCTGAGAAATAAGAAATTACTAAAAAAAATAATTTTTATTACTTCCAGATTTATATGGTGACAGAGATGGCATGAAGAGGAAGAAAGGGGATGAAGTTGGAGTTTTTTGGATGTGATTTAATGAAAAGATTTAATTTATAATGAACATATTCCTTATTTGCAAATGATGCTCTAAAAACACTCTCACTTAAGTACGTTAATATTTCTCTTGTTGGCAATCACTTTGCCTGGTGAAACATTTTTGCTGCTAGAGATGCTGCTAAAATTCTTCTGCAGTTACTCTATATAACAAAATGATTTTCCTGACCTTGCAGGCAATCCATGGTATAGCTCAGGCAATAGAAAATCTTGTCACAGGGAAATCCAGTACAACAAATTCTCTCTGCTCCTAGACCACAAAACAGTTCCATATTCAGAGCATACTTGAGAAACGCTGAACTCATTGAGTGCCACAGCATACATACCACCCCTGGACTGAAATCTTTGCTGGCTCCTACTGTTTCAGACCTAACTTGTGTCTGGCCAAAACTAGGCCCTGACCTATTTTGAGGTGGTATCCCCAAACAGTCCACATACCCCACACCTCCAAACCTTAGTAACCTGGGCCTAAAATGCCCTCCTTTTAACCTGAACAGTCTATCAAAATCCTCACTCATGTCTCGAGGTCCAGATCAAAGGTCCCTACTCCAGGAAGTTGTCTCTGATTCTTCCAGGCAGAATCTGTGCCTCCGTCTGCCCCCATGGCACGTCTACTACACCATTTGTGTTCCTGCTTAACAGTTTTCTGTGTGCCTCTTTGAGACAGAAATAGAGTGCCCTTGGGCCCTGGGTCTCACCCATCTCTGGTGAGACAGCGCAGCCCAGTAGTTAAGCAGCGAAGTGGCCCCAGCTCCACTAACCAGCTGCACACAGATGGTAAACCAGCTTCACGACACTGTAAGAATTCAATCAGATGATAACCTGAAAGTGCTTAGCACAGAGCTTGACAAAAAGTAAGCTAAAAACACATTAACAGTTTTCCCCTGAACAATGGTGTAGAAACATGAGGTCACAGGACATCCACACATTGAGTGGTCCTGGTTTATACTTGTGGTCCTGATGCTAGCTTTAGTAAAGTCCTTTCCCATTCCCATAAGTGCTTCAGTTTGGATGACAAATTATATGACCACCCTAGACAGTTGGGAAGAGATCTATTTTATTTACCAGTGTCCCCAGCACATTAAACAGTGCTTAGTACATATTAAGTACTTAATAAAAATTTGTCAAATGAATGAAAGTGTCTCCAGTGCCTAGCAAATGTCTGGCACCTGGTGGAAGCTTCGCAACTGTCAGATATGGCCAATCTCTCGGTATTTCTAAGCACCTCTTGACTCAGAGAAGGCATGAATCAAGGCTTGGTGAGTGAGTGAATGAATGAATGAATGAGTGCTCCACCACCACCACTACCACCACCTCTGCTATTGCCAGTAGTGCCTCTAGGGGAAGAAACAATATATCACAATGGCAGAGAGAAGAGTGGGTCAGATAGAAGAGGTGAGGATGATGTTCCTCCCATGACACTGCTTGGAGAAGGGGTCTTTTCCTGGGGCTATAACACAACCCTGTCTCCATTTCTTAGATAGAAATTAGGGATTGGTTTCCCTGTGGAAGCAGCAGGAAGCCACAGCCTAGGTTAGCCTGACCGGCGCGGCAGCAGGCTTCTGAGTGTGCTAGAACCCTTGCTTCCACCCAACATTCCATATAGAGTACATGCTCAAGGGATCCAGCAGGCACTGCCTGCCACCAGCAGCCCGCAGAGCAACAGAGGTGAGCCCACATAAATCTAGGTGCCAGAAGCAGAAGGAAAACGATGGGGAAGGTTTTTTTTTTTTCCCTTCCAGGCTCAGAAAAGAAATTTCACATGTTGTAGCCAAAATGTTTTTGACACAGACCATGCATAGGCATGATGGTAAAAACTTAAAGAGCATTAACTCAGCCATCAGAACAGCCCTTTGAGTAGCTACCCCCATTTTACATATGGAGAAAGTGAGTCAGAGAGGGGAAATGACTTGTCAGAGGTCACAGCAATAGTAAGAGACAGAGTGTCCCCAGAGCCAAATCCCCCAGGGTAGGAAACACAAATCCTCTCCATCCCTCCCAATCCATTATAAGAAAGCCCAGTTCTAGCTCCTCTGGGGCAGGCTGTGCGACCTTGAATCTGGCTCACTCTCTCTGGGACTCACTTCCCTTTTCCAAGGCTAAGGTTCTAGGAGACCAGGACACACCCCAAGACCAACACATCCCTTCCTCCTGAGACCGCAGGGCTTCAGGGTTACCAGGCCCTGGATGAGTCCAGATGTACAGGAACATGTCAATCCAACTTGAGGGCCTGGGGCGAGGTACCTGTCTGAGCCCACTTTCTCAAGGAGCTTTTGCTGCTGGACTGAAAAACTCAAGCTACAGATCTGAGAGCCCTGTTAAGTGTGGGGCTTCAAAGTTCGTGTGTCACCAGATCGGGGACTCCCCCGGCCCTCCCCTTCCCCCACCTCCCTTCCCCATCGTGCTTGGAGAGGGCTGTTGGGCAGGATGAAGGGCTCAAAGAAAAGGAGAAGCTGCAGATGCGGAAAGCACCTGGTAGAGGGTCCTCCAAGGCACACTTAATCTCTTAGGGAAGAAACCACCTTTGGGGAGATGAGAAACCCCCAGCCCAGGGTAACAATCCACAGCTCTGGTCATGCTCCTGACCTGTAGAAATCGGGTCGTGGGTAAAGGGGAGCCCCAACACTGGTGTGGGGGGGTCGGGCAGAGAAGTCAGAGCCAGATGGGAAGGAGAAAATTGGGGGTGGTGGGGCTTCTAGCGCCCTGGACGCCCCCCAGTGCCGGGGTTGCTCGGAACCCAGAAAGTTTGAGCACCGCAGGCGCGCTGAGCGCCCCCTCCCTGCGTCCGCAGGCGCCGGGTCGCCTGCGCCCACCCCGGCCCGCGCCGCCCGCCGCCTGCTGCCCGCTCAAGGTCACTGCTGACAAGGCTCCTGCCTGCGCGGGGCGTGGGGACCCAGGACGTGCTCCGACTTGGGCTTGGGCTCTGGCCCGGCAGGGATCCCTGCGGCTGGGCACCTATGGACAGGAAGCCGAGGAAGAGAGGAGGAGGCCCAGAGCCCTGTACCGGCGCCCTTGCCTCACCTGCGCCGGCTCCGTGAGCGAGATGCTGCCGCTGCCGCTATCGCCGCTACTGGTGCGCGCCTGGCCCGGCCCCGCTGCGGCTCCTCTGCCGCGGCGGCCAGCTCTCGCTTCGCCCCGCGGCCCCTCCGCCACCCGCCTGCCTCCCTCCCTCGCTGCCGCCTCCGCCACCGCTGCACTGCGCTCCGCCCGCTTCCCTCCCCTACCCGCTCCCTCCTCCTCACTCCCTCCTCCCGGCGCGCTCCCCCTCGGCCCTCCCCAAACTCCGCACGAAGAGCGCCCCGCGGGACCAGAGAGCGCAGTCCAGCCCGCTCCCTCCATCGCGCGCGCCGTGTGCTGGGCTGCCCCGAGAGGGGTCTCTGGCCTTCCTGGGCGTCTTCTGCAGGTACTCCATCAGAACCTGACCCCTTATCCCACTCCACCCCACCAGCAACCCGGCCCTTGGAGCCCCCCCACCCCCACGCCCAGTTCACGGTGCCCCAAACCACCAAGCCTTCCCGCACACTACTGGGACCTTTGTGGTTAGGGTCACACAGTGTGGGGTGAATTGAGGTGTGGAGCTCGCATACAGGGAGACCTAGCTTTGGTGGACTCAGACTCTGAGAAAAGATGAGGGTAGGGCAGGGCCACCTGTTGGCCCCCAGCCTCCAACCTGGTGCGGCCTAGGGCCTGGAGGAGCCCAGGACAGAGTCCCAGCCTGAGAAGAAAGGTAAGAAACCCCAGAGGCACTAGAAGCACTTTCCCAAAGCAGGTTTCCCCTCTCCTTGGCGCAGGCCCCAGGTCGCTGAAAAGCCTTGCTCCACCAGGAAGCCAGGCCATCTGACTCCCAGCGCCTTGGTCTGCTCCATACCATCAATTAATCATGCCTGCTTTATTTATTTATTGGCATTATAAAAAGCCAAATGCACTGCTCTGCTGGCAGGAAGAGAGAAGAAGATGCTCCCCCACCCTCAGGTGGGTGGAGGGAAGAGAGGGGCTGACCACCGCTAAGTCCCCCCTCCCCAGGCCTTGGTTTGGTGAAAGAGGAGACTGGGGAAATGCTGGGCTTTGGATGTCTGGAACACCTGCTTCCTGGGAATGGCTGGGATCTTGCCACCATTCATGAAGCCAAAATTCATCATGGCCTGTGCTCTGCAGCCCTGGAACGGGGCAGAGGATATTCACTCTTGGGGCCTTATACATAGAAGGAAGAAGGGGAGTCTAGGAGGCCAGTGACCAGAAGGAAATCCAACAGGTGTGAGAAGAAGTAACTCCAGGCTCTTGGCTCAGAGCACTCCATTCTCACTGCTCCACACCTGGCTTGGCAGGCACCTCTGCAACTCCTGCTGTGGCCCTGTCCTCTCTCTGGGCTGCCCAGAGGACATCTCTCCATAGATGCCCCACCAATCCACATTTCCTCCCAACTTCCCCATCCCAGCTAATAAATACTGCAGTGCCTCCAGATGGCCAGCTCCAGGCACCCCAATCACCAAGACCTCATTGATGCCTCCTCTCACCCACAGTCCCCTGGAAACTGCCCTCTGCCCTCTGTTGAAGGGCTCTCCTTCAGGCCCTTAACACCTCTCTTTGGATTCTCACAGTGGTATCCTCTCTGCCTTGTCCTACTGCCACACTAGCTTTCATGAAGCCAGACATGGATCATGTCCACTCCTGCTCTAAAACCTTTTATAGCTCCCCAGTGCCCTCAGAAGTCTCATTGTTTTGGGCTGCCATTCAAGGCCTTTTATGCTCTGACCCCAAGTGCCCTTTCTACTCCTTTCCCACCTTGGTTCACATTGTCCCTCCTGAATACACATTTAACACTATATTATATCTGTGTCTCTCTTCTGTTCCTTGGATGAAAATGCCTTTCTCCCTCTCTCAATCAGTCTCTGCCCAGTTGTAGTGCCAAGGCTCAGCTTTGGTTACTATCTCTTTATGAAACCTTCAGACACCAGCAGACAAGTTGAAAAGGCAAAAGGAATGGGCATGAATAGCTATTCATGCAAAACGTGAGGTGACTCTGCAAAAGTGAGTGACACCACAAAAGTCCTAGTGACAAAACACATCAACTGTGTAACCTTGGAAATGCCCTTGAGCTCTCTGAGCCTGTTAGTTCATCTATTAAAAGGGTGACAAATTCCATAGCTTCCTTGAGGATAAGCACCCAACAAATGGTAGCTCTAGTTATTTTTTAGCACCTACTCTGTGCTAAAGCTCTAAAATTTGCAAGAATGATCTGGTAGAGATGGCAAACTCAAACGCTTCGAAGGACCTGGTAATACCGAATGAGGTGAGCTGGTCTGACTGATAGATAGCCCTCTCCCCTGGATCTACAAATAAGAAAAAGCAACCATGTATGTGAGGTAACAAATAGCAGCTGACATTGGCTCAGTTTGGGGATATGATAAGGAGTGGTGAGGACTATGGCATATGAGTATGACCTGTTATAGCCACTATTCAGTTCCACTTAACTGGCCAAGCAGGGATACAAGCCTAGACTGCCAGTTTTCTTTCTTTCTTTCTTTTTTCAAGTGAAGCTAGACATCTGGAATTTTATGGAAATACTCCTGATCTTCAAATGTCATCAACTAATTTTTAAAAAATTTAGAACTCTGAGAGGACCAAACATAATATAGCTGTGGTAGATATCTGGCCAGCAGGCTGGAAGCTTATGACCTCTGGGTTAGCAGGAGGACAATCAATGTTATCTATTTACACACAGACACACACTCCCCTTTCTCTCTCTAGCAGAATGTAGTCATGGCCACCTCAGAGGCACAAAGGGTCATGGGAATGAAGTAGCGCCTCAATGCAGCTGATAAGATGGGAATGAGTGGAAGTAGCACCTCAGTGCAGCTGAGGCGTTGGGATCAGAACCAGAGGGAAGGCCTACTACTACATATGGGAACTTAGACAAGCTACTTCTCCACCACGAGCCTTGGTTTCCTCATCTGATAATGGGTGGGGAAGGGTGAGGAATTATTCAGATGTGGCCAAGGTTATGTGAGGTGATGGGTGCGTGGAATGAGGACACAGGAGACTGTACTGACCACACAGAACCGCATGTGGGAGTGAGGGAGCTGCAACAACCTGGACACCCAGGGAAGGTCCCACTCCACTAAAAATAGGGCCCTGACAGACTCTTGAAACTTGAAAACTTCTTAAAAGATGGAACTGGCAGCAAATTATGAGGGAAATTGTCTCTTCCCTCTTGGGGAGGAGGAAGAAGAGATAGGGAAGAAACTGGTGCTTGGCAAGCTAGTGAGCATGTCAACTCTGAGTTCATAAAAAGAGAAAGAAACATGGATCCCTGCTGGCCTCTTAAGAGAGGCAGGGGCCAGAAATAGCCAACAGCAAAACTGGGAATGATGGTGTCATCTCAGGGCCCATGAAAGTCCCTCAAAAGTATTTTTGATAGAATGGGATTAAAGCTGGCTTTACTTTCCAATTCCTCACAATGACCATGTCTTACTATTTTAGTCACAAAGTCATTAAACGCATGCACTCAAAATGATCATCCTACTAAGCAAAAAGGAGGAGACATGGAAATAAATCAATGAGCGAGACATTCATCAGATAGAAGTCACCTTGAAAACAACATTCCCTAAGCTATACTTTTACCTCACACACCTGGAGAACTTGTTAGCAGAATCTGTAAAGAGATTCTTAGGGCTGACTCATGTCTCTAGAGTTGGAATCTTTAAGGGGAGGAGGTTGGAAATGTGTATTTGACACCCACTCCACCCACTCCCATCCAATGAACTAGAAAGTTGGGCTGACTTTGAGCTGAGCAGGGGATAAAGGAAAGAACAAGACAGATGCCTCCCACTAAAGGACTCTACGTGCAGCCAGGAAAACCCAACTCTCCCAATACAAGGCAGGCTGACACACTTGAGGCACGAAGAACCACCAGTGGAGATTTCACAAGGATTTCCTCTGGGGAGGATGTGGGCAGAGAGAACAGTCTACCCTGTATATTTCAGGCCCTGTTAGACTCCTACAGAATAACAATGCTCCCATGTGTAACTTGTGCAGTCTTAAAACTTAAATGAGAAGGAAAAACACCAAATTCTGAGGCAGCATGAGAGACAATTCTCTAGACAGCAAGTGAGGAAGACTTCAAAGGTGGAAATTTAGCTGGGTTATGAAGCAAGAGTACCAATGACAGGAATAAGAGCTAAACTCTATTAAGTGTTGATGACTATTACTAGTATTTTAAATATTCTGATTTCATCCTCCCAACAATTCTATTGGGTTGGCCAAAAAGTCTGTTTAGTTTTTTATGTAAAATGTAAAAGACTCATTTTCACTGATAACTTTATTGATTTGGACACTGAGTATGTCGGCTATCTCCTGACATGGTGTAACATTGATTGTTCTCAATTAATATCTTGATTTGATTGCCATCAATTTCATCTGGTCTACCCAACCATGGAGCATCATTCAGCGAGAAATCTGCCCCATGAAACTTCCAAAACCACTTGGACATGTTTGATCAGTCACAGCACCTTCTCCATACACTGCACAAATCTTTTTTGGCATTTCAGTTGCATTCTTACCTTTCTTTAAATAATAAAGCATAATGTGTTGAAAGTGTTGTGTATTTTCTCCCATCTTCAATATTAAAATTCACCAATTTTTACAAGTTTTTAAAAAAATGCATGCTGATATGACAGCTGTCACAATATAATCTAACAAAATTGTTTCAAATAAAGTTAAAGACAACTAAGTGCTACTAGAGCCATCTTATGGAAAAAAGCAAACATTTTAGCCAACCCAACAGACAGCAGCCCCCAATCTTTTTGGCACCAGGGAGGGACCAGTTTTGTGGAAGATAGTTTTTCCATGTACTGGGGTGGGGAGCTGATGGTTTCAGGATGATTCAAGTGCTTTATATTCAAGCTCACCTCCTGCTGTGCAGCACGGGTTCCTAACAGGCCCAGACTGGTACCAGTCTGAGGCCCAGTGGTTGGGAACCCCAGCAATATAAGGCAGGTATTTGTTAGCAGATGCTATTGATGCTCCACCCTGCCCTCTACCTGGCAGGTACACCCAGCTCCTAGTTCTGTGGGTATGGCTTCTCTCACCTGTCCTCTCCTTCAGATATTGTCCTTGGCTGATGCAAACCTATAGGTGGCAATAACCTCTACTGAACAATTCACCCTCCAGCACCCCCCTAAGATCAGGCTGAGGGTGGACTTCTCTGGAAACCACAATTTTGAGTTTCTTCTCCCACTTTCCCCTACAGATTTCTCCAGAGAGCACTTCTTCGATTAAATTCCATGCACCAGAATGCCTGTTTCAGGCTCTGCTTCTGGGGAACCAGATCTCAGATCATTTTCTTACCCTCATTTTGTAGCTGAGCAAATGAAGGCATGGATCACCTAAGATGCTGAACTAGAGAGGAAGAGCCAGGCCAGCTGCCTCTTCTCCATCCCCAGGAGGACTCTAAGAAGAGGAGGGAGCAGGAGCAAGAGCACATCAAGGAGAGACAACAGAGATGGGGGATGAGGAGGGGAGGAGAGGGATCTGATGGATGGAGTGCCAGTGTGTGGAGTGTGATGTGAGGTGAGAGGTGGGAAGGAAGATGATCATAAAAATCTTGGGTCCCACGTTGAGAATTCATCCATTCATTTATTTGATATGTGTGTAGCTATGGTGAGCCAGGCCCTTGCACTTGCACAGTGTGCAGGATTCAAAGATAAGTGTGTATAAATCCTCTTCCTCAAGAAGGCCTGGTGGGATGGGAAAGGAGTCAGGAAGGGGATATGTCCACACAAGCTCAGTTTTGCACCAGACCCTAATGGTAAGGAAAGCAAAAGTGGGCGATTTTAGCCGGGTCCTGTAATAAGACTAGGCAGGCACAGAGCCCCTCCTTAAAATAAGAGGAAAGATAGAAATAAGGGAAATGTGTTCAACTCTACTTCTCCATGAAAGAGAATAACCCTTGGGCTGAACATCAACCAACATGGCAAAGACGGACAAGACTGATTTCCTCCGTGGACTGTGTTCATCAAAATGAAATGCATCATGGACAGAGAGTCTGTTCTGTACTTTGGTTCTGCGGATGCAATCCTTCAAGTCCAGATGGGGGATCTCCCTCTGACTTGGAAGCCAGGTGTTTGATGGAGAATGCTGTGAATTCAAATTGACCATGGGTGTAATATATGCCAGGGTTGGCTGCTGGAAAAGCTAGTGCAATTGGAGGCTGGAAACTCTGTCATGTCAGGAATGGGGGAGAATGTGGGGGGAGGGGGAGGAGGTTTTTCAGGCCACACCTATGGGCTATGATGTATTCTGTGAGTCTAGGAAGGGTAAATAAGGCCACCCAGAGATCAGACTGCAGCCCCACAGGGATGGCCTTGCCATAGAGCTAGGCTGAACCCCTTCACTGAGTCAGAAGAGGCACCAAGTAATCTCTGAGGCTTCCTCTAGCCTGGACCCAGGAAGGGATGAGGCTATGTTTCAAACCAGACCTTGAAGTATGTTAGGACCCCAACAAGTGAGAGGAAGAGGATGTGGGTGAGGAGAATGGCAGAGCTGGGGGAGGGAGGAGGAAGGGCTTTTTGCCTATAAATATGTGGTCTTTAAATGTCATCTTGGGAGAAAATATAGCAACCTTTTGATGGTGAGATTCTGAATGGCATTTGAAAAAAGTTCTGGCTAGTGCCCCACTACTTGCCCATGGCAAAAACATGCCACAATTTGCCTGAGAATTTCTGTCTGACTTGGGAGCCTCCATCAGAGGCAAGCCAGACCTAGAGAGTTAATACCTTGGGGGCAGCCCTCAACAAGCAACGGATAGTTTGTAAGTTCTATAGCTCCCTCACCCCTCAGGCAGGAGAATTCTGAGCCTGCTGGTCTACACCAGTTCCCAGATGACCTCTCAGGAGTCAGCTCCTCCAGTTGTCACAGTGGTAAACTGATGACACACGTTTGCTGGCCTCCTTCCCTTCCCTGCCTCACCTCCTTTTCCCCTACTGGTATTTCTTGGAATCACCTTCCAAAAGGAACTACTTGAGCTTGAATCCTGGTCTCAGGGTCCATTTTGGGAGAACACAAACCAGGAGTGTGTCACAGTTAAACATATGCACTCTGCAGTCAGAGGGCTCAGGTTGAAGACCTGGCACTGGCCTTTACCTGCACCAGGTACTTAATTTCTCCAAGCATCAATCACCTCATGTTTAAAATGAGGGAGGGGTAATGACTGTAACTACCTCAAACACTTCTTGTGATCATTCATTCATTCCACAAATAATCATTAAGCACCTACTGTGTTCCAGGTACTGTTCTAGGCTCTACTGACAGAGAAGGGAACAAAGACTAAATTTCTGAGCTCTTGAAGTTCATCTTAGGGAGGAAATCAGATACTCAACAAACATGTGATATCAGGTAGTGACAAAAACCAAGGAAAATAATGAAGCTGGATAGAGAATAACTGAAATTATTTTAATTGTTAGTAATTAAATGAGATAATTCACACAAAGTGTTGAGCATATTGCAAGGCACACAATAAACATTTAATAAGTATTTGCTAATAAAAACTTCACCATTGTCTTCATCGTCACCTTCTCTCCCTATCTACCCCTGCCATTTGGTCATTGATTCAGTTGTGAAATGCATATTTGTCCCTCTTCAATGCCACACCCTCTGCTAAGTGCTGGGGATACTTTGATGAGCAAAACAAATACCTTGACTTTTTTGTACTCGTAGTGTGGTGGAGGAAAAAAACAACAAATAAAAATAAACATTGTCATATATTTGCATTCCGAAATAAGTACTTGTAGGGGAAGATTAGGAGCACTATGAGAAAAGGAATGCAAGTAGGTTTGTGCAGTCACAAAAGCTTCTCTGATGAAGAAATGCTTGGACTGAAGATTAAAGTAGAGTTCATAATGTGCAGAGGTGAAAAATATTCAGGAAAGAGGGAAGAGCATGAGTAAAGGTCCTGGGGTCATGTGGTGGGGGGAGCAGGACAAGAGAAATAATCAGAAAGAAGTGTGGCTACAGCAGAGAGAGCAAGGGGGCGGGGGTGGTGCTTGAAGGTAGGAAGAAGTAGACAGGGGCCAGACCATTCCAGGCCATTCTATCATGTATTAAGTGCCAATCAAGATGTCAGTCTCTGTTTTAAGCACTTTGTAAGTATTATCTCTTTAAGCCTCCAGCAACTCTTTGAGTTGAGTACCTTTACTATACATTTTATATTCAAGGAATCTGAGGCTCAGAGAGGCAAAATAACTTGCCAAAGTCACCTGGTCAGTGGGGAAGCCAGCATTTGAATCCGTATCTCTCTGACTCCAGTGCCAAACTAAAATAATAATCCCTATCTTTATCTTAAAAGCAACAGGGAACAGTTATTGAAGATGCTTCTATTTGAGGAAACTGGGTTTCAAAAGGTATTTGGAGTCTCTCTACTATTTACAGCAATTGCATGATAATTTACAATTATTTCAAGATAAAGAGTTTAAGTAATTAGAAAAAAGTAATAGGGAGCCATAGAGAGTTACTAAGCAAGAAGGTGACCTGATCAGAACAGCATTTTGTAAAGATCTCATTGGCTTCCCTGAGGCCCAGAGGAGAAGCAATGAGGATACACAGATGATGCAGATGAGATGGTGCTGGCTTGGATCCCCCACGTAGCCATAGAGGCGTGAGAAGTATAGGAAATTAGGAGATGTTTGGAAGGCTTATGGTGACTGGCCACAGGAGTGAGGCTGATATAAGCCTCACAGGAGTGAGGAGGGTAGGGAGCAGACAGTGAGGTTGGTGGAAGGCCAGAGAACCATGCCCCAATTCTCAGCCCTGTGTCTGGCTTCCTAGGGATCTGGAGTGTTGTCACTTCCCTGAGGCTCAGTGATGTCATGGGTAAAATGAGAGGATTTTACCCATGTTTATATAGGCTCAAGGTCTACCTTAGCTTCAAATAAGACACACTGTGTTACCCTCTGCATCAGGAACCCAGAAAGGCCAGCCAATGCACACCCCATCATATTTAAGGCTATATTGTTTTTACTCTGTGTCCATCAGAAGGTTCCCTACTGAAAATGAAGCTAAGGACAGATTGAAGATATCTTGGTGCTCCCTGGCACCTGGCACAGGGGCTGGTATGAGGATAGGCTGCAGAAGTGTTTTTAAATGCTGGTCAGTCCTTAAAGTCACCTCATGTTTTAAAAGAGCTGATAGCCAGGAACTGGCCCAGACTTGCAAAAATATCTCTAGGTCAACAGAAAAAAGTGGGTTTTTTTCCATTGCAGAGTCTTCAGGGCAGAGGATACACCAAAAGCAGGGCAAAGTGTCCTTGTTGTCTTGTTGACAGAAGAAAGAATAATGGGACTCCACCTCTACTTTCTTCACAAAGGGAGGGAACCTTCCTATGGTCATGAAATGGTAGGGTCAATGGGGCTTGATGTCCAAGAGAGGAGAGGGGAGGTCAGTTCCTGGGGGCCCTTGAGCATCCAGGGTCTAAAATGGTGCACTCAGTCCTGAAAATGCCCAAGTTCACTGTAGGGCCACCAGCTGGGTCCTGAGAGATCTGGGGGGACTCTAGGAGTAATGCCAGAAGGCTGGAGGCAGAGAGTTGTGTCTTCATTTTCAAACAAGGGGAAATGTGACATCTGGGAATCTGTAGCCCTGAAAGAATAGCCCTGTATTCTTTAAGGCTATCACTGTTACGAGAGGGATGAATGGGCCTGCCACGCCCCACCCCCAAACACTTTGGGTTCACAGTCATAGAGGGCAAGGCCCTGTTTTTAAGGAGCCTGCAGTCTGTTGGGGGTCAGAGACATATTGTGTGTTAACAGCAGAGGTGAGGGAGGTTTTATTTGTTTAAGGATATCTTGGAAAGTATATGGAGGAGGTGACTTTAAATCATATTTATAGCATATAACCTCAAACATTAAACCAGTTTGGTACATGAAGAAACAGAGTTACCAATGGAACAGATTAGAAAGTTCTATAAATAGGCCCAAATCTATACAGGAGGCTGGTACATGATAAAGGCAATATCTCAAATCAGTGAAGAACAAATGTTCTTATTAATAAATAATGTTGAGATGAATGAGTGGTCCTTTGGAAAAAGATATGTTTGGATCCATATACCACTCTATACACTAAATGGATTAAGTGGATCAAAATTCTAATTTAATAGCAAAAACATGAACCCATAAAATATCAAAATAAAGCTTGAGCAAATTCTTTTAAGAACTTGGAGTGGGTAAGGTCTTTTTTCAAAATCCAAAAGCCTAAAAGATAAAATTGGTGCATTTACCAAGATTAAAAAAGATATTTTAAATTTCTATGTGGGAAAACAAAAACATAAGCAAAATCAAAAGAGGTAAATAACAACTTGGGAAAGGGGTGTCTTATAGTGTCTTATATTACAGACAAGGGTAATTGCTGCAATAAAAGAGCTTCTAGAAATCAAGATGGAAAAGACCAGCAACAGCAACATGATAAACATGGGCAAAGGACATGAATAGGTAGTTGCCCCAAAATTAAATCCAAAAAGCTCTTAAGCATATGAAAAAGTTGTTTAGTCTCACTCATAAGAGAAAAGTGATTTAAAAGGGCATTGATAATCCATTCAAAAATCTGTTGGTGAACCTTGAGGAACAGGTACATGTATTGCTAGTGGGAGTGCAAATCAGTATAACTCTATGAAGGGAGATTTGAAATAATTGTCAAAATAACAAATGCAGCTACTCTGTGACCCAGCAATCCGGCCTGTAGAAACTTGTTCTACAGATACACCAGCCTACACATGGAACATTATTTCTGTAACATTGTCCAGAATAGCAAAAGGCTGGAATGACCCCAAATGTCTATCAGCTAGAGCCATGATAAATCACAATGGAACATTTACACAATGGAATACTCTGCAGCTGTATAAAGAATGGTGAAGCTCTGTGTACAGTGATTGGGAAAGAGCTCCAGGCTATATTGTGAAATGAAAAAAAGCAAGATGCAAAACAGTCTATATCAGTATATGTAGCATTCTACCTTTTTAAAAAAAATGGATTTATTGATATAAATTTACCTACCATAAGGTTCATCTGTGACAATTCAATGGCTTTTTGTATATTTACAGAGTTTGCAACCATCATCATCATCTAACTTGATAACATTTTCATCATCCCCAAAAGAAGCCTTAGTACTCTAACTTTTGTATAAGAAAGGGGAATGGCAAGAGAATACACACACACAGATATGCATATACGCATATGTACTCACACGCAAAGACATGTTCACACACATCATACATATTTGCATGTGTTTGCATAAGCTCTAGAAGGGTACATGAGACAACTAACACAGGTATGATCTGGAATTGTAGAGTAGTATGATGTAGCTGGAGCTGAGTGTGCAAGGGAAGGGCTGGTGGGAAATGAACCAGAACAAGCCAGATGGAGCCAGATTGTTTAAGGCCTTAAATACCAGGCTAACAAGTTTGGATTTTATCTCATAAGATCTAGCACTATCCAACAGGACTTTCAGTGATGAGGGAACTATTCTCTACCTGTGCTGCTCAATAGGGCAGCCACTGTGGCTACTGAGCACTTGAAATGTGGCTCACGTGACTAAGAAAGTATATTTTAAATTTTATTTAGTTTTAATTAACTTAGATCTAAATAACCACCTATGGTTAGTGGCTACAGTATTGGACAGCACAGCACAGACCCTGAGGAGCATTGGAAGGTTTTGCAGGTGGGGAGTGACACAGCTTGATTTTAGTTTGAGGGAGTTTGTGAAGGATGGGGACAGTTGGCAGAGAATGGCTATAGCAAGGTCATACAGAGAGGAGGGACCTTGACCGAAAGCAGGGGCCCAGGGCTGGATAGGAAGGAATGTATTGGGGAAACTTCATGAAGGGGAAGTAAATGAGATCATGAATGATCAAGGTGAGGAAAGTGTTGAGAATGACTCTGCAGTTCTAGCTGGAATAGTTAAGGGCACAGGGAGAACTTGAATGGAAGGTTGCTGGGGTGGGTGGAGTAGGTATGGGTGGGGCCACTAATAAGCTCACACTGGGTATCACAGTCTTGGAACAACCAAGGGCATCTACATATAGAATATAACTTCAGTTCCTCACAGAGCAGAGGAGGCCACGAAGGCACAGCCACTGCCCACCTCTCCAGGCTCATCTTCTCCCACTTTCCCAGCTTCACCTACTACCACTCATGCTGGCCTCCTCTCTGTCTCCAGCATACCAAACTCTCTCCCAGCTCAGGGCCTTTGCATTTTATACTTCACTAATCACAGGGCCTGGCACATAGTAGGGCTCAAAAACAATATTTGGTGATGAATGAAGGCAAAAGGAGGAATGGAGGAAGCTTCTTACATCCATCCTCCCCAAGAGATTTTCCAGAGACATGGAGAGGTATGCTGTGCTCGGCTGAGGACATGAGATCCAGTTGGGGGCAGAGTCCTGGTCTTCCCAGCTTCTCCTGGCCAATAGCAGTGATGATCTGGAAAATCCAGTCCACAGGATTCCCCCAAAGCCACTCTTCTTTGCTGCAGAGCATGGCATGCCATCAAAGTGAGAACTAAACTTCAACAGAAAGAACCTCAAGGAGGAAAAACCAATGTGAGCACCAATCTGTCAGTGAAAAATGGTGGCAAAAGAGACAGCTGGGACTCTGGTACCAAACTGCCCCAGTTCGATATCTGGCTGTACCTCTGACCAGCTGTGGGAGCTTGAACATCCATTTTCTCATCTGAAAACTGGGGGTAGTAATACCTGTTTTTAGTTGTTAGGAGTAGAGATAACGGAAATGAAAAACTTGGCATGTAGTAGGACTACAGTAAATGTTATCTATCAGGAAACCCCATGACTTATGAGGCCTCAACCCTCCCCAAAATTTAGTGGAGAGGCCAACAGGGCAGAGGTGAGCGTATTCTGCCCCGGAAGTGATGTCACAGTCAGAGACAATGATGATAGTAACAACAACAACAACAACAGTAACAACAAAGTCAATTATATACTATTTGTTATGTGCCACACTGTTTTAAGTGGTTTGCTTTTATCAGCTCATTTATTCTTCACAACAGCCTTATGAGGTAGATTCCATTTCACAGATGAGAAAACAGAGGCACAGAGAGGTTGAGAATAGCCTGTAAGCTGCATAACTGTCCTGACTGTGCTCTCAGCCAAGACTTTCTCCTGGCTCTCAGAAAATACATCCATTAAGTATAGGGCCCATCTTCATTCACCCCTGAGCCAAAGAACTGGATCCTAATGGGGCTATGCATCAGCCATTCTCGTCTGCCCTGTGTTTCCTGGGTGAGAACCAGGGTATCAGGCAGGTAGCTGGAGCAGAAACATGGGATAGGCTGATTTGGAAGTAGCCAAGATCCCAGGCCTCAGAGTCAAAAAGCCTGCCTCCATTCTGAGCCTCAGTTTCCACTTCAGTAGGAAAGGGGAAATCGTGCTTACCTTGCAAAGCTGCTGTGAGCAGGAAAGGGACTCTTCTCTGTAAAACACTAAGTATGATCCATAAAGGCCAAGTCCCTCTCCTTTTGGTTCCTATGGCAGGATAGTGGGGATGTTGTGTATGTGTGTGTGTATGTGTGTGGGGGGGGGGGTGGAGGCAGGAGAAGGAGTTGGGAAGGGGTCTGGAATGGGGCCAGAGCCCAAGCACAGGAACAGAGTCCCTCACTCCTGTGTCCACCCAGGACTGAGCCAGAGTCTAGGCCCTGGGGAAAACCTCATTAGGAGGAGAAATGCAAGGTTTACTGATAACCTGATTATGACTACCTAAAATTATGTATAAATGTGGAGGAGAAAAAAAAATAGATAATGAAAACAGTTTTGTGTTTTGTCTTGATTTTTCTTCCTTAATGCTATTATATCCTTTCAAGAAAAGTAAATCAGAAGAGAACAAATTGTGATGACCTCTGTCCTCTTGGGTTTCCTCTTGGCCTTTCTGCCTAATAGGGGCATCTTCCTTCAGACTTTGGAATGCATGCAGCAACACTTCCTCAACGTGAGAATTGCCAGGACCAAATCCTGTGTTTCTATCAACTTGCATGAAAAAAATTTGAGATATGAGCTAACATGTGGGACATTGGAAGCCTTTTCCATAGGCACAAAGGGCCCCTAGCTTTCGCTGAATCATTCACCTGTTTGCTGAACATCTTGTGGGACCAGGCCCCCTGCTGGGTGGAAGGAGACACTGAGGAATGAGATATTCCCCAGATAGAGCTCACTGGCCTGCGTGAGACAGAAACAAGGCAGGACTGACAAAGTACTCTTACTTTAGTCCAGGCACAGCTAGAGAGGCTTCTGGGAGGCAGCAAGCTGGAGTTAAGTCTTACGTGGCAAGTAGGAGTTACCCAGAGATGTGTGTGTGTGTACATATATGCACATGTGGGTGTGAATGGGAGTGGGAGGAAGGGCATGCCTGACAGCAGGTACAGCAAGAGCAAAGGCAGTGAGGTGGGAAGCAGCATAGTGCATGGACATGGAGGTTCTGGAGTATGAATCCGGGAAGCTTGTATAATGGAAGATGAAGTGGCATTCTGCTTCAGTAGAGGGCAGAAATCCACAGACTTCAGAAGCCATATGAGGGTGGTTGAATCTCATAAGGTAACAGGCAGCTGTGGGTGTGCATAAGCAGCTGCGACATGATCAGAGTGACAGACATGCATTTCTGTAAGAGCTTCTGCAGTTGCCCCTCCCTGCAACCAACACTCAAGAATGTGCAGACCACATCTGTGGCCCCAGGAACAAAGTTATGTCCTGCAGGTTTCTGCACCTCCCCAGGAGTGGCTGCCACCTATGATCTGATATAACACAACCTGAAAAGTCTTGACGTTCAAGACTGCAGGTTCTGTGAAACAAATCAGTGACCTACTTTTCATGCCTGTGAGAAATTTGATAAAACAAGTGCCCCTGTAGTTTGTCCCAGGAAAGACGAATGGGACAGAACTAGAGCACTTAGGTGCTCGGGCCAGGAAGGCAGATGTGGAATCAATAGAAAAATGAACATTCTCATGGTCAGTGCTGCCCAGTGACTAAATGGTCTTCCTTAAGTCACTCAGCAGAGCTGACTAATGAAGCTGTTTCCCAGGTTTTCAAACAGCCCTGGGTGGGTAGTTGTTGGCAAAGTCTAGACCCATATCAGAAGATTTGATCAAAACTATAGGGCTCTCCTAGTTAAAAATGAATCATCCCTTCCCCAACGCTATCACTCCACTTTTCCAAATTGTAGTCATTGTATTCAGAATAGAGCCTCTTAAAGGTTTGCTAAGAGCAGATGAAGACTTGTTAATACTGAATCCACTTGTTAAAGGTAGTTTGTTGAACACTGAGACTATTTCTTTTATCTTTTTTGTTTTGCTTCCTACTGTATATATTTATTACCCTCTCTGGGATTCAAATAGACCAAAAAATAAGTTGACAGGGGAAAAAAGAACTCTGAATAATGAATTTTCTGTGGGGTGTAGGAAATATTCATTTCAAGATGACCTGAAAGCATGGAGAGGCAGTCCTTATTTATCAAAGAAGAGGCAAAATCTAAATGACTCTCCTGAGTGTCCATGGGACTTCTGTGAGAGGCAGTCAATTAACTGAGTCACATTTATAAGCATCTCCTGTCTTCACCTCTCATTGTAAAAGTACCTGTTTTTCCCAGTTCAGTGCTTTCTTCCTGAACAATACCACATAAAGGTGGTAGCACATGTATTCCTCTGGCCACTGCCAGGGTGCATCTGACCCTTTACATCCTTTTCTCACTACCCATGTTTCCACATATTCTTGGGTCCCACCTCTTCTTTGTCTTTAAACCCCTGACTATTTGTATCCATAGGACACATGGACCACAGTGGAGAAGGCATTGGGGTTGGATTTAAAAAAACAAACCTGTGTTTGAGTGCTGGTTTTGTTACTTGGTATCTATGTGAACTTGGACAAGTGGTTGACTACACTTAGCCTCAGGTTCCTCATCTGTTAAGTGGAGTTAGTAATTTCTGCCTCCCTGCAATGTTGGGAGGAGAGCATGAGGAAAAAGGGGGGAAAGCCCCTCATGCATTTCCTGGCACACACTGCTGCTCAGTAAGCCAGGGGACGATTATCAAGGGCCATCTCTTGGTCAAGCCTTGGCTCCATGGTACAGTAGTTAGGGTGCACCAAATAGTCCAGTGCTCCCCTGCATTTGCCAGCATCCCTTGCCATTGACTTGGGGCTGCCTGATTAGCTATGGCTGATGGATTGTGGGCCAAGGGGATGACACAGGTAAGAACTGACCCACCTCCTCCTTCTCTTCCCTCTGTGTCACAGAGACTTATGCAGCCACAAGTGCAGATGACAGAACGAGCAGGTCCCTGAGTCACCAGATGGAGAAGAGAATTTGCATAAGCAAGAAATACACCTTTTTAATACTAAGCCAATGAGATTCCAGAGGTTTGTCTGTTCCATTAATTAATACCAAGTAAATCAAGTGACAAACATACACTGAGCATATATGTGTGTATATATATTTTTTCATCTATCTACCTATCTGCCAAGCTTTGCATCAGATGCCTAGGATACAGCAGTGGTCAAATCATGTACAGCAGGATCATGTATAGTTCAGTGGGTGAATGAGTCACAAAAACTTTCCCTGGAAAAATCCTATCTGTTGTGATGGTTTAGGTCCATGAAATTGTGAAACCAGCAAGCCAGACTAGAAGGAGAAACAAAAGGGAAGTGTGTACACAAGGATCTGGCTGTTCCAAGGTTTCAAGGTGACAACTGCTGCCCAAGAGGTGGTCAAGGCTCATGTACTTCTATTTGTCTGCACGGCCGATTGTTCTCATCTGAAGGTGTTTCAGGCATTACTCACTATCATGGATGTTTCAGTGGGTGAAACTCAGGTGAAGCAGGCTCAAAGTTGGCATCTCAAAAGTTGGCATCTCAATTAAATTAATAAAATGTAACTCCACACCACTGTCCCTGTCCTCAGGGGGATTACAAGCAGTGATCACCAACAGGCAAGATGCAAGTCTATTTGAGATGTTTTCATCCAGCGCATTTCCCTTGTGGGACTGGGTGAACGATCTAGTTTTCATCACTGCAGTGGTGCTCTCATCCATCCAATGACCATTTTTATGACAGTCTACTATGTGCCAGTCCTGTCCCAGGAACCAACAGATGAAGAGAAAAAAGGCAGCATCTCTGAGACCCACATGCCTAACGTCAGCTACCCTGGGATCAGAGACAAGGATGAATTTGGAGCTAACAGACATCCTATTTTGCCCTAATAGGTGATCCTAGAGCATATACATGTGCCACACAATTTTTATTCAAGGCACAGAGTCTACAAACAAACCCAGAAGCTCTGTGCCTGCCTGGTGCTTGCCTCTTGGATCCCAAAGAACTTTTGTATGGTGAGATTGATGTCTTCATTTTACAAGTGGGAAACCAACACTCAGAGAAATCATACAACCAGTTGAAGAGAATGTCAAGACCCAAGCCCACATCTTTTAATCCCTAACTCAGGCTTCTTTCCAGTTTATCAAGAAGGAAACAAAACCTCACACTCACCTGAAAAGAGAAGACCAGTCCTGCCCACCACCACTGCAGCATCCTGTTTACATGAAGGAATGCCCACCTCTAAATGTAGCAAACAGGACCATAGCCACACCTCGCCTCATGTTCCAAAGTGTTGAGGGAGCCATATTTTTTCCAAAGCATCCTGGAGGCACTGGGACATAAGTTACTATTTGCAGCCTAAATACATTAATCATTTAAAGACCAAGATCCAGTTTGGAGGGTAACTGGGTGTCCACTCATCTATTCTTGCACAGCACACCCCAGATGGATGTTTGCCTCAGATTCAAAATGGGAAAGACAGCCAGCCTTACCAGGCAGGCCATTATCGGGAGCAGCTAAAGTGAAAGGATTTGGAGATAGTGGATTCTGGATGGGAGCCAGCTCTTCTTGGTAATGCTGATAAAAGTACCCGGTATGCACAAAGCATTCAGAGTATACAACCCATCTTCACACCTGTTATCTTGACAATCCTCCCAGCAACTCCCTGGGGTTGAGTCACACCAGTTCCATGTGCAGATGAGGGCACTGAGGTTCAGAGAAGCTGAGAGACTCACACAGCCACACAGCTGGTCAGTGGAGCAGCCATGACAAATGGGGCTAGTGCCCCCTTGGCTTCTCTTCTTGCAGATCTATGTTCCTATTGTCTTCAGTTTGGCCACAAAAGGGTTCAACAAAGGTACCCCTGAGCATGCCCCCACTGACTCACCTATGGGTCAGGTATGACATTGTGACATTTCCTGCACATACAGCAGGGTTGTTTATGCACAATACATGTATTTGGGGATCAGTCTATCTGCCCTTCTCCACACCATGGAGCCATGCACCATAAACTAACGGGAACATGGGCCCACAGTGAAATGGCCTCATCCTACCCTGCTATTCCCAACTTCCTCCAGGAGAGCTGTGAAACCCCTGGGGGCTGTGCTTTGGAAAGAATGGTGGAGACAGACTGAAAGATGGTTTGGGGCCAAATGCAGGGGCCCTAGGGAAAGCAGCCAGTGGGCAGAAGATGGGCAACTAGAGTTTGGAAGGAGGGATGTGCTTGTTCCAGTTGTGTCATGGGAAGACCCTCTGGCTGCACTGCAGAGAGCTAGATTGAAAGGGATGAGAGTGTAGGTGGTAGGCAGGAGGCGATACAGTGAGAAGCTGGGACACTCAGCCAGGTGGTATGGCCTAGAGGATGGAGGGTCAAGCAGACTAGAGAGTTGCTAGAGAAAGCACTTGACTGAAGATGATGTGTATATCTATGGGGAATGAATGAGCTGAAAGAGCTGAACATCATGCCAACCTCAGTTCCAGCAAAGGAAGAGGAAAAGCCTTGTATAAAAGCAAATTGTTTTAACTTCTGATCAAGAGGCGGCATAGGTAAATACAGCTTGCCTCCTTCCACAACCACATCAAAATTATAACTAAAACATCAAGCAACCATCACTCAGAACCATCAGAAATCAAGTGGAATAGAAGTCTGACAACTACAGAATTAAAGAAACCACAACCATCCAGACTGGCAGAGACACGGAAAAGGCTGATTCTATACCCATATGTGGAAGATAAAAATTAGGGAGGGATATCTCAGGAGCAAGAAGTACCAGCCCTACCCAGGTCCCCTGGTCCAGTGTTCCAGTGCCAGGAAGATAAGTCCTTATAACTTCTGGCTGAAAAAATCAGTGGGGGTTGAGTTGGTAGAAGAAACTTCTGGAGTCCCAAGCAGTTGCCTTAAAGAACCCACATACGGACTCACTCAGATTCACTCCCTCTGAGCTCCAGCACTGGGGTAGCAGCTTGAAAGGCATCAGTGAACTACAGGTAGGAAGTGAAGTATCTGGCAACAAGTGGGAGCTGGGGGACAGCTTTCTCCTAGACAGAAAGGCAGACAGAGGCTATTGTCCCTTTTCTGAGCCCTCCCCCCATGATGCTATATCTGACACTCCATCAACCCAGCTAAGACTGTTTGCCCCACCCTGGAGATTCCTCAAGATTCTGTTCCACCCAACTTACAGACCCACCCAAACTGTTAACTGTGACTCTTCCATATGAATGGCTGGTCTCGGCTCATGCTGCACAACTTCTTAAATCCTATCAAACAAGCAACAGCTAAGTGGCCTCAGGCCTGGCATAGCAGCAGCCAGCCTAGATTCACAGCTTGGCTTCCCCTGGGAATCACCAAGCCCAGCACAAGTAGCAGCCATCTCAGACTGCTTTATAGCTCATGCAGGGTGGCCCCAAGGCAGAACACAGGTGGGAGCTCACCTTGGCCTGAACCACCTGGGAAACCCCAGAGCCTGCACACCCAGTGGATAACTACACACCACATTGGGGCACTACCACCCTGCTGCTTAACAGCTGATACTTCACAGAGGGTGGAAGTTGGTGGTCAGTGGTGACAGCCAGTTTTTGCAGTTGACTGACCTGGGTAACTCCTTCCCACTGATCTGCCAATAGTAACCAAGGCTCAACTACAAGAGGAGGGCATACTCTACCCACACTAAGGGTGCAACTCGAGTACTCAGCTTAGGTGGTAGGGGAGGCTGTGCCACTGGACCCTACAGGACACCTACGACATTAGGCCACACTAACAAGACACGGAGTCAAAGCAGCTCTACCTAATACATAGAAACAAACACAGGGAGGCTGCCAAAGCGAGGTAACAAAGAAACACAGCTCAAATGAAAGAACAGATCAAAACTCCAGAAAAAGAGCCAAGAAAAATGGAAATAAGCAATCTATCAGATGCATAGTTCAAAACACTGGTTATAAGGATGCTCAAGGAACTTAGTGAGGACCTCAGCAGCATAAAAAAGATCCAGTCAGAAAGGAAGGATACACTAATTGAAATAAAGAACAATTTACAGCCCTGGCTGGTGTAGCTCAGTGGATTGAGCGTGGGCTGTGAACCAAAGTGTCGCCGGTTCGATTCCCAGTCAGGGCACATGCCTTAGTTGCGAGCCAGGTCCCCAGTAGGGGAAACATGGCAGACAACCACACATTGATGTTTCTCTCCTTCTCGTTGTCCCTCCCTTCCCCTCTCTCTAAAAATAAATAAAAATAAAATCTTTAAAAAAAAAAGAAATGAACAATTTACATGGAAATGACTGTAGAGTAGATGAAGCCAAGAATCAAATCAATGATTTGGAACATAAGGAAGCAAAAAACAACCAATCAGAACAACAAAGAAGAAAAAAGAATCTTAAAAAAAGGTGGATAGTATAAGCAGTCTCTGGGACAATTTCAAGAGGTCCAACATTCACATCACAGGCATGCCAGAAGGAGAAGAGAAAGAGCAAGAAGTTGGAAATCTACTTGAAAAAATAATGAAAGAAAACTTCCCTAATTTGGTGAAGGAAATAAACATGCAAGACCAGGAAGCATAGATAGTCCCAAACAAGATGGATGCAAAGAGGCCCAGTCCAATACACATCATAATTAAAGTACCAAAGGTTAAAGGTAAAGAGAGAATCTTAAAGGCAGCAAGAGAAAAGCAGTTAGTTGCATACAGGGGAGTTCCCTTAAGACTGTCAGCTGATTTCTCAAAAGAAACTTTTCAGGCTGGAAGGGATTGGCAAGAAATATTGAAAGTCATGAAAAGCAGGAACCTACAGCCAAGATTGCTCCACCCAGCAAAGCTATCTTTTAGAATCAAAGGGCAGATAAAGCGATCGGAACCTAAAGGAGTTCATCATCACCAAACCATTAGTATATGAAATGTTAAAGGGACTTATTTAAGAAAAAGAAAAAGATCAAAACTATGAACAATAAAATGATAAAAATACATATCTATCAACAATTGAGTCTAAAAAACAAATTAAGCAAATAAGAACAGAGACAGAATCATGGATATGGAGAACATTTTGATGGTTGCTAGATGGGGGATGCTGTGAGGGAATGGGTGAAGAGGTGAGGGGATTAAGAAGTACAAACAGGTAGTTACAGAATAGACATGGGGATGTAAAGTACAGTATAGGAAACAGAGTAGCCAAAGAAGTTATATGCATGACATGTGGACATGAACAATGGTTAGGGGATTGCCTGAGGGAGTGGAGGGTGCTGGATGGAAGAGGGCAAATATTGATTAAAATATCAACAAAATACCATAATCAATAAAATATAATTAAAAATTTAAAAAGCAAATTGTTTTATTCAAGGCATATTTATTGAGTACTTACTCTGTGTCAGGCCCTGAGGTTAGAATTTACAATCTAGAACTAGAAGACTCTTAGAAAGCAGTTGGTTCAAACCCAACATCACAGAGGTAACACTGAAGCTCAGGGAGGGATGGACATTGACTCAAACTCACACAACAAAGGGACCAAACTGGAGTCACACTCAGATCTTCAAACCTCAACCTAAGCCCTCAATGCTACCTCAATGCATGCTTCTCAACACATTATCTGGTGGGACCCAAATATGTGTTTCTAAAGGCGTTTTCTGGTCTTGGACCCAACCCAGTGGGCTCATCCTTTGCAGCTAAACAAAGATCCAGTGTTTACAGACAAGTTTAGTGCCATCATTCTGCTTGCTGGGTGTGAGATGACTTTGACTGGAGGTCTCAGAGAATCGATTCCCCTTGCACAGGATAGGCCCTGCTGGGTCACTGTCCCAGCTCCTCACTGTTTTTCTTACCTCCCTGCTCTATTCTTCTTATTCTTCCCTTGGAGCTGGATTCACATATAGTGTCTCCCCAGCTCATTCCAATAACTTCTAGGGGCCTTTCTCTTGAGTAAATGATTTGGCAAAAAGAGGAACAAATAAAGTAAGAGAATAAACTGGGCTATTTCACAACCCAGCAAGGTGAGCTCAACCAAATTAACACCTCCAGTCAACAAGCAGATTTCAGCACCCATATTTAATAAGGTTGTATTTTCTGAACCACAAATCAGGCTGCTTGGATGGAGAAAAGACATTTCATTGCTCTGGGCTGCAGTTTCCTCATCTGTAAAATGAAGGAATAGCACCAGCACATAACTCAGATCTCTGAGCAAGCCATGAAAGGAAGGGTTTAGCACACAGTCAGGCCTCAAAAATGTAGCCATCACTATAATGTACTAGGACCACTGTGGAGATGCAAGCTGCATGCCCAAATGCCAACTGTTCTTCTGGTTTGTTCTTCTGGTTCCATTTTTCACATTTTAGCCTGCCTAAAAGTCATCTAAGGAGACTGTGAAAATCTACAACCTACAGATTGCTAAATCTTCATGTACCACGCCCTCAGAGTCTGGGATGGGGTCCAGGAATCTACGATTTTGTGAACTACTTGTGGGTTGCTGAGGATCCCAAAGGCCATGCTGTAAAAAAGCACAATGTAGGTCAGCAGATGTATCCTCAGGTGATCCCATAGAAAGAAGTGGACTTTTAAAACAGATCATGCCAGGCCAATTCCACATCCTTCTGTGACGAAGTGACAGGACAGGGAGCTGAGAATGAAGGTGGCCTCTGGAACATGCTCTCCACTGAGAGGGTTAAGAAGGAACAAAAGAAGACAGGACATTCAGGGCCATGCAGGTGAATCACACCTGGGTATGGGAGCACTTCCTCACTTGCCTAAATGACAAGCAGGTGGGACTCTGTCTCAATTCTGCAGGCCCAAAGGGCAGTCATCTGTTTAGCTCAAGTCTGCTTTAGGTTGGTTTCCTCACTTAATCAACAAACACAGCTTAAGCCACTCCTTAGTACCTGGACTTAGATGTGTTTGGTGCCAGGCTCTATGGCAAAAAAAAGCATCATGACTTTAAACTGGTCATTTCTCCAAAGCAGCTGTAAAACAGCAAACAATAGCATATATTTTAGAGGATTGCTGTGAGGATTCAATGAGATAATTCCTGTGAAGGGCCTGGCCCACTGAATGTTAGAAGTGGTCACTTTTCCTGTAGCATGTGCTTCACATGTGCAGTTTCATCAGTCCCTCCCAAACCCCACCACTCTCTATATCCCAGGAGCAATTAGTTTTTCTGCTCTCTCTTGCCTCTAGGCCTTTGCAATGCTGTTCCTTCTGCCAGGAACACTCTTCCATCCCACGAGCTCCCTTTCCACATATATACATACTGATTGGCTAATTTGCCCTTGAGATATCCAATGTCACTTAGAGGAGCCTTCCCAAACACCCCACCTAGTTGAGAACTCCTTGACGTGAGTTCCTATAGTGTTTCTTAGCCTCAGCACTTGTGACATTTGGGGTTGCATAATTCTTACTTGCAGAGGCTAACCTGTGCGTTACAAAAATTCTAGCAGCATCCCTGGCCTTTATCCACTAGATGCCAGTAGCACCCCCCAAGTATAACCAAAAATATCCAGACATTAGCAAATGTCCACTGTGAGAAGCAAAATTGTCCCTGGTTGAAGATCATTAGTTTAGCACCTTGTGCCTCCATCATGAACACACAGGCTATAGGTTACTAGGTGTTCGACATCTGTCTTCCTTGACAGACTGTAAGCCCCATGAGGGTAGGTTCTGGGACTACCTTATCCATTGATAAATCCTGAGCACAGAACTCATTTCCAGGCAGAAAAGTACTAAAAAAAAAAAAAGGTTTTGGTTGGATGGATGGATGAATGGATAAAGTGATTTGCTCAAAGTCAAACTCCTAGCACATGGCTCAGATCAGGACTTTGAACCCAATCTCTGCCTGTGGAACCTATCCTCTTTCTACCACACCATACAGGGCTTTTGATCATGGACCAGACAATACTTTCCAGATCTTAGTAATAACCAGTTTGTGCTCATTGAGAGACCACTAGAGGCTGAGCTCTGGGCTGAGTGCTTTTCATGGCTTATCTTGCTAAATCTTTAGCATAACTCTATAGGATAGGTCCTTTTATAATATCCATTTACAGATAAAGAAAATGAGTCTCATGGAGGTTAAGTGATTTTTCCAAGTCTGGCAGCTCGGAAGGGCCAGAACCAGGCTCAATTCATGACCCTGGCAGAGGGACCTAGAGGGTGCTCATCAAAGGTGCAAATGACACTGTATTAGGAGTAGTTGCTAATACTTTTGGAGAAAGGAAGAGAGCCCTCAAAGTGCTCCTGATCTATGGAAAAACATGATCCAGAAACAAAAAAACCCCACCTGAATAAAATTTTTGAAAATGCAAAAGCAATGACTTCGAAATTGGTAGAGATGGAAGTACAATTCCAATGTAGTAATGATCCAAGATAGAGAAGAAAAAGACTTAGAAGTCACAGATGCTCACAGGCTGAGGTCACAGTATGGTATTGTTGCCATTTCTAAATGGCTTTCCTTTCTTCATCCTTTCCCTAAGCAGCACCAAATTGTATTTTCCCCAAAGCCATGCAAAGCTCACTCCTGTTTCACAAACCTTCATTGTTCTCCTCTGCCTTAGGACCAAGTCCAACCAAATTCATCCCTCCCAAAAAGCTCACCCCTCCCAATCTCTACGAGCTTAATTCTTCAAGCTACCATATGGACCCTGTATTAGTCAGGATTCTCTAGAACCAATATGATATATATGACACATACACACACACATAGGAGATATATATATATATCTCCATCCTATATATATAGGAGGTAATATATATATATTATAGAATTTAGCTGGCATGATTAGGGAGGCTGAGAAGTCCCATGGTTTACTGTTTGCAAGCTGGAGACCCAGGAAAGCTGGTGGTATAATTCAGTAGCAGAACCAGGAGCAGTGATGTCCCAGGGCAGGGGAGGATAGAAGTCACAGCTCAAACTAAGAGAACTCACCCTTCCTCCATATTTTGGTCCTATTCAGGCCCTCAAAGTATTGGATGATGCCAACTCACATTGTGGGGGCGGAGAGGGGGGGTTTGCAATCTGCTTTACTCAGTTCACAGATTCAAATGCTAATCTCGTCTGGAAATACCCTCACAGACACAGTCAGAAAAAAGAGTTTTATCAGCTATTTGGGCATTCCTTAGCCCAGTCAAGTTGACATATAAAATGAACCATCACAGAACTGTTACAGCCAACATGGTCTCCTACATGTTTCTCAAACTTGCTGTGTTAGATCTATGGTATCTTCCACAGAGGAACAATATCTCTCACCCCACATGCCCTTCTTATAATGTGACTGACATTTCTCCCATTGGGGAGTTTATGTCCCTTCCCCTTCAAACCAGGTAGGCTTTGACCAATTGAATTTAGCAGAAATGACATTATTTGACTTCAAGGTTAGGTCATAAAAGGTGATCCAGTTTCCAACTGGGTCTCTTTAGACATTCACCTCTAGAGACCTAAGCCACTGTGTAAGCCAGTTGACTGCCCTGAGGCTGCCATGTTGTGGGGAAACCCAAGCTAGTACATGTAGACAGACCACAGGCAAGATCCTGAGACTGTATCAAGAGAGGGAGGGAGACAGAGACAGAGATAGAGACACCCCGCCAGCTAGCTCCTAATGCTTCAGTGCCCACACTCCATCTCAGCTCAGCCACTGACTCACTGCAACCATATGACAGACCCCAAACCAGAACAACCTAGCTGAGCATTTCTTGGCCCACAGAAACCACAAGAGATAATACATTAATTGTTGCAGTTTAAGCCACTAAGTTTTGGGGTGACTTAGTACAAAGTACAGTAGTCCTCTTTACTTGAGGTTTACCTTTTCATGGGTTTCAGTTACCCATGGTCATCCATGATCCAAAAATATTAAATGAGAATTCCAGAAATAAAGATTTATACAGTTTAAATTGCATGCTGTTCTGAGCAGTGTGATGAAATCTCTCACTATTTTACTCTGTCTTGCCCAGACGTGAATCCTTCCTTTGTCCAGAGCATCCCCCTGTATATGCTCCTTGACTGTTAGTCACTTAGTAGCCTGCTTGGTTATCAGATCAACTTTCTCAGTGTCGCATCGCTTGGGTTCAAGTAGCCCTTATTTTACTTAATAATGACCCCAAAGTGCAAGGGTAGTGATGCTGGCAAGTTGGATATGCCAAAGAGAAGCCATAAAATGATTCCTTAAAGTGAAAAGGTGAGCACGACACAAGATATCTTGAGAGAGACTACATCCACATAACTTTTATTATGGTATATTATAATAATCATCCTATTTTTATTATGTTATTCTTGTTAATCTCTTACTGTGCCTAATTTATAAATTAAACTTTATCATAGGTACATATGTATAGGAAAAAACAGTATACAGAATGGGGCAAAAGTAGGCTTATAGTTATTCATATGGAAAATAATACAATAATTAATACATAATAGTACAGGAATAACTCTGTGTGTTCATGTACTTGCAACTGTAAACCTATTTTTGCCTCACCCTGTATATAGGGTTTAGTACTATCCACAGTTTCAGGCATCCACTGGGGGTCTTGGAACATGTCCCTCATGGATAAGGGGGGATGACTGCAATAGCCAGCCAGAATAGTTGCCTCGGCCATTTTCACCCCCACAGCTTTTCTCACTCAATTCTTCCTGCCTGGTACAGTCTTTCCTTTTCTTCTTTCCTTTTCATTACTTCTTCACTGGATTCAATTGTTTTCTTTGAAGCCCAGCTCAAGTCACCCATCCTCCATGCAGATGTCCTTGAATGCTTTAGTTCTTGGCCTTACTCCCTACATTAATTCCCATAGCACTCACCATCGTTACTGTTCGTCTGGCACTTAACAGATGGATCTCTTTTATAATCATCCTCTTTTTGTGTTCATTTTCCAGCCCATCTTCAGGGGCCATGTCTTTTTTCACCATTTCCACATGCCCATAATACTAAGAGAGATCCATAACTCAACATTTCCTGTGAGTGCTAAAGAGGCTGAGATGCCCCATAGGCAGTGCTACGTAAGAGTTCCTTAGTGTCCAATGATGGGATTGATGTTTGAAGGTCTTAGAGAATGCAAAGAGGACACTGAAGATTACTAGAGGGTGAGACCAGTACAAAAAAAGAAAGAAAGGAAAAGGAAAAGGAAAAGGAAGGGAAGGGAAAAGAAGGGGAGGGGAGGGAAGGGGAGGGAAGGAGAGGGGAGGGGAGGGGAAGGGAGGGGAAGGGAAGGAAAAAGAACAAGGGTCATTTGTCCCAGAGAAGAAGGCTACAAAATATCCAGATGGGTTTCAGCTAGTGGTAGGTTGGGCCGAGGGGCACAAGGTTTGGAGACAATGTTATAGTTCTAGGTTACCTAAATAACATGGACACTATTAAAATATAGTTTCCTAGGCCTCATCCCAGAACTGTGATGAAACCCATAATTCTGGATTTTTAAGAAGTATCCAAGCTGATTTTTATGATAAGAAAAGTTTGGTAAATATTGTTTCATGTTGGAAAGACAATGTGCATGAAGTAGAATGAGTGCTGCCAAGCTTCCATCCATCCATCCACCCATCCATCAAGCATTTAATGAACAACTACTATTGGTCAGGCCATGTGTTAAGTGCAGGGGAGTGAGTAATGAACAACACATATTATTTTTTGCCTTCTGGGGACCTATGGTCTAGTGGACAAGGCTTTAATGACATAGTGACATAGATAAGTGCTAAGAAGAAGTCAGGATTACTATAAGCATACAAACAGGAAACCTAAACAAAATTGTTGTTTTTCTTTTTGTCTATACCCCATCTATAGCCCCCCTTTTTCAGCATATGACCAAAATTCTGCTAATCAAATGCTTCCACCTAGGAGTTTTTCTATCTGGATTAAGGCACCAAAGGGGTGGGAACAGTGGGTGAAAAAGCAACAGAAATTTATCCCCTCTCATTTCTGGAAGATAAATGTCCAAAATTAGGGTTTTGGTAGGGCTGTGCTCTCTCTGAAACCTGTAGGGGAGAATCCTTCTTCGCTTCTTCTAGCTTCTAGTGGTAGTTGTCAATCCTTGGCACTCCTTGGCTGATAGCCACAGCATTTCAATCTCCACCTTTACCATCACATGGGATTCTCTCCTGTGTATCTGTATCTCTGTGTCTCTTCCTTCTTCTTATAAGGACACCCATCATATTAGATTAAGATCCTACCCTATTCCAGTATGACCTCATATTAACTAATTACATCTGCAATGACCCTATTTCCAAATCAGGCCACATTCTGAGGTACTAGGTTAGGATTCCAAGATGTCTTTGGGGGGGACACAATTCAAGTCTTAAGAGATGCCAAGAGCCAAATATGCAGTAGGTGTTCAGAAAATATCTACTGAATCAATGGATGAAAATGTTGGAAAAAGGGGGCAGAGCTGGCTTTAGCCTTACAATGAACATTCAGATCCAAGACTCATCCATCCAAATCAACTAATATTTATTGAGCACCTACTGTATGCAAGCCACTGTCCTAGGTGCTAGAGATACAGTGATGACAAAACAAAGTCCCTGCCACCATTGAGGTTATATTCTAGTGTCAAAAGCAGACAATAAATAAAGATATATATGATCTAATGGCAGGAACCAAGAGTTACAAAGAAAAATAAAGCAGGAAGAGAGACAGTCACAGGATGAGGATGTAAGGCAGGCAAGGCCTCTCCATGGAGGTGAAATTTGCCTTCATTCTTGAAGTCTTGCCCAGCTGGGCCCACTAACAGCACATGGGAGAAGACAGGAACTGAGTGTCTGACACCAAGGGGTGGGCAACTGGGGGTAAGTTGGGAGTGGGATGGGGAGAAGGGTCACAAGCAAGACAGGCCCTGGCCCATTCTCAGAAGGGGCCACATGGTCAGTGTGAATGCAGTACGATGGTTGACTTGGGTCTGGCCCCTCCTGGTAAGCAGCTGGGAAGGAGTATGGGATGATGATGATGATGATGATGATGATAATAATAATAATAATAATAACAATAACGACAGTGATGATATCTGTCTATTACTACATGTATTACACATTTTACATAATTTTATTTACTCCTTACAATATCCCTATTAGCTAAGTAGTATGGCAATTCCCATTTTATAGATGAGGAAGCAGAGGGTCCAAAAGAAAAGCAACTTGCCCTAGGTCTCATGTGTACACAAAGTCTCACAGTGGTAGAGTAAAGATTTGAACTCAGGCTTGTCAGACTCCACAGTCTCAGACCTGGAAAAATATGTATGTGGGAAGGTAGGTTAGCAGATTCTAGGTGAGCACACTGGAGGCTTCCATAGCAGTGAATTCCAGGCATGATTTGTGTTGACAGTGTTTTGGTTTGCAAGGAGGAGAAGCTGATCTCTATGTCCATGGTAGACTGAACAAAAAGCAAAGACAAAGCTTTAGTTTAAACTGTGCTTATCTCAACTGATCATGTATGTGATCATGGGCAATGACAAATAGTAACAAATGGAAAGATGTTAGAACATGTATACTACTAGATAACAAGATATATTTTAAACTTGCAGTAATTGAGAAAATGTGATATTAAAACACAGACAGGCAAACACAGGTGAACTTCAGATCTAAATATGAAAGTAAAACAAAGCAGTGTTATTCAAAATAACCAAAATATAGAAGCAACCTAAAATTCTACCATCAGTGGGATGCATAAATATACTGTGCATATTCACGCAACATTGAAGAGAAACACAGTGCTCTATATGCAACAACATGGATGGATCCCACAAGCATAATTCTGAATGAAAGAAGTTGAACACAAAAGGACATATTTTATATGATTCTATTTACATACGTTGAAATGGACAACCCTATTTGATATCATTAGAGGTCAGCATGCCAATTAGCTTTGGGAAAGAAGGTGAGGATAACAAATAGCAGGGCCACAAGAGGAGGCTTCTAGGATGCTGATACAGCTCTATTTATGGACCTTGATGGTGGTGACGGAGATGTGTTCACCATGGTGATTCATCAAGCAATACACAGAAGATTTGGGCACTTTTCTTTATGTATAGTGCAATAAAGTAAGCAACAATTTATTTTAAAATGTAAATAATAATTTGATAAGGGTAATAGGTTTAAATATATTGAGTTGGCCAAAAAGTTTGTTTAGTTTTTTCTGTATGATGGCTCTAGTAGTGCTTAGTTGTCTTTAACTTCATTTAAAACAATTTTGTTAGACTGAATTGTGATAGCTGTCATGTAAGCATGCACTAACCCCCCCCTAAAAATTGAATTTTTGTGCTGCCATTTTAATATTAAAGATGAAATAAAACACACATTTTCAGTGTATTATGCTTTATTTCTGTTTTTCTTTCTTTTTTTTTTTAAAAAAGATTTTATTTATTTACTTTTTAGAGAGAGGGGAAGGGAGGGAGAAAGAGAGGGAGAGATACACCAATGTGTTGTTGTCTGTCATGTGCCCTCTACTGAGGACCTGGCCTGCAACCCAGGCATGTGCCATGACTGGGAATGTGACCCTTTGGTTAGCAGGCCCGTGCTCAATCCACTGAGCCATACCAGCCAAGGCTATGCTTTGTTATTTCAAGAAAGGTAAAAACACAACTGAAACACAAAAAAAGATTTGTGCAGTGGATGGAGAAGGAGCTGTGACTGATCAAATGTGTCAAAAGTGGTTTGTGAAGTTTCTTGGTAATATTGGCAATTTGGCCAAATAATTCTGTGCGGCTGTCTCATGCATTGGAAGATGTTTAGCAGACCTTCTGGCTGCTACCCACTAGAAGCCAATAGTGGGAGATAGCCAACATACTCAAAATACCCAAATTAATCAAGTTACTAGTGAAAAAGAAAAATGTCCTTTTTATTTTATGGAAAAAACTGAACAGACTTTTTGATCAACCCAATACTTTGCAATAAATTGATACAGTGTAATAGCTCTAAATATAAAGAGCTGACAAAAATCGGTATGAAAATACTAAGACTTCTCCACTAGAAAAATGAGCAAAGGAGATGTGAACAAATGATAAAAGGGGCATTACAAATACTTCATATATACTTGAACAAATCTTTAACCTTGGTAGTAAGGAAAAAGTTAAAACATTTTTTTAAATGAGGTATTTAATAACAGATAATAGGGACTTTTGCTTCTGGCCACAATGGAGTCATTTACACACACACACCCTTAACAACTCACAAGAAAAACAGACAAGATTATAGGAAGTAATGTAGGTTTCCAGGAATTGGGCAATAGGAGCACAGTACAGTGATTCCTGGGAGAAGGGAGACAGATGAGGGAGCCCTATAAGGCCCTGACTTACTTCCTGGTGAGACTTTCCAGGCCACAGGACAGAGACAAGGAACACACAGATAGTTTCTATTCTCTAAACGAGAGTGTGGTAGTCTCCTTGAGTTAAGGACGTAGAACTGAGAATTCAGAGAGCTCAAGGAGGCTAGAATTTGCAGGGCAGAGAACAGAGAGTAGAATGCTACTCAGAGAGGACCCTGCAGGGCTTTAGAAGGTTCCCCTCAAGTCTTAAGCTGAGTACTGATTAGCAAATGGATGTGAGAAAACTACCAAAGAGTTGGGAAGGGGCCACTGAAAAGGGGTGAGAAGAATAACTCCTAAAAGCCCAACTCACACAGGGTCTGTAATGGTTTCTATTCACATTAGTCAGAGTGGAAGATCTTCTAACACACAGGACGTCAAGCAGAGTGCTCAGAAGGTAATTTTCTTAGCAGCGGGGCCAAATTAGGCCTAGAATAAAGATTGTCTTATTCTCCCATAACAAAGCTTAAAAGCAAGTCTCAAAAGTATCAAACTGTTTCCTAGTAACTTAACTGCACCAGAATGAAGTTAAAGAATATTTAAAGAAAAATGGAAAAAAATCCATTACCCAACATTAAATCCACAATAATATGTTCTTTTAATTACTAGGCATGCAAAGAAGTAGAAGAATGTGACCCAGAGGGAGACACTCACTTAACTGAAACAGGTCCAGAAATGATGCAGAGGGTAGAATCAGTAGAATGACATTAAAACAGCTACTTAAAAAATACACTATATACAAGAAGATAAAGGAAACTATTGGCATGTGAAGGGGAGATGCAGAAAATATAAAAAACTCCCAAATCAAGCATTTAGAGATCAAAAGCACAATGTTTGTGATATGGATGGAATTAATAGCTTTAGCTCCAGAAGAAGAAAATATTAGTGAACTTTATGAATAGCAATAGAAACTATCCAAAATGAAATACAGGGAGGGAAAAAAGAAGAAGAAAATAAACAAAGTATCCATGAACTGTGAAAGAAAGGGCCTCATATTCATAGTCTCCAAGGAAGAGATAAATAGATTGTGGAAAGAACTGAAAAAAATATGCTAAGAAATAATGGCCAGGCATGTAAAAATTTTAATGAAAACCATTAATACACAGGCTCAAGAAGCTCAAGCACAGGAAACATATAAAAACTACACCATAATTAAACTTCTTAAAACTAGTGAAAAGGAGGAAATTGTAAAAGCAGCCAGAGAGAAAGCACACATTACATGTACAGAGAAACAAGGGAAAGAAAAGAAAAACAACAGATTTTTCATGGGAAACAATAAAAGCCAGTAAAAGATGGAATAAAAATTTTAAAGTACTGAAAGAAAAAGGTGTCAACCTAGAATTCTATACATAGTAAAAACAGCTTTAAAAAATGAAAGAGAACAAATCAGAAAGATTGGTGAAGATGTGGAGAAATTGGAACCCTAGTATATTACTGGTGAGATTGTAACATGGTGTAGCTGCTGTGGAAAATAGTCTGGCAATTCATCAAAACCCAAAATACAGATATTATCATTTGACCCAGCAATTCCATTCCTAGGTATATAGCTAAGAAAACTGAAAAGAAATTTCCACATGAAAACTTGCACACAAATGTTCATAGAAGCATTATTCATAATAGTCAAGAGTAAAAATAAACCAAGTCTTTATCAACTGATAATTGAATAAACAATATGTAGAATACCTATATAATGGAATATTATTCAGTCATAAAAATGGAGTACTGACACATGCTACAACATGTATGAACCTCAAAGAGAAAGAAGTCAGACACAAAAGGCCACATATTATATGTTTCCAATTATATGAAATGTCCAGAGTATGCAAATCTATAGAGATTATAGAGATTATAGTGGTTGCCTAAGGCTGGGAGGAGGGAGGAATGATGAGTGGGTGAGTACAAATGAGTACGAGGTTTCTTTTTGGGATGATTCAAATTAGATAGTGCTGAAAGTTGACTTGTACACTGAATTGTAGATTTCTAAAAGGTGAACTTTGTATGTAAATTATATTTCAATGAAGATGTTATTTATTTTTTAAAGAAACAACAAAGGTTAGATAAAGACTTTTCAGACTCAAAAAAAGCTGAAAGACTTCATCATAAGCCCCTGAAGAAATGTTAAAGGAACTCCTTTAGGCAGAAGGGAAATTATAATCAGATGGAAAATATGGATCTACATAATGGAATGAGGAATACTGGAAATAAGAAACAGATTGGTTATTACATAATATGTAAATGAGTGGGTGAAAGAGCTGTGGTACATTTATACCATGGAATACTATACAGCCACAAAAAGAAGGAAATCTTACCTTTTGCAACAGTATGGATGAACCTGGAGATTATTATGCTAAGTGAAATAAGCCAGTCAGAAAAAGATAAATGCTATATAATCGTATATGTGGAATCCAATGAACAAAATAAACTGACAGACAAAACAGAAACAAAGGCATAGGCACACAGAACAGACTGACAGCCAGCTGTCAGAAAGAAAAGGGGAGGGGAAATAAGGTGAAGGGATTAGCCAAAGAACATATATGCATAACCCATAGACACACACAACAGTGTGGCGATGGCCAGAGGGAAGGGTGGGTGGAGATTGGTGAAGGTGGGCCAAAGAGAGGAAAACAGGGGTATCTGTATTGGTGTCAACAATAAAAATAAAGGAAAAAATCTAAAAATTAAAAAAAAAGAAATATTGTTTTAAAATCTCTTTAAAAGACAGTTAACTGCTTGAAGCAAAAATTATGATTGTGGAGTTTATAAGAGTCGTGTAAGTTGATGTAAAATGAATAATAGCAATAGGTCAAAAGCCAAGGCAGGGAAACTGAAGTGTTCTGTTTCAGGGCTCTCACATTCCATTAAAAGTGGCCTACTTGAATGTAAACCATGATAAGTTAAAAATACACATATGTATGTAAACCCTAAAGCAAATAAATAAAGACTTGGTAGGACAAAGAGAAAGCAAATAGAAAAATGGCAGATTTAAACCCAAGTATATCAATTTAAATGACATACAACTTAAATGACATAAACACCCCAGTTAAAAGGCAGATGTTGTCAGACTAGATAAAAAAGTAAGACCCAACTACATGTCTACAGTAAATCCACTTGGCATGTAAAGATACAAATCAGTTCAAAGGGAAAGGGTAGAAAAGGACTTGCCAGTCAAATACTAATGTAAAGAGAACTGAAGTGGCTATATTAATATCTTGCAGTGAAGCAGGATTCCCTAGAGCACCCTGGTTAAAATGTGCATTCCTAGGTTCTACCTGGGGATGGGACTACCCCACAGGACTGGTAGGCTGTACGTCTTGAATTCAAGGCTGAGGAGCTGGTGTAGACTTCAGCAGGCAACAGATTTGTTGAAGTGCATGATGTGCGTGGGTGATGGGAGTTACAGACTGGAGGCTGAGACCCAGTGAGGCAAGGGATGATGGAGGCTTGGACCTCTGCAGAGGCACTTAGAGCATGGTGTGTTAATGACCACAGAGGTGGGGCTGAAACATAGAGGGTGGAGGACAGAGCAGAGGGAAGAGAGAATTTGAGCCAGAGGGACTGAAAGACAAGTCCATGGCATTGAGATAGGAAAATGAAGAAGAGGAATGATTGGTGGGTGGGGAGGTGCTAATCCATTTAGTATTTACTGTGCATCTATTATGTGACAAGCCCTGAGCTCTTGGCATGGAGAGTCCAGAGATAAGGAAGACTTGGCTTCTGTCTTCCAGAAGCAAAATGTATGTCTGCATTATAAGCATCTGTATTATCCTGACCTGCATTATGAATCTCCAGGAGTGCTCTGGAATGCAGCATTTCCCAAACTCATTCAACTCTTTGAAGAGCAGAAGCATATTAGTGGTTATCAATTATTGAGCACTTACTGCACTCCAGGCACTTTGCCCACAGGGGGCTTTCAGGGTACACATTCACTTTGTGGTGCATTTCTAAGATGTGAGGGCTCCCTTTCACAAAACTCCAACTGCATGTGTCTCATTCCTACAAATGTTTGTCTTTCCTCAATGATAAGGTGTCAGAATACGGGATAAATTCCAAGTCCTGTTGGAAGGAATGAAGTGGCAACTCAGACAAAGCTGTACTACTAGGTGAGCTCAATTGAGTTAGGGTCTCTAACTGGGCTCTCTGCCTTCTGTGGCAGATCCAGGAATCCCCCTGGTCAGTTCCCCAGGCCATTGGCTATATGGTGGTTTTGGGGGCAGTTAAATCAGTGGTAGCAAAGTGAGCTCTAGGGAATGGCTACCCACCTTTAGGAGTGGTCTCCCTCACTTCTTCCACTGTGAGGCTGTGGGACTATTATGCCCATTTTACACATGAGGAAAGTCTTACAAGGGTTGAAAAATTTACCCAAGGAAACACTGCTAGTAAGTGGTAGGATCTGAACCCAGGTCAGTCTGACTACAGATTCCAGTCCCTGAACTCTTGCATATTGAGGCTTCTCAGGGCTGAGGAGTCAGAGCAATGGAGGTTGCAAATTACCCCTCTGATGAATAATAAACTCAGGCTCCTCCAAACAGGAAAAGCAGGGGCAGGAACACAAAATTAGCCTGCACTATCTTATGTGAGAATGTAAGAAAGTGTTCAAAGAATGCTGGAGGCATGTTAAAAGGGCATTGGAGCCAGTTTGAAGAAGTTCCTGCTGGCTAAAAAGGGTACAATTTGAGCATCAAAATAAACACTCACAATAATGAATTACAACTAATTAAATAAAATGGGAATCCATGAGTCTACACTGACTCCATACATAACTGAGTGAATATATGGGAGAGGAGAAAACTTTTCCTTACAGTAGGTTTACCAACTGATACATTTAGAAGGAATGGTAGGACTAGAAAATCACCATTTGGCAATAGTCCTAGTAATACTTGATTCAGGCAAGAATCATGAATAAATACTAAATCCAGCAGGTGAAAGTTTGATGGGGAATGGATTGTTCACATAATTCCAAAGTACCTGCTCTACAAAATACTTTTTGGTGACAAAGGGGGAAAAAGGAACTGTGCTGCAGAGAAACCTGGCAGACACCATTTTTTCTACTGGTTAAAGTTCATGTGACTAGTATTGGGACAAATAGAAATTTTGTGCTACCTAACAGTATGCAATGAGAAGAATACATTCCTCTGTGATATTCCTACCAAAAAATGGGCAACTTGAACCTACAATGAAGAACTAGCAGCGAAACTGAAGTCGAGGGACATTCTACAACATACCTATGCTGTAATCTTTGAAGTGTCAAGGTTGTGCAGGCCTCAGGAAGACTGAGCGGTTTTCTAGAATGAAGGAGACAAACGACTGTGGAGACATGATAGAGGGCAGGATCCTTCATTATAAAGGATCTCATTGGGGTAGTTGGTGTAACATGAATGAGGTTTGAGGATTAGATGATGCACCGAAGTTAACTTCCTGATGTGGGTTCTGTGGTGAAGTAGAGAATGTCCTCATTTGAAAGAAATACAAACAAAACATTTGGGGTAATAGGGTATTATGTTAGCAATTTACTTTCAAATAGCTCAGGGGGTAAAAGCTCTTTGTACTACTGCTGCAACTTCCTGTAAATATGAAATTATTAAAAACAAAAAAAGACAAGAAAAAAAATGGAACAATCTTTTGGGAAACTTATCTCAGTTGTTATTTAATGAAGGTGTTCACCAGTGGCAAGGAGGAGAGGAGAGCCAAAGATTTCCTTTCCCCTCTCAGGCAGGTATCAGTGAGGCCCCTAGATATCTCAGGAAAAGGCCTGGGGCTGACTCCAGAGACCTAGGCTTGAGGTCAGCCTCTGTTTGCACATATGCAGCAACACAGCTGACCACATGTACTGTAAGCTGCTTGTCACTGTTAGCAACTTCATCCTCTTGCAACCCATCATTTAGGTCTGAGGGAGGCTGATCTGTGCCTTAACAGGACCAGGTCCCTTCTGACTTAAGCATCAGGTCAGTTTTCCTGGGAACTGGTCTGATTCCTGCAGCCTCCCCATGATGGGCTTTGCGGTGATGGTGCCCCCTTTTGTCCAAGAAAAGAGGTATAGCTTTCTCAAGCCAAGATCATTCCAGGGGAGAGGCATTTTCCTCACCTTCTCCACCCAAAATTTGCTTCTTCTCAGACAAGCCAGCACATTTACTCCCATTTAGTTATTCATCTTCACTTTATTTGTTCATTGGCTTATTCATTCAAGCAACCACTGCACTCCAAGTAAATATGCTTGAATCTGGGAGTACAAACGTGGGTCATTCTCAAGCCTTAACATCAAAGAGCTCTTAGTCTGAAAGTTCTGGACTTCCAGCCAAGATGGAGGTATAGGTAGATACACTTTGCCTTCTTGCACTACCAAAAGGAAGACAACAAAAAAATTAAAAACAAAAAACAACCAGAACTGCTAGAAAATCAAACTTTATGGAAGTTCAACAACCAAGGTGTTAAAGAAGAAACATTCATCCAGACTGGTGGGAGGGGTGGAGACAGGCAGCCAGGGTGATGAGGATAGGGTGGTGAAGACAGCGGCTGGAGGACGGAGTGGACCAAGCAGTGGTTGGCAGACCAGGATATCCCATATTCACGTGAGGATAAGCCAGGAAGAACAACTAGAGAACAAGATAAACCATGCAACCCAGGGTTCCAGTGCAGGGAAATAAAGCCTCAAAACCTCTCGCTGTAAAAACCTATGGGGGTTGTGGTGGTGGGAGAAGCTCCTAGTCTCACAGGAAAGTTCACTGGAGAGACCTACAGGGTCCTACAATGTACACAAACCCACCCACCTGGGAATCAGCACCAGAAGGGACCAATTTGCTTAAGTGACTGGAAGTGGGGAAAAAGCCAAGCAAGCAGCACTGTTCCCTCTCTGACCCCTCCCCCCCCCCACAGAACCACAATGCAGTGGGTTGCCCCGCCCTGGCAAATACCTAAGTCTCTGCCCCTTACAACATAACAGGTGCACCATGATAAAGAAATATGGCCCAAATGAAAGAATATACCAAAACTCCAGAAACAGAACTAAGTGACAAGGAGATAGCCAACCTATCAGATGCAGAGTTCAAAACACTGGTAATCAGGATGCTCAAAGAAATGATTAAGTACGGACACAAAATAGAGGAAGAAGTGAAGGCGATGAAAAGAGAAATAAAGAAAAATATACATGGAACCAACAGTGGAGGGAAGGAAACCAGGACTCAATCTTCAACAATCTGGAACAGAAGGAAGAAATAAACATGCAACTGGAACAGAATGAAGAAACAAGAATTCAAAAAAATAAGGAGAGGCTTAGGAACCTTGGGGACAAGTTTAAACATTCCAACCTCTGAATCATAGGGGTTCCAGAAGGAGAAGGGGAAAAGCAAGAAATGGAAAACTTATTTGAAAAATTAATGGAGAACTTCCCCAATCCAGCAAAGGAAATAGACTTCCAGGAAGTCCAGGAAGCTCAGAGAGTCCCAAAGAAGTTGGACCCCAAGGAGGAACACACCAAGGCACAGTGTAATTAAATTACCCAAGATGAAAGATAAGGAGAGAATCTTAAAAGCATGAAGAGAAAAGGAGAGTTACCTACAAAAGGAGAGTTACCTTCATCATCACCAAGCCCTTATTATATGAAATGTCTAAGGGACTTAACTAAGAAAAAGAAGCTGATCAAAAATATGAACAGTAAAATGACAACAAACTCACAACTATCCACAACTGAAACTAAAAAACATACCTAAGACTGTCAGCTGATTTCTCAAAAGAAACCTCGCAGGCGAGAAGGGGCTGGAAAGAAGTATTCAAAGTCATGAAAGGCAAGGACCTACATCCAAGATTACTCTACCCAGCAAAGCTATCATTTAGAATGAAAGGCAGATAAAGTGCTTCCCAGAGAAGGTCAAGTTAAAGGAGTTCATCATCACCAAGCCCTTATTATATGAAACGTTTAAGGGACTTAATAAGAAAAAGAAGCTGATCAAAAATATGAAAGTAAAATGACAACAAACTCACAACTATTCACAACTGAAACTAAAAAAAAAAAACAAAACAAAAACAAACTAAGCAAACAACTAGAACAGGAACAGAATCACAGAAATAGAGATCACATGAAGGGTTATTAGCAGGGAAAGGCCAGGGGCAAATGGGGGAAAAGGTACAGGGAATAAGAAGCATACATGGTAGGTACAAAATAGACAGGGGGAGGTTAAGAATAGTATAGGAAATGGAGAAGCCAAACAACTTATAAGACAACCCATGGACAAGAACTAAGAGGGGAGGGGATACTGGTGGGAGAGGAGGAGCAGGGCAGAGGGGAATAAAGGGGAGAAAAAAAATGGTACAACTGTAATGGCATAATCAATAAAATATACTTTAAAAAAACCAAAGAGCTCTCAGTCTGATGGAGGGACAGACTACTGCATCATAGCAGGATCTGTGACCCCTGCAAAGGTAAGTGCAAGGGCTCTAGAAGCACCCAAAACAATCAAGGAAGACTCCCAGGTGGAGGTGACCACAATTCAGCTTCTTTCTGCTCCCTGCTGCCACCAGCTGGAACTTTCCAAAGCTCACTGCTCTCTGGAGCTTCTGGCTCTTTCTCAGCCTTGCTAACAGAGGGCTACTCTCCCAAGATTTTATAGCTGGCTAAAGATACATCATGGCTGTGTCCCTCTAGGGAGTCCTGAGACAGAACTTTCCCTGCTGGTAAGAGTAATGATAATAATAATGATATTGATATTCGTATTACTAATAGCAGATACCATTTAGTGACTCTTAGTTTATTTCGGTCACTGTGTTCAGAACTGTACAACACATCAGGTAATCCTCACAACTACCTAAGTAGGTACTGAAATTATTTCTTTTTCACAGATGAGGAAACTAAGGCTCAGTGAAGTTAAGGAGGAAATCTTGCCAATCACCTTTCAGTCACTGAGTCTACACCTTAACATGGTCTGCACCCAAATTCCCCATCTCTGCTGCTACAGCCTATCAAAGGTCAGCTCTGGATCTCATCACTATGCATGTTCTAGAGGGCTTGACTCAGTGAGCATTTTATAATGCTAAACTACTGTTGGACATCTTACCTCCTTTCACAGAGGAGACTGGAGTGAATCATGAGGTGATAAACTGTGCTGGGGATGGGGAAATTTATACTTCTCTGTGACCCCCAAGTTCATTATCCTTGGTGGATGCTCAATCAATATCCATTGCTTGAAGAAAACTGCCTCTTATTTTAACACCTGATATTGGTCTAAAGCCATCAGAACTTTTATTTCTAATGCTTATGCTGATTTCGGTCTTGACGCATGGCTAGAATCCTCACGTGAGGCCATGGGGGATATTAAGCTGGCCATTATGGGGTAATGGTGAACACTTTTCTAGGGCTTGCTACATGCCAGGCTTGGTTACATTCATTATATCACCAGTTCCTCACAATGGCCCTTCATGAAGTGGAGTCTCTGAGAGGTGACAGCCATGGTGCCCTGGGCACCCTCAGGTCCATTCTCCAGGACCCCTGCTTTTCTTTCTGTTCCTCTCACACACCACACTCTTCTGTACTCCAGGCCTTTGCACTGGCTCTTCCTTCTGCCTGAATGCTTGTCCCCCAGAATCTTCTCCTAGTCAGCTCCTACTTGTTATTCAGGTCTCTACAAAATGTCACCTGCTCTGACCATCTCACTTCCACCATGTTGCTCTCTGCCCCATCACCCCGTTCAGCCTTCTTCATGGCACTCACCATGCTCTGAAATCCTTATGCTTTCTTTGCTTGCTCACTGACTTTACTTCCTTTAAGCACATGAGCTGTGTGAGGACAGGGACTCTGCCACCGGTACCCCCAGGGTCCAGAACAGGGGCTCTTACACCATAGATACTCAATAAATATTTGTTGAATGAGTCAAACTGCTGGTAAGCCCTGTCCACTTTACTTCTGATGACCCTTTCACCCCCATCCACCATGCTTCTCACTGCTGCCACTATAGCTATGACCCTAACCACTGGTGGTGCTACCTGTAGCCACTCAGGGGTTGAAGTCAACCTATAGAGTCATCTTTCTAACCCATACTTCTGTTCACACTGCTCCCCTCCTCAAAGATATTATCATAACATTAGGACTACTGTTTGATGAAGATTAAAGCTGTCATCATTGCTGTACTAAAAGTTCCCCCAATATCCCAAAGTTTTTATTATCTCATTTTATAAATGGGGAACAGAAGCTTAGAGAAGTTAAGTGACAGCCTAAGCTCACACAGCTACTAAATAGCAGCACTGGGGTTTGAACCCAGGTCAGGGTGACTTCCAAAACTCCACTCTCAGCTGCTGTGTCCTGGTAAACAGCACAGCTTTTGCCAGCATTGAACTGGGGTGAGCATCGGAATCCCCTGTAGGGCCAGTTAAAACACATGACTAGGTCCCAATCCCTGAGTGCATGACTGAGTAGGTCTGGGGTGAGGCCTGGGAACCTGCATTGCCAACACATTCCCAGGTAGCCTGCTACTGTGGTCTCAATGCAAGAACCACTGACGTAGGAAATTTTTGTGTCTAGTTTCAGGAGGTTCATGGATCTCCTGGAGCTTCTCTGTGCACTTTGGGAAGGAGGAGGGCTCATAGACTTCACCTTAAGAACCACTGTCCTAAGAAATGATATAAGTTAGACCCATGACATCCAGAGGCTAGGAGTTCTGTTCAGCAAGATTCCATTAAGGAAAGGACAGCCAAGTCTTAGTCCCTATTCTCCATCCAAATCTGACTCTTCCTTAATAAAGTTAATTTTCTGACCTTGAAATGTACCATAGCTGACACTCCATGGAAAAGGCCTCTGCTGTCTTACCGACACAAATGATAAGGGCCTGGAGCAGTTTCTCTTGTAGGTTTCATGTCAGTATTTTAATAATTGTTGTACAGAGCCTTGGGAGCCAATTACAGAACTAGGACAGTTTTTTTTTTTCTTTCTAAAATTACTTGGTTTCCAACTCCTAAAACTTGTGGGCATGTAATACTGATGGGTCCAGAAGGGTTCTGACATAGTTTTCCCAAGCGTGAATTTGAAATTTTGTTCCAGTAAAGCAAATGCACTGACACTCTCCTCCTCTCCCTCTTCCTCACCTCCTCCTCATCCTCATCTTTCTCCTTCTCCCCTCCTCCTCACCTCTCTCTTTTACCTCCTCCTTCTCACCTTCTTCCTTCCCTCTTCTCCCCCTCCTCCTTACATCTCTCCTTTACCTCCTCCTCCTTCCACTCCTTTTTCTCCTCCTCTTTCACCAGCTTCCTCACTGAAACCAAGTTACCCAAGAATCAAATCCAGAGGTTGGAAACCTGCCTGTTATCCACTGAGAGCCGAAAGGCGGGATCTTTGGCATTACTCCTTGCTCTGGGAAACCTATGCCATCTGCCTGGCTGCAGGGGTTTGGGGGTTCCTGGGCCAGGGAGTTCTTTGGCCAGTGGCAGGACCCTCTGGGAGTTTGTCTGGCTTCCCCTCCCGACCTGGTGATTTCCCCTTCCAGGCACACACCTGGCAAAGACCCACCATTTTGGTGTCTGGATGGAGTAGTCACTGTCCCCAGCACAGGCCTGTAACAGGGACTCAATGCAGCCTCGGAAAAGGAAAATCAGATCATGTTACAACCTGCTCTCCACCCCTCATTGGCCCCTACTGCACCTGGAGGAGAACAAAAACTCCTTCTCAGTCCAGCCAACCTCACTGACTCCATCTCCCCCTTCTCCTCCCAACCACTTTGATCTCCAAGCTGTGCCCCAGGTACGACCCTGTCTCAGAATCTGTGACAACAATTCCTCATCCTCACGTTGCTGCTTGGCTGGTTCTTCACATGATTCAGGTCTGTGTTCAAATGTCACCTTCCCAGACAGCTCCACCCTTCTCCCCACAGCCTTATTTTTTTCATAGCACTAGTCATTATCCTCATAGACTAAACTTGCTATGTGTGTAGTTATTTATATCTCTCTCACTAGAGTGGTAAGGGGCACGAAGGCAAGAACTAGCTTTGCCCTTTGCCCATCGTTGTATTCCCAGTGCTGAGGTCATAAGAGATGCTCAATAAATCTTAATGAATGAATGAATGAATGAATGAATGAATGCTACCGCCAATAGAGGAGATTATTTGTGCTAGCTGGATGATTTTACATTGTGCTCCTCCCTCCCATTCTGCAAAGTGGGAATTACTGGCCTTCCACTTAATGTGATGATGGCTTAGATAAGAGAGGAGACTGATGTACTCAAGGTCACACAGCAATAAGGGGCCCCTGGGCCACGAATTCAAGTCTGTGTGACTCTAGGCTTGTGGATGAGTGGTTACCTGATGGCCGCTCAGGCCGGTCTCGATGCAGGCGAGCACGGCTCCTGGGAAGGAACAGTCCCATAGCAATACGTGAAAGGTCAGAACTTGGGGATCAGGCAGGATAGGGTAACTTGCACAGGATCTACGGAGTGCCCCTAGAGGGAGACTGAGGACCAAAGCAGGGCCCTAGACAGATGATAGGGTAGGACTTGGGGCAAAACCCTAGTCTCCAGAATGGGAAGAGACTTAGAGACTGTTTGAGAGCCAGGGATGGTCAGGCTGGGCTGGGCCCAACCTTCTCAAGCCCTACATACACAATTTATGGAGCTGACTGCTGACATGGTCCTGCCCACCTGGGATGGACTTGGGCAGGGCAGGTGTAAGAGATACGGTGTCAAGAGATATGGTATCAGCAGAGGCCAGGGCTAGGGGTCATAGACTCTACTGGTGGGTTGTCAGCTTCTGGCTGAGCCAGCAGAGGAAGTGGCAGAACTCACAGGAGAGAAGGATGCTTACTCTTCAGAAGCATCCTGGAGCAACAAGTATGCAGAGGAAACTCATAGGTATCTTGACTATTAGATCAGCTCAGGGCCCAACACTGCTCCCAAGAGGAAGGCAACAGAGTAGTTGGGATTTCTTCACTCCAAGCAAAGTGTGGGGTCAGGAGTTTCATGGGTCAACTGTTGCCAGGACATCTGCTTTCAAATGAAGTTCGGCATAAGATACCAAGACATCCCAATGGAGACGACAAAAATTAGAACCAAGAGGAAACAATGCAGAGTTTGTCAGGATGACACAGACCTAGACATCTTCCTGGGAGGCAAAAAGATAAGACTGAGATGAAACTGATCAGAGTGACTTGACTAGAGCTGAGATTTATACCCAATGCAAGCACAGGAAACAGTGGGCAGTAGTAGCAACACCCACAGCAGCCTGGCCAGTGGTGGAAGCTGATTGTTTTTTCTGTACCTCCTCATGCATGTACAGGTCTGCCTTATTTCCTTATCTGTGAGATGGGACAGTGATCCCAGCCTTAAGGGCGTGGTGTGTACTAGGAAATTTTGACATATGAAAAGTCCCATCACAGTCCCTGACCCACAACTTCCAAGATGACCTTTGAGAAGAGAGCACCTGCTTGCCTCCAAGAAGCTGCTTTGACTTCCTTTTGTGAACTCCCTTTTCCAAAGCACCTGCAGAGCTGGGCTGGAGTGTAGGCTTCTACAGCACTGACAGAGCACCAGATATGTGCGCACCCATGACAGGGGCTTGAGAACCAAAGATGAATCGACATGATTCCTGCCTAACAGACTGCACAGCCTGGTGGAAAGAAGCACTCAGGCAAATAAATTATGACATCAAATTCCAGTCCCTTCAAATATATTCAAGAAGTGTAAGCCTCTACCTTTGGCAGTAGATTTAATCCTTGACCACCTTCAATCACTTGGAACCAAGACTAATGAACAAGGTGAGTGACCCGGTTGGGAAATTCTGTCAGACATGGGCACAGGCCCTGCAGCCAGACCTAGGTTTCTCCCCCAGATGTACAAGTGCCCTGACTTCTCTGTGCCTCAGTCTCTTCTGTTGTGAAATGGGTACACTAATGAAAGCTGTGGCTGGTGGTAAAGATGAAATGAGATTAAACATGTGAAATGCTGAGGGAGCCCTGGACCTGTTCTGTGGTGAGGGCTGGTACAGTTCTAAGCCTTTCTTAGGAATCAGAAGGGTGTGAGCACAGAGGTGGGGGAGGACTTGGGAAGGGAGAGGGGCATGAGAAAAGGCTCTTGCCAGCAAAGCCTCCTCCACACTCTGAGATGCACTGTGGAGACACTGGTGTCCTTAAAAGCAAGACAAGCCTGCCACCCAGTGCTGCTAGGTGCCACCATAGAAGCCAGGCAGAGCAGCTACATCTCCTAGATCAGGGGTGTCAAACTCATTTTCACTGGGGGCCACATCAGCCTCACAGTTGCCTTCAAAGGGCTGGATGTAATTTCAACTCCTTAACAGTTAAGGAATAGTTACATTCATACAGTCCTAAAATTATTTTGACCCTTTGAAGGCAACCACGAGGCTGATGTGGCCCCTGGTGAAAGTGAGTTTGACATCCCTGTCCTAGATCAATCCTATTGTCTTCCAGCCTGAGCCCAGCTCCTGGGAACCTCGATGGCCTTTAAGATTCTGTGATGACTGCCACTGCCAAGGCTACCACTCTCCCTCTCCACCTACGAAGTCTTCCTTACACTCAATTCTTTAGTCATCAACTTGCAGATCAACAGAGGGATTGAGACCCCTGAAGGGAAGCCCCGTAGGTGACAAGGTCAATTACAGCTGGAGTCTTCATAGCAGCAAAATGACTGAATACCCAGAGTGGCTGATGGGCAGGAGACTCGATGGAGCATTGGGCACATGTTAAAAATGATACTTATGAGGAGGAGATAGCCATGGGAAAATGTTGATTCTCTGTTGCAAAATGAAAACAGCTGGAAACCAGCTCTGCCTGATCTGGCCTTACCAATCAGGGCCTGTTCAGAAGCATTGGGCTTGGCAGGGAGGATTGTACATAACATTTCCTGTTATATTTTCATTTTAACTACTTATCATATTTTTCATTATTATATTTCTATACTACATCAAATCATATATTACATATTTTGTTTGTATTGTTATTTTATTACTAGTAATGCTTATTGCCCAGCCCCTCCCTAGGGCTTGACACACATTATCTCATTAATCCTTACAATGGCCCTGTGACCCAGGAACCATCATTGCCCTCATTTTGCAGATGAGACACTTGAGGCACAAAGAGGTGACTAACTGGTCCGGAGTCACAGAGCTAAAGTAAGCCAAGGAATCTGAACTCAGTTCTCTTGGCCTAGGACCTGTGCTTCTAAGCCCCAATGCCAGAGAGGTTTCCTGGTCTTGTAAGGATCTTCAGGTCATCAATACAAATCCTAGTGGAAAAGACACATCCTTGAGAAAAATCATTTTTAAAAGTTCTACTAAGAAACAGTTTTATACATACTTTTCCTCTTTAGTCATTCTTTATAAATACAGACTTACCTCAAAGATATTGTGGGTTCAGTTCCAGACCACCCCAATAAAGTGAGAATCATAATAAAGCAAGTCATAATCTTTTTGCTGGTGGAGGTTCTTGCCTTCGATTAAAAAAACCCACAACATCTCTGAAGCACAATAAAGTGAAAAACAATACAACGAGGTATGACTGTAGTTCTGTAGAACTTTTAAAAATGGGTTGATGCCTTGGTTCAGGCTACCCAACAGGATTCCAGGGGGCTATGAAATCACATAACAGGTATGCAAGCAATCTGTAAACTGAAAAGCATTTTGTTATACAGATGATATTATTATGATTTTAATAAAGTACTATCAATCGCTTTCTGTATTTCTCCTGTGGATAAAGGGCTTGGTCATTGGACTACAAGAATCTGAGAGTGGCCTTGACTGTGGGTACCACTCCTGGAGGACCCAAAATAGTAAAGAAGGAGTGTTATTCTCCCAATGCTTTCAACCCCAGCATCCACCATTTAAAATACTGATAACTCTCATCAATATGATTTTCAGCGCAGTAGGCATTTCCTTCCATTTTATAGAGGAGGAAAACTAAGGTCAATTTGACCGACATCCTTTGGCTTATAAGTGGCAGAGTCCAGACACACCAGTTTCTTTCTATACATCCTCCACCTCTCCTGCACCCCTCCAGTCCCCATCCTTCACAAAGGATGAAGACAAGAGCCCAAGAGGCAAGGCTGGAATAAAAAGGCATCCCAGTAAAGACCTCATTTATAAAACCAAAGAGAGTCCTGAGGAAAGTTAATTGAAGTGAACGAAATCCCGAAGAATTTAGCACTCAATTTGAGGAACTATTTTTGGCTGAACCAAGATGAAAAGACAAAAGAGAGTGCACCAAAATTGAAAAGAAACTAATTTGGAAGACATAATGGGGAGCAAACTTCTCAAATTTCCTCAGAGCCCAGGAGACGTTATTATTCAAGAAATAATTAGATGCTATCCTGGGGGTAATGAAAGCTAAAGATGAAGAGGGAAAAACTTGAAAACTGCCAGAAAGGTCATGCTCTGATCTCAATATTTCTTTCTTTTACAGATTTGAAGATGTAAGAATTAATTTGCAAAAGAACAATAAAGCCATACAAACTAATTGTAGAAGAAATTTCAGTTGGGAGAATCTAAACATCTTGCCCATCTGTTCAAGGATGACTGCTGGGAAGTACAGAACCAGGTGTATTCTGAGCCTTGAAAGAGTGGGCATTCTCTCCTGAAAATGGCTGGAGGAGTGTAAAAGCCTGTGCCCCTGCTGGAGGGGTCAGCAAACTTTCTGTTAAGGGCCAGATAGTGATTATTTTCAGGTTTGAGGGCCAGATAGTTGCTGTTGCAATTACTTAATTATGCTGCTGTAATGTGAAAGCGATAGTAACCAGTATGTCAATAAAAAGATGTGAATGTGTTCCAATAAAACTTTACTTGTGCCCTGGTTCATGTAGCTAGTTCAGTGGATTGAGCCCAAGCCTGTGAACCAAAAAGGTCGCTGGTCCAATTCCCACTCAGGACACATGCCTGGGTTGCAAGCCAGGTCCCCAGTAGAGGGTGTGTGAGAGGCAACCACACATTGATGTTTCTCTCCCTCTTTCTCCTTTCCTTGCCCTCTCTCTAAATAAATAAAATCTTTTTAAAAAACTACTTGCAAAAAAAGGCAGCAAGCTGGATTTGGCCTTCAGGCTATAGTCTACTCCATCCCCACCCCACCCCCAAGTTACTGCACCTGATGTTCCTATCTGCAGCTGACCCTGTTCCTATACACTCCAAAGAGTACTTAGTATGTGCTAGGCATGGTTCTTAGCACTTACATAACACCTACCATCTTTGCAAAGGTACAGTTTTACAGATGGGGAACTGAAGCCCAGAGAGGTAAAGTAACTTGTCTCACGTTACAACTAATGAGTGTCAGAGGCAAGATTTGAACCCAGAGAGTCTGGCTCCAGAGTCCATGCTCTTTTTCAAAATATATGTTTATTGATTTTAGGGAGAGAGAAAAAGAGAAACATTGATGTGAGAGAGAAACATCAATTGGTTGCCTCCCCTATGTGCTCTGACTAGGAATCAAACCACCAACCTGTTGGTGTGCAGGATGATGCTCCAACCAACTGAGCCACACTGGCAAGGGCCAGAGTACATGCTCTTGACCACTACAATTTGCCGCCTCTCATATGATTGGCTCCAAATTCTTTAGCAGCTTTCCACTGCTTACAAGATCGAGTCCAAATTCCATAGTACAGCATACGATGTCATATGTAACTTGGTACATCTCAGCTTTCTCCAAGCCTCATCCCTGCCCCATGCATCCAGACCAGGTTGAAGAGCCCCATATTTGCATGCCTTCATTCACACTGTTCCTTCTGCCTGGCATTCTCTTCTCCTCCTTTATTCACTAACACCTACACTACCTTCCAGATTCAGCTCAAGTATTATCTCTAAACAGCTCTCCATGACCCTGTTGATTATTCCAGGTTGATCAAGTCACTTCTCCTCTTTAAATCCTAGTTTCAATGCCTATAAATTGGTGTAAGGTAGTGGAATGGCTGATTCCCCAATAGCCACCAACACTTTAGTATGAATTAGTCCATAAAATTAGCTTGGTTCCCTGGGTGCATGTTGAAGGAATGAGAAATAAAAGAATTAAGTTTGGGTGTAGGGAAGAGAAAGGTTGTATGTTGCATGAGTGAATTTATGCTGAAAACTTTGATTCTACCCAAACCTAGAGTACATCTCTGCCTGGCTGGGGGCTTGATAACTTATCTCTCTAACCTATATTATCCCAGGGTCTGAGCTCTGTCAGACTTTGCTCAGGAGAACAACTGTTTGACCTGCACGTAGACTCCCTAATTCCAAGAATTATTCCAGGCCAATTCATCACTTCCCTCACCTCGGTCCTCTTGGTCTCATTCCCACCTGCCTTCTGCAGCCCCTCGCCTTACCATTAATCATCCTATTAATTACCATTCATGTTATTGTTTATTTGACATTTGTATTTAACAACTACCACCCTGATCTGAGCCTCTGAGAGCTCTGGTCTGAACTACTGCAATAGCCCCTTCACCCATATCTCTTGCCTCTGCTGCAGTCCTTTCTCAACTCGCAGGTCCTTCATAGGAAATATCAGTCAAAGATTGACATTTCTCTGATTTACCCTAGTGGATCCCATTTCAGTCAGAGTAAAAGCCAAGGTCCTTACATTCTCCTACCCAACTGAAATAATTTCTGATTCTTGTCTTTCTGCTATACCCCACTCACTCCACACCAACCATGCTTGCTGTTTCTCAAACACACACCTGCCTCAGGGTCTTTGCACTTGCTCTTTCTTCCACCTAAAGCACTCTTCTTTCAGATCTCCCCTGGCTCACAATCTCATTCATTTGGGACTTATTCAAATATCCCTCATCAGCAAGGCTTTCTCTGACCACCCATTAAACATCAGCATTCCATCCTTCCCCATTATTCTCTATCTCCATGTCTCTGCCTTATTTTTTATATGACATTTTCTATCACTGAACACGTAATATATTTGTTTATTATTTGTTATTGTTTCCCCACATTATAACGCAAAACTCTGAAAGCAAAGGCTTTTTCTGTTTATGTTCACTGCTGTGTGTCCACCAATCAGCAGTTCCTAGCACAAAGTAGGTGCTTAATACATACTATGGAATATATGCCTGCAAGAATGAATAAATGTCCACCTCTGTACCAAATCTTTTCCTCAGGCTACAAATATATCCAAGCTCTATTTTTAAAACAAATGAAAAAAAGTCTTTCCTTGCCTATTTAGCTTATCATCTTTGTTTTTCCTTTTGCCACAAATCAGATGCACGATTCTTTTTTACATAATTGCCATCAATGTGCACATATGATTTTGAATTCTTTCTCACCTAACCATTCCCCGCACAGGCTGACAAATGTTTTAGATGCAAGGTCACTCCCAGGTTTCCTTCATTCTCGTTCCACTTCCCAACTTCTGCCACATCCTTATATCCTTCAATATCTTTAATGCCTTTCTTTAATACCTTTAATATCTTTCTTTAAAACAACTCATCTTTTTATTTAAATAAAGTTATTTTAAAAAATCTTATAATACTATCGTAAATGAGAAATCAGTATGACTCCTCCTAATTAGAATGTAACTATAAAAGTAAAATAAAAACAAAAATAATGTGATTAAATTCTAGACAGAGACTGTCCTCTGGACCAGGACCTCCCCACCCCCTTTACTTTTTGTGAAAAGAGAGAGCAGCACATATCAGAGAGACATTAGAGACCCAGGAGGATGGTGACTATAGTTATTAATTCTGCATTGTAAACCTGAAATTTGCCGAGAGAAGAGATCCTACATGTCCTCATACATACAAAGGTAACTATGTGAGGTGATGGATGAGTCAATTAACTTGTAATCATTTCACAATGTGTATCAAATCAAAGGGTTGTACACTTTAAATATACCGTATGCAATTTTATGTGTTAATTTTGCCTCAGTAAATCTGGGAGAAAAAATAACCCAGGAGCTCCCCACTGATGCTTCTAGTGGAGTCATTAGCCCTGGGAGGCCTTGGAGACACACAGACATTCTCACAGTGTCACTTAAAGGCATTTAATGCTCCCAAATTCGTGGCACTTAATGTTCTGTCTGTGTTTCCCCAAAACTCACAGTCATTTCCTGAACCAAGCATCAGCCGCCCTCTGGATTCTGGAATGGTGTAGAGGAAGCCAAACTGCAAGACAGCTCTGATACTGGTCCTTGCCCAGTCCCAGCCTTGCACACAATCTCAGAGAAGTTACTCCTGCTCTCTGCAGCTAAGTTTCCTCACCTCTAAGACAAGCAGTTCACCTGGAGGATTTCTGACATTTATAATCTCCTGGGGCCTTATGTTTACGTCCTAGTGATACATCTAATACCTACTCCACCAATTAAGACACTACAACTCAGTTAATCCCACTATAGGACATTTACATTGTTTCTGGTCTTTCATAGCTCCAATCTTCACTGCTACAAATGTACTTTTTCCCCATAGAGCACTTTCCCTATTTTTGAATTTTTTCATAGAGTAAATTTCTGTAATTGGGATTCCTGAATTGAAGCATATGGATTTAATCCCCATTGGCTAAGCCCTCCAACACACACACCCGAGGCTTATAGCATTTTACAACCAGTGCTGTATTTCACAACACATGCATTGATGGGAGTAAACTCTGGAATGGACCATGAATGCCAGCAGTAGGAATATCTGGAAACTTTAGACATCTTAGGCAGTCTAGGGCTTTAAAAAGATGTGAATTTAAGGGAAAGAGCTGGTCCACCTTCAGGCAAAGCTGTGATTTGGCTCAGAGCTCACCCTTTGAAAGCCCCAGTGGCCTTAAACCTTCTCCTTCTGTATCCAAATCTTGTTTTCTTCTTGTCTCCAATTACTGACACCTGAAACAAGTAAAGGCTTTCGGAGAAAGAAACTTCTTCCCCTTTCTTTTTCTCCCATGGACCTGCCAGTTCACCCACTTTCCTTTAATGAGGAGGCCCACAACCCTGGTGTCTCTTCCACCCACCAGGAAAAAAAATGGGGGAATCTGAAACTGCACCCAAGACCAGCACCCTTTGAGATCACTTTGAATGTTTGCTTATGAAGAAGGATGTGTGTTTTCTTTACATGATTTCTCAGACTTTTTCAGCAATGAGAAGGCTTTGTTCTACCAGTGTAGTCATGCCATCTCCCCCATGAGTATGTCAGCTCCCCGAGGGCAGGGATATATCTCTGTCTTTTTCAAGGTTGCACTTCCTGCATTTGGAGCAATACCAGGCTCATAGCAAGGGTTCAGTACATATTTGTTGAATGAATGGATGTTGCAACCGAGTTCCTCCACTTTGATTTGAGTCTGGGGTAGAAAGTAGGGTCAAGTCATCCCCAAATGGAAAGAAAATGTTCTAGCAACATGGCAGCTTATGGAAAATTAAGGGTTTTCTAGTCTGAAGAACTTCAGGATTATTCAAGTTTAAATTCAAACTGTAAGTAAAGTGAAGTCAATGACAATCATTTTTTGAAGAAGATTAGAATGTGCTTCCTTGCCCCCCTGGAAAAAGAAGAAACTCAGTCTGAGAAGAGAGGTAGAAGGGAGAGAAAAAGAGAGAGGAGAAAGGGAAAAAGAAATAAAGGAGAGAAGGAGAAAAGAGAGATAAGAGAGGGGAATATGTGACTTGATGGACAAATGCAATCAAAGAATAAAAACCAAAAAAGTTCCAGACCTCTGTTGAAATCATTTGTTTGATATGCCATTTTAAACACTGGCAGGGAAAGGTAAAAGCAATTTTTTAAAAATTGGTTGTATATACAGGAAAAATAAATTTCTAGATGTGCCCCAGGGTGATGTGGCAAAACTGCCCTTCAGCCCTGGATCCTGCCATCAGGAACCGTGACTGAGGAGCCAGCATCCAGGACAGAGAACCAAAGCCAGGCCCAGGCCCAGGTCAGGACCCTGGAGAGCGCCGAGCCTGCCAGAGGCTGAGAGGAGCTGAGAGTGCCCAGCAAACTGGCCAGGTGAAAGAAGTCTCCTCCCAGTCCCTTTATGAGTATTAAAAGACAGGTGCTTTCCACTCCTGGCTGAGGCCTCATACCACCAGGAATGCAGAGACTGACACATGGAGCCTTGGAGCTGAACAGGGCTGTCTCCCTGATCGCCTTCTGTGATTTCCAGCCTCAGATCTGACTGTATCATCACCTGATCACCCTCGTTGCTGACTTGAGTCCTGTGTGTATTTGATTCTAGACACCATTGGTACCTGCCCTGCCCATAGTGTAGGTGAGAAAACCTAGCCCCATAGAAATGAAATGAACTACCCAAAGTCACCCCAAGATTATGCCTCGCCTTCAGAAGGGGAAATTGTCTTTGGTTCTGGTCTGGCTAAAGCCAGTTCCTTCTGGGGTTTGTCACTGTGCAGCTAATTGGCTGTGAATGCAGGTGCAGTTGTGAGGCCCTGGCGACAGAGCGATACAAGGTAGCAGAGTCCTGATGCCAACCCCATGAAGCAAGAATCACAATACAGGTTGGCGAGAGAAAAGGCCCCACTCAAGGTCAATAATAAATACACAACTTCTGTAACCCAGAGCTGTGCAGAGGGGCAGAGAAGCTGACCTACTGCAGATACTGGGAGAGAGACCCAAATCTCAAAATAAACCATCACGTGTCTGCATAGGGTTTTACCCCTGGTGCATGTTATGAGAGGCATTAAAAAAATGGTCTCCTGTCCCCAAGCGTCCCCTCATCCAGGTGTGATGAGGTCAGAAATTCTTGCATATGGCAGCCTTCCTTTTGGTTTCAGCATTATCTTCTCTCCTTGTCCCCTCATTTGGAATGCCACTAGTGCCTAAAAAAATGTAAGACTTCCACATTGGTCTCTACCTTGGGTGGTGTATTAGTCAGGATTCAAAAGAAAAACAAAACTTGGATAGATAGGTAGATAATGAGAGAGACAGAGAGACAGAGAGAGACAGAGAGACAGAGGGGAAGAGGGAGAGGAAGACATGGAGAAAGAGAGAATGAATACACTATGAGAAATTGGCTCAAATATGGAGGCTGAGAAGTCCTATGATATGCCATTTGCCCTCTATAAGCTGGAGATCCAGGAGAGCTGGTGGCATAATTTAGTCCAAGTCCAAAAGCCTAAAAACCAGGAGAGCTGATGGTACAAATCCCAGTCAAAGGGCAGGAGAAAATGAGATTAAATGAGATGTCCCAACTCAAGCTGTTCCCTTCAGGACCTCAACAGATTGGATGCTGCCCATTCACATTGGGGATGGAAATTTAACTTACTTAGTCTACTGATTCAAATGCTAATCTCTTCCAGAAACACCCTCATAGATGCACCCAGAAAAATGTTTCCTCTGGACACCCCTTAATCCAATCAAGTTGACATAAAATTAACCATCACGGGTAGGAAATTTAACACCAACTGCACCCCTGGGACAAGACTTTGTAAAGACCCCTTTCTCTCACAACCCTCACCATCAGTGGTGGCCTAGTTCATTCTCAACCCACACTCAGCACTTCTAATAATATTATTGCTGCATGGTCTAGGTGAGTGATTCATATTAGAACCACTTGCAGAGCTTTAAAAAAAACCCAATGTCAAGGTCATACCCCAACCATAATTATATCACAATCTCTGGGGATGGGGCCAGGCCCAGTAATTTTAAAGCTTCCCAGTGGATACCAATGTATAGTCAATGTCAAAAACCACCGCTGTCCTGGGAGAGCAGAGTAGAGCTTTAACCGTCTGTCCACCAAGCTGAGCACCGTGGCCCCGCCACAGGAGGCAGTATGGACATGCCTATTACACTAACGGTGGCAGTTAAACTGGGCTCCATTGCAAGACAAAAACAAAAAAAAACAACAAAAACCCCCAGGACCCTAAATGGCAATGCTTACCCATCTAAGATTTTTTAAAGAAAAAGATGCAAAGCAGTAACAGCATAACCTAATGCACAGTATGATGACTGTAGTTAAACATATTGTATACTTGACATTTCCTGAGATAGTAGATCTCAAACATTCTCATCACACACACACACACACACACACACACTGTAACTATGTGAGGTGATGGATATGTTAATTAGCTTGATTGTGGTAATTATTTCACATTTCACACAATGTTTTACATATAAAAATATTATGTTTACACCTTAAATATACACAATTTTCATTTGTCGATCACAAAGCTGAAAAAATGAAGAAAGTAACAGCATTAAGGTGAGGATATTCATCACAGCTAAAGGTTGCCTCATAGCATGGGACCGACCCCAAGAGGTCAGGGAGAACTCCAGTTGTCACACTGACATGGCATGGCTACATCAGATGTGCTTTTTCTTTCAGTTTAGGGACCACTAAAGCATACACCTGAGATATTAGAACCAGGAAGCTCAAGCTGGAGTCTAGAACAGGGCTTCTCAAAACATGCTGGTCACACAGTCATACTCTGTGCAACCTGCCCCACAGCAGAGCTCTCTGATGGGCTCACTGAGACCAGAGGCAGATTGCTGATCTCATTATATCAACAAATGATGACAAGCTGACATTTGAAGGCACTCTGAAACTCCTGGGCAGACCCATGGTCACAAGTCAGTACCCTTTGTGCCTTCACCAGGGGTTAGTGCCATGCAGGTACAGCTCTTACTTCAGCAAAACAGCTCAGGCCAATTCCAGGTCTGCTGCAATTCACCCTACAGCATACCCGTGAAGTGAATTAGCCTGCTTTTCCTTAAAACTCGATACTCAAAGTATAGCCTTGAACCAACAGCATTGGGGTGACCTGAAAGCTTCTTAGAAATGCAGAATCTCAGCCTCCTGGCCTCTGCCCCAGACCCACTGGGTCAGAATCTGCACTCCGGCAAGATCCGCAGGTGAGTCCTCTGCATGTTGAAGTCTGAGGCTCCTGAGAGCTCACCACACTTGTGCCACTTTATCTTCCTAACTTTAAGGCCACCTCTGACTGTGGCACTAATGTGTGCTAAGACCAGTTTGATATGTTTAAGAAGAGGAAAGAGCCCCTCGCTGTGTGCCAGCCCTGAGCCCCCCATCCCAGGTCAGGCAGAGCTCCCCAGGGTGGGGAGAATGCAAGTCTATAGCCTATTCCCCTTCACTGGGAATGCCATCATTACTGAGCCATCATTACTGAGGGCTCAGTGACCTTGTGCTGGAGGTAGTTTCTGGGGACTAGGAGGGCATTCCATCACTGCCCTTCTTCTACCCAACACATGAATTCAGATGAGGTCAGATTAGAGCTGCAGGTGACTGTTACTCCTCACAGCACCAACAACTAATAATGAACCCCCATTTTAAAGTCATCTGACTGCTAGCCAGCATTTATTTGCATATTAGCTACATATCAGGTGCTTTATTCACATTCCCTTATTCATCTGCATCATCATATAGAGCAGATAGTTATCCCTATCCTATAGATGAGAATACTGAGCCTTAGGTTACATATCTTGTCCAGGCCACCTAGACCAAGAGTCAGTGCCAGGACTTGGACTCAGGTATCCAGTTGCAAAGACCCCACTGCTCCCTCTGACTTTGCTCTTCTTTGAGAACTGACCCATCCAGATGTGCTGGGGTTATAGGAGTGAGCACAGCAGATATAATCCCTGCCCTTGTGGATTCTGTAGTCTTGAGGGAGTAATTTCTGAGCATGTACTCTCTGCCTGACACCATGCTCTATTTATATTCAGTCAATTATTTATATGAAAGCCCTAAAAACAAGGACATTATCCTCATTTGAAACATTGAGACAGGGCTCAGAGAGATCAAGTAACTTTCCCCTGGGTCACAGAGCAGGGGCTGGCAGGATGTGGAAGGGGTTGGGTGGACAGCCACTGGTGGTGCCTCAGTGAAAACTGAAGGGATTAAGGTGTGCATATGAGTATTGAGGCTTTTTCAAACTTCCCTGACTCCTTGCCAGCCTTCCAGAGCTACAGTCCTAAAGCCCATCAGAGAAAGGCTGGTATCTTCTTTGCCATACTCTGGAATTCTTCCAGGGAGTTTTCCTGTCCTCAATTTGCTGTGTAGCTTTGACCTCTCCAAGCCATCATGCCAACTACCTGGCAGGCCAGTGTGATGATCAAATAATACAGACCAGGTAAGAATGTTAGCAGGTGTGTGCCCAGTACATGTCAGTTACTTCTCCCAAATTTGGGGATGGCAGTAAGGTCATGGGAGATCCACACTGCTCACTGGGAGAACTATTAGCTGATTGAGCATGCCAACAAGCGGCTCTTGGCTCGGAGATGCAGCCCCTCTGGACCCTGCATTGGTTTTTCAGTATCTGAATCTCCTTGAGTACCACACAATGCAGCTCAAGCAGCTCAGGGAACAGAGGCCCTTCCAACATTAATGCAATACTCACCTTGGCCACATGGGGACAGCACACACCCGTACAATGCCCAGCTCTGGTCAAAGGATTCACCTGCAACGGGCTAAGGAAGAGCTCATGCAGGGAAAGCCAGGAGGCTGAGAACTGTAAAGCCTTCCACACTTATGGGATAGGATTATTTAGGAACTTAATAAAAATTCCCATGTTTACTACTGTGTAGAAACAGAAATGAACTTTGTGGCACATGTACCTCTACCACCCACTCCTATGCCCCAAATAGATATTAATAATTGATTGTTGAACTTTTCCCACTGGGTCCACCGCCGCCTTAGAGGCCTACCCCACATAGTACTCATGTGGACATCACCAGTGATTGGCATTGGCAGGTGAAGTCAAATCTCTTTGTCATTTTTCTTGATATTAAATGTCAATAAATATTGGCTGGCAATATGAGTTGTTTTGTTTCCCCAAATATGGTATCTATTCTTTGGGGACAGGACCTGAATGATTCTTTCTGTATTCCAACAATGTTCCAAGCATTCTGGATGGTCGATGTCCTTAAGCTCCCTCCTGGGCTGGAAAGGCAGTGGGCCAGGGTGGGCGTGGTCTCTGGAGCAAGACAATCCTGACTTCTAGACACAGCTCTGCCACTTACAGGCTGGGTGATCTGGGGCAAAGTGACCTTCATCCTTGAAGCTCAGTTTCCTCATCTTCAAAACTGGGGAGCATGCTACCTCCCTTGCAAGAACATCACAAAGATTCCATGATCCCATGTAGGCAAAGCCCCTAGCACCGTGCCTGGCATAGAGCAGGTGCTCAGTAAATAATGGCTTGTGTCATTAGCCTGATTGCTGAGGTGGAGGAAGGAGGTGGTGAGCCAAGTCCATGAAATTATAAGCAGACTTGCTCAATGGAGACTGCTTGTAAAAAAAAAAAAAAAGATACCCTCCAGTGCCCGAGACAGGTGAGTGCACAAGTACTCATCACTTTGCCTGGCAGTCAATACAGGTATTTGTTACAGCAAATGTGGCAATTTCTGGGACACAGCTAGATCAAGAAAGGTTTAGGTGAACTTGTATCTGGAAGACTAATAGTACCCAGGAGAGAAGGGAGTTGAAAGCCTTGCCATGCCAACAAACCAGAGCAGGACAGGTATGTCTGGGAAGTACCTATCAGCAGGTAATGGGGAAGAAGGCAAGCCTGGCAGGTGGAATAGGGGCAGATGAGACATTTTCCACCTAGTTGCAAGGCAGACACCAAGAAGAAGATTTCCCAGCAGATGAGTAGAAAAACACAGTCACCTGGGAGCAGGCCATGGGCATGGATCCAGGAAGGTAAGTGGTAGATAGCTGGCACCCACTGAGTGTGAAGATGCAGAAGAAGGTCGAAGTAAAACCAGAGAGTAAAATACATAGCAGGGACTTGGCTCTATGAATGAGACTTCATTCATTTCAGCAGCCAAACCAATGTGCAAGGTCAGGGAGCCTGGGATATCCATGCCCGCATCCAGAATCATCAGTCAGTTGGGGGATCATGAACTCACCCCTTAGGCTGCCCTCATTATTCTCAAGGTGCCCTGGCCTGCCAGCCTGGAGAGCCTCCCCTAGCAGCTACTTCTGGCCCAGAAGATCTGTACAAACGTCTCTTGCCTCTCCTTGTCATTGCCGTCAGAGCAAATTTGCTGCAGCAGCATTCACGCATGCCCCTGGAAGCCTGTGAGGCTGGGCACTTCAGGGGATGGCTAGATTTAGTGATGCCTCCTATCTCCATGACACCAGAGGACTCATTTCCTGGCTGCAGCAGTGGAAAATGGAACTGGGTGGGTTGCCAGTGGGGAGAAAAAGGGATCAAAGAGAAATATACTCAAATGCCACCTTGATTGCATTGGACTTCTAAACTGGTCCTGAATAGAGTAAGAGTCAAGATCCCTCAGTTGTCATCCTTAACTCTGTTATAAAGTTGCTGTGTGCTGCAGAGGAGGTCACTCTGGGCCTCAGGCTCCTTGTCTGTAAAGTGAAGATAGTTACATCTGCCCTATGTGAGCAAGCTCTTCAGAGAACACAGAATGAGTGACCAGGGGTAACAGATGCATGCTCTCTTGTCTGCCTGATCACTGTGTTGAGGAGGATTCTGAAGCTGAGGCCAAGCCAAGTCAGAAGAGTGCTGTGATCACTTAACTACATCTGCCATGAGCCCAAGATTGGAGGGCACCCTCTCCTATGTTATATACTTGCCATTTTTGTCCTAAATAATTGTAAGATATCTTTATTTTCATTACTTCTTTAGTCCAAGCCAAAAGAAGAGGCCAATGTGCAGGAGGCTTTTTGTGCTCACCTCTCGTACCCTTTTTTTTCTTTCTTTCTTCCTTCCTCCCTTCTTCCTTTTTTCTTCCCTGCTTTTTTTTCTTCTCATTTTTTTTCCAGATAAAGAGCATGGGTTCTGGTGCTCAGATCTGCAGCACAGCCATGTGACTCAGGTGAGCCACTGCCTTTGAGACTCAGCACCTTGACCTATAAAATGGAGACCACAATTCTACCTCAGGGGTGATTTGAAGATTAAATGATGCCATGCCATGACAACCTGGCAGTGAACCAGCGTCTCATGGCACTTCCTCTTCTGATAGCCATTGGGTCTCAAGTTAACCCCTGCAGACTCACACCACTGGCTCAACTCAGAGACCCAGGACCAAAGACAGGGAATGGGCCTGTCAGAGACAAGAGGTATTTTCTGGTCATAATCACTGATGGCCTCTCCTGTCCCTGTTCCCAGGCTCTGACATGTCTCCTGTATTCCAGATTCCAAGTTGTTCTAGGATTTAGACCTATCCCTGCCCAGGGGTTTCTAGCTCTTGCTGGTACCAGCTGGGAATGATGCTGGAAAGGACCATTTTCAGTCATTATAGAACTTCAGAGTACCAACCAGGGGGTGATCATGATCGTTTGCTCATCCGTCAGGGTCCCAGCCCTTTCTCAAGATCTCAGAGCACCTGAGGTTTATTTTAGGTGGCACTGACATTACTGGGCTCTAAACACCTCTCCTGGGATATGTGCCTTCCTGACCTCCTGGAGAGGGAGGTGAAGAAGAGTGGGCAGAGTATAAATGTCAGACTCAGGCTTCTGCATCCTAGTCCAGCCAGCCTACTTCCTGGCCCAGGGACTCCCAGCACCTCCCTGGGCCTCAGTCTTCTCCTCTGTAGGTTTCCTTCTGTAAGGTGTTTATAGTACTAAATAAGATATCATGGATACAGGAAAGGGCTCTGTAAACTGCAAAGCATTGGACATACATTAACTTGTGTCTCCCCCAGAAATTCACAGCTTAAAGTAAGTCACGGAGGCCTATTCTGGGCCATGACTGGAGAGCAGAAGGCCCTGCTTCTCTAGTTGTATCACATGGTCATCGCACTCCCGTTACTGCCTCGTTCCAGGTACATCCCCTTTCACTCTTGTAATTGAATAGAAACTTTCAATTACTCTTTATCATACCACATATTTTAAGGCCTCAGGACCTTTGCTCAAGCTGTTTATTCTGCCTGGAATGCCCTTTCCCTCCCTACTTGGCAAACTCCTTTGCATCCCTCAAGACCCAATGTCAATGCCAACTCTTCCAGGAAGCCTCCCTACTTGATACTCCTTCCCCCAGACAGGAGTGACTTGCTCACTGGGCTTGAACAGACCTCTATTTTTGCATTCTGCCTTAGAATGAGACTGGAAAGGACAAGCTGAATTGGCTTGATGTGCACTCCCCTGGCCCAGCACACAATAGGTGCTTAGCTAGTGTATGGACTTGCACCCATCACCTTCATTCCACTCACCCAAGACTGGCCATGTGTCTGGCTTTCAGAACGCAACACAGGCTCCCTCCTGGCCGCTTATGAGCCCTTGATTCTTCAGTGGCTTAGCCCATGTTCCCCCAGACACCATGGAGCAAAACTGTACCAAGGCAGCCACAGTGTGCTGTGTGGCTATGTGTCAGGGTGTACAGGAGCTGAGAGGCAGTGGTCACGGAGGAGCCAACCCAGAGCCCCAAAGGCTGCCCATCACCATGGAGACAAGGCCCCATGGGCCAGCCAGGCCCAGGCTGGTCAGTGAATGAATAAACGTGGCCCATTTTTCTGCCTTTGTTCGGAGCCTCCCTGGGGCTTCCTGCTGTCAGCCCCAGCTGTGCGGAAGGCGGAATTTGCCTGATATCGCTGAGCTGCCGCCTGGCAGCACTGAGCCTGGCCCAGGCCACCCCACGCCAAGATTCATGCTCAGCTAACAAGCCCTACTTTGTTCCTGTGGGAAAGTCCAGCCCCTCAGGAAAGAGCCCTCTCTCCAGCCGGCCCCTGGTCTGGGCACTCAGCAAGGAAAACAAAGCTCCATCCGTTGGCAATGATTCATAGGGCCCAATGTCCACCTCCGTGCCTGGCGAGATGGCGGATCTGCTGTGGGAGGTGGAACTCTGGCGCATCTCTTTCTCTCTCATCTGGGAATCTGAGATGGGAATTGTTTGACCAAAGTTCTCCCCACCTTCCCCAGCCTCTGGTTTGAAAGAGGGGGCTATGTAAGAGGCAGGTGGGCCTAGGCTGGGGGTGGCCTTGGCAGAACTCAGCTGATGCCCACGTGAGGCCTGAGGGAGGTCAGGGTAGACTACCTGCCCCCACTATAGCTGGGACCCAGTAGATTTGCAGATGCTCTGGCCTAAACCAGCTGGGTGGAGTCCTGATTCCACCTTTGTCCACCTGAGTGGCCTTGCCCTCATCATGTCACTTCATCAGCCTCAACACAAAAAGTACTGAAGCTGGCTGCCTCCTAGGATTTCACTGATATTGACAATGATAATAATCATTTCATTTAGCAGCAATTCTGTGCCAGGCTCTTTGTAAAGAGCTCCCATGGGTTATCTCACTGGAAAGGTTCTTTCAATGAGAATCTCCCAGCTCAGATGTTTTCAGGGAACCAGAGGCAAGTAACATGAAGGGAAGATGCAGCCAAAGGCACATGGGGATCCTGGCCCCATCTACTAGGTCCCCAACGACTAAGCACTGGCTATTGCTCACATGTGAAAATGTGAGTCCAGCTTGGTTAGCTCCTCTGATTATTTCTTTTTTTTTGATATATTTATTGATTATGCTATTACAGTTGTCCCATTTCTGACCCTTCACTCAACTCCACCCTGCCCACCCCCTCCCTCCCACATTCCCCCCCTATAGTTCATGTCCATGGGTCATACTTATAAGTTCTTTGGCTTCTACATTTCCTACACTATTCTTACCCTCCTCCTGTCTATTTTCCACTTATCATTTATGCTATTTATTCTCTGTACCTTTCACCCCCTCTCCCCCTCCCAATCCCCTATTGATAACCCTCCATGTGATCTCCATTTCTGTGGTTCCATTTCTGTTCTAGTTGTTTGCTTAGTTTGCTTTTGTTTTGGTTTTAGGTGTGGTTGTTAATAACTGTGAGTTTGCTGTCACTTTTACTGTTCATATTTTTTATCTTCTTTTTCTTAGGTAACTCCCTTTAACATTTCATATAAGAAGGGCTTAGTGATGATGAACTCCTTTAACTTGACCTTATCTGAGAAGCATTTTATCTGCCTTTCCATTCTAAATGATAGCGTTGCTGGATACAGTAATCTTGGATGTAGGTCCTTGCCTTTCATCACTTGAAATACTTCTTTCCAGCCCCTTCTTGCCTGTAGGGTCTCTTTTGAGAAATCAGCTGACAGTCTTATGGGAACTCCTTTGTAGGTAACTGTGTCCTTTTCTCTTGCTGCTTCTAAGATTCTCTCCTTCTGCTTAATCTTGGCTAATGTGATTATGATGTGCCTTGGTGTGTTCCTCCTTGGGTCCAGCTTCTTTGGGACTCTCTGAGCTTCCTGGACTTCCTGGAAGTCTATTTCCTTTGCCAGACTGGGGAAGTTCTCCTTCATTATTTGTTCAAATAAGTTTTCAATTTTTTGTTCTTCCTCTTCTCCTTCTGGCACCCCTATAATTCGGATGTTGGAACATTTCAAGATGTCCTGGAGGTTCCTAAGCCTCTCCTCATTTTTCTGAATTCTTGTTTCTTCATTCTTTTCTGGTTGGATGTTTCTTTCTTCCTTCTGGTCCACACCATTGATTTGAGTTCCAGTTTCCTTCGCATCACTATTGGTTCCCTGTACATTTTCCTTTGTTTCTCTTGGCATAGCCTTCATTTTTTCATCTAGTTTTCAAACAAATTCAACCAATTCTATGAACGTCTTAATAACCAGTGTTTTGAACTGTGCATCCGATAGGTTGGCTATCTCTTCCTCGCTTAGTGGTATTTTTTCTGGAGCTTTGAAGTGTCCTATCATTTGGGCCGTTTTTTTTTTTTTTTTTGTCTTGGTGCATCTGTTACTTAAAGGGGTGGAGCCTTAGGTGTTCCCTGGGGCTGGGTAATGCTGGTCACTGCGCTGTGACGCTGTGCTGTGACGCTATATGTGGGGGAGGGGCCGAGAGGGAGCAATGGCGCCCACTGCACTCTCCACCGGAGTTCAGGCACTGCCTCTGCTACTCACAATCAAATTGGGCCCATCTGGTGCTGGTTCCTGAGTGGGTGGGCTTGTGCATACTCTAGGCCCCTGTGGGTCTCTCCAACGACCTCTCCTGTGAGGCTGGGAGTCTCTCCTGCTGCCGCCCCAACGCCCACGGGCATTTTCAATCAGAGGTTTGAGGCTTTATTTCCCTGCGCTGGAGCCCTGGGATACACGGTCTGCTTTGCTCCCTGACGTTTGTCCCGGTTTATCTGTGCGCGAGTGTGGGGCCGCAGGGTGCTACCTGCTGCTCTGCCTGCCCCGTTCTCCGCCACTCTGAGTCCAGCCCTCTCGGTTTATCTGTGCGCGAATGTGGGGTCACAGGGTCTGCTAGTGGTAGGACTGCCTGCCCCTTTCGTCCCACACTCCACCAGTCTTGGTCCCGCCACGGCCACGCGAGTCCTCTCTGCCCCGGTGCCCGTCTCCGCCCCTCCTGCTGGTCTGGATGTATGTTTCTTTTTTATCTACTTGGTGTCTGACTTCCTTGCCATTCGATTTTCTGTCAGTTCTGGTTGTGCGAGGAGGCGCAGTGTGTCTACCTACGCCACCATCTTGGTTCTCCTCCTCTGATTATTTCTAAAGGGAGTTGGAAATCTGTATTTTGATTGGAAATTTCTCAGTTTATAAAAATGTAAAACTAAACAATATATCATTTACATCTAAAGTAAAACTGTGGATGAAGTGTGGGGATGATAAACATAAAATTCAGCATACTGGGGACCTCTTGGGGGTAGAGGGGACATGCTTGGCAGGGTCATCCCGGGGCTCAGCAGCGTTGGGATTGATCTATTTCATAAGCTGGGAGAACATGTGCTACAGATGTTTATTACATGATTCTCTATGCCTTATATGTACATTACATGTTTTCTTTGGAATGCAATCCATGGACTCCACAGTAAATTATTTTAAAACCACCTGGAGGCCAGATAAAACCTGCTTGCATAGGACATCTAGTCCCTCGCCTCCAGTTTGTGACTCCTGTTCTATGGCTCAGGTAACAATATCCCCATTTCACAGATGAGGAAGCTGGGACTCCCAGGGTTTAAGCTACTTGTCCAAGGTCATACAGCTCTCACTGACAGCTGTGGTTTGGGTTCTCCCAGAAGCAGAGCCTAAGACAAGGGTCAGAGGGCAGGTGGTTGGGAGGTGAACTCTAGAAACAGCTAGGGGACAGGAAGTAAGACAGAGAAGAGAAGGAAGCCCACAGAGGATGTGTCATCAACAGTGGCTGTGGGCAGCTAGAGCTCAACACTGCTGGAGACCTCTGGGAGATAGCATAGAACACGCATCTCCAAGCTCTCTACAGATGAGGGAGCAGGGAGTTTATACACCCTCCCCATCAGCACTAGTTCAAGGCTGCTCCAGGAGGTGTTAATTCCCCTGGTATTCCTTGCCTGCTGCCAGTGAGGGCAGAGTGGATCTGGGACCAGAGAGAGCCCTCAAGAAAGGGATGTAGGGCTGCTGGCAGATGGAAGTCAGGCAGGTATGCACTAAAGGGGTCAAGGTGAGAAGATAGAGCAGGACACAGATGACAATTTGCTGCTATGCTTGGGAACCCAGGTTGCTGGGCTTCCTACACTATGATGCCATTTACCTGCTCAAATTGACTTTCTGAGTAGCTTCTTATGCCACACCTGCTAAAGAAGAATCTCACGGGGAGTGGGAGAAAAGTACAAGCAGATGTGTTTTCAATGTCCAACATAATTCTCATATATATTAAAATCTAAGCCTAGGATATAAAGCTCTGACTTTTAGCCTGCAATTCAAAGTCGCTACCACACTCAGATCTCAGCCTTCCCTTCCTGCTCCAGTCCTGGCCCCCAGTCTACAGTGCCCTTAACCTGCTGGATTAGCTCGCTGAGGATCAGCTGGCCCTGGGAAATGTAATACTTGCAGAAAAGTTCATGTGCAGCAATTTCAGACTTGTGGGATTTAAGAAACTGTCTAAATTGAGGATTTCTGAAATTACTGCACTTATCTCTTTTTGGCCTTAAGATTTCTTTTTATAAATTGAGATGATGGAAATGTTTCTCTCTTCCAGTGAGAGTCATAAAGGGAACCAATTCCATTCCGTAACCCAAAACACAGGCCTTAATTTTCCATTTCCTCAGTAAAGCTGTTAATCTCTAAACCTGAGCTGATAGTCCCCAGCGTGGACATCAAAAGAAGCTAAATGCTCTTCCTGCTTCCCTGGGGTCTATCTGAACTTAACCGTGTAAAACAGACATGGGTAACTTCCTTGAGATTATTATGGGTCCTTTAAGACAAGAGATGTCTTTGCACTTTGTTGTACGTTTATGAGCATCTACCATATGCCAGGCACAGTGCTGGATCATGGGGATGAAGAAGTGAGTGAGCACCAGCCCTGACTTGGGGAACCTCAGGGTGGCTAGGGAGACAATGGAGCGGATTATTTCCTTATCATACTGTGCATGCAATGGCTGATAGGGGGATGTCAAAGTGTAAGGGGGTAACTCTGACCGTGGTGTCTTGGCCCCATGAGTTACTGAGGGATGCAGTGGTTATATACTCAATCACCTTGCCAGGGGAAGAATACAGAATATGTTTCTGACAGTTTCTACACTAGTCCCTGCCTCACTCTTTCCAGACTCATTTCTAAAGACCACTGATGAGAGAAAACTGAGCACAAAATGCTTCAGAGGTTCATCTTTTGCTTTTCTACTGACCTTTCAGGATTTCTGCATTTATGGGGAGAACACCCTAGTTGGGTGACAAGGTGTCTGTAACACTTAATACTCTTCTGTTCAACAGGAAGTTCCCAGCAATAGCAGGGCTCAGCATAAAGCTCCTTCCAGCCAGAGAGGCATGTAATTACCCACATCAGCCCCTAGAGGGTGTGGATTTCATCACTCCTTCAGAAGAGGAAGGGACTTGATTCAAGAGATACAAGAGTATCTCCTTTAGGTGGGTCTGAAAGTTCTCCTGACATAGCACAGAACAAGATTTTATGGGTGAAGGGGTCCATGGAACACCATTGCCTAGACACCCTTTATGAAAAGTTTTATGATCTGGTAAGTCTGAGAACATGCATGGTGTTGTGGGGGTTCCAACAGGATAGATGGAGATCCATATAAAGACACTACTGACTTTGTTAAAGAGTTTAATGTTTTCTTAAGGGCAAAGGCCACAGAAATGTTCCTGTTTGGTGTGGATTTCAGAGATAAATTTAGTCATGTTCCAGCATGAGTACCAGGGATGGAGACTCAGGCTTCTGGCACGGCCAAGTCCACAGAGAAGAGGGTGCCAGTGCTACCATTTATACTGTCGGAGGCCTCTGCCAACATCAGAACCTGGAGTCATCAGGTTCCTTGGGGTCATTACATTCCTCTGGTTCATCTAGACTGTGCTGAACATTCTGGCTACAGCTAGTCTGCTCAATTCCCACAAGAAACTGCTACAAATCAACCTAGCCCCTTCTGAGTATTAACTGCTGGATCAAGCCTGTGGAAGACCAAATCCTCAGATTTATCATCTTCCCTAGAAATGGTTCCCAAACTTGGCTGCCATTGGAATTTCCAGTAGAGCTTTAAGAAATACTCACATCCAAAAGATGCCTAAGTCATTGGTATAGGGTATGGCTTGGGCATCAGGATATATTTAAACTCTTCCCCAGTTGATTCTAATGTGCAGCCAAAGTTATGACCACTGACCCAGAAGCACCAGGCAGTGGGCTCCATTCACTGTTTCCTTTAATACAAACAATGCACTTTCTGTTAAAGGTTCTGAGAGCCCCTGAAGTAAAAACCCCCATGTAACCCAATGTTTCCCAAACTTATTTAATAATGGAATGCTTTCATCTCCCAACACTTACTGACATCAGGGAAAATAGCATCGTGCAGAACATGCTTTGGGACGTGCTGGGACAGAGCACTGTACAGGGTATAGGAGTCCACAGGTAGTGAGAATAAGTGGCCTACAGAAGCAGAAGATCATCCTGATATTTGCCCATGATGGAAGGTGATATAATTAATCAAAATATTTGCTTTCTGCCCTGTCTGCTGTGGCTCAGTGGATTGAGTGCTGGCCTGTGAACCAAAGGGTAGCTGGTTCGATTCCCAGTCAGGGCACATGCCTGGGTTGCAGGCCGGGACCCTGGTGTGGGGCGTGTGAGAGGCAACCACATATTGATGTTTCTCTCCCTCCCTTCACCTCAGTCTAAAAATAAATAAATAAAATCTTTTAAAAAATATTTGCTTTCCCTCTATATTGACCTCTGGCTTGGCCATATGACTTGCTCTAGCCAAAGACATGTGTTCCTTATGGGCAGAAGCCTTAAGAGCCATTGTCTGATGTCACTGAGTTCTCTGTTTTCCTTTTATTATGAGACAGCAAAATCTCAGATACAGGCTGCTCGGCCAACCTGGGTCCCAGAGTGAAAGGGACATGAAAAAGAACCACAGCCAATCCCTAGTGGACATGTACTTTGAATCAAAAATAAACCTTGTGGTTGTAAGCCACAGAGATCTTTGGGTTACTTGTTCCCACAGCATAACTTAGTTTATGTTGACTGGTGCACCCTTGGAAACAGTGCTGGTAACATGCTTGCTCTTGCACAAAGTGCTAAAAATTTAGGCTGAGTATTCAGATCTTTGAATTATTTGAATTTTTGCTTGTGAGCGTGTATTTCATTAAAAAATGACTGGTTTAAAAGTGCTTCAAGTTTTGCTGTCATATTGACCCTCTTAGATGAAATCTTCCTTCTGCTCAGGCTGGCAGGGTCAATAGGATGCTTTAAGCACATTCTTTGCTCAAGCAAGACAACAAAATGTCTTTCCCAGAGGAGATGCCCAACCTTTTAAAAATATCTTTTCAGAACTTGGATGTGCAGAAAGAAGTGCTTTAGGGGACATGGCTTTAAAACCAGGGGATGTTATTTTTTGGTCTCTGCCCAACACAAATAGGCTCTGGGTCACTCACCTGGAGGGGAAATGTCTCAGTCAAAATGTCAAGGCAATAACTTCCACAAGACCTTTCAGTTTTGTGCTCTGGGGAAAATTAGGCAGTCCAGAATAATGTATATCCACCCTCTGGAAAGATCCAAGAACAGCATGGAGCTCATCCTTTTGCTGGTTCACTTAAGCTAGCTGAATTGACCCCCTATGAAAACATCTCCCTTAATCACCTCTCATGGTGCCTGTAATTCTATCATTACAGTTTTCTTTCTCTGGCCTCCCAAATGCTCTATTATGGAGCTTAACAAAGTGGAATCCATGAAGCTGTTGACTTGTGAATAGGAATGTGTGATTGGCATCAGGTTTGAGGATCTAAAGGGTAGTATTATGGGATGGAAGTAAGCCAGAGGAGTCTCCGGGAGCTGTTCCTTCTTGAACCAGGCAAGGGTGAGGCTAAGATGTGAATGAGCCTGGCACCACAGGCCTGGTCAGGGCTTAGCAATGAGTGTGGCCGAGATCCAGCTGGTATGTTCTGTGGCACATAAACCTGTTGTTAAAATACTGAAATAACTCCTTTATGTTGTAACTAGTTGCTGTCATTTTTGGATTAAAGCCTTGCTGGTGGAATCCCAGGCACAGTGACAAGTGGCTAGGAAAGTGACCTAGCCACTTTCTAAGGTCAAACTCCACCCCTCCCACCTGCCACCAAAAAACAAAGGGAATGGAATCTCCTGGTCACCAGACAACTCAAAAGGATTTGTTTTTGTTTTTGGCTTTTTTCCCAGATGAGAGCAAGGCCCATGGGAATGGAACCTAGGCAGTGGGTACCAAAAAGTGAAACAGAGGCACAGAGGGAAGTGGAGGAGGGAGGAGGCCAGACACAGACTTCTCCAGCTTCTCTATGTGCAGAGGAGTCACCCTGAACTTTGAAGAGGAACATGGCAGCATTAAGCTGTTATTGAAATCTGGGGAAGAATAAGTCTATCAGATGCTTGTACTCAACAGGTTTTCATTGATGCCAGAGCAACCAACGTACTCAGGGTGAAATATCTGGGTGACAAGTGGGAGGCCTTTTAAAAGGCACTAAAAAACTAAAGAGTATCCAGAATACATAAAGAGCACCTACAAATCAGTAAGATGACAGCTAGTCCACTAGCCACTGGGGCAAAAGACTTGAAGACACACCTTTAACAAGAGAATGTCCAAATGGCCAATAAGTGTATGTAAGGAGGCTCAACCTTTTACTGATCAGGGAAAGGCAAAATAACACCATAGGGAAAGGCAAATTAACACCACAGTGAAAGCCCTCTACGCACCCAGCAGAATCACCAAAATGAAAGACAGACAATACAGGAGTTTTCAAGGATGTGGAGCACCTGAAATGTACATATGTTGGAAGAGCATGGATGAATCTCACCAATGTAACACTGAAGGAATGAAGCCAGACACAAACATTACATACTCTAGGATTCCGTTCCTATGAAGTTCCAAGGCAGACAGGTAGGACTCAGGAAAGTGCGTTATGTAAGCCGAGGATAGGAAGTGACTAGAAAGGGCACAACAGGGGCTTCTGTGATGCTGGTACTAGGAGCTTCTTGACTTGAGTGCTAGTTTCATAGATGCTATCAGCTAGCAACACCCATGAAGCTTACCACTTAAGATTTGTGCACTTTTCTGTATGTCTGTAATACTTTAGTAAAAATTAAGGGAAAAACCTTCAAGAAGATATTTCTGTGTTAATTCCCTCCATTTTCACATGTCTGAGGGCAGAAAAAGTATCAAAAGACATATCTTTCATGAAAAATATTTACTCAGCTACACTCTCATTCTTCTCAGAAACACTGCAGGAACAATGACATCTGCTAACATACAGCTCTCAGAAAAGAATGTGCATGGTGTGCCGAATCTCTGCATGGACAAGTGAGAGGACTCTGAATTGTTTGTGTGTCCCCTTCGGGCTCACATTTAACAATCATTTACCCAGTACCTGAAGAGTGCCAGGAGCTTTCACCTATATATTTCATGTCACACTCCAAACAAGCTGTGCAGGACAGCTGATGACCCACACTTTACAGAGAAGGATGCCCGGGCTGGTAGAGGGTGGACAGCTTTCAGGGGGCATGTGGCCATGCGCCAGAACTGGGATGTAAGCTCTTACACATCTGACTCTGAGTCTAGTGTTCCTCCGTCAGGTCACAGCTGCCTGTTCGCATTAGACCAAAAGTTCTGAAACTTGAAAGGAAAGGAAATTCTAAATCAAGCACCATCTTTGTTTAATGATAAATTGTTTCCCTTCCATTGTCTCTTTCTGTTTAACTCACACACACACAAGTGCAGTCGCTGTCAAAGCAGTCTGCATGCAGACCTGGGGACCAGGTGTCCCAGGGGCCCACAGGCTGTTGGGGTGGGTTATGGGGAAAGGCAGACTGGGACCATGTCCACACAGGGTAAGTTGTGGCTATGGCGAGGGGACAGAATGCCTGGGAACAGGTGCCAGCATCAGCCTCCCAGAGGTCCAACTGCTCAAGTCCATCCACACCTAAGTTGGTTGAAGCTCTTACTCTTACTTCCTCCAGACACCCAGGATCCACACATTCCTTCTACTCCTGTCCTCAGAGAAAGACCCAACCACTCTTGATGTGTTACTTTTGCCAAGACTCCAACTTCCTCCAAGCCTCAATGTTTTGATCTAGGAAATGGAAAATCTGGACAATGTGGATTTCACAGCCCATTTCAGTTTTTATATTTGGGAGTTTCTCAGACCTCATTGAAGGCAAAACACCCAGGCTCCATTCCTGAAAATTCTAGATGGGGTCCAGGTTCAGGTTGGAGCTGGGGCCTCTGTATATTATAATACAATCCTTGAGCAACTGTCTGATGCCTATTAAAGTTAACTCTTCTGTGGCCATGGGTCCCAACATGACTAAATTACTACTTTTAAACACTTCCCAGAAGATTTCCATGAGTAGAAAGGTGTGAAAAACACTAGACCCTAGTGAAGACAATTTCCGCTGGCCCAAGCTCCCTTAATTAGCACCACATCTACCTAACTATGCCTCAGTGTCCCTATGCATGAAGTGGTAATCATGGCTTTGTGGAGCCTCTAATGGGCAGGCAGAGGTACAGTAGTTTCCTGGAATGGCATGGCAGGGCGCCCGATCCTAGACCCCCATCAGAGAGAATTCTAGGCTGTATCTCCTGATAAGGCAGGGGTAGGAAGGGGGGAGGCAGGCAAGCCCAGCCTCACCTCATAAATCACAAGCCAGGAAATACAGGGCAGACACCTTTGCCTCAATATATACTACACATTAGATGCTTTGCTGGTGTCCCACAAGGGAATTTTGTGAAGTGAGGGGCCAGGAAGAGGGGTGGACAATTAATATAAATAAAACCTTGGGCCAGCTCTCCCCCAGGTCTTCCAGCTCCACAGGTTTCATGCAGGAAGTGGAAATACAGCTGCTGCCTCTTCTTCTTTTGTTTTATTTTTTCTTTTCTTTTGAGGAGGAGCATTTGGCTCTGGATTTGAAGGTACACAAAAGGCCCTCAAAAAGGAGACAGAAATCTATTACCCTCCTGGCCAGCAACAGCCCTACCTGAAGCTGGGCTAAGGGCAAGGGATAAGAAGCCATCCCAGAGGGCCTTGGGGAGGCCTCTTCGAGGGGAGCAGAGACGTTGCTCGTCCAGTTCCTTGAGGGCCTGCTGACTCCAGGAAAGGGCTTCCAGGGGACGTTTTTGCCCCAGGAAATCCAGGACAGTGGGTTTATTTTCATGCTCCCCACCAGCCAGCAGTCCAGCTGAGGAACCACTCGGGGATGTCTGGGGAGCAGTGAAATGTTGGCATTCGGTTGTGACCCTGGTTGAAGACTCCAGTGAAGCTGAAAGCCTAGCCCTTTGCCCCCCACCAGAAGGGCCACCTTTGTCTATTTCACCTGCCCAGAATGGCAGGGCTTTGACTCCTCTAGACAAAGGTTCCATATAGGTGACAGCAGGCCCCGGCCAAACTTTCTTCTGCCTAATTAACAAAGATGACGCCCATTTAGGAAACACTCACTCTGTGGCAGGCAACATGTTGATGCTGTGCACGCATAAGAGGCAGTTTCTCCTAATGGTTAAGAACTCAGATCTAGCATTGCCTAGCTGTGTGACCTTGGCCATATAATTTTACCTCTTTGGGCTAGGGTTTCCCCAGCTGCAAAATGTGGGTAATGTGGCTGCTTTGAGGATTCAATAAAACCATGTATATCAAAAACAGCACTTGGCACACAATCAGTGCTCCTAACACAACAGTTATCTGTATTATGTCTTAGGTTGTGATATGATTATATATTGGTTAGGGTCTTGCCAGCTGCTATTGTAAATAACCCCCAACAATTTAGTAGTTTTACAAATATTATTTTTCTCACATGCTCCAATACTGCTGTTTCTGGTTGGCACACAGCTCTCCTCCATATGGTGATTCAGACATCCAGGCTTGGACTGTGGAGTAGTCCACATCTAGGAGGAAGTTGAAAGAGATAATGAAGATACATCTGCTTCTTAACTGCACTAGCCTGGAAGAGACACACATCCCTTCCACTCATATTTCATCAGTGAGAACTAGTCACCTAAGGGCGGGGAGTGCTGAGAATGCCATCCCTGGCTGGGCAGCCACTATCCAACTCTATACTATGGAAGAGGGAGTACAAGCCATAACCACCACCTATCATTTAAGGATAAAGGTGCTGAATCTCAAAGATGAACTCACACAAGGTAGAGCAATTTGTACATAGCAGTGCTAAAATCTGAACACATACCTGTCTGCTTCCTAAACTTCAGATCTTTTTATCAAGCAGTTCTGTCTCTGCCTGGGGCACCAAATGTCCTCCAGTCTGAGCCAGGTCCTTCAACTCATGGGAAGGAAAGAATGAAGATTTGACTCTGAAGCTGTGATAGCACCAGCCACATGATCCAAGCAGCTTCAAGGGTCACAGTAGATGCTGGAGATTGCTGCCATTGGGATGGATGGAGCAGAATGGAGGGAACCCAGATAATGGCCAATGTTTAAGGCCCCAATGGGCAAGATCCCAGCTGACAGCCAGACCCTAATCCTGAAAGTGGTTGTGGGAGAAGTATAACAAGTTAGAAAAGGAAGTGTGGGAAGCGAGGAAGGCAAAACCCACTGGACTAAACCAGCATGTGTCTTCTGGAGGGCTCATCCCTGAGCTGGGGGCAGCCAGGAGAGGCTGGGAATAGTGTGTGAAGATGTCATGGTTCTCCCAGAAGCAGACTGGAGGCAAGTGCTTAAGCATAAGTCATTTATTTGGAAGGTTATCCTAGGAAATACCAGTAGGGGAGGGAGTGGCTGTTATCAATCACATGAGCTGAACTCTGTAGGGAACTACAGCCTGGTCATACTGGGGAACTCCAGGGGACAGTACAGGAGTGTCCAACCTTATGGCATCTCTGGGCCACACTGGAAAAAGAAGAGTTGCCTTGGGCCACACATTAAATACACAAACACTAATGAAAACTTATGAGCAAAAAAAAAGGCCCTTGCATAATTTTTGTAGTATCTGACACCACAGATAAGCAAAAAAGTCCTCACATAATAACTTTAATTATGCAGTGGCCCTTTTGATAATCTTTTTTAAATTTTTAATTTTTAAAATATATTTTTATTGATTGTGCTACTATAGTTTTCCCATTTTTCCCCCTTTACTCCCCTCCACCCCACACATCCCCTCCCACCTGCATTCCCACACCCCTTAGTTCATGTCTGTGGGTCCTATATATAAGTTCTTTGGTTTCTACATTTTCTATACCATTCTTAACCTCCCCCTGTCTATTTTGTACCTACTATTTATGCTTCTTATTCCCTGTACCTGTCCCCCAATTCTCCTCCTTTAACCTCCCCACTAATAACCCTCCATGTGATCTCTATTTCTGTAATTCTGTTCTAGTTGTTTGCTTAGTTCATTTTTGTTTTTGTTTTTTTAGGTTCGGTTGTTGATAGTTGTGAGTTTGTTGTCATTTTACTGTTCATAGTTTTGATCTTATTTTTCTTAGATAAGTCCCTTTAACATGTCATATAATCAGGGCTTGGTGATGATGAACTCCTTTAACTTGACCTTCTCTGGGAAGCACTTTATCTGCCCTTCCATTCTAAATGAAAGCTTTGCTGGATACAGTAATCTTGGATGTAGGTCCTTGCCTTTCACGATTTCAAGTACTTCCTTCCAGCCCCTTCTTGCCTGCAAGGTTTCTTTTGAGAAGTGAGCTGATAGTCTTATGGGAACTCCTTTGTAGGGAAATCTCTCATTTTCTCTTGCTGCTTTTAAGATTCTCTCCTTATCTTTTATCTTGGGTAATGTAATGATGATGTGCCTTGGTGTGTGCTTCCTTGGGTCCAACTTCTTTGGGACTCTCTGAGCTTCCTGGACTTCCTGGAAGTCTATTTCCTTTGCCAGATTGGGGAAGTTCTCCTTCATTATTTTTTCAAGTAAGTTTTCAATGTCTTGCTTTTCCTCTTCTCCTTCTGGCACCCCTATGATTCAGATGTTGGAATATTTAAAGTTGTCCCTAAGGTTCCTAAGCCTCTCCTCATTTTTTTTTTTTGAATTGTTGTTTCTTCATTTTGTTGTGGATGAATGTTTATTTCTTCCTTCTGCTCCAAACTGTTAGTTTGAGTCCTGGTTTCCTTCCCTTCACTGTTGTTGGTTCCCTGTACATTTCTCTTCATTTCACTTTGCATAGCCTTCATTTTTTCCTCCATTTTGTGACCATATTCAACCATTTCTGTGGGCAACCTGATTACCAGTGTTTTGAACTGTGCATCTGATAGGTTGACTATCTCTTCATCACTTAGTTCTATTTTTGGAGCTTTGACCTGTTCTTTTATTAGGGCCATGTTTTTTTTTGCCTTGGCACACCTGTTACAATGTAAGGGGTGGAGCCTTAGGTGTTCACCAGGGTGGGGCAACCCAAGTTGCTGTGTTGTGGTGCTATATGTGGGGGAGGGGTCCAAGAAGGAACAATGCCACTTGCTCTGCCCTCTGCCAGTTTTCAGTCCCTTCCCCTGCTACCCACAAATAAATTGGGCCCTTCTGGGTGCTGATACCTAGGTGGGTGTAGGTTCTAGGGCTCTGCGGGTCTCTCCAAAGAACTGTCCTGTGAGGGGAGTTTCTCTTGCTGCTGCCTCAACCCCCACAGGTGTTTTCAGCCAGAGGCTTTGAAGCTTTATTTCCCCATACTGGAACCCTGGGTTGCATGGTCTACCTTGCTCCCAAGTTGTTCCTCCCAGTTTATCTGCACAAGAATGTGGGACCTCCCAGTCTGCAAGTTGCCACCTTGCCTACCCAGGTCCTCCAGCTACTGCCTTGCCATGAGTCCTCTCCACTTGGCTGCCCATCTCCACTCCTCCTACTGGTCTGGATGGATGTTTCTGCTTTAATTCCTTGGTTGTCAGATTTCCACACAGTTAGATTTTCTGGCAGTTCTGTTTTTTTGTTTGTTTGTTTTTAAATTTGTTGTTGTCCTTTTTTTGGTTGTGCAATGAGGCACAGTGTGTCTACCTATGTCTCTATCTTGGCTGGAAGTCCTCAATAATCTTTTAAAATCATCGAGCAGGTCCCAAGTTTGTGATCATTAATATAGAAAATATACATATCTAAGTAATGAAACTTAGTATAAAACTTAGTAATAAAACAAAGTAATATTTTAAGTAAATTTATGATTTTGTTTTGGGCCGGATTTATAGCCATCCTGGGCCCGGGCCACTGATTAGTCACCCCTGGTGTAGAACATGCTTCAGACCTATCCCAACAGGGGTTTTATCCACCAGATCTCCAGAGGAGGTACTGTCAATACACAGATGGGGTTCAGGCGGTAAGTCCATAGTGCTTGCTCCCCAAGTATTATTCTGGGGCTCAGAATTTTAGGACATGACTAGATGTTGGTGCCAGGGCCACTGGTGTACTTCCTGCCTTGGTCAGGATTGGCTTAGAAATTGGGATGAATCTATGGCTGTGTGGGGGCAGCAAAAGGCCAGGTATGACTCCACAATGTAGGAATGGAGGGAGGTAACTGTATCCTCTGAGATGGGAGACAAATGTATGGAGGATGCCTGAGGTGCCCCAGCCACTGCCCCAAGGCTTAATGTGTAGGACACATCCATTCCCTCCCCTCTCTGCCCTTTCCAAGTCCATGTCCAGACTGCCTCACTCACATTCATCAACTGAAGAGGGGGGAAGCATAGGAGGAAGCTGAGAGCACAGAGAAATTCACCTGCAGCACAGCATGGTAGCTGTGCAGGTACCCATGTGAGCCTGGCGACTAGGTAGCCAGGGCAGCTTCCTCTGAGGGGAGCAGTGCCCCCATGGAACCAGATCAGCACAGGGATAAAGCCCTTGAAATAGCACTTCTGAAGTTTTTTTCTCTCCTGCTTCAAAAGGTTCCATGGAAGATGTCAGCCAGAATGATTGCTCAAGTAAATGCATTAAAAGGTAATTAAGTGTAATTTCCCTGCTGGAAATGCAAAGGTAGCTGGGAGCCAATGGGGACAGCAGCATCTCCTGGCCAACTCTTGGGGTCTCAGATTTGTGGCCAGAGTTTTTGGAGAGTTTTGGGTAGTAGGAATGGATGCTGGGCACAAGCTCATGACTTTGTCATATCAGAACTGCATAAGGACACCCAGAAGGTACCTCCTTGTTCTGTAGATAAGAAGTGCAGACTAACACCCAGTACAGTGCTGATTCCCAGGTGGGTGTACTGAGTACTGAAGATCCGTAGACTGTATATAGGGGCCTAAGAAGGGAGGAATGTTCTGACTGTGGTTGAGGGATCAGCTTGGAGAGAGCCTGCATGGTAAACATTGAAAAAGGATGAGCTTTTAACCAGACATGACTGGGGTTGAATCCCTGGTTCATCACTTACAAGTTACCTATCTTTGACCAGGTGGTTTTGCGTCTTGAGCCTCAGTTTCCTCGTTTATAAAATGGGAACTATAATAGGATCACCTACCTTTTAGGGTGGTCAGCAAGATTAAATGAGAGAAATTACAGAAAATACTTGATACATAGTAGGCACTCAATTATCATTTATTAAGGAAGACTGACTGTTGTGATGTAATGAGATTATTAGTAATTTATGGAGTACCTACTATGTGCTGACAATGCCAAATGTTATATACATTCACTTGTTTATTCCTCTCAAGCAGGAAGCTGGGGTCAGGTAGAAGTGGAGACTGGATGAACTAGCCCAGCCAAAAGGGAGAGTCCAGGTAGATGATCATCAGGAGCAGTGGTCATACTGCACATGGGGTTGGTTGCAGCATCTTTGTCAGAGGGGGAGCCGATTCTGCGTGGATGGGGTGCAGGAGAAATCTAATAGGCAATGAATGTGGTTTAACTGGGATGCCAAATCAGTGGGCTGCATGCCACCACTCTACAGCCTGTGCCTCTGGCAGACATAACTAATCCATCACAAAAATGTCCCCAGGGAGTCTCCAAATCTTTCTCAATGAGAGTTGTCAAATGAAGTTAAATCGGCTTGCTGCCTTTGTACTCATAGGTGAACCCATGGAGAAGAGATGGCTGTGAGGAGTGGGAGTCCTTCACCTGATACTGGGGGTGCTGCTCTTCACTCTTTTCCACACCTGTCTTTTGTATTTTTTGCTTCCACTCATCTGAGCTTACTCCACTCAGAGTTGTACCACTGTAACTTAAATTCCTCTATGCTCTTTGTTTTGTGTGCATTTTGACTGATGATGCGTGTGTTGATACCTTCTTACAAGCCAATCAGTGAGTCAGAATAAGTGTGCACATGTATTTTCAGAAAGGTGAAGGAATTGCACAGAGCAAAATGCCAAAACAATTATTGACATTGTTTGAAGTGGTAAGTCTTTTTGTTTTATGTCTAAAAGGTTCTGTTCAATGCCTCTGTCCTATTTCCTGTGGGTGCTTCTCCCTCTTACACTGTCCATTACCTGCCCAGAATGACTTTTGCTCCTCATCACCACCTGCAATCAGACCCAGGAGCTGCTGAGCAAGCTGTAGCATCATTGCAGCACCAGTCAGAATGGGTATGGAAAGGAGTGTGCACTTTGCAACTAGGACAAATGGGGAGGTCAGAGGCCAAGGACAAGGGACCAGGAATATTTAGCTGAGAATGCAGGGTCACAGCTACAGTTAAATCAGCTACTAGGGCAAACCTAGGCTGGTGTTGTGAACCAAGAAAACTGCAAGTGTTGGGATGATGTCTGCAAGCAAAGCCCTCAAGGCCAAAGTCTTCACTGTGGACCTTTCTATGAAGTCCCGTTGCACCAGGCTGTCGTGTGGGTGTTTTTGAAAGCACAGCCCAAAAGTTCTATGTGCATGGCAAATAGGTATATCACCTGGGACAGCTCACCACTTTTTCATTTGTGTATATCTTGTCTTGAGACTGACTGTGAGATTGGGGAAGGGAGATGCAGGGTCCCTGTCTTCTTTTAAATCCCTCAGGGACCTAAATATAGAGGTTAGTGGAAATAACCATATTCTCGACTTGGCTGGGCCTGGGTTTGATACTAGCTTTGGCACTTACAGCTGCGACTTGGGACAAGTTACCTACCCTGCCTGTAGCTCAGGGGTTCATAAGGTGCACAGTAAAAGGCTGTTCTGAGGATTGAGTGAGATTATATAAAAACACAGGGCACCTGCACTGCTAATGGTGACTGTCCACTGTCCAGTCTTCTTCCTACTCAGTCAGTATATGTTAACTAGTCTTCTTGAATAAATCATATATTTATGTGAAAATGTCAGGGCATAAAGACTTTGGGAATGTTCTCATCCTTCAAGCAACATCTATTTTGGAGGGATGAAAAGCAGATCAGGGAGTGAATGGTTTTGTAGGTATAGCAGCATGAATTTGAGATACCATAACTCACTAATTTTATTATCACCTTGCATTCTTTGCTAGTCTGCTCCAGCTGCTACAACAGAGTGCCACAGACTGGATGGCTTAAACAATAGAAATTTATGTCTCATAGTTCTAGAGGTTAAAGTTCAAGATCAAGGTGTCAGCAGGATTGGTTTCCTCTGAGGCCTCTCCTTGTGCCCTTTCCACATGGTTGTCCCTTTGCGTGGGTGCCACTGGTGCCTCTTTCTCTTCTTATAAGGATGTCAGTCCTATTGAATGAGGGTCCCACCCTAACGGCCTCATTTTAACTGAATAACCTCTTTAAAAACCTTATCTCCAAATGAAGTTATATTCTGAGGTACTGGGTGTTTGGGGCTTTAACATGAATTGGGGGGGACACAAGTGAGCTTATAAAACCTTCCAATCCCACTCATTATTCCATGATGTGGGGTTTTGTGCACAGCTCCTTAAGACTCCCAGCAGACCGAGAGCGCCCACCACGGGTACTACTTTGCTGGGTCACAGCATCTTCCAGACAGACTGGGCAGCAAAGTTTCCCTCCTACAGAACTCAGAACAGGCTCTTCTTTCCCTCCCTTGAGTCCTACCTGGGCCACTCTAACTCCCTAATCTACAGGGCTTCCCAAAGAAAAGCAGCATCTTTACACCAAAATGAGAGGCAAGAGCAAGGAAAACACCATAGATGAAGACTTCTGTGGCTCATAGCCTCTGGACACCCCTAATCAGAGATTCTGCTCCTGGGTCTGAGGTGGAAGGGAGCAAACATTAGCTTCTCCTACCCACTCACCATATCTAGGGAGGAGTATTGTCACAGATTCCAGAGTACTCCTGCCTTTGCTATTCCCACCAGCGGAGGTGTGAGTTTGGGGGGACCAGGGCTGAGAGATGCAAGGCCTGTCCTGGGGTCCCAACTCCACCACTTTGGGGAACCTACTCACACCCTCTGAGCAGTGGTTCTATGCCTTTAGAATGAGGATTATAGGTTGTTGTGAAGCCTGAAAAGGATTGCAGGATGTGGGTGGAAGGAGAATAATATATCACACCCGGAAAGGTGCTAGATACAAGGGAGAATCTTCCTAAAGCACAAAGGAGGTTGCATTATTCCTCTCATGTGGCCTTCAGTGACTTAGCACACAGACTCACCTAGGTTGGTACAGGAGGACCTGCCCCCTGGGCTGAACCTCCCTTTCCAGACACATGTCTTGCCATTCCTCAGCCAGCAAACTGCCCCTTTGCTTCTGCTCCAACAATTACCTCCACCTGGATGCTCTCTGACCCTCTTCCATGTGGCCTTTCCTTCTAGCCCCTACCCTGTTCTTTTCTGTCCTGTAGTAAAGAGATATGGCTTTGGGAACAGACCCCAGATCCAATGCTAGTGCCATCAGACACCAGAGGGGTAACCTCGGCCGTGTTACCAAAACATACCAACCATTTTTAAAAATCCCACTTTCAGAATATGTCTGTGGTTAATTCAGACTCACCTTGTCCAGCCTCTTCCTTACCCATCTCCACATTCAGTAGAATAGGGGCCCGGGATGCTTGGCAAACCTGAATCACCAAGGGAAGCTTCAATGGCATTCCCTAGACATGCTGGTGGTGTAAGACCCCAACTGCCACAGTGGGGCTGAGATGAGGGGACCCACCACTGATTGAAGGGAGCTTCAGGCCCTTGTGTCACTGCTGAGCTGCCTTTACAAATCATAGGTCCACGGGATCTCTCAGGGGCCTTCTGCAGTGCTCATTCAGCATGTTCTCTCTTGGCTGTCCTAAACCCTTCCTTTACTTCATGCTCACCTAGACTCCAAGGAACACCCAGATCCCACTCTGATCCCTCCTATAAACTCAAACTTACATATCAAATAGCTGGCTAGAGATATCCACTTGGATGTTCCACTGGCAATATACACTTAATGTGTTTTAACGCCAAAGTCCTCATTTTCTCTCCTTGCCAACTGACTCTTTCTCCTGGGCTCCCCAGCTCCGGGCTGGAACATCTACCCAGTTACCCCAGCCAGGACATGAGCACCAGCCTTGACTATTCCTTCTTACTAGGTCCTGCCAAACGCTTGTGGTTTGCCAAATGACTCTTTCACCCCCCTCCTCTCCCTCTACCCATACTTCCCTGTTCCTTCCCTGCATCTGTTGCCAGGACAACAGAAACAGACCCTTCCCTCACCACCCTTCCCCTCCACTGAAATCTTTCTCCTCACTGCCATCCAGTGATTTTCCCAAAATAAAATTATCCAATCCAGTTTTCTCCTGCTTACACAAGTTCAGGAGCACTAAATAATGGGTTGCATGGGAATTGGGGCCTCATTTGCCATTTTTATGAGTCACAATCCTGGGAGCAGACAGATGGCACACACCCTAAGCTGGGTAATTGAGGAAAGCTTAATAGAGAGACTAAGAACAGTGCAGGCAGAGTCTAAGGAGAGAAACAAGGATGGTGCAGCATCCAGCACAAGTATCAGCGGGAAGTCATTTCCAGATGAAGCCTGAAGGCCAAGGAAAGAGAGCAGTTTCCTTGACACCAAGAGAGCTATCTGGAGAGGGTGGACTGGCAGCAACTATATTCTGGGAGATTCAGACACCGTAGCCCCATAGAGAGGGAACTGGGCAGTAAATACTCCATCTCTCTCTCCCTTCACTCTCTGGTCTCTTGTTAGTGCCTCTAATTTGCCATCTCTAGCCAGAACCCAGAGGACACAGGCCAGCCTCCCAGGGCACACAGAGGCTCAGAGAAAGGTGACTGGTGGACCTGCAGGAGCCAAGGGAAGATCCCAACACACCACTGTATCTCTGGCACCCAGGGACCAACCGCTCAGTTGAATAAATCAATGAATCAATACATGTTGCCAAATGCATGTGAGGAGGACAGAGTACAGACTTCTTGACCAGGCATTTGGAGACCTTCACATGTCTGACCCAAACTCCCTTTTCATATGCCCTATGCTCAACTTTAGGCTAGAACACTGCTCCTTACTCAAGGTACATTTCAAATGCTAACTCTTCTATCAAGCCTTCCCTCGCACCCCTTGAAAGCTGTCCACTTTCCCAGAGATCTAACTTTTTCTTTGCTTTTATTATATTATGCATTGCTTTCTATCAAAATCTCTTCACAAGTCCTTTTTTCTTTCCATCAGCATGAGCACTATCATATTTCTCTCTATATCCCAGCATCTGGTACATATTAGGTAGGTGCTCAGTAAATTTGTAAATAGTTAATTTAAAATGATAGGGTAAAACTGTGAGAAATGATCATTCCTAATGCCCATACTGTTGGCAGTGAGTTTTTCTATTCATTGCCAAAGATGGTTAGGTTTTGTTTTGTTTTTTTTTTCCTGATTTTTAAAAGTTAAACAAATCTTATGGACTTGAGATCAAATGTAGATTTACTTTGTTTACTATATAATAAAAACACCAAGGTAAAAGACCCAAAGGTACTTCAATTCAGACCTAAGCAAAGCCAAACACAGTGAAGCTGCACCAAGGGAAATTTCCCCATGACAATGAACTGCGCCCGCTTGCAATTCCTGTTTAGCTTTCTCAAGCATCATAAACTAATGGAACTGAAAGCTACTGTTTGGAAGCAAAGTTTACAGTCCACTTACCGATGGAGAGCCATTTTATGGACATGGGCTATGAAACTTGGTATCATTTTGATGTTTTTAAAATCTTATTTCCATGCAAATAGAAAAGGATGTGTTCGAGAGTGGAGAGTGTCGACTTCGGGATTTGTTTGAACGTCAAGCGGCATGACTAATATTCAAGGGGTTGGAAAGTGTCCAAGGACACTTAAGAAATTCCAGTATTACAAAGGAAACCAAATATGTTGTGATTAGAGCATTCACTGTCCCAAGCAAATAAATGAGCTGGCTCAGAAGAGGAGCCGTTTTGCACTGCCCATTGGCTTCAGAGCAGTTCTGTTCCCAAGAATCTGTAATCATGTAAGAAGACTCATTGTTCAAACTTTGGTTAAAAACCTAGTTATTCAAATGTTTGTTAAAATAGACTTCAAATATTCAGAGGAAGAAAAATACAAAATGTTAGGCATCACGGGCAAGGGCCTGCTAATAGAGTTCTAACAAGTAATTTGTTTTTGCATTCCACGATAGTGAGCCTGAACTGGAAAAGTGGGAGGAAAAGAGAAGGCAAGGAATAGATGCATGGGGTCCTTCTCCTGATTAAAAAGGAAAGGAGTCATGCAGAATGTGATGTGAGGAAATTGGGTATATAATTCCAGATTTTAAGAAAACATTCTTGAATAAACATATACAAGAATTTGGCCTTGTCCTCAGGTGGAAAGAAAAGTTCTTGTATTTGAATGGGGGGTTGGGGGGATGATGAAGCAGGAGAGATATTAGCATAAGAAGTTCTCAAGTTAAAATTCGTTGAAAAAGGCAATTACCTCACTCTACCTGATATTAGCAAATGAATAGCTAAAGGCTTTTAAAATAACCCATTTGAAGTCCCCACACAGAAAAGCAAGAAGTCGAGCTGCTGGCCAAGAAGGCCCAGAAAGCCACTGTGTCTTCCTAATGTTACCCCAAGGACCAACGTCAATGTTAGAAACCAAATGAAGTTTAATAATACAAGAAAGGGCACAACCTGGAATTTCCCCTATCTTATTCTAAATAATTATAAAAATCTATTATTTCATACTAGTTGAATAATACTTGCTATTGTTTTGATAAAGTGCGCGCGCGCGTGTGTGTGTGTGTGTGTGTGTGTGTGTAATCTTACACATACTGACTCTATTGCCCAAAATCTGCAGTAATCACTACTTCCCCTAGTGAGCATTTTCATAATTGCAGGCATGTGTCACTGCTCCCTTGGCAAGGGCAGTGAGTTTGGTTTTCCAGTGATTTCTGGTCTGCTGTTTGTCTTGGAGACATAATACCAAATGCTCCAAAGGTTCAAATTAATAGGCTTTAAAAATATTCTAATCACATGCCGGGCGCTTCCACTTTGAAGAGGAACCTTTGGCTCTGGAAGGACATTTGCCTTCCCCCGCCCTCCCCCCCCAATTCTGGGTAATGATTATCTTGATTTCTTTTTTCTTTCCTGATTTCTATGTGCACAGCACCAGAAGTATGTGCCCCTTCTCAGTCCCAAAGGGAGAACCACATTCACTAGCATTAAGTCCCCTTAAAGGGCCAGAAAGATACTGGTCCTTCCTATCCAGATAGGAAAGGCTGGCTGTACCTAAAAGATCTGTGGCTTGACATCTATTAATATGAATTTTTGTTTCATTCTCTTTTCAGCTCCAAGAACACCTAGTGTGTGCCTTTCTATTGCTGTTTTAGTCTACTGTCCTGGAAACCACCTCCAAGGTTCTTCCCACCTGACAAGAGAAGAGACCTGGAGGGAGCAGTGGGAGAAACCTGTGTTAAAGGTGGAGGGAAAAGCATGGAGAGGAGTGAAGGAAAGGCAGGGAGAAGGAAGAAGAAAAAGAAAGAAAAAGGCATGATAAGAAGGGAGAGAAAACATGAAGCTACGGAAAAAAAAAAAAGATGTGATGATGAAAGGGCAGGGTGGGGAAGGCTTCTGTCCACCAGTCTGGAAGTCCCAGGGCCCTGATACCTCAGTTGTGACCCAAGATGAGCAACTGGGTAAATCAATGTCCCAACATCTGCCCTACTCCAGCCAGAAATGGTGGCTTATTTGGTGACTCTGGGAAAACAGGACAGCCCCTGGTCCCTAACATGGGAGGGACCAGCAAATTGCTTGTCAGGGGCCAGAGTGCCCTCATTTAAGAGGTAGTGACTTTAGCTCAGGGGCTTGTGGCCCGGCCTGGCCCTCACTTGGTTTCTGACCCTGACCTTGCTGCTATCTCTAGCTCCATGCCCAGATTCTGAAGAATTTTCCTGATTTCTGATTCATGCACTATTTTTCTTGATCTCAGCTGCCAGGAAGCTTTTGGTCTGATTTCCACTGAGGTATCTTCACCACCTAAAAGCAGTTCAGCTCCTCACCATTCTGGAATTGGTAATGTAAATATGTACAACAGTTTTCCTTGGACCCTGGGAGACTGCTAGCAACCTATGGTTTCTACCCCATCTCAGCACAGCAGATAGGCTTAGCAAAAGCGTGCTTCAGGCATTCTAAAATATGTTCCTACCTTGCTAAAAACCAGCTATTTTTTTAAAATTTATATATTTTTTATTGTTCAATTACAGTTGTCCCACCGTTTTCCTTGTTGCTCTCCCCTTCCCTGCCCACCCCTCCCATATTCTTCATTTATTGAGAGTTTGAGGCACATCAGTAACTCATTCAAATTAAGCCAAAAACAGTTTCACCAATTAAATTTCAACTTAATTTTAATTAAAAGACCCCCTCCATATGTGTTGCGTATCATTTTTTCCATTTACAAACACTAGAAATCTATTTTTACTCTTAAAGAAACATCTTTTACTCTTGAAGAAGCAGTGCAACCAGTTCCTACATTTGCATTTCTGATTTGTAGGCAAAAAATGGAGGAGTAGTATTAAAAACAGAAAAAAAAATCAAATTCTAAATATTGTCAATCCATTTCAAAACCAACTATTTTTAAACATACACTTAACTTCATAGAAAGTGTCACATACTACCAATTTTTTTCTCCAAAAGTCTGGGATGACTTCCCTGGCCTTATCCATTAGCATCAGTGGGTGTGTTGATATGCTAGAACAAACACTCTTTGACTTACTTGAGCTAATATTCACCGGGCTGTGCTGAAAGGGGAGCTGTGCTATCATTCCTTGAAAAACACAACTTGTCAAAATAAAAACAAGAAGAAATAGTAAATCTAAATAGCCCTATATTCTTTTTTTAAAAAGACAACTTCATCCTGGCTGGGTGGCTCAGTTGGTTGGAACGTCATCCACACACCAAAGGGTTACAGGTTTCATCCCGGTCAGACACATCCCTAGGCTGTGGGTTTGATCCCTGGCTGGCGCACATACAGTAGGCAACCAATTGATGTTTCTCTCACAGTGATGTTTCTTTCTCTCTCTCTCCCTTCCTCTCTCTCTCTCAAAGCAATAAACATAGCCTTAGCAAGGATTTTTAAAAAAGATAGTTTAAAAAAGGACAACTTCTACACATTGAAAATACCAATTTTACATTAACATGTTGCCAAAATAAAAAAGGAATGTTTTTCAACACTTTATTTTGAGACCAACATCAACCTGGTATCAAAACCAAACAAGGATATTATTTTCTTAAAAAACTACTATAGGCCAATATTGTTCATGAATGGATGTGTAAAAATTCCTATACAGCCCTGACTGTTGTGGCTCAGTTGGCTGGGTGTCATCCCACAAAATGAAGGTTGCCAGTTCAATTCCCGGTCAGGGTACATGCTTAGGTTGCAGGTTCAGTCTCTGGTTGGGGTGCGTATGAGAGGTAACTGATTGGTTTCCCTCTCACATCGATGTTTCTTTCCTTTTTTTTCTACCTCTCTTCACCTCTCTATAGTAATAAAATTATTATTTTATTAAAAAATAAAAAATAACAAAAGAAATTAAAAAATTCCTACACAAAATATTAGCAAATTGAATATAGTAATATATCTTTAAAAGGATAATATATCATGAGTGAAGAGACTTTATTTGAAAAATGCCAGAATGGTTTAATATTCAAATATCAATCAATACATTTCACCACAAAAACAGAAAAGTCATATCCCCCCAAATTTATCAAAAGTATTTGATGAAACCAATACCTATTAATGATAAAAATCTCTTAGCATTAAAAAGAGAAAAGATTTACTCAATTAATGGTATTGGGAAAATTGGACAGATATGTGCAGGAAAATGAAACTAACCACCTTTTAACATCACACAAAAGGATAAATTCAAAAGGGATTAAAGACTTCAATGTTAGACCTGAAACCATAAAACTCCTAGAAGAAAACATAGGCAGCAAAATCTCAGACATTGCTTGTAGCAATATTTTATTGGATAACTCTCCCAGGCAAGGGAAACAAAAGAAAAAATAAACAAATGGGACTACATCAAACTAGAAAGTTTTTGCACAGCAAAGGAAAACAACAAAATAAAAAGACAATGCACACAATGGGACAACATATTTGCCGATACATCTGATAAGAGGGTTAATACCCAAAATTTATTTTTTAAATATATTTTATTGATTATCCTAATACAGTTGTCCCATTTTTTCTTCCAAGTAGTCCCTTATCCCCTGTACCCCCTTCCCACCATCATTCCCCTCCCTTAGTTCATGTCTATGGGTCCTACATATAAGTTCTTTGGCTTTTCCATTTCCCATACTATTCTTAACCTCCCCCTGTCTATTTCGTATCTAATATTTATGCTTCTTATTCCCTGTACCTGTCCCCCAATTCTCCTCCCTCAACCTCCCCACTAATAACCCTCCATGTGATCTCTATTTCTGTGATTCTGTTCCTGTTCTAGTTGTTTGCTTAGTTCATTTTTGTTTTTGTTTTTTAGGTTCAGTTGTTGATAGTTGTGAGTTTGTTGTCATTTTACTGTTCATAGTTTTGATCTTATTTTTCTTAGATAAGTCCCTTTAACATGTCATATAATCAGGGCTTGGTGATGATGAACTCCTTTAACTTGACCTTCTCTGGGAAGCACTTTATCTGCCCTTCCATTCTAAATGAAAGCTTTGCTGGATACAGTAATCTTGGATGTAGGTCCTTACCTTTTACGATTTCAAGTACTTCCTTCCAGCCCCTTCTTGCCTGCAAGGTTTCTTTTGAGAAGTGAGCTGATAGTCTTATGGGAACTCCTTTGTAGGGAAATCTCTCATTTTCTCTTGCTGCTTTTAAGATTCTCTCCTTATCTTTTATCTTGGGTAATGTAATGATGATGTGCCTTGGTGTGTGCTTCCTTGGGTCCAACTTCTTTGGGACTCTCTGAGCTTCCTGGACTTCCTGGAAGTCTATTTCCTTTGCCAGATTGGGGAAGTTCTCCTTCATTATTTTTTCAAGTAAGTTTTCAATGTCTTGCTTTTCCTCTTCTCCTTCTGGCATCCCTATGATTCAGATGTTGGAATATTTAAAGTTGTCCCCAAGGTTCCTAAGCCTCTCCTCATTTTTTTTTTTTTAATTGTTGTTTCTTCGTTCTGTTGTGGATGAATGTTTATTTCTTTCTTCTGCTCCAAACTGTTGATTTGAGTCCCGGTTTCCTTCCCTTCACTGTTGTTGGTTCCCTGTACATTTCTCTTCATTTCACTTTGCATAGCCTTCATTTTTTCCTCCATTTTGTGACCATATTCAACCATTTCTGTGGGCATCCTGATTACCAGTGTTTTGAACTGTGCATCTGATAGGTTGACTATCTCTTCATCACTTAGTTCTATTTTTGGAGCTTCGATCTGTTCTTTTTTTAGGGCCATGGTTTTTTTTTTTTGTCTTGGAGTACCTATTACGATGTAAGGGGTGGAGCCTTAGGCGTTCACCAGGGCAGGGCACCCAAGTTGCTGTGTTGTGGTGCTGTATGTGGGGGCATGGTCCAAGAGGGAACAGTGACTGTTGCTTGGCTCTCTGTTGGCTTTCAGTCTCTTCTCCTGCTACCCACAAGCAAATTGGGCCCTTCTGGTGCTGATTCTTGGGTGGGTGGGTTTGTGTATGTTCTAGGACCCTATGGGTCTCTGCAGCAAACTCTCCTGTAAGGCTGGGAGCTTCTCCTGCCACGGCAACCCCCACAGATTTTTACCGCCAGAGGTTTTGAAGCTTTATTTCCCCACACCTAGCTCGGTCTGTCTCACCCCCCAGTTGTTCTTCCTGGTTTTATGCATGCAAATATGGGACCACCCAGTCCACCAGCCACCACCTTGCCCATTCTGGTCTTCCAGCCACCACCTCAGCTGTCTGTTACTCTGGCTGCTGCCTTGCTACTGGTCCTCTCCTCCCCAGTTGCCTGTCTCCGCCCCTCCTGTCTGAATGCATGTTTCTTCTTTCACTCCTTGGTTGTTCAGACTTCCGTACAGTTCAGTTTTCTGGCACTTCTGGTTATTTTTTGTTTTTGTATTTGTTGTCCTTTTGGTTGTATGAGGAGGTAAATAAAGTGTATCTACCTATATCTCCATCTTGGCCGGAAGTCTAATACCCAAAATTTATAGAGTTATACAACTCAACACCATAAAAACAAACAACCTAATTAAAAAATGGGCAAAGGACCTGAATAGTCACTTCTCCAAAAAGGACATACAGATAGCCAACAAACATGAAAAGATGCTCAACATCACTGATCATCCGAGAAATGTAAATTTAAATCACAATGAATATCATCTCACACCTGTCAGAATGGCTATCATCAATAAATCAACAAACAATAAGTGCTGGCAAGGATGTGGAGAAAGGGGAACCCTTTCACATTGTTGGTGGGCATGCGGACTGGTGCAGCCACTGTGGAAAGCAGTATGGAGATACCTCAAAAAATTAAAAATGGACCTGTCTTTTGACTCAACAATCCCAATTCTGAGACTATATCCAAAGGAATCCAAAACACTAATCCAAAAGAACATAAGCACCCCTGTGTTCATTGCAGTGTTATATATAATCGCCAAGCTATGGAAGGTGCCCTTAAGTGTCCATTAATAGATGAGTGGATAAAACAACTATGAGACAATTACACAGTGGAATACTACTTAGCTATAAAAAAGAAAAATTTACCTTTTGTGATAGTATGGATGGACCTGGAGAACATTATGCTAAGTGAAATAAGCCAGTCAGAGAAAGACAAATACCATACAATTTCACTCAGATGTGGAATCTAATGAACAAACTGAACTAACAAGCAAAAAAAGAGACAGACTCATAGACAGAGGGCAGGATGACAGCTAACCTGGGGGGAGGTTAGAGGGTGGAGGGTTTGAATAAAAAGGAAAAGACTCACGGACATGGACAACAGTGTGGTGATTGTAGGGGGGATATTAGGGGACTAAATGATAATGGAAAAATACAATAAAACCTTTTTAAAACTAAAAATAAATAAAATGAAAAGAGAAAGGAAGCTTTTTAAGTAGATAATGAGAATATAGAAGTTATGCACAGCTATTGTCCTAGTTATTGCATTCTTTATGAAACAAGATAAGGATTCTCATTATCTTGCTCACCCGTTTCGGATAAAGCAAACAATTAAAATTAGTAAGTGAAGTTGTCAAAGTCACTCGATATAGGATCAACATAAAAAGCAACAAATTTAAAAGGATTTAAATAATATAAAGTTTTTTTGAACTACAATGGAAGTAAGAAATCAGTAAGAGAAATATCTGAAAGATCATTCAATATAGGAAACTAAGCAACACACTCCTAATTAACTTATGGATCAAAGAAGAAATTACAAGGGAAATTACAAAATATGTTGAACTGGATGAAAATAAAAATACAATATATCAAAATTTGTGGGATGCAGCTAAAACTGAGCTGATAGGGAAATTAATTTATAGTAATACATGCTTATATTAGAAAAGAAGAAGAATGTCATATTAATGACCTGGTTTCTAACTTATCATTCTATTCAAATTTATTTGAACTAAGAGGTTAGAATAAGAACAGAAACTTATTCCTAAAATAACCAGAAAAAAATAGAGAACAATTAAAAACCAATGAAAGATAACAGAAAAATAATAAAGAAAGTCAAAGATTGGTTGTAAAAGAAAATATTAATAAACTACTAGCTAGACTAATCAGGGGAAAGAGAGAAGTGACACACATTTTTAATATCAGAAGTAAAAGCAGGAGCATAACTACAGATGCTACATACAATAAAGGTTAATAGGAAATATTATGTATAAATCTATACCAATATTTTTTAATATATTTATTGATTATGCTATTACAGTTGTCCCATTTCCACCCCCCACTCTACTCCATCCTGCCCACCCCCCTCCCTCCCACATTCCCCCCCTATAGTTCATGTCCATAGGTAATACTTATAAGTTCTTTGGCTTCTACTAAATAGTGTATTTCCTACACTATTCTTACCCTCCCCCTGTCTATTTTCCACCTATCATCTATGCTATTTATTCTCTGTACCTTCCCCCCCTCTCCCCCTCCCACTCCCCTATTGACAACCCTCCATGTGATCTCCATCTCTATGGTTCTGTTCCTGTTCTAGTTGTTTGCCTAGTTTGCTCTTGTTTTTGTTTTAGGTGTGGTCATTAATAACTGTGAATTTGCTGTCATTTTTACTGTTCCTATTTTTGATCTTCTTTTCCTTAGGTAACTCCCTTTAACATTTCATATAATAAGGGCTTGGTGATGATGAGCTTCTTTAACTTGACCTTATCTGAGAAGCACTTTATCTTCCCTTCCATTCTAAGTGATAGCTTTGCTGGATACAGTAATCTTGGATATAGGTCCTTGTGTTTAATCTTGGATAATGTAATTATGATGTGCCTTGGTGTGTTCCTCCTTGGGTCCAGCTTCTTTGGGACTCTCTGAGCTTCCTGGACTTCCTGGAAGTCTATTTCCTTTGCCAGACTGGGGAAGTTCTCCTTCATTATTTGTTCAAATAAGTTTTCAATTTTTTGTTCTTCCTCTTCGCCTTCTGGCACCCCTATAATTTGGATGTTGGAACGTTTCAAGGCGTCCTGGAGGTTCCTACGCCTCTTCTCATTTTTCCAAGTTCTTGTTTCTTCATTCTTTTCTGGCTGGATGTTTGCTTCTTCCTTCTGGAACACAACATTGATTTGAATCCCAGTTTCCTTCTCATCACTATTGGTTCCCTGTACATTTTCCTTTGTTTCTCTTAGCATAGGCTTCATTTTTTCATCTGTTTTTCAAATAGATTCAACCAAGTCTGTGAGCATATTGATAACCAGTGGTTTGAACTGTGCATCCGATAGGTTGGCTATCTCTTCGTTGCTTAGTTGTGTTTTTTCTGGAGCTTTGAAGTGTTCTGTCATTTGGGCCATTTTTTTTTTTTTTTGTCTTGGGGCGTCTGTTACTTTAAGGGGCGGAGCCTTAGGTGTTCACCGGGGCGGGGTTGCGCTGGTCACTATGCTGTGACGCTGTATGTGGGGGAGGGGCCGAGTGGGAGCAATGGCGCCCGCCTCACTCTCCTCCGGCTTTCAATCTTTCACTCCACTACCCACAATCAAACTGGGCCACTCTGGTGCTGGTTCCCGAGTAAGAGGGGCTGTGCACACTCTAGGCCCCTGTGGGTCTCTCCAACAACCTCTCCTGTGAGGCTGGGAGTCTCTCCTGCTGCCGCCCCAACCCCCACGGGCATTTTTAATCAGAGGTTTGAGGCTTTATTTCCCCCATGCTGGAGCCCTGGGTTGCGGGGTCTGCTTTGCTCCCCGCCATTAGTCCGGTTTATCTGTGGGCGAATGTGGTGCCGCGGGGTGCTACCCGCTGCTCTGCCTGCCCCGTTCTCCGCCACTCTGAGTCCGGCCCTCTGGGTTTATCTGTGCAAATGTGGGGCCGCAGGGTCTGCTAGTGCTCAGACTGCCTGCGCCATTTGTCCCACACTCCGCCAGTCTCAGTCCCGCCACAGCCACGCGAGTCCTCTCCACCCCGGTGCCCATCTCCGCCCCTCCTACCAGTCTGGATGAATGTTTATTTTCTATTTCCTTGGTGTTGGTCCCCCTTGCTGTTCGATTCTCTGTCAGTTCTGGTTGTGCGAGGAGGCGCAGTGTGTCTACCTACGCCGCCATCTTGGTTCTCCTCTATACCAATATTTTTAACAATTTTAATTAAATACATTCCTTAAAAGACACAAATTACCAATGCTTACTTAAGAATAAATATATCTCTTAGATAGCCCTGTATCTAGTAAGGAAATTGCCAGAGCAATTTGATAACTACATGGAAAAGAAACCTCTGCCTCCTCCCTCATATAACACACAAAAATAAATTCCAGATGGAGCATAGATCTAATTGTGAAAGGTAAAACAACATAACATTTAGGAGAAAACATAAGAAAATATCTATATGCCCTTAACTATGCAAAGAGTTCTTAAACTGAAAACAAATGTATACAGCTTTAAAGTTGAGATATTAAAAAGGAAGGCCACATAGTGGGAAAAGATATTTGAAATACAAGACTGATATGCAGAATTTAATAGAAATGCCTACAAGTAAATAAAATAGACAGAAAACCCAAGGGGAAAGGGCACAAACCACCTGAACAGGCATTTCACAAAGAACATCTAAATGGCTAATAGACATATGAAAAGTGCTAAACATCATTACTCATCAAAGCAATGTAAAAATGTAAATTAAAAATACAATACAATACCAGTACACACCCAACAGAATGGCTAAAATTTAAAAGGTAGAAAATACTGTGTTGACATGAATGTGGAGCAAAAGGACCCTCATACATGGCTGGTAAAGGTGTTAATTATGTTACCATTCTGAAAACTCTTAGGCAGAATCTGCTAAACCAAATATACATGGACTCTATGATCTAGCATTTCTGCTTCTTAGGAATATACCCAATAGGAATGTATGCATACATTCATCAAAAGATATAGTATGATTACAACAGACTATTCCTAATAGCCCAAAGTGGAAACAACTCAAATGTACAAGTGTAGAACAAATATGTTGCAGTGTATTCATACCACAAGAACAAGCAAATTCAACCACATGAATGAAGCTCACATGAAAGCTTCATGCATGAAGTATTGCTGGGTAAAAGTGCCAGCCAGACATAAAAGAGTATGTACAATAGGATTCCACTTCTGTAAAGTTCACAAACAGGGAAGAGTGATCATACAGTGTTGGAAGTCAGGGTAGTAGTCCTCTTAGGAGCGGTAGTGACTGGGAGGGGGCCTGTGGGGGCCTCTAGTGATGGTGCTATTACTTGATCTGGGTGCTGGTTATGAAGGGTTCATCCTGTGGAAATTCACTCAGCTGTATAATGAAGACTTGTACATTTTTGTAGGTCACACTTCAGAGAAAAGTTTGACTTACTATGTAGAAAGTGCTGTGATGGAAACCAAAGGAGTGCTGGAAAGAGAATTTGGTCAGTTTGGGAAGGCTCCTTGGAGGAAGAGAAATTTAGCTGAGAGCTACCAGGTGAGGAGGAGCCTGCTATGAGAGGAGCAACAGGGAAGAGCTTCGTAGGCAGGAGGAACAGCATGGATAGATAGCAGTGTGATAAATCAGGACTTTTCCCCCTGGAAATCAATGGATGTAGGGTGATGATCTTAGCATAGCAGTCCTGCCTTGGTTGGCCATGTAACTCTTTTAAAATTAACTCTATCATATCCTGATGTCCTGACTTTGGTCATTCTTCTGCTAGAAAAAAATGAAAGCTTTTTTTAAAGCACCAAAAAGGAACTCTGGCTTTCATTTGTCTATTACTCATCCTTAACTGTTCATTATTTGTCTACAGAGCAAGAATCAGTAAACTACAGCCCACAGGTCAAATCTGGCCCATGGACTATTTTTGTAAAGCTTTATTTGTTTATATACTGTCTATTGCTGCTTTGCGATACTACAGCAAAGGTGAGTTGTTGCAAAGGACTGCATGGGCTGCAAAGTGTAAAATATTTGCTATCTGGCCCTTTGAGGAAAAGTTTGCAGACCCTTGGTACAGAGCTACTTACCACAGCCATCAGTCTCATTTATCCCATTGGGTTCTCCCTCAATGTCAAACACCTGAGGCACCATTCTTGCTAGTGCATTTCCTTCCACAGGCCCACCCTCCCAAGATGTTTCGACAACTGCACTGTCTCTGCTCTGTCAGCCACTACTTGTGGGGCCTTCTTACATCCAGGCCATGAATAATCTAGTTCTAAAAGCACATCTTACAACCTGCTTACTCAGACCAGTCCTGGCACCAAATATTGGAGGTTGGGTGCTGTAAAAGTTAGATGGCCAGATGGAGCTTAGAGTGCAAAATGTTTGTTAGGGATCAATACCTGAGAAGGAGAAAGGAAAAAAGACAGAGGAGTCCTGTCTCAGTTCATATGCGAGATCTTTCCTTTCCTTGATTGCCATGGAATACCCACCTCCCTGACTCCTGGCCAACTATGGATTCTTCCTATCCCCTCTGAAGAACCACATCTTAAAGAGGTGGGAAGAAGTTGGCCCCTGGAGCCAGGTTGGTTTGTTTTTCATCTGAAGTCACCTGTTAGCTGTGTGACCCTGGGCAAGTTTCTTAACCTCCTGAACTTCTAATTTCTTGTCTGCACAATGGGGAATAACAATCACACAGACTTCATGGAATTGTGGTAAGGAGTTGATGGGCACTGGATGTGAAGGCTCCTTGCACCCTGACTGGCATACTGATGGTACTAAACAGATGGCTGTCCTCTTTTCTTTTGCTATTCCCATGTATTCTAAGTCAACATTTTCATCATAGACCCTTAAAAAGTCCTATCTTAGCCCAGGCCTTTCCACAATTCTGGTAACAGATTGGTATAGGTATTTAAAAAGACAAAAATCAATAATGACTTTCATAATGATGATGATGATGATGCTGATGGCTAACTATACTGCATGTAAAATCAGTCCCAGTTCATGTCCCCATGCTGCTTACAGTTTAGTGGGGAAAGTGGACACTGATCCAAAAACCACAAGCCCTGGGAATAAGAGGTACATGTGGCAGCTCAGTTACTTCTCAAAAGGATCCTATGAGATGGATACTATTACTATACTCACTTTTCACATGAAGCAACTGAGACTCAGAGAAGTTAATAATTCTTGTTCAGGGTCACCCAACTATATGAGGCAGAACTTGCATTTGAGCTCAGGTCTTTCTTCCCACGTTCTAATTGTGAAACAAATGTAGGGGCAGCAGGTGGATTTCATCAAACTTCTAAACAACAGAATCCCTGTTGGGCAGAAGTTGACCATTCAACATTTTCAACTAAGAGTCAGCTTCAGTTATTAATACTGTTATCTGAAGCATATCTGAAGAGGGGGAGGGCAGAAATACCTCCCTCAAAGAAGCCAGGGCCATGGTACTTTGTTTTTCTTTAATTTTTTAAATTTTTTATTGATGTTCAAGTACAATTGTCCCTGTCAGAGTCATAAGTTAGAGGTAGAGGACACTAAGGTGGCATGTGGTGTAACCCCTCTATTTCAAAGGTAAGTAAAATGAGGCTCAAAGAAGGGAAGAGACTTATTAGAGATCACAAAGCATCACTAGCAACTGGTTCCTCCCATGTCAATCTCAGGGAAGACTCTGATTGGCTTTTTGGGGTTACATGCTCACCATTGTACCAACCATTGTGGCCATAGGGCAGCCCTAACTCCCAGAGTGATAGCCCCACCAAAACTAACCAGACACCATTCTTTGAATTGCCACAAGACTTTGGCACCTCCTCAGGTCTTTGACAAGAATGCTGCCTCTTCAGAGAGGACTTCTTTAACAGCTCTACCAAAATTAGACCCCTCTCCTGACCTTGTTACCCTTTTTTATTTTTCTCCATAATACTTATTACTCTTTTATATTATTTATTTCTCTTTCCTCATTAGAATATTTAAAAGCTCCCTGAAAAGAGGGGCCTTATCTGACTTCTTGACCCTGTATCTGCAGTATCTAGAACAGAACTTGGTGTAAAAAGGTGCTCAATAAATGTTTTTTTTTAAATTTTTATTGTTATTCTCAATAAATGTTTTTGAATTTAAAAAAATGAGTAGGAGAGGAGTTTCCCAAAGGATGTAGAAGAAGACAAAAGGGGAAGCATGTTAAACAGCCATCCAACAATACCCACAACAGGCACTATGTAATTCTTAGCATTTCATTTTTAGAAAAATTGATAAAGCAAATACTATTTCCATTAGAAAAAAAAGTCAGTGGGAGGCCTGTGATTGTTGGTTTCTTATCTATCTCTCTGACTAGGCTGGGACCTTCTTGATGGCAGAATAGGGACTTATTCGTATCTGCTTGCTTGGCACTTACCAGAGGTCGGCACAAAGCAAGTGCTCAAATAAGGGTTTTGCATGAATAAACCTAAGTGTAATATCTTAGTCCAGGTTTCTGAAATGTGAATTTAGAATTATGCATTCTACTGTCAAATATAAAAATGTATTAATGTACATTAGAATTACCAGGGGAATCTTGTTAAAATACAGATTCTGATCCAGTAAGTTTGGGTGGGGCCAGAGATTCTCCATTTCTAACAGGCTCCCAGGTACTGCTGGCACGAACCACACTTTGAGTAGCAGTCTCAGTTCATTGGCAAAGAGTCTGTGGCCATCTTGCTATTCAAAGAGGTGAGGTAAAAAGCCAAGAAGGGCTTTTCAGAAGGAAAAATGTTAGGAGTATTACAAGACTGGATTTTACCCCAGGTCTCCTACCTGTGAGCCAGTGAACTTGGACGAGTTTCTACACACCTCTGAGCCTCAGTCTCCACTGTCAGGTCAGGACTCCCCAACCAGCCCTGCCCTCCTCACACAGTGTTTAAGCTGTCACAGTGAGGGGTGAGGGCTGGTGGGAGATGGGGGGGGGGTTTGTCTAAAGATTAATCAGCTGGTTGCTGCCCTGGATATGCTGAGAATTTATACATTACCATGCCTTGCAAGGATGTGAAGAAGAGTTAAGAGCAACATACACTATAGAAAAGAATCCCTGAATTCTCACAGCTGCTAGCCAGCATGCTGATGGCAAATGTAAAATTTAACTCTATTTCATAAAGTCTCACCATCCATATTCTGGTTGTTTTCAGTTGTCTAAGGTTGCTCTCTCCCACTAGCTGGACTCCTCTTTATAAGGATCTTCTGATCTCTGAATCTCATCCCACCCTCTTCTTAAAAAAAAGAACACATTCACAACAAAAGACCCTCTAATGCCTTTCTCTATGACTCACAACAATAAAATGAGAGCTTAACATTAACTCTGTGCCAGAGGTATTAATAAGACACCCTAATTCATTGATAATATTGGTGTTTCCCTAAATGTGGTAAACATCAGTGACAGCATGTGATACACAGACAAGTGTCATTCTAATAGTGGTGTTATGATTGGTTACTTACATTTTTGGTAAATAGTACTGTCTTTTCACCGAGGCTAACCATGTAAACTTTCCTTTAACTATAAATATAAGCAAAATGTGTTAATATGAAGGAAAAGCAAATTAAAACCACAATGAGATACCACTTTACACCAATTAGAATGGTTGTAAAAAAAAGAGATAATAATGTTGGTGAGCACATTGAGAAACTGGAGCCCTCACATACTGCTAATGACAATGTAAAATGGTACGGCTGCTTTGTACATCAGTCTGACAGTTCCTCAGAAGGTTAAACATAGAGTTACCATATGACTCAGCAATTGCATGCCAAAGTACATACCCAACAATTGAAAACATATGTCCACGCAAAGCTTGTACATGAATGTTCATAGCAGCATTAGTCCTAATAGCCAAAAACTGAAAACAAGCCTAATGTCCATCAACTGATGGATGGTTAAATAAAATGCAGAATATCCATAAAGTAGAATACTATTCAGCCATAAAAAGGAAAGAAATACTGATACCTGCTACAACATGGATGAATCTTGAAAACATTAGACTAAGTGAAAAAAGCCAGAGAAAAGACTACATGTTTTATGATTCCATTTCTATGAAGTGTCCAAAATGGGCAAATTCATAGGGATTGAAAGTAGATTCATGGTTTCCCAGGGCTGGGTTGGGGAAAATAGGGAATGACTGCTAAAGGGTATAGGATGATGAAAATTAAGGTGTTCAAAAATTGATTGTGATGATGTTTGCACAACTATGTGAATACATTAAAACTACTGAATTATATACTTTAAATGAGTAAATTATTTTATATGAATTATATATTAATAAAGGTGTTATAAACATATATATGGCAAATATTAGATACTACTGCAGATGGCATACAAATACAGAAAAAATGTTGAGATAGCTATGGAAAATACAAGTTTGGGTAACAGTGGATTAGTTTAGCAATCCTTCTAACAACCATATGAGGTCAATGTTGTTTTTTCCTGTTGTACAGGAAACTGGACTCCAAGAGGTGAAATTGCTCATTCAAGGACAAAGAGTTTCAAGTAGTGTTATATCCCAGGTTGTTGACCCTAAAACCAGTGTTTTATCTGGCATGCTTCCTGGGCCCCCAGCCCTTGAATTCAGCTCCCACCCATACTTTTCTGATGATGCCCCTCCCCAAATAGTGCTTCTCTGAGACTTTGGTTTGACCCACACCAATAAGCATCACCTATGGCTTTGACTTGGTCCTGGAGCCAAGACAGAACATATCAGTGCTAATTTCCAGGTAGTAGGAAAGAACAAACTCACTGTCCAGATGAAGAAACTGAGGACCAGTTCACACAAGTAGTCAGAGACAACAATGAGATTCTGGGAGAAAATTTGACGGCCAAGATGACCAAGATGTCCACCAAATATCACCCCTTTTATATGTAAAGTTATTGCTGGAAAATGGCTGCCCACCTAGGGACAACATTTCCCAGATGTTGTTGCATCTGGGTAGCCTCAGTGGTAGTCAGATTTCAAGATGACCCCCAATGACCCCTTCACCTGCTATCCACATCCTTGTGTAGTCTCCTCCTACAATGAATAGGATTGACCTGTGTGACCAATAGGATATTGCAGAAATAATGGTGTATAATTTCTGAGGATGGGTCATAAAAGCTATTGTAGCTTTCACCTTGCTCTCTTGGATCACTTGCATTGGGAAAATTAGCTGGCATGTTCTGAGGACACTCAAGTAGCCCTATGGAGAAAACTACATGGCAGAGAACTGAGGCTCTTGCCAACAGCTATGTGAGTGCATCATCTTGAAAGCAGGTCCTCTAGCCCTAGTCAAGGCTTCTGATGACTACAGCCCCAGCCTATATATTGACTGTAGTTTCTTGAGAAGCCCTGAGCCAGAACTACTCAGCAAAGCTGTTTCTTATTTCCTGATCCATAGAAATCATAGGTAGTAAGTGTATATATTTTTAAACCACTAAGTTGTAGTGTTATGCAGCAATAGATAATTGATACACCCTGTGACTAGTTCCTGCCAATGGAATGTAGGCTGAAAAGTTACATGCTACTACTCTAGGCCCATGTGGTTAAGATATGGGCATGCCTTTTCTACATTTTCTTCCCTTTCCTACAGAGATCTTTATTTCCCTAAACAGATAATTTGTATTCACACGTTCATGGCAGCATAATTTACTATGGTCAAAAGGTGAAAATGACCAAAGTATCCATCAATGGATCAATGAATATGAATAAACAAAATGTGGTTTATACACATACAATGGATTATTACATAGCCAAATGAATGGACTTTTGATACATGCTATAACATATAAAGGCATTACTCTTAAAGGCATTAGCTACATGAAATAAGCCAGACAGAAAAAGACAAATATTGTATTATGATTCCACTTATATGAGGTACTTAGAATCATCAAAATCATAGAGACAGAAAGTATTTAATAAAACGGTGGTTGCCAGGAATCAGGGGGACAGAGGAAATGGGGAATTGGTGTTGAATAGGGACAGTTTCAGTTGAGAAGATGAAAAGTTTTCTGGAGATGAATGGTGGCGATGGTTGCACAACATTGTGAATGTAGTTAATGCCATTGAACTGTACACTTAAACACAGTTAAAATGGTAAATTTTATGTTATATATATTTTACCATAATTTTAAAGTGTCATCATGTACCCAAAGGAGTTACTCCCTCTGCTGTGCCCTACCACCAAGTTTCTGTGCTGAGGGCTAGGACTTTGGGCTAACTCTTTTTCTAGCCACTATTTGCAGAACAGAGTCCTGTGTGAACAAATATAATGGGTAGAATGGCTTAAACAAGATGGAAATCCCTTTCTCCCACACACAGTCTGGAGGTAGGCAGTGCAGAGCTGGCATGGTGACTCTGCTCTATGCAGTCATTCAGGGCCTCAGCCTCTTGTACTCTGCCATGAGAATGTTTCTCTCATCCTCATGGCTCAAGATGGCCTACCAACACATCCATGTCCTAAGTAGCAGGGTGAAGAAGGAAAGGAAAGAAGGAGCATGCTCTTTAAGACACTGTCACTTGTAGTCTCTGTCCTAGAAGTGGGATCCAATTGCTGCCTGACATACTGTCTGTCTTCTGCATCCTCCAATAGTATGTCAGCTATGTTCTGTCTTGCCATGGAAGCCATGGAGGTACCCCACAGAGATCTTAGGAACCCATGTTGAATGTGATAGAGACACACATGGGTGAAACCCAGGTCCCTGCATCACTGCATGAAAGGGTGCCTGTCAAACATTTGCCTAAGTGAGAAGAAACCTCAAATGTGTGAATGCAGTGAGATTTCAGAATTTATCTGTCACAGCTACCAGCATTCTCTTAACTAACACAGAGCCTTATGATTAGCACTTGGGAAGTCAGATAACACAGTAAGACTGAGGCCATGTTGGGCAATGGAAAGGTGGCCCTGGAGCCTAGAGACCAAAATCCAAGCCCCAGAAACCCCACTTACAAACTGTGGGCCATTCAAATTCTTTCAGCCTGATTTGCTCAAATGTACGTTGGATATGATAATACAAATTACACATTATTTATGGTGTGGGCTTAGTGAAGGAATCTACAGAAAGAAAGTTAAGAAATGTCTGCTTGGGGCAGCAACAGACACCTGTCCCCTTGCCATTCTCCAAAGAGGAGAACAGATGGGCAGTTATAACTGGGCACAGCACACTGTAACTCAGTCTAGATGAGAAGTAAATGGCCCACTGGGGGTGCCTAATCTCTAAGCCATGGCTGAATACCCAGCCTTGGGCAGGAAAATGTCTGACTTGGATTCTGCAATAGCTTTGATTCAAGACCTCAAATAGTCCCCCTGAGAACTTACTTGATTGGGATTCAAATTGGGTTTTTAGCATCATCCAACTTTTTCCTCAAGTAGCCCAGGAATGAGAGTCTGGACTCCCTCCCATTATACCCCAACTAGAAAGCACTGGTCTAGAAAAGCTGGGACACTCAATGCTCTGGCTGCTACTCTGGGAAGTGTGGCAACTACATAGTTGTTCACAGCAAGGTCAAAAGTACAGATGTTTCAGGAGTTCCAGTCAAGATGGAGGCATAGGTAGAAACCATTTGCTTCCTTATACAACCAAAAGGATAACAACCAATCTAAAAACAATAAACAACCAGAAGTGCCAGAAAATCAAACTGCATGGAACTCCAACCAAGGAATTAAATAAACAGTCAACCAACCAACCAGACCAGTAAGACAGAGAGATGGAGAGAACCTGTGATAAGGCAGTGGACCTCGCAGGCAGCCTGGCTGAAAGAATCCCAAGCAAGGGGGGGCTGGCTGAAAGGGAAAATGAGACTCAGAGCCGACAGTGGACTATGGTCAGGGGTTGCCATGGTGGGAGAAACTCCCTGTCTCACACAGGAGTTTGTTGGAAAGTGGGGCTAGAGCTGAGCAAGTGAGCTGAATTGTTCTCTCACTGACCGCCCCCCCCCAAGAGAGTGCCACAATGCAGCAAAGAGGGGTGGCCTGACCAGGCAAATACCTAAGGCCCCGCCCCCTTACAACTTAACAGGTGCACAGAGACAAAGAAATATGGCCCAAATGAAAGAACAGAGCAAAACTCCAGAAAGAGAGCTAAGCGATGAGGAGATAGCCAATCTATCTGGTGGAGAGTTCAAAACCCTGGTAATCAAAATGCTCGCAGAACTGATTTAGCTTGGTTGAAAAATGAAAGATACTCAAAGTGAAATAAAGCAAAATATTCAGGGAACCAAGAGTGACAGAAAGGAAACCAGGACTCACATCAACAATTTGGAACAAAAGGAAGAAATAAACATCCAACCAGAACAGAATGAAGAAACAAGAATTCAAAAAAAAAAAAAAATGAGAGGCTTAGGAACCTCTAGGACAACTTTAAATGTCCCAATATCCTAATTATAGGGGTACCAGTAGAAGAAGAGGAGAGCAGGAAATTGAAAACTTACTTGAACAAATAATGAAGGAAAACTTCCCCAATCTGGCAAAGGAAATAGACTTCTAGGAAGTCCAGGAAGCTCAGAGAGTCCAAAGAAGTTGGACCCAAAGAGGAACACACCAAGGCACATCATCAAGTTACCCAAGATTAAAGATAAAGAGAGAATCTTAAAAGCAGCAAAAGGAAAAAAGAGATTTCCCTACAAAGGAGTGCCCATAAGACTATCAGCTGGTTTCTCAAAACAAACCTTACAGGCAAGAAGGGGCTGGAAAGAAGTATTCGAAGTCATGAAAAGCAAGGATCTACATCCAAGATTACTGTATCCAGCAAAGCTATCATTTAGAATGGAAGGGTAGATAAAGTGCTTTCCAGATCAGGTAAAGCTAAAGGAGTTCATCAAAATCAAGCCCTGATTATATGAAATGTTAAAGGGAGTTGTCTAAGAAATTAAAGATCAAAAACTATGAACAGTAAAATGACAATAAACTCACAACTATCAACAACTGAACCTAAAAAAAAAAAAAAGAAAGAAAAACAACGAAAACAAAAACTAAGCAAACAAGTAGAACAGGAACAGAATCAGAGAAATGGACATCACATGGATGGTTTTCAGTGGGGAGGAAAGGTACAGGGAATAAGAAACATAACTGGTAGGCATAAAATAAATAGGGAGAGGTTAAGAATGGTATAGGAAACAGAGAATTCAAAGAACTTATATGTACAACCATGGGCATGAACTAAGGGGGGTGGAAGCTGGAGGGTTGGGGGTGCAGGGCGGAGGGGGGATAAAGGGGGAAAAATTGGGAAAACTGTAATAGCATAATCAATAAAATATACTTAAAAGAAAGTACAGATGTTTCAGAGGCCAGGCAGAGAACCTAGCAGTGTGAAGAGGCCGAATACTATGTAATGGCAAATGGCTAGTACTGTGAGTTGTGTGGCAGATTGGACATGTCTACAGGCTCATGAGAGCCCACAGCTATACTAAAACCTCAAATCTGAATTTATTGTCATGTACAGCGCCAGTACTAATAGAAATATAATGTATGCCACATAAGGAATTTAAAATGTTCTAGTAGTCATATTTTAAAAGTATAAGGAGAAAGATGAAATTAATTTTAATAATATGTTTTACTTAACCCAATAATGTTCTGATCACCAATTTAATGTGTGTGTATAGAAGAGGAAGGTTCCTCAGGTACCAGCTGGGTGTCCTACCATTCGACTCATTTAATTCAATTCTGACACTATCCACCAGAAGATAGCATCAGATTCCACAGGTTAAAGAAAGGCTCAGTCCTACAAGACTGCCCCTCTTCCCACACTTCAGATGTCAACTGCAAGTCCAGGTTGTCACCTGTGTTTCTGACCAACAGACTCTAAATCAGAGGTTCCCATGACCCCTTTCTTGGGTTTGATTACTTTGATAGAGTGGATCACAGAACCCAGAGAAATATTTTACTTACTATATTACTGAATTATTATAAAAGGATATAACTCAGGAATAGCCAGATGGAAGAGAAACATAGGGAAAAGAATGGGGAAGGGGTGTAGAATTCCCATGCCATTCTCCCTTAATCTCCACGTGTTCACTAATACAGAAGCTCTCTGAACCCAGTCCTTACGGGTTTCTAAGGAGGCTTCATTACATAGGCACGATTGAAAATCATTAGCCATTGGTGACTGATTCAACCTCCAATCCCTCTCCCCTCCCCCAAAATCAGGAGGTGGGACTAAAAGTTCCAAATCTCTATTATTGATCAGTTCCCCTGGCAACCAGTCCCTATCCTTAGTTTTATTACTATTTTTTTCTCTAAAGTCACCTCATTAACATAAACCCAGTTGTGGTAGAAAGTAGCTTGTTATGAATAACAAGACACCAATTTCCCCTTTATGGTGCTCAAGGGATTTCAGGAACTGAGGACAAGAGACCAAATATTGTGACAAAAGATGTTTGCATTGCTCTTTCACTCTGGAAAGTTCCAAGGGTTTGGGGAGCTATGAACCAGGAACCATGGATGTAGATCAAATACTTATGAAATGAGCAATATATACTTGTTCATTCAAATGAACAAATTTGTTATACATCACAATATCACAACCAAAATATTATCATTTCAACATATTCTCAATATTTTAAAATATTAAACGATTTTACATTCTTCTTTTTTATACTAAATCTTCAAGATTCTGTAAGTGTTTTATACATCTCAATTAGGACCAGCCACATTTAAAGCACTTGTAACCAGATGTAGCTGGTGGCTGCTCTTTTGGACAGTGCAGTTCTAGGTAGTTGGCACCCATAAGCCCATTGGGAACTTCCATAACTCCATACCTTTGCCTACACTGTGCCTTCTGCCTGGCACAGCCTCCTTTCCTTTCCAAACTTGAATTCCAGCTCATATTTCATGGGCTCTGTGCTCCCACAAGACCTTCTATCCATCTCTTTTCAAGGGCCTACCATGCTGGATTATTGTTTATTTCACCAAAAGGCCAAGACCACTTTTGAGCCTTTACCAGCATTTAGCTCATTGTGTGGCACACATACAGCAGACCCTCCATCATAGTTGTTGGTTTTAGGGGTAATTGTGGGTCTTTCTTTCTCTGGGATGGAGATGTTAGGGAACCAGGAAAATTTCTTTAAAAATTTTCCCCATTATTTTTTTGTAGTGGGTCACAATAAGGAAAATGGTAGAAAACATTGCTTGGGGTGACACTGTTACCAGAGAAATACTGAAGCTATGATTTGGGACTGTATGTATCTTTAATAGCCATTCAGTTCTTAGTTTATGATCCTCTCTAGGAAATATTTGAGCAACCTGGATATATAGCTACAAGGCATTGTACATCTGGGGTCATGAGGGAGTGTAGCATTTTAACAGCTGGGTAACTCAGGGTCAGTGCTGACATGTGAATAAGAGGATCAGGGCCACCATGCTGCACAAGTCCAGAGTAACCACGTGAATGCTGTTGAGGGAATTGAGCACACAGCCTGTGTGGCTAGATGCAGTGGTCCTGAAAGCCCTATCTGTGGGTAAATGTGATTGTTTGTGACATGCCACTGGCTTTAGACATCTGAATCAGAATATTGAGAAGATTAGATAAAAACATGGGGAAATTCAGAACATAAGAAACCATGTGTGTTCATACAAACAGCTGCTGCCCAACTCAAGAAGGACTGTAGTTCAGAGTCCAAGTATGAAATCACTATTTCAGAACTTGGACAGTATCCTTCCACAGATACAGGGGTCCAGAAGGGGGCTGCTCTTCCCAGGGTGACACCCAGAATATAACGATTAGGTTTTGGGCTAATGTTCTTGGGCTTTGATAAGAAGAGGATGTAAACTTCCTCTTTTGTTCTCTCCTTTTTATACCTAGATCAAACAGAGAAAGACAACACTCATGTGGGTGAAACCACCAGCTAGAAGAGGACCTAGTTAGATCTGGCAGGTCACAGAATAAGTCAGAGAACTGGGTTTGAATTCTGGCTCCACTGTGTGATTTTGGACAGTTGTTCAACCTCCCTGGGCCTCATTTTTGTTTTCTGTAGAATAAAGATATTACCATCCCTGTTCCGTGGTGGTAGGGTAGAGAAAGGCCCAAGCCAGCCTGGGATAAGGGTATTAATTAGTTTTTGCTACATAACAACCTCAAAAATCTCAGTGGCATATAACAATGAGCATTTATTTCTCATTCCTGTGACTGTGGGTTGGCTGTGGAGCAGCTCTGTTTCAGGTTGTGGGTCTGAGGTTTGGCTGGGGTATCTCTTCTTCATTGTCTCCTTCTGGGGCCCAGGTTGGAGGGGCAGCAGCTACGTGGGGTATGTTCTCATGGTCATGTTAGCAGGTAAGAGGGCTAGCCCAACCATGAAAGCACATTTTAAACCACTGCTTGGTTAATATGAATCACATAGCCAAGTCCAAAGTCAAAGCCTAGAGAAGCACAATCTGCTCACTATGGGGCCGCAGCAAGAGTGAGGGTGGAGAACACAATTATGGTAGAGTGAATGTTGGGACCGATCATTCAATTTATTACATTATACAGATAGAATTATAATTTCCTTGTGCTCATTTATTCACACATTTCCATGAAAAATAAGGTAGTTCTTATAGTATTTCCTTCTTTCAAAAGAAGATTGGCCTAGGCACTGCAACATAAATAAGCAGATGGAGTAAAAATTTACAGAGATTGCTAAGGGGTAAGGAAAGGGAAATATTACCAGGAGGGGTTGCCCATCCTTGTATCTTAATTCTGGCCCTACCAGTAAAGTTGTTGTCCTGAACCAGTACTGAAGGCATTAAAGGAAGAAGATTTCTACAGTAACCTAGTCGGATCCTTAATCTGGTATGTAAAAGGTTGTGAAATGATGCTTAAACCTGGGAAGTTACCGTCATCAAGAAGAACTGAAAATTTAGACAGTAGAGAAATCATTTTAGAATTCATGAAGGTGAGCATTATACTGGTATTAAAAGAAGGAGCTGTGTCTGTGAAACAAAGGGGAGCTTTCAAGAGGGGAAAAATGTGAGCAAAAGTGTATAAGCCTCATTGATGCTCAGTGGCTCAAAACAACAGACATTGATTATTATAGGTGGGATACCAGGCTGGGCTGGGCTTAGTTTGCACAGACCTCTGTAGTTCACTGAAGCCTCTGCTTCAGTCTGGGTTCTCTGGGTGCACTTCGGCTGGGGCAGTTCTGCTCTGTGTATATCTTGTTTTCCTCCTGGAGCAGTGGACTAACCTAAAGCATCCTTCACATGGTGATGGCAGAAGTAGAAGAGAGCAAGAAGAGTTGAGGCTTGGAACTGGCATATCATCCCTTCTTCCTCATTCTGGTGGTCAAAGCAAGTCAGATGACTGAAATCTGGTGCTGGGAGGGTCCTACAGAGTTAAATAGTGTGAACGGCATGGATACAGGGGAAGGGTGAAGAACTGGGGTCATTATTGAAAATGTATCAGAAAAAAAGTATGGTGGTAGTAATGAGGCAAAGTATGGCAGAAAACTGTTTTTTCAGAGACTCACAATTGAGAAACACCAATCCCAAGTCCCCTTGTGGGTTCCCTGCCATGTCCAGGCTAGCTTCCACTTCATCATCTGCAGCACTGAGGAGCTCACCATCTCCTGGTGCAGATTATTTAGACTAGAAGACTTACAGGAAGTTATTTCTGGTACCTGATACCTTTTTGCCTCTTCTCTTTGGTCCTGGTTCTGGTATATAGGTTTTTGGTCCAGCAGCCATTCGTACAATCGAGGAAAGTGCACTGACCCGGTGGTTCTGGTTTCTCAGTCCCTGAGTGAACTAGCAGTGGGCAAATCAGCACAAAGTGGAGCAGGACCATCACCCCTGCAGCCAGATGCTACAGTTCCCCTAACTGAGGAGACATGCTTGAAACCTTCCCTCCTATACCCTCCAGGTCAACTCCAATGGGTTCTGCCTCTACCCCCATATCACTCTACTCCACCTTCCTGTCTCCCTCTCTATTGCCATCTTCCTTGTCTGAGCTACCATCGTTTCTTACCTGCACTGCTGTAGTAGCCTCTTCACTATCCCCACCTTGCCCCATAATCTATTTTTCACACTGTGACCACAGTAGCATCTTAACAATGCAAATATGCTCATGTCACCAACTGCTAAAAATGTTTGCCCTCTAGGCACATCTTGTTCCACACTCTTCACTCAGCCTCAGCCTCTGTGATCATCTTTCAGGACCCCCAACCCTCTCTGCATCCAATTCATTGCACGCGTCCCTTCAGGCTTCAGCTCATCTGTCACTTGCTCAGGGAACCCTCCCTGGTCTCCTTGACAAGGTCAGATCTCTCAGTAACAAGCTCTAGTATCTCTCCTTTGCAGCATGTACCAGAATCTCCACCCTTCCATTCATTTCTGTAATTACTTCACTAGCATCTGCCTCCTTTGCTATTCTGTAATGGTGGGCCTGTACACTGGTTAGGTGTAGGTGTGGGGTGATTTATAGTGCTGTGATGTAAATGCAGCCACAGCAGATTTCAAGCAACCAACATTTGTGGCTCACAAAATCTCTGAAAATTTAATAACTGGCTCTCATGAGGTGGTATGAGCTAGCTCCAGCATACCACTGGGGCAAGTCTTGTAAATGTTTTTATATCCTATGATCAATAAAGTGTCGGGAAGATAATCAAAGAGCCATAAATATTTGGTGAATGAATGAATGAGTAATTACCATTTCTAGAAAATGGAAGACTTTGAATACTTTGGATGCCCAAGAAAAGAGTAAGGGAGTCATGACATTTCTGTTCTCTAAGGACTATTTAGATATTTACTTAACAAACACATCTATATTGGGCACAAATTCAAGTACTTTACAGCTTTACAAATATTAACTCATTTAATCTGCATAACAATTAAAAGGTAGATATTATTAGTACCCTCATTAAAAAAAAATCTTCCATAACTTTACCAAGTGTACATCCTAATCAACAATTAAGTAGTAAGTCAAAGTAACATCTGGAATGTCAGAAGGTCTTGGTATTGTCAAAGCATGAAGAAATGTTGCCTGATGGGATTTGCTGGTCTTTTCATTTTCTCATCACCTAAAAGCAGGTGGCCCATCCAGAATTGTGGAGTGGCCTGTTGAAGCTTCAGAGATAGCACTAGCTGGAGACCGCATCTTGAAAGGATAGGGTGCTATCCTTCTACATGTTGTCTATGGTTTCAGCTAGTGTTTAGTCCATAACTCTTCCTCTGGATCTTCAAAAATGTCTTTGAGTTGGCTGTTTTCTGTATTTTTCTGAGATGCAACTTTTTGTAATGCCCATAAGTCTGACCAACACCTCCATGGTACCTATTTCTTTCTACTCTTTGAACATCATTATTCTGACAAAGCATTTTACTTTTCTAGTTCTTGGGGTGGCTCTAGGGTTCTTTGAGCCATGGATAAGTGGTCCTTTACAGAGAAGACACTTCGCAGAGTGTGGAAGAAACGCCAGCAACTGGCTCCAACTTCTGGAACTACTAGGTTAAATAGTGCCTCCTTCCCACAAATTCATGGCCTTCCTAGAACCTGAGAATGTAGTACACTCATTTTACAGATAAAGTAACTGAGGATCAGAGTAATTTGCCATGGTGATGCAGCTGGGCTTCGAACTCAGGAAATATGACTGCAGAGACCACATCCCTAACCATTATGCTGTGCTACAACTGGATTAGCTCTGGAATGAGACATGGCCCATATTCCCCTTGATCCACTCAGTGGACATGAGTGTGTGGTCTTCAGGTCATTGCACCTCAACAAAGAAAGAATAAAATGGCAAAAGTCCAGAGATGAGGCACCAATGAGATGGGGGAGATGAGGACTCTTCTGGATAAGGACAGAGTAAACAGATTGTCTCTTTCAAAAGATGGTTTTTAAATACTTAGTAAGATCTAACAGGAGGAAATCAACCTGGTCAACTTTCAGAAAGGAAAAATATTAAAACTTTAAAGGTGAGTTTGGGGCACAAGTACATATACAATATTCTTCTAATGTAGTCTCACTTCACCTCTAAGATCACCCTAAATGATGAAGATAATCAGGACCATTTTAATGAACTGAGGACACCAAAGCTCAGAAGTTAAGGGATTTACCCAAGACCACAGAACTACTCATGAACATACTGAGCCCAGATCCCCACCAGAGGATGGCCAGTCTCTGCCTTCTCATGCTGGTTCAATGTTACTTCTCAAAAAGGTCTCACAGAATCACAGCTGCTCAGAGGAAGTCAATTCCTGGAGCTAATTATGCTGAGCAGCAGTACAAGGTGAAATGTAATTAGATTCAAAGTTAGGTTTACACAGATTCTGGGGTGATAGCCTAATATATCAATAATAATAGTCGGAAATGTGCCTCTAACTTTTGATGTAGTTGTTTATTTAACAAATGGACTCATAGGTACCAAGTGCCTACTGTGTGCAGGGACTGTTAAGGTCAAAGATGGATCCCTTCCTTCACTGCCCATTCTATATGCAGCATTGAGGATCACCCCAAAGGAAATGAAAGCACTGATGTGGAGTTTTAGCATGAGAGAAAAATGGCATTAATATAGAAGGAAAGGCTATGGGGTAATTATGATAGCCAGGGTCAGCAATTTGATTTTATCCTGCAGGAAAAGAATGAGCAATGAAGCTTTTAAGTAAGGGAATGACATCACCATCATCACAGTAAAAATAACAGCTACTGTTCAGAGTACCTAGAGTGCCCAAAGCTCTCAGCCCCTACACCCACTCCACATGGAAGAGGAGGGGCTTGAGGCAAGAGATAACACGTGAGGGCCAGGGCCTGAATCTGAACCTACATCTACCTGAATTCAGTTTATTCTCACCCTAACACTCTACAGGATCTTTGCTTTTGAACACACGCTGGACAGCACACAGGGACAAGGTTTGGGAGCCACCAGCATTTAGTTGGGTGGCTGAAGGCATGAGGATGTACAAATTTAAGAGGAGAGAGAGGAAAACTAGAGGAGCAGGAAGAGAAACTGCAGCTGAGGAGGCAGTGTTAAGGAAATCATGTAAGTGTGAATTTTAAGAAGGAAAGAAGGGAATAATAGTGCAGAATGTTACAATACCTAGAGGTCAGATAGGGTGGGGATGGACAAGGAACTATAGGATTTGCCAAATTAAGAAGACTTCTGGGACTTCACAGACAGCCTTTTCAGAGAAATGGTGGGGGTGGGTGCCAGATTGCTGTGGGCTGAGGCATGAGTGGGAAGTGAAGACAGGGCTGGCAGCATGTAAACTTACTCTTTCAAGAAATATGATAGTGAGGGGGAGGGGAGGAAGGAGACCTGAAAGGAGAAGATGGTGGCAGAAGGGTTTCCTGGGGGGATAGAGGTGGGGAGAGACTTGAGCAGTTGTAAGCCAGAATGAAAGGAAAGGCTGAAGTCTACAAGACAGGGAGGCTTTCCCTGACACAGCCCCAGAGGGAGATCCAAGGGGTGGATGGAGAGCACAGTGGGTGGCTTAGCGAGAGCTCACTTGGCTGGACTTCTCCAGGGCTGTGAAATGACGGAGGTGGATCTGATTATCTTTGTGGCCCCTTGCAGATCTGACATTCTTTCCTTCCTTCTCCCTTCTTCCCCTCCTTCTCTTCCTTCCTTCCTCTGTCTCTCTTTTGCAAATATTTACTGAGCACCTACTATGTGCTAGGTCTTGTTCTAGGCTCTGTGGCTATTATAATAAAATAATATGCAGGGTGGGGCTAAAGTAGGTTTACAATTGTTTCTATGGGAAATAATACAATGATTAATAAATAATACAAGAATAAACTCTGTTCATGTACTCACAACTGTAAACCTACCTTTGCCCCACCCTGTATACCATCCTTACAATTAAGTGGGGAGACCAACATAAAACATGAATTGCACAAATAGTGTATGCATGTGTGTGACTATACATTGTATGATAGTATTAATAACTGCTATGTTCACTGAGCACTTCCACTTTATATACTAAGTACTTACAAGCATTTCTCACCCCATAAGAAAGGCAGGTCAGAAAACAGAAGCACAGAATGGTAGATGACTGCTCACAACTAAGGGAGGCGGAGCACGAGATTCAACCTAGATTTGCATGCCTCCTGACAGGAGCGCTTAACTGCCACACTGTCCTGACTCACTGGGTTTGGAGCAGTGGGCACCAGGATGAACAAGATCTAAAGGTGTCCCTACCCTCAGGGAGCTCACAGTCCCTGAGAACTGGAAAGAAACCAAAAGTTCACTTACTTCCTTTTTCCTCCATGTGTGGTCTCCTTGACCAGCAGCATCTGCAGCATCTGGGTGCTTGTTAGCAATTCAGAAGCTCCTGCCTAGCTCAGACCAACCCACTAGATTAAGTACTGCAGTTTAACAAGATCGGCGCTTGGTATGCACGTTAAAGTTGGAGAAGCCTGGTCTAGAGCCCACTTTTCTTATTAGAGATGAGCACCGTGGCCCAGGCCTTTGGAGGTTACAGAGATTGGGGACCTTCGAGGCTTGGCGCAGGAACCCAGCCTAGGACTGAATGGGCGCTTCCACTCCTGTCCTAAGAGACCGGCGATAAGGGCAACGAACGGGAAGGGCTGGCACAGTGCTCAGCGCGCGCAAGGCGCTGGAAGGTGCTCGGCGCGCGCAACACTCTCGGCGCGCGAGAGGTGCCTGCCCGCTCCCGGCCGAGCCCCGCTGAGGCGGCGTGGGCGCCCTGAGGGCCGAGCCGCAGCGCGGCGTCCCGGTGCCTGCGCCGGGCCGGGTCGGCCCCTCAGCTCCTCCCCCTGCCTCCTCCTCCCGCCCGCTCTCGCCTCCTGAAAAGCTAGCCCGCCCGGGGCGGCGGCGCAGAGCCGGCCCGGCGCACGAGGCAGCCAGCGCGGCCATGACGACGGAGAAGGCGCTGCCTCTGGGTAACGGGAAGGCAGCTGAGGAGACGCGGGAGTCTGAGGCGCCGGGGGGCGCCGGGGGTGCGGTGACCGCGCGCGACCTGCGCGACAAGCGCGACAAGGCAGTCCACGAGCGCGGCCACTGGAACAACAAGGTGGAGTTCGTGCTGAGCGTGGCCGGGGAGATTATCGGGCTTGGAAATGTTTGGCGCTTCCCTTACCTGTGTTACAAGAACGGAGGAGGTGAGTCAGCCGGCCGGCGGCACAGGGGAAGATGCAGGGAGGGGAAACCAGCCCGTTGGGGGCGGGGAAGCAAGGGGTGAGGGCGACACCCCTCCCGCGCCAGTGCGTGGCGGGACCCTCGGGAGAATTCCCGCTCCCGGCCACCTGGCGCGCGAGCTTACCCGGGGAAGGCTTTCCCATTGCGCATGCGCACGTGCTCTTCGCACCTAAATGTGCCGCCTGTTGGCACGTGAGGATTTGTCCACCAGGTGGACCTGATCAGGACCTGTTTTGTGTGTGTCCTACCTTGCTTTTGGGGTCAGGAGACAGCCCCTTTGAGCCTCAGTTTTCCTAACTGGAAACTGCCATGAAGAAAAGGGGCTCGATTTTGAGTGCTTACTGAAATGCCAGGCTCTGTCCTGCGCTTCCCATTTCTTCCTTGAGAGTCATCTCACCCATTGTGCAGATGAGGAATCTAAGGGTCAGAGAAGCCACTCACTTAATAAGTGATAAGATGGCATTGTGACACCCAAAGGCCTTGTTTTACATTGGGATTAGAACGACAACAGGGAGAACTTTTTGCTTAGGCACTGCTCTTTGATTTGCTGCCCAGTCTTTCATTTGATCTTAAGGCCCTTTCTAGGACCTCTTTTTGTGCCACTCTGGTGGAAGAATTGGCACCAAGCACAGTCACCCATGACAAATAGCTACAACACTGATTAAACGTTTAGGAGATTCTTAAGAGACTGAGGGTAGGGGCCTTGGAAAGGAAGGTGATGAGATGATCCTTTGTAGTGACAAAATATCCAAGTAAGTTTGGTGGAGGTGCAGCAGTGAATCCTCAAATTTCTTGGTTCAAGGAATGGACTCCAGACTTTAGGAACCACCACCTGTCATTATCATGAGAACAGCAGCAGATCCAAGGCAGGGGACCTTGTAAAACCTTACTAGGTGGCATAGTTTCCCCAAGGAAAAGCCTGTATCTATGTATTCCTGTCTTTCTGTTTCTCTGCCCTCCCCCCACCCTCCAGCAGATCCCCAAACTTCAGTGAAGGTAGCTTAGAGTTGGCTGGCAGGGACCACGCTGTTAGGCTGTGTGGAGCAGGACTTCCTGTGTGAGCAGCTGCAGGGAGAGCAAGAACAGTACTGCTTGGCCTGAACTCTTTCTTTGGAGACATTCATCCTGAAGGCACTGGCTGCTCCAAGCCTGCTTTACACTGGTAATGAAGTGGCCACTGATGTTGTTGGCTTGGCAACAGGCAGAGAGGAAGTGGACTCCGGGACCCTGAATGTACCCTGCACCCTCAGCTGTGAATCCCACCTCTCTTAGCAGATTCAGCTTTCATAAACTGCCCTGTCTGCTTAAAAACCTTTAGGATAGCCCCAAACAAAAATTGTTTTATCATAATTTTTTGTGCAGGAAATTTTTATGCCAAAACTAAAAGCATTCCTAAAAGCAGAAACAAGGTAAGTTGGGTTAATTACAAAGTCTGCCAGAGATTTAAAAAAGTGTAGTGAGTAGTTTTAAAATGAGTCTTTTTTTTTTTTCTTTAACTTGCCAAGAGTCTCCGTTGGGTACACAGATATCCTGATTTCATTGAGCTAGTTGCCTTAAGGAATTACTAGCATACATAGACCAAAAGGCTTTCAAAAAGTGTCATTTGTTAGGTTCTAACAGGGGTGTCCGACCTTTTGGTGTCTCTGGGCCACTTTGGAAGAAGAGCTGTCTTGGGCCACGCATTAAATACATTGTGACACGTAATCACAAAATAATCTCATAATGTTTTAAGTAAATTTACAGTTTTGTGTTGGGCCACATTCATAGCTGGTTGGACACCCCTGTTAGAGGATTCACAAGTAAGTTACAGCATATTAGGGAAGCTGCTGCAGCTTGTTTTAATCACTTAGGTTAAATGCGGAAAACAGACCCTTTTATCCCCTTTCACATGCTTTTTGCCTTCTAATATAGTTGGGGTATCTGCTTATCAACAATTTACCTTTTAAAAAAATATCCATACAGCTCTACTCATAGATCCCAATAGTAGTTGAAAGTATTTCTTTCCCAATGTGAAACTTTAAAAATAGTGTCTTGCCCAGAAAATCTAAAAGCCTTTCAAAACCTGGTAGATATGGGTCTACTATCAGGATTGATCAAAATTGTTGCTATTGATCCTGCAGTTAGAGACTTCATTTTGCAAAAAGCAATTTCAGGTAAAGCCTTCACTCGTGAGATCAGATGATGGGGGAATGGCATGTGTTTTCATGCTTTGTTATTAAAGAGAGAGAATGAGGGATTTGGAAAAGTTCCTTCTGGTTTTAATAGCACATGCTCACCTCAGTTACTTAATTTATTTCACAGAAAGGCACAGGCAGTGGGTATTGTGTTTCAAGATAGGAGTAATAAGGCTTATGGTGGTCTTTTCTCAGGTTGATCCAAAACCAGCCTTTCTGGACAGATTCTCTCTGCAAACTCCTTATAACTCAATTTCATGCCTGGGCCTCGGGTATCGGGACCTGATACTGCTCTTTGCATACCTCCTTAAGAATGCTTTTCTTTATGAAAAAGATGTTTTGCAGGTCACTTCCAAAGTAAATAAGAAGGGGGCCCCTCACCTGGTCTTTTGAAGTTACTTTAGAATAAAAAAGAAGGATGCAGCATTCAGGGAAGGAATGAACTTAACCAGTGCTACAGGGTGACCTGTAGAAATAAAAGAAGCAAATAAAACATTTTCTTTTATATTATCATCTTATCCACACAACAATTCTGTGAGATAAGCAGTGCACAGATATTAGGTAAAGCCCCACACACACTACAGAGGAAGAAGTTGAGGCAGGGAGATGTGAGGTAGATTACTCATGGTAGTAGGGAGCAGAGGGCACAAACCCAGGGCCACATTTTCTGACTCTGGTCCTCATCATGGCAACCTGAACTCAAGCTTAGAGGATATTCTGTCTTGCTTGTAGTAGGTACTTAATAAAGATTTCTTGTGCTGAATATAAAATGGTGGGGGCAATTTTAACCTCATTTCCTTATTTTACATTCTTGCAGGGGCATTCCTGATTCCCTATGTGGTGTTTTTTATTTGTTGTGGAATTCCCGTCTTTTTCCTGGAAACAGCTCTGGGACAATTCACGAGTGAAGGTGGCATTACATGTTGGAGAAAAGTTTGCCCTTTATTTGAAGGTAAGATTGAGTTAATCAGAAAATAAAATGATACCTGGATGATGTCAGGGTGTGAAGAGTAGCTGAGGCTATTTATATAAGGCAGGCAGAGATTCAAATCACTCTTTTTCCTTGTTCTTTCAGGCATTGGCTATGCAACACAGGTGATTGAGGCCCATCTAAATGTGTACTACATCATCATCTTGGCATGGGCCATTTTCTACCTGAGCAACTGCTTCACCACTGAGCTCCCCTGGGCCACCTGTGGGCATGAGTGGAACACAGGTATGGCCCCGAAGGAGGGTTTCTCTGGAATTGAGGGTGTGTCTTTGTCCTAGAGACCAATCCTGGCCTCTGGCTTCTCTATGTGACCCAGATTTCACTGAAACTGGAGGTCAGTTCTGCACTATGTCTGGGTCCATTCTGTGGGTTGCAACCATGAAGACTGAGCTGAGCCCTGGTTGAGGAATTGGCATGTGTAGGTGATGAGGATGCTTTTTCCTTGCTTTGCCAAATACAGAGACTGAGTCTTTGGGGGCAAGAGTTGAGGTATGAGGGGTTCAGGCTCCAATTTCAGCCCTGTCTCTAGGTATTGAATTTTCCTTCATAAATGAAGGTTAGATTGGCTCAGGGGTTGCAAACAGGAGGCTAATTAGGCATTAGGTCAGTGACCAGCAAATATCAACAATGTGTTTGGTTGCCCAAACTATTGAAAAATCAGAAGACTTCACATGAAAACCCA